>NC_092876.1:404953998-406202212 GCF_028372415.1 Notamacropus eugenii | reverse complement strand
AGGGAGTTTTGAGCAGACTTAGGGGAAACATTTTAGTCATGTGCAGCATGCACAAGGAGAGTCCTTTGTTCTGGCTTGGGTTTAAATGAAATTGTTATACACAAAGTGTTCTATTTGCCACAGGAAAATGAAATCTACATTCCAAACAACCCTCGCTTAAAAACAAACTTTTGAAACACGTCATTTGCAAATTGTGGTCTTCCTATATTGCGACATTTCCATTTTTTCTATATAGCATACCTTCTTATCCCTTGAGACCCTATAATAGTAATACTATGAGTAGTAATTTCATACCAATCCTTTTATTTTAAGAAATACCATATATTTGTCATGAACTAAATAACATTTTATGAATATTTTAGGAAAATATAAAGGCCTGTTAAATTCATTTTTAACCTTGTTTGATATTGAAAGTAGGTATTTAGTCTGTATAGATGTTTTCCTATGGTCTTATGTGCACCTAATGTCTGTTTCATGGCCAATCTTGGTACTAGAGATCTGATAATGAAATAATCCCCCATCATTTTAGTGAAAAGGTGTCTGTGTTGAGGGGAAGGGGAGGGGAACTATGTGTTATGCAATGTGGAATGTGGTATGCAATAGCAGATGCTCTAATTGTGTCAATTTTTTGTGCTTAAATGCTTTTTCTTAGTCATAAGGAAGGGATCATTTGGTGTGGGAATGGATTCTGTGTAAAAACAAAACAATAATGCTTTTCAAAAATGTTTTCTTTTTTTTTTAAAGCATGTTTATGAAAGTTAAAGAAAGCACCCATATGAGAAAGTACCCATACCAGCCATCCTACTTCAAACCAGCCTCAGTCCAAGATTCTCTGGAGGATTTCTCAGCTAGGTTCTGCCCAGGCAGAAGCTCCTACCTTCAGCTTTCTTTTCTTCTCTCAGTAGAATGTAATTACCTTGAAAGCAGGATTATCATTTTTCTTCTTATATTTGCATCTCCAGTGCTTAGCACAGAGCCTGGGCACATAAAAAGGGTGAAATAAATGCTCTGTCTGTTTGTCTGTCCATCCAACCACCCATTCATCCATCTGTCTATCTATCATTTATCTATCTAAAAATTAGGAAGTGTTCTAAGAAGATGAAGTTAGGAGTAAGAATCTTGACATCTACAAGGGAAAAGGGGCTGTGTTACTGAGACTTCATTAAGCAACTAAAAGAAATGGGTTTCAAAGTTCTTTATGTCTGAAGATTGAACGAGGAGCTTAGGATGAGTCTTACGTCCTTTCCCCAGAGAGTGCCTAGCAAAATAAGGGAGCTCACTCAAGCAATTGGAACCTTGCTTGTCTCCCTGTAGCAGAGTAAACTTGTTAACCCTTCACAGCCTCAAGTCACAAGTCCCAACCATCACCTTAGACTCAGAAGCAGTTCTGCCAAGTCCACCCAAGATACCAGGGCTTTCAGGTCAGTCCTGAGGCTAGCTGGCAGGGTGTTGTAGTAACAAGAGCTACTTGGAGACAGAGGACCTGGGTTTAAATTCTGATCCTGTCCATTGCAACCTATTGCATCAGAAAACAAATTATATAACAAAATAATTTACTTCAAACAAGTCACAAAGTCTCTGGGTCCCAGTTTCTTTATCTGGAAAAGAGAGGAAAGGGGCTAGATGATCTCTAAATTCCTTTTTAGTTCTAACTACCATGATTCCCTACACAAATACGTGAGCAAACATGTACGTGTAGGGAGTTAAGCTAAGTGCTTGGAACAAGGAGAGAGAGGAGTGTCTTGCTCTCGAAGAAGCCTGGTTGGAGACACAGGTGATGTAAAAATGCAATCTATGACAATATTTCTAAATGTGGTTTTCATTTTTAGTGCAATACTGATCAAAATACTCAGGGATGTCTTTTCTGAATCAGATAAAATGAATAATGAAATTAATAAGCATCTGAAAATATTTAAGGTCATGTTGAAAAAAAAACTTATGAAGGTAGACTTGCAATCCCAGATATTTTATAAAGCACTTAGTATAAGAAAAACTATAGTACTGAAAAAAAATAGATCAATGGAACTGAATAGAAACATCAGATTTAGAAACAAATACAAACAAAAGTTAGCTTTTTATAAACCATAGAAAGTAAAAGCTGGTGGAAAGATTTATTATTTAGCAACTGTGCATGAGAAAATGACTAGATTGCAAGCTGGTGGGAAATCAGTGTAGACCCACATCTCATACCACATACTTATCAGTGAATTCCAGGTGGAAGATGGACTTAAACATTAAAAATGAACTACAAAAATAGACTCAAGAAAATGGAATAAATTAAATTTCTCTCAATTATACAAATGAAATTACTTTGTTGGACAAATTAAATAAATTGAAGAAACTATTGGGGCAAGATAGATACACTTGATTATTATAAAATGAAAATTTTCTGTACACATCCAAATCATTGTATAATATACATATATGTATACCTATATATATACATATATTTGAAAGAAATATAATCAAATCAACAGAAAAAGCTATTACTTATAGCTTGGGCAAAATATCTATAGCAAATATAACAGATTAACAACTTGACATCTAAAGTAAATAAAGAACTATTAAAAATTTTCAGAAGCAACTCCTAGTCCCTAATGAACAAATAGTTTAAGGGATTTGAAAAGTTAGTTTATAAAAGAAAAACAAATAGTGAATAATCACTTGAAAAAATGTTCAATCATACTAAATTAGAAGTAGTCTCAAATTGACAAAATTAATGAAAAACAATGAAACTTACTCAGTGAGTTTTTGAAGAAACATATTCATTTGCTGCTGTTGGAACTGCAAATTAGAAGAATGGAAAAGCAAGCTTTTGGAAAGCAGCTGGCAATACACAGTAAAAGTTATTATAATAATTGTAGCTTTACCCTTTAATTCCGTTGCAGGGAACACAGATAAATACATAGAGAGATATGCATACATATACATATATAATGAATAACCGAATATATATTTGTGTGTGTATATATATACTTTTTTTCATACAAACCATTGTCTGGCTCTGCCTCTCAAATCTTATAGGTATAAATCTGAGACTTTAATAAACCTAAACCCAATGGCAGAACATTACATTAATCTCTATTAAATTTCATCTTATTAGATTCAGCCCAGAAGTCTAGAGTTTTGAAATCTTTTTGGATACTAATCCTATCATCCATTATCTACAAATTTGATAATATGTCTTCATTCAAGTCATTGATAAAAATGTTAATTATCACATAGCCATGAACAAATCCCTGGAGAACTACACTAGAAACATTTATCCATCTTAATATCAGTCCATTAATGACTATATTACTGGACATTGAGTCTAGTCATTAAATCAATTTTGAACTCAGATTTGCATATTACAAGATTTTATATTGCTCACTACTGAATTTTATCTCATTGAATTCAGCCCAATATTCCAACCTGTCTAGAGCCTTTTGGATCCTGATTTTGTCATCCACATTACATTCTGAAAGCTGTGTCATCCTGATGACAAACTTGAAAAACATATCCGATGACTTTATCCAAGTCATTGATAAAATTGCTAAATAGCATAGGGTCAAGGACAGATCTCTTGTGTCCTTCACTGAAACTTCCTGCCCTGTTTATAATGAACCATTAACAAGTACTTTAAAACAATACTGCACAAAAAATAACCACAACAAAGCCTTCTTTGAGTCAGGTGGTTCTGAATGTGTCTGATTATATTATAATCTCTCCATCTTCTCCATCAGTATAATATTAAAAAAATAATACGAGATATTTTATCAAAAGCTATACTAAGATCTAAGTAAAATTATATCCACAATAATTTTGTTTACATTAAATAAAAAGGTCTTGCACAAACAAAACAAAATAAAATCTTGTAGCCAAGATTAGAAAGAAAGCAGGAAACTAGGGAAAAAGAAAGTATCTCTGATAAAGGTCTCATTACTCAAATATTTAGAGAACTGAGTCAAATTCATAAGAATAAGAGGCATTTCCCGATTGATAAATGGTCAAAGGACATAAACAAGCAGTTTTCAGAAAATAAGATCAAAACTATCTATAATCTTATGAAAAAAATAATGTAAATCGTTATAGATTAGAAAAATAAAAATTAAGGCAACTTTGAAGTACCACCTCACAACTATAAATTTGGCTAACATGAGAAAATAGGAGAAAATGTAGAAAATGTTGGAGAGGATGTAGAAAAATTGGGACATTAATAGTATTTGGAGAAGTTGTGAACTCATCCAACCATTCTGGAGAGCAATTTGGAACTGTACTCAAAGGGCTGTAAAACTAATGCATACCCTTTGACCCAGCAATACCATGACTAGGTCTGTATCCCAAAGAAATCAAAGAAAAGGGAATAGGACTTATATGTACAGATATATTTATAGTACCTTTTTCTCTAGTGGCAAAGAATTGAAAGTCAAGGGGATGCCTTTCAGTTTGGGAATGGCTGACTAACTTACGGCATATGAATGTGATGGAATAACATTGTGCTGTAAGAAATGATGAGCAGCTGTTTGTGGTGGCCAAAAACTGGAAATCAAGGAGATGCCCATCAACTGGGGAATGACTGAACAAGTTGTGGTATATGAATGTAATGGAATACTATTGTGCTACTTCAGAAAGGTCTGGAAAGACTTATATGAACTGATGCTGAGTGAAAGGAGCAGAACCAGGAGAACTTTGTACATAGCAACAACAACAGTGTGCAAGGAATTTTTCTGGCAGACTTAGTCCTTCACAGCAATGCAAGAACCTAAAAAATTCCCGTGGACTCTAGGCAAAATGCCTCCCACATCTAGAAAAAAAATTATGGAATTGGATCGCAGAATGAAGCAGACCATTTACTTTTGTATTATGTTTTGTTTTGTTTTATGGTTTCTCCCATGCTTTTTAATTCTTCTATTCAATATGACTAAGGTGAAAATGTATTTAATAGGGACATATGTGTAGAACTTATATAAGAGGGCCCACTGTCTTGGGATGTGAGTAGGGAGAAAGGAAGGGGAGAGAGGGAAAAAATCTAAGATATATGGAAATGATTGTAGAACACTGAAAACAAAATCATTTTTAAAAAAGAAATATGAGAAGTTTTAAAGCCAAAAAAATGAAAAAGAAATAATGAGCGGGATTCTTTCAGAAAAATTGGGAAGACTTATATGAACTGATGCAAAGTGAAGTGAGTAGAATCAGGAGAACATTGTACAAAGTAGCAGCAGTGTTGTACAAGGATCAGCCTTGAATGACTTAACCATTCTCATCAATACAATGATCCCAGACAATTCCAAAGGACTTATGAAAAATGCTATCCACCTTCTGAGAAAGGATTGATGGAGTCTGAGTGCCAACTGAAGCACAATTTTTTTCATTTTCTTTAATTTTCTTGCTTTTTTTAAACCATGGCTAATATGGCTAATTTCAGTATTTCAATTTGGCTAATGTTTTCCATCATTGCACAAGTATCATATGTATTTCCTTCTTAATTGGTAGGGAAGGGTTGGAAGAGAAAGAGAGATTTGGGGGGATCAACATTTTAGAAAAGAATGTTAAAAATAAATAATAATAATAAAAATTTAAAACTCTGTATCCATGCCCTTTCCTTCATCTACCAGTTCAGTAATTCTGTCAAGAAAGGAAATGAGGTTAGCCTGGTATGACCTGTTCTTGATGAAGCCATGCTGAGCCTTTGTAAGCCCTGCTTCTTTTTTTTTCCCATTGTTATTGTTTGGTCCGACTCTTCATCCTCCCATTTGGGGTTTTTCTCACAAAGATAGTGGACTGGTTTGCCATTTCCTACTCTAGCTCACTTTACAGATGAGGAGCTGAACAGGCAGAGGTTAAGTGACTTGCCCAGGGGCACACAGCCAGTAAGTGTCTGAAGTAAGCTTTGAACTCAGGAAGATGAGTCTTCCTAACTCCAGGCCCAGAATGCTATATCCACGGTACCACCAGGCTAATCTTAGAAAGGGTGTGAATAAAAAGCATACTAAGCCACAGTGATAGATTAATGATAGGTGATGGGTGGAATTGATAGATTGATAATTTTTAAATGCTTACTCTGGTGCCAGGTGTGGCGCTAAGCACAAGGGAAATAAATACAGCAAACAAGACATTCTTTACCCTCAAGCAGTTTATATTAGAAGGGAAGAAAACAACACTTAAAAAGGAAGTGGGGAAACCAGTATGGGGAGCCCAAAGAAAGGAGTCAGCAATCCTTTGGAGTGGGGGATTGGGGAAGCTCAAAGTATTTCTCCTGAATGAGAAGATAGCTGGTGAGAAGGAAAAGAAATCTAGAGAATAAAGTGAGGAGGGAATGAAATATGCTGGTTGGGACCTCTACTGAAATGGAGATAGACAAGGAAAGTTGGCTAGTGAGTGAGGCACCAACTGAACTTAACTGATATAAATTAGACCAACTAAGCCCCTTTCTTCCTCCTGGGGGTGAATTTGGGTTGGTAAAGACAGACCAGGGAGTGAGTTAGAATGCTTTTAACCAGAGTTCAGCAAAGAAAGCAGTCTAGGGCTAACCTCAGAATAAGAAACTTGGCAAACCACACCCTTCTCTGTTAGCATTTGAGTGATAGTAAACACCCAACCTCAGTTCCTGAACCTGACTTCCAAGAATAATTTGTCTTTGCAAGAGGGCTAGACTCAAATAATTAGTTACTAGGGGCAGTTCTGAGTCAACTGCCTCTCTGCAGTTCTGGGTTGGAGTAATGCATAGGAATGGGCTGGATGGCTGGGTATTTAAAACAAAACTGAGTCTCATTTCATGAATTTCAAGTTAATGCTTTTAGAGGTTAGGTTCTGTAGTTCTGCTGTGGCATATAATAAAAGGCAGTGCCCTTATGTTCAACAAATAGGAACTTTGTATTGGATTTTGGGAATCTAGGCCATAGCAATGTTGGAATTTGCTTTCTGGTTTCTCCTGGAGATTAGTTTTGTGACTATTTGAATGTATTCTCTATAAAGTTAAAACCATAGGGGCCTAGTCCTTTCCGTCTTTCATTTTTGGGAGGTGTGTGTGTGGGGGTGTCTTTAGGGAGACCTTTCTCTTCCCAAGTCATCTTGTCTATCTGCATACTGAGAGACTAGAGTTAGTTGCTATGATCCAGGGGAGATAGTGAGAAACTGACCAGAGGATTGGTCTAGAAACAACTCTCTGACTTATCTACAATGAGGCATTTCTTCCCTCGCCAGCAAGAAATGTGACACCAACGTCCTGCTGAAATTCTGGACTTTCCCCACTGAGCCTGAACCTAGGACCCCAAGAGGAGAAGGAAGTAGGAGGTGACAGTCTGGGACCTCTCCCTGAGCCCTCCAAGATTTTGCCTTTATTTTTTTATTATGACCGCTTATCTTCAGAAGCCTCTCAAGTGAATGAAATATTATAAATGCCTAATAAATACTTTACCAACAGAATTGTGATTATCTTCCTACAAGATACATTTATGAGAAAGGACTTAAATTCACTGCATTTAGGCTTTTTAGTTTAAAAGTGTGGGAAGTAAAAAGGTTCTGTTGTCCACATTCCTAGGTGATAAGGGTTGTGACTTAGAATGGACAGGTTAGAGGTCAGAAACTAATGCACCAGATCCAAGAAACTGTGTGAGGAAGGGCCTATCAGAGAGGAGAACATGGAGTCACATGGCCAGGGGACAGTGTTCAGGGAGATCCAAAGTTCAGAAAATGGTATAAGAAGCTCTATTTTCCTGCACATGTTATAGTCTTCTTGTAACCTTATTAGGGAGACTACCTGTCCATTTGGACGTAAAGATTAATAAAGGCCTTCCTGATTTCACAACAGGTATTATTCTTTATTTAAGGTGAGCATGTTTCTCATTGTTGGGGGCTTGTTAAACAGGTTCACTTCTAACAAGAGCTACCCAGTACAATCCAAGAGCTATTTTATTCTTTCACTATCATCAGAAAATTCTAGGCAGTGTCTTAAGGTTTTTTCCAGTTCCATGAAAAAATGTGGGGCAGGCTAAGTTGACACTGGTCTCATAACTTTCCTTTTCTTCCCCCTTTTTGCTATTAAGTGATGCCCCTTCCTACCATGTTTGTTGTCTTTATGTTTTTATGTGTCTCCATATTGCTTCCAGAATCAGACTCAAAATTGTCTGGTGGTCAAAGTCACTTCATAACCTAGCCCCTTCCTACCTTTCCAGTCTTTTATGCTATACTGTGCAAGTAACGCTGATCTCTTTGCTGTTCTAAGAACAAGACACTCCATCTCTAGGCTTCAAGTATTATCTCTCATCCGCTATGCCTGGAATGCTCTCCCTTCTCATGTCTACCCTCTGGCTTCAAGCCCCAACTAAAATGTCTTCTTTTATAGGAAGTCTTACCCAATCCCACTTACCTAATTCCCCTTATTTATCCTGTATATGCTGTTTGTATGTATGTGTTAGCTTGCTGTCTCCCACATTAGATTGTGAGCTCTTTGGGGAGCTGGGACTATCTTGTTATATTCTACTCTACTAATTCATTCACTTTAAATAAAGGAGGTGGCTCAAAGCATTATCTCTCCTAGAGATATTTGCATTTCAGCTGGGAGTTAAACCTTTTACCTAAGTAACAAAGTACAAATGGTGAACATTGTGGATTCTGTGTTGAGTGTGAGGAATGGGTGAGGAACTGAGATTGAAAAAGCCATCATGGTTACATAACAACTCATCCATAGGTAGCTGTCTAATCTTAAAACCTGATTGAAAATAATAACTTGTTATCTGTCAGGAAATAAGGAAGTGGGGAAGTGGTTTGGCACTTTCTCTGAAAAAGGCATTTCACTAAACTGGATGAACTGAAATTATAGTTTAAAATATATGGCATTCTTACAAATACAGATTACAAGAAATAGAATTACCAAACAATGTTCCTTTCACTTGGAGTTCATTATTTAGTACTGTCCTAAGGTTTTAAAGATGTGGGCCGAATCAGTCATTTTGCAAAATGCTCTCTTTGTGTTTTATTCTATGTGTAGGGCCATTTAGGTCTGAGTGTTTGCATAGGAGGTTTTTTGTAGGAAGTTATTTTTGCAAGAGACCCACGTAGATAATTTTCATGTGACCACATTACAGAAAGACTGTTAACAACAGACTGGGGGGCTAATAAAAGATGTAAATTACTTCCCAAAAGTTTGGATTTAGAAATCATTTCTAAGAGTTAGATGCAACCCTAGGCTCAGGATTCTCCAGATGCTTGGTTTGGTTTACTGTTAGATGAAGGTAGATTAAATTCCCCAAAGAATAGTGTCTATTCCTCTTCTCCAATCCTATACAGAATTTATATTCAAGGTACTTATCTACCTTCCTGCCAGGAAGACTGAGACAGAACTATATCTCTTTATGTGTTCCATCACCTCTCCCCTTCTCCTTAATGCTTGTGTCTTACCTCTACGGACTATCTCTAATATATCCCCTATGTATCTTGTTTGCACACAGTTGTTTTTTATGGATTCTTCCCATTAGACTCTGAGCTCCTTAAAAGCAGGGCCTGACTTTTGCTTTTTCTTTGTATCAGCTGCATTTAGTATAGTGTATTGTACTTAGTAGTTGGTTGGTTGTTGTCCTTTCTTAAAGAAGGCCAAAATGATATCACTGTGCTAGAGTCAAGTTACAGTGCATCCAACTATGGTTGATCAGACTAATATGTGCTCAGAATATTCTACCACAGATCAGACACAAATAGCCCATGTGAGCATTCAGGGTGGATTCTCTAAATCTGAGCATCTGGTGTTTCCTTTGAGCTACTTCAATTCTTGTTTGCTTATAGAGCACAGCCCCTTATCTGATATGGGCAAACCATACTGAGCAATCCTGAGTGGTGCCAGTGTCTCTCATGCCACATAATCAATTCCAAAGTTCTTAAGAGAGACCTTGAGAGTATTCTTGTATCACTCCTTCTGACCACCATGTGAATGCTTGCCCTGTGTGAGTTGTCCATGAAATAGTCTTTTTGGCAAGCATACGTTTTGCATTCAAATGACATGACCAGCCCATAGGACTTGTGCTCTCTGCAGTAGAGTTTGAAATACTTGGCAGTTTAGTTTGAAAAAGGACCTCGGTGTCTGGTACTTTATATTCAGAATCTTCTTAAGACAGTTCTGATGGAAGTAATTCAGTTTCATGGCATGGTGCTGGCAGACTGTCCAGGTTTCACAGGCATACAACAAGTTCAGCAAAACAGCTTTATAGACATTCTCTTTGGTGATCATCTTGATGTCACAGTCCTCTTCAAGAATGAAGGACAAGCACAACCTGTGAGTGAGTAGCCACCTCACCTCTCTCCTGGCCTCTCCTTGCCTTGCCTCACTCAGGCAAGTGTACCCAAGGGAAGGTACACCACCATGGATAAAAGTTTCCTTTTCCCTTTGAGTTTACTGGCTAGATTTCTGGCTCAAAAACCAAGCCTTAAGTCCAATTCACTCTGGAGCTTGTAGATTTACCTTCTCACCAGCTGTCTTCCCATTCAGGAGAAATACTTATTCTGAGCTTCCCCAACCCCCCACTCCAAAGGATTGCTGACTCCTTTCTTTGGGCTCCCCATACTGGTTTCCCCACTTCCTTTTTAAGTGTTGTTTTCTTCCCTTCTAATATAAACTGCTTAAGGGTAAAGAATGTCTTGTTTGCAGTATTTATTTCCCTTGTGCTTAGCACTACTACCTGGCACCAGAGTAAGCATTTAAAAAATATCAGTCTATCAATTCTATCCATCACCTATCATTAATCTATCACTATGGCTTAGTATGCCTTTTATTCACACCCTTTCTAAGATTAGCTTGGTGGTACCGTGGATATAGCATTCTGGGCCTGGAGTTAGGACACTGGCCACTGATGGCTCTGGAGGAGAAAGTGAGGCTGGTCACCTTGCATACCCTTCCCTCACTCAAATAAAAGTCAAGTGCAAGTTATATCATCATCTTGATGACATTTTAATACCTCTTCTCTCCCACATTTTCCTTCAGAGCCTCCCAAATACCAAGCTAACTCTGGCAATGCATGCATCAACTTCATTATCAGTCTATACATCCTTAGTAAGTATATTACCAAGGTAAATGAACTTATCCACAGTATTCAAAACTTTTCCATTTGCTATAACTGATGGTTCCATATATGGATGCTGTGCTGCTGGCTGATGGAGCACCTGTGTTTTCTTGATGTTAATTGTTAGGCCAAAATTAACACAAGCAGCAGAGAACTGATCCATACTTTGTGGCTTCTCAGCTTCAAGGGCTACACTGAGTGCCCATTCATCTGCAAATAGAAAATCATGCACCAATACTCCCTCCACTTTGGTCTTGGCTTGTAGCCTTTTCAAGTTGAAGAACTGACCATCAGTGCAGTAGCTGACCTTGATGCTGTGTTTGTTCTCATTGAAGGCATTTGACAACATGACTGAAAACATCATGCTAAAAAGCATGGGAACACTAGAAAACATAATAACAAAATTCATATGGAATAACGAAAGGTTCAGAATATCAAGGGAATTAAAGAAAAGAAATGCTAAGGAAGGTGGTCTAGTCATACCAGATCTTAAAATGCATTACAAAGCAGCAATCATCAAAAGTACTTGTTACTGACTAAGAAACAGAGTAATAGATCAGTGGAATAGGTTAGTTACACAAGACACAGTAGTCAATGACTATAGTAATCTCCTCTTTGATAAACCCAAAGACCCCAGCTTCTAGAATAAGAACTCACTATTTAACAAAAACTTCTGGGAAAACCGGAAAATAGTGACACAGAAACTGGGCATAGACCAATGCCTTACACAGTATACCAAGATAAAGTCCAAATGGGCACACAATTTAGATATAAAGGCTAATACTATAAGCAAATTAGTAGAGCAAGGAATAGTTTACCTGTCACATTTATGGAGAATGGAAGAACTTATGACCAAACAAGAGATAGAGAACATTATGAAATGCAAAATCGATAATTTTGATTACATTAAATTGAAATGTTTTTGCACAAAGTCAATCCAATCAAGATTAGGTGCGAAGCAGAAAATTGGAAAAGAATTTTTACAACCAGTATCTCTGACAAAGGCCTCATTTCTAAAATATATAGAGAACTGAGTCAAATTTTTAAGAATACAAGTCATTCCCCAATTGACAAATGGTCAAAGGATATGAACAGCCAGTTTACAAAGGAAGAAAATAAAGCTATTTATAGTCATATGAAAAAATGCTCTAAATCAATATTGACTAGGGAGATACAAATCAAAACAACTCTAAGATACCATATCACACCTATAAGATTGGCTAACATGACAGAACAGGAAAATTATAAATACTAGAGAAGATGTGCGAAAATTGGAACACTAATTCATTGCTGGTGGAATTGTGAACTGATCCAACCATTCTGGAGAGCAATTTGAGACTACGCCAAAAGGGCTATAAAAATGTGAATGCCCTTTGACCCAGCAATACCACTTCTAGGGCTGTATCCCAAAAAGATCATGCAAACAGGAAAAGTACCCATATGTACAAAAATATTTATAGCAGCTCTTTTTGTGGTGACCAACAACTGGAAATTGAGGGGATGCCCATCAATTGGGGAATGGCTGAACAAGTTGTGGTATGTGAATGTAATGGAATACTATTGTACTATAAGAAATGATGAGCAGGCGGGCCTAAGAAAAACCTGGAAAGACTTATATGAGCTGATGCTGAGTGAAGTGCGTAGAACCAGGAGAATATTCAACATAGTAATGGCCACATTGTGAAGTAACTGACTTTGATAGACTTAGCTCTTCTCAGCAATGCAAGGACCTAAAACACCTCCAAAAGACTCGTGTTGGAAAGTGACATCCACATCCACAGAAAGAAATATGGAGTCTGAATACAGATTGAAGCATACTATACGCTCTTTTTTTTTGTTTAGTTTAGTTTCATTTTTTCTTTCTCATGGTCCCTCCCATTCATTATAATTATTCTATACAATATAACAAATGTAAAAATATATTTAATAAGAATATATATGTAGAACCTATATTGGATTGCATGCCATCTTGGGGAGGGAACAGGGAGGGAGGCAGAGAAAATTTAAAACTTATGGAAGTGAATGTTGAAAAGTAAAAATAAATTAATTAATTTATTAAAAAGAAAAAATGGGAACAAGCACATAGCCTTATTTCACTCCATTGGTGACTGTAAAAGCATGAAAGCATTGTCCATTATCTAGAACACATGCAAACATGCTGTCATGAAACTGATGTATAATGCTGATAAACTTCTCTGTTCAACCAAATTTTGACACAATTTTCCTTAAACCCTCATGGCTGATGGTATCAAAGGCCTTGGTCAGATCTACAAATGTTGTATACAGACCCCTGTTCTGCTCCTGCCATTTCTTCTGGAGTTGTCGGCCAGCAAACACCATATCAACATTTCCTCAGCCCTTTCTGAAGCCACACTTGCTCTCAGATATATGACCATCTTCCAGGTGAAGGATCAGTCTGTTAAGGAGGACTCTGTCAAGAATCTTGCCAGCAATGAGAGAGACATCTCACTGTGATCTTCACAGGACAATATATTTCCTTTGCCTTTATAGAGATGGACAATGGAGGCATCCTTGAACTCCTGGGGGATAACCTCCTCTTGCCATATAACCTGGTAAATTTCAGTGAGCTTTTGTATGAGCAATGGTCCCCCTACGTTGTAAATCTCAGCTGGAATAAAATCAGCACCAGGTGCTTTGACACAGGAAAGGAGCCTAATGTCACATAGTAGCAGCTGCTTAATAAATGCTTATCAATCTGTTTGGTCATTGATTTGGCAACTATTTATGTATAACTTACTATCAACAGGACATAGTGTAAAGCTCCCTTCTTCTATGAATAGGCCACGGACAGAAAAGAAAGACATTTGAGTGGTTTTAATTTGCTATCATAAACACTCCAATTTGGGATGCTTTGTGGTATTATTTTAAGTGAAGGGTTAAATTAGTTGAGAAACTCCCTAAACATTGCTGTTGATGCTAGCTTCTTAATGGTCAATATCCTGTACAAGTCAGTCTTCACCACTTCCTTTCCTATCAGTATCTTATATCCTAAGCATTGTTATCATGCCCCCCGCACCAAGACTTAGCCATTTAGGGTCTTGCGAACTAATCCCAACTCCCCAACAGTGAGGTGATAAATTTAGTACTGAACTTGCTATCAAGAAGACCTGTGTTCAAAATCCTCGCACTTTGGACTATCTCACTAGCCGGCAAGACCCTTGACATTTTTCCTTATCTATAAAAAGAGGGTAATGATAAATGTCTTCACAGAACTGCTACTTTAAAGCTCAGTAGCTATGATACTTCTCTTTAATGTTTGCATTGTTGAAGGGGTTTCCAGCTTGCCCCCTTTAGAACTACTTATTTTTTGCCTTTTTTCTGTATTCCCAGGGTTTTAGCACAGTGCTTGTCATATGATAAGGTCTTTATGAATGCTTGTTGCTCAAGCTCACCCATTTTCTGCATTGATGACCTTAGTGAACACTTGTTGATTGAATGCCCACCTTGGCTCTTCTCTTGGAAGCTACATCTACTCTGGTAGAGAAGTAGAAGAGGAATGAGTGCTACTGCCAGAAGCAGGTCATTGTGAGGAAAGAAATTAGGGAAGCATGAGATCCAATGCAAAGGATAATATTCACAGGGAAGAAATTCCCCAGACATCTCCTGTAATCTGTAGAAGTCAAGTGAATGATTTTTCTCATTACTTTAGGAAGAATGAGGATATTATATATTCTTTGATTGCTGCCTAAAGCCTCTATGGTAAAGGGAATGTTATTCAGGGCTGCTGAAAAAAACAAAACAAAACAACAAACTATGGGTATGAAAGTGAAACACTTTTTTTTTTTTGTAGAGGAATGAAGCAATGCAGTGTATAAGGCAGCACTACACACTTTGAATTCAATATTTCAATTCAATAAACCTTTATTGAGCACCTACTATGTGCCAGGTACTGTGCCAAGTGCTGGGGATACAAAAAGAGTAAAAAAAAAAAGATCTGGCCCTCAAGGAGTTTACAGACTAATGGGGCAGAGGGGAGACAACAGGCAAACAAATTTATGCAAAGCAAGCTATATACAGGATAGATAGAAAATAATTAATGGAGAGAAGGTACTGGAATTCAGAGGAGTTGGGGAAAGCTTCCTATAGGAGGTAAGATTTTAGTTGGGGCTTAAAAAGTTAAGGAGGTTAGGAGCCGTAGATAAGAAGGTAGAGCATTCCAGAACTGGAGGACATCTAGAGGGAATGCTTGAAACCTAGAGATTAAGTGTCTTGTTTATAGAATAACCAGGAGTTCAGTGTTGGAGAGTAGGGAGAAGAAAACACACACCACACACACACACACACACACACACACACACACACACACATACACACACACACACACCAAAACCAAAAAACAAAAACACCACTCTTTTCAGAGTTATTAGCAATACCTAATTAAATCCTTTAATCACTTGGTTGGCACTCTTTCAATTTGCTAAATTCACTGATTGCCCTTGAACTCCATTCACTGGGAGTAATTCTCACACTGGAATCCATATCCTTTACGGTATATGGGAGCCTCACTTTCCAAAATGTTCTTTCAAGTTATAGTTTTTGTTCTTATTGGTTGCAACTTTTGGCTAGTTTAGAACTGATTTGATTAAGGAATTAGAAATGAAGGAAAAAATATCTCTCATGGTAGGTACTCAGTAAGTAATCTATTGAATTAAAAGAGCAAAGCAGTCACTTTCTTAGGATCATCAACACAGAGTTACAATGACTTTAGAAGGTCATTTGGTCCAAACCCCTTATTCTGAAGATGAAGAAGCTGAGATTCAATGAGTTGAAATAACACCCATCAGATTAGTCAATTCAAATGTTTACTGACTGTACCAGGCACTTCACTGAGCACCAGGGATACAAGAATATTTGTTAATGGTTCTGTTATTACTTACCATCTATGACAAATTGCTTCACTGCTTTAAGACTTTTTCCCCAATTTTAAAATAAATAAATTGGACTACCGTGGAGGTAGAGAGTGGGAGACTGGGAGACTGGGAGTTCCTTCTAGTTCTAAATCTATAATGCTGTGAACTAAGAAACAGAAAAGCCCATGATCCTTAGCAACAGATAATTGTATATCCACAATGTGATTAACAGTTTAGGACACTAAATTTAGAGATAGCAAATGGTGAAGAACTCTTGATTATGTATTAGTGAGATTTGAAAAATTGGCCTCTCAACCTCTTCAGTCTATTACAAATATTTGAAAATCAAGTTTCAAAAAAAAGTGTCAATAGCTCTTGATTATTAATCCTAATGAAGGATTGTTGTTGGAAGAAACAGTCTAGATAATATAAAGTAGATCATTTCACAGCCATTTCTACATATTTAGTTTTTTAATTAGGTTTGAATACAAGTCTGTCTGTTGTTATAAGAGTTCATAATCCTTCATACAGACTAATGTACAGACTACACTATGAAGACTTCATCTAGCAAGAATTGAGAAGTTGGCCAATTTCTTTCCTTGCTATGTTTACCAGTATGGCTTTGGGCTGAATAGAGGAACATTATTCCTTCTAGGCAGTTAGGTGGCATGGTGGAAGAATTAGTGAACTTGGAGTAAGGAAAACCTGAGTTTTACTAGTTGTGTGATCCAGGGCAAGTCATTTAACCTCTGACTGACTTAATTTTCCCTTCTGTAAAATAGGCATAATAACAGTTTCTGCTTTCCAGGGTTTTTGTGTGGATGAAATAAGTTAATATTTGTAAAGTATTTTGAAAACTTTAAATTACATTGTAAATGTTATTATTATTATTATTAAGCTTTAACTTAGTGCACCTAAGAATCAGGAAACCTGGATTCTAGTCCTATCTTATTACTAGCTTTCTAATGCCTCACCTTCATGGACCTTTGTCTTCTGAAATATAAAATTAAAAGGTTGGACTATCTCGATCAAGGGTAGGGAACCTGTAGCCTTAAGGCCATATGTGGCCTTCTAGGTCCTTAAGTGAGGGTTTTTTACTGGATCCAAATTTTACAGAACAAATTCTTTTATTTTTATTAATGCATTTTTGTTCTTTTTTTATATTTTTATTTTATTTTTAAAATGAATATATTTAAAGTACCAAAGAATAAACAATTTTCAACAAAATAAATCTTCCCAGATTGACTGGTACAATTAGAATGTTAGTAAGCCATCAGGGCTAAACTGATGTATGCTATACTCATTATTTAGTTCTAACTTCCCTTTCCTGATTGGCACCACTATCACACAAGGTTGGTTGGCAAGAATCTATGGGGTTTGAGTATGCCAGTCTGTGATCAGCTTTTGACAACAGTGCATTGTGTTTCTGTTTAAAGTGGAATTTGGGAATAGCTGCCCAGTTCAATGGTACTTTTTAATTCTGTCTGCTTAACAGCCCATCATGTCAAAGAAGATCAAGAGAATGCTGAAGGAAGAAAATGTATTTTTTAATGAGGACTGGAATTGCAACATTATCTTCTTTCTGCTAAAGATATGATGATTTACTTACTTTGTGATACTTCAATATATCAGCATTAAAGAAATTCAATGCTCATCAGCATTATAATATTCTTTGGGACTACAAATATTTTAAATAGAGAGGCTCAGAAGATTGTATTGCAGAAATTAAAAGATTCTTTCAAGCAGCAATAAGACCTGGAAATAATGCTACTGAAACAATTCATAAAGTAGGTTATATACTAGGGAAAAAGGGAAGCCATTCAGTGATGTGGAAATTGTATATTGTCAAAGTTGTAGGATGCTTAGAACCCAATAACATTTAAAGTACAAACAACTGCTTCTTTCAAGGAGTACCATAGCTGATTAGCAGTGTTAGAAGAGAGCCTGTCTAACAAGCCCCCAACAGGGAGAAACATTGCGCACCTTAGATAAAGAGCAATACCTGTTGTGAAATCAGGAAGGTCTTTATTAGTCTTTATGTCCATTCCCCCTGAATGTGAACAAGAGAACCTTCTTACTTCCCACAGCAGCATGAAATAGCCTGCGACTTAACAGAACAATTTTATACAATACTTCAAAAGGAAAAGATATAGTATTCAATTGCTTTGGATGAATCAACTGATACTACTGACGTGGCACAGGTTTTATAATTCATTCGGGTCATAAAAGAAGATTTTCTTTGCTACGAAGAGCTCCTTGCTTTGAGTACTCCGGCAAACAGAACATGGGAAATAGATATCTTCAAAAACTTTGAAGAAAAATGTTATAAAGTTCGACTGAATTGGGTAAATTTAGTGAGTGTATGTACAAATGGTGTACCTACTATTACAGAAAAACATGAAGGTTCTATTGCACATATATAAAAAAAAAGTATTAACAGATCCAGATACTTTCATTTCTTTTCATTGTATCATTGTATTCATCAGCAAAATCTGTATGCTAGAGCTATTATTTTAAGTGACACTTTGCAGCAAGTTCTAAGTATTGTTACCTATATTCCTGCAAATACAACATGGTGCTGTCAGTTTCATAACATGCTAAAGTTGAAAGATGAGGTATTCAGTGTGGATTTGCTTTATCATTCTAAAGTGCATTGGCTATCATAGGGACCTGTGTCAGCCAAAATTTTATGTCTACCAGAACAGATCGTTAAATTTTATGAAGAACGGGAATCGGCAATGTGAATTATTGAAAGAAGATTTTGTAGGAATGCTGCATTTCTGTGTGATATCATGTCAAATCAAAACGATTTGAATATCTGAATATTTCTTTGCAAGGTAAAACTAAATCTATATATGACATGTGGCAAAAAACCAAGCATTTCAAAAAACTTTTATCTTTTTTTCAAAATATTTCTTCAAAAGGAATTTCAGATGGACATTTTTCCTAGTTAGCAAAGGTCATTGATGAGCAGGATGTATGCGAATCATTTGAACAATACATAACTGTTAGAGACATATTAATTGGAGAATACAATGAATGGTTCACTGACTTTGAGAATTAAGACATCACACTCAATTTGGCATTTCAGCCTCTCCCAGTTGCTATCACCAAGGCACCTAAAGAACTACAGATGGAATGGATTGAGCTCTCAGTAGATAACATTTTAAAGTCATTGTTTGATGAAAGATTCAATTTAAATATGGAAAAATGTGGCCACTTTGCAGACACCTCCACTGGATATCTTCGTCTTGGTTCCATCCCCGAAACATGGATCCCTGCCATCTCTTCCCTGTGGTCATGCCCAGCCCAGGCATCTGTAGCCATGGCCAACCCCAAACATGTAATTCGACAACACCCTTGATAACAAGTCCTTTTGGAGTTGTTTGCAGACAATCAAAGATTCCAAAGATAGCAGAAAACTTCTGTGTTCTGAACATTGGAGAGAAGGGATTTGTCCTGCTTCCTTGGAATCATTCCTGGGTTCATGTGCCAGGGTGGTGACTTCACATCCCATAATGGCACTGTTGGCAAGTCCATCTATGGGGAGAAATTTGCTGATAAGAACTTTATCCTGAAGCATACTGGTCCTGGCATCTTGTCCATGGCAAGTGCTGGACTCAACAACAAATGGCTACTGGTTTTTCATCTGTACCACTAAGACTGATTGGTTGGATGGCAAGCATGTGGTCTTTAGTCAAGTGAAAGAAGGCACAAACATAATGGAAGTCTTAGAGCATTTCAGGATGGCAAAACCAGCAAGAAGAGCACTATCGCTGACAATGGACTACTCTCATAAGTTTTTTGTTTTGTTTTGTTTTTTATCTTAACCATCAAAGGAATCTTTGTAGTTAGAGAGAGTAACCCCAAACCCCATCTGCTCTTGTACACTGTAATCCTTGTGCTCTTGCTTGCTGTAATTCTCTTTGGTTATCATTTCCTTTTTTTCTTCCACAAGTCTGGCTAGACAACAGATCTAAGCTTATGACTATGAAATAAAAACTAAACTACAAAAAAAGAAATATGGAAAAATGCAATAAAATATCAACACTTTTGGCAATATGCCTGAAAAATGCTTTCTATCTTTTCAATCATTTATTGCAGGTCATCTACATTCTCTTACCTAACACAAATCAAAACCCCCTTAAGGTCACAAATGACTGATACCCACCTAGAGGATCAACTGAAACTGTGGATCTCTATGCTGGAACCAAATATTCAAATGCTTTCCAACAAAAAGCAGAAACAACAAAGTCATTAAAAGGTTAGTTAATTTTAAAATTAAGAAAGAGTTTTCATTTTTTTGAAATTAAGCACATGGTAATTAGATTTTTATAAAATAATATACACTAACTATATCTAATCAAAGTTTCTTGAATATGGCCTTATTTGATTATAGCTAAATATTAATGTGGCCTTCCAACATGGAAAGGTCTCCCCCTCTCTGATCTAGATCATCTTTCCAGTTCTAGAATGTTATAATTTTATGATTCAATATGAATGGTAAAAATTTTTTTAAAAGACTATGAATAATGTCCATAAAGGACAGTATTCTGGTACATAGTAAGTTTTTTGAGGGTAGGTGACCATACCATCAATCCATACCCTTCATGGAAGTCATAAAAAAGTTCTGAGCATATAGTAAGTGCTCAATGAATACTTATTGATTAATAATATATGTTAATAATCTCTACTTTATTGTGAATACTACTATTTCAATGTAGACATAACAGAATAGCCAAAGAGAGCTTTCAGAGTCTCCTCTAAAGAGCGAAAAGGAAATGTTTGTGAGGAAGGCATTGCAATTATGTATCTTCCACTTGAAGCCAAAGGTTTGACAGGTTTATAGCTCTAAATTCTATCACGTTGCCATGATAAGCTTCTATCTTTTCTTTGTAAAATGTTTTTATATTTAAACACTTGCTTGGGCTATGTGAGTTCAGCTGCTATAAAATAAAGCAGGAATAGGGAGGAGAATAGAATAGTTTCTGATGAATAGTTATTCATTTGAAAAAATAGCCATGTGTTTGGCAGTCCTGGTACTGTGAGCTGTACCTGAGCACAGATTCATTGCTTAACTTTTTGCCCCTAAGGCTATTTAAAACCTACAGATAGATGAGTATGGCTAAAGCAACCAGCATTTGCTTTGTTTGTGGATGGGTACTTCACCCACAAGATTGTTGATCCAGCATCTTTCACAAAGTCAAAATTCTTAGAGAAAGCAAATGAAACAGAAAAAAAAAAATCAAAGCTCTGCAATTATCCCAAGCTCCTTCTATTCCTCTGTGCCTATTAAATACACATTAAATATAGTAAACCAAGTGAGCTAGTCTTAATGGTCTGCTAAATCACTTAAGAGGAATGAGGCCTACCTCAGAGTCTCCTAAACTACTCAGGGTAGAGGATTCTGCTGTTGCACAAGCATTTCTAGATGCGAATTGTGGGTAGTTCATCACTATGAATGAATTTGGGTTGTCTTTTTGTTTGGGATCTTTCTGAAAGACTAGTGTTGTGTCACCTTGATAAGAGAAGTGAGCTCCAGAAAATCAAATCTAATGTTCAAGAGAGGCCTCTCTAAGGTTAGGCCAGCACAGAGGTAGGGAGCCTGTGGCCTTGAGGCCACATGTGGCCCTCTAAGTCTTCAAATGTGACCCTTTGACTGAATCCAAACTTCACAGAACAAATCGCCAGCACAATCATATTTATATGACCCCATGACCCTGATCTGGTCTGAAAGATTTCCATAGGGTAAACCTACATGATAGATTTAAATAAACAGTAAGTGTGAATGAATAGGGAAGTTGAATAGTGAGTGGTCTATTGGACTGGGGTAGGGAAGGAACCCAGAGAGATGGAAAGGAAGTATAGAGTCAATTCTGAATAACAATTTAGTTTTTGCTGGCTTTTATATAGTATAAGTCTTACATTTGTAGTTTATGATGAAATGCAGTTTGTGAGATTTTTGTTGCTTATTCTGCTAAAATCATTCCCCCAACAAACTCTGAGGATGAACATTAGAAAAATGAGATACAATTGGCAATGGAATGAGACCGTTTAATGTAGGTGATATCTGAAACACTTAAAAATGACTAAGAAGTAAAACCTATTACTGACTTATTTTCTTTTGGCAATTTTTGGCCAACTTGGTCATCTATTAGTGCCACTGTGAGGACCTAAGGCCCTATCATAGAGTATATTACATGAGCTAGTTTAGAAAGATAGAATCTAAATACTGACTTAAAAATAAGGAACCCTGCCCCACCTCTAATGAATTCTTGAGTTTGAGATACCAGACTTAAAACCAGATAAAACCAATAGCCAGGCTACCAGAAGCATAGCACTTGTTAACAATAAAAAAGATGATTGTTATTGTTTAACAACTTCATTTAATAAGATGATGAAATAGATAGATGAATCCAAATAAAGACACAGGAACAGAGAAAGAGACAGAACAGAAAAACCCCTTTCTTTTAAATTCACCATCTTCCCTCTTTCTTCAGCATAATTTTTCCTGATTTGTTGGATTTCATAAGGTCTTGAAATAGCCCTTGCAAAGCAGTTCTATGACATGATGTGTCTTCACAGTATAGATGTTAACATATAACACCTTTACCAGAGACAAGAATTTGACCTAGTGTAGTCATGGGCAAAATTATACCAAAAAATAAGGCTGGGACTCAGTTTGCACTTTAAAAACAAACAAACTGAAATCTCTGGCAGGGAAGGAGACCAAATCTCATAACTAGAAAGCTTAGCACTAATTCTATACCTGTAAGCATGTTGGTCACAGTATACCAGAAGGAAGTTTTATTAATAAGGAAAGAAGAATAAAAGGACATCATATCTTTTCTCAAGTGAATTATAATAGTACCTCAAAAACCAACACTGAGTCTTTTCTAGTGTCATTCCATTGTAAGGTTTCCTCTCATTCTAGGGTCTTTTCTACTACAAATTTCTGTTACTCTTTCAGATTATTTTACTAGGGATTCTTTGCTACCCTTCTGACAACTCCTAATCTGTGTAACACTTTTTCTTTTTAATAACCTCAACTGTAAATGTATGGTTCATTTGTTCATTCATTCCACAAGCATTTATTAAATGTTTTATTCCAGATATTGTAGTAGGTGCTGGACTGTGATCGTCTCATCATGTATACCTTAGGGTGCCTTTTTAAAAAAAGTTTTTTAAAATTAAATTTTATTTTTTCAATTATCAAACATTTATTTTTTATCCTCACTTTTACACCCTCCAGTGAAAGGAAAAATCAAACCCTTGCAACAAATACTCATAATAAAGCAAAACAAATCCCCACATTAGCTAGGTTAAAAAATGTGTTTCTTTCTGAATATTAGTCCATATCTTCTACCTCAGGAGGTGAGTAGCCTTTGGATCCTCTGGATTCATGGTTGATCTCTGTGTTGAATAAGAGTTCTTAAGTCTTTCAAAACTGTTTGTTTTTACACTGTTGTTGTTATAGAATAAAAATTCTGTTCTGGTTATGCTCACTTCATTCAACACTAGTTCTTGAGTCTTTTTATGCTTCTTTGAAACCATCTTTCATCACTTCTAATGGAACAGCTGAATTATATTAATATATCATGTTTTGTTAATTGAGAAGCACTCCCTAAGTTTCCAATTTTTTGCCAGTACAAAAAGATCTGCTATAAATATTTTAGTACACATAGGCTGTTTTCCTATTTCTTTGATCTCTTTGGTAGTTTTGGCCTAGTAGTAGTATCACTGGATCAAGGCATATCCCTTTAGTGTCTTCTTGTAAAAGAAAACATTTTCTCCCTGACATCTTATTGCAGTCATTAGATAATCTACTGTTAACTATAGATATTCTTGCCACTGATCATGATAGGGAGAGTTGGAGAGACTTCTAGATTTAGTTGTATATGACCCCAAAATAGGGCATCAGACTAGGGATTTTCTTTTTGCTATGACTGGCTGAAACAGAATCATCTTAGTGTCACTTTTGGGGTAGCATACTAGGATGTAGTAAAACACTGAAATATTATAAGATATGAATGAGACTTCAACAAAATCCTGCAAGTACTCTCTGAAACTTATGATTTTCTGAAGTATAACAGTTCCCAACAGAATGTCATATACAGGTGTCCAATAAAAGTTTGAAATAGAATCTGGATCTTTTGCAGAAAACCTACATAGAATAAATTAGATAAGACAAGGAAGGGGGGTGCTTCAGAAAGAGACAAATATAGCTGAAAAAATGCTACAAAAAAGACACCATAAGGAAGTTCTGTTTCTATTTGTTTTTTGCCTTATGTTCTAAATTCTGAAATCAACAGAGCCCCTAGGATTTCTTGCCCTTTCCTTCTGCAGATTTTTTTTTCTTTTCTAACTTATTTTTTGTTCTTTCCTCATCGTTAACTACTTCAAGGGATTGTGGTACAGCTCAAATGAGACGTTTGGAAAGTTCTTGGTAAGCTGTAAAGTACCATGTCAATGTCAGATATTATTAGGTAAGTTATTGTTTTCTGAGTTACAGAAAACAAATGTGTTCTCATTAAGAGAAATGGCGGGGGAGGGGAGGGAGGACGAAAAAATAGAAACAGATCAGTCAGATACTCTAATGATGACAACTGTTAAACCTTTCATTAGCTAGCTTGAGCCAAACATTGTAACAATGGAACTGACTGGGCAATGGTTGTTTTTGTCTTTGTATACCCACCACGTAGTACGGTGTAACTTAGTTAAGTATAATGTTTGTTGAAATTTAGGAACACTGTAGAAAAGACCCCTGGGCTGTATCAGTCTTCAAGGTAATTTATTAAAACTGCAAAACCAAGCCTAGGATAGTAGTGACCTAGTGTAAGGCATGGGCAAAATTACACAGAAAATGTTTGGGACTCAGTTTGCCCTTTAAGAACAAACAAACAGAAATCTCTGGCAGGGAGGGAGACCAAATCTCTAGGACAGTAGGGGGAAGAAAAAAAGGGATAAAGGGTCAGAGAATATGAAACAGGTCCATTTGAGAACATGAGTTAGTCACTGGAGCTCAGCTCGGGGCTATTTATAATCCCCAGCCATAAGGTGAGCACGGTTGTAGGATGGGAAGAGTAAGATTCCGTTCCTTCCTCACCTCACATCCTCCTGTTTTACAACTAAGACACTTTAGAAAAATCACTTCATCTCTCTGGGGATCCCTCAGTTTCCACTTTTGTAAAGAAAGCCGTGTGGGATCATTAGATGATCTCAGCCCTCTCCAACTCTGACAT
Source organism: Notamacropus eugenii (assembly GCF_028372415.1). Classification (NCBI taxonomy): domain Eukaryota; kingdom Metazoa; phylum Chordata; class Mammalia; order Diprotodontia; family Macropodidae; genus Notamacropus; species Notamacropus eugenii. The sequence goes on along the minus strand of NC_092876.1, from coordinate 406,177,063 downwards.
TGTGGGAGGCTATTTAGGATATGTTTCCTGTGGAAGCAGAGATGGGGATGGGGGCATCAAAGCCAGATGTGCCTAGGGATGCTGAGGATGGAGGATGGGAGATGCCCAAGGTGAGTTCCTCTTTCCGTAGGACAAGCCAGTAGCGGTGCTGAGTACCACATAATCAACCAATCCTCGCAAGCTTCAGCTCTCTCAGTGACAGGTTAAAAAAAAAAACCCAAAAAGAAAGAAAAGAAGCGGAGGGGGGTGGAAAATCTCACGAGAGCCATCTCACCCGCGAGACGGCACACCTGAGTGACAAACAGGCGGGCCAGTGACAGGGGCAGTTTGGAGGGTCTTGGGCTCGGGACTGGTCCGAGGCGTACAGTCTGACGTGCCAATGGGGAGGCGGACGCGGGGAGGGGGCGGGATGGAGTGGGGGAGAACCGTCTCTGGGGGTGTTTCAGCGGAGGGGGAGGAGTCTGGAGAAGAGGCGGGGCGGGATGGGATGTGTGCGCTGGAAGGAGGGAGGGAGGAACCTTAGTGGGCCCGGGCTGCAGCAGCAGCAGCAGCAGCAGCAGCAGCAGCAGCAGCAGCAGCAGCCTGAGCTGGAACAGCGGCCGCCGCAGCTGGAGAAGCGGAGCGCCTGGGGCTGGTAAGCCAGACTCGACGAGCCGGGGAGGGCGCGAGGGGGCTGCGTTGCTAGGGTCGCGCGTGGGGGCAGCGGACGGGACTGGAGGCTGGGTGCGGTGGCCCCCGGTAGCGGCGGCGGAGGCGGCAGGTTCACCTGCGGCTTGCCGGCGCCCGGCCACCTCCCCGCCTCCCTCCGAGCCCGCAGCTTGGGACCTCTGGGAGCGAGCGCCCCGACTTGGGCAGCTGCGTGGAGGGTCGGGGCAGAGGCTCGTCGTCGTGGTCGGAGTCTTCCTGCCAGCCCCTCGCCCCGGGAGGGGGGGCGGCCGCCGCTGCTGCGCCTCGGCTCCGCGGGCTCGCTCTGGTTAGTCCTGCCTGGCGTCGGCCCTGGGCGGCCGCGCAGGGCGCGGAGCGAGGGAGCCGCGGGCTCTGGGGCTGCCGCGGGCCCCGAGGGCTCTCCCGGGCTCCCTGGTCCCTTCGCGGACTGGCCGCTTGGCTGCCTCTGCCTTAGGGGAAGGGGAGTCTGGGGGCGGGAGCTCTGGGTCCCTTCTCCCGTCGTAAAGGACGGAATTTTGACAGGCTGACTCTGGTTCCCCTTGGGGGAGAGGGACGCGGGGAGGGGGGACCCCGAGGGGAACTTTTCACAGGGAATCTCGTGCCGAGCTTAAACTTGGGCGCCCCGCGGGCTCCCCTGGGTTTTTCTCTAAACCCGTCCCTTGGCCCCGACGGTGATTTGCGGGCGGCAGTTATCGCTGCCTTCGGTCTCACCCTGTCTCTGACCTTCCTCTCCCTCTCCCCCTTTCCTTCTCCCCTCCTCTTCCTCTTCTCTGTTCTCCCTGTCGTCTTTATTTCTTTGCCCTCCCTCTTCCCTTTTCCCTCCCTTCCCTTCTCTCTCTACCCTCTTCTCCGCTTCTCTTTCCCTTTCTTCCTTTTCTGTCTTCTCCCTCTACTCTCATCTCTTTCAGTTCTCACTATCTTCTCCTTCCCTTCTCCCTTTCCTCTTTTCCCTCTGCTCCCCTTTTCTCCTCTTCCCTCTCCCTTCACCTTTTCCTCTTCTTCCGTCTTCCTCTCATGTTTCTCTCTCTCCTCTTTCCCCCTCTTTTCTTTTTCTGTCCCCTTCCCTTTTTTCCCCCTGTATCCTGCTCTCTCTCTCCTTTGCTTCTCCCTCCTCTCTTTTCTGCCCTCTCCTCTTCTTCTTCCTTTCCTCCCCCTTTCCTTTCTTTCTCTTTCTCTCTTATATGTTCTTTCTTCTTTTCTTCCTCTTCTCTATATCCCCTTTTCCCTTTCTTTTTCTCTTTTTCCCTTTCCTTCTTCCTCTCCTCCCCCTTTCCCTCTTTCCCTCTTCTATCTTCTCCCTTTCCTGTCTTCTCCATCTTGTCTTTTCTTTCTGTCTTTGCTCTCTCCTACTTCTTTTCCTCCCTCTCTTCTCTTCTTCCTCTCCTGACTTCTCCCTCCTTTTTTCAGTCCTCTCTCCCTCTCTTTCCTTCCTTCCTCCCCCCCTCCCTCCCTCCCTATTTCTCCTCTTTCTTTTTAGCACTCCCTGCTTTCCTCTTCTCTTTCTCTCATTCCCTTTTCCTTTACTGTTTGTGCCCTCATTTTCTATGGTTTGAGGACAGTTCATTTGTCGTTGGGTGAAGACCAAAGACCCTGCTAGATGATATTGCTTTTTCTTTCCCTCTGGCCTCTCTTTCTCAGTAAAAAAAAAAAAAGAACCTTTTGTAACAAATTTGCATAGTCAATCAAAAGTAATTACTTCATTGGCCATGTTCAAAAAATAAATCTACGTCTTGTTCTGAACTTGAGTAGTTCCGCTGCATCAGCCACCTTTGAGAATCCTGGTTGCTTCATTGCATCCATAAATTTTCATTTCAGTTATTTGTTTTTACATTGTTGTTGTATAAATTGCTCATTTTACTCTGCATCAGTTCATACAAGTTCTCCCAGGTTTCTCTGAAATTATTCATTTCTTACACCTCCATAATATTCTATTACATTCATATACCATCATTTGCCCATCACTTCCCCAGTTGATTCACACCCCCTTAATTACCAGCCCCTTGTCACTGCAAAAATAGCTGAGACATACACATACTCACTTTTCTCCATTCTTAGATTTATTTGGATTATAGGACTAGTAGTATTGCTGGGTCAAAGTATGCACAGTTTAGTGACTTTTTAGGCAGAGTTCAAAATTGCTTTCCAGAATGGTTGGACAGATTGCTTTCTTTTCTTCCAAATTATTTGAAGTCAGGTGAGATGATGAATTGAAAAAGACATAACCTCTAGGTTCTATGCTAATTCCCTCCATAGAAGATTCAGCATATGCTTCAGAGGGGGAGAAGTGCCACTTTACAATTTTTTTAATTAAATTTTTTTCAGTTAAGCATTTTTTTCCTCTCCCTCCCCAAAATGAGCCAAAACAAACAACTCTTGTAACAACAATGTATAGTCAAGCAGAACAAATACCCTTTTTGGTTGCCCATGTCAACTGTTTAAAAAAAAACCATCTTAAACATCTGAGGGTATAATTATCTAATGAATTATAACTATTAGCTACCTTGTTATTTTAAAGTGAATCAGGTAACATTAAGAGATTCTATAGTAGTATAGGATGATTGAGGAGTATCTATCTAGTTTCTTCGGTGCTTTCATTTTAGGAAGGCAGGGATTCCCACTGAGCAAGAGTCAAGGAGGTTCCATTCTGTTTCATAGGACCTAATAATTAAGAAGATATCTGAAAAAAAGTCTGCACCTGCTCTGTTTTTGCATGATGGGGTAAGGATGGGGAGATGAAACAGGGAACAGAGATTCGCGGCCTGATTTAGTTCTCTTGGTATATGAAAACAGAAGCAACATGTTTGACAGAGGGCTTTATGAGGCTTTGGTTAAGTCTGTCTTAGGAGAGATGAAGTATGTGGTTTTTTTCTCTAATTGTTTTTTGAATCTCTGAAACACTGGTAGAGCCTTGGTGAGTATCCTGGCACTGGGGACAGCTGGGGCACATTTGATGTGTAGGAATCTTTGCAAGATTCCAAGTGACCTAGGGGAATTGGCTGTCTTCCTAAGTAGGACCTAGGGAAGTAGCCTATACTGTTTGCATTTTTTGAATCTTGCATCAGTTCAATTGCTACCTTTTAGACTAGGGGGAGAGAAACCGTTTCAGATCCTTTCCTCCCTCCCCTTCCCAAATCCTTTAGTGCTTGCTCCCCTTTGTATTTACTTATCTGTGTACTTGTTTTATTATTCATGTAATAGACTATAAACTCTTGGAGGGTAGGAACTCTGCTGTTTTGTTTATTTTTTTAACCTTGGCATCTTTAGTACCTAGCACAGTGTCTTGCACATAGTTGGCATGTAATTCAGTTGTTTTCAGTCTTATCTGACTCTTCACAACTCTGTTCGGGGTTTTCTTGGCAAAGACGCAGGAGTGATTTGCCATTTCCTTCTCCAGTTCATTTTATAGATGAGGAAACTGAGGGAAACAAGGTGAAGTGACTTGGCACACAGCTAGTAAGTGTCTGAGGTCAGATTTGAACTCAGAAAGATGAGTCTTCCCGACTCTAGCCTGGCTCTCTATCCACTTTGCCATCTAGCTGTCCCATCTAATAAATATTTAGTGATTTGAATTGAAAGAACACTGGATTTGGAGTCAGGGAACCTGGATCCAAACTTTATCTTTGCCAGTTATATGATCTTGAACAAGTGATTTCACATCTCTGAATCTTGGTTTCCTCAGATATAAGAAATATACTTTTGTCACCAACTTATTTGTTATATATTATACAGAATTCACTAGAATTATTATCCACTAGGAGTTTGTAGCCTGAAGGCAATATAGATGTACATGCACAAATTTTCTTTTCAAGTCAACAAATATTAAACATCTACTATGTACAAAGTTATTACTGTATATTATACTGAGATAAAAAGTTTAAGAATGGAATACTTTTTTTTGCTACCTAAATTAATTATAAAATAAATATGAAGAAAGACACTATCTGCATCCAAATAACTGATAAATATAAGTGTGTATAAAATTATATATATATATGTGCATATATGTATACACACACACCTATTTGTATCTAATGGTAGCCATCTCTAGGGTGGGAGTGAGGGAAGAAAAAAAGAAATTTACATAATAATTTTGCTGTATATTTGAAAGGAATAGACAGTTGTACATAGTAGATTTGCAGTTTCATGTGCAATCATCTTTTTTATTGTACTGTTATAAAAATGCTTGTTTTATTCCATAAATTAAAAATGAAAGAAAAAAGGAATGTTTTCTCTCATGGAACATAGAGTCTAGTAGGAAGATAAACTCAGAACCATAATTGATATAAATACATTTGAGAAGTACAGAATAAGATGCTAAATGACATTTAAGGGAAAAGATCATAAATTTAAAGCTTGAAGGGCTACCTTACAGACCATGAGTTCAGCCTTCTCATTCATTTTACAGGTGGCATAACTGAGGCATAGAGAGATTAAGTGACTTGCCCAGGGTTACACAACTGCAAAGCATCTGAAGAATTTACCAGGTTTTCCTATTTGAAAGTCTAGTGTCCTAAGCTACCACACCATACTACCTTTTGCAAAGTCATTAACACCTTCCCATTGCCTCAGTTCCCTAAGAGATTGCAAAAAATGTTAGAGCCTTTGCACTCCAAAAAGAGAATAATTTGAGTTGGGCTTTCTAGGATAGATGTAAGAGTTCAGCAGGCAAAAGGTGAATGAAGACTATACTAGGCATAAGAAAATATATTAAAAGGCATGAGATCTCAGGGTTGGTGGTAGGGAGGATCTTCTTAACCCAGTCTGACAACCATTGATTAAATGCCTGCCGATGTACCAAAAACTAATGGAAATACACAAATAAATGAAAAAAATGGAAAATGGCACCTGCCTCCAAGGAGTTTACCTTCAATTTGGAAAATATATAAGCAGGTGGTGGCATAATACAGTGTTAAACTTGAAATTTAGAAAGAGTATTCAAATCTGCTTTAGACATAATAGCTCTGTGTCCGTGCATAAGTCTCACCCTTTCTTAGGTTTAGTTTTCTCCTCTGAAAATGGTGATAATGGCATCTGTCTTATAGAATTGGTGAGATAACACTTTGCAAATATTAAAGCCCTATTAAATAATAGCTTTTACCAAATAATTGCAGGAAAAAAGGAAGTATAATCCTACTTGGCTGGAGTTGGCATTGAGTGGAAATGGGAAATGTAGGATGATGTCGTATTGTGGAGGCCTTGTATTTTCATTGTTTTATGTTTTTAAAAGGTCTTTTATAAGGAAACATTTTGTTAAATGAATAACCAAGTATAAATTTTATTCTTTACTTTTGATTGAATAAATGATCTGATGATAGTTCTGATAATCACTGTATAATTGAGGTGTGGGGTTTATATTGATATCATATTAGAAAATCCAACACCTAGGGAATGCAATTCAATTCCAAAATTTGTATCTTTAGTCAAAGATTAATATTGTGATCCTAAAGCCAACTTAATTTGTCTTCTTGCGTTGTTATATTTTCCAATATAAAATATTTTTTTGAAGGGGTGAAATTGAATTTTTAAAACATTCATGTAGAATTACATGGAAATTTGCATTGGAGATTTCATTTTTGTTCCTTCAGTTCTTTCAGACAGTTCTGAAGTATTTTTCTAGTTATCCAAATGCTCAGAGCCTCATATACATATATAGCACTTGCTATGCACCATGTTCAGAGGTGCTCTAATACATTAATTACACAAGAGCCCTTAAAGAATTGCTAACTAAAGACAGCTAATTAAAAAATTTAAGCTAATCCATAGCTTAAGAGTTTAGAGACCCTGGTCTTTGGGTAACATGTGACAAATATTCCTTAGATCAATTTAAATAACATTTATTTTTTGTGGTGATAGTATAGAGGTTCATTGTTAGCTTGTTACTAAGAGGAAGTAGTAATTTGCTATTCACATATGATGTTAATAAATGATTAAAATTTTACTAATCTATACTTCTTTAAACTTTTATGTTATCCATTACTTTAAAAAAAAACTTAACGTTTTGGACTTCTGTTCCTCTGGCAATCAAATGCTATTAGCAGGACCTTGCCAGGTATTACAGGCAAAGGTATAGTGTCTAATTAAATAGCGCCAAAATCTGCCAAGTGTGATGAAGTAGGTAGAATGCAGGACTTTAGAGGCAGGGAGACTTGAATTCAAATCTTGCCTGAGACTCTTTACCACTTGTGTGACCCTGGACAAGTTACTTAACCTCTGTATGCCTCAGTTTCCCCATTTGTCAAATGGGCATAATCGTAGGACTTACCCCACTGGGTTGTTATGAGGATAAAATTAGTTAACATATAGAGTGCTTTACAAACCTTAAAGTACTATGTTAATACGAGCTATTGTTATTACTACTACTATTGTTATTAACACTGTGATTGCCTATAGAATTCACTTAGGATAAGTGATTAAACATCATTAATTTGTATTCATTGAATGTAAGTGATAATAATGTGTGATATCAGTGGTCATATGAGTAAAAGTTCTAAAATAGTTTTCCTTCCAGGTTTTCAGGGTCTTCAGTGAGGAATTTCCCAACAAGGATTTAATAAATCTAAAGATTGCTTTATTTGTTACACCCAGTAGTTAATGTGGTTTAAGAGGTTTGCCTGTGATCTACTTAAAGCTTGTTTTTTTAGATGTATTTTTTTACTTTTAGTATTACGTAAACATTATACATACTTGAAACATTTTTGAAAGCAATTTCTAGTAAAAGACCTTCCATCTTGATAGATTAATGTTTCCAATTATTATTGAATGTCTGCATGAATAAGATAAAGGATTCTTGTCTCTTTATTACCCATAACATCCTTCAGACAAGGAGGGGACAGAAGATGCAAGATAGCAACAGGGTCTTTATTTATTTATTTAATTGATTTGTTTTCAGTTTTAAGGCTTTGTTTTTATACTAGGCTTTCCAGTGTTGGAACTAGAAATAAAATTTCATAGTTCCATCTGGCTTTTTTAATCATCCCCATTAAATGATATTTACTGAATACTTATTATATGGAAAATGTATTAAACATTTTGGAAAGTTTAAAGGAACACTGTATTTGAAGCTAGTTTATGTGTGCATTGTTAGCTGTAGAAATTAAAATGATCCCAATTATGCAAAATGTGTTACTGAACATTTGCTATAATTTATGCAAGAATAATTTGCAACCATATAGCACAACATAAATATAAAACATTTATTTATTTTTATTTGTATTATTCTTTCAAGGTAGAAATGCTTTTGAAATCGATAACTGGGTATTCTTAATGGTGAATCTTTATAAAGTAAAAGAAATTCTGGACAACTTTCAGTTTTGTGGAGTAGCTAAGCTAAGGTTTTACTCCTAGGAAACCTTAAGTCATTTTGTGAGATACATTACTTACTTAGTGCCACTGGAGTGATATTTGATATATTGCTGAAGTACATTCTATAGCACCTATGGAATATCTAATTCACTCCAAAGGGGATTAGATTGCTTGGATTGATGGTTAACTATGAGTAGCTTATGTAAAATATAGAAATGCTCATTTCATTATTAACTTTCTTTTTCCTATCAGAAATAAATGCCATTAAAAAATTGTAACTTTAGTAACTATCAGCAAAACATAAAGCTATAACCCTTATATTAATTAAAATTTGCATATTAGTTAAGAGAGGTTTTTTTTGCAATTAAAAAAATTATTTTTGTCCCAAATTTTCTCCCTCCTTCGCTTCCCTCTTCCATCAAGAAGGCAAGAAGCATGATACCCATTATACAAGCATTTTTACATGTTAGCCATGTTGAGAAAGAGAAAAAATAAAAATAAAGTGAAAGAAAATATGCTTCAATCTGTATTCAGAGTTTATTAGTTCTCTCTGCAAGCGAATAGCATTTTTCATCATGAGTCCTTTGAAATTGTCTTGGATCATTGTCTTGATCAGAGTAACTAAGTCTTTCACATTCAATCATCATTATAATACTGCTGTTACTGTGTATAATGTTCTTCTGGTTCTCACTTCACTTTATATCAGTTCATATAAGTCTAAACAGGTTTTTCTGACCCTGCCTCCCTCCTCTCAATTTCTTACAGTATAAATAGTATTCTATGACATTCACATACCGCAATGTGTTAAGCCATTCCCCAATTGATGAGCATTCTATACATTTTTGATTCTTTGCTACTACGAAAAAAACCCCAACTTCTCTGAATACTTTTTGTGCTTAAGGGTCCTTTTTCTTTTCCTTTAATCTCTTTGAAATACAGATCTAGGAGTAGTATTGCTGGGTCCATGTTTTGCACAGTTTGATAGTCTTTTGGACATAGTTTCAAATTGGTCTCTAAAAGATTGGGTCACTTTGCAACTCCACCATTGGTATACCTATTTTTTCCATATTTTCTTCACCATTTATCATTTTCCTTTTCTGTCATGTTAGCCAATATGATGCGAGTAAGGTGGTACTTCAGAGTTGTTTTAATTTGCATTTCTCTAATCAGAAGTGATTTAGAGCATTCTTTCATGTGACTTGATAGTTTTGATTTCTTTTTCTGAAAACTACCTGTTCATATCCTTTGACCATTTATCAATTGAGGAATGGCTTTTACTTTTATAAATTTTGGCTAAGTTCCCTATATATTTGAGAAATGAGAAATTTATCAGAGAATCTTATAAAAAATGTTTTTTCCCTCTAGTTTTTTGCTTTCCCTCTAATCTTGGCTCCATTGGTTTTGTTTGTGCAAAAACTTTTAAACTTAATATAATCAAAATTCCATTTTACCTCTGGTAGTCTTGTCTATCCCTTGTTTGGCTCTGAACTCTGCCCCTATCAATAGATCCTTAATATTTTCCCATACTTCCCTAATTTGCTTATGATTTCACCTTTTGTGTCTAAATCATATACCCATTGAGCTTATCCTTATCCAGTGTGAGTTACTGGTCTGTCTGTAGTTTCTGTTATGTTGCTTTTCCCAGCAGTTTTTGTCAAATAGTCTCAATAGCTTGGACGTTTTAGTTTATCAAATATCTAGGTTATTATGGTCATTTATTTCTGTATAATGTGTGTGTAATCTATTCCATTGATCAGCCATTGTATTTCTATCCAGTACCAGACTGTTCTGATGATTACTCGTTTGTACAGTAGTTTGAGATTTGGTACTGCTAGGATGCTTTCCTTCTCTTTTTTTTTTTTTCATTGATTTCCTTGATGTTCCTGACCTTTCGTTACTACAGATGGATTTTGTTATTTTTTTCTCACTTTATTAAATGTCTTTGGTTGTTCGATTGATATGGCACTGAATAAATAAATTAGTTTAGGATAGTATTATCATTTTTCTTATATTGCCTTGGTCTACCCATAAGGAATTAATAGTTTTCCATCTCTTTAGCTCTGTATTTGTATGAGAAGTTTTTTGTAATTATGTTCATATAATTCCTGTCTGTGTCTTGGCAGGTAGACTTCCAAATATTTTGTGCTGCAGTTATTTTAAATGGAAATTCTCTTTCTATCTCTTCCTGCTGGATACACACGCTCTAATACACACACACACACACACATTTCTAGTACAGTATTGAACAGTAATAATGGACATCCTTGATGGATCAGGATCATTCCTGATCTTGTTGGAAAGGCTTCTAGTTTATCCCCATTTTAGATAATGCTTGGTGTTTTTTTGTTGTTTAGTCATTCAATCTTTTCTGACTTTTTGCAACCCTAAGGACTCAATGCTTGATTTTCGATAGATACTACTTATCATTTTTTTAAAAAAGCTTTATCTATTTCTATGCTTTATAGTGTTTTAAGTAGGAATGGGTGTTTTATTTTTATCAAAGCTTTTTCTGCAGCTATTGTTGTAATAATAAGATTTGTATTTTTTTTGTTCTTACTATGATCAGTTATACTTACAGTTTCCTGGCATTCCTGATATAAATCTAACCAGATCATGGTGTATGATCCTTTTGATGTATTACTGTAGTCTCCTTGCTAGTATTTTATTTGACATTTTTGCATTAAAATTCACTAGGGAAATTGGCCTGTAGTTTTTCTTTCTCTATTTTTGCTGTCCCTGTTTTAGGTATTAAAACAATATTTGTGTTATAAAAGAGTTTAATAATATTCCTTCTTTACTTATTTTTCCAAACAGTTTATATAATATTGGAATTAATTATTCTTTAAGTGTTGGTAGAATTCATTTGTAAATCAGTCTGATCCACAGTATTTTTCTTTAGGGAACTCAATTATAACTTGTTCAGTTTCTTTTTTCTAAGATAGGGTAATTTAAGTATTCTAATTCCTCTTCTGTCAATCTTATCAATTTATGTTTCTGTAAATATTCATCCATTTCATTTAGGTTGTCAGTTTTATTGGAATATTGTTGGGAAAAATAGTTCTTAATAATTACTTTAGTGTCATCTTCATTAATTGTGTATTCATCCTTTTCATTTTTGAGACTGGTAATTTGGTTTTCTAATTTCTTTTTTAAAAATCTAATTAGTCAGTAGTTTATTAATTTTACTGTTTTCCGTAAAACCAACTCCCAGTTTTATTTATCAGTCAATTTTTTACTTTGAATTTTATTAATCTCTCTTTTGATTTTTCAGCATTTCCATGTTAGAGCTTAATTGGGAATTTTTAACTTGTTCTTTTTCTAATTTTTTTTTATTCACATGTCCTGTTGGTTGATCTGCTTTCTCTCTTTTATTCATGTAAATATTTAGGGATAAAAATCTTCCTGTTTGCATCCCACAAATTTTGATATGTTGTATTGTTGTCATTTCCTCTAATAAATTATTGTTTCTAAAATTTGTTCTTTGACCCACTTGTTCTTTAAGATTAGATTCATTTCCTATTAATTTTAATCTGTGCTTTCATTGCCCTTAATTGAATATGATTTTTATTGTACTATAGCCTGAAAAGGGTGCATTTAGCATTTCTGCTCTTCTGTATTTATTTGTGAGATTTTTATGCCCTAATACTTGGTCAGTTTTTGTGAACGTGCCATGTACAATAGAGAAAAAGTTATTTTTTTCTATTCTCATTCGTTATGCTGCAGAGATCTATCATAGGTAACTTTTCTAAAATTTTATTCCCTTGTCATTCTTTCTCATTTATTTTATGTTTAGATTTATCTAGTTCTGAGAGAGGGAAGTTGAGGTTCCCCACTGGTATTACTGCCTGTTTCCTTTTATAACTTATTTAACTCTTTTTATTTTTACTAGTTATAAAACTTTTAAAAAATTAACTCATTTTGGGGGGTTAAATTTTAAGTTCTAAATGGTCTCCTGCCTTCCTTCCTTTCTTCCCTCTCCACCCCATACCACAAAAGGCTACCATTTGACAAAGATTTATAAATATATGTAAAACCATACTGTTTGTACTTCTGTTTACCAGTTCTGTCTCTGGAGGTGGATAGTATTTTCCTTCATACATCCTTTATATTTCTTTTGAGTATTTATAGTTCCCCGAATACCATGGTTGTTCACAATTATTCTTCCAACAACATTGCTGTTACTGTATACAATGTTCTCTTGGTTTTGCTCACTTCACTTTTCATTATTTCATGCAAGTCTTTACATGGTTTTCTAAAATTGACCAGCTCATCATTTCTTATAGCACAGTAATGCTCCATCACATTCACATACCTCAACTTATTCAGCCATTCCCCAAATGATGGGCATCCCCTTAATTTCCAGTTCTTTGTCACCACAAAGAGAGTTCATTGGTATAGATATTTTAGATAGATAGGATCTTTTCCTTTTACCCTTATCATTTTAAGAAACAAAACTTTCTTCATTGAAAAACTGCCTGTTCATATCCTTTGAACCTTTATCATTTAGGAATGACTCATTTTCTTTTAAATTTGACAAAGTTCTCTACATATTTGAGATGAGACCTTTATCTGAGAAACTGACTATAATTTTCCCCTCAGTTTTTGGCTTTCCTTCTAATCTTGGCTACATTGGTTTATTTGTACAAAACCTTTTAATTTAATGTAATAAAAAATTTTTTATTTTACATCTCACAGTGCTAACTTTTGTTTATAAATTCTTCTACACATAAGTTTGATAGGTCATATGATCCATATTCTAGTTTTCTTGTATCTCCCTTCTTTATATCTAGGTCATGTATCTATTTTTTTGACCTATCTTGGTGAAGGGTGGAAGATATTGTTCTATACCCAATTTCTGCTAGACCACTTCCCAGTTTTCCCAACAATTTTTTTTTTACCAAAAGTGTATTCTTATCCCAAAAGCTTAAATCTTTATATTTGTCAGATACAAGATTATTATAACCATTTAGTATGTATATTATATGTCACCTTTGTTCCATTGATCCACCTTTCTATTTCTTAGCCAGTACCAGACAGTGAAGTGACTTAGCCAAGCTCACAGGACTGGTAAATGTGGCATAATTCAGACTCAGATCTTCTTGATTTGCCAAAATCTAGCACTTTGCTCTTTACCTAACTTTGACAAAATATTCTTTTTTATGTCTCCTGTTATTCTTTGAACATGTCCTATTTTTAAATTTATAATTATATTTTTGTTGTTTTTACATAAAGTCAGTTTGTATATCCTGATTCTACATTTTTCACTTTCATCACCTACTATGTGTAAGACATTATTAGTCAAGAAATTATTAAACACCTACTATATGCTAGTTACTGTGTGCTGGGGCTACAGATAAAAAGACAAAAAGTTAGTCTTGGATAGATGCAACATGTATGCATAGGCAAATACAAACTGCATGCAACGTTAAATTAGAAGAAAGGGAGAGCACTAATAACTGAAGGGGGTCAGGAAAAGCCTCCTGTAGGAAATGTAGTATCTGGGTTGTACCCAGAATTTTATCCCTTTTTGGCATTCCTTCTCAAGCACATAAATCACTGTGTAAGCTGTTAGATACAAGGCAGTTAATATTGGAGAGGAGGAGAAGTACAGGCTTTGGAGTCAATGCTGTGTTTATTTGAATATTTGTTATCAAATGCTGTGTTTCATGTTAAATATGAGATTGACATTCTCTGCATTGGCTATTTAATAATGATGAATGATGGTCTCATTAAGTATTGGTAACTAGATAACTAGAATATAATGACTTGAATATTAGTGTAAGCCTAAAGAAAACCCAAGTAGCAATTTTGAATACTGTTGCTGGTAGACTGATAATTGCAGGCCTGTTTTTTTGGTTTGGTTTTAGTTTACCATCAGATTTTAGTGTCTTTTCTAAATATTATAATCTTTGCTTTCATATGTAGAGAGTTGTATTACTGCTATTTGTAAGAGATTCTAACTGATGCTTAAGTGTACTTGAAGAGTTGAGAGGAGGGGACAGTATGGTGTAGAGCAGTGATATCGAACTAAATAATACATAAGGATCTCTGCTTCCACTTATTGACTCCGAAAACCACATATGAATATTATTTAGATTTTATTGAATTTTATTGAACATTTCCTAATTACATCTTAATTTAGTTCTGCCTATTTGGGAGCAGGTTGGTTTTTTGACACCACTTGTGTAGGGGAAAGTGTTGTAGACTTATCAAGAAATACCTTTGTTCAGATCTTGCCCCCTGCTAGTTGGGCAATTTATATGACCTTTCTGAATCTCATTTTTCTCATCTGTAAAATGGTAACAGCAATGCTGCTTCTACTTTTTTTGTTCAATTTTCAATTTTTTCCAGTTACATGTAAAAACAATTTTTGACTGTCCTTTTTCAGAAAAAAATGTTTTTCCCCAAGTGCATATAAAAGCAGTTTTTCACATTCTTTTAAAAAATTTTGAGTTCGGGGGGTGGAGCCAAGATGGCAGAGTAACAGCACAGACTTTCTAGAGGGCTCCCACCAAGCCTAGCCAAATACCTGTATAAAAAATGGCTCTAAACAAATTCTGGAGCTGCAGAACCCACAGAATGATGGAGTGAAGCAAATCTCCAGCCCAAGATAGCCTGGAAGGTTGCCAGGAAGTGTCTATCATGCCATGCTGGGAGCAGAATGCGGTCCAGTGTAGGCCATGAGTGCACAGAAGGGACCTGAGCAGTCCTTGGGGAGACTGAATCTCTCACACGTGTGGTGGTTTCCAGACTCCATGACCCCAGAACGCTGAGGATAAATTGGAAGGTCAGTGGAAAAAGTCTATGGGACTAGTGCAGGAGAGTGGAGTAGTCAATCTCCAGCCCCAAAGTGGCAGAAGGGGTTGGGGCGGAGGAACCTGTAGCAGCTACAGCTATAGCAGGGACAATGTGGTCGCTCTTTCTGGAGCTCTGGGCCCACAGATTGTGGGGGGATCAAGCGGCTGACAGTACACCTCCCCAACCCCACTGGAAGCAGAGAACTACTTTGACAAAGACCTCAAAAGTCAAGTAAATGGCTGGAGAAATGAGCAAAAACCAGAAAAAGAATCAGACTATGGAGTCTTACTTTGGTGACAAGGAAGACCAAAACATGCAAACAAAAGAAAACAAAGTCAAAACTCCTTCATCCAAAACCTCCAAGAAAAATATGAATTGGTCTCAGGCCATGGAAGAGCTCAAAAAGGATTTTGAAAATCAAGTAGGAGAAGTAGAGCAAAAATTGGGAAGAGAAATGAGAGTGATGCAAGAAAATCATGAAAAAATGAGTCAACTGCTTGCTAAAGGATACCCCCCAAAAAATGCTAAAGAAAATGACACTTTAAAAAATAGACTAACCCACGTGGCAAAAGAGATCCAAAAAGTCAATGAGGAGAAGAATGCCCTAAAAACAGAATGGGCCAGATGGAAAAAGAAGGTCCAAAAGCTCTCTGAAGAGAATAATTCCTTATAAATTAGAATGGAGCAGATGGAAGCTAATGACTTTATGAAAAATTAAGAAATTATAAAAGAAAACCAAAGGAATGAAAAAATAGCAATGTGAAATTTCTCATTGGTAAAACAACTGACCTGGAAAATAGATCCAGGAGAGACAATTTAAAATTTATTGGACGACCTGAAAGCCATGATAAAAAAAAAAAAAAAGCCTAGACATCATCTTTCATGAAATTGTCAAGGAAAACTACCCTTATATTCTAGAACTAGAGGGCAAAATAAATATTGAAAGAATCCACCAATCACCTGCTGAAAGAGATCCTCCCCCAAAAAGCTCCTAGGAATGTTGTAGCAAAATTCCAGAATTCCCAGGTCAGGGAGAAAATATTGCAAGCAGCCAGAAAGAAACAATTTGAGTATTGTGGAAATGCAATCAGGATAACACACAAGATCCAGCAGCTTCTACATTAAGGGATCTAAGGGCTTGGAATATGATATTCCAGAAGTCAGAGGAACTAGGATTAAAGCCAAGAATCACCTACACACCAAAACTGAATATAATACTTCAGGGGGAAAAATGGTCTTTCAGTGAAATGGAGGACTTTCAAGAATTCTTGATGAAAACACCAGAACTGAATAGAAAATTTGACTTTCAAACACAAGAATTAAGAGAAGTATGAAAAGGTAAACAGGAAAGAGAAATCATAAGGGACTTACTAAAGTTGAACTATTTACATTCCTACATGGAAAGATAATATTTGTAACTCTTGAGACTTTTCTCAGTACTAGGGTAGTTGGAGGGATCATACACATATAGACAGAGGGCACAGGGTGAGTTGAATAGGAAGGGATGATAATCTAAAAAATAGAATTAAAGGGTGAGAGAGGAATATATTGGAAGAAGAAAGGGAGCAAAGGAATGGGACAAATTATCTCTCATAAAAGAGGCAAGAAAAAACTTTTTCAATGGACCAGGAAACGGGAGAAATGAGAGGGAAAAAGTGAAGCTTGTTCTCATTACATTTGGCTTAAGGAGGGAAACATGCACACTCAATTTCATATGAAAATCTCTCATACACTACAGGAAAGTAGGGGAGAAAGGGATAAGTGGGGTGTAGGGGGATGATAGAAGGGAGGGCAAGTGGGAAGAGGGGGTAATTAGAAGTAAACACTTTTGGGGAGAGACAAGATCTAAAGAGAGAATAGAATAAAGGGGTTGGCAAGATAGGAAGGAGGGAAATAATCTTTCACAATATGACTTTTATGGAAGTCTTTTGCGTAATTACACATGTATAACCTATATTGAATTTCTTGCCTTCTCAGTGGGGATGGGTGGGGAGGGAGGAAGGGAGAGAAGTTGGAACTCAAGAGTTTTAGGAATGAATGTTGAGAATTGTTTTTGCATGCAATTGGGAAATAAGGAATACAGATAATGGGGTATAGAAATCTATCTTGCCCTGTAAGAAAATAGAAAAAATGGAAATAAGGGAAGGGAGGGATGTGATAGAAGGGAGGGCAGAGTGGAGGAAGGGGTAATCAGAATGCATGGTGTCTTGGGGTGGGGGGTAGGAGAGAAATGGGGAGAAAATTTGGAACTCAAAATCTTGTGGAAATGAATGTTGAAAACTAAAAATAAATTAATTTTTAAAAAAGGCAAAAAAATAAAGAAGGTGAGAAAATTATGCTTCAATCTGCACCCAGACTTCATCAGTTTTCTCTCTGGAGGTGGATAGCATTTTTCATAAGTCCTTCAGAATTTTCTGGTATTGATCAGAGTTGATAAGTTGATCATCATTAAAATATTGCTCTTACTGGGAAAAAAATGTTTTTGAGTTCCAAATTCTCTCCCTCCCTCTCTCCTCTTTCCCTTCTCTGAGATGATAAGCAATTTGATACAGGGTATACATGTGCAATTATATAAAGCATTTTTCATATTAGTAATGTGAAAGAAAATATAGACAACCATCACCGCCACCAAAAAGAAAAAAATAATAAAGGGGAAAAAAAGTATGTTTCAACCTTCATTCAGAGTCCATTAATTTTTTCTCTGGAAATAGATGGCATTTTTCATGATGAGTCCCGAATTGTCTTGGAGCAATGTATTGCAGAGAATAGCGAAGTCATTCACAGTTGATCATCACATAGTGTTATTATTGTGGACACTGTTTTCTTGGTTCTGCTTATGCCACTTTGCATCAATTCATGTAAATCTTTACAGGTTTTTCTGAAATCATTCTGCTCATCATTTATTACAACTCAGTAATATTCCATCATAGTCATTTACCACAACTTTTGCAGTCATTCCCAAATGATGGATATCCCCTCAATTTCTAATTCTTTGCCTCCAGAAAAAGAGCTGCTGTATTTTTGTATATATAGGTCCTTTTTTCTTTTTCTTTTTTTAAAATCTCTTTGGAATGCAAATCTATTGCAGAATCAAAGAATATGTCAAGTTTGATAGCCCTTTCGACATAGTTCCAAATTGCTGTGCAAAATGGTTAGAGCAGTTCACAACTCTACCAACAGTGCATTCGTGTCCCAGTTTTCCCACATTCCCTCCAATTTTTGTCAGTTTTTTTGTTATAATAGCCAATATGATAGATGTGAGGCAGTACCTAAGAGTTGTTTCAATTTGCATTTCTCTGATCAATAGTCATTTAGAACATTTTTTATATGACTAAATGGACAACTTTGATTTCTTTGTCTGAAAACTGCCTATTTGTATCCTTTGACCATATCAGTTGGAGAATGCATTGTATTATAAATTTAACTCAGCTCTGTATATATTTGAGAGACAAGGCCTTTATCAGAGAGATTTTCTGTAAAACTTTTCCCTTAGCTTTCTGCTTTCCTTCTAATCTTGGCTACATTGGTTTTATTTGTACAAACCATTTTTCTTTTATATCCCATAATACCCTTAATCTCTTGTTTGGGCATAAATTCTTCCATTATTCATAAATCTGAAGGTAAACTATTCCATGCTGTCCTGATTTGCTTATGGTATCACCCTTTATGTCTAAATAAATCATTACCCATTTTGACATGGTCTTGCTATAGGCTATAAGATGTTGTTCTACACCTTGTTTCTGTCAAACTATGTTCCAGTTTTCCCAGAATTTTTGTCAAATAGTGAGTTTTTGTCTCAGAAGCCTAGATTTCTGCATTTATCAAACACTAGATTACTGTGCTTATTTGTTACTTTGTATTTATGTACCAAAATTTTTCAATTCATCCACTATTCTGTTTCTTAGCCACTGCCATATTGTTTTGATGATTACCACTTTGTAATACAGTTTGAGATCTGGTATGGCTAGGCCACCTTCCTTCACATGTTTTTCATTGATGCCTTGATATTCTTGACCTTTTGTTCTTCCAAGTGAATTTTGTTATTTTTCTATCTCTACAAAATACTCTTTTTTGTAGTTTCATTGATATGGCACTGAGTAAGTAAAATAATTTAGGTGGAATTGTCATTTTTATTATATTGACACAGCCTGCTTACAAACAATTAATACTTTTCCAATTCTGATTCAGATTTGACTTTATTTGTGTGAAAAATGTTTTGTATTTGTGTTCCTGTAGTTCCTGGGTTTGTCTTGGCAGGCTAGATTCCCTATTGTTTTATATTGTCTGCACCTATTTTAAATGGAATTTCTTTTTCTATCTCTTGTTGGGTTTTGTTGATAATATATAAAAATGCTTATGATTTATATGGGTTTATTTTATATCCTGCAGCTTTCCCACAGTTGTTAATTATTTTAACTAGTTTTTAGGAGCTTCTCTAGGATTCTCCAAGTATGCTATCATGTCATCTTCAAAGAGTGATGTTTTTGTTTTCTCATTGCCTATTCTAATTCCTTAAATTTCTTTTTCTTTTATTTGTAAAGCTAACATTTCTAGTACAATATTGAATAATAGTGGTGATTATGGGCATCCTTGCTTCACCTCTAATTTTACTGGATAATTACCCCTATTACTGATCATGCTTACTGATTGTTTTCGACTAATTAACATAGTCTAAAACAATGTTAATTCTAATACTATTGCGGAAGCTACAACATTTGTGTCATAAGGGAATTTGATAGGATTCATTCTTTGCCTGTTTTTCCAGAAAGTTTATAAACTATTAGAATTAATGGTTCTTTATATGTTTGATAGAATTCACTTATGAATTCATTTGGTCCTGAGAATTTTTTCTTAGGGAATTCATTGATAATTTGTTCATTTTCTTTTTCTAAGATAGTGTTATTTAAATATTTTGTTTCCTTTTCTGTTAATCTGGACAATTTACATTGTAGTAAATACTTTCCATTTCACTTAGATTGATAGATTTATTGACATAATTGGGCAACATAACTCCTAATAATTATTTTAATTTCATTTTCATTGTTGGTGAATTCACCCTTTTCATTTTTGAAACAGGTAATTTGTTTTTCTTCTTAAAAATCAAATTAACCAATAGTTTGTCTATCTTACTGGTTTTTTCATAAAACCAGCTCCTAGTTTTATTTTAGTTAAGCCATTTTCTTTTTTTCAGTTTTGTTAATCTGTTCTTTGATTTTCACTATTTTCAATTTGGTGTTTAGAATTTTTCAATTTGTCTTTTTTCTATTTTTTTGTTTTTAATTTCATGCCCACTTCATTGATGTGCTTTTTATTCTCCATTTGTATGAATGTAAGTTTAGGGATTTAAATTTTCTCATAAGTACTATTTTGGTTACTTCTCCAGAATTTTAGTATGTTATATCATTTTCATCATTTAATGAAATTATTGATTGTTGCTATGATTGTTCTTTGACTTACTTATTCTTTAATTTCTGATTTATTCTTAACCTGTTTCTACAGCCCTTTATTATGTATTTTATTGCATTATAGTTTGAAAAGGAGTCATTTAATATTTCTGCTTTTCTGCATTGGTTATGAGGTTTTGATGCTCTAATACATAGTCTGCTTTTGTATAGGTATCATTCACTGCTGACAAAAAAGTATATTCTTTTCTATTCCCATTCAGTTTTCTTTAGATGTCTATCATAGCTAACTTTTCTAAAATTCTGTCCATCTTTTTAACTTCATGTTCATTTTTAGGTTAGATTCATCTAGTTTTGAGAGGTGAAAGTTGAGTTCCCCCACTAGTTCATCTTTTGCCTCATTTGATTTTTCCTTTAAGATTTTGGATGCTATACCATCATTTAATGCATATATATGTAGTATTTGGTATTCCTTCATTGTCTACAATACTGTAACACCAGTGCGACATTTACAGTGCCTATGGCAGCCATGAATATGGCAGCACAATTCTGAATCACGAAATACAACAGACTCTCCACATGGAAGACACAACCAAAACATTAATTCAGACACCAGAAAGCCAGATCCCAACCCCAGAAAGCCAAATCCCTCATGGTAACTGAATTACACAATAACAATGAAGAGGGAAATACCATCCCCAAGCCTTCCCTCAGTTGGGCTTCCCACAAACCAGCTCCCTTAAACAAAATCAGAAACAAGCTCTCTCAGGATAGCCAGCTGCTTTTCCCAGCTCTGATTGCTCTATGACTAACTTCCTCTCAGCTCTATTCTAGCTCCACCTCTTCCTGTTCAACCCTTTTCCACCCATTCAGCAAGTTCCTCCCACCCCAGACTCATGTGACTCAGACTTCTATATGACTCAAGCAGGTCACATGGGCTTATTAATGAATGGGAAAGATCTTCCCATTTAAATTTCCATAAAAGTACCTTTTAGCAAAATGTGATTTCCCTACTTATCTCTTCTAATGAGATCTATTTTTGCTTTTGCTTTTTCTGTGATGATTGCTACTCTTGCTTTTTTTCTTACCTCAGCTGAAGCATAATAGAGTGTTCTCCAACCCCATATTTTTACTCTGTGTGTGCCTCTCTGTTTCAAGTGTGTTTCTTATGAGTAGCACATTGTAGGAATCTGATTTTTAATACATTTTGCTATCTGCTTCCATTTTATGGATGAGTTCATTCCATCCACATTCACAGTTATGATTACTGTGTATTTTCTCTCTTCTATCCTTTATTCCCCCTTCTTTATCTTTTTCTCTATGTTTTTATCCTGTCCACCCTCAGAAGTCTATTTTACTTCTGACCACTGCCTCCCTTAGTCCACCCTTCTATCTCCCACACTCTTTTTCCATGTTCTCTTATCCCCTTCCTCTTCTACTTCCCTGTCAGGTAAAATAGATTTCTATAGCCAACTTGAGTGTGTATATTCCCTCTTTGAACCAATCCTGATTAGAGTAAAGTTCAAGTAAAGTTGAGGGGTGGCTATGCCCCATCTTTCCTTCTACTGCAGAAGTTCTTTTGTGCCTCTTTTACATGAAATAATTTACCCAGTTCTACTTCTCCCTTCCCTCTTTTCACAGCGTATCCCTCTTTCTCACCTCTTGATTTCATTTTTTGGCATATCATCCCAACATAGTCAACTCACCCCCTTGCCCTTTGTCTATGTGTACTTCTTCTAGCTACCGTAGTAATGATAAAATTATTAGGAATTACAAGTACCATCTTTACATTTAAGAAAGTAAACAGTTTTAAACTTATTGAATCTTTTATGATTTCTCTTTTCTATTTACATTTTTTTTTTTTTGCTTCTCTAGTCTTTTATTTGAAAACCAGATTTTCTTTTTAGCTTGGTCTTTTCATCAGAAATGCTTGAAAATCCTTTATTTCATTAAATGTCAATTTACCCGCTGAAAGATTATACCCAGTTTTGTTGAGTAGGTGATTCTTAGTTGTTATCCTAGCTTCTTTCCCCTCTAGAATATTTTATTCCAGGTCCTCTGATTCTTTAATGTAGAAGCTGTGAAATCTTGTGTTATCCTGATTGTCACTCCACGATATTTGAATTGTTTGTTTCTGGCTACTCAAAGTATTTTCTGTTTGACTCAGGAGCTCTAGAATTTGGTATAATATTCCTTTGAGTTTTTGTTTTGATATTTCAAGAAGTGATTAATGGAGTTTTTCAATATCTATTTCACCCTCTGGATCTCTAGGACATCAGAGCAGTTTTCTTTGATAATTTCTTAAAATAGGATTTCTAGGCTCCTCATTTGGGCGTGACTTTCAAGTAGTTTGATAATTTAAGTTTCTTAATAGTTTCTTAATTTGAGAATTAAGAAAGTGTCCACTTTCCTAATTCTAATTTTTAAGGAATTACTTTCTTTGGTGAGTTTTTGTCCTGTTTTTTCTGTTTGTTCAGTTCTACTTCTTAACTAGTTCTTTTTTTCAGTGATTTTTTTTGTGCTTCTCTTTCCATTTGGCCAGTTCTCCTTTTAACTGAGTTTTTCTCTTTGGTGAATTTTTATATATTTTTTTTTCCATTTTGGCAGTCCTGCTTTTTAAGGCATTCTCTTCAGTGGAGTTTTGTGCATTTAAAAAAAAATTGACCTAATTTGTGTTTTAAAGTGTTATTTTCTTTAGTATTTTTTTGTGCCTCTTTTAACAAGTTGTTGACTATTTTTCATGGTTTTATTGTGTCATTCTGATTTCTTTTCCCAATTCTTTCTCTACCTCTATAATAAATTTTTAAAATCCTTTTTGTACTCTCCCAGGAGTTTTTTGGGTACCTGAGACTAGTTTACATTTTTCTTTGAGGTTTGCATGTAGTTTCTTTGATTTCACTGTCTCTTCTGAGTTTGTGTTTTAATTGTCCCTGTCATTATAATAATTTTCTGAGGTCAGTTCTTTTTTTGTTGTTGTTTGCTAATTTTTCCCAACATATTTCTTGACTTTTAACTTTATGTTAAAGTTGGGCTCTGTTCCTGGGGTTGATGGGACACTTTCCCAACCTTCAGTTTTTTGTGCTGGCGTTTTTAGATCTAGTTCTGGGCGGGGGTCTATAAGTTTTCAGTTCTTCTGAGATGGTATGATTTAAGGAGAGGCACGGTCACTGCTTTCACGACTTGTGCTATGGTCTTTGAGTGACCATAAACAGTCTTTTCTGCCCTTGCAACTATGGTGAGGGAACTAGTGCCTCCTCGTGCTCCTCTTGCCCTGGAACTGTGATCCGGTATGGACAGTACGGTTTGCTGCACCCAGTACCTGTAAAGGTCCCTTGTCATTTTTTCAGGAGTTTTATGACCCACTTACCTTTTGTGGACTGAGAGCTCTCCTTGAGGTGCTGTCAGACCATCTTATTATTTGTGGACTGAGAGCTCTTGAAGCCACTTCAGTTTCAGTTGACCCCAAGGTCTCTGCTGAACTTTACTCTCACCCCATGGAGACAGATCTTTCCCACTGAACTTTGAAGTTGTCTTGGATTGGGAAATTGTTTTACCCCATCCTTTTGTTGGTTCTGCTGCTTCAAATTCATTTTGAGGCATTATTTTAAGTTGTTTGTAGGGGAATTTTAGAGAGCACAGGCAAATCCCTGTTTTTACTCTGCCAGCTCTCTTATATTGTTTTTATAAAAATAAAATGAAATAATTTATGTAAAGTACTTGCTAAACTGTATAGGGCAGATCCAAGTCTTTTTACTCTTGCTTGAATGGATTTTTAAGAATATTCTGAAACTCAGAATTTTCACTAATCTTGACTAGTATCCTCACTTATTCTCTTAAAAGTGCTCAAGTTCCTGGGAAGGAAAAGCCTAACCCAGACATAGGAAAAATCTTACTCATTTTAGAATGATCAGTTCTAATGTTTAAGGTAAATTGCACATAGTAAATTGAGACTTTCTAATACCTTAATAGAAAAGAGAAACATTTTCATCCTATGTAAATATATAATAATATTATTGTTTAGATTTTAATGAGTGGGAAAAATGAGAAGATGGGAAGATTAAATGAAATTATGTCAGAGGAAAGAATAGAATTCTTGACTTTTCAGTTGAGGATGAATGCTTTGAATTTATAGTGGCTGAGACTGTCCCCAGAGAACACATAAATGATGAAAAGGAACTATGAATGTGCAACACTGCATATAATGTCATATTTTTTGATAGACTGATAATTTTTTATAGATTTTTCCTTTTTTTCTTTGTAATAAAGTATAGCTTCTTGGGAAAGGCAAATTTATTAGATTATATAGGTGATAGAAAAATCAAAGACATTAATATAAATTTATTTTAGAAATAAATAAGATGGTCTCCTTTTTCTGCCTCTCCTCTATTCTTTCTTTGGATTTCTTTTGTTATCTGCTAGCCTATTATTTGCTCAGTGAGCCAGGTGTGTTCCAAGCATGTGATGCTTTTAGGTAAACTAACATTTGGTTGACTTATTTAGGACTGGTGTATCAGGAATATTATTTAAAGTTTCTTCCCTTAGAGCAGGAGTTCTTAACCTGTCATGAACCTCTTCGGTGAAGTCTATGAACCTTTTTTCAGAATGTTTTATACATGCACAAAATAGAATACATAGGATATAGAAACATACATTTATTTTAAAATAAAATATATGAAAATATTTAGCAGAATATTTAAGAAAAAAGAAATTTATGGATCTTTGATTAACTCCTGCCTTAGAGGAAGAGTAGTATCTGTGTGTGTGTGTGTGTGTGTGTGTGTGTGTGTAGTTTAAAATGGAAATAAAAATAGGATGAATAATTAATAGTAGCCAATCTTAGCACTTTTCTGAAGTACAGACTTAATAATGATTAGTATTCACTATATCACTAAATATATTTTCTTTCTGAATAGGAAGAGGAGGACCATAAACCAGCATTCAGCTACATGAAGACTGTGAAGAAGCACTTGGGTGATAATTTTGAATGGTGCTCCAGCTGAACTTATTTTGTAAAGCACTTGAAATGAACCTCTCTCATTTCTTATTATTGACCTGGAACCCCTAGTACTGGAATACATTAGCTTCAAAACAATCAGAAATAATACAGGCCATCACTGTCATCAAAAACATATGAACAGTTGTGATGGTGAAATGAGATGAGGCTCCGAAATGGAACTGTGACAACTGTATTAGTTTTTATCACTTCGTTTCTCAGTTTGTCTTGGTATATTTCGTGGCAAAATGGAAAAGGTAAGGAAAATGTCTCTGTGAGAATATATATATATGTTATTATTTTGTCTGGAGATATGAGATAAATCAAGTCTGTGTTATCCATTAAATCTTAATATTTTTATAGCGTGTCAAGGAAGCTAAATTACTTGATTGTACATGTACAGTTTAGTACTTCTGAGAATGCTTATCTAAATAGAATATTAAAGACTTTTTGATTTGAATTCTGTACTTCAACACTTGTTATCAAAAGCTACACATTTGTTTTGTTAATTTATACTATGATATTAAGTCAATAGGCCAAGTTCAAGAATATAATTTTTTTTGTTTCATTGAATAATATAAATATATAATATATTGAACATTGGTTATAACATTTAAAAGACACTCATTCTTATTAAGAAGTTCACTTACTAAGTACTTTGATTTTTACTGCACCTGTTGACAGATTGTTCTTTAAGTAAAATTATTAAATAAATGAGTAGAGTTTGAGTTTAATTTTTTAAAATTTCATTCTTTTAGTTAAGTGTTGGAAATTGTTTCAGAATGAATTCTGAGTGTCTGTTTAGTATGTGTTTGTAATATTTAGAGTATGTTTCTTTTTTACCTAGTTCTAATTTAAAAAATCACTTGTAGTCATTCCATGTTTTTATTCAACTGTTTTTATTTTTCTTTCTTTTTAATGTTATCTTAAGGCAAGAGTTGTTAAATTTTGTTGTTAAATATTTTCATAGGGCCCCTATGGAGATCTGATGAACTCTATGGAGCCTTCTCAAAATAATATTTTTAAATGAATAAAATAAAACACAGAAATATAAAAGAAATTATAAAAATATATTTCTTAAACAGTTCATGGAATCTAAATTAATAATACTTGTCTAGAGAAAACTTTATATGCAAAAGTATTAGGAGCATTAAAATAATAATCTGAGTAATATGACCCACAAACTTATTATAGATTGCTCATCTTTGCCTTTATGTATTTATTTAAAAATTATATTGGTTCAAATGCTTTTCTCATGAATATGTTAGTGGCTGAAAGGATTCTTATATGACCTGAATTCCTTGTTACTTTTTAATATGTATGCAAAAATAGATCATGGGAAACCTAATGTGACTGTAAAACATGTTAGAGTTACCATATTAAAATGTAACAATATTTCTTAAGGATTTTTAAAAGACTTCTAAAGATAACTTTGCCTTATCACCCCTTTATGTTGTAGTCTTATTTCTCTTGAGAAAGTAGCATGAGGTATTTTTTTTTCCTTCTTTTTCTTTAACTTTTTGATTCCAGGAACTAGGAGAATATTTTATTGAAGACTTTTCTTCTGAAATAAAAATGCTTTGTTATCATTGCCAAAATAATATTATTCAAGGCATGTGTTTGGAGAAATTTTTATACTAACTCCATTTCATCAAATAATTGTATATGTAGCTGTAGAAATGCTTGACTTTTCTTTTTAAAAATAAGTTTTATTGATATCTTTGTTGTCACATCTGTGTGCACTCCCACCCCTATAATGAAGAAAAGCTGACACAGTATCTGACAATATCTTTTCTCTTTATCATCTGTGAGGTAGAAGTACCTGATAGCATACTTTGAAAATCTCCTTGTATGAAATACTAGAGTGAGTATATGGTTTCTTATTTAAAGAAAACTATATCTATTTTGATAACAGTAACTAAGAAACTTGATGATTTCTTATGGTATGTAAAATACTGTTAGGTCTGTAGTCTTAATGGAATTTTGAAAGCTGATTCTCTTACTAACTGAAATTCAACACATTATATTCTTCATTTATTTCCTTCCCTTATTGAAAAGATTAAAATTCTAGTAATTTAAAATATGCCTAATAGATTTTCTTCTTTAGCATCCTATGAATTAGAGAAATAGTTCTTCTAATTTGAGAACCTTATTTGAAAGTTATCTATTCAGGTGTTTGAACTTATAATATGTGTAAAAAACGCTGTTTAGAGATCTTACTTTTTTACTTTTAACTCAATGGTAAGGATTGAAACATTTAATTAGCATATCCACACTTTATTGATTAAATTAGATCAATATGATTGGTCCCAGTTTGTAAGGAATTGTCAGGTGAGGAAACCCCCTGTAGTCTTAGAGAGTTGCCAAGAACACTGAGGGGTTCAGTGAGTTGCCTAGTCACATCCAGTCAGTGTCAACCCCTGCTTCACTTTCCCTAGCACTGTTTTTTTCTTATTGTGGTATTCAGTAATGTGCTCTTTACAGTTGGTCCTGAAACTCTACTTTAGTCTTCTGTCTACTTCAAATCTATGGATAATTTTTCTTTTAATAAATCAAATCAGATAGTTAATGTTTTTTTTTGGCTAGAGGTTTTTGCAGAATTTTCAGAACAGAAATTAAAATACAATTTTAAAACAAAGTTAAAAGTACAGAACAAGACAAACTGTAGACCTGATTTATGAGAGTTAAATGTGTAGTGTTGTAAAGTAGATTCTCTAGAATTCATTAAAACTAAAGATCCACCATGTCAGTCTGCTGCATCTTGAAAGAATTTTGGTTATATTTTGAGAACAAAACAGAAAGGAGACTTGAATCACAAACATGTTGATCACAGCAGCATTCCTTTTCTGAAATTAATTTTCAGTGTACTTAAGTCAGTTTTTTTGTAATTTAAAGTTGCTTCCTGATAACGCAGAGAAAATAGAATGTAGAAGAAGATCCCTTAACTGAGGACTTCTTCAAAGGGTAGATTTACAAGGTTAGAAGAATCCCCAGAGTCCTTTAAATCTTAGCAACAGCTAAGTCTGGAAGTGGATATTAAATTTGTATGTGCTTGGAAGAAAGGAGAGATTATAATTACATAAGATGTTTTGAATATGGTCAGTTTTTAGTCTATCTCTTGGGAAAATATTGTATTTAATATATTATGTCTGTCAGACAAAATAGCCCTGTAATAAAAAATAAAAGTCACAAAATCTAGTAGTCATCGATAAACATATAAGCACCTACTTTTTGCAGGTATTGTGCTGAGTGCTCAGGGTTCAAAAAGAGCTAAAAGATAGTCCTGCCCTCAAAGAATTCACTAATTGGGGAGACAAGCGAACAAATGCATATAAATAAGCTATATGTAGGATAAATAGGCAATAATTAAAAGAGAGAAGGGATAAGAATTAAGGGGGGTAATGGAAAGCCTTCCTATAGAAGATGATATTTCACTTGAGACTTAACAGAAGCCAGAGAAACTAGTTGGTGGAGATGAAGAGAGAGAGCATTCCAGGCTTGGGGGACTGCCAGGAACATGTCCAGAGCTGAGAGATGGAGTGTCAGTCACTTGGTGGAAGAGTGCAAGATGGGTCTTAATTGGTTTTATTTTATTTTTAGTAGCTTATT
The DNA here is from genome assembly GCF_028372415.1 of Notamacropus eugenii. Taxonomy (NCBI): domain Eukaryota; kingdom Metazoa; phylum Chordata; class Mammalia; order Diprotodontia; family Macropodidae; genus Notamacropus; species Notamacropus eugenii. The sequence goes on along the minus strand of NC_092876.1, from coordinate 406,148,293 downwards.
ATTATAATTAGGTTTTAATCCTGAGTGGGTACGGACCTCGGATCCTCCTTACTGTTATTTTCTGAATTCTGTCCAGGGGCTCAGTCTCAGGGATTCCTCTCCTCCCTTTAGCCACAGTGAGGGACCCCAGCCATGCTGTCCTGAAAATGTTCTTGCTGCCTGTAGCACTCACTGGGCATGTGCTTATTCCTTCTTGCCTACAGTCACAGCCTGGGATCACTTTTGGTCAGCACTGCTAGGCTTGGCTTCTGGAAACAGCTGGGGTGGAGGGGGAGGGCAGGCCTTCAGTGTTTCCCACTCTGTCATCTGCTGCTCTTTGTGAAGTAAAAGTTCATGAGGCTGTGAGATAAAATTCTTGAGGCCTAGTTCACTTCCCAGTGGAGCTGTTGATCTGACCAAGGCTTTTGGTGCTGTCAGTTGTGAGGGCTTGTGGAAGATCATGGCAGAATTGGATTGCCTGGAGAAGCTCATCTGTGTTGTACCCCAGTTCAATGGTGGCATGTTTTCATGGATTCTTGATAATGGGTGATGTTCTCACATTTTTCCAGTCAATAGTGGAGTGAAATAGGGTTGTGTGCTTGCTCCTATACTTTTTAGCTTGATGTTTTCAGCAGTATTGTCAGATGTCTTCAATGAGGATGAAAATAGCGTCAAGACCAGTTACCACACTGAGAGTAAATCATTTAACTTGAAAAGACTACAAGCCAAGACTAAAGTGGAGGGAGACTTGGTCTGTGACTTTTTGTTCACAGATGATTATACGCTCCTTGCAATCTCTGAGGGTGAGATACAACTTTAGCTTGATTGCTGACAGCAAGAAAACAAGTTCACCACCAGCCAGCACTGCATTAGCCATACATGGAGCCATCAATTTCAACAAATAGAGAGATTTTTAATGGTGTGGATAAGTTCACTTACCTTGGCAGTATACTTTGCAGTGATGCACAACTACATGATGAGGGTGATGCATTCATTGCCAGAGTTATTTCAGTGTTTGGGAGACTCTGAAAGAAAGTGTGGGAGAGATCAACTGAAGTCTACAGAGCTGTTGTGCTGATTTCATTGCATGCCCGGGAACCTGGACAGTATATTAGTGCCATGCCAAGAAATGTAATCACTGCCATTTGAATTGTCTTAGGAACATTCTGAAGATCACCTGGCAAAATAAGGTTCAAATTCTAATGCAGGGAGTGCAGTTCTGATGGGCTGCCCATATTGTTTAAATGCCAAATGTAAGTTTTCCTAAAAGACTCTTTTATGAAGAACTCACACAAGGCAAGCATTCACACTGGTCAGTAGAAGCGATATAAGGACACTCTTGATGTCTTTCTGAAAAACTTTGAAATTGATTGTGAGACATGGGATAGATACACTGACATAAGACTGCCCAGCATGGCATACCCACATCAAAGAAGGTGCTGTGCTCTGTGAACAAAGCACAATTGTAGTAGCTCAAAAGATATATAAGATGCATAAATTTAGAGATCTCTCCACTCCCGATATTCATGTGCACTATTTGTGCCCAATCTGTGATAGAGCCTTCCAAGCTTATATTAGCCTGATCAGCCATAGTTGGACACATTGTATCTTGACTCCAACATAGTAGTGCCATTTTGTTCCTCTCTGAGCATGGACAACAACCAACTCCCCAGAATTATAAAAGAGAGCCATCTCCCTCATTTGGGGCCATAGCTTTGCTAATAAAATAAAAAATTTGCTAATAAATCAGTCATGTTCAGAACTTTGTGCCTCGGGCTGTCTTAAATTGTAACTGTTACATTTCTAATTAGATTCCCTTTATGACCCTTGATGAAGATACAGTTCTAAGGGGGTCCATATACATCATCTTCACATATTAAAATGTGAACAGTTCATCCTTGTTTAGGCCCTGATGATTACTTTGCTCATGTCTATTTATGTTTCTCTTGATCCCTGTGTTTATTATATTCACAGTTCTCTGCAGCTATGGGCTCCTTTTTTTTTTATTTAATATTTTTTATTTAATTTTTATTTTTATTTAATTTTTTTATTTAATATTTTTTTATTTAATTTTTATTTAATATTTAATTTTTATTTAAATTTTTATTTTTTTATTTAATTTTTTTATTTAATTTAATTTTTTTAAATTTTTTTTATTTATTTAATAAATTTTTATTTAATATTTAATTTTTTCCCCAGTTATGCATAAAAACAATTTTTAACATTTGTTTTTAAAATTTAGAATTCCAAATTTTTTTCCTTCTTCTCTCCTCATAACACTCATTGGGAAGGCAAGCAGTTTGATATAGAATATACATGTGCATTCATACAAAACATATCCATAATAATCATGTTGTGAAAACAGACAAAAATACCTCAAGAAAAATAAAATAACAAATATGCGTCAGTCTGTACTCAGACACCATCAGTTCTTTCTCTGGGGATGGATAGCATTTTTTGTCACAAGTCCTTCAGAGTTATCTTGTATCATTGTATTGTTGAGAATAGCTAAATCATTCTCTGCTGATCATCTTACAATATTGCTGTTACTTTGTAGCTAGTACATTTCACTTTGTATCAGCCTATGCAAGTCTTTCCAGGTTTTTCTGAGAGCGCCCAGCTCATCATCTCTTATAGTACAATAGTATTCCATCATAATCACATACCATAACTTGTTCAACCATTCCCCAACTGATGGGCATCCCATCAGTTTCTAATTCTTTGCTCCCATAAAAGAGCTGCTACAAATTTTTTTTGTACATATAAGTACTTTTCCTTTTTATCTCTTTTGGGATACAGACCTAGTAGTGGTATTGCTAGGTCAAAGGGTTTTTTTATGGCCTTTTGAACATAGTTCCAAATTTCTCTACAGAATGGTTGAATCAGTTCATAACACTACCAATGGTGTATTAGTGTCTGATTTTTCCCACATCACCTCCAACATTTGTCATTTATCTTTTTTGTCCTATTAGCTAATCTAGTAGATATGAGGTAGTACCTCAGGATTGTTTTAATTTGCATTTCTTTAATCAGTAGTAAGTTAGAGCATTTTAACATATGGTTATAGATTGCTTTGATTACTTCATCTGAAAATTGTTCATATCTTTTGATCATTTATCATTTGGGGAATAGCTATCATTTTTATAAATGTGACTCAGTTCTTTATATGTTTGAGAAATGAGACCTTTATAAGAGAAACTTGATTCAAAATTTTTTTCAGTTGCTACTGATAACTCTTCTTTCCATCCTATTCCCCCCATTTATTCTATTCTCTCTCTCCTTTTACCCTATTCCTCCTCAAGTGTTTTGCTTCCCGACTCCCCCTCCCCCAATTTGCTTTCCCTTCTATTACCCCACTCCTTTTCTCTTATCTCCTTCCTCTCCTACTTTCCTGTAGAATAAGAAAAATTTCTGGACCCAACTGAGTGTATATGTTATTCCCTCTTTGAGCCACTTCCCCCCTCTTCTCCACTGTAAAAACTTTTTCTTGCTTCTTTTATGTGAGATAATTTACCATTCTACCCCTCCCTTTTTCTTTCTACCTATACATTCCTTTCTCACCCTTTAATTTTATTTTTTAGATATCATCCCTTCATATTCAACTCAGAGGTTTACCCTCTGTCTTTATATACTCCTTCTAACTACCCTAACAACAAGTCTTAAGGGTTATAAATATCTTATTCCCATGTAGCAATGTAAACAGTTTAACCTTATTAAATCCCTTATGATTTCACTTTCTGTTTACCTTTTTACGTTTCTCTTGATCTTGTTTTTGAAAGTCAGATTTTCTATTCAGCTCTGGTCTTTTTGTCAAGAATATTTGAAAATCCTCTATCTCATTGAAAACCCATTTTCCCCCCTGAAGGATTATATTCAGTTTTGCTGGGTAGGTGATTCTTGGTTGTAATCCTAGCTCCTTTGCCTCTGGAATATCATATTCCAAGCCCTCTGATCCTTTAGGATAGAAGCTGCTAAATCTTCTGTTAACCTGACTATAGGTCCATGACATGAATTGTTTCTTTCTGGCTGCTTACAATATTTTCTCTTTGGCCTGGGAACTCTGGAATTTGCTTATAACATTCCTGGAAGTTTTCATTTTAGCATCTTTTTCAGGAGGTAATCAGTGGATTCTTTCTATTTCTATTTTACTCTCTGGTTCTAGAATATCAGTTTTCTTTGATAATTTTTTGAAAGATGATGTCTAGGCTGTTTCTTTGATTGTGACTTTCCAGTAGTCCAATAACTTTTAAATTCTGTCTCCTGGATCTGTTTTTCAGGTCAGTTGTTTTAACAATGAGATATTTCATAACATCTTCCATTTTTTTCATTCCTTTGGTTTTGTTTTTATTATCATAAAGTCATTAGCTTCTATTTCCTCCTTTTTAATTGTTAAGGATTTATTTTCTTTGGTGAGATTTTGCACCTCCTTTTCCATTTGACCAATTCTGCTTTTTAAGGCATTCTTCTCATTGACCTTTTGGACTATTCTTTTACCATTTGTCCTACTCTGCTTTTTAAGGTGTTTAGTAATTTTTTGTGTCTTGTTTATCAAACTGTTTACTCATTTTACATAAAATTTTGGCATCACTCTCATTTCTCTTCCCAATTTTTTCTCCACCTTTCTTACTTGATTTTCAAAATGCATTTTGAGCTCTTTTATGACCTGACGCCAGTTCTTTTTTTCGTTGGAGGCTTTGCTATCTTCTGTCTTCTTCTGAGTGTGTGTTTTGAGCTTCCTTGTCACTACAGTAACTCTATAGTCAGAGCATTTTTTCCCCTGTTATTTGCTTACTTCCCCAGCCTATTACTTGACTTTTAGCTCTTTGTTAAAGTAGGGCTCTGCTTCCAAGTTGGAGGCTTCACTGTCCCAAGCTTCAAGGCTTTTGTGCAGCTGTTTTCAGAGATATTTCTAGGGACCTGTAAGATTTCAGTTCTTTCAGGGTGGTATGATCTAAGGACAGGTGTTTACCATTCTCCTGGCCTATGCTCTGGTCTGTGAGTGACTGCCTTGGAACTTGGGTTCCTCTCCACTGTGGCTACAAGCTCTGCTATACTAGTACTTCTTTTCAACCTGGGACTGCCACCCAAGATTGTGACCCAGATCTGAGTATGGTCAAAGCAACAGAGTCCTGCTTCAGCACTAGCAAAAAGGCCCCTGTAATCTCCTTCTGATCAGTTGTTTGACCTGCCCTTACTGTCTGTGGGTGGAGAGTTCTGGAAGCAGCCACTGTCAATTCTAATTCAGTCATTTCCAAGGCTTGCTCCTGGTTTTCTGTGGCCAGGCATGTGTCTGCACTGCCAGGGCTGTGCTGGTCTGGTTTGTACTGGACTGTGTTACACTCACACAGGTACAACAGACCTTTCATGCTGACTTTCTAAATTGTCTTTGGTGTCTGTGGGCTGAGAGGTCTGGAAATTGCCACTGCTGCCACTGATTTAGTCACCCTGAGGCCTGCCCTGGGTCTGCTGGAGCCAAGTCTACACTGCTACAACCTGAACTGAACTGCATTCCTTTCTCACCTTGGTGCAAAAAATCTTTTCTGCTAACCTTCTAAGTTGTCTTAGACTGGAAATTTGTTTCACTCCATCTTTTTGGGATTCTGCTGTTCTAGAATTTGTGTAGAGTCATTTTTTAAAGGTATTGGGAGGGTTCAGGGGAGAGTTCAGTTAAGTCCCTGCATTTACTCTGCCATCTTGGGTCCTTCTCTCCAGCTCTGAGCATTTTGTCAGAAATGCTTAAAAGTTTTTTATTTTTAAAAAATCTGTACTTTTCTCCAGAAGGATTATACTTAGTTTTTCTGGCTAAGTTATTCTTGATTGTAAGTTTAAATCCATTACCTTTTAGACTATCTTATTCTGGGCTTTTTACTTCTGTATAATGGTAGCTCTTAAATTGTATGTGATCCTGACTATAGCTTCTTGGTGCTTGAATTCTTTCAGGGTGTTTGCAGTACTTATTTTTTGACCTGAAAACTCTGGGTTTTGACTATAATGTTCCTGGGAGTTTTCATTTTAGGATCTCTTTTAAGAAGTGACTGGTAGATTCTTTCAGTTTTTATTTTACCTTCTGATTCTAAGAGATCTGGGCTTTTATTTTTTTTAAGGACTTTCTTGAAATATGTTGTAACTCTATAACTGAGACTATCCTCTATCTTTACTTCAAATCTACAGAGCTGCTTTTTACTTCTGAACTTACTCCTTGTGGGTACACAACCCAAAGTCTTTGACCACTCTTTCCTTTATGCTACTACAACTCGGTGTAAATATTTTTCTCAGTCTGCCCTGGATTTGTGACCTAAAACTGAGTAAAGATCAATAGAGCTGTCAGTTGGTACCTGTTTCTGTACCCCATGCAAGGTCAGTCTCCTTTATGCAGAATCTGCGACCCCTTCTTATTCTGGTTCACAGTTGCACAGTTTCTCCTTGCATATTAGAATGCTCTGTACAGCTATTTCTGGCTAGACCCCAGTATCTTCAGATCTCTTTGTCTCACCATGTTGCTCTGGGTTGGAAAAATGACTCATCATGATTTTTTCTTGAATTTCCTTTTGAGAACTTGGTCTGATGTGTTTTACAGATCTGTGTGAAGGGGTTGTGGTAGGGAGTGTGGCTGGATTGCTTCCTGCTACTCCACCATCTTGGCTCTGTTCCTCTTCATCACTTGTTGTTCCAGCTGTTGTAGTAAGTAGCCTTATAACTGATCTCTGTTCAAGTCTCTCCGCTGTCCAGATGACAAAATGATTTTCCTAAAACACAGGTCTAAACATGTCAATCTTTCTCACAGGAAATTTCATTGCTGCCCTATTACCTCTAGAGTCAAACACAGTATCCTCTGTTTGATATTTAAAGCCATTATACCTTGACTTCAACTAGTAAATGTTTAACAACTGGCTCCTGAGAAGGGGGTGGAGAATGTACTCAAGACACACTTTTAAGTTTAATCTGAATTGTTAAATTTTCTTAATCATTTTCTTAAGTCTAGATATGATGAGGTACACCTCGAACCTCAACAGAAAAACAACCCAATAAATAATACAAGCACTGACTTATAGCTGGTGCACATAGTTCTAAGGTATTAATGCTCTCATTGAAAACTTAACAGTTGGCTCTCATGAGGTGGTATAAGCTGGCCCCAGCACAACCCTGGATCCAACCTACCTTTCTAGCCTTATGGTCAAAAAAAGATGCCCTTTTTTATCTTTCTCACACACAGCTCTCCATCTTTGGTCCCATACTATTAGATAAGCCCTCCCACATGCCTGGAATACATATTCTCCAAAGGTTAGCTCAAGATTCACCTTCCACGTAAAGCTTTTTGTGTGTCCTTCCTCTCCTTCGCTCAGCTGCTGGTCCCTTCCTCTACACATTATCATATTTATTTTGTATGTACTTCGCTTAGAATGTAGTATATTTGAAGGCAAGGAGTGATTTTTTTTGTCTTTTCCTAGCACCCAACATAGTACATAATACATAGTGTGTAAGTATGTATAAGTTCTCATTAATTTATTATTAATTATAGCTAATTTCCAGGGATTTCTTCTACATTTACTTGGTTACATTTAACTGTCCTCTTCTCAGTTTCATTTACCATACCACTGTCACTTCTCCATGTAGGACATTGGGAGTACAGATGACCAGTAGAGTCCAGTATAGTTTGGCTTGCGGTCTCATCATTCAGCTGAAATTGTTTATTGTTAAAGTTATTGATTGGAAAGTATGTGCAGATCCTATATAGAATTGTATGCCATCCTGGCGAAGGAGGGGGGTGGTGGGGGGTAGGTAGGGGGGAAAATATCTAAGTTTTATGGTAGTGATTGTAGAACATTAAAAAAAATAAAGTTATTGATTGTCTCTTAATTGCCAAATCTCATGATATTTTCTCAATCTTTATTCTTCTTGACTTCTCTGCAGATGTTGACTCTGTTGATTACCCTTTTTCCTTTGATAGTCTCTTCTCTGTAGCTTTTTAAGTTACTGTTTTCTCCTTGTTTTCCTACCTTTCTTACCAATACCCACTTAATTTTCTCTTTTGGTTCCACATCCAAGTCACTCCCACTGATTTTAAGTTTCCCCTCCAAGACTCTGTCTTGGACCCTCTTTTCTTCTTCCTCCATTATTTCATTATTGCCCAGGGATTCAATTTTCATCTCTCAGCAAATAATTTCTAAGATCTCTTTATCCAGCCTTAACCTTTCTCCTGTCCTCTAAATCTCCCATTTCTGACTTCTTATTGTACATCTTAAATTGGATGTCTCATAAATGTCTTAAATTCAACATGTCTAAAAGTGAACTTATTAACTGCCCCCCACACCCACCCCAGCCTTCAGCTCTAATTAACTATCCTATTACTGTAGAGGATACCACAGTCTTCCAGTTACCTGCATTCACAACTTAGGTATTATCCTTGACTCTTTACTCTATTTCACCTGTCCCTGTACCCATATCCAATCTGTTGCCAAATGGTGTTGTTTTTACCTTCATAACATCTGTTGTATATTCGCTCTTCTTTCCTCTGACCTGGTAGAGGCCTTTATTACCCCATGTCTATACTGTTGCAATAGTTTTCTAGTAGGTCTCCCTTCATTAAGTCTCTCCCACTTCATTCTAACTAGTTGATTTTTCTGAAGCAGAGGTCAGACTGTCATCTCTCTGTTGTCATCAGTGGATGCCTGTTACCTCCATTATCAAATATAAATTCCACTGTTTGGAATTTAAAGTCTTTCATAACATGACCCCATCTAACTTTCTAGTCTTACACTTTTTTTTCTCTTCCCCATCTTCCTATGATCCTGTGATACTGACCTCTGCTTTTCTTTGAACACAACGCACCATCTCTTCACTCTAGGAATTTTCCATGGCTCTCCTCCAAGCCTGGAATTCTTTTTATCTTCATTTCTGCCTTTTGACTTCCTTCAAGTTCCAGCTAAAATCTCATTTTCTACAAGAAACATTTCTGCTTTTTCTTAATGCTCGTACCTTCCCTCTGTGATTATCTGTGTCTTGTTTATACATGGTTGTTTTGTTTTAATGTTGTATCCTTTATTAGACCGTGAGCTCCTTGAGAGCAGGGACTATTTTTTGCCTTTACTTACATCCCTAGTGCTTAGTATAATACTTGCCATATAGTAAACACTTTATGCTTAATAATTTGACTTTCTATTTTATTAATCTATCCTTTAGTTTTCAAGATTTTAAATTTGGTGTCTAAGAGAGGATTTAAAATTTTTTCTAGTTTTTTCAAATTTCATGCTCAGTTCATTAGTGTGCTCTTTCTCTGTTTTATTGATATAAGCATTTAGAGATGTAAATTTTCCCCTAACTACTACTTTGGGTGTACCTGCCCTAATGCATGGTCAGTTTTTGTGCAGGTGCCATTTACTGCTAACAAAAAAAGTATATTTCTTTCTTTTCCCATTCAGTTTTCTGTAGAGGTATATCATAGCTAATTTTTTTTTTAATTCTATTCATCTTTTAAAAAAAATTTTTATTTTTATAATTTATTTGCTTTCAGTTTTCAACAATCACTTCCATAAGTTCGACCCAAGCCTTCTTTCAGCCAAATAAAAACAAAGTTTGTTAAAGATTCCTATTGGGTAGACTCTTAAGGAGCCTAAGCTTTTATGGCACTTGTATTGACAAGTGGACCAGATTGAATCTCAGCTTGGTTGAATCTGAGCTAGATTGAATCTGAGCTCGTGCCAATTTCAAGAACCCCAAGTTATCAAAATGATTTTTTAACAATAATCATGCATAATATTTTACAGTTAGAAAAGTTCTTGTGTTATGTGGGCATGTGTGTGTGTGTGTGTGTGTATATATGTACATACATACATATATATGTATATATATATATAAAATTTGTTCTTAACGAAAACCCAGTGAGGGAACACATGCAAATAGTATTTTTATTTTATAGATGAGAAAACTGAGATAGTACAAACACATTTTACAGATAAGAAAACAGGCTGAGAGAGATTCTAATTGACCTGATGTGAAACTTGATGGTGAGTGATAGATCTGGCAATTTCAGGTTCTATATCCAGTGCTATTCCTATTCAGCTGTACTGTTATCCCCCACTTGAGGTATAGTATTCATATGTGACAGTATATTTGTATAGTAATTGAGTAATTGAAAGGGCTTTTTGATGCTTATTGAAGTTATTTAAATCACTATTATTACCAAACATAAGTAAAGTTCTCATATAATTATATCAACTATTTTATAGTTGATATAACTATATAACCTCATAATTTCTGGACATAGATGCACTTCTGTAGAATTGAAATATCCTTCTATTGAACCCATATTTAATAACCTTTTGGTTCCTTGGGTATTATGCAAACATGTAGAAGTAATGAAATTGTCCACAAATTATGAAGTAGTGGTAGCAGTTTGATCTAGTGGGGAGCACACTGGTTGTAGAGTTTGAAAACGTGCTCCATTTATTAGGAATAACCTCAGAGAGGTCAGAGAAAGCAGGAGAGGGCCTATATGTACAAAAATATTAATAGCAGTATTTTTTGTTTTGGTAAAGAACTGGAAACTAAGGGAATGCTCATCAGTTTGAGAATGGTTGAACAATTATGGTATATGAATGTAATCTTTTACCTTAAAAAATGATAAAAGGTACAAATTCAGAGAAACTTGGGAGGGCCTGTATGAAATGAGAGTGAAATAAGGAGAGCCAGGAGAACATATAATAGTACAGCACTATAAATGAAAGCAACTGTGAAAGGCTCACAATTCTAATACTAAATTGTGAATCATCCTCATCTCTTAGAAGAGACATGATAGACACTAGAGGTGCAGAATGATGTTTTCAGACTTGAACAATATGTGAATTTATTTTCAGTGATTGTATTTATTTCTTAAAAGTAAATCTTGTTATTTATTTATTTGAAAAGTGCTGGTGATATTAAAAAGAGGAAGAGAAGAAGGTAGAGATCCATTAATTATTTTAAAAAAATGTACAGAGCAGAAGGGGAACATGAATGAGCAATTTAGGCTTGGAGCTAGCGTGTTAAATTTCAGGTTTTTTTAGAAGCTATTCATTGTGGATATTCAAAGCTTCATATTCTGTATTTTTTTTCTAACTTTATATTGATAGGGATCAATACAATAATATTAAATAGGACTTTCAAGAAATATTAAATAGGACTTTATAATATTAATATTAAATATTAATAGTATTCATAATATTAAATAGGACTTTAAAGAAAGGTTTTTCTGAGAGAGCATGCTGCACATCATTTTTTATAGCACAATAGTATTTCATCACAATGATATACAACTTGTTTAGCCATTCCTTGATTTATGAATAGCTCCTTAATTTCCAGTTCTTTGTGACGAAAGCTGCTATAAATATTTTTGTACATATTACCTTTTTTTTTATCTCTTTGGAATACCGACCTAGCGATGGCATTGCTTGGTCAAAGGGTATGCTTGCTTATTTTTCTTAATATTTTATTTGTTTTCAGTGTTCTATAATCACTTCCATATATCTTAGATTTTTTCCCCCCTCCCTCCTCCTTCTTCCCCTCTTCCTTCCCACTCCCTCCCTGAGACGGCTTGCAATCTTATATAGGTTCTCCACATACATTCCTATTAAATACAATTTCACCATGGTTATATTGAATAGAAGAATTAAAATGAATGGGAGAAACCATGAAAGAAAACAAAACATAACACAAAAGAAAATGATATGGTTCATTCTGTGATCCAATTCAGTTCTTTCTCTGGATGTAGAAGGCCTTTCACCTCAAAAGTCCATTGGGAATTTTTTAGGTCCTTGCATTGCTGTGAAGGACTAAGTCTACCAGAAAAATTCTTTGAACACTGTGGTTGTTGCTGTGTACAAAGTTCTTCTGATTCTGCACCTTTTACTCAGCATCAGTTCATATAAGTCTTTCCAGGCCTCTATGAAGTCTTCCTGTTCATCATTTCCTTTTTTTAATGCTTATTTTGTTTTCAGTGTTCTACAATCACTTGCATATAACTTAAGAGTTTTTTCCCCTCCCTCCCCGTTCTTTCCCACTACATCCCCACTCCCTCCCTGAGATGGCATACAGTCTTAAATAGGTTCTACAAATACATTTCTATTAAATACATTTTCACCTTAGTCATGTTGCATAGAAGAATTAAAATGAATGGGAGAAATCACAACTCCGCCAACAATGAATTAGTGTTCCAACTCTCCCACATCTTCTCCAACATTAATCATCTTCATGTTTTGTCATGTTAGCCAATCTGATAGATGTGATGTGGTATCTCAGAGTTGTTTTGATTTGCATCTCTCCAATCAGTATTGATTTAGAGCATTTTTTCATATGGCTATAGGTAGCTTTAATTTCCTCCTCTGAAAACTGCCTGTTCATATCCTCTGACCATTTATCAATTGGGGAATGTATGCCTGTTTTTATAGCCCTTTGGGCATAGTTCCAAATTGCTTTACAGAATGGTTGAATTAGTATTCTACTTCACCAACAGTGCACTAGTTTCTCAGTTTTCCCCCATCTCTCCCCTACCTTCACCCCCTGGGGTCTTAACTAAAACAGAGTGAAAGACACTAATGGGTTATGTTTTTCTGTTTACCTTGATTATTCAATAATAAGATAAAGTTGAACAGATACATAGTGAGTAGTCATCTGAAAAGCATTCCAGGGAAGCTGCTTTATAGTTAATTGAAGCAAAAATAGAAATTGTGCCTGAACTGTAAAGGGACCTTTCTGAAACTTATATGGAATCATTCTTTTAGCTTTGGTCTCAACATCTGGGAAATGAGGGTGGAGTGAAATAGACAATAATGGATAAGTGAATCAGTTATAGAATTGAAGGGCAGCTTGAGGCATGTGACACTTGAATCTCACATACATCTTTGGAAAGAATGTCACACTTTTTTTATCCCTTTTCATCACAGCTGAGAGCAATGATATTATAGCTTAGAAGAAATTTGGAAGGGGGTTGGGTCATTTTGAACCTGTTTCTCTCTTCTGGCAAGTGGGAAAAGTACTTTAGGGCAGCAGCAGAAAAAGTTGAGTTTTGTTCCAGTTTAGCAGGAAGATCTCCTCTGTGAAGTCAGAGATTTAGACCTGATAATCACTAAAGTCTCTTGACAGTGCTTCACACGTAGCAGAAGCTTAATATATATGGAATTGACTTGAATTCTAGTTTGGAAAGACTATGATTTTTAACATTCTACTACAGTTAAAAGAATTTGTTTTAAAAAATAATTCACTTTTTAAAACTAGCTAGGTGGTACAGTGGATAGAGTGCTGGATCTGGAGTCAGGAAGACCTGAGTTCAAGTCTGACCTCAGATACTTACTGGATATGTGACCCAGGGCAAATTACTTAACTTCTGTCTATTTCCTCAGCTATAAAACGGAGATAATAATAGCACCTGCCTTGCAGGGTTGTTTTGAGAGTCAAATAAGACACCATCTGTAAAGCACTTAGCCCAGTGCCTGGCGCACAACAGGCACCTAATAAATGCTTGTTTCTTTCAAAAATTTTGGGTATAGATAGGACTTTTTCATTCCAGCTTGATCAGTCTAGGCCCTGGGTCACTTCCAGTTGTCCTGATCTATATCTGGCCACTGAACCCAGATGGCTTTGGAGGAGAAAGTGAAGCTGATGACTTTGCATAGCCCTCCCTCACTTAAATCCAATTCACTTTCAGGTCATGACATCACATTCCTGGTGTCATGGTCCTTTTCGAGAACGAAGGACAAATTGTAACAATCTCAATAGTCTAAGCCAAAATTTTAACATTACCATCAATTGACAAGGATTTTTTACTGTCCTACTATGTGCTAGGCACTAAGGATGCAGAGTTTAAGACACTGTGAACTCACTGCCAGTGACTAACACTAGTTGGTGGCAAATTTTTTACCAGTTTCCTCAGGTTCAAGATTTTCCTTAAAGAGCCTGCAGAAAGTATTACACCTAGTCCCTAGAATAGATTGGGCTGGTTAATACTTATTTAAGAAACAACACAAATGCCATAAAGATCTGAAGAAAGGTTCAAACAGCAGATGATCAATGAAACCATGAATTTCTGCAAATTATAGTTTGAAAAAGATACTGCCTTAAGGTCAGGAATTTTTACATGTAACACATTTTTAAAAATTGAAGGCAATTTTATATATGCCAAGGCACTTAGTTCCAAGACAAAGGATTGATTACTTTCAATAGAAAAGATGAGTTGGAAGATTAGAGCACATAATATAAAGGTAGGTTTCCATAATAGGACCAGAAATGGAGAGAAGCAAGAAAAAGGAAGCCAAGAAGTCTGTGGAAGTTGGATTTTTCCAGATGACCTAGGCCAAGAACTGACTTCAGCTGCTGCTTTGTATTAGAATGTTGGCCAGAATCTGTTAATTAAAGAACAAACCAAATGCAAGCTCAGTATAAATAATTTTTTTCCTCTGTGGGGAGGTCCTGGTTTAAGAGCCTGCTCTGTAGCACTAGGAGAGAGGTTCTAGTCAGTGACTTGGGGAGACTTTACTGTTAATGTTTGTTCTGGTTTGACAGATGTGAATGTACAAAGTACAGGTTTTGATCTTCCTATTAGATATGAGGGAAAGGCTGAAGGAACACTCTCATGCTCTCCAGCTTATCAGTGAGAATGAAGTACTCCTTGGAAAAAATGGGGAAAAAATACTTTGAGAAGAGTCACAAATAGCAAAGAAAAATCCAGACCTTTATCAGGAAGTACTAGGGTAGAAATATGTCATGATGGAGAAAAAAGAGAACAGGAAAAGGGCTACTAAGTCATTGGAACTACAAAATAGATTCAAAGTTTTTTCCCTCGACTACCAGTACAGCTGGGACTCTCTGAGGAAATAGCTTCCTATATTTTGTTGAAGGATGGATGAAGATACATAGGTACCCTCAGGGAAGAGGACATCCAGTACTGGTCAAAGGAAAAAGATGAATCAGGGTTGTTGGCCTTTTGAGAGGGGATGAGGGAGAGAGATGGTAATAGATGTTGAAAGCTGCCTGTTCCTTTTGAGATCTAAACTACCACTCATTTCTGGTGATTCATCTGAGGACAGATGATACCATTAGAAGGAACTAAGGAGGCACTAAGTTCTGGTCAGGAAACCAAAGTCCATAGAAGCACAAGAAATATTTACTACTACTATCAGTTGAGGGTAGGCCTTTGGAAGAAGGGAAGGAGGGAGGTAAATGAAGTGAATTAGTATTTTAAATGATGCTGGACAAGAGGATTTAGACTTTTTTTTCAACATTCACTTTAAAAGATTTTGAGTTCCAATTTTTTTCCTCCCTCCCTTTTTTCCCTCCACCCTCCCCAAGACAGCATGCAATCTGATATAGGCTTTACATGTACAATCATATTAAACAAATTTCCACATTATTCATGTTGTGAAAGAAGAATCAGAACAAAAGGGAAAAACAACAAGAAGGAAAAAAACAAAAGTGAAAATTATATACTTCAATCTGCATTGAGATTCCATAGTTCTTTTTATGGATATGGATAGCGTTTTCCACCACGAGTCTTTTGGAATTGTCTTAGATCATTGTATTGCTGAGAAGAGCCAAATCTGTCAAAGCTGATCATTGAACAATGTTGCTGTTACCGTGTACAGTGTTCTTCTGCTCACTTTACTTTCATGTAAATCTTTCCAGATTTTTCTGAAATCCCACCAGCTCATCATTTCTTTTTTTAAATTTATTTTTAGTTTTCTACAATCACTTCCATAAATTTTATATTTTCTCCTCTTCACTCCCCCTTTCCTTTGTACCTTCCTACCCTCTTTCTCCCCAAGACAGCCTGCAATCTTATATGGGTTCTACACATACATTCTTACTAAATACATTTTCACCTTAGTCATGTTGCATGGAAGAATTAAAATGAATGGAAGAAACCTTGAGAAAAGCTGAAACAAAACATGACACAGGAGAAAATAGTCTGTTTCATTCTGTGATCCATTTTCATAGTTCTTTCTCTGAATGTGGAAGGCCTTTTGCCTCAAGAGTCTACTGGGAATTTTTTAGGTCCTTGTATTGCTGTGAAGGGCTAAGTCTACCAGAAAAATTTTTTGAACACTGTGGTTGTTACTGTGTACAAAGTTCTCCTGGTTCTGCGCCTGTCACTCAGTATTATTTCATATAAGTCCTTTTAAACCTCTCTGAAGTCTTCCTGTTCATTTCTTATAGCACAATAGTATTCCATTACATTCATATACCACAACTTGTTCATCCATTCCCCAATTGATGGGCATCCCCACAATCTCCAATTCTTTGCCAACACAAAAAGAGCTACTTTAAATATTTTTGTGCATGTGGATCTTTTTCCCTTTTTTATCATCTCTTTGGGATACATACTTGGTAATGGTATTGCTGAATCAAAGAGTGTATGCATGTTTTTATAGCCTTTTGGTCATAGTTCCAAATTGTTCTCCAGAATGGTTGGATGAGTTCACAATGCATTAGTGTTACAATTTTCCCACATCTTCTCCAGCATTGATCATTTTCCTGTTTTGTCATATTAGCCAGTCTGATAGGTATGATGTGGTACCTCAGAGTTGTTTTAATTTGCATTTCTCTAATCAATAGTGACTTAGAATATTTTTTCATATGACTACAGGTAACTTTAATTTCATCTGAAAACTGCCTGTTCATATCCTTTGACCATTTTTCAGTTGAGAATGACTTGTACTCTTACAAATTTGATTCAGTAAGGGAACTTAGACTTTTAAACCAGGTCTTGAGAAAAAAGAATTACAGGCTCTTTACTGAAGATTGAGTGCATCCAACAATGCTTAGGAAGAATACTCTTACTTGGATTTTTGCTGATTTAAGAGGGCCTTCAGCTAGAAATTGAGGATGAAAAACCTTTTACATTTAGCTATTAGACTAGATACTGAAGGATTGATACGTATCATGGGATTAGAGTAGCAGTAAAGATACCCACTAATTCATCAGAAATAGGAGAAAGAGCAGTAATAATATTCATTTCTTCAGATGTTGATGTGCAAACATACAGAATATGGGCAAGAAAGTGAGGAAATAAATAAATTCAGATAGGTAACACTGAGGCATGATTGTATTTCTACAGTGGAAATATATGCCTTATTTAAGAGAAGCAGATTATAGACAAGGTGGAGCAGAATTATATATGAAGAGATACACTTCATTCAGTCACAAGCATTAAGCATTTGCTGTGGTCTGAGGACAGATGATATAAAGACAGAATCAAAACAGTTTTTCCTTGAGGAATATTGAATATAAATTCCTCAAAGAGTTTGTATTCAGGGAAGGCGGGAATTTTGTGTGTGTGTGTGTTGAATTTCTGTGTTCAGAGTTGACAGTGGCTTAGACTCAGTACCCCTGGTGCCTAGCACATAATGAAATAAAGTGATCTTTTTCACAGATCCCCTGAAATATATACATGGGATCTTCTCCTATGGATGCTTGCTTAAAAATGCTTGTAATAAGGGATCAACTTGTTCACAGGTAAATAAATACAAGGTATACACAGTAATTTGGAGGGAGGCATAAGTAGGAGAATGAAAAAAGGCTTCTCAAATGAGGTGGCATTTGACCTGAGCCTTAGGGCACAATGAAACCCTGTGCAAAGTTGTGAAGGCAGGAAGTAGAATGTTGTGCACAGTGATGTGCTGTGTACAGTAGACTAGTGCAAGTAGACGAGTAGGAGTACCTATTGGCCCTGCAGGTCTTCCTAATTGGCTGCTACAAGACCCTCATTAGAACCTTAATGTTGTAGTTGACTATACCAGACTACAGCAATCTAAGAAATCTTTGAACAGGGTTATGGAAGTATGTGCTGTTTGCTCATGGAGTAAGTTCCAAGAAATTGTGCATGAAGAAAATGAAACCTCAAACTACTTTTATGGCAGGCTGTTTCAGGGTGTTAAGGGGTATAGATTAGACCCATTCACCCCATAAGATGAACAAATCATTAATACTCATTTTGTTAGTCAATCATAGCCAGAAATCTGAAAATGTTTTTATGAGAGTTGTCCTAGATGGCATGAAAAGGGTTTTGGTGAGCTTAAAAGCATTGCTCAATATGTTTATGAAGCGGAGGAGAAACTTAAGCCAAAACCTCAAACAGTCTTAGCCTCTGTCCAAGCATCTCTATCTCCCTTTCATGCTATATCAGGGAACTGGTAGAGGCTGCTTGAGTGCTTTTGTTGTCACACAGCGGGCCATGATGCCAGAGGATGTAGAAAAAAGAAGTGGGACTTACATAATAGAAATATAGGGGACCCTGAGGTAAGCCAAAGGGTCTTTTGCATGAGAGTGTGGGGAAAAGGCAGGGATTCTGATGAGGATTTTTTCATTTTTCCTGATCCTGATGTCCTTGCCTCAGCTATCCCAGTCTCTACCCTCCCCATACTGGTGAATTCCATGTCTTTCTTAAAGCTGGTAACATGAATGATGATTACTCAGTAGATACTGAAGCTTCTAATTTGGTTTTGATGAGCAAATTACATTCTGACTGTATTTTTCTGTTGGATCTCTACATTTTGTTGGGATCTTGGGGAAGGCTCAAAGTGTCCCCAAATTGTCTCCCTATATGGCAACTGTTGGTCCTCTGCCAGTAGACATTCTCTGTATGCCCAATTCTCCTGTCAACCTGTTAGGCCATGATCTCCTTTCTAAAGTTAGGACCACTATTTCCTGCTTCTTTGATGGATTTCTCCTTGCAACTTCCTGAAAACTCCCCTTTTTTTTTTTTATTCCTTGTACTGTTTTAGAATACTCAAGAGATCCTTGACAATAGCCCTAGAATTCCATCTGACATCCCTGGTTCTCTGTATTCTATGTGGAATCTGTTTTGGATTTTATCTTCAGATGTTAGCATGGGCAGGACAGTGGACAATAAAATAAATCTTGGTGTCCTTGCCACCAAGACTAAGGGAGGCCTTCCCACCATCCATTCCTTAATCTACTTTGTACAGGGAAGCCATTGAAGCTGACTCCCTGATGGATCAAGGTATCATCGTTCTATGTAAATCCCTTTGTAACACTTCTATCCTCCCTGTTAAAAAACAAGTCAGACCCAGATGGCAAATCTGTTTAGTACTTTGTGCAAGATTTACATGCTGTTAATGCTTATGTTATGCCCAGATAGCCAACAGTTTCCAGTTCTGTGACCATCATCCTCAATTCCCTGTGAGGTTCCTTTTTTTATTATGATAGGTCTTTGCTCAGCTGTTTTTTAACATCCTCATTCACCCAAATCCCAGGTACTGTGAAGGTAAACAGGAAATAAGAGTCTGGATGAATGGGGATTTGCCTTCACCTAGAAGAACACACAATAGATATGGACTTATCTGCCTCAAGGGTATTTAGAATGCCCCAGTTTGTTTTCAAATCTTACAGTAGGACTTGGCTTCCACTATTCTCAAGCATTCTACTGGTGGCACCCATTGTTGGAGTCTTTTAAAATGATAGCTGCTATCTCTTCTACCAGAAATGTAATGGTGCCACCCTGAGTTGGAACACCTGGGCTTCATTCTCTCTGCTGGCATTTGTTCAGTTTCCCCAAAGAGCACACAGGCTCTTCAACAATTGTCACTTCCCACAACCAAAAGACAATTGTCTTTTTGGGAGCAGCTGGATATTGCTGCCAATGGATTCTGTCATTTGATGAGATCATTAAACCTCTGGTTTTCCTAACCAAAGATAATGTTTCAAAACCTTTGCACCTTTAACCAACACATCTTACTGTCTTTGTGGCCCTCAGGAAAGCCTTGTTATCAGCTCCAGCACTGCGATTTCCAGCTTATAGTAAGCCATTTTCTATTTTTGTACACAAACATAAGGAGATAGCTTCAGGGGTCTTCATTCATTCCCTTGAACCCTCTCTTTGGCCTGTGGTATATTAGTCCCCTCAGATTCAGTGGCTTAGGTACTCTGTTAGTGGTAGAAGTCACCACCCTTTTGGTTGAAAAGGCATGTGATTTGGTGTTAGGGGTCTCACTTGTAGTGCAGCGCCCCCATGAGGTTAAGGCTCTCTTTTTGAGAACTCGCACTCAAGCTTTCTTTGATCAATGACTTGCTAGATATGAAATGACTTTATTGGGCAAAGAAAATATTCAATTCTCAACCTGGCCACATCACTTCCCAATATACCTTCTTCAGGGGAGCCTCTCCATGACTGTGGTAGATATGGCCAATAGACTCTGACCTTTCTGATATCTTCTTGCAGAACACTGTCCATATCTTACATACTGATGGTTCCTCCTTTATGAGAGCTTGCATCTGGTACACAGGTATAGCCTCTGTCAGCTGACCTCAGCACCCAAGCCGCTGAAATAATTGCACTTACTGAAGTGCATTTGTGCCTGTGGACAAAGTATACGCCAATTCCCATTAAGCTTTTTAAAGTTTGTCATGATGCTGTGGTGCTATGTTTCAGAGGGGTTTCTTGACTTCTTCTGGTATTACCATTGCAAATGCACAAAATTCTATCTGCTGTACAGCTTTCTAGTGCTCTGGCTCTTGTCCATTGTCTTGCTCACACTGATGATACTGATCTTGTTTCAAGAAGTAACAGTCTTGGGAATAAAATCAGGGACGTGCTTGAACTCTCCCTCAAGCCCCTCCAAATACCTGTAAAAAATGACTCTAAACAAATTCTGGAGCTGAAGAACCCACAAAATGTTGGAGTGAAACAAGTCTTCAGCCCAAAACAGTCTGGAAGGTCAACTGGAAGTGGCTGTTGCACTGGGCTGGGAGCAGAGCACAGTCCAGTGTGGGTTGTACCAGCATAGACAGGGCTGGAGCAGACATCCAGGGATTGAATCACTGGCAGCTATGGTGATTACCAGACTTTTGAGCCCACAAATGCCAAAGACAGCATAGAAGGTTAGTGCAAAAACTCTGTTGGACCTGATTGGGGGAGGGGTGTGGTCTGGCCCTACCCCTGGGGTGCAGAGGTGGTGGCTGTGGAGATGGTGTCCATGGTGGTGGCGGCAGTGGGAGCAGCAGCAGCTGCTGCAGCTCCTTCTGGAGCTCCCTGTCCAGAAATCAATCAACTGATCAAAGAGTGATTGCGGGGATCTCTTTGTTGGCACTGAGGCGGAATTGTCTTGCTTTGCCCTGCTTGTATCTGGGTCACAGTCCTGGGTGGTCCTGGGGCAAGGAGGAGTGCTGGTGCAGTGAAGCTTGTGGTGCAGTGGAGACGGAATCCTTCTCACTGTTCCAAGACAGAAAAGAACGCTTGTGGTCACTCACAGACCAGGACACAGGCCAGGAAAGGGGTAAACACCTCTCCTTTGATCATACCACCTTGGAAGAACTGAAAATTTATAGGCCCTTTGAAGTAGTTCTGAAAACAGCTGCACAAAACCTCTGAAGTTTGGGACAGTACACTGCCTCTCCCCTACTGGAAGCAGAATGCTTCCTTAACAGAGAGTTAGAAAATCAAATATTTGGCTAGAAAAATGAGCAAACAGTGTAAAAAACTTAGACTATAGAATCTTACTTTGGTGACAAAGAAGATGAAAACATACAACCAGAAGAAGACAACAAAGTCAAACCTCCAATATTTAAAGCCTCCAAGAAAAAATATGAATTGATCTTAAGCTATGCAAGAGCTCAAAAAGGAGTTTGAAAATTAAGTTAGAGAAGTAGAGGAAAAATTGGGAAGAGAAATGAGAGTGATGCAAGAAAATCATGAAAAACGAGTCAACAGATTTCTAATGGAGACTCAAAAAATACTGAAGAAAATAGCACCTTAAAAAATAGACTAATCCAAATGGCAAAAGAGATCTAAGAAGCCCATGAGGAGAAGAATATCTTTAAAAAAGCAGAATTGACTAGATGGAAAAGCAGGTCCAAAAGTTCACTGACAAAAATAATTCCTTCAAAATTAGAATGGACCAAATGGAAGCTACTGACTTTATGTGAAATCAAGAAAATATAAAACAAAACCAAAAGAATGAAAAAATAAGAAGACAATGTGAAGTATCTCATTGGAAAAACCAGTGACCTGGAAAATAAATCCAGAAGAGATGATTTATAAATTATTGGACTACCTGAAAGCCATGATCCAAAAAAGAGCCTAGACATCATCTTTCAAGAAATTATCAAGGAAAATTGCCCTGATATTCTAGAACCAGAGGGTGAACTGGAAATGGAAAGAGGATTCACCAGTCACCTCAGGAAAGAGATCCTGAAAGGAAAACTTCTAGGAATATTATAGCCAAATTCCAGAGTTTCCACATCAAGGAGAACATAATAAAAGAAGCCAGAAAGAAACAATTCAAATACCGTGGAAACAAAGAATAACGCAAGATCTAGTAGCTTCTACATTAAGGGATGAGAGGGCTTAGAATATGATATTCCAAAGGTCAAAGGAGGTAGGATTAAAACCAAGAATCACCCACCCATCAAAACTAAGTATAATACTTCAGGGGAAAAATGGACATGCAATGAAATAGTGTACTTTAGACCAGATAGAGCTGAATAGAAAATTTTACTTTCAAATAAAAGAATCAAGAGAAACATGAAAAGGTAAACAGGAAAGAGAAGTCATAAGGGACTTAGTAAAGTTCAACTGTTTACATTCCTACATGGAAAAATGATATGTGTAACTCATGAGAACTTTCTCAGTTTTAGGGTAGTTGGAGGGAATATTTATACTCACACATATGTGTGTGTATAAATATATGCATATACATATATATATATACACACATATATACATATACACAGAGGGCACAGGGTGAGTTGAAAATGAAGGGATGATATCTAAAAAATTTAAGGGTGAGAGAAAAATATTGGGAGGAGAAAGGAAGAGATAGATTGGGGTAAATTATCTCACATAAAAGAGGTAAGAAAAACCTTTTAAAATCGGCAGGAGGAGGGGGGAGATGAGAGGGAATGAGTGAACGTCTATTGAATTTGGCTTAAGGAAGGAATAATATACACACTCAATTGGGTATCTTACCCTACAGGAAAGTAGGGGGAAAGAGGATAAGACGGGGAGCATGAGAGAAGGGAGAACAGTTTGGGGGATGGGGTAGTCAGAAGCAAACACTTTTGAAAAGGAATAGGGTCAAATGAGAGAATCGAATAAATGGGGGGTGGGGTAAGTTGGAGGAAAGTATTACTTCTCACAGCATGACTGTTATGGAAGTATTTTGCACAACTACACATTTATAACTTATATTGAATTGCTTTCCTTCTCAGTGAGGGTCGGTGGGGAGGGAAGAAGGGAGAGAATTTGGAACCCAAAGTTTTAAAAACAAATGATAAATTTTTTTACATGCAACTGGGAAATAAGATGTACAAGCAGTGGGATATAGAAATCTATCTTGCCCTACAAGAAAGTGAGGGGGAAGTGATAGGAGGAGGGCATGATAGATGGGAGAACAGACTAGGGAAAGGGGTAATTAGAATGCAAGCTATTTTGGGGTGTGGAGAGGGGAGAGATTGGGAAAAAACTTGGAATTCAAAGTCTTGTGGAAATGAATGTTGACTAAAATAAATTAATTTTTAAAAAATCTTAATATTGCTGCTACAAAACTTGCTGCCCTTGAGGGCCCTGTGCCTGTATTGCATCCTTCTGCTTCTTGTTATGTTGACCTCTCTCTGTCTTACATTGACTCTGAAATTGCAAGGTTGAAACAACATTTTTTTATATATGTATTTATTTTTCCCCAAAATTTATTAATTTATTTGTTTTCAGTTTGCAACAATCTCTTCCATAGGTTCCAAATTTTCTCCCCCTCCCTCCATCTCCCTCCCTTTATATTCTCCCCATATAAGAAGCCCATGCAATCTTATATGGGATCTACATGTATATTCCTATTAAATACATTTTCACATTAGTCACGTTGCATAGAAAAATTAAAATGTGTGGCAGAGAACATTAGAAAAACAAAACATAGCAGAAGAGAATATAGTCTGCTTCATTCTGCATTCAGATTCTGTACTTCTTTCTCTGGATGTGGATGACTTTTTGCATCATGAGTCCTTTGGAAATATTTTAGGTCTTTGCATTGGTGTGAAGGGCTGTCTATCAGAAACAGTCCTCGAACACTGGCTGTTACTGTGTATAATGTTCTCCTGGCTCTGCTCATTTCACTCACCATCAGTTCATATAAGTCCTTCCAGGTTTTTCTGCAGACCTCCTATTTTGATTTCTTATTACATTCATGTACCACAACTTGTTCAACCATTCCTCAGTTGGTGGGCATCCCCTCAATTTCCAATTCTTGGCCAACACAAAAAGAGCTGCTATAAATATTTTTGTACATATGGATCCTTTTCCCATTTTACGATCTCTTTAGGATATAGCCCTAGAAGCAATATTGCAGGGTCAATGGGTATGCACATTTTTATAGCCCTTTGGACATAATTCCACATTGTTTTCCTGAATGTTTGGCTCAGCTCACAGCTCCACCAACAATGAATTAGTGTTCCAACTCTCCCACATCTTCTTCAGCATTTATCATTTTCCTCCTTTGTCCTGTTAGCCAATCTGATAGGTGCGATGTGGTACCTCAGAGTTGTTTTATCAATAGTGATTGATAGCATTTTTTATATGACTATAGATGGTTTTGATTTCTTCCTCGAAAAACTGCCTGTTCATATCCTTTGACCATTTATCAATTGGGGAATGATTTGTATTCTTATAAATTTGACTCAGTTCTCTGTATTTTAGAAATGAGGCATTTATCACAGATACTAGTTGTAAAAATTCTTTCGCACTTTTCTCCCTTCCTCCTAATGGTTTCATTGGCTTTGTTCGTGCAAAAACTTTAAAATTTAAGGTAATCAGAATTATCCGTTTTGCATTTCATATTGTTTGTATCTTTTGTTTGGTCATAAATTCCTCCATTCTCCACGTATCTGACAAATAAACTATTCCTTGCTCCTCTGATTTGTTTATGGTATCAGCCTTTATACTTAGATTTTGTATCCATTTGGACTTTATTCTACTATATGGTTGAAAGAGCATTTTTGTGCCAACCAGATATCTGGGGTCTGGTTGACTGCAGAAGGCAAACCACTCCTTAGTTGGAATTTCTCTCAACAAGTATATCTGTCCATTAGGAGGAGCATTTCAAATTTAATGGGACCCTTGATACCATCAAATTTAGTACTGTGTCGCTTGTAGTCACCAAGAAGCAAGGCCATAATGATACTGTAGATTTAGGAAATCTGAAGATGTGTAGATTGACTTTTTCTTTTCCCAATATTACCAAAGAAGATCCTTTTATGTGTGCTAAAACCTACCTCTTTAATGAGATTAGAGAAAAGAAACCTCAATGTATTTTTTCAGCCAACTATACTTATAAGGGTCTAGCTGGACCAAGTATGATACAACCTTCAGTTTACAAACTTATATTGTAAGAATAATTGAACCCTTGAGGGAATTAAGTATTCTCTTTCAGGAGTTGGACTAGTAGCCTGTGGACTAGTAGCCCTTGAACTGTTCTTTGGTTGTGCCAATATTCCTTTCTTCCTCTGAATTGGTTTGGTACATATGGGATCATCTGTTCAACTCTACCAGTATCAGGCTTTAATCATGCCATAGAACTAGTAGAAAGGAAAACTACCAGAAGCTTGGGAGCTTGGTGGTTTAAACATAAAAAACCAGATGCTACCCCAGTTAGGGGAGATGTAAATACAATCCAAAACTCTCTGAAAGAATGTGGGCTTGGGATGAAGATCCTCTGGTCCCTGTTTCCCTTTTTGGCGTTTGCAGCACTAGATTAGGCTCCTAGAAACCACTCACTTGAAATTGAGGCCACAGGTGAGTCCATCTCCTCCTTCAAATCAAAGTTGATTGTTTTTTTCTTAATTAATTTTTAATTTTCAACATTCATTTCCATACCATTTTGAATTCCAAATTTTCTCCCCATCTCTCCCCTCCCCCACCCTCAAGATACCATGCATACTGATTACTCTCTCGCCCAATCTGCCCTCCCTTCTGTCACACCCTTCCCTTCCCTTATCCCCATCTTTTCTATTTTCTTGTAGGGCAAGATAGATTTCTATACCCCATTATCTGTATTTCTTATTTCCCAATTGCATGCAAAAACAATTCTCAACATTCATTCCTAAAACTTTTGAGTTCCAACTTCTGTCCCTTCCTCCATCCCTACCCATCCCCACTGAGAAGGCAAGCAATTCAGTATAGGCTGTACATGTGTAGTCATGCAAAAGACTTCCATAATAGTCATGTTGTGAAAGACTAACTATATTTCCCTCCATCCTATCCTACCCCCATTGATTGTATTCTCTCTTTTGACCTTGGCTCTTCCCAAAACTGTTTACTTCTAATTACTCCCTTCTCCCATCATCCCCCCACCCCACTTATCCCCTTCTCCTCTACTTTCCTGTAGTGTAAGATAGGTTTTCATACCAAATTGAGTGTGCATGTTATTCTTTCCTTAAGCCAGATGTGATGAGAGTAAACTTCACTTTTTCCCCTCTCACCTACCCGCTTTTCCCCTCCATTGAAAAAGCTTTTTCTTGCCTCTTTTATGAGAGATAATTTGCCCCATTCCATTGCTCCCTTTTCCTCCCAACATATTCCTCTCTCACCCCTTATAGATATGATCCCTTCCTATTCAGCTCACCCTGTGCCCTCTGTCTGTATGTGTGTGTATGTATAATCCCTCCAACTACCCAAATACTAAGAAAAGTTTCAAGAGTTACAAATATTATCTTTCCATGTAGGAATGTAAACAGTTCAACTTCAGTAAGTACCTTGTGATTTCTCTTTCCTGTTTACCTTTCATGCTTCTCTTGATTCTTGTGTTTGAAAGTCAGATTTTCTTTTCAGCTCTGGTCTTTTCATCAAGAATCCTTGAAAGACCTCTATTTCATTGAATGACCATTTTTTTCCCCTGAAGTATTATACTCAGTTTGCTGAGTAGGTGATTCTTGGTTTTAATTCTAGTTCTTTTGACTTCTGGAATATCATATTCCAAGCCCTTCAATCCCTTAACGTAGAAGCTGCTAGATCTTGTATTATCCTGATTGTATCTCCGCAATACTCAAATGGTTTCTTTCTAGCTGCTTGCAATATTTTCTCCTTGACCTAGGAACTCTGGAATTTGGCTATAGTATTCCTAAGAGATTCTCTTTTTGGAGCTCCTTCAGGAGGTGATTGGTGGATTCTTTCAGTATTTGTTTTGCCCTCTGGTTCTAGAATATCAGGGCAGTTTTCCTTGATAATTTCATGAAAGATGATGGGCTCTTCATGGTTTTCAGGTAGTCCCATAATTTTCAAGTTATCTCTCCTGGATCTGTTTTCCAGGTCAGTTGTTTTTCCAATGAGATATTTCACATTATCTTCCATTTTCCCTTTTGTGAGCATTTTGCCAGCCAGTTACTTGAATTTTGAGTCCTTTGTCAAGTTGAGGGTATACTCTAGGGAACTGTAAGTTCTCAGTTCCTCTAAGGTGGCACAATCAAGGGAGAGGAGTTTCCTCTCTCCTGACCTGTTGTCTGGTGTGTGAGCAACCACAAGTACTCCAGGATCTGTGAGTAGGATTCCCTCTTCAGAGCCTTCACCAGTTCCACCACACCAGTGCTCTTCCTCACCACAGGACCGCCACTCAAGACTGAGATCCAAATTAGTCACTTGATTCCCACAGGGTCTTTAGGCTGAGGGTTCCAAAAGTGGATGCTGCTGCTACAGTGACTGCTGGGACTTGGACCAAACCTACGTCCCCCTCTCACCCAGGTGAAAGAACTTTCTTACTGATCTTTGAAACTGTCTTTGGTGTTTGTGGGTTGAGAAATGTGGGAACCGCAGCTGCCACCTTTGATTCCATACCCTGAAGCCTGCTCCAGTTCTGTCCATGCTGTGCTCCACTCTGAGCCCAGTGTGATAGACCTTTCTGTCCACCTTCTAGGCTGTCTTGGACTAGAAATGTTTGTGGCTTCTGCTGCTCTATAATTTGTTTAGAGTCATTTTTACAGGTATTTTATGCGCTATGGGAGTAGAGCTAGAACAAGTCCATCTTTCTACTGAACCATCTTGGCTCTGCCCCCCAAGGTAGATTCTTTAGAACAAATCGGCTTACATACAAATTTTTACATACAAAAGTGCATCATCTTAGACCTTATTATGACTTTACAGGGAGAACCCTTTGCTATGATCCATAAGTCTTGTTGTTCCTACATTAACTGATCAGGAGAAATTGTGACACATAAAATTCAGCAGATTATAGCAAAAATGCAGTTACCTAAACCAAGACACCCTTGGTGGGATTATTCCTCTTTGTTAACTTTGTTGCATATTAACCACCATAGGTAAATGGGCTATTCTTGCTTTATGCATCATTATTCTTTTTTTTTTATTTTTATTTTTATTTTATTTTTTTTATTTTTTAATGTTTAACAATCACTGCCATACAATTGCGATTTTATCCCCCCCACCTACTCCCCACTACCCCCCCCCCCCTCCCCACGACTGCATACAATTCTGTATAGATTCTACATATACTTTCCTATTGAGTATATTTTCACTATAGTCATGCTATGTAGTCAGACTAAGATAAATGAAAGAAATCGTATAACAAATCAGAACATGATACACAAACACATACACATACACAAACATGATCTGCTACATTATGTGAGTGACTTCCATATTTCTCTCTCTGAGTGTGGAAGGCATTTTGCCTTGAGATCCACCATTGGGATTTTTTTTTTTTTTGTAAGAAGTTCTTGTGTTATTACAAAAATCTAAGTCTACCAGAAAAAACTCTCACACACTGTGGTCGTTGCTGTGCATAAAGTTCTCCTGGTTCTGCTCCTTTCACTCAGCATCAGGTCATATAAGTCCTTCCAGGCCTCTCTGAAGTCTTCTTGTTCATCATTTCTTATGGCACAATAGTACTCCATTACATTCATATACCATAATTTATTCAGCCATTCCCCAATTGATGGACATCCCCTTGACTTCCAGTTTTTGGCAACTACATAGAGTGCTGCTATAAATATTTTTG
Organism: Notamacropus eugenii; assembly: GCF_028372415.1. Taxonomy (NCBI): domain Eukaryota; kingdom Metazoa; phylum Chordata; class Mammalia; order Diprotodontia; family Macropodidae; genus Notamacropus; species Notamacropus eugenii. The sequence continues at coordinate 406,119,338 of NC_092876.1, read as the reverse complement.
TACATGTGGGACCCTTTCCCATTTTTATGATCTCTTGGGGATATAGTCCTAGTAGCGATATTGCTGGGTCAAAGGATATGCACATTTTTGTAGCCCTTTGGGCATAGTTCCAAATTGCTCTCCAGAATGGTTGGATGCGCTCGCAGCTCCACCAACAATGAATTAGTGTTCCAACTGTCCCACATCCTCTCCAGCATTTATCATTTTCTTGTTCTGTCATGTTTGCCAATCTTATAGGTGTGATGTGGTACCTCAGAGTTGTTTTGATTTGCATCTCTCTAACCAATAGTGATTTAGAGCATTTTTTCATATGATTATAGATAGCTTTAATTTCTTCCTCTGAAAATTGCCTGTTCATATCCTTTGACCATTTATCAATTGGGGAATGACTTGTATGATTATACATTTGGGTCAGTTCTCTATATATTCTAGAAATGAGGCCTTTATCCCCGAGCTTAGCTGTGAAAATTCTTTCCCAATTTACTACATCCCTCCGGATTTTGGTTGCTTTGGGTTTGGTTGTGCAAAAACTTCTCAGTTTAATGTAATCAAAGTTATCCATTTTGCATTTCATAATGCTTTCTATCTCTCCTTTAGTAAAGAATTCTTCCCTTCTCCATAGATCTGATAAATACACTATTCCTTGCTTCTCCAGTTTATTCATGGTATCAATCTTTATACCTAAATCATGTACCCATTTGGACTTTATACTTGTGTACGGTGTCAGGTATGGGTCTATGCATCATTATTCTTCATAGACTTTGTATTAGCTGTTGTACTAAGCTATGTGAAAGGATGCTTACTAGGGAGCCTTTCTTGTTATGTCATGCTGATAAGGAACATATAAAAATGAATGTTATGAATTTGATTTAAAGATAGTAAGCTATGGGGGTGAGAGGCAGGTTCAAAGAAAGAAATTGTGAGAATCAGACTGACTTCTTGTAAACAGTGATTTCATTTGTGAACAATCTTCATTTTGCTGTTTTCATGTAAATCACCTGATTTCGGGAAATTCCACTCCCTCACTCTTCCACTCCCTACTTGGAAAGACCAAATCTCTCCTCTAATAAAGAATCTGATTACCTAATCTTACATTCTGTTTTGTATCCTGCTTATTGTTTTCTTTTACTGTATAAAAATTTCTGCAGAATCTGTATTCAAGGTTCTTATGCCTTTTGAGAGACCCTGGATCTGATTTGTTGTGCCACCTGCATGCATTTCTAATCAGTCACATAGCTCAAACTTTTGTTTCCTCAGTTACTATAAATCTATTTGTGACAGACTGTGGATAGTTTTAATGTCAAACATTGTATTTTATTCTAAAGGCAATGGGAAGCTCCTGTAGCATCTGGAATAGAGGAATGACACTATGAGACATGCTCTTTAGGAATATTGTCTCTGTCAAACTAAATATTCTTCATAGTTATTATTCTGAATATTATTCTAAATATTTAACTGGTCAGAGGTAATATTCTTGAAGTATCATTCTTAAAATATTAGGAATATTTAGTTGCATGAATGAATGTGTTAGTTCTTTGTTGCCAAAGAAGAACATGCCATCAGAGAAATGATGACATGATTTGCACTTGACTTTGTTTTGAGTGAGGGAGGGCTATGCAGGTCACCAGCCTCACTTCTCCTCCAGAGCCATCTGAATCCAGTGACCAGATATTCATCAGGATGACTGGAGATGACCCAGGATGAGGCAGTTGGGGTTAAGTGACTTGCCCAAGGTCTCACAGCTAGTGAGTGCCAAGTGTCTGAGGTGAGATTTGAACTCAGGTCCTCCTGACTCCTGCACTGGTGCTCTATCCACTGTACCACCTAGCTGCCCTTAGTTGCATAGAGGTTGTGTTGTAGATGGGGAAAGACTGGATTCAAGAAGATAAATTTGGAGGCTGTTCCATTAGACAAGTGAAAGGTACTGGGATCTTGGATAAGAAGAGTGGTTGTGAGTAGAAGTGAAGTTTGTTGGGGTGGTTGAAATTAATAAGACTTAGCAACTGATTGCATACTAGAGTGAGTGAGAGTAAAAATTAGAGTCTGACTTTGAGGTTTCTAACCTGGGCGACAGGAAGAATAGTGGTCTTGAGAATCAGTGGACCATAGTGGTTAAAGAGCTGATTTCAGAGTCAGGAAGACCTGGATTCAAGTGTGCCTCTAACCCTTACTGACTCTGACCCTCAACAAATTGTTTAACCTGTCAGTCTCCCCAGGCAATTCCCTAAGATTAAGTTGCAGTACCCATGCTGTTCTGCATTGATAGAGGGTGTTCTTCAGCAGGTCCTTTCACTGATGAAAACACAAGTCTAGTAAAAAAAAAAAAATGCCAGCAAATGTGGAAATTAGGAAGAAAGGCTTAGGGGGAAAGATGATGAGTTCTGTTTGGAATGTGTTAGTGAAGCCTGTGGCACTGAGGCTGAAGGGAGAGATGAGAACTGAATATGTCAAATTTGGAGTCAATTGCATGAAGATTATACTTGAAATACGTGGTAGCTAATGGGATCCCCAAGAAAAAGAAAGAGAAAAGGAGGGTCTTAAAACAGAGTCTTTTTATACAGCTGTGAATGAATATGGGACTTGGACGATGATCCTGTAAAGGAGAACTGGATCTGTCAGTCCAAGGTAACAAAGAAACTAGGAGAAAAGTAGTGCCACAGGAACGAAGGGAGGAAAGAGTATCTAGAAGGATGTGTTGCATTAAATACTGTAGAGAAGTAAAAAAAACAAAACAAAACAAAACATGAGAACCAAGAGAAGAGAACATTGAGAGCTAAGAGAAAGCTATTGAATTTAGAATGAAAACATCCTTGACCTTGGAGAGACAAATTTCAGTCCAGTGGTTTGGGTGAAAACTTGACTGCAAGGGATTGAGGAGTGGGATTAGGAAGTGTAGACACCTGAGTTTGGAGACCTTTTCCTAGGAATTTGTCTATGGAAAGGAGAAAGGATTTAGGAATAATAGCTTAATGAGAGGGTATGATCAAATAATTGCTTTTTAATGATGGAATTGAGTATCGGAATTATTTCAGTAATATTTGAAAAATTAGAGAGAGGAGATGACTAAAGTGACAACTTACAAAAGAAAATAAGAGAATCAAGGATAAACATGGAAGATTTGGTATTGACAAGAAGAGCTGCCTCATTCTTAGAGGCAGAAGGAGGAGAGGACAAGGGATGGTGCTGAGGTGATGTCAAGTGTGGAGTTAGGGAATGAGGAAAAGAGAATAAACATTTATTAAGCACCTATTATGGTCTGGGTACTGTGCTAAGTACTTTACAGATACTTCATTTGATCTGTACAATAACCCTGGGAAGTAGGTACTCTTATTATCTCTGTTTGATAGTTGAGGAAACTGAGGTAGATGTATTATGGGACTTGCTTGGGATCATACAGCTGGCAAGTGTCTGAGGAAGGATTTGAAATTAGGTCTTCCTGACTCGAGGCCCAGTGCTCTATCCACTGTTATCTACCTCTAGAGGGAGGTAACAATTTTAGGGATGACCTTGATTTAAAATGCAGGTTTCTTTATGAAAAACCATAATCTAAACAAGGGGGAAGCATTAGTGAAGTACATTTTGATGAGAAAGCAGGAAGGAAGCAGAGCTAATATTTTGTGAGTATTCCATGTTTGCCAGCCAGAAAGAGGTAAAGAATACTTAGTTCCAGAAACAAATCACTAATCTGGTTCCAAGATATTATACTATATGGGTGAAAAGGACTGTTAGTTTTCCACACATCTAATTGAGAAATTTAACAACTGAGAAATTTTAAACTTTCTTTATAAGAGAGTAGAGAAAGTAATAAGGGAGACTTATTCCAGGACACAGTTCTACCAAGAAGAATTGATGAATTGGAAATGATGGAAACCTTTGCAGGAAGATATTACCTCATTCTGGAGTATATGGCAATAATTACAATAAAGATAAAACTGGACACAGTTACATATACCTTATATTTTGGAAGAGTAGATTTCAAAAATTTCAAGGAAAGAAAAAGTAGGACTTATGGTTTAAGATACTGTAGTAGAAGCTAAGGTCAAGAGGATGATGCTATATAGACAACGTATCTTTAGTGCAGAGACGCTGAATATGGAAATTAATTTGTTTAGCAACATTAATTTTTATTTTAAAAATAGTTAAATTTTTATTGCTAACTCTTGTTTTTACATTGCCTTTATTTCTAAATACGTACCTCTCTTTTCCCTTCCCCAGAGAGCCATCCATTGTAACAAAGACTAAAAAAGAAAGAAATAGAACAGCAATAACAACTGATGTAGCAATCAGTTGTGTCAGTAATAAGTAGTATTCTACTGCCACAAGCCCTCAGGTCTGTAGAATCAGGAAAATTGCCAAAGATGACAAAAGATGGCAATAGTCAGTGTTGTTGAAGTTATGGGAAGATATACACACCTAATGCATTGTTGAGGGAGCTGTGAATCAATTTAACCATTTTGGTTGGCACTTTGAAATTGTGAAAATAAAGTGACTAAAAAGTCCATGCTCTCTGGCTCAAAAATTCTGCTACTAGATTTATATTACCAGGTGACTATTAATAAAAATAAAGTCTTCACACACACAAAAATATTAATAGCAGCGCCTTTTGTGGTAGCAAAGTCTTGTAAACAAAGTAGATGCCTGTCCACTGGGGAATGACTATAGAAACTGTGATACATGCTTGTATTGGAATATTCCTATCCTTTAAGATGATGAATATGTCAAATTCAGAGAATTATGAAAAGATCTACACGTATTAAATCAGAGCCAAATGATCAGAGCAAAGGAAACCAACAACTAGGTGGTGCAATGGATATAGTGCTGGAGTCCAGAAGACTCATCTTTCTGAGTTCAAGTTCAACCTCAGATGCTTACTGTGTGACCCCAGGTAAGTCACTTACCCTGTTGCCTCAGTTTCCTCATCTGTAAAATGAGCTGGAGAAGGAAATGTCAAGCCACTCCAATATCATTGCTGAGTAAACCCCAAATGGGGTCCTGAAGAGTCAGATACAACTGAACAACAAAAATAATATATAAAATAATTATATTTCAACAACATGTTGTTGTTCAGTTGTGTCCAACTCTCTGCGACCCCATTTGGAATTTTCTCAGCAAAGATAGAGAGTTGGTTTGCTGTTTCTTTTCTCCAGCTCATTTTAGAGATGAGGAAATGGAGGCACATAATGGGGAGTGATTTACCTCATTGACATGCCTTGAAGTTGCATAGGTCAAACTTTGATTCTTCAATTATTATAAATGTATTTGTGACAGTCAGGCTATTAATAGCTTTAATTAATAGCTTTACAGGATTCTTCTTTTGAGCTACAGCCTACAAAATACCTTTAAAACAAAGCAAAAAGAAGAGTGTATTTGTATGATTCTGTCTTTTAAGTGTACACCAATGAACTTGTGAAATTTCTTAACTAATGAAATTGTGATTATTTGGGTTCTACAATTTTTCTGTTTTGTCTATAGTGTTTGATTTTTTTTGCTTTTAAAAGGAAATAATTAGAAATATTTTTCTTTCTAGAAAAATTGATTGCATATCAGCCAGAATTTCATGCCTTGAAACAACGTCTCCGTATAGCTGAACATAGAATCTTGCAGCGTTCTTCTGAATTAAATACAATCTTAGAACAATTCAGACGTGTAATAGCAGAAACAAATGGAACCAAGGCTGCATCAAGTAATTTTTCAGGTACAATAAATATTTTTTGATAGGTTCTTAAAAATTTTGGAAATAGCTTGCAGGATGTTAATGTGTTTTAAAATAAAGGTGAACTGAAATTTTGTAGAATATTACTCATCAATCTATGCTATAAAGATTTATGTGGTGTATAATGTCACATAAAGTCAGCTTTTGTTATTCTTCCCTGGGAAGCTAGTAGTTAAAGGGAAAAACAGTATCATCACAGATCTTCATCCTATTGTGGGGAAGTTTAAAAACTTGTCCTAACAATTAGTTAAAATTGTTTAAGAGCATATAAAGGCAAATTATAGCAGTAGAGTTTACATTGAAAGCAGGAAAATGAAACTTGGTTTTGTTTCCCTTTTTGAAGTACAGTATGAAGTTATTAAATTGCTTGAAGAATTACTTTATATTTTTATATATTTTATATTATAATGCATGTGTAATTTTTATATTTGCATGATAGCATTGCAACCTATGTTCAAAACCCAGATGGCTCCTTCAAAGGTAGGAAAATCCTATATTTAGGGCTTCTGGACTAAATAAAACCATGTAAAGCCAATCACAGCAGTACACCTGAGGACTGCTGCTGTGAATAATTTCAGGAGTCTAATCGCATAGTATAATGAACTCTTTATTCTGTAATAAAGTAAACATTGTTCAGTAAAGTAAAGTGTAATATTACTAGCAACATCCTTAAGTAAAACATATCATTATACATGTATATATATGTATATACATATATGTGTGTGTATGTATACATCATAACAATAGCAACATCCTTAACCAATGTCAAGTATCCCAGTAAAGTTGTTTTTCAAAATACCACACCATCCATTCCTAGCCACAATAAGAACAGTCTTCTTAATCAATACACAGTGTCTAAGTAAAGTCCTCTCTCATCTTGACCCGAGGCTGACTTACAAAGCCCATGGCTTCTCCTCCATCAGCCAGCCGCTCCTAGCTCTTGCCTGGATTCACACACAGGCAGTTCTCTGCAACTATTCCTTGTCTTAGCCCATGGGGACTGTTCTACCCCAAACTCTGCCCTATTTCTAGGAAAACAAAGCTTAACAGGGCTATAACAATATTTATACACATTACCAGTGCCATCATCTCAATTTACTTATAAAGACCAACAGACAGGACTTCTGTCTGAGAAATTAACACAGACCGACAGATAGGGCTTATCTCTGAGAAATCAACACAGATCAATACACGGGGCTTTGACATCACAAACATTCTTTCTGTTAGGCCTCCCCACAAGCAAGTTCCCGAAGCCTGTTCATGGTCTCTTCTCTGTTGGCCCTGCCTCTGACTGCTCTCTCTCTACAATATACATACATACTTATACATATACACATGTACATATGTATATGTATGTATATACACACATGTATACGTATACACACGTATATACATATATACGTGTGTATATATATATATACATACATATATATATATATATACACACACACACATACTGTTTCTAATCAAAACTCTTGATTGATTCAATCAAAGGCAAGACTCAGTCAAAGGCACTTGATTGGCTAAAACTCAAACAGCAAAAGATCCTACTTTGCTTGCCATTACAAACAATTAGCCCTAATTTAAGTTAAATGGCATAAACAGACCTGGATCTAAGCAGGAAATAGTCTAGATCCTACTGGATTTTTAAGGCCAACTTCTTAATGTCTTAAAAATACCTATTGTAGATTTGTTGTTTTGTTCTGCTTAGTTTTAGTCAAAGGCAATTTTACATTTGCATTTTAACATTTGTTTTGAGTGGCTCTAAGTGCTTCTCTACCCCGTGGAACACATTGTTTTTGGATTGACAGGATTCTTCTTTTGAGCTACAGCCTACAACATACCTTTAAAGCAAAGCAAAAACAGTCTTTCTTGGTAGGCAGAGCTAAGATGGCAGAGGGAAGGCAGGCATTCATCTGACTTCTCCCACATTCCTTCCAAATACCTTTAAAATACTGCCTCAAAACAAATTCTAAAGTGGCAGAACCCACAAAAAGATGCATTGAAACAGTTTTCCAGACCAAGAAAACATAGGAGGTTGGCAGGAAAGATCTGTTGCACTGGGGTGAGAGTGGAAGGCAGTCTAGTGTAAGCCATGCCAGCACAGACCCAGCACCAGCAAATCAGTAGTTTGCCTTGGGAACAACTGAATCAGCAATGGCTTTGGCTGGAGCTCTTAGCTCATAGATGGTAAGAGAGTCAGCCAATCACTTGGAAGGAGATTACAAGGGTCCCTTTGCTGGCACTGGGGGCAGGACTCTGTTTCATTGCTCATATTCGGATCCAGGTTGCAGTCCTTGATGGCAGTGTTAGGGCAAAGAGGAGCACTAGCATGCAGAGCTTGCTGCTGCAGGGAAGCAGGGACCTGGTCACAGTAACAAAGTAGAAGAAAGTGCTTGTGGTCACTCACAGACCAGAGCATGTCCCAAGAGTGTAGTAAACACACTTCTCCTTAGATCATACCACCTTTGAAGAACTGAAAGCCTATACAGCCCCGGAACTAGCTCTGAAAACAGCTGCACAAAAGCCCTGGAGCTTGGGAAAGTGCACCTTTTACCCCAGAAGTAGAGGCCCGCTTTAGCATAGAGATAAAAGTGAATAAAAGTCAGTAAGCTGGAAAAATGAGCAAACAACAGAAAAAGTCCTGACTGTAGAAAGTTACTGTGGTAAAAATCAAAGTACATTCAGAAAACAATAAAATCAAAACTACTACATGCAAAGCCTCAAAGAAAAATGTGAATTTGGGCCATGGAAGAGCTCAAAAAGGATTTTTTAAATCAAGTAAGAGAAGTAGAGGAAATGCTGAGGAGAGAAAAGAGAGTGATGCAAGAAAATCATGAAAAAAGAATCAACAGCTTGTTAAAGGAGGTGCAAAAAATACTAAATAAAATAATACCTTAAAAAACAGACTAGGCAAAAAAAAAAAAAGGGTGCAAAATCCAATGAGATGAAGAATGCTATAGAAAGCAGAACTGACCAAATGAAAAAGAGGCACAAAATTGACTGAAGAAGAGAATTCCTTTAAAAATTAGAACTGAGCACATGGAAGCTAGTGACCTTACGAGACATCAATAAATAATAATACAAAGTTAAAAGAATGAAAAAATAGAAGACAAAATTAAATATCTCATGGGAAAAACAGCTGACATGGAAAATAGATCCAGGAGAGATAATTTTTAAATTATCAGATTACCTGAAAGCCATGAACAAAAAAAGAGCTTAGACATCATCTTTCAAGAAATTATCAAGGAAAACTACCCTGATATTCTAAAGCTAGAGGGTAAAATAGAAGTTGAAAGAATCTACCAATCACCTCCTGAAAGACATCCCAAAATGAAAACTCTCAGTAATATTATAACCAAATTCCAGAGCTCCCAGGCCAAGGAGAAAATATTTCAAACAGCTATAAGTAAACAATTTCAAATATCGTGGAGCCAGAGTCAAAGAGAACACAAGATTTAGCAGTTTCTACTTTAAATGATTGCAGGGCTTGGAATATGTTATTCTGGAAGGCAAAGAAGCTAGGATAACAACCAAGAATCACCTGGCCAACAAAACTGAGTATATTCCTCCAGAGAGAAAATGGACATTCAGTGATGTAAATAGATTTTCAAGCATTTTTGATGAAAAGACCAGAACTGAATAGAAATTTTTGCTTTGAAATAAAAAAAACTCAAAAGTAGCATAAAAAGATAAACAGGAAAGAGAAATCATAATGATTTCAATAAGGTCAAACTGTTTACATTGTTACATAGGACAATGATACTTCTTACTCCTAAAAACTTTCTCATTATTAGGGCAATTAGAAGTATACATAGAGGGTACAGCTGTGAGCTGAATATGATTATCTAAAAAAATAAAATTAAATGATGAGAAAGAGCAATGCACTGGGAGAAGGGGAAAGGGAAAGGTGCAGGGGAAGATGAGAAATGTTGGGACTGGGGGGAATGAGTGAAACTTACTCTCATGAGACTTGGCTCAAAGAATGAAAAACAAAAATGCTCAGTTGGATAGAGAAATCTATCTTACTCTACAGGAAAGTAGGAGGGGAAAAGGATAAGAGAAGGGGGAGATGGTAGGGTGTGATAAAAGGTAGGTCAGATTTGGGTAGGTAAAAGACAGAAGCAAAACACTTTTGAGGATGGACAGGGTGAAAGGAGAGAGAGTAGGATAAACAAGGGGAAAAATAGGATGAAAGGAAATTCATAGTAATTGTAACAGTGAAAATACCTCATTTCTTAAATATATAGGAGAACGGAGTCAAATTTATAAAAATAAGAGCCGTTCCTCAATTGGTAAATGATCAAAGGCCATCAACAGACAGTTTTCAGACAAACTCATCAAAGCTATCTGTAATCATATGAAAAGGCAAAGATGGCAGAGTAGAAGCAGGGATCTGCTCGAGCTCTCTCCTAAAATCCCTTAAAGAACCTGTAAAAAATGACTCTAAACAAATTCTAGAGCAACAGAAGCCACAAAATGACAGATTGAAGCAAATTTCCAGCCCAAGACAATCAACAGGAAGGGTCTGTCACACCAGGCTGAGAGTGGAACACAGTTTGGCATGGGCTGCGCCAGTGTGGATGGAGCTGGAGCAGGCCTTAGGGGACTGATTTGCTGGTGGTTGCTGCAGTTTCCCGACTTCTCAACCACAAACACCAAAGACAGCTTTGAAGGTCAGTGGGAAAGGTCTCTCACCTGGCTGAGAGGGGAGTGGATTCTAGCTGCAGTCCCAGGGTGGCGACAGCTAGTGCTGAAGTGGAGGCTGCTTTTGGAGTCCTCCACTTAATAAAGAGCTCAGAAGTCAAGTAATTGACTGGAAAAATAGGAAAATGGAAAAAAAGACTATAGATCCTTACTTTCTCAGTGAAGAGGTATTTTCTTACATCACTGGTGACAAGGAAGGTCAAAACATACATCCAGAAGAAGACAACAAAGCTAAAATTCCTGCATCCAGAGCCTCTAAGAAAAATATGAATTGGTCTTAGGCCATGGAAGAGCTCAAAAAAAGATTTTAAAAGTCAAGTAAGAGACATAGAGGAAAAATTGGGAAGAGAAATTAGAGTGGTGCAAGAAAATCATGAAAAATGAGTCAACAGCTTGCTAAAAGGAAATCTCCAAAATGCTGAAGAAAATAACAGCTTCAAAATTAGACTAACCCAAATGACAAAAGAGGTCCGAAAAGTCAATGAGGCAAAGAAGTCCAAACACTCACTGACGAAAATAATTCCTTAAAATTGGAATGGAGCAAATGAAAGCTAATGAATTTGTGAGAAATCAAAATTACAAAACAAAACCAAAAGAATCAAAAAATATGTGAAGTGTCTCATTGGAAAAATCAACTGACCTGGAAAATGGACCCAGGAGAAATAATTTTAAAATTTTTCAACTCTGCCTTAAAGCCATGATCCAAAAAAGAGCTTAGACATCATCTTTCAAGAAATTATCAAGGAAACCTGCCCTGATATTCTAGAACCAAAGGGTGAACTAGAAATAGAAAGAGAATCCACCAATCACCTCTTGAAAAAGATCCCAAAAGGAAAACTCCTAGGAATATTGTAGCCAAATTCCAAAGTTTCCAGATGAAGGAGAACATATTACAAGCATCCAGAAAGAAACAATTCAAGTATTGTGGAAACACAGTCAGGATAACACAAGATTTAGCAACTTCCACACTAAGGAATCAGAGGGCTTCGAATATAGTATTCCAGAGGTCAAAGGAGATACGATTAAAACCTAGAATCACCTATCCAGCCAAACTAAGTATAATACTTCATGGGGAAAAATGGAACTTCAATGATTACAGGACTTCCAAGTATTCTTGTTGAAAAGACCAGAGCTGAATAGAAAATTCAGCTTTTAAAGCGAAGAATCAAGAGAAGCATGAAAAGGTAAACAGGAATGAGAAACCTTAAGGGATTTATTGAAGTTGAACTGTTTATATTCCTACATGGAAGAAATGATATTTGTAACTCATGAGACACCTTTCTCAGTATTAGGATCGTTGGAGGGAATATGTGTGTGTATGTATGTATGTAGAGAGATAGAGAGACAGAGGCCACAGGATAAGCTGCATATGAAGGGATGATATCCAAAAAAGAAAATTAAGTGTTGAGAGGAATGTACTAGGAGAAAGGGACAGGTAGAATGTGATAAATCATCTTAAATAAAAGAGATAAGAAAGAGCTTTTACAGTGGAGGGGACAAAGGGGAAGGGGAGAGGGAATAAGTGAGCCTTTCTTTCATCAGATTTGGCTTCAAGAGGGAATAACATACCCACTCAATTGGGTATGGAAGTTTATCTTATCCTACAGGAAAGTAGGGGGAAAAAAGATAAGGGGGGGGATAATAGAAAGGACAGCAGATTGAGGGAAGGGGTACAGAAACAAAACCTTTGGTAGAAGGATAGGTCAAAGAAGAGAAAAAATGGACGGTGGGACAGGATAGAGGAAAATATAGTTAGTCTTTCACAACATGACTGTTATGGAAATGTTTTGCATGACTATGACTTTATTGAATTGCATCACTTCTCAATGAGGGTGAGTGGGGAGGGGAGAAGGGAGAGAAGCTTTAAAAATGAATGTTAAAAATTGTTTTTACATGCAACTAGGAAATCTGATATATAGGCAGTGGGGTATAGAAATGTATCTTACTCTACAGGAAAATAGAAGGGAAGAGCATAAGAGAGGAAGGGATGGTGAATGAAGAGAGGGAAGATTGAATGAAAGGGTAATCAGAATACACACTGTGCTGGGCTGGGGGGGAGGGGGTAGATGGGGAGAAAATTTGAAATTCAGAATTTTGTGGAAGTGAATGTTGAAACTGCAAATAAATAAATAATAAAAATAAAATCATAGAAAAATGCTCTAAATCACTACTGATGGAAAACATGCAATTTAAAGAACTCTCAGCTACTATCCCACACCTGTCAGATTGGCTAATATGAAAGAAAAGATAAACAAATGTTGGAGATGTGGTAAAATTTAGACACTAATGCACTGTTGGTGAGGTTGGGTACTGATTCAGCCATTTTGCAGAACAATTCAGATCTATGACCAAAGAGCCATACCACCATGCGTAACCTTTGACCAAGTAATGTTGTTACTAGATTTGTATCCCAGAGATATTTTTAAAAAAAGGAAAAAGGCCTGTATGTACAAAATATTTATAGTAGCTTTTTTAATGGTAGCAAAGAATTGGAAATTGAGAGAATGCTGAATAATAGCTGAATAAGCTGTAGTATATGATTGATTAAATGCTATTGTTGTATAAGAAATGATGAGCAGGATACTTTTAGAAAAACCTGAAAAGATTTAGATGAAATGATGCAAAGTGGAACGGGCCAGAACCAGGAGAACATTGTACATGGTAGATAGTAAAAACAATATTGTTTGGTGATGAACTGTGAAGGATTTTGCTGTTCTCAGCAATACAGTGATCCAAGATAATTCCAAGGGACTTATGATGAAAAATGCTTCCTATATCCAGAAAAAGAACTGATGGTGTCTGAATTCAGACTGAAGCATATTTTTTCTTTGCCTTTTTTATCTTTCTTTTTTTGCTTTGTGTTTTTTTTTTATTTTTTTACAGTTGGAGTAACATGGAAATATCTTTTGCATGACTGCACAGGGAGAGAATTTGGAACTCCAAAACACCCCAAATTTTAAAAATTATTTATTTATTTTTCGTTTTCAGCACTCATTTTTGTAAGATTTTGAGTTTTAAATTTTCTCCCTCTTCTTCCCCATTCCCTCCCCAAGATGGCCTGCAATCTAATATAGCCCATACATGTACAATCACATTAATCATATTTCCACATTGGTCATGTTATAAAGAAGAATTAGAACCAAAGAGAAAAACTACTAGAGAGGAAGAAGCAAAAAGAAAAAAAAAAGGAAAAATGGCATACTTCAATCTTTGTTCAGACTCCATAGTACTTTCTCTGGATGTAGATAGCATTTTCCATCACCAGTCTTTTCAAATTGCTTCAATCATTGTATTGCTGAAGCCTATCAAAGTCGGTCATCACAAAATGTTGCTGTTACTGTGTAGAATGTTTTCCTGGTTCCACTCACTTCACTCAGCATCAGTACATGCACATCTTTCTAGGTTAAAAAAACTCCGAATATTAAAAGATTGTTTGTGCATGTAATTGGAGGAAATTAGATATCAACTTATAAAAAAGTCCTTCTTGCACTTTCTTGTTGCTTGAAGGCAACCTTCTCTACCACCGAAAAGGGTATGAGGAAGTAGTGGTATTGTACTAGAGTTAACGTTTCTTATTGCTTTCCATTTTCCATACCAGAAGACAGTGACTCCATTGTCAACATAATGGAAAGTTTTATATTTATGAACACTTATCCATCCCAAGAGTAATATATACATATACAAATTCATTTATATTTGGAGGTATCATATAGCTTATGATGGTGGTGATTATAAATGTGATTGAAAAGCCAAAGAACAGAAAGTAAGGATAGCACTGTATGTTCTTATTGTGAGTAATGGTCATAAAGGAACCTGTTGAAGCCTTTACCTGTCATTTCCAATCCCTATGGTCTATATTTTGTTGTAATTGCTCTAATAACTGAACTGATATAAATGTTTGTTACATTTGTCTTATATCCGCTAATCATTTTTCCCCCATTTTATATTGTAGGATAAGCCTTTTGTCTTATTTAGCTATTGGGATAAGTTATGCCATTACATTGTGGACCTTTTTACCAATGTGTTATCTTATTTTAAATGCTCATACTTCTTACTGGTTTTTTTTGGAAAGTTAGTATCAAATCTGAGAAAATGAAAAACTTTTCATTTTTACTGTTGAACTTTTATCATCATATTAAAAGTTTTCTCGTGCTTTAATGATAACATGAAAGTATTAGAAAATCATAATCCAAATTTGCCTGGTTATGTTTCTTGCTTAATCTTAATGGATTGAACCTCTCAGTTTAAATAAAGTATTCTTCTCCACAATTTATTTTGGGACTTTTGGAGTGAAATGTAGCAAGATGAGAAGTTACTTAAAAATTATGTGGCGTTACATTTTAATTAGCTAAGGATGTTTAGTATTTTTATGGACTGCATACTACTATAGATGACAAGTCATCCATCATAATGGTTTATTCCGAGATACTGCTAGCTATTGTGAGCAACAAGCAATATCATAAAAATGATAGTTGTTATGTTTTAATAGAGAAGAGAAAATCATTATTGATGTAGGTGTTATTCCTGAAACAACTGTTGCTATATATTCAGAATGCCAACTTATTATAAAATATTAGAATTAGTATAAAGCCAGAAGAAGAATGAGAAAAACAGTATGCAGTTGAAATAATTCAATCTATTTTAACAAGTTATTGAAGATAAAAAGGAGGTGATTAATAGTAGAAATGACATAGAAGTTTAAATACTTGCTATTAAAAAGAAAACCAAAGGGGCCTAAAAAATGCCATAGTTAGCAAAAACTCTATACTGCCCAGTCAGGCAAAGGAAGACAGTGATTTAATGCTACACTAGTTTAGAATATAAACTGGTTTTAAAAATCTTACAAAGAAGAACAATGGAAGATTATGAATAATATTGCCTCAAAGCAATTGAGTTAAAGTGAGTTTGTAAAAACTCTCGGCAAGAGGTTAAATTAAGCAAAGCCATCCTAAAGGCATTTACAGATGAAAATGAAAGACAACAAATAGAAGTAAAATAGAAAAGATCTGGAAAGGTTTTTATAACATTTTCACCAGCAGGGACAGTAGAATCACATTTATGGACTCTGACATGATAATATCAAATGTAAAAGAGGCAGAAATATCCCTAAGTAGAACAGAACAGAACAGAATCCTCTTTCAAGAAATACAGAGCTAACTAATTGGAGAAAAATGTATTGCTTGTAGGTGGGTGGAACCAGTATAATAAAATGATACTTACTACCTGAAGTGATTTTATTCATTCAGTTCAGTGTCAGTCAAAGTATCCAAACAATGTTTTGTAGACCTAGAAAAATAATAGCATTCTTATAGAGCAGAGTTGTCAAACTCCTAGTAGCCTAAATAGAACCAGCTTAAAATATAATTGGAAAATATTTAACAAAATTAAATACAATATAATGTTACTTTGTGGTTTTCCGAGTCAGTATGCAACCACACATACCCATTTCTATTTGAATTTTATACCACTGACACAGAGGAACAAAAAGTCAAGAATCTCAGATGTAGATGGACAAAAAAGGTGAGAAAGGAGGCAATCTATCGGTACCAGATCTCAATCTTTGCTACAAAGCAATAATTATTAAAGGGATTAAATCTTTAAAATGATTTCATAATGGTTTAATAAAAAAGATCAGTTGATCAGTGGAACAGATTAGGTACTCCATGTACAGAAGCAAACATACTCAGTAACACAGTGTTTGATTAATCCCAAAACCCTGATTACTGGAAGTAAAGCTTGCTATTGACAAAAACTCCTGATAAGACTGTATAACTGTCAGGAAGAAATTAAGTTTAGATGCACACCTCATACCATACACCAAGATGAATTTCAAATGGATACATGACTGCGATATAAAAGGATTTATTATAAATGAATTAGAGGAGCAAGGAGGAAATTACCTCTAAGATCTTTGGATAGGGAAGGAGTTCATGACTAAACCAAGTGATAGAGAAGATCATGAAATATAATTATTTTAAATATTTAAAATTTAAAAGTTTTTGCAGAAACAAACCTGATGTAAAAATTAGAAAAAAAGGTTACTGGGGGAGAATCTTTGCAACAAGATTCTCTGATAAAGGCATCTTATTAAATATATCTCTGTTTGTGTTTGTATACACACATAGGTATATGTTTATAATGGAATCAAATTTGCAAGACTGAAAACTACTACTCAATTGATAAATGGTTTAGTTTCCAAAAGAAGAAATCCAGATTCTCATCAGTCATATAAAAATGCTCTAAATCACTAATAGAGGAAAGCAATTTTTAAGGATCTGCCTCACTCCCGTTAGACTGGCAAAGATGACAGAATCATAAAATAGTAGATGTTCAAGGAAGTGTGAGAAACATATTCAAGTGCATTGTTAATGGATCTGCGAATTAGTCCATCCATTGTGGAAAGCAATTTGGAATGATACTCCAAGGTCCATACATACTCTTGGCAGTAGTGGTTTTCACTACTAGATCTGTACCTCAAAGAATTCAAAGAAAGTGGAAAAAGTTCTATATACATAAAAATATTTATAGCATCTCTTTTCATTGTAGCCAAAAAAGAGGTTGTTCTCCTATTGCCAACTAGCTAAACAATTTGAGTGTCCTCTAGATGCTCCTGTTTGCACATGACATCATGCTGATTTCACAAGCTCCTTAACATTGCAGAAAATCCTGGAAGATGTCTGTAAGAACTGAGAAGTTTGGCCTGACTATCTAAATAGGGAAAGATCAAGTGGAAATAGAATGTTAACATTTCAAATTTTGACATGCAACTGTATGGAGAGCCTATAAAGCTTGTCCATTAGTATGTATATCTGTAGCAGAGAGTGTAATGGATGAGTTAGGCCCTGAATTAAACAGGATGAAGAGGAGAGTTGAACTGGATTGCCTTCAGGAAATTGTGCAACTACTTGATTGATCCTAATTTTGTCCAGAAACAAAGACCCATCTTTTTAGTACTCATATTACACCACTGTCTTTGTATGGTTTCACAACTTGGAACCCTACAGTCTATAAAGGATTAAAAGTGCTTAGAAAATAATGGAGAGATTCATGATGGATATGAGTAGGCTTCAACATGTGACCAATGAAGAACTTAAAAGAATAAATCTGAAAAATATTGAGGATATATATGATAGAAAAAGGCTGGTCACTAGACAAGGGCCAGGGATAATGTGTACAAACCAGTTCTTCCACTGGTAGCTTTGTGATTACAGAGGAAATTGAGAAAGAATTCTAGCATATTGGAGGGTACTGTGTTTTGAACTTATGGAAGACTGATAAAAGTCATACAGAAGACATGGATAAGTTGCTATTTGCATTGTTAGAATGAACATTAAAATCGGTAGGCTCCACTCCTTATTGATAGAATCACAGATCTATTTGAGTATTTAAACAGTTAGTGGTAAGTATTCAAATCCTATATTCTTTCTCTCTGTTGGTCTATATTGCTTCATTTAGATTAGTCAAAAAAACTTGTTTTAAGCTGGGGCTTCAATTGGTGTGAATTTAGGAATGAAAAGTTTGTAAGTCTGATTCTGGTATATCTAATCATGACTTTTACTTAAGGTTTTATTATCATTCATTCATGAAACTATTAACTTTAAAAAGTGATTATGTAGATTGATGGTGATCTTTGTTTTTTAGATAATACCCTAAAACTATTGAAAGACTTAATGAACAGAAAATCTCTTCAAGTGCCAAATATTTATTACCATTTGCCTCATTTATTGGACAATGAAGGAAGCCTTCAACCTGCTGTGCAGATTGGTTTTGGAAGAGCAAGAGGTACGCTTTATTTTCATAAAATTACTAAAAAGATTTCTTTTGTATGGATCTTAATTTGGCTTTTCAAATATGCTATGGTTTTATCTGACTACTCAGAGTTAAAGTTTTCACTTTAGTTATAATTGTCTCTCTTGAAATCAGCTGCTAAATTCCAAGATCTAGGTAAGGTAAAAAAAAAACCTCTATGAAGATGAAAGGAATTAGGGCCCTTCTGACTCATAGCTGTAGGATTTGGATGATAGGGAAATATTAAAAAAAAGATGATTCTTAAATTTTGGAGATTAAGATTTCATAGCCATACTTAGAAGCCTATTCCAATGTTTAATAGTTCTTATGGTCATTTCATGAGGGTTGCTCTTATGTCTGTCTTTACTTTTTCTTACTAAAATGGAAGCATTTCTTCTGTTTACTTTACTGTGGATTATAAAAGCAATCAGTTTTTATCTCTAAAAACTTCACATACCCAAAAATAGTTTTTAGGAGCATTCATTGCTTTACTGAAACAGCTGTTATGTCCTTTGATAGCTGTTATCCCTTTCATCCAATTTATTTTCCATTCTTTTAATTATTTTAATTATTTTTTTCTACATCTTTAACTTCACCATTCTTTTCAAAATGTGAAAATAAACTTGAGATATGTTATTTTAATAAAAATCTAATCATGACTAAAAGGGTTAATTCTTAGCTCTTGCATCCATGTTCACTTTTTTGAAAATAATACTGTTGCTTTCATTTAGTTTGTGTCTCTTAATTCTTTCTTATAGTTATATCTTCAATCTTTTTATCTGTTTCTTATTCGGAGGTGTATGCTACTGTTTTCAGTGCCACAAAAATTTATGAAGCACTCATTGTGTCAACGCAGTGAAGATACAAAAATCAAAATAAGACACAAACTCTGTCTTGAAGGAATGTATACTTACTTTATGTTTACCTCTAATTTTATCCTGTCTTGCCTTCTCTAACCTACTGAGGTCATTTAAATTCTCTTCCCACTTTAAAATGTATTTTCAGTCCTGTCTTAGTGGTGTCTGTGAGTTTATTGGGGATATTCTCATTTTTTTTTTACCTGGAACACAGAATTCATAAATTTTTGTGTACTAAATGTAAAATTACATATATCTCATTGAGAAGCAGACCATTTTCTTTTGTATTATGTTTTGTTTTGTTTTATGGTTTCTCCCATTCATTTTAATTCTTCTATGCAACATGACTAAGGTGAAAATGTATTTAATAGAAATGTATATGTAGAACCTATATAAGATTGTACACTGTCTCAGGGAGGGAGTGGGGAAGAAGGGGGGAAGGAGAGGGAAGGAGAGGAAAAAAATCTAAGATATATGGAAGTGATTGTAGAACACTGAAAATGAATAAAATAATTTAATAAAAAAATATATATCTCATTGAAGCTCTGTAATTTTTTTTAATACACCTTTGGTCTGTCTGTCTCCCTCTCCTTCTCTCCAGACCAATTTTTTTTTTTTTTTTTTTTGGTTTAGGGAACTTCTAGTAAAGAAATTGCCCTTTACTTGCCAAGCCCAGCTATAATTTCTCATCTTGTTGTCTGAGACCTTGAGAGGTTAAATGACTTGGTGAGAGTCAAATAGCCAGTAGATGTTAGTGGAAAAGCTTGTTTGATGAACTAAGCTTGTGTCAGGTTAGTTCCCTGGTAGTTTAGGTTGATATTGGGAAGAAATTAGACAAGTCATGATCCATAATAGTTAACCAAAGGAGATTTACTTAGTGAGAACATAAAAAGAACATTTAGAATGGGGAGAGAAATATTTTTATAGGGTAAAGTAATGATTCATTTGAGCCCAGCTTCTTAGTGAAGTTCATACTTTTAGTCTGTGATCGTAGCCTAGATGGAACCCTAAAGCTTTTGTCCTTGAATGGTGGCCTAAACCCTTCTTCCCTGAAGCATTCAAATGTTGAGAGCTTCAGTGCCTTTTAATAAAACCTTTGTCTGTCTTGCATGTGGATAGGGAAGGAGTGGGCCTTAGAATTTTGGTGCTACCATAACTTGAACCTAGATCTTCTTGATTTTGAAGCAAGTTTTCTTCTGCTTCTTTTTTTTTTTTTTTATTTAACTTTTAACATTTATTTTCACACAATTTTGGGTTACAAATTTTCTCCCCTTTTATCCCCTCCCCCCCCCAAACCCAAGCTTTCTAATTGCCCCTGTGACCTATCTGCTCTCTCCTCTATGCTCCCTCCCTGCCCTTGTCTCCGTCTTCTCGTTTGTCCTGTAGGGCCAGATAGCTTTCTTGACCCCTTAACCTGTATTTCTTGTTACTCAGTGGTAAGAACATTACATTTGGTCCTAACACTTTGAGTTCCAACTTCTTTAGCTCCCTCCCTTTCCATCCCTTCCCCTTGGAAGACAGGCAATTCAATATAGGCCATATCTGTTTAGTTTTGCAAATGATTTCCATACTAGTTGTGTTGTATGGGACTGACTTTATTTCCCTCCATCCTATCCTGTCCCCCATTACTTCTATTTTCTTATGGTCCTTTCCCTCTCCATGAGTGTCGACCTTGTATTGCATTCTCCTCCCCATGCCCTCCTCTCCATCCTCCCCCCCACCCTGCTTGTGCCCCTGTCCCCCATTCTCCTGTATTATGAGATAGGTTTTCCTATCAAAATGAGTGTGCATTATATTCTTTCCTTTAGTGGAATGTGATGAGAGTAGACCTCATGTTTTTCTCTTACCTCCCCTCTTTATCCCACCACTAATAAGTCTTTTGCTTGCCTCTTTTATGAGAGATAATTTGCCCCATATAACTTCTCCCTTTTTCCTCCCAATATTTCTCTCTCACTGCTTGGTTTCATTTTTTTTTTTTTTTAAGATATGATCCCATCCTCTTCAATTCACTCTGTGCACTCTGTCTCTATGTATGTGTGCGTGTGTGCATGTGTGTGTGTGTGTACTCCCACCCAGTACCCAGATACTGAAATGTTTCAAGAGTTACAAATATTGTCTTTCCATGTAGGAATGTAAACAGTTCAACTTTAGTAAGTCCCTTATGACTTCTCTTTGCTGTTCACCTTTTCATGGTTCTCTTCATTCTTGTGTTAGAAAGTCATATTTTCTTTCCAGCTCTGGTCTTTTCATCAGTAAAATTTGAAAGTCCTCTATTTCATTGAAAGACCATTTTTTCTCCTGAAGTATTACACTCAGTTTTGCTGGGTAGGTGATTCTTGGCTTCACTCCTAGTTTCTTTGACTTCTGGAATATCCTATTCCATTCCCTTCTATCCCTCAATGTAGAGGGTGCCAGATCTTGTGCTATCCTGATTGTATTTCCACAATACTTGAATTGTTTCTTTCTAGCTGCTTGCAATATTTTCTCTTTCACCTGGGAATTCTGGAATTTGGCCACAATGCTCCTAGGAGTTTCTCTTTTTGGATCTCTTTCATGCGGTGTTCTGTGGATTCCTTGAATATTTATTTTGCCTTCTGGTTCTAGAATCTCAGGGCAGTTTTCCTTGATAATTTCATGGAAGATGATGTCTAGGCTCTTCTTTTGATCATAGTTTTCAGGTAGTCCCAGAATTTTTACATTGTCTCTCCTGATTCTATTTTCCAGGTCAGTTGTTTTTCCAATAAGATATTTCACATTATCTTCCATTTTTCGAATCTGCGCGGTATGTTCTGAGATATCTGTCTTTCTCATAAAGTCCTTAGCATCCATCTGTACCATTCCAGTTTTGAAAGATCTATTTTCTTCAGTGAGCTTTTGAATCTCCTTTTCCATTTGGTTAATTCTTCTTTTGAAAGCATTCTTCTCCTCATTGGCCCCTTGCACCTCCCTTGCTAGCTGAGTTAGGCTAGTTCTCAAGGTGCCAATTTCTTCAAGACTTTTTGGTTCTCCTTTAGCAGGGAGCTGATCTGCTTTTCATGCTTCTCCCTCATCCCTCTCATTTCCCTTCCCAGTCTTTCCTCCACCTCTCTAACTTGATTTTCAAAATTCCTCTTGAGCTCTTCCATGGCCCGAGCCCATTGGGTGGGCTGGGACACAGAATCCTCGATTCCTGTGTCTTTGCCTGATGGCAAGCATTGTTCCTCCCCATCAGAAAGGAAGGGAGGAGGTGTCTTTTCTCCGATAAAGTACCCTTCAATAGTTTTATTTCTTTTCCCTTTTCTTGGCATTCTTCCCAACCAGTGACCTGACCTCTGAATGTTCTCCTCACACCCACCTCGCCTCCTGGTCCTCCCAGCCAGCGTTTGGGGACTGAGATTCAAATGCTGCTTCCCGCCTTAGGGTTTTTGGCGGGGGCAGGGCTGCTATTCAGTGTGGGAATTAAGTTCAGGTGGTCAGGGGCAGGGCCGCCTCTCTGGCTCAGTTCCCTCTGGGGGTTTATGCACAGACCTTCCACAATGGATCCAGGCTCCTGTCCATTTGGGGAGCCCCTGTCTGTAGCCGCCTCTCAGCTTCTATCTCCTGGGGGGGCTTGAGCCATGGGGGCACCCCACTCCCCTCTCAACCCGCCAAAGAGACTCTCTCACCTACCCCCGTCAGTCACCTGTTGGTGGGGTAGCTTGTGCCGCCGCTGGAGATCCCGTCTCTGGAGCCTTCTCAGATCTGTACCTCTCGGAGCCGCTGCCGCCGCAGGTCCAGGCTGGGCTCCGCGTCTGCAGCGCGACGGACCTTTTGCAAGAGGTTTGCAGGTCCCTCTGTGGGTGGAGGGTCCCGCGTGGCCGCAGGAGATCCCGTCCCCGTAGCCCTCTCGGATCTTTTCCTCACGGTGTCGTGGCCGCGACAGGGCTGCCCTCTGCTCCCCGTCCCGGCGCCCAGTCCACGGCGCGAAGGACCCCCCGCGAGAGGTTTGCAGGTCTCTCCGGAACAGAAATCTCCCTCGCTCCAATATTCCGTGGTCTCTGTGTGCAGAATTCGCCCTGGGTTGGTCCCCTCTAGCCGTTCTGTGGTTTGTGTGTTCGGAGCTATGTGTATGTGCGTCTTTCTACTTCGCCATCTTGGCTCCGCCCCCTGCTTCTTCTTAACAGGTAAAAATATTAAGTACTAAAAGCTTCAGGACTAACTTCTGTATCTCTCTCCATTTTGCTTCTGAATAGTTTATTATTACCCTTTGGATAAGTAGCTCTAGTAAGTTGGTAGTTGCTTCATTGAACCAATATGTTTTTAATTTATGAGAATGCATTTAAACAAATTATAGCCTGTGTAAAGTCCATTATATTTACTTATTTCTCCACATATGAGACCTGTGACTTTTTCAAAAGGAAAGTACAATAAAATTTTGTTGAATCAGTTTTTGTATAAGAACTCTAAAGTAATATGCAATTTTTTAGAGAGGAAAAATTATGGGCAGAAAGAGTTGACAATTCAGTCTGTTCAGTTTTCAAAAGGTACCTGTCTGATTCCTTTAAAAAACAAAAAAGGCTTTAGAACTTCCTCCCAAGAGGCTTATCTACACAGGAGGCAGACTGCCCATGTTCCACATTTCTATTCCAGCCAAACCCTCAATTTGCATCAGACCAAAAATAATCAAGAATTCCATTGAAACTACAATTAAGTGACTTCTTCCATCTCTCTACAACATGAAAGATAAGTCCGAAGCTTGGGACAATAGGAAAAAGTCTGCCATCCCCAGTAAAAAAACCAGTGCCAATTCTTCCCATTGTGACCAGAGATAAAGATACATGTAGCTTGCAAGATTCTCTGTGGAGATAGCAAGAGGAGAGATCTCCTCTAAAAAAGCCTCAGGGCAAGGCCTTTGGAAATCAGTAACACATCGTTACAATGGGCAGTGCCCAGAGTGGTGCAAAAATAGCTTGATATACATTTTTTAGAGTCCAGTTGCAGGGACTCCCAGGTCCCCAAAACTCTTTTCTTGAAATGCCAGGAAGGGTCTTGAAGATCAAATTCTCTGATCCTCAAAAACCCTAAGAGAGAAATAAGGACTAGAAACCAGAAGATGCAGGGTCTATCACTTCACCCAAAAGAAAAGTGGGAGGCAGATCCTGACCATGACACAAACCCCTCATTCAGGACCAACAGCAGGAGAGATGAGTAAACAAAACACTTAACAGTATCAAAAATTCTATAAAAATAGAAGTAACTAACAACTATAAACAGAGATTCAAAGGGAAAATGGATTTTCCACAAGGACTACATGAATATCTAGGAGAAATACAGGAAGAAACTTTTTTAAATTTAAATTTATTTATTTAAGTTTTCAACATTCATTTCCACAAAATTTTGGGTTCCAAATTTTCTCCCCATTTCTCCCCTCCCCCACCCCTAAACGTGGAGCATTCTAATTACCCCTATCACCAATCTATCCTCTCTTCTAACATTCCCTCCCTTCCCTTATCCCCATCTTCTCTTTTGTCCTGTAGGTCAAGAAAAATTTCTATACCCCATTACCTGTATTTCTTATTTCCTAGTTCAGCAGTTGTTCCTAAAACTTTTGAGTTCCAACTTCTCTTCATCCCTCCCTCCCCACCCATTCCCTTTGGAAGGCAAGCAATTCAATATAGGCCATATCTGTGTGGTTTTGCAGATGACTTCCATAATAGTCATGTTGTATAAGACTAACTATATTTCCCTCCATCCCATCCTGCCCCCCATTTCTTCTATTCTCTCTTTTGATCCTATCCCTCCCCAAGTGTGCTCCCTCCTCCCACCGCCCTCCCTTCCATTATCCCCCCCACCCTGCTTATCCCTTTCTCCCCCACTATCCTGTATTGTAAGATAGGTTTTCATACCAAAATGAGTGTTCATTTTATTCCTTCCTTTAGTCGAATGTGATGAGAGTAAGCTTCATGTTTTTTCTCTCACCTCCCCTCTTTTTTCCTCCACTGAAAAGTCTTTTACTTGCCTCTTTTATGAGAGATAATTTGCCCCATTCCATTTCTCCCTTTCTCCTCCCAATATAATTCTCTCTCACTGCTTAATTTCATTATGTTAAGATATGATCCCATCCCATTCAATTCACCCTGTGCTCTGTGTGTGTGTGTGTGTGTGTGTGTGTGTGTGTGTGTGTGTGTGTAATCCCACCAACTACCCAGATACTGAAAAAAGTTTCAAGAGTTACAAATACTGTCTTTCCATGTAGGAATGTAAATAGTTCAGCTTTAGTAAGTCCCTTATGACTTATCTTTGCTGTTTATCTTTTCATGCTTCTCTTCTTTCTTGTGTTTGAAAGTCAGATTTTCTTTTCAGTTCCAGTCTTTTCATCAAGAATGCTTGAAAGTCCTCTATTTCATTGAAAGACCATTTTTTCCCCTGAAGTATTATACTCAGTTTTGCTGGGTAGGTGATTCTTGGTTTTAGTCTTAGTTCCTTTGACTTCTGGAATATCATATTCCATGCCCTTTGATCCCTTAATGTAGAAGCTGCTAGATCTTGTGTTATCCTGATTGTATTTCCACAATACTTGAATTGTTTCTTTCTAGCTGCTTGAAATATTTTCTCCTTGACCAGGGAACTCTGGAAATTGGCCACAATGTTCCTAGGAGTTTCTCTTTTGGATCTCTTTCAGGAGGTGATTGGTGGATTCTTTAAATATTTATTTTGCCCTCTCATTCTAAAATATCAGGGCAGTTTTCCTCTATAATTTCATGAAAGATGATGTCTAGGCTCTTTTTTTGATCAAGGCTTTCAGGTAGTCCCATAATTTTTAAATTGTCTCTCCTGAATCTATTTTCTAGGTCAGTTGTTTATCCAATGAGATATTTCACATTGTCAGCTATTTTTTCATTTCTTTGGTTTTGTTTTGTGATTTCTTGGTTTCTCATAAAGTCATTAGCCTCCATCTGTCCCATTCTAATTTTGAAAGAACTATTTTTTTCAGTGAGCTTTTGAACCTCCTTTTCCATTTGGCTAATTCTGCTTTTTAAAACATTTTTCTCCTCATTGGCTTTTTGAACCTCTTTTGCCAATTGAGTTAGCCTAGTTTTCAAGGTGTTATTTTCTTCAGCATTTTTTTGGGTCTTCTTTAGCAAGGTGTTGACCTGTTTTTCATGTTTTTCTTGCATCTCTCTCATTTCTCTTCCCAATTTTTCCTCCACCTCTCTTACTTGATTTTCAAAATCCTTTTTGAGCTCTTCCATGGCCTGAGACCATTGAATATTTATTTTGGATGTTTGGGATACAGAAGTCTTGACTTTTATGTCTTTCCCTGATGGTAAGCATTGTTCTTCCTCATCTGAAAGGATGGGAGACTATATCTGTTCACCAAGAAAGTAACCTTCTATGGTCTTATTTTTTTCCCCCTTTTTTGGACATTTTTCCCAACCAGTTACTTGACTTTTGGGTCCTTTGTCAAGAGTAAGGTATACTCTGGGAATCTGTAAGATCTCAGTTCCTCCAAGGTGACACAATCAAGTGTGTGCTAGTCTGGATGCAGAGAGGAGTTTTTGTGCCCAGAATCTTAGCAGAGGTTCCTCTCCACAGCCACCTGGCCTCCAGTTCCCAAGTCAGCACTGGGGTCTGATTTTCAGATAAGCTGGATGGGCAGGGCCGCCATTCAGTGTGAGACAAAGAGCAGCTCCCCTAGGGCCTCCCCACAGGGCAGAGGCAAGAATCACCTCTTTAGTGCCCCCGGGGTTTTTTACGCTGCAACGATGGATTGGCTGCTACACCTGCCAATGTGGCCTCTGTGGCAGCTGCCTGAAGCCGGAGCTATGGGAAGGCCCTTCTCCCTTCCTGGCCAGCTGAAAAAACCCCTGTCACTCACCTTTGGCGCCTGTGGGTTGAGGGATCTGGGAACCACTGCTGCTGGGACTGGGGATTCCGCAACTGGAGATTCCGCCCCAGAGGGCTGTTTGTGAGCTGCATGGCCAAGGCTGGGCTGGGCTCTGTTCCAGGTCCCGTGCAACGACATTTCCCATGGGCCTTTCAGGTCCCCCTGGGCTGGAAATCTCCTCCACTCTGTTGTTCTCCACTTCTACTGCTCCAGAGTTTGTTGAGAGTCCCTCTCTCCAGGTTTTTTATGGGCTGTGTGGGGAGACCCTGCATGTGTGTGTCTTTCTACTCCTCCATCTTGGCTCTGCCCCCCAGAAGAAATTTTTAAAAACAAAATAGAACTTTGGAGGAAATAATTAGAAAGAACAATTAGTGGAAGAAGAGAACGTGGCAAGAAATGGACTCTTAAAAAAGGATTTTCTTACTCAAGAAATTGACTTGAAGAAAACTATAATAGGTCAAACAGAAATCACTGACCTCATGAGGCAGCCAGAAGTAGAAGCACATTAACAGATGAAAAAAAAGATAATGTAAGATACTGATTATCAAAAACAGCTAACCTGGAAACATGTTAACTTAAGAATCTTTGGACTCCCTGAAAACCACATTTAAAAGGAAAAAAAAAGAATTCTGGATGCTATTTCAACAAATCGTAAATGAATATTGTTAGAATCTATTAGAACCAGAAGGCAGTGTTAAAGAAGAAAGAATCTACTTTTTAAATGGAATTACAAAAGAAAAGGTCCCAGTATTATTATAGTAAAAATCCAGAGCTTCCACATCAAAGAAGAAATAATTACTAGCACACAGAAAGCAGTTCAAGTACCCAGAAACCAGTTAGGATGACACAAGATCTGGAAGCTTCTACATTAAATGAAAAGGGATTTTGGAATACAGTATCTCAAAATGTAACCAAGAACAACATATTTTGCAAAGCTGAATGAACCTTTAGTGAAACAGAGGACCTTTAAGCGTTTCTGTTGAAAGAACCACAGCTGAGTAGAACTTTGAAATGCAAAACCAATTCCAGAGAATCCAAGAAAGGTAAAATTTTTAGAGAAGTTGGAAGGAACTAACTATATGATAGTGTAGTGCTAATGAATAATTCTATTTTAATAGAAACAAGTACTCCTTTATTCACCATACTGGTTCTCAAACTAGCGGGGTTTTGAGGTAGTAAAAAAAGGAAAACAGAATCCTTGAGAGTGGATTGGTTGTTTTCTGAGTTTTTGGGAAAGAAGGGGGGAAAGGAGGAATATATTAGTGTAGAAAGTTGGATTAAAGTGGTAGAACTTGCTATTTCTCATAATTGAGGGTATCTGAAAAGAAGAGTATATGGAGAAAAGGATAAAGGGGAGTGAGCATCAGGTGACCCTCACTTTTATCTGAAACAAAGTAAATTGAGCACACATGAAGAGTTTAGTGTAGAAATCAACAGAGATAAGCAGGGATGGAGGGGTAATTAAAGGGGAGGATAATACAGGGGAAATAATAGTTGCAAGCAAAATAAACTTAGTTAAACTGAAGGATTTAAAAGGGAAGGGGAAAAAAAGCAAAGAACTAGAGACTAAAAAGATATCTTAGATTTCCTCTTAGTAACAGAATGGCTGAACAAATTGTATGATACGTATATAGTAAAATATTATAGCATTGCAAAAATGGACAAAAGAAACATTTTAAGAGAATCCTGGGTGATATGAATTGATACATAGTGAAAAAATGAGAATTAAGAGAAGAACTTATACAAAGGCAGTAACTTTGTAAAGAAAGACATCTTTAGAAGGCTTATGACCTGTGATCAGTAAGTGCAATAACTAGATATGATATCAGAAGACATTCTACCCATCTTCTAATAGAGAAATGA
Organism: Notamacropus eugenii; assembly: GCF_028372415.1. NCBI lineage: Eukaryota > Metazoa > Chordata > Mammalia > Diprotodontia > Macropodidae > Notamacropus > Notamacropus eugenii. Next base: position 406,090,564 of record NC_092876.1, on the reverse strand, counting down.
TAGACATAAGGTGCAGAAAAATACATTTTTTGGACATGGTCGCTTGGTTGATTCATTTTGCTTAACTCTGCTTATCAGTTACAGAGTTTTCTTTCAAATTGGGACATTAATGCACTGTTGACGGACTTATAAACTGTTCCAGCAATTCTAGAGAACAATTTGGAACTACACCCCAAAAGCTATAAAATTTTGCATACCCTTTCTTTGACCAGCAATACTACTACTAAGTTCGCTATCCCAAAGAGATCAAAGACAATGAAAAAGGGCCTATTTGTGCAAAAATATAGTAGTCCTTTTTGTGATAGCAAAGAAATTAGAAATCAAGAGAATAATTATCAGTTCGGGAATTTATCAGTTGTGATATATAATTGTGATGGAATACTATTGTGTTTTAAGAAATGATGAAGGGGATAATTTCAGAAAAACCTGAGAAATCTTAGATGAACTCATGCAGAGTAAATGAACAGAGCAGAACATTGTACACAGCAACAAGCAATGTTGTAACAATGTTCAACTGTGAAAGACTTAGCTACTCTAATTAAAGCAGTGATCCCAGACAATTTCAAATGATCCATGATGAAAAATGCTGTCCATCTCCAGAGAGAAAGAACTGATGGACTCTGAGGGAAAACTTAAACATACTTTTTTCACTTTCTTTCTTTTATGTGTGTGTGTTTTCTTTTGCAACTTGGCTAATATGGAAATATGTTTTGCTTGACTTCACATGTGTAATTGATACCATATTGCTTGCCTTCTCAGTGAGTGGATTTGGAAGGTAGATAATTTGGACCTCAACATTTAAAAAAGATGAATGCTAAAAGTTTTTTTAATGTATTTGGAAAATATTTCATAAAATAAATAAAAATGTTCATAAAGGAGAGGTTTTTTTTTTTATCTTTATCTTTCTCTTGGTTTTTATTTGGTAGGAAGTTAGTGGGGTAGTAATAATGATGCCAAAAAAAGAGGGTCATGGTAATTTTTTTTAAATGCACAAAAAGAGAACAGAAGTACATTCATAAGAAATCAAAATAGAAGCATAAGTTTTGAAAATAATGTATATAATTTATTATTATGTATTTAAAAATAGTATAAAATAGAGATTCCCGTTATTATATGGAGTCCTTTTTATATTCTTTGTATGTGGAAATTCTCTATTTTGATATTTGTAAAAATAATTTTGCTAAAAAGAACTTCAAAAGTTACATTGAAAGTATGTGACTCTGGGGAAGAATCTCCCTGTGCTCCAGTGTAAGAGTAATTAAAATGGGAAGATTTTTCCCATTCATTAATAGGCCTGAGTCCCATGAGTCTGTGGTTGGAGGAATTTACTGAACCATGGCACAAGAAGAGATAGAGCAGGAAAGGTGAAAGAGGAAGAGAAGGAGCTGGAGCAGAGCTGAGAGGAAATTGGTCAGAGCAGTCAGAACTGAGGGAGAGAAAGCAGGCTGGCTGGCTAACGTGAGTGAGAGAGTTTGTGATTTGTTTAAGGGAGCTGGTTTGTAGGAAGCCTAACAGAAGGAAGGTTTGGGGACGGTATTGCCCTCTACATTGTTATTGTATATAGATTTCTTTGTTGCTGTGATGAATCTGGTTTTCTGGTGTTGGGATTTAGCTTTCTGGTGTTTGAATAAATGTTTTGATTATTCCATGTGGAGAGTCTGTTGTATTTCATGGTACAGCATTGTACAATATCGTGTTACCCGACCAACTTTCTAAAACTGTAAGTTGCCAAGCAGAAGTTATATCTTCTGAGAATTTCTTTTACCAATGAATTTGTAGATCTTGACTCTTCTACCACCACCACTCCCCACCCCTGTGCCCCACAAAAATTTTGGTGGGAGTCAGAGAATTTTAATTTCATATCTTCTCCGTGAACCTGTAGTTATAGAATTTAATTTTGATTCTAGTGCTCCCTCAGGGTGGGAAAATAACACCATTTTATGGGGAGTGAATGAACAACATGTACATAGAAAATTAAATACAAAACATGGATAAAATGATTTACACTGGGAGAGGGCACAGTTATATTATGAAAGATAGTTTGTTAACAATAGAACAGAGTTTGCAGAGGACTTAGTGGGAGGATAGAATAAAATGGAAAAGGGAAATAAGAACGATGGTCCTGACAATGATGGTGGATCTTTGACCTAGGCAGTCATGTAGGAAAATAGAATATATTACAGAATATAGGAATTCTGAATAGAACTAGAACCTTAAATTGTCATGTCCTTCAAAGTATCAATAGTAATGTTGATTTGATTATTTGATTTCTGAATAAAGATAGTGGTGACACATGGTGAGGTGGTGACTGATGTCTGAGTCTACCTGATAATCCAGGAAAGGTCTGAGATTGTTCTGTGACCTGATTAATTAAGGAGGAATGAAACACATATTTGAAGTGTTTATCCTCCATTTCTTAGCCAAAACTGTTTTAAACCAGGGCTCACTCTAGTATTTAGATGACTTCGTCCAGAGAGGAAGTGCTGGAGGGAAGGGAGGGGAAGGGAGGTTGGTCCTGTAGAGGTGATTGATGTAGAGGAAGAAGGGTAGTAGTGCAGATAACCAATCTTGAGTCCTGCCTCAAGTCAGAGGTTGGTGAAGCCCTGGGTCCTGAGTGACTACAGAGAAATCTGCTTTTTCAAATTTTTTCTGCCCAGGGAAGAGCACAACAGGATTAGAGGAGAGTGAGAGAGCTTTTGAACTGGCTGGATGGGTGTATTCTGCTGGTCATCTGCACACATATCTCACTTCTCTCTCTTTGTTCAGGGTCTGATAATCAAATCAAATCAAACTTTCCTCTGCTGCAGCAAAAGGTATGACAGTCTACTACTGTATGGATACTTACGTCTGCAAGATTTTTCGTGATAGTCTGCTTAAACTGTATTCCTCTTCGCTCCTGACCAGTCCCTCAGACTGTTGCTCCTGAGTGTAATCTTCTCTCCAAGCATTTTTCCAATGTATTAGGCTAGTAACCTATGATATCCCAGAACACATTGTCTGTAAATGAAATCTAATATTACATTATTAGATTAATGTTACATTATTATAATCATATTGTAATTACAGTTCAATAAAACACTGAGCTCTTTTTAAGATGAACTACTGTCAAACCCTGGTTCTCCAGTCTTTTATTTAAGTAGCTTATGTAAGACTTGAAATTTACTAAGATAAAGTGAAGTCTTGATTCATCATGAGTCTGTTGGCTCATTCCATATTGCCTACAGACATGCCCAAGTCTTCCCTGTCCTGATGAAAGCTTCACTTGATCCTTCTTTTTATACCATCATACTATAGCTCTTCTGTCCTGTGTAACTAATCTGGAAAAGGCTGTTTACAATAGGTGTCTTCACTTTCCTCTAATTCTGTTCTTAACCTCTTACAGTCTAGCTTTCTGACCTTATCTTCCACTGGAACTGGATCTCTTAGTTGCCAAATTCAATGGCCTTTTCTTAGTCCTAATTCTCTTCTATGTGTCAGTAGCCTTTGACATTGTTGATTATTCTCTCTATATGCATTGGTGTCTCTTGTTTGTGGTCCCTGAAGAAATGACTGTTTTTATTGTGTTATGGGCTATAGAGGACTATTTCTGCTTTTTCACATTTGTTTGTAGTATCCCTATGCTCTAATGCATGTTTTTGTTTTTGTAAAAGTTCTATGTAGTATTAAGAAGTATGTATATACTTTTGCTGTCCCATTTAGAAAATGCTGTCCTTTTTTAAGCACTTAATTTTTCCCCAGTTACATGTAAGCAACAATTTTTAATATTTGTTTCTAAAACTTTGAATTCCAAATTCTCTCCCTTGCTCTCTCCCTACCCCACTCATTGAGAAGGTAAGCAATTCCATCTGTGTAGTCATGTAAAACATATCCATAATAGTTATTACAAGTCTTTTAACTCTAGTTTTTCCAGCTGTTTATTCAGTTTCATATTTTCCTTTTTGCTGTCTTTCTGTTAGACTAATCTAAAACACAGAGAAATGTTGAAATCTCCTGTCACTATTGTGTTACTATGTCTTCTTGTAGTTCACTTAATATTTCCTTTATGAATTTGGATGCTAAGGCATTCAGAGCATATAATTTTATTACTAATATTGATTTGTTGTCTGTAATTCTTTTCACCATGTTATTTTCTTGTTTATGCCTTTTTATTTTTTTGAACGTTTGTTTTGCTTTGTTAGATAGCATGATTGTAACAGCTCTTGCTATACTGGATTCACTTGAAGGATAATATATTTTTTCTGTCCCTTCAGTTTTATTTTAGCATGTCTTTTTAAAAATGTGCTTCTTTGGGGCAGCAGGTTATAGAGTTTTGTTTTCTTATCCAATTTATCACTCTTTCATTTTATTGGATTGTTTAGTCCATTCACATTTAAAGTTGTGAGAGTTATATTTCTATTTTCTTCCATTTGTCTCCAGTGTTGGGGTTTTTTTTACAAGTGATGACTTTTTTTCTTCTAGTATAAACATGTTGATGTGTTCCTTCAACTGTTTTAGCTTATTCTCTTTTAGGGTGGTCCTGTTCCTGTTGATTCTCTTCTGCTCACCTTTGATTTCCCCTCTCGTTTGTTTTTCTTCCCTTGATTTTATGATCCCTGTAGAGAGATTTAGCAGTCATCTGCATAAGCAGATGAACTCTGGAGATGTAGGTTAGTTATATATATATTTAGGAGTCATATGCATAAAATTGATAGCTGATTTCCTGGAACCTGATGAGATCACTGAAAGGATGTATAAGGAATAAAGAGTGGAGTACAGGACAAAAGTTGCAGCATGCTCATGCTCTTACCTGGATGAGGTCACAGTGTGGAGGAAGATTATGGTTTTATAAAAGAATGGCAGAGGGAAAGGTGAAAAGCCAATAGATTATGTTTAGCTAAGGGAATTCTTGAATTCTTCAACATAGAAGGTAGCATATTGATGGCAAGATTGAGGGTATGACAATTTTTGCGTGTGGATCGGGCTGGGGAGAGGACTAGGTCATGGGAAGTGAGTAGGTTGAGGGACTGAGTGGTTAAGGTATTTAAAAAAGAATATCTATATATTGAAGTCCCTCACTATGAGGATAGGAGTTGGAGAGGGAAAAAAAAAATGTGAGCCATGTACTGAATTCATTGATGAAGTTAGTGACCTGGAAGCTTATAGACAGTCATTATCAGGGTTTTGATGAGGTAGTAGATGTGAATAGCATGAGAGGTTATTGAGTGATTTAAGTAGGAGGAGAAGGAAGTGGCAACGTGGAGCAAGGAGTATTTCCACTCCCCCACCTCAGTTAATGAGCAAGGGGAATTAGTAAGGAAACCAGTACTAGAAAAGATAGCTAGGAAGTTTTAGTAATAGCTAGTGGATAGAAGGAAATAAAAAATAGAAAGGGGACCCATTCCAAATAATTAAAAAATGTATAAAATATCTGAAAATTTACCTATTAATACGAATGAAATACTTGCATAGATTGAATTGTAGAGTACTCAAAGAAATAAAGTACAGCTTAAATAACTGGAGGAATATTTCTCATTCTTGGCTAGACCATGTTAACATAATAAAAATGACAGTGTTACTACATTTAGTTTACACTTCTAATGTTGTACCAATCTAATTTCCACAAAGATTCTTTATAGAACTTGATCACATAATAAAAAAATTCATTTTAAAAGACAAAAATTCTAGAATATCAAGAGAAATAATGAAAAGAAATAAGGATGAAGGGGGAGTAGCACTTCAGACCTCAAACTGTATTATAAAATAGCAGTCATCCATACAAACTGTCTGGTATTGTTTAAAGGATAGAGAGATCTGTCAAGGGGAAGGAGGCTGCAGGGTATAATAGATGGATAGTTTTCAGATAAAAAGTTCACAGTCATTTGAAAGTGATTTGGCTGTCTAAACTAGAAAACAAAATAGATGACAAATATGGATTGCTCAGATTTTTTTTTCATTTGGATGGCTATCACATTGAGTTAGGCCAATAGTAAATATATCTTGAATGAGTGATACAGATGGACAGTGAGCTAGGGCTATATTTGAATAGGAGAAAGAGATCTATTTAGATTGCTTTTGGAAAATCAGACTGAATAGAATGTTAAAGTGAAGTAATTTATTCTCATGGGAATACTAAAATTCAAAGATGCCTAAATTTCCAATAATTTATAGTTTTATTTTTGTCCTGTAGATTCACAGTTTTCTTATTGAAAATAATTTTAAAATAGTTCAGCCAACTTCTGCCCCCAGACTGAAGATTTTTTTGTATATTGTTCATTTCTTTTTAAGTGATTCTAGTTTTATTAAATCTCTCACTAGTTTCTTTGACCTAATCTGATAAGATTTCTGGGTTTTTTTCTGTCAGTTTAAGTATTTGTCAAATTACTTCTAATTCATTTAGTCAGGAACAGTTTGCTAGAGTAAAAAAGCATTTTTGAACAGTAGATTTTTATCTGTTGAGGAGTAATCATTGAGAATGTTTTGTTATAGGCTTGTAGTTAGGCTATATCTATCTTTTTTTTTTTTAATACCAAAAAGAAAGTCTAATGAATATGGTAACTTTAGTGATGCTAAATAGGAATTTTTAATAATAAGTAGTCCTTAGTGGACTGTTAAGAGGGTAATTTGGAATAAATTAACAAAATAAGACTGATTTATTTCTGCAGATCAGCTCCTTTATATTCCTAGTACTGTGTAAAATGAACAGAATAAAGGTAGAAAATGGCAATTTTTAGGTAATATGCACTACTATATGGCACAAAACTGATGAAAAAATTTGAAGAGGAAAATTACCCATCTCTTTAAGAGGGTAGTGAAACTTATGAAAGCAGTAAATCATCTAAAACCTTATGTTCCATTTGGTTTACTTTAAACCAGACAAATAGGAAATGGGAGGAGATTAGGCGAATATCTAATAATAATAATTGTATAGTGAGGATTTTAAAAGCATTTTATTGCTTGCAAAGTACTTTGTATACATGTTATTTCATTTGGTCTATTTATGAATTTTGTAATAACAGTAGAAACTATTTCTGCTGGGGCCTGCTGGGTCTCTTATTAGCTTATGATTTTAGATTAAATCACTTAGTCTCACAGAATCTTAGTCTCCACATCTGAAAAATGGAGATCTGATTATGACTGTGAAACTCCTAGTACTGTTGTAAGAATGAATTTTATTGGGATAGTCCTGCCTCTCCCAGGTACTCTGTCAGTTCAGGTTTGATGCTGGAACAAAATGAAGAACATGTAGTTCATTCAGTAGTTAACAGAAAGAGGTTTGCTAAGCTTTGACATCAAAAGAATTTTCAACAATTTAGGTCCAACACTTAGGTCAGGTAGATAATGATTCTTCCTCTTGTCTCCATTTAGATACACGTCTTGTCAGTAGGGCAGGGTGTGAAGATTCAAGAGGGAATGGGAGCTCTGCCAAGTCAGAAGGGCCCTGACTCCATGTGGGTGGGCCTTTTTGTGCCTTTAGGGGAACAGGAAGACTGTTCAGTTAGAGATTTCCTGGAAGCTGTCAAAGGAGGCATAGCTTGAGCGTTGGCCATCTGGCCAATCAAATCCCAGGAACAGTCTTGTTTCCTTTTAGGGAAAAACTAGCTTAGTCTTTGTTGTGGGAGGAGGGAACAACCCTGGCAGATATTCTTCCTATCACTCCTTGTGTAAAATTTTAAAGAACTGTATAAAAGTGAGCTATTATTAAACTACTGGAGGTCTCCAGTATAATTTAGTGGTATGTCCTAGTGCTACATCTTTAGCCCTGTTATCCTGTAAATGATTTGCTTGAAGGCATAGATGGGATGCTTATTGATTCACAAAATTGTGATCAAGAAAATTTTCTTCCTCATTCTATATTTCAAAAACTCCTTTAAAACCCCTAAACCTTCATCTTTGGTGCTAGTTTTTGCCAAGAGTAAAATTCTTGTGCTCATCCTATCCTCTCCCATCAGAAGCATATTCCTTCTGTATTTGGTTAATCTGCTTTATCTACATTATACCTGAATTTCCTTTTGTGTTAACGATCAGGGCCACTGAAGTATTTTATGGGAAGGTTAAATGGGTCTGAAGAGTGTCCTACTTCTGACTTCAGGGTTAAGAAATGGATCACATAAAGAAGGTAGAAAATTTAATGTTAATAATATTTTCCTAATAGAAAATTTCAAAGGAAAAGGATACAGGCTGGGGGAGAAATGGGCATTTTTGGGGTATACTTGTTTGTTAGACTGAGAAAGATTGGACCAGAAAAGGCTATTCCAGACTCTTATATGTCTGATGGCAGAGATTGCTACTGATGGGAACATTAAGATATCCTAAAGGAAGTATCATTTCATTTGGTCATTAAAGGGTTAGTAGAAATTTAGTTTAGCAAGTTAAAAATGTAGGAAAGAGGATGTTTTAGCCATAGGAAGGCACATGAGCAGAAGAATAAAAAGGAACAGTGTCTGTTATTAAAGGAACAACATTTAGTTCATTTCTGCTGGAGACTTGGAGCATGAAGAAAGCAGTATGATAAAATGTTGGGGGTAGGGTGGTGTCACATTATGGTGGTCCTTGAATTTCACACTGAGGAGTTTGAACTTTATTTGGTAGGCATTAGAAACCCACTAAAGTTTTTTGAAAAGGCTTTGGTACTAATATGAAACATGATTTTGAAAGATTAGAGGTTCACTGTGTGAAAAGATAAGAAACTATTCCAGAAAGTTGATAATAAGTACTAGATAGTAGTAGTGAGATTAGGATATTGAGGACTGATGGCTAGAGACATTGTGGAGGGAGCATCAGCAGTACTTCATTATAGATTGTGTATGAGATGGAGCAGAAAATAACCCATTGGGAGACTGGGTGAATGTGTACCTTTATATAAATCCTGAACTGGGGTAAATATTTATGGGGGAGATAATATTCATCTTGGATATGTTGAAAATAAAGTACTGATTGGAAATGCATATTGAAATGTTTGGAGAGGCAGTTGAGTGGTTAGGGCTGAAAATACAGATTGGGAAGTCATCTGATAAGAAATTTGAGTGATTGAATTGTCTGAGTTCAGATTGAGGTTAGAGGATTGTTTCTGATCTGATACCTGGCACAGAACTGGGTCTTACAGCCACAACTTCTTGTTTGGAGGGTTTTGATTTTCTTTGTCACTAAAGGAAACATTTTTTAAAATCTCAGAGATGTGCACAGCTGTCTCCCTGAGAGAGCAAGAAGTCAACTTCATCTCTCTACCCCTTAGACAGTGGGATATATGAGTTTCTATTTCATGCTACCTAGGAAGAAATGAAGATTTGGGATGATTTGCCAAAAGCCTAAAGAGTTCAGAAATTCCTTCCACTGGAAGTTCCCCATTGTTCTGAGGCTCTCACTGATGCATAACAGTGGAGGAGAATCTAAGGACCTGGGTTCTGGTTCCAACTCTAATTTACTGCCTGGTGGGCATAAAGGTGAGGAAGCTGCAGTCTCAAGGTCACATGTGGCCTTCTAGGTCCTTGGTACGGTCTTTTGACTGAGTCCAAGTTTTACAGAACAAATCCTTTGGATTTGTTGAAGACCACATGTGGCCTTCAGGCCATGGGTTCCCTACCTGTGCCTGAGGCAAATCACCTTTTCTGATTAGGTCTCTCTTCCCCTCATCTGGAAAATGAAGAAGTTGGACTATAGTGACTTCAAAGGTCTCTTACGGTTTTAAGTCTATGAACCATTGTTCATTCCCTTACTTTTTCTTTTCTCCATTCTCTTATCCATTAGCTCTTTTCTTTTTACATATATGTTGATCTCTCCCATTTTTAAAAAATATTCATTGGATTCCAACTCAACCTATCTTTATATATCTCTTCTCTCATTCACAGCAAGAATTATCTGCACCAATTGCCTCCATCTCCTTGCATTTACTTCTTCATACCTTATAAACTTGTTTCCCCCCCAACATTCAACTGAAACTTCCTTCTCTAAAGTTACCAGTGATCTTATATCTGCTAAATCCAGTGGCCTCTTAGTAGTTTTTGTGACACTACCCTCTTCTAATTCTGCTTCTGCACATCTGCTTCTTGTGGGTGTCCTTTGTTAAATCATTCTCCATTGTTCACTCCTTCTATGTGGTTACACGTAGGAGCATTGTCTTGGCCCTCTTTGCTTTTTAAATTCTTTCTTGATTGTGTCAGTTCTTATGGGCTTAATAATCATTTCTATGCAGAATAATTTTAAAAAACTACCGATTCTGTCCTTTATATCACCAATTGACTATTGAACATTTCTAACTGAATGTCTTGTAGGTTTCCCAAATTCAAAGTGTTGAAAACATAACTCTATGTATTTCCCCCTGCATTGCTTTATTTCTGTCTTTCATTCCTCACTTTGACTCAGTCATCTCCTGCAATGGTAATTTAAATGGAGAGATCTTTCCCATTCATTAATAGTCCCGTGTGACCTGCCGGGGTCACATGGAAGTCTGTGGGGAAGAGTTTGCTGAATGGGTAGAACAAGAAGAGGCAGAGCTGGAGCAGAGCTGAGAGGAAGTCAGTCAGAGAGCAGTCAGAGCTAGGAAGGATGCAGGCTGCTGGATAGTGTGAGTGATTTCGTGTTTGTTTGTGACTTTGTTGAAGTGAGCTTGCTTGTGATTTGTCTAATGGAACTGGTTTGTGGGAAACCTGGTGGGGAGAAGGCTTGGGGATGGTGTTGTCCTCTGCATTGTTATTGTGTATGGATTTTTGTTACTATGATGGATTTGGCTTGCTGGTGTCTGAATAAATGTTTTGGCTCTGTCTTGCATGTGGAGAGTCTGTTGTATTTCATGATTCAGAATTGCTCCAGAATATTCGCATTGGTGCTACATCTCCCGTACCCATTACCTACTTAACATTGTTTGTATAGCCATTCATTTATAACTATTCATAATTATTTTGATTCTTGCAATAGATTCCTAATTAGTCTACTTGCTTCATGCTACCCTCTCCCCATGCATATTCTCTATATATCTTCAAAAATTGTATTCCTAAACTGAAGGTCTGACCTCATTGTTATCCTCAAGAAACTTCATTAACACTCTATTGCCCCTTAAAATAATATACAAACTTTTCTTTCAGTATTTAAACTCTTTCAGAGACTGACTTCAGTTTATTTTTCTGGATGAATTTCACAATGTTTTCCTCACTTACATTAGATTTCATCTAACCCAGTCTATTTGCTCTTCCCTATACATGATATTCCATCTCCTGACCCCATGTTGTTTATTGTAGCTGTCAACTATGACTATAATGTGTTATCTGCAATGTAGAATTTCTGGTTCCCTTCTGGGCTCAGCTTAAAGTATGACCTCCTAATCATGGTTCTTCATTATTCTCTCACTTTTTAGCCTTTTTTCCATCACATCCTTCAGATTACTTTGCATTTGCTTTGTGTGTATTTTGTTTTTCCTTGATATGTTTTGCTTTTCTTTGAAATATAAGTTATTTGAGTGAGGGGATTGTTTATCTTTCTCTTTATATCCCTTACATCAATGGTTATAGAATTGAATTATATCTCTACAGTCTGGACCTGAATCAGATAAGAGGAAACTTGACAAACATAAATATACTGTTTTATACTTGAGTATTAAAAATGTGTACAAAGAAATGGGGAGTGCATAAGTACTTGGACAACAGTTTTTTTAATAGTCCTGGGAGTTTTAGTGTGATGCAAACTTGCTGTGAATCAGTGGTATAAAATGGAAATCAAGAAAGCTAATAGAATTTGTGTCTGCAGTAAAAGAAGTGTAATATTAGAATAAGGGAAGTGATAAGATTACTGTACCCTAGAGTAGTGTGTTTGGTTGGTTCTGAATATTATCATAGAATTAACCTTTCCAAACTGGAGCACATCTAGAGGAGGATAAAAGGGATGGTGAAGGGACTTTAAGCCCTAAGCTGCTACAAGTTGATAAACTATACCATATGAAAATGAATTGAAAAATGTTTTGAAGCTTTATACCCTGGAGAAGAGAAAATGTATTAGAAGAAAATAATTACTGACATCCAATATTTTAAAGGTCTGTGAGTGTATCCTTGACCCTGGAGAGTCGGTAGGAGTTATGGGAAGATAAAATTTTTGATCTTTGTTAAAAAAGAAAACTTTCTAACTCTTTAGATCTGTACAAAAAAGGATTTGTTTGACATTTAAAATAGTGAGTCTTGCCTCTCTCTCATAGCCCCCATTACTCAATGTGTTTAGGCAAATAAATGGTCTTGTTAAAGATACTCTTGAGAGAGTTTATGCTTTTAGGTGTGGGATGGATTAGATAAACTCTAAAATTTCTTTCATTTCTCTAACTATTCCTGCTGTTAAAACTTTGTTCTTATTTTGGAATGAGATAGGTTGGGTGTGGAAGGACTAGGAAATGTAGTCTATATGGCAAGCTCTCCTTTTTTCTTTTTATATGTGTTTTTTCACTAATCTGAAAATTATTGTTAGAGAGCAAGAATTGTTACATTAAATTTATCTCTGAAATTTTTTTAACTGCAGCAGAATTTTCTACCTTTAGTTAACTTTAGCGATTAAATATTTTATTAACTAGCTGAGATTTTATTTTTTTAAATAGATGCTTCTAAAATATTTTTCAAGGCAACTATATTCTGGAAATTATTCTGAGTTGGCTGTGACTTTAAGCAGAGCCTAAAATTACTCTTTTTATAACAGCTATTTGATTTCCTTGTAAATTTGATAGCTATTTGACTAAGTTTTTATGGCCTCAGTAGTAAGCTATCATATATAATTAAGGGAAGTGTTTTTACAAATACTGTAGAATTCCATTTGTCAAATGTTGTTACATATTTTCTGGTATATGAATGATAGAAGCAAAAAAACCCATTCAAAATAACAATTAAAATGTGAGATTTTTTTCCTTTGCAACTGTATTCAATTTAGCATACATTTAACAAGTTCCTGCTGTGTGTCTCACACTTCTAGATGCTGGGAATACAAAAATGAAAAATGTTATATTCCTCGTACTAACACTAGTAGTGTTAATTAGTATTTATTTAGTTTATTTAAATGATACAAATCCATTTCTTAACAGCCTGGTAGCCTATGGTCTTGCATCCTTAGACTTTGTTGTACTACAGAATGCTTATGTTACTGAAATTTGAATATCACTTCTAATACATTGAATAAGATTTTATTACTTGTTTAGTAATATAATTATTTTTGGTTTTCTGTTCAAGTAATATTTAAAATAGTTATGTTAAATGGGATGTAATGCAATCTTTAAATATTTGTTCTCTTGACACTTATTGTTACTTTGATCCATTATTTCATTTATATTTTACTTGATACTGCTATACAAAATTGAGAGAATAACTTTTGTGAAATGGACCTATTGAAAAATATTATTTTTCTAATTTGCCCTTGTGAGTTTTACACTAATTACTAAATTATTGTTTTTTTGTTTTTTATTTTTATTTTTCAGTTTCAATAGTAATGGGAATTCCCACAGTGAAGAGAAAAGTAAAGTCTTACCTTGTAGAAACTCTTCATTCTCTTATTGATAAGTTATCTCCTGAAGAGATGTTGGACTGTATTATAATAGTTTACATAGGAGAGGTAATTATTTAATTTTATATTGTTTTTATATTTTTATGTTGTTTCTGACTTTTTATATCACATTTTAACTTGTGGTGTAGACATTAAAGCCAGGATTGAATATACTTTTATAAACAGTGCTTTAAGTGATATACATTAGGGGTAAGTAATATTTTACTCATGACAGTGTTAAGCAAAACGTTGTGGTTACATTTTCCTCAGCTTCTTCCTCAGCCCGTTTAAGTGGGCTTACCACTTAAACCTATAAATGGTGTTGCTTTCAAGCTTTTTAGGAAGCATTTTTTATGCATTTGCTGTGTGCTAGGCGCTGTGCTGAGCATTTTACACATATCTCATAACAGCCTTTGAGAGGAAGGTGCTATTACAATCCTCATTTTACAGTTAAGGAAACTGGCGTAGACAGAAGTTAAAAGGCATGGCCAGAGTCAAACAGCTAGTTGATATTTGAGACTAAATTTGAACCCAGGTGTCCCTTGACTCCAGGCTCAACTCTCCATCGCATCACCACCTGCCTCTAGGAGGGTAATGCTATAGAGTTTGGAGTTCAGTGAGCTCCAATTTCCTTATCTCATCATGGGGTCCTATCTTTAGAGCTGGAGGTGATTGTACAGGTCACTAAGAAGAGCATCTCACTTTATCAGATTTGGAAACTCAAGCCCAGTGTCACACAGGTAGTAAATGAGGGGCTTGGGCACAGTGACTTCTAAAGTTCTTCTCAGTACTAAATTCTGTACTGCCATCCCTAGGACCTACTTCTTGGCCCTCTTATCTTATTGAAATGTTTGTAGCCTAATATAAGACATATAGCTTGGAATTTGACTGTGCCTTCTTCATTCTCCCTCCCCACCTGACAGAATCCATTCATTGTTATCAAGAAAGGCAGAGAAATAAATATCTTATTTTTGGAGATAACTGTCTTAGTTATCCTTTTTACTTTTCCTCCTTTCAATTTTCTGATAAAGGGAGTTCATACAGTGATAAACCTTTGGCATTTTTTCCTACAAGTTGAGAAAGACTTTTTGAGCAAATTTTTCCTCAGTTGTTTACATTCCTAGAATTTCAATATTTAAACTAGTATGAAGATATATTTTGAACTAAGATATATATATTTTTTAAAAATCTACAAAATTATTTCAGCAATTTAATATTATAAATCTCCAAAATAGATTCTTCCTTGTGGTGCCTCAAATGTGTTAATCTTAACTTAGTTCCTTCATATTCAAATGATTATATAATTGTAAGTAACTAATAAGCATTCATTCTTATTAGCTGCTTTTGATGGTGGTAAAAATTTATTAAGGTTGTATAAGAACTATACTTTCTAAAGCAGTTAATGAATTCAAGTAGGGACATTCAGACCTCTTTGAGTTATATACCCAATAGTGATATGAAGTTAAATGATATGAACAGTTTGGTAACTTTTGGGGTATGGGTTGCAAATAGTTTTCCAGAATGGTCAGACCAATCAATAGCTTCACCAGCAGTGTGTATTGGGTCCATCTTCTCATAACTCCTTCTCAATTGTCATTTTTCTTTTTTCCTCATTTTTGCCAATCTAATGATTGGTAGAACCTCAGAGCTATTTTGATTTGCATTTCTTTACTTAATAATGATTTGGAGTATTTTTATATGGTTGTTGATAACTTTCAGTTTCTCCTTTTGAAAATGGCCTTTCTTACCCTTCGGCCACTTATCTTTTGGGGACTAACTTTTATTTTTATACTTTTGTATAAATGTTTACTTGAATATTACTCTATATTATTAAGTATGAGAGACTTACAAATTAAAAAAAAACTCTGAAGTTTCACCTTAAGGCCAGCAAATTGGCAAAAATGATAAGGCAAAAATAGTGACATTAAGCTGTGTGAGAAGGTAAGACGATTTATATACTGTTTGTGGAGTTGTGATTTAATCCATTCTTTCTGGAAAATAGTTTGAAGTTATGTGATGTCTCTAAAGTCTTCATAGCTTTTGATTCAACCTCCCCACTCAATACTGGGTTATATCGCAAAGTCAAAGAAAGAATATTCCAAAATATTTGTAACAGCAGTTCCATAGTATCAAAACAAACAAACAAACCTGGAAACAAAGTGGATGGCCATAAATTGTGGAATGCCTGAACAAATTGTACAGTGCCATAAGAAATCATGATTATGAGGATTTCAGAGAAATTAGAGGATTTGTATGATCTGATGCAATATAAAATAAGCAGAAGGAAAAGTACAGTATACATGGTCATTAAAATAATGTTAGCAAAAACAATACTTAAAGGCAGCTGAACTCAGAATAAATGTCTTTAGGGAACGTGATAAAAAACATTTCCTTTTCTTCTATGAAGAAGTAAGAAGCACTAAGAGTAGAAGTTGATTTTGATGAAGTGTTTTTCTTTGTTGTAAGGAATTCATTGAGAGGATCTCCATGTTTTACCATAAATTTGCTTTGGAGAGTCTGTCCGGTGTACTAGGACTTCTCTTGCTTTCTCCTGACATTACAAAGAATGAAGCAAATGGACCATTTGCCAGTTATCACTCAACACATGCACCAGTACATTTTTTTTTAATCACACATTTTTCTGATGACATCCTTTACTCTAGTTCTCCTGAAATTTCTTTGTTATGTGTTGCAGCCTGCTGACAGTCAACAAGAACCTTTTTGTAGCCATCTGATTCTTTGGAGTCTTGTAGTCATGCAACAACTCTTGTAGAATATTGGTGTTAAAAAAAATAGACTTTTGTTTCTGAAAGAAGTTCATTAAAAGAACTTTGAAATTTTGGAAAACAATCCAGCCCACTCTTCTTTTTCAGTCTGATTCTGGGCTCAATTTATTATCTGTTTGTATTGTCTAAGATATATGTTCTGAAGGATAGGCTACATAATTTCTTGAAGGAACAGCAAATTGGCCATTTTGTCTAGAACATAGAGTGGGTAAAGGGGAGTAGTGTATAGTTAAGTTTTGCTTAGATTGTGAAGGGCATTAAATATCAAATAAATGCATTTCTATTTTATGCTACAAGCATTAATGGAGCAACTGGAACATCTTGAGTAAGAGTGATGTAGTCAGGCTTATACTTTACAAATATCGGTTTGGCAGCTATGTGCAAGATGGATTAGAAAGGGGAAGGTGGAAGAACAGGATACCCCAGTTTTGAAGCTATTATAGTGGTCCAAGTAAGAGATTATTAAACATTGAACTAAGGTAGTGGTTGTGTGAGTGGAGAGATGGGGATTATTGGAAGATACTTTGGGGGGAGTAGAAGTGACAGACTCAGTACCTAATTAAATGTGACTCTGAAGTTACACACCTGGATGACTAGATGAATATAGTGCCACTCAATAAAAATGAGTTGAGAATAAGGACTAGTTAATGGAAAGGAAGAAAATTTAAAGTATTTGAAACAGTGAAGTGAATTTTTTCCCCCTAAACTTGGTAGTATTAGTTTAGCAGCCTTTCAGGAGTTTTAGCCTCTCAAAAAATGGCAGCAAATAGAGATAACTTTGCTCTGACTTTCAACTTAGCCAGAATACCTGGTATCTTGCTTGTAGAAATTGTTATTACAACACAGGAATTATTGAAAGTAGCCACAGCCAGGCCTCTATCCAAAACATTATTTGATTTCTGAATGGATAGTATTATTCTGCCTCTTTTTTTCCCATGCTGACCTATTGGTGTAAGATGATAAATCAAAAGCCATTGATTTATAAGGCAGACATAGCTTGTGGAGGTCAAGGGGGGGCTACCAGCTTTATCATTCAGATATTTTTTTGGTGACTGTTTTCCATTTTATTTGTTGTTCTTGATGTTCAGTCATTCGGTTGTGTCTGACTCTTCGTGAGCCAGTGGACTATACTATCCATGGGGTTTTCTTGGCAAGTTTATGGAGTGGATTAAGTGGATAAAGACAGACAGATTAAGTGACTTGCCCAGGGTCACACAGTCAAATTTGAATTCAGATCTTCCTGACCAGAGCTCTGTGGCATGGAGCATAGTTACCCTAATTCCATTTTATCACTCATTGATCTTTTTATTTATTTGTTTTTAAGATTTAGATGTCATTATGTTCATAAGGAAAGCAGGAAAACTCCTTTTAATCATCTGATTTTATATTATCTGTGCTAATGCTTCCTGTTCTTGTTGCTGATTGAATAGAAATTCGTATGTAGACAGAGTTGATTAAATATACACGTTACTAGCATGTTTCCACTGCTCTCATCAATCAAGATGCTAAATTAAAATTATCCATGATTTATTTTAGATTCTATTTTCGTCTGATGCTAAAAAGTTCTTTTGCAGTATTTGTTTTTCTTGCATAGGAACTGACCTAAAACTTTCTGGTTTTATTCCTTAAAACATTAAATTAACTTCCTGTGATTTCTTATAGAAAGCATTCATTTAGGAGGTATTATACCATTTATTTTTGTGATGAGCATAATGTTTTTAGCAATTGAAAATTTTCCTTTTGTAAATAAAATTGAGGAACAACCAACACATTAAAAAAATATCTAAACTAAGTTATCCCAGGGGAATAATTCTGAAAAAATGTGCTATGCTCACTCATGTAGTGGATATTCCTGACATTTGCAGCACAAGTCATTATATTTCTTTTCTTTACTGATCAGTGCATAGCATGAACACCTTTACCAAAAAATATAATCAAGTGTAAACAAAATCTATATCTGCAGAAGTGATAGGATCTTATTTTGCATTTCCATTAACTATTCCCAAACCATTAATTGACTTTGGGGGAGTTTCCTATCTAGCATGAAGTAATCTACAAAAATCTCTTTTCCTGACAAATAGGACTGTATAATCTACTGATTAAAATAATAAGGGCAGGAATTGAGTATTACTAATTAAGTATTACTATCATCTTTTATTTGAAAAATTAGTTCTTAAGTGAATAAGTCCTTTGTGATTATGCTGAAATTATTACCCTTTAAGAAACATCAAACGTATTTAAATATTTTTTAAAATTAAATTTAAGCTTTTTATTCAGGCAGTAAGTAAACTGAGCAACAAGCATTTATTAAATATCTACTTTGTTTCAGGCACTGTGCTAGGCACAGTGGGCATATAGAAAAAAAAGAAAATAGTACCTGCTGTGAAGGTGTTTGTTCTATTGGGAGGAAACAACAATACACAAAACGTGTATGTAAATACAAAATACGTATGCAGTAAATACAAGGTAACTTTAAGGGTAGAGGGGACATACTAGGAGTGGGGGAAATTAAGAACAGTCTCGTGTAGCAGGTATTGCTTGAATTGAGCTGTGGAGAAGGCTTCTAGGAAGTAGAAGTGAATAAGGATGGCACTGCCTGCTTTGGTGGGCAGGGGGGTAGCTTATTCAGAGGTACAGGGGTGGGAGATGTAATGCCATATGTGATAGACTGCAAGTAGCCTAGTTTGGCTGGAATCAGGTGATGAAGGCCTTTATAAGTCAAACAGAGAAATATGTATTTGAACTTAGAAGCAATAAGGAACCACTGGAGTCTAAATATGGGAATCACTTAGACCTCTACTTCAGGGCCATCACTTTTGCATTGTGTAAAGTCAGTAAGCTACAAAAATACACTGAGCTTCCATTTATCCAGAATATTTTAGGGAAGGGAATGTTTTGATCACTTGAATATTCTGAAAATAAACTCCATTTATATAAAGCTTTAAGGTTTATAAAGCACCTCCTCACAGCAAACCTATAAGGTAGGTTATAACAAGTGTTATTCCCATTTATACAGAAGAGGAACCCTAGATAAAGTTAAACATCTTACCATAAATTCATACGACTGGCAAGTATTAGAGTAATGATTTTAATTTAGGCATTAAAATCCCAAAGATATTTCCTCTTTATGGTATGCATAGGTTTGTATACATAAATCACACATACATGTACATGTATCCACATAAGTTTACCCAAATGCAAGAATCTGGATAACAGAAAACATCCTTAATACTAAAATTCTATTAAGCCTAATTTATTTTGATGATGCCAAATCATTTTAGTATCTTATAGTGAGTGGAGGATCAACATTACACATATCATTGTGCAAAATTACAAACATATAATGTTGTTGGTGTGGACCGTGTAGGCTATTGCGTTATATTGGACCTAAGAGATACCTTAAATTTTGCTTTGCAGGGAGGGGAGTCAATTAGGGCTAAATGACTTGCCCAGGGTCACACAGCTAGTAAGTATCTGAGGCCAGATTTGAACTTAAGTCCTCCTTACTCCAGACTTGATGCTGTATCCACTTCCTCACTTAGCTTCCCTAGAAGTTGCTTTTTTCAAGAGATAATTGACACTTATTTATTTATTATTTGTCTATTAGCACTTTCTTGCTTGTTGAGGTCATGTTTTACCATGGCTTGAACTATCATCATCATGCACTTGACTCCTAAATCTCTCTCCAAATATTCCTACATTCTCTTTGTTTTTAGACTCACATCACCATTGAGATATTTCCTGCCACTGCTTCTTCCCCCATGCCTTAAACACCTGGACTATTGGACTAGTTATTCATATTCATTTTGACTTTTCTATATGTTACTGGTATGACTCTTTCTCTAAACCACGGAATCATCTTTGATTCTCTCCTCCTATATCTAATTAATCTTCATAATGGTTCCAGCATGTTTTCTCCTCCTTTCCATTTATCTAGCAAACATTTATAAAGTATGCTGATCATTATGCTAGGTACTCAGGGAAAATACACAGTTTAACAAGCAGTTCCTTCCTTTATAAGTGCTTAGCATTTAGCAAGGGAATCCCACACAAAGAAGTAACTATAATACACAGTATGCTTTGATAAGTGAGTTAGAGAGGTGTAAAATAAAATCTAATCCAGTCCAGTACTAAGGCGCTTGCTATGTGTAAGGCATATATGTGTGACGTAAAAGGAAGATTATTGCTAAAGGGGCTGATAAAAGTTGGCTTTACTAATGAGATAGCATTTGAGTTGGACCATTGGTGCCTGATATGTAGTATGCATTTAATAAATAATTTATTGATTGATTTACTCACAAGGCATTATTAATTTCAGGAAGACTATAATAATATAATGTTTTTGGTGATTGCCTCCTAGATCACAACAAAATATTGGTTTATGTGGTACGTTAAATAGAATATCAGCTACTTTTAAGTTGTTTTACCTCACTGTCTGCTGGAAACATTTCATATGTTGAATAATAGGTATTTGTCTTTCTCCCCCTTTCCTTGAATATTAATCATCATTTGGTTTTAGTTTTATGTATGTTAGGAAATGTCGAGATTTCACCTGGCAGCACAAAAACAGGTGAATCAAAGTTTTGAGAATAAATTGAAAATTTTAGGGATCCCCCTTTTTGGTCTTGTCTTTCACTGAAACATATTATATTTGGTGGTCATATCTATTGGCCAGGTCCTTTAATCAACATTCACTCAGTATTGATTATTCAGAGTCCTTTACTTGTTAGTTATTAGATTTTAAAAGGCACCTGTCATATCCATTTAAAGGAAAAAATAATTAATTTTAAAGTTTATATTTATTTTCAGAAGCCTTATTTTGGATCTGACTTTTAACCAGGTTACTGATAATACATGTGGGCAAAAGAAGACGGTAAAATGAAATAGTGAACTCATGCCCCGTTCTAAGAGATTTAGGGAATGATGTGAAGATTCTCTCTGAGTGGGTTGAGAGAAGTGTCTAGAAGTAGTGTCTCATACAATAAAATCATAGTTGCTAAACATAGTTGCTTCTCATACTCATTTATGTATCCATAGTATACAGAATGGCATGAGAAAAATCTCTGGTCCCTGCCTCTATTTCTTCTAAGCAGTAGTTGAAAAGGCAAAGGCACTGCTTAATTCTTATCTTTGGACCCTGAGCTCTGGGCTGCCCTGTTCAGGCTTTGTTCTTTAAAGAATAAATTTATTTTTCAATCAGCAAGCAGTTCAATACCTATTAGATGCCAGATACTTTGTTTCACACTTAAGATGCAAACAAAATATCCCTTTCTTCAAGGAACTTATGTTCTACCAGGAAAGGTAACTTTATTCTTTACATACTTATAAATTGTATCCTAAAAGTCTTAGTGCTGCTTTAAAAGCTATTGAACTTGATGTGCATATTTAATAATAAGTTGTTAAAACCTTGAACTGAATAAAAAAATTTAGAGCACTTTATAAATATGCAGAATAAACATTAAATGGAAGGTTGTTGGAATCAGGAAGGCTTCAAGGGGTTCTGTGAGGTAGAGGTAAGGAGAGCATGCCTTGCACACTTGGGGGATGGGTAGAGCACAGGCAAGGACACTAGGTGCCATATATGAAGAAAAGAAAGCTCAATTTGGGTGGATCATCAAGTGAAACAAGGTGACTAATATGTAATGAAAAAGTGGAGAGATAAATTTGGACCACATTATGAAGGACTTTAAAAACCAGAGAGAGGAATTTATTAGGGAGCCACTGGAGTTCATTGAGTAGCAGAGTAACATGGTCAGATTTGTCTGAGCTTAAGGAAAATCATTTTGGCAGCTGTTTGATTTGGTCTGGAGTGGGGAGAGCCTTGAGGTGAGGAAACCAATTATAAGATCATTGGATTTGTGGTGACTGTCAGAGTAGTGAGGATGGCAGATGAGAGAGATGCTATAGGGATATACAGTGTCACATAGAGAAATGGCGAGATTTGGTAAATGATTGGACATATGTGGTAATAGACAGTAAGGAGTTGAGGATATTGGTAAGGTTATGGTAAAGTTAACATCTTGGGACACTGGAAGGATAGTACCTTTGACAAAAACAGAAGGGTCATGGTGATGGGAGGAGAGGTTGAAAGTTAATGAGTTCTTTTTTGGATATATTACATTTGAGAGGTTGAATATTAAATATTCAACTGGAGATGTTAAATTGTCTTTGGGTGATATGGGAGTGAATGAAGCTCAAGAGACAGATTAGATTTAGATAAATAGGTCTGTGAGTCATCTGCGGGGGATAGAGAGGGGTATGATGGGGAGAGGAAAAGGGAAGGTAAGTCTTCCTTAACTCTAAGATCAGCCAGCTTTCTGTCCACTATGTTATGTTATCTCTCATCTCAATTATATATAGTGATAAATTTGCAAGAACATGAACATGACTAATTTTTTTTTATTTTTCAGACGGATCTAGATTATGTACACAGTGTTGTAGCCATTCTGGAGAAAGAGTAAGTTATTCCTAATTAAAGAATTAGATGACATTTTAATTACCACCTCATTGTACATTGACCTTGTTTATTTAAAGAAAATATAAAATAGCACACCTTTTATGTTCTATCTTTCTTGAAGTTCAAAACATGATGTTAAACTTCATAATATTTATCTGAAGTTACTAGGAAGTAGTTCATATGCCCATGGGACAATCTAGGACACATGTCAAGAAGAGTCTGCAAGTAAGGGATCGTAAGGTTCTTTATGTATTGAACTGCCAGCAACAATTTTTAATTCTAAAAACCATGGTACCTAGAGAATTCCACTTCTTCCCACAATCCCCATATCTTACCCATTCAGATTTTGTCCACTTGCCTTTATAAAGGTACATTGGTATTCAGTAAAACATTTTCAGTTCAGTAAACATTAAGAGCCCACAATGTACCAGGCACTATAAGCACTGGGAATATAAATAAGAAAAAGACAGTCCTTGCACTCAAAGAACTTACAATCTAATAGAGGAGGACAACGCATAGAAGGAAGCAGATGGGACTGGGGGAAGGAATGGTGGAATAGAGGATATTGTAACATTAAGCACCCCAGAATACACAGAAGGGCCTGCTGCACAGGTTCTTAGATCTGCTTTTCTAAAAGGAAAACCACTTTTGAGGGGTCAACAATCTCCTTTAATTACAGAGAAAATACGAGCAGAGAAATAAAGGCCAATAGACAGGGTGTCTAACCATAAGCAATATATACATCACAACAGAGATCAACAGATGGATCCAACTGTCTGACCATTACATACATACATAGTTACCAGAGAGAGAAGCAGCAACATGTGGGTTTTCAAAGCCAAGGGGCTCCTTAACAGCTGCCTTGAGTCTCATCTGGCACATAAACCTTCTTAAAGAGTGAGTCCAAAGCAAAACCTCACCTCAAAGCATACATATACTTTTCAGAGACAGAGGGCATGACCCTCATGACCCATTGCCTCATTAGAAATTGACAAAAGATACCTGAAGCCTATTAATGGACAAGGAAGATCTTTAATTCTAATTAACATCACAGGTTCAAAGTTCTGTGGAATACAAAGCAAGAAGAGCTATTGATGGAAAGTGGATAATTAATGTAATGTAGATGGCTCAGGGGATGGAATGTTTAACCTGCAGTCTGGAAAACCTTAGTTCAAATCCAGCCTCAGACACTCACTAGCTCAGTGACCCTGGAAAAGTCACCTAATTGTTTGCCTCAGTTTTTTCATTTGTCAATTGAGCTTGAGGAGAAAATGGCAAACAGCTCCAGTACCTTTATTAAGAAAACCCCAAATGGGGTCATGGAATTAGACAAGACTGAAAGGACTGAACCAACAATAAGAAATCATGTCCTAGCCCTTTATAAAGGAGAGCTTTGGGATGATTTTAGGTTTCTACTCTCTAGCCCTCTAATCAGAGTAGAGAGGAAGCTGAAGTTTTTGAGGTGTAAAATATCCAAAACTGAGCCATCAACATGATGATGACATATCAGGTGATTGGCTTTTTGGGGGTGGGACATGATGTTCCTAAAGTCCAGAGTAAGCAAAGATTCTGTTACTCATTATTCTTTGACCTAAGCATTTTTCATGACATTATTCTTAAAATTTATCTTAAGGTTTCCATAATTGAATATTTAAGATGTTCAATTTGCTTTTTTTCTTCATCAGAAAAATAATGCTCTTTTGCTTATTGTCATTCTGATGAATGAGGTGGATGAACAAATTCATTTAACATATTTTTTATAATGATTAATGATTTGTTTTCTGTCACATTTAGTAAGAATGGCAGGAAGACAAATAAATCACACTTAAATAACTCAGCTGACCTTTCTTTTGATAGATTTTCTACAGAAATCAATTCTGGTTTGATGGAAATAATATCCCCTCCTGCAACTTATTATCCTGACTTCACAAACTTAAAGAAGACATTTGGAGACTCAAAAGAAAGAGTGAAGTAAGATTTTTAAAAATAACTTGGCTTTTGTTGTTCATAAAATGCCTGAATATAAATTCTCGTATAGCAATGTGGGGGGGCAGGATATTCATATATAGAATAAAAGTAATAACAATGACCAACATTTATAAAGTGTTTCATGCACTTTATATAGGTGTTTCAAAGCTCTTTGAGCCTCTCATTTGAGCCTCACAGCAAGCCTGGAGGTAGGACCTAGAAGTATTTACAGTGTTGATGTCATGGTATAAATTCTTCTGGTCCTGCCCACCTCACTCTGTATCACACCATACTGATCTTCCCAGGTTTTTTTGAAACCATTTTTCTCACAGCAGTAATTTTCCATTATATTCATATGCCATAATTTGTTCAGCTATTACCCATTTGATGGGAACCCCCTTATTTTCCAATTCATTGCCACCATTAAAGAACTGCTATAAATATTTTTGTATATATGGAACCTTTTCTTCTTTCTTTGATCTCATTGGAGAATAGACTTAGTCGTGGTATATTGCTGGGTCAGAGGGTATATACCCATAGTGTCCATTTGGGCATAGTAACAAGTTACTTTTCAGAATAGCTAGATGAATTTACAGTTTTACCCAGTAGTATTCCTGTTTTCCCACAGACCTTTCAACATTTTTTAAAAATCAACTTTGCTGATCTAATGGATGTGAGGTAGAACTTCAGAGCTGCTTTAATTTACATGTTTCTAATCATTAGTGACTGGGAACATTTTTTCATGTGGCTATAAATAGCTTGGATTATTTTCCCTTGTGAACTGACTATTCATATCCTTTGGCCATTTATTAGTTGAGGAAAGGCTTTTGCTCTTAGAAACTTGCTTCTGTTCCTTATATATCTTTGAAATGAGACCTTTTTCAGAAAAACTTGCTGCAAAAATGTTTTCCACGTTAATTCTTTTCCTTCTAATTTACCTTCTTTGGTTTTGTTTGTACAAAACCCTTTTAAATTTTGTTATTAAATCTGTCCATTTTATCTTTTGTAATCCCCTCTATCCCTTGTTTGGTCATAAATCCTTCCTCTCCCATAGATCTAAAAGGAAAATTTATCCTTATTCTTCCATTTGTTTAGAATGGGACCTTTTGTGTCCAGGTCATGTATCCATTTAGAGTTTATCTTGGAACATAGTGTAAGGTACTGATCTCACCCTGATTTCTGACAGATTGCTGTCTACTTTTCCCAGCAGTTTGTCAAGTAGTGAGTCCTTACCACAGTAGTCATGATCTTTGGGTTTGTCAAATACTTTGGGTTTGTATTTTCTTCTGTATATTGTATACCTAATCTGTCACTGATATACTTTTCTGTTTTTTAACTAGTACCTAATTATTTTGATGATTACTGTTTTGAGGTGTGATTTGAGATTTTATACTGCTCGCCCACTTCCTTCCCCCTTTTTTTTCATTATTTCCCTTGGGATTCTTAACTTTTTTTGTTCTTCTAGTTGAATTTTTATTTTTTTTATTTCTATAAAGTAATCACCTAAAGATTATGTTAACAGATGTTTATCTTTCTTAACTATACACATCCCAGACTGAGTATTTTGGGGGCATGATTTGGAATCCTTCCCCTCTCCTCCCAAAGCTTGTACCAGTCGTATAGATATGTAGATTACTGTGAAACCTCATACTTGTACATGATGAATACTCTGTTCAAGAAAAGAGTCTCAAAATACTGGATTTGAGCATTGATTAGCGTTTCAGAAAATGGAATTGACTCTATCTTAACAGGTAGGAAATTACTGATCACCACTGTTCCAGTCATACCAGAATCAACTGTGTAGGCAAATCATTAACTTATAGAGCAACAATCAAAGTAAACACCAAATCTGAAAAAAAGATAAAGATGAGAACACATGGAGTATAGTGAAAGCATCTCTAATCAGACCTTTTTTAACTAGTTGTAGACTCAGAAAAATGGAAATTTCACAAAAGTTAAATATGTTGATTATCGTTATCTGTTAAAGTTTAACTCATGAAAGAAATCAGTCCTGAAAGTGAGAAAACTAATAGAGCTCCCAAGTCCCACCAGCCTATAAATGCAGAAGAGGATGAGGGAAGCAGGGTCAAGCACCTCAATATCTGAGGTGACGTGAAAAATTGGAGATAACTCAATTGAAAAGGCATTCAAGGATCAGTTTTCAAGATGTCTTGTTTCATTAAAATTCATTAAAATCCCAGTGACTATAGGTGCATTTAATACTGTTGCACCTTCCCTCCTGTTCTCCTTCTATACCTGCAACCAAGAAGACACCAGTAACTATTAACTGATATGCCAAATTTCTCATCTATACAAAATCTTTGAGAATAATCAGTATGTGTATCAAGAGTATCCTTCATGAAAATATGAGAAGGTGATAAGATTTTGTAAATGGTTTTCTTTAATAAATCACATTCTTCTAGTTATACAGCTATCTGAGAACTAGAGAAAATACTAATATTCAATTATATTTAGAATCAAATGCTTTAAAAATCAAAATGATGTAAAGTGTGATATTATGAAATAGTAATCCTATTTGGTAACTGGTTACAAAGTAGACAAGTATATTAGTGGAGTAGACTAGATGAGACAAGAAAGACTTAGAAACTGATGAACATAGTAGCCGAGTGTCTGACAAGTACAAGAACGCAAAGTTTTGGAGAAAGGGCTCCTTCTTTACAGAAGAATTGCTGGGAAAAATGGAAGGTAGCTTGGTAGTACATAGGTTTAGATTAGTGTCTTAAATACGAAACTCCAAAAGGATTTCTCCTAATTATAGAAGGGTGTACCATTTAAAAAAATAAGGAAGTAGCTTTTACAACTGTACTTGGGGCAAGAGTTCATAACCAAAGGACATAGAAAGTATTATAAAAGAAAAAATCAGATAATTTCAGTTACATATAATTTTTACAGCTTTGGCAAGAGCAAAATTAGGGCAGGTAGAATAAGAGAAGCTGTTAAATGGGAGAAAGTCTTTGCAGCACTTATTGCTGGCCTCACTAATAAAAGTCAGGGACCAGTGGTACATAGCAAGTGGACGTAATCTATATGACTGAGAGCCATTTCCCAATGGATAAGTGATCAAGGTTAATAAAGAAAATTTTTAAAAAAGAGAAATGCAATCCATTACCACAAGAAATAGTGTTCCACATCCCTAATAATAAGAGAAATGCAAACTGTATGTATCATATTGATGAAGATAATAACAGTTGACATTTTTATAGCTCTTTAAGATCTACAAAGCACTTTACATGCAATATTTCCTTTTATGTTGATAAAACATAGTAGTCAATATTAGAGAAGCTACGGAAAGTCAGGCATACACATGTACTGTTGGTAGAGCTGTGAAGTGACTTATCTTTTAGAAATCATTTTGGAATTACATGAAAAGAACTATTCATACCTTTTGACCTATTGATCCTATCAGAAAAGTAAGTCCATGGCAGAAAGATCTCATTTATATTAAAATAATTATAGCTAACATTTAAATAGCTTTTTCAGGTTTGAAAAGCAATTTAGATATATTGTCTTGTTTTATTTGATTCCCAAATCACCCCTGTGAGATAGGTGCTGTTATTAATATTCATAAAATATTCCTAATAACACATTTTGTAGCACCCAGTCAAGTGCTAGCTGTGGGCTTTTATCATTTGAGGAATGACTGAACAAATTGTAGCACATGGCTGTAATGGAATATTACTATGCCATAATGAAAGGATGAGTATGAACAATTCAGAGAAACATGGGAAGACGTGTATGAATTGATATATATAGTAAAGAAAGCAACTAGGAAAAGAGTTTACTCAGTGACTACAGTAATGAAAATAAAAATAACACTTCAAAAGGACAGAAATCAGGCTGATACTTGGTTCCAGAGGAACAATGATGAAACATATTTGCCTCTTCTCAATAAAAAGGTGATGTATTACATGTATGGAATGTTACATATGTGATCAGACTTGTTTCCTTTGTCTCTTTTTTCCATTATTTGGCTTTGCTTATACAGAACAAAAAAGGTCCTTGAAACAAAGTGTATGCTAAACTTAAGCTAAACTGACAATTATGTCTTCAGTGATGTTCAGTAACCCTGAGTATTAGTGTCAAATGAGGCCTCAAATAAGGAGATACTATTTAATAATTTTTATACAAATTATACATAACCATACATATTTAATCATTTTAGGTGCTTAATGTCTTAGTCAATGTTCTACGCAAATCCCAAACAAAAGAATTCTCTGCTAATAGTATGAGTGTCCTTAAGTTCCTATTTATAGATAATATAGTAATAATTGTGTCAAGTAGTAAAAAAGCTCAAAAAACCAATAATACTTCCTCAAGGGAAATTCATAACTACTCAAAATAAATTGACTTAGCCTTCCATTATGGAAAAATCAAGTGAATTTAAAAGGATTATTTTCCAGCCTTTGAAAAGCAGGTTTGTTGAGTTAGTCTACTAGGATATGTATATTTTCATCAGGTGCTGCAGATGAATTGGGTTTAGGATTCAGTGAGAGGAAGAGATCAGTTTTGAGTGCCTTTAGGAAATTGTATTGTGTTGTCACTCATCCCAAGACACATGCTGCCACAGAATCCCTTCCTTCCCTATCCTTCCAGCTGTTGCTGTAAGTCCTGTAAAACCTGCAGTTATGGAAAAGTCATACGTGTAGGTGATTTAAAGGGCAGTGAAAGACATATGATAGAGATAACAAGGTTTCAGTGTGTTATTAATGAGAAACTGTTTTCCAAAGTTGTGTAAAAAAAATATTAGACAGGGGAAAAATAAGTGGACTAGTCATGTACCAAACATGAAAGATGAAAGAACGGCTGGTTTGGTACATTAGTGCCCCCCTGGTTACCAATTACAAGAAAGAAAGCGAGGCCTCTATCTTATTGTGTAGGACTTCTACGGATAATTTATGGAAATAACTAGACAAGAATTGCAGAAAGGTTTGAAAGGGGATGTGTGACTTGTAATAGTGGAAAGAATATTGTAGATTTCCTGTAAAGGATTTGCAGAAAGCCATGGATGAGAATTTCATAGAATGAAAAATCATTGAGAAGCTGCGATTGGCACTGGTAGAAGGAATATTCACCCTGATGAAATCAGATTCATCTAAATGTATAATTCCCAAACCTGCAAGATTCTCAGTGTGGGATAGGATATGTTTAGAATAACAGTTTTATCTTTGTGAAAGATAATTAAGACAGTACAAAGTGATGTAATAATGCAAATATCTCTCATTGACAAACATGTCTGCAAGAAAAAAAGTTCAGAGGCTTGTTTTATCCTTGATTTTGATTCAGTGAATGCTGTTGGGAATATTTTCTGTGTGTTTTTTTTAATTTGTTTGTCTAAATCTCACACAATATGAATTTTTTCCCAACCTCATTAGGATTGTTGTTGTTTAGGCAATCTCTTTCCAAAATTTACAGTGATGATCTTAGTCTTTCACATGTCTGTATACTTTATTTTGGCAGGCTGTTTTTTGTAAGATAAAATTTTCTAAGTTGTTTGCTGCCTTTTGTCTCTAACTTTCTGACTATCCCTTTCTAAGTAAATGAAAGAAGAAGGAGAAAATTGCTGATTCATTTAAGCAAAGTAGGCACACTTTCCCAATTCCAACGTATACTATAGTCTGTATAGCTCTTGCCCTACCTAGTTTCCCTTCACTGACTAAGCAGTTATGAAAAAGAGGAATACTAAATTTAATCTTTGAAACTTTTCAAAAAGTTACGAAAGCAAGTCAGAAATACCACAAAATCCATCTTAACCCACTCACAATTTGAGAACTTATTGTGAATTTAACTTAAACCTGATTGAGTAGGCTCTTCTGCACTGAAGGAGTTGAACATAAGTATTTCATTAAATTCCATGTTTAATTTCTAATTCATGTTTTTGATGACTTTTTTATTTCAGGTGGAGGACAAAGCAAAACTTGGATTATTGTTTTCTTATGATGTATGCTCAGGAAAAAGGCATTTATTACATTCAGGTAGTGTGTTTTTAAAAGAATTATTTATAGGATAACTTTGTAAAGTAAATCTTTTAATGACAAAAGTTTTATGAGCATAATCTTGATAAAGTCAGAAGGTTAAAAAAACCTTCTCATCTGTTTCATTTCATTGCCATATTATAAATTCTTAATTTTCCTAAAGAGGTAGGTTTAAACATTTAAAAAAATTTGACTACTCTTTTTATTTATTAAAATGCCTTCCAAATTATGAGTTTGTAACTTATGATATCATACAGAAGTTCTGGGCTTAAAGTTTTTCTTTGCTTTAAATTAATATAAATACAAAATAATGGTTTTTAAGAGCTTATGATTGCATCACTATGTTTAAAATACTTGAGAGTGTCAGCTTATCAGGCACCCTCATACGCTCTAGAATAAAGATGTCAAACTTTTGAACTTCTCTCAGCACTTCTGAGTACAGCCAAAATCAGATTGAAATGTAATTGGAAAATGTTTAACAAAATAAATAAACATACAGTACAACATAGATGAGATGATGTTAATTTGTGATTTTCAAAGTCAGTATGTGGCCAACAGGAATCAAGTTCTGTTTGAGTTTGTCACCAGTGCTCTAGAATTATGGAGATAGCCTCATAGTATATATTTATGAAATTTAGATGACTTGGGTTCTAGTTCCAGTTCTTTCACTAATTTGCTCTGTGAGCTACGTCAATGACTTAATATTACTGGGCTTTAATTTTCTCAATTGTAAAATGAAGGGCATTGAACTTAAGTTTATCTCTCAGATCTCTTAAAGTTGTAAAAGTAAAACATCTGTTCTCGGCTTTATGAACAACTATCATACTCATTGTATATTGCTTTTCTTTATATGTTAAAACATACACCTGAGATTCTCAGGGATACTTTTCCTTAGCCAAATTTAAGGTATTAAGTATGTTTTAAGATAATAAAATTGCATTTTTTTAATTCTTATTATTTGAATTGGTCTCCTCCCCAGTGGTGTAAATTAGTGAGATTTCACCATATGGGATTATGTAACAAATTCAGCTTAGACTTTTATGTATCCACTAAATTATTGTGTTGTATGACAGAACTTGTGATTGTTCAGGGGCTCATAGTATTTGTCTTGACCCATGTGAGTAGGTGTGATTGGGAGTTAACAGGGGATTGTTTCTCTGTCAGTAGGCATATAACACTCCCAGGATGAATCCCTTTGTCAGTTGTAACGCACTGGTGGCGGCATTCATACAGTCATGCTGCCCTCACTATGATGGATAGAACCTGCGTTTCCTCTCATGAGGAACATCTTTTATCACTGCGTAGATATTCCTGGAATGCATAGTTAGTAGATTCTGATGATTCTTAGCTCAAATTTATTCTTTGTCATCCTCCAAAGAGAGAGAATTAAGCCAATAGAACCTTTTTTGTGTCCCCAGGTTTCTGCAGTCATTCTGTTCACACTCTATATGATAACTGGTCATGAACATAATTACTGTATATAGAAAGATCATTGGTTTTGGAGTCAGAAGACCTGACTTCAAATTCAGTATCTGTCACTATCTGTGTGATTTTAGGCAAGTTACTATTTTTGGTAGTTTTTGTTAATTTTTTTGTTTCTATACCATAGTTCTTTCCTCTTGAAAAAGCCTTTCTGAACCCATCTTCCTCATAAAAAAGAAAAAATGTTAAGCAGAATCAAACAACAAGAATAATGGCAGAGGACAGCATATACCAGATTCCATATCCATAGTCTTCCAACTCTGTAATGAGAGAAGAGAGGTGTATTTTATTATTTGTTCTCTGAAACTTAGATCGCTTCCTTCAGTTAAATAAGATAGTTAACTTTTAGTGTTATTTTCATTTACATTATTGTAGTCACTGTATATTTTTTCTCTTAGTTCTACTTACTGTGCTCTGCATCTATTGACACAAGTCTTAGAATGTTTCGCTGATTATCTTTATTCATAATTTCTTACATCAGAGAAATACTTCATTGCATTCATATACCACAGTTTCTTTAGTTATTCCTCAAAGTATAGGCACATCACTTTTCCTCCAGTATTTTACTATTATAAAACTTCTTGATATTAATTTTTTGGTATATATGGAACCTCTCTATCTTTGCCTTCCTTGCATGTATTTACACTAGTGGAATGGCTAAGTCAATAGATAGGAACAGTTTAGTAGTTTTTCTCACATAACTCTAAATTATTTTCCAGAACAGTTGGACAAATTCATAATTCTTCCAATAGTATATGAATGTGCCAGCCTTCCACAGTACTTGCAACATTGACTGTTTCTATTTTTTTATTATCTTTGGCACTTTGAAGGGTGGGACATAAAACCTTAGAGTTGCTTCCATTTGAATATTTTTTCTTTTTCAATATATAATTTATTTATTTTCCAGCTCTTAACATTCACTTCCACAAGAATTTGAATTCAAAATTTTCTCCCCATCTCTCCCTACCTCCCACCCCAGGACAGCATGCACCCTATCCACCCCTTCCTCCAGTCTGTCCTACCTTCTGTTACCCACCCTTCTTCCATCCCCCTTCCCCTCTATTTTCCTGTAGGGCAAAAGAGATTTCTATACCCCATTGCCTGTATAGCTTAATTTCTAGCTGCATGCTAAAACAGTTTTTAACATTCATTCTTAAAGCTTTGAGTTCCATATTCTCTCCCTCCTTCCCCACCCACCCTCATTGAGAAAACAAGCAATTCAATATAGGTCATACACATGTAACAATGCAAAGCACTTCCACAGTAGTTATGTTGTAAAAGACTAACCACATTCTCTCTGTCCTATCCTGCCTTTCATTAATTCCATTCTCTCCATTGACCTGTCCTCCCACAATAGTGTTTTCTTCTGATTAACCCTTTCCCCAATTTACTGTCCCTTCTATTATCTTCCCTCTCCTATTCCCTTCCCTCTTGCCTTCTGCAGGGTAAAATAGATTTCCATATCCAATTGAGTGTGTGTTATTCCCTCCTTAAGGCAAATCCCATGAGAGTAAGGCTCAATTATTTCCTTTCATCTTCCCCCTTTTCCCCTCCATTGTCCAAGCTCTTTCTTCCCACTTTTATGTGAGATGATTTGCTGTATTCTACCTCTCCCCTTCTCTTACTCCTAGTACATTCCATTAAACAGTAAATTTTATTTTTTTTAGGTATTCTCCCTTCATGTTCAGCTCATCCTGTGCCCTCTGTCTATATATATGTATGTGTGTGTATATATGTATGTACCTACACCCCCATGTACATATACATACTTACACATATATAATATCTACATACATACATACCCATACATACCTACATATATATACATATATATATATTCCCTCTAACTACCCTAATACTAATAAAGTCTCATGAGTTACAAGTAACATCTTTCCATGGAGGAATGTAAACAGTTCAACTTTAATGAGTTTCTTAAGGCTTCTCTTTCCTGTTTACCTTTTCATGTTTCTCCTGGTTCTTGTAATCGAAAATCAAATTTTTTATTCAGCTTTGGTCTTTTCAGCAAGAGTGCTTAGAAGTCCTCTATTTCATGGAAATTCCATTTTTTCCCCTGAAGTATTATATATACGCTCAGTTTTTCTGGGTAGGTGATTCTTGGTTTTAATCATCTCCTTTGACCTCTGGAATGTCATATTCCAAGCCCTTCAATACCTTCATGTAGAAGCTTGTGTTATCCTGATTGTGTTTCCACAATACTCAAATTGTTTCTTTCTGGCTGTTTGTAATATTTTCTCCTTGACCTGGGAAATCTGGAATTTGGCTACAGTATTCCCAGGAGTTTTCCTTTTGGGATCTCTTTCAGGAGATGATCAGTGAATTCTTTCCCTTTCTATTTTGCACTCTAGTTCTAGAATATCAGGACAGTTTTCCTTGATAATTTCTGGGATGATGATGTCTAGGCTCTTTTTTTGATCATGGTTTTCAGGTAGACCAATAATTTTAAAATTATCTCTCCTGGATCTATTTTCCAGGCCAGTTGTTTTTCCAGTGAGATATTTCATATTGTCTTCTATTTTTTCATTCTTTTGGTTTTGTTTTGTAATTTCTTGGTTTCTCATAAAGTCATTAGATTCTATCTGCTCCATTCTAATTTTTAAAGAATTGTTTTCTTCAGTGAGCTTTTGAACCTCCTTTTGCATTTGACCCATTCGACTTTTTAAAGCATTCATCTACTCATTGGCTTTTTGGACCTCTTTTGCCATTTGGGTTGGTTTAATTTTAAAGGTATTATTTTTTTCAGCTTTGGATCTCCTTTAGCAAGCTGTTGACTTGCTTTTCATGATTTTCTTGCGTCACTCTCATTTCTCTTCCCAATTTTTCCTCCACCTCTGTTACTTGACTTTCAAAAAACTTTTTGAGCTCTTCCATGGCCTGAGACCATTGCATTTTTTTTGAGGTTTTGGATGTAGATAATGTCTTTGTCTGATGGTATGCTTTGTTCTTCCTCATCTGAAAGAATGGAAGAAAATACCTGTTCACCAAGAAAGTAACCTTCTATAGTCTTATTTTTTTCCCTTTTTTTTGGCATTTTCCCAGCCAGTTATGCGACTTTTGAGTCCTTTGTCAAGTGGAGGGTATACTCTAGGCACCTGTAAGTTCTCAGTTCCTCCAAGATGGCACAATCAAGAGAGAGGAGTTTACTCCTGTCTTGGCCTGCACTCTGGTGTGTGAGCAACCACAAACACTCTTTTCTGCTCAGGATCTGTGAGTAGGATTCCCTCTCCACAGCCACCACAAGCTCCACCATGCCAGAGCTCCTCCTTAACCCAGGACCTCCACTCCGGGCTGAGATCCAGACCAGTTGCTGAATTCCCCCAGGGTCTTTAGGCTGCTACTGTGACTGCCGCTGTCCTGGGGTTGGGGCCAGACCCATGCCCCTCTCTCACTCAAGTGAAGAGCTTTCTTACTGACCTTTGAAGCTGTCTTTGACATTTGTGGGTTGAGAAATCTAGGAACTGCAGCTGCTACCCATGATTCCACACCCTGAAGCCTGTTTCAGTTCTGTCTATGCTACATGGTCCAGGTTGGACTGTGCTGTGCTCTGAGCCCAATGTGATAGACCTTTCCTGTTGGCCTTCCAGGATGTCTTGAGCTGGAAATCTCTTTCACTCTGTCATTTTGTGGCTTATGCTGCTCTTGAATTTGTTTAGAGTCATTTTTAACAGATATTTTATAGGCTATGGGGGGAGAGCTAGAGCAGGTCCATCCTTCTACTCTGCCATCTTGGCTCTGCCCCCTCCATTTGAATATTCCTTATTATTGATTTGATACAATTTTTCATATAATTTTTTGAAAACTTTGTATCTTTTAACCATCTATCTTTTAGGTCTTAGACACTTGCATGAGTTATATATATATAACATATATATATATATATATATATATATATATATATATATATATATATATATATATATATATGATATATATATATATATATATATAAAACTTATATATGTTCATTGAGTATTTTACTTTTTCATGGAAAGTTCTTTTTTCTACTCAAATTTCCTTCTTTGAAAAGCTACATTGATTTTATTTGTGGAAAAAGTTTTATAATTTTATGTAATTGAAATTGTCTTTTATATTTTATGATTATTTCAATCTCTTGTTTGGTTAAGAATTCTCCCTTAATCTTAAAATTACCTTCTTCCATTCTCTAGTTTTTGTTAATGTCTTTGTTTTATAATATGATCTTTTAGTTTTGTTTTGTGTACCCAGTTGGGAAATTATTGTTATTATATCAGTCAGTCAGCAAGTATTTATTAAGTGCCTACTATGTAATTTTAACCAGTGCTTTTTTAAGATGCTGATATAAAAGTATTTCTGCCAAATTGCTTTCAGTTCTTGTAGTATTTCACATAGGGAGTGTTAGGTTCACTAAATACTGAAGTGCTATGTTGGATTGCTTCTGCATCTTAGTTCTCTATTCTCTTCCATGTTAGGCAAGTGCCATGGGCTCTCTCATTTCCCAGAGATATCACATGAAGAGTGTTTGTTTTAGAAAATCTCTGAGGTCTTTCTCAATTCTCATGTCCTGTGATAGAATATGTGCTCATATTTTATCTTTATCATCTCATTGACTACATGTTTTATTGATCATGAGCCTTTCCTAATGACTTGTAGATTGAGAGGTGTCACAATCTGTTGGCTAGTATCTGAATGGACTTGTAGTCCAGAAGATCTATGCTAAGGTCCCACTTCTGGTGCTTACCAGCCTGGTGACCTTGAACAAGTACATTTTTTAGATCAGCAAGGAACTGAGACTTCTCAACTACGTTATAAGAGAGTGTGTTCTTGCCCAGGGTGCTCCACCTACAAAATCATGGGTATTTAACATAGTGATATAATAGGTATTCATGCCAGCTTGTCTATAAATATTATAAATTTTGTTACTTATTACTATTGTCAGTGATCACTAGGAGTCTTTGATTCTATTCTGTCTGTACCTTTGTGAAGCAGTAGGGCATTAAAGTCAGGTTGGACTCTCCTGTCATTCCTTCCTTATGCTTTGCTAATTTTAGTTTAACATCCCTTCTTTTCTCAGTGGCTGTTTCTGATGTTGCTTTCCTTTTCTTTCCCTAGTGATTGACTAGTCAGGAAGCCTGGGTTTTTTGGAAAGCATTTTTCTTACTGTTGTGACACCTAGGGTTCATAATATAGGCCAACTCTTCCGTCCCCTGTCTCTCCCCCCCAACCTCTGGCCAAATAAAAAAGACACTATTCATACCTCTGGATCATTGGTTCTGGAAATCACAGTTTAGAGAAGACAGTAAGAAGTTTCAGTATATCCTGAGAAGGGTGACCCAAAGTAGGGAAGATATTTTAAACCATGCTATATAGAAGTTGTTTGAAGGAACTGAATATGTTTTGCCTGGAAAAGAGGAAAGTTAATTATGACTTAAATATTACATTCAAACATTTGAAGGATTTTGTTGTGTGGGAAAGAGATTGTCTTTAGAATTTTGTAGAATTTTCAAAGTACAAGATTAACCAATGTAAGAAAGTCATAGAAAGACCAGTAATAGTTGAATATGAGGAAGAACATCTTAATAATTAGAGGTATAAAAAAATGGAATGGATTTGTGGAGCCAGAATGGCAGAGAGAAGCCAGTAAGTTGTCTGAGCTCTCCCCAATTTCCCTCAGAAACAGTGTTAAATGAAGCCTCTAAAAGATTCTGGAGTGACAGAGCCCATAAAAAGATGGAGTGAAACAATTTTCCAGCTTAAGATAACTAAGAAGACCTCAGGAAAGGTATGTCTTACTTGTGTGAAAGGGGAGTGCAGCCCAGAGCAGACACTGTCCAGGCAAGCCAGAAGGAGCCTTATAGCCACAATACAGATCAGCAACTGAGACCCCATGGTCCTGGTTCAGCAGGCCAGGTATCAGGCCTCCAGCCCCAGTGCAGAAGGCAAGTTGCCAGCCCCAGAAAACAGGCAACAACAGGTGCAACTTGGCCTGCTCACCCCAGCACAGTGAGTACGCCAAAAGCACCTGAGGCTGCAGTGCACAAAGCCAGTGACCAGGCCCCTGTCCCCCAGCACAAGAAGCTTGGGACAATGCCCCCCATATGCTAGGAGGAGAGCTGATCTTTAAAAGCCACAAAATAGGACCCCTAAAATAAGCAAGAAGCAAAATGAATATTGACCATAGAAAGTTACTATTATGAAAGGGAAGATCAAAACACAAACTCAGAAGAGGACAATATTGTTAGAACTCCTACATGTGAAACCTCAAGGAGGAATATGAATTGATCTCACATCCAAAAAGCCTAGTTGGAAGCACTTGAAAAATATTTTAAAAGTCAAATAAGAGAGATAGAAGGAAATATTGGGGGGAAGAAAGAGAGGTATGCAAGAGAGGGCCAGTAGCTTGGAAGAGAAAGGACAAAAATTTGAAGAAAACAATTCCTTAAAAAATACAATTGACCAAATGAAAAAAAAAATTCACTGAAGAAAATAACTCCTAACAAAGTAGAATTGACCAAATGGAAAAGAAGATATAAAAGCTAACTGAAGAAAATAATTCCTTAAAAATTAGAAATGGCCAAGTGGAAGCTAATGGTTCTATGAGACATCAAGAATCAGAGACACAAAATCAAAAGAATGAAAAAATATAGAAGAACATATAAAATATGTCATTGGAAAAACAGGTGACCTGGAAAATAGATCCAGGAGAGATAATTTAAAAATTATTGTGCAGCCTGAAAGCCATGATCAAAAAAAGAGCCTGGACAGCATCTTTTAAGACATTATCAAGGAAAACTGCCCTGATATTCTAGAACCAGGGGATAAAATGGTTATTGAAAGAATCCACCAATTACTTCCTGAGAGAGATCTCAAAATGAAAACCCCAGGGAATTATCAGGTCCAGGTGAAAATACTGCAAACAGTCAGAAAGAAAGAGTTTAAATATCATAGAGTCACAGTCTGAATTGCACAACACTTAGCTTTCACATTAAAGGATAGAAGGACTTGGAATATTATGTTCCAGAATGCGAAGAAGCCTGGATTACAGCCAAGAATCAACTACCCAGCACAATTGGGCATAATATTTCAAGGGAAAAGATGGACATTCAGTGAACTAGGGAACTTCCAGTCATTTCTAATGAAGACCAGGCTGAACAGAAAATTTGATCTTCAAATACAAAACTCAAGAGAAGCATTAAGAAATAAACAGGAAAGAAAAAATGTTATTTAATAAGGTTAAACTGTTTACATTCTTATGTAGAAATATGATACTTGTAACTCTTGAGAACAGTATCTTTATTAGGGAAGTTAGAAGAGGTATATATAGACAGAGGATGTGGGTATAAGTTGATTTTGATGGGATGATATAAAAAAATTAAGGGGTGAAAAAAGGATTGTACCAGACGAAGAAGAAATGGGGAGGCAGAATAGGATAAATTATATCACATGAAGATGCACAAAAGATCTATTATAGTAGAAGGAAAGAAAGTGGGGGTAGATACTGTTTGAACCTTACTCTTATCAGATTTGGCTCATAGAGGGAATAACATATACATTCAGTTGGGTATAGAACTCTCTCTTATTCTATAGGGAAGTAAGAGGAGAAAGGGGAAAGAAAAGAGAGGGGAGCTGATAGAAGGGAGGGCAGATTGAATAAGAGGGAAAGGGTGAAAGGAGAGAGAAAAGTATAAATGGGGGGAAATACAGTGGGGAGAGACACAGTAATCATAACTGTGAATGTGAGTGGGACAAACTCACCCATAAAACTGAAGTGAATAACAGAGTGGATTAAAAACCATAATCCCACACTGTTGTTTACAAGAAACACAACTGAAGCAGAGAGTTACAGGCAGAGTAAAGATAAAAGGTTAGAGAATGTATTATGCTTCAGGTGAAGTAAAAAAAACAAAACAGGTATAATAAATCCTGATCTCAGATAAACCAAAAGTGAAAATAGATCTAATTAAAAGAGATAAGGAAGGAAATTACATCTTGCTAAAAGATACCATAATATGAATACTAAACATATATGCACCAAGTGGAAGTGGTATAGCATCCAAATTCTTAGAGAAGTTAAGTGAATTTTACAGGAAGAAATAGATGCAAAAGTGTACTAGTGGGAGACCTCAACCTTTCCCTATCAAAACTAGGTGAATCCAACCATAAAATGAACAGAAAAGTTAAAGAGGTGAATAGAATTTTAGATAAATTAGATATGATATACCTTTGGAGAAAACTGAATGGAAATAGAAAGAAATATATTCTTTTCTTCGTGATTCATGACCTCCACACAAAAATTCACTTTGTATTAGGGCATAAAAACCTCACAATCCAATGAAGAAAGGCAGAATATTAAATACATCTTTTTCAGATCATGATGCAATAGAAATAACATGTAACAGAGGGCCATGGAAAAACAGACTTAAAAATTATTAAAAATTAAATAATCTAATCCTAAAGAATGAGTAGGTCAAAAAAAAAATCACAGAAACAATAAATAGTTTCAGCAAAGAGAACAACAATAACAAAACAACATACCAAAAGTTATGAGATGCAGCCAAAGAGGTTCTTAGGGAAAATTGTATGTCTCTAAATGCTTACATGAATAAAATAGAGAAAGAAGAGATCAATGAATAGGGCATGCAACTAAAAAAGCTAGAAAAATAACAAATTAAAAATCCCCATTTAAATGCCAAATTAGTAATTCTGAAACTCAAAGGAGAGATGAATAAAACAGAAATTTAAAAACTATTGAACTAATAAATAAAACTAAGAGTTGGTTTTATGACAGAGCCCAATAAAATAGATAAGCCTTTGGTTAATTTGTTTTAAAAAAGGAAGAAGGAAACCAAATGACTAGTGCCAAAAATGAAAAGGATGAATTCACCATCAGTGAAGAGGAAGTTGAAATAATAATTTGGAACTTTTTTGCCCCATGTTAGGCCAACAGATCTGACAGTCTAAGTGAAATGGATGAATATTTACAAAAATATAAATTGAACATGTTAACAGAGGAAGAAACAAAATGCTTGACCTCATTTCAGAAAAAGAAATGAATGAACTCCCTAAGAAAAAAATCTCCTGGACCAGATAGATTTACAGGTGAATTCTACCAAACTTTTAAGGAACAATTCCAATACTATATAAATTGTTTGGAAAAAGAAGGCAAAGAAGGAATCCTGCCAAATTCTTTTTATGATACAAGCATGGTCCTGATACCGAAATCAGGAAGAGTCAAAATAGAGAAAGAAGATTATATTTTTCACATAAGTTTTGTGGGGTTTTTTGGCAGTCCTCAAATGTAAGACTAAGGAGCTTCAATTTACTTTTTTTTTACTTAAAAAAATTAGTATTTTATTTTCCCGCAGTTACAAGTAAAAGCAATTTTTAACATTCTTTTTTAAAAACTTTCCCATTTCTCTCCCTCTCTCCCCAACCCCCATCATTGAGAAGGTAAGCAGTTCAATATAGGTTATACATGTGTAGTCATGCAAAACATATCAATAATTCACTAATAAATGTTGATGCAAAAATTTTAAGTAAAATATTAGCAAAAAGATTATAGCAATTTTTTATGAGGATAGTACACTATGACCAGGTGGGTTTTATACCAGGAATGCAGGCCTGGTTCACTATTAGGAAAACAAACAGCACAATTGACCATATCAATAACAAAACCAACAGAAATCATATGATTGTCTCAGTAGAAGCAGAAAAAGTTTTTGACAAAATGTAACACGCATTCCTATTGAAAACACTGGAGAGCATAGGAATAAATGGAGCCTTCCTTAAAAATAACACACAGAATCCACTTAAAACTATCAGCAAGCATTATATGCATTGGGAAGAAGCTAGATGCATTTCCAGTGAGATCAGGGGGTGAAACAAGGATGTCCATTATCACCATTGTTCTTCAATATGGTACTAGAAATGTCAGCTTTAGCAATAAGAGAAGAAAAAGAAATTGAAGGGATTAGAATAGACAAAGAAGAAACTAAGTTAACATTCTTTGCAGATGATATGATGATATACTGAGAGAATCCTAGAGAATCAAGTAAAAAGCTACTTGAAATAATAAACAACTTTGGCAAAGATTCAGGTTACCAAATAAACCCACATAAATCATCTGCATTTCTGTATATTTCTGACAAAGCCCAACAGCAAGAGATAGAAAGAGAAATCTCATTTAAAGCTACAGTAGACACTATAAAATATCTGGGAGTCTAAATGCCAAAATATACCCAAGGACTGTATGAATACAATTACAAAACATTTTTCGCACAGATAAAGTCAGATCTAAATAATTGGAAAAACATCAGTTGCTCATGGGTAGGCTGAGCTAATATAATAAAAATGACAATTCTATCTAAATTAATTTACTTATTGAGTGCCATACCAGTCAAACTACCATAACATTATTTTCTAGAGGTGGAAAAAATATCAAAATTCATCTGGAAGAACAAAAGTTCCAGAATATCAAGTGAATTTCCACCACTAGGAAAGGTGGCCCAGCCCTACCAGATTTCAAATTGTATTATAAAGCAGCAATCATCAAAACCACTTGGTACTGGCTAAGAAAGAGAGGGGTAGACCAGTGGAATATGTTAGGTACTTAAGACCTAGTAGTCAATGACTATAGCATTCTACTGTTTGATAAACCCAAGGACCCCAGCTTCTTGGATAAGAACTCATTCTTTAACCAAAAACTACTGGGAAAACTGGATAACAGTGTATCAGAAACTGGGCATCGACCAATGCCTGACACCATACACAAGAATAAAGTCCCAATGGATACATGATCTAGGTATAAAGGCTGATAACTTTAAACAAATCAGGGGAGTAATGAACAGTGCATTTGTCAGATTTATGGAGAATGGAGAAATTTATGACCAAATGAGATAGAGAACATTATGAAGTACAAAATGAATAATTTTGATTACATTAAATAGAAAAATTTTTGCACAAGCAAATTTAATGCAACCAAGATTAGGAGGGAAGCAGAAAACTGGGAGAGAATTTTTGCAACTAGTGTCCAAAATATAGAGAGAACTGAGTCAAATATACAAGGATACAATTCATTCCCCAATTGGTAAATTGTCAAAGGATACGAACAGGGAGTTTTTAGAGGAAGAAATGAAAACTATCTATAGTCATATAAA
The DNA here is from genome assembly GCF_028372415.1 of Notamacropus eugenii. NCBI lineage: Eukaryota > Metazoa > Chordata > Mammalia > Diprotodontia > Macropodidae > Notamacropus > Notamacropus eugenii. Next base: position 406,047,249 of record NC_092876.1, on the reverse strand, counting down.
AAAATGGTCTAAATCACTGTTGATTAGAGAGAAGCAAATCAAAACAGCTCTAAGATACCACATCATACCTATCAGATTGGCTAGCATCACAAAACAGGATCACAATAAATATTAGAGAAGATGTGGGAGAGTTAGAATATTAATACTAATTTATTGGTGGTGGAGCTGTGACTTGATCCAGCCATTCTGGAGAGCAATTTGGATCTGTGCCCAAAGGGCTACAAAAATGTGCATACCCTTTGACCTAGCAATATCGCTTCTAGGACTGTGTCCCCAAGAGATCATAAAAATGGGAAAGGGTCCCATGTGTACAAAAATATTTATAGCAGCTCTCTTTGTAATGGCCAAGAACTGGAAATTGAAGGGTTGCCCATCAATTGGGGAATGGCTCAACAAGTTGTGGTATATGAATGTAATGGAATACTGTTGTGCTATAAGAAATGATGAACAGGAAGACTTCAGAGAGGCCCGGAAGGATTACATGAACTGGTGCTGAGTGAAATGAGTAGAATCAGGAAAACATTGTACACGATGACAACCACAGTGTGCAAGGGATCTTTCTGGTAGACTTAGCCCTTTTCAGCAATGCAAGGACCTAAAACATTCCCAAAGGACTCTTGAGACAAAATGCCATCCACATCTAGAGAAAGAACTATGAAATTGGATCGCAGAATGAAACAGAATATTTTCTCTTGTGTTATGTTTTGTTTTGTTTTTTTTTCTCATGGTTTCTTCCATTCATTTTAATTCCTGTATGCAACCTGCCTAGTGTGAAAATGTGCTTAGTAAGAATGTATGTATAGAAAGCATATAAGATTGCATGCCTTCTTGGGGAGGGAGGGGGAAAAATCCAAGACTTTTGGAAGTGATTATAGAAAACTGAAAACAAACAAACAAATAAAAGCACTAGAGAGCACAGGAATAAATGGAGTTTTCCTTATAATGATAAGGAGCATCTAGGTTAACACCATTAGCAAGGATTATATGTAATGGGGATAAGCTAGAAGCTTTCCCAGTAAGATCAGGGGTGAAAGAAGGATGTCCATTATTACCTGTTATTCAATATCGTACTAGAAATGTTAGCTTTACCAATAAGAGAAAAAAAAGAATTTGAAGGAATTAGAATAGGCAATGAGGAAAGAAAGCTATTTCTCTTTGCAGATAATATGATGATATATATACTTAGAGAATCCTAGAGAATCAACTAAAAAACTACTTGAAATAATCAACAATTTTAGCAAAGTTGCAGGATTTGAAATAAACCCACATAAGTCATCGGCATTTCTATATATTACTAACAAAGTCCAGCAGCAAGAGATGAAAAAATTCCATTTAAAATAACAATACAATTTAAATTTAATTCTGAAATTTAAATTTAAAATAGTATAAAATATTTGAGAGTCTATCTGCGAAGACAAACCCAGGAACTATATGAACAGAATTATAACACACTTTTCACACAAATAAAGTCAGATCTAAGTAATTGGAAAAATATTAGTTGTTCATGAGGAAGCTGAGCTAATATGATAAAAATGGCAATTCTACCTTAATTAATTTGCCTGTTCAGTGCCATATCAGACTACCAAAAAATTTTTTATAGAGCCAGAAAAAATAAAATTCATCTGGAAGAACTAAAGGTCAAGAATGTCAAGGGAATTAATGAAAAAAAAAAGCAAAGAAAGGTGGCCTATTTGTAACAGATCTGAAACTACATTATAAAGCATTATCATCAGAATTATTTGGTACTGGCTAAGAAGTAGTGGTGGAGCAGTGAGATAGGTTAGGTTCACAAGACGCAAGAGTCAATGACTATAGTAATCTACTGTTTCATGAACTCATACTCCAGCTTCTGGGGTAAGAATTCACTAGTTGACAAAAAACTGCTGGGAAAACTGGAGACTAGTGTGGCAGAAAGTAGGCATAGCCCAACATCTTACACTGTATATAAAGGTAAGGTCAAAATGGGTAAGTGATTTAGATGTAAAGGGTGATACCATAAGCAAATTAGGAAGGCAAGAAATAGTTTGCCTATCAGATCTATGAAGAAGGAAAGAATTTATGATCAAACAAGAGATAAAGAACATTCTAAAATGCAAAATGGATCATTTTGATTACATTAAGTTAAAAAACTTTTGTATAAACAAAGCCAATGCAACCAAGTTTAGAAGGAAATCAGAAGGCTGAGAAACAAATTTTACAGCCAACATCTCTGATAAAGGAGTCATTTCTAAACTGTATAGAAAACTGCATTAAGTTTATAATAATACAAGTCATTCCCCAACTGATAAATTGTCAAAGGATATGAACAATCAGTTTTCAGATGAAGAAATGAAAGCCGTTTATAGTCATATGAAAAGATGTTCTAAATCACTATTGATTAGAGAAATATAAATTAAAACAACTCTGAGATACTGCCTCACATCTATCAGATTGGCTAATGTGACAGGAAAGGAACATGACAAATGCTGGAGGTGTGCAAAAATTGGAACGCTAATGCATTGTTGGTGGAGTTGTGAACTGATCCAACCACTCTGGAGAGCAATTTGGAACTATTCCCAAAAGGCTATAAAACTGTGCATACCCTTTGATCCAGCAATGCCACCAGAAAATTATAAAAATGGGTAATGGGCCCACATATACAAAAATATTTATAGTAGCTCTTTTTTGTGGTGGCAAAGAATTGGAAATTGAGGAGATGCCATTCAATTGAGGAATGGCTGAACAAGCTGTGGTATATGAGTGTAACAGAAGAAAAACTTGGGAAGACTGATGCGAAGTGAAGTGAGCACAACCAAGAGAACATTGTACACAATAGCAGCAACATTGTGCAATGATCAGCTTTGATAGACATAGCTCTTCTCAGCAATATAATGATCTGAGACCATTCCAAAAGACTAGTGATGGAAAATGCTATCCATATCCAGAGAAAGAACTATGAAGTCTGAATGCAGGTCGAAGCAGACTATTTTCTTCCTCTTTTTTTCTTTCTTATGGTTTTTTCCTTTTGTTCTGATTCTTCTTTTACAATATGTCTAATGTGAAAATATGTTCAGTATGATTGTACATGTATTGCCTATGTCAGATTGTATGCCATCTTGAGAAGGGGAGAGGGAGAAAAATTTTGGAACTCAAAATCTTATAAAAGTGAATGTTGAAAAGTATTTTTACATGTAATTGAAAGAAACAAAATTTTATTAATTGGGGAAAAAAATGGAATGGGCTGCCTTCAGGTAGTATTAAGGTTATGATACTCAAGACCTTTTCTGATCCCTCTACTTATTACTGCTATCTCCTCAAATTATGTTTCATTTACTTATCTTTGTATATGCTATACATAGCCCTTTAGAGTAAGGTAATCTCTTTGAGAAAGGAATTATTTCATTTTTTATTTTTGTATCTAACATATGTATCTTGCATATGTGGGAAAATAAGCCTCTTTTATTTAAAAATTGTATTAATATCTTTTTCATAACAGTTATTTCCTACTCTTTGTGCGCTTATAACTCTCCCTTGTAGCCACAAAGGAGGTATGGTGGCTATTAGCCTAGCTGTTTGTTTATCTGTTAGGTTCCTCAGGGGAGCTGATTTTCACTCTTATTGAATCTGCCCCATGCATTAGCCTAATTACTCTGTATTTTGACATTATTCTAGGAGGAGATACATGTCCATCAGGCATATCACTCACCTACTTCACTCCTTTTTTTCTTTAATAACTTCAACCAGTCCGTTAGCAAATGTGTGTTAACCAATTACCATGTGCTGGACTCTGAGCTAATCTTGGAGACTAGGTCCTGTCCTCAAGGAGCTCCCTTTTGGTTGAGGGAGAAAACATGCAAATACCTATGTACATATCAGATACAGTTTAAATAGAAGAGAATCTTAGGGGAAAGTCAAGTTATGAATGCGAGAGAGGGGAATAAGAAAGAGGTCCTGCACTATGCCAGAAGCAGTATTTTGTAAGCAGGTTAATTGGATTAGATGAAAGATAATAAAAACAGAAGCATCACTTATATGTACAATGACATTGATATAAAAATGTTTAATTTTGAAGACACAAATTACTATGATTCCAGAGGACCAGTAATGAAGTTTGATATCTCCTTATTGACAAGTGATGGATTCATGGTATATAGTATGAGAATTTGTTTTTAGACAGTGAGGGCTTTTTTTTTTTTTTTGCTTAACTATGAATATTTGTTACAACCAATTTGTTTATCCCCCCATGGTATAGTTGATGGGAGGAAGAGAAAATAGATTTTTATTCATGAAAAAAATTAGTTTTTAAGAAAACTGAGATCAAAACCCAGACTTAGTAGTGTACACCTGTAATCTGAGCCCCTGGGGAGTCTGAAGCTTTTGGATCTCTTGAGTTTGGGAGATCTAAGCTGAAGGGGGCTAGGCTGATTGGGTGTCTGCACTGTCTGGCATCAATACTTGTGTCCCCCAGATTGCCTAAGGAGAGGTTAATCAACCCTGGTTGGCATTGGAGCAGGTCAGAACTCCAGTGCAGATCAGGAATGGGATCTGACCTATGAGTGGTATCATTAGCACTTCCAGCATGGGTGAGATAGACTCATTTTTTTAAATTAAAAAATAAAAAACACAAAAAACTATTGAGGTCAAACTCTAACTTCCTCTAGGAAACCTTTTCCAGCCCCTGTGCTTTCCCTTTCCTCAAAGGTACTTTCTGTTCACTCAGTATTTTGATTTTATGTATTAATTCACATATCATGTATCTGTGTGTTGTCCCACTTCTTCAGGCCTGTTTTGGCTTTTTTTTGTGTATCTCGTGCTTAGCATAGTGCTTAGCACATAGTTAGCCGTCAATAAATGCATGTTGATTTGTTTGGTGTTTTAAGTATTTTGGAACGTAAACTGATCCATTCCCATATCCATCCCCTACTAAAGACAGCTATTTCTAGGCTGGAGTTGATGTCTCCCTCGCTCACTTTCTCTTTCATTGATCTCTCCTTCCTCTTGTCTCTCTTCCCCTCCCCCTTATCTCTTCCTCTTTCTCTCCTCTCAGCCCAGGAATGAGGATTAACTGAGAAGTTCAGTGTCCTAATTTTAGATTTCCTGTTTCCTCATGAAAGCTAGGAGGACTGACTATCCTGCAGTGAGAGCTCAGGGTGGGAAGCCTGTGGTGATTCTCATGGTAGCAGCTATGCAAATTGAGCAATAGAAGGCAGGCTCTTAGGTCCCTTCTCAGGATCTGAGAATCCTTCAGAAGACTTTTGTCTGCCCTGCCAACCAAGGAGTGGAAGTGGGGTGCAGATAAAATGCTCCAGAGGCTAATGCCCATGTGGCATTGCCTGTCCAGCAGCAGCAGAGGCCCAGTAATAGCCTTGGATGTTTGGCCTTTGGTTCCCTTTAAGTCCCTCTCTAGCCTTCACAGATGTCACTTTTTGTTTCCTACAATCATGTAAGCTTGAGAGGTTAAATGGATTTAGGAAGCCATGTCAGAACATCAGTGTGCTGACAGGAGGAGTAAAATGCCCTTACTGTCTAATAACCAAAACAGTTAAGCAAAATCAACAAACTTAGCAGTGGTATCTTATGAGCATTTCACATCAGTAGTTCCCTTACTTCTCTACGGAATGGAAGGTGTGTTTTTTTATCTCTTTTCTGGGACCAAGATTAGTCATTACAACTAAGTGAGAGTTTGGGTGCCTTTTAGGACTGTTTTTGTTCTCTTGGTAAATATTGAATTTAATTAAATTAGTGAGTTCCTTGCCTCTTAGAAGTATTCAGACAGAGAATGGTTTTGTCGATGGTGGTGTATAGAGAAGATACCTGCTTTAGTTAGGGGTTAGACTGGGGTGATCTCTGAGGCTCTTAGTTTAAAATTTTATTTGTCCATAAAACCTTAATGAGTTACAGACTGTAGAATTTGCTCAGTCATTATAATAATGTATAATGAACTATAATACATATGTAATAATAAAATACTTAATATTTAAACATAGCTTTTCCCAGAAGAATTCAAAGGATTTGTTTTATATTTTCAATAAGACATTTTATTTTAGTATTACCCAAATATTATTATATCTGAACCTTACTCTTTATCCTACAGATTATGTGCAAGAATTTGAGTTATAATAATTACAGATGTTGGGAAGCCTTTTAGACATGAGTAGAGAATTTCCTCTTAAAGGTTAAGAAGGTTCATTTACTTACATTTCAATTTTGGTAATGCTTTCTTTCCAAAAGATTGAGGGCTTATGTAAATTAATGGAATTTCATAATACTTGCAAGAAAAGGAAGGTAAAAAGAAGAAAAAGAAGAACATTGAGATTAAAAAAGGATGGAAGAGAGACACTGCCATTTATGTGAAATTAAAATACCAAAAAACTATATTGGCAATTCTAGCCTTGTGAGAAGAGATAAGACAGTTACTTTTCTCTCTTCCTTTGTCTGGACCAAAGATGACAAAAAACCAAAAAGCATTGGTAACATTCATGTTAGCCCTTGCTGCCACCTTGTGGAAAGACATACCACTTTCTTCTGTGTTTTGATTAAAGTTTGTGTGATTTATAAAATTTGTGAATTGGTAGGCTTTCTGAACCTCCCAAAATGAAATTAAGGAATCAGAGTGTTTCATCTGCTGTGAAATCTTTGGACATTTTAGATTTCTGTATGAAAGAACTATTTTTGAAAGGCTGGTTAAAAGCTTCTTTATGTGAAAACACTGGGAAGAGTTGCCAACTCCCTCAAAAGCTCCCGCACTAAGTAATAATTCATTATTATTCCATTATTTTTATGTGATGGAGACATGGATGGAGGTATCATGATTCATCATGTTTTTCTTATTTTCTTTTAAATTAATCTCATTTTCATGTAGCCTTAGATTTTTAAATCAAATATTTCTTTGATAGTTACTGAATTGAATTCCAGGTCACACTTTCTTATTGTTAACATAATTATTCCATTTTCCCTAGCTTGAAGATGATATTGTTGTTAAGCAGAATTACTTCAGTACGATAAAGAATTTTGCACTTCAGGTCTCTTCTGAAGACTGGATGATTTTGGAATTTTCCCAGCTTGGATTCATTGGTGAGAAAAATATAAATTTATTAATTTTTCAAACAATGTTAGTTTTCTTAGAATATTTAATTGTAGTTTTACCTTGAAGCTCATCTTTTATTGAACATAAGAAAATTTATTTTTCATATGTAAGGAAAATTACATAGTTTGTAGAGTGTTAAAGACAGAGAAATAATGGCATAATTGAAATAAAGAATCATTTTCCAATTGTACTTCTTTAACAAGGTCTCAAATGAGAAAAACAATGTTAAAGAGTGCCACGAGATTATAAGACCATAGTAAGAGATCTTAGAGAACGTAAAGTCCAACTCTTTCATTTTACAGATGAGAGTTTAAGTAACTTCCCAGGTTCACACAGTAAGTTTCTGAGACAGGTTTTTTGCCCAGTTCTTCCTAATTCTCAGTAAATTGTGCTAACCCATATGACCATCGGTGGTACTTGCAGTCCATATTTAAAAAAAGGTTTTGGAGCATTATTTCTTCAGCTGAATGAATGGAAATCCCTGGTTTATGATATTCTTGCACTAAGGCAATTAAGTAGACAAGTTAAAAACTGAAGGTTTCAGACACAAATTTAAATATAAAATTTAGAAGACTACAATTTCCAGTTCTTAAAGCATTTTAAAATAAGGATCTCTTACTGTACCTTGGTATTCATTTAATACTCAACTGCTCTAAAATTGTAAAAGAAACCTGAAATAGTGTGAAGTTTCTAAAACACAGATAGAAACATGAACCAAATCCATCTTGTATTTTGCAGTTATACAGTTCTAAAATATGATTTTTACTTAAAGCATTTCTGTTCCATCATTGTGGCAACAGAGTTCAGTTAAATAAGCATTCAGTAAACCCGAAACTTTTTGTTAGGTGCTAGAGAGACAGTGTAGTTTAGTAGATAGAAATCTGGATTTGGATGACAGACCTCATTTCAATCACTGTCTTTAAGACACTAGGCTAGTAGTTAACCTCTCTGAGCCTTAGTTTCTTATCTGTAAATTGTGAATAATAATAGCATATACCTCACTAGAGTTTTGTGAGAATCAAAAAAGGTCTGTGTTCCTCCTTCGTTTTCAAAGAAGACCATGCCATCAGAGAAATGATGACGTGACTTGCACTTGACTTTGTTTTAAGTGAGGGAGGGCTGTGCAAGGTCACCAGCCTTACTTTCTCCTCCTGAGCCATCTGGATCCAGTGACCAGATATTCATCAAGATGACTGGAGATGGCCCAGGATGCAATAGGAGACCTTAGCCTATTCAGGTACTCACTTAGAGTAAGGTAATGCCCATTCAGTGAATAGGCCTCTTTAAGAAGTAATCAGGGAATGGCCCCTTTAATGATCGAAAGAAAAAAAAAAAGGAAATCAAAGCTGGGAGGGAAAGAGCCACAGTTACTATTGATAATCACTCTGAAGCCAAGAGGGTCCTGAAAAAAGCCATTAAGTGGAGTTTGGGCAGAGACCTATTGTTGTGCAATGTATGAGCTTCATAGTACACTGTGTTTAAGGTTTTGGGAGAAGGAAGGAAGGAACGAAGGAAGTTCGTAAAGCCCAAGTTAACTGGGGGTCCTCTGGCCATCCAAATCCCTTAACAAAGACAGAAAGGCCTTTCATTATTACAGTGGAGAGAGGCATCATCCTGCGATTCCATGGATAAGGAGAACTCTAGATAGAGAAACATCTTCCACCAGTGCTGGTCAGCACCTTCTCTGTAGTAGCCATATATAAATGTGTAAATTATATATATATTTAAGTAATATCAACTCATTTACATTCCCCAGTGAGAAAGGTTAGCATTTGAAGTTGAAAAATGTCAAAAGACAAACATTTTTATTTGTAGAATAAGAATGGTAATAGGTACCACAAATCAGACCCTATGAAATGAATTCTGCCAGCTGAGTTTAAGGCCTAAGTTCTTAACTTAAGGTCTGTAAACTTGTTTTAAAAAGTTATTTTGATAACTGTTTCAGTATGTCAAGTGAGATAATATTTGCAAAGCAGTCAGCACAGAGCCTGGCACATAGGAGGTACTTAATAAATACTTGTTTGCATCCCTTTGTAATCCTGTGCATTTTGTTTTATGCATGTAAAAAAATAATTTTCTATTTAGAGGGCCTTAGGCTTGAATAGACTGCCAAAAGGACATGACACAAAGGTTTAAGGAATCTTGTTTTAAGAGGTCCTACAACAAAGCTCTATATTTCATTAACTTATTATTGTTTTTTTTTTTAGGTAAAATGTTTCAAGCATCAGATATCACTTTGATTGTAGAGTTCATATTTATGTTTTACAAGGAGAAACCTATTGATTGGCTTTTAGACCATATACTTTGGGTGAAAGTCTGCAATCCTGAAAAAGATGCAGTAAGTTAATTTCTTATAAAAATAACACTTGTTCTGTAATGTATTTTATTTAAGGATTTTTCACTGGTTTAGAAATGTGATATGTGAAAACTTAGACTTATTAATAAAGTCCTGTCTGAATCCACAGTAGAGATTGGAATTGAAATAGATAAAACTGCATTTGCATATAAGACTTTTGAAAAGTTATTTTTTTAAAAATTGTGTCATTTAGTAAGGATCTAGGAAATTTGCTTGACTTGCTGAAGCCCTTTTCTTTTTTGTACACTTCCCTCTAGTGGTCAACAGGTGTCAGTGTAGCCTTTTATTTCTTTTTTAACCTTTCCCTTTCCAACATCACCAGGTCCAAGGGTAGGATGTACATGGCACAGTGGTTCCCAACACTTTTTTGGTCCTTATACCCCTTGGCTTTCACTCAACCATTTCATACCCCCTATTCCGTATGGAAGGAAGGAAATTCTCATAGTTTACCATGTTTATGCATATAAGAAATTTAAAAATCACTTATTTTTAATAAGATAATATAGTCATTTACAGATATTCCCTGTACCATTTTGGCAAGTTTCTTATACCTCCTAGGAGTACACATACTATAGATGGGAAATCTCTGATAGAATTCAGTTCTGCAGTTTTCAGTTAATTTTTTAAAATATAATTCAATTGATTTTTTTAAAAAAATGTAGACCAATACAACATTAGGATTTGAAAGAATCTTAATGTTCATCTAGTCCAATTCCCCTCATTTTACAGATTAGAAAGCTGAAACCCAGAGAGAGAGATTAAGTGATGGTACCCAAGGTCATAACAGCTGGAAGAGAAGAAAGGACTAAAACTTGTGTTTCCTGATTCCCAGTCCATCATTCTTTACACTGCACCATGCTATTTCACATGCCAACAATTATAGAGTCGCTGCCTTAAGTCCTCACTCTAAACTGTGTATGCTTCACAAGCAGATTTTTCCATTTTCCCAATGAGAAAAACAAATATTTCTACTTATTGAAGTCTCAGAGAGATGAGCACCCTGTGCTGTTTATTTGATAATAAGAATACAACTGGTAATACGTAAAGAAACTGAGCTAGATTAGTGTAAGTAATTGTTTGAGGTCCATCTGGTATCTTAAAGAAAAAGTGGTCCAATAGACTGCACCCTCTTGCTTTTCCTTTTTTGCATAGTTTTTTGCATAGTTCAGGTGTCTCTTCCTCTTGTCCAGAAATCAGGAGATATATTGGACATGAAATCCCATAAAAACATGATTTATGTAAAATGTACTTCAAAGCCCATGTTTCTTTTTTAATTATAAGGTTTTGCAAGGAATACTTATTGAATAACTTATTCTATTAAGTTGTTGAGTAACTAACTTGTATTTTCAATAATTTAAAAATAATAATCTAATACAAAAATCATCTGAGTTTAAGTGGTAGTGGTGGAGGTGGTAGTGTGTAAAATGAGGATGACAGAGGGAAAAGTGTACGAAATTCCTTAGCCAAGGAATACTTTCTCTCTGGGACGTCTAGAACCTGAGGTCTTAGTTCTATCTTATTTTTCCATTTGTGTCCCAAGTTAAGGAGTATCAGGTTAATTATGCTATATTTCCCAACTGCAGGAGTTCTTAAACTAGGATCTGTGAACTTAAAAAAATATGTTTTGAAAATGATTTCAGTATGTTTCCTTTGTAATCCTATGTATTTTGTTCTATGCATTTAAATACTTATTAAAATTATATTTACTCATAAATATATATTTATAATAAAATTATATTTATGAAAAATATTAAAAATTCTTAGGAGGGCACAGATTTTGCTAGCCTGTCAGAGGAGTCCATTGGTCAAAAAAATTTAAGAACTCCTTCCCTAATGGGATAAAACAGTGCCTGCTAACACCATGAGAATTTTTTGGTCAGTATTTTAACATCTTGGCTATGGTTCAGCTTACAGCACTGCTCTGGTGTTACTTCTGCAATGGAAATTTGGACCAGTGACACCCTCCACTTACTCAAATGACAATGACCATGAGCTTTTTAGTCCTCTTTATTAGACTGAAGTTCATTTATTGGCTGTAATGTGTTAGTGATTGGTATAATGTCTCAAAGTTTGCTTTTTTTGGTTTTCACATTCTTCTTCGTTATAGTTTCAAAAATATTTGTAATTGTTTTTGAAGTGAACCATTAGGTAATTATAACATTTATAATTAAAATATTAAAAACAAAATCTCAGGTCTTTTGAAATATGATTCAAATTAAAAGTAGATTTCAACATGCTCTTTTTGTTAAGCTAATATTTCTTTCAGAAAATTGCATATATTTACCAGGCAAATCCAAGAATGTTTTGATATTGAGAAAAATGTTCAACATGGAATTATGAAACAATTATTTGATTTTATTTTAGAATAGGTTTTCCATTATTCAGGTGAGTAAGAGTTCACACTATCAAATATACTAACATAATTTTTTTTTCCTTTTGAGAAACATTGTGATAGGCAAAAATCAAATCTACGAATTCGATTCAGGCCTTCCCTTTTCCAGCATGTTGGTTTGCACTCATCACTAGAAGGAAAAATTCAGAAACTCACAGTGAGTGCTTTAATTTCACTATATGTGTGTGTGTGTGTGTGTGTGTGTGTGTGTGTGTGTGTGTGTGCGCGTGCAATTTCATTATATGGATGGGAGTTCATTCTTTTCCTCTTAGTTGCCAATTGCATGTAATACTATGTCTTTTAAAAATTGTCTGTTAGGATAAAGATTTTCTGAAGCCATTACTTCACACAATGCATGTAAATCCACCTGCAGAAGTATCTACTTCTCTGAAGGTCTACCAAGGACACACATTGGAAAAAACTTACATGGGAGAGGATTTCTTCTGGGCTGTTACCCCAATTGCTGGGGACTACATATTATTTAAATTTGATAAGCCAGTTGATGTGGAAAGGTTAGTAATTATTGCTGTTTGATCTTACACTCCAAACTTTTTGTTTCGTTATGGCATTCCAAATATATGTGAGATAAGAGATCTAAGGAATTTGAACCGATACATTAAATAAAAAACACATATGAAATGCTGAAATGAACAGGCTTATTACTTCAGTTGGAAGGTCAGCTTCATTTATTTTAATTGATTAGCTGACTGTCATTTGTAAAATTGTATTTAACAAGTTTCCCTAAGTTATTTTCACTCATCTTGTTATCTTGGTTACTTTTGTTACCTTTCTACTATTCTGTGACATATATTCTGTGCAACATATACTCTTCAGTTGTATCCAACTTATAATTATATTTGATTGTAGTTATATATTGATACCCATTATCTTCTATGGTTGGTACAATATAGCAACCTATTCATTTGATACCATTGGTTACGTGAAGATTTATCTTGTATTTTTTAGACTGCATTGTTTTTCAAAAGAGAAACAAAAATACTAAGAAAAAGCAATACTCAAATAAACTCAATTAACTCTTAAGGTCTTATTATGTGTAAGGTATTGTGTTATGTTTTGGAGATTCAGATGAAAAACTGCTGTATCTCTATCCTTAAGCATCTTATGGGCCAATGATGGGGAGAATGACCCATATGTGAAGAATTATATGCAGGATAGAATTATGGCTGCTAGATGGTAGAATGGATAGACCACCGAATCAGGTGTCAGCTAGATGTGAGTTCAACTGCTGCCTCAAATACCAGCTGTGTAACCCTGGGCAAGTCATTTAATCTGTTTCCCTGTTTCCTCAGCTGAAAATGAGGATAATGATAGCACCTATCTCTCAGTGCTATTTTGAGGGTCAAATAAGATAAGTTGTAAAGTGCTTAATACAATGCCAGGCACTTAATGTTTTTTCCTTCCCTATGAATGTTATAAGAATTAAAGGGGAGAGATCTAGGTAAAGAAATCTGCAGACTGAGAAATCAGTTTCAACTGGGAACTCAGGTTAATGCTTCAAGGAGGAAGTGATAACTGATGTGGGCTGAAAAAGAATCATAATGTGGGGATGTGTTTGAAACATGGGGGAAGGCCTGCCCTGAAGCAGGAGGATATAGGGCAAAATAGGAACTACTGGTAGTCCAGTTTGTCTGAAATGAGATGGGGCATGGGGGCCATCATCCAGAAAGAGTGGGTATCTGGTTTCTAGTGAAAACCAGACAGTGGGGGTAGGAACAGAGAAAGGGAACAGTACCTTTTGGCATGTGGGCTGGTAAATTGGGATGGGGAAAGGGAAAGTCAGTCGATTGTGCTGGCCTCTTAGGCCACCCATTGGAGTCATCAAGATAGAGCACTGAGAGAGAAGAGTGGCTGAGAAATAAGCCTTCAGCTTCTTCACCCACTATTAAGGAACAAGAGTGGGACAATGAAATATTATAGGGGACAGGACTAATCATACAGGTAGAAGAACAGGAAAAGAAAGACCTCGCCCCAGAAACCAGTGGAAGTAAGAGTGTCCAAAAGTTGTTTATGGTCTGTAGTTTTAAGGAGATTGCAGCCTGAGAAATAAGCCATTCATTTTTGGTGGTGATTGAAAAAAGGCAAGTGTTAAGTGTAGAAGCTAAATTATAAGCATAACTTTCTTCAGCAGCATTGGGCTATGGAGGAGGCAGATGAGGAGGCAGGATGATAAGATTGCTTATCCAGGTGGGAACAATGCATAGAGAAGCATCTAAGGGATTTTGAGGTGCATGAGAGTGTCTTGTTGAAGTGACGGATAATGTGGCTGAGACTATGAAGGAAAGGCAAATGAAGCTAGAAGAGGAACAGTAGATTAGAAGAATAAGGAGAGGGATCAAGGTTTGTGATGAGTATGAAGAGCAGTTTCCGGAATGAAACAGTAGAAGAGAACAGGAGGGATGGAAGATAATGATCAAAAAGAAGAATTTCAAATGTCAGCATCTTGGAGATAAATAGTTTTGGGTGATGATAAGGTCAAGGCTGTGATCATCCCTGTGAGCATTTGTGTTAGCCTGAGGAGCAGCCAGTCAGTGCTCAGGTTCATATTACAAGTCATTTACATGGTAAATGACTACACAAGAGACTTACATTGCAAGTTTAGACATTTTTATTGATGTATATATATGTATATAACAGGATTAAGTGGAACTCCTAAGGTCCATAATCCATTCCTCCTAGCCCTAAAGGGGCAACCTCAGTCAGTATCATCAGTCTTGAACTTCAGCTTTCTGAATTCTGAGATATGATGCAGTCTTCACCAACACAAAACATGTATAGCAAAATGTGAGACTGTGCCCCATGCTAAACTAACTTTCCTTGATTGCTCCTTCTTACAGTCTCACAGAACAAGAAGTTTCAATGAGTGCAGCACCAACTAGTTCAGATTATTTGTTGTAATAGTGATCAACCATGCTCTAAGAAGTCCCTAATATGAGTTGAATGCCTTGGTGCTGCCTCCATATTAGGTCTGTGTCCAGCACATACAATGATTCCAAGGTCCCTGAGGAGAGGTGGCTTTCCTAGTCAGCTAGTTTGGTACATAATCCAACTAATTTGACTAGATACGATCCCCTATCATAACTAGGGGGAGAATATCTTATCCCCAAAAAGGGGATTTATTGATCAGTTCATATTAGATCAGTGTCCCTAGCCTGAGTTCATGGTTTATTCCTTTTCCCATAGACTTATAGGGCATCTCTGAGGAAGAGTAACAAGACAGGCACTGAGGGAAGTAGAAGTGCTTATCTCAGTAGTGGGTTATGGTAGGAGCTAGGAGGAAATTAGTTCCTGAGAAGCAGGGATGTCAGCATAAAATCATAGTCTAAGGTTTGTGTATGCTTATGTATATGTGGTATATATATAAGTATGTATGTATATTTACGTGTGTTTATGTAGATAGGCAATGGAATTAGTAATAATTGCTTTCTACCACAGGTCTTGAGGAAGGTGGGAAAGGAACATGGAGGTTGGAGCTGAACAGAGTGACAGAATCAAGTGACATCTGCTTTAGCGGAGAGGTTATTCAGTTGCTCAGGCAGAACATGTATATTGATAATATACATTCAACTTGATATTTTCTTAGTCATTAAAATGTTTTACAATGACTGTCAATGTTTTGGAGGTTTTTCAATTAGATCCTCTAATAGTCAGTCATTGGTCCCTAAATTATCTGCATTTTTGATCACTGGCACCTTTTCTCTTTTATAGAAGGAAATTTCTCGTTGGGGTATTCTTTTTCAGACCATATATATTCAAATGAAATCTGTGATGAATACCTTCAACTGTGCAGATCTAAACCTTCCTATCCTGTGACTCTTGTCCTCCCATAACTTCACACCAGGGGATGAACCCTAGATTTTATGACAATAGATTATTTAGCACTTAAATCAGCATCAATTGTGCCCTTTTGAATTTGGAAGCCTTTAGCTCCATGTCATTTACATTTAGTTTTGTATTATTTCTCCATGGGTACTGGATGAAAGAAAAGTTTTGGTATGATTGATTTGGTAATGTGGTGATAGATAATATTTACATAAGTGTTTTATACATGAAGCATTTTTCTTATAACACCCATTGGAGGTAGGCAGTGGAAATCTTTAAAACTATGACAAAGTGAGAAAACATAAAGTAGATGAGGAATGCAGGAAAATTTAGAAAATGTAGCAGTTCAAAACAGTGGTTTTGGTGTTAATTTTTAGAATTTCAAAAAATATATTTAAAAAAAATAAAGTTAGTCTGGAAAAATATCAATTTATTAATGACATAGTGCTACAGCAAAAAAGAGAACTAAGTCAAAAGGAGAGAAGGGTTGATTTCTTACATTTTGGAAAATAGGTAATTTAACCTTCATCAGAAGTGAATTTTTTTTTCCTGGGCAAAACACTGAAGAGTTTAAAGCTTTTAAAAAAGGTTTTCAGCAAGTACGTATGTGTACACACACACACGCAGACACACACACACACACACACACACACACACACACACCTCTATGAAGACAAATATCGAGGTTAAAATTAAATTCCTGAGTTGTTAAACTCATATATCTTTTTGAAACTTTGAAGATGAAATATGGGAAAAAAATTTAATTTTCTTTATTTTAGAAACTCATTATCAAAGTAAAAATGTCACAGTATTAAGCTCAAAGTTTTAAAGACATTAAATTTAAAGAGGAATCTTACAGAAATTTGTGACATGATGGTGTCACTGTTCTAATATTATTTTCTGTAGCTCATAGTTTACTATCAGCCTGATACAATGAATAGAGTGGTGGTTTTGGAGTCAGAAAGACCTGGGTTCTCATATTGCCTCTGGTCACTACAGGCTATTTAAGACTAGTAACCTTCCAGTGCTCCCAACCAACTTTCTAACACACGTTGCTGATCTGCACTGGTGGACTTTCCAAACTGGGAATTTACTATACTAATGAAATTGCAGGTCCACCCCTCCCTCCACCAAGCTGAAATTATTTTGAAGAGCTGGATTAATGTAGGTGAACAAGTTTTATTTAAAATATAATAATAACCTAAGGATGTATATAGTACAAAGGTAATTTTCATTAGAATTTGTGGGAAAGTGCCAGAATTTGTACAATAACAACAAAAAACAGTCAAGTCCACGTACGCCAGTTGTCACACAATTTCTACCAAACATAGCCGGCCTTTAAAGCCTTAAACACCTAGAATTTCAACAGAGGAAAATTCTGCTACATAAGAAATAGGCTTGGGAGGATTCTGATGAGAAGCAGCTCTTCTGGCATGAGAAGTCAGGGATGTTTTCCCTTGAAAAGTGAGGTAAAGATTTCAGAGGTTCTCAAAAAGATAATAAAATTCATATCTACATAATATTTTAAGTATTACTCGCAAGCTCTAGGTAGGATTTAAAATGACAAATTACAGCAAAGTTTCCAATGTAGGAATTTGAATTCTCAAAAAAGAGCAGTTAATTGATAAAAGATCTTCCCTTTGTGATTTTAAGCCAGTGATCAAAATTATTTCATATTTACAAACAGAAGAAGGTTGTGTTTACATGTAGCATTCAATATTTGTCAAAATATATTCTGGAAGACTGGTCTGTGTTGTTTTCTGAGAAGTAGATAATTATTAATATTCTCTAGAACTGAGTGGTAACAAGGTAGTAACTACCTGTAAAAATACAACTGCAGATATAAAAGGGGATAAAATACTTCCTTCATTCCTAGTTTCTATTGAATGTAAAAAACATACAGTCAAATTAAATCAACTGGCATTTATTAAACCACAACCGGATGCCAGACACTGGGCTAATAAGCTCTAAGGATATTAGGAAAGAAAACAGAGACAAAACCCCAACTCAGTCCCTGCTCTCCAGGAGTTCACAGAATAATGGGAGAGACAGCACACAAACAGTTCTGTAAACACAAAATTAATAAACAGACTCCAGGGCTTACTTAGTACAGTGGTCTACAATTTTTAAAATTGTTGGAAGAGAGGAATTCAATTCCATTTTATTTCATTTGGTACTAACATTACTTGACCTATATAAAACCAACCTTGAAAGTGCCGTAACCAGGTGTCGAATGTAGTGAAATATTCTTGTTGAGTGTGAGTTGGTAGTGTTACTGCCATCAACATTTTACTTTTCTTTTTGAAGTTACTTTGAAATTCCCCAAGCTTTACTCTTATGAAAGTTATTTAACATAAAATCTACAAGTTTGCTTTTATATTAATCAGTAAACATTTCCCTTTTCGATGACAGGAATTATTAAAATGTTGCCCTCAGGTCTTAACCTGTGAATCTATAAAATAATTAAAATAGTTTGCAGTTTATCTCTTGTGTATAATCCCTGACATACAGCTTAGTTCTTTCCTAAAATCTTCATTTATTAGTTTTCCATTTATCAATTCCTAGCATGTCCCAAAATACTATCATATGCAACATTTATTTTTTTAATAGCTACTTGTTCCAGAGTGGCAATCCAGAACATCCAGGAGATATACTGATAAATACAACTGTGGAAGTTTTGCCTTTTAAGGTATGACTTGATTTTTTTTTCACTCAGCCTTTCTTAAGAACCAAGTACAATAGCAGAGATTTGATTCATAGGAGACTGTTGGCAGAAGATAAAACAAGCTGTTTCTTTTGATTGAAAATCTCAGTAGTGATAATTGTTGACCTTATAAAATATAGAGTAAGTCTATTTTCCTCATTTATGAAAGAGAAGGGGCCTAAGTTTTGCTCAAAAGAAAGGAGCCTGGAACTTCTTATAAAATTAAAATGGATCTTCCTTTTTGTTTTAGTTTAATTCACCTGTTGCAGCTAGACCAATTGCATTGTAATTTTAATGATTGTTACACATGATAAAGTGACCTGTGTCCTCACCCTTTCTCCCTCCTACTGTACTCATCAGAGAGGGCTCTATTAGGGAGGCACTGTCAGCAGAAGCCTTCTTCACCTCAGGCACTTGGATGATGGGGAAAAGGCAACACAAGTCTTGACTTTTCCTCCTGCAGTTGAACTAAGGAGGCTTCCACCTGAGACATTCAAAATAGAAGCAGCTTTAGAACCTTGGACGACTTCTCTTTTCTCCCACCTTTTCATGCCAGCTGATCCTCTTCATAAACCCCTGGCACATTGGGCCATTCTCCTGATTTTCTCATTTGGCTCTTCCAGACACTCACTCTTTGCCAGTCATTTATTACTCTCTCCTTTGAAGTTCATTTCATCGAACCTTTTTAGGTACTTTTGTGATCAGAGACCTTTCTCTTATGATTTGGGACTCCATCGTTCACCTTTGTGACCTTTCCAACACCCTGGCCTCCACCTCTACTTACAGCTTTCCGTCTTAGATTTACTACCACTCAAAACTGTTCTATCTCCAGTACTTGGAACTTTGAGGTCCACCTCTGAGATCACAGTCTCCTGCCCTTCCACTTGTCCTTTTTTCTAACTATTTAAAATTTTTCTTTCAGATTTATTGATTTATGTGTTTTTAGTTTTCATCTAACTCCTTTAAAGCCAGTTCTTTGACCTCACCATAATCTCTGGTTCTTAACTCTTGTTTTTCCAGTCCATAACACCCGTTTTGATTTTTTTCCCTCTCTCCACAGTCTGAAACCAATACTTGTTTAATTCTGTAAGATTTTGTCCTCCAACCTTCAATTGTTCATGCACTGCTAATTTTAGTTTTGGGTCACTCCCAACATCTACCTTAACAACTTCAACATCAGCAGAAAACTGCTGGGGAAAAGTCACAAAATGGAATTGGGACCATTCCAAATTCATGTTATCCAACCTCAGCTGGGCTTGTCCTCATGCATGGCATGCCTTGCTTTTCTTCTATCTCTGACCAAGTGCTCTGCTTCTCCTACTCCTGAGGTTTTTCAATGCCTCCTACTCTACTCATTTAGAATCAATACCAGTCATTCTAAGTTGCCTTTTATCTCTGCTTTTCAACCTCTTCACTTATATTTTCTTCCTTCATTCTGTGCTCAGATGATGATAGCCCTTCTTCTTGCCAAGGCTAATCCCTATATTTCTGTCCTCAGTACCATCCCTCACTCAGTATCTTTGTACCAACAGACATGTCAGGTTTCATCTCTTCTAAAAAATCAACAAAAACTTCTTGTCCCTATTATTCCCTCTATCACAGAGCCTACTACACTACTACTTCTTGCAGGCCTGAAACTGCTGTCAGAAGTCACCAGTGACCTCTTCATTGCTCTGGTAGCATTTTCCTTAGTCCTAGTCCTTCCTGATCATTGCAAAAATATACCTCATAGGTCACTTGTCCCTTATTAGTCTCTCCCTGTGGGCTGGTATTCCTTCATAGATGTATTTATGTCCCTTGCACATATCATACAGAGGGCCTTGACCCTTTTCCATTTATTAATTTATTATAAAAAGCATTATTATAATTTTAAAGTTTCTACATTCCAAATTAATTATACAAGACCTGAAGGGGTTTTTTTAAGGTTTGGGCTAATTTTTTAAAAAGTTACATAAAGATCAAATTCGTTTAATGAAGCCTTTTTAAAAAAATACGGGGGATCTTTATATACTTTTAGTATATGGTAATGAGTACTTTGCTGTTCTTTTGCATAAGTAATTATTTTCATAATGAATATTTCTGTTTTAGGGTGAAGAGTTGGAAACAAGCAAAGAAACCAAAGATAATCAATTAGAAGATGGTTATGTCAGAATAGGTAACATATACCATTAATTAGTAAAAACTCATTTTCTCATGCAAACTTCTTGAGTGCAAATACTGTCAAACTTTTGTATTGTTATTGCCAACAAGCATGTAGCAGGTGCCTAAAAATGTTTATTGATTATGTGGATTTATTCTTGAAATGTAAACTTACTTCCTTTGGGGCAATATTTTATTATACACTTAGAATAATCAGGATTCAGTCATTTAAAAAACCTATAAGGTTATGGTTATTTATGAATCTTATATTGGTTATTTTTATTGTTTTGGAATTTTGCTTTCTAGTAAAAATTTCAGATGTAAAATCAAAATTCTGGTAAATTAGCATTGTGTACTTGAGAAATTTAGAATTTTAAAGGTTAGAGGCAAATTATATATGTCTTAATTTTGTTGGCATGATAATAAGCCCATCTATTCAGTTAAATATTCAGTCCTATTTCATGTTTCAATTCATCAGTCTGTTCACTGGTGACACTTTTTATTTTGAAGGAAAATTTGAAGGTGGTGTGGCAGAAGGAATGGTGGATCCCAGTCTGAACCCCATTTCAGCCTTCCGTCTTTCAGTTATACAGAATTCTGCTGTTTGGGCTGTACTTAATGAGGTGAGATACTTCTTTAATTTAGTGAAATCAGTGGGGAGTGTTTGTATCTTTTCAAAAAGATTTCAAATTCCTTTTACCTTAAGACTTTGATATTGTACTTAAAGAATTTAGAATTTATTGCTTTTACAAATTAACTTAAAATTCTCTATTTCAGATTCATATTAAAAAGGTTCCAAATTGACCAAGTTCTCTTAGGAAGTCAAGCTCATTTCAGACAAAACGATCTCAAAGGGACTTTTCAGCTCTGAAATTGATTCCGTGTAAGATTGTTCTTTAAGAAAAACATGTTAGAAAAAATTCAAGACAATGAAGCATGTTTCTATTCTCTTTTGTATTTCACTTGAACACTACCTCTTGTGAAATCTACTGTAGATAAGATTGTATTAAGCCTTTTGGTCAGATCAATTCAGAGAATTAATCCATCCATATTATTCACATGAAGCCTAAGTCCTTTATTTGAACATCATTTGTACATTTTTCACATTGTGTTAGTATTGTCTTGTATTATTTTGGTATTTTCCTAATACATAAGAGGTGTACATATTCCTTCAATATAAGAAGAATGTTAAATACATTTTATGAAGGGGGTACTTTTGGATTTCATTTATTTTACTATTGCAAACCCCCTTTTATAGATTATCAGGGATATATATGTATAAATATAAATATACAGAAAACCATTAATTTAATTTATTGAAATTATTTGAGGAGTAAATATTTTGGTGCATAAACTTTGAATTACTTTTTAAAAACAGATTACACCTTGCTTTTTTAAGTTTTATGTATTTTTCTTTGAAAATGAAAACATTTCAAATGGTAATGTCTTTTCAAATGTACTGCCAGTATAAATAATTCCAGGTGGATTTCCTAAATGAAGTACTTTTGTATCCTAAAGGATCTGAAATAGTGTATTTTCCAAGGCATCATCATTCCTTAAATCCCCTTGCTTTGAAGATTAGTTTCTGTGTGGGCTGTAACACTGTACCGTGTACGGGGTAAGGCCATATACAAAGCAGTTTGTTAAATTTTAGCATACAAATATACATAAAAAATAAAATTAACAGGCTTAATGTTTCCCTGTTATGCATTGAAACAAGTTGTATTTTCTTTTTGATGTTTGTAATCAACTCAATATTCCTTTCATTAAATATTACCTAGATATATACATTCATGTTTTATAAGTTTGGAAAAATTTTTTTGTAACACTTGTATCAAATTTTTTTCTAGGAAATGTTACTGTATTTACAAATTTAAAGACAAATGATGTGACAGATTTTTAGTGAAAGGTACTGTTGCAAACAAATTGTATTTCTCCACTGATTTAATTTGCATTTTAAATTTGTAACCTGTGTCCAAGAAATATAATTGCATAATTGATTTACATGTAATTCCAAAAGTACTATTTAGTGTGGGTTTTTGTTTTTTAATCAACTTCAGAAATTATCTTTGTAAAACTTTTTCTTTTATTAAAGAAGCTGAAAGTCTAAGGATGATGCAAGATGCAAATATTTTGATTCATTTCATATTGGTTTTCTTGCTTCTAACTTCCTGCCAAAATTTTTTTCCTGATTTTATTTTTTAAAGATGCTAATGTCCAAGTTCAGTTTAAATTTTGCCTTAGGGTTTAGTTATTTCTGAGTCAGTTTAGCCAAAATTCCTAAAGTAGAGGATTTGAAAAGGAAGAAAAATTTTTTAGATGTTTGTGGCGTATGAGGCGTCTTCTTAATTGACTGTTACAGAGTTAATAGTATCATTCCAAGTGTCAAGATCCCCTCAAATACAGCCTCTACCAGCTGAGTTATTATTTAAATAAACTACTTTGTGACAAGATTGAGAAACTTAAAGAAGAGCATTGAGAAGCATGTATGGTTGCTATTGCACCTTGCCATTTTAAAATTCATTCCAGTCAGCCTTGGTAGTCTTCCCCATCCCCTTTCCTGGGATCCTTATTGGTTAAATAACAGCTTAGATCCCACCTCCTTCTCCTTGAAGCCTCTACCAATCAATTACTTATGTTTTCTGAACTCCCATTAGTTATACTGTGCCTCATAGTTGTACATTTAAATCAGAAGTTTTAAGTTCTTGCCATCATTTCAGACATGTTAAAATTTTTTGTCTTCTCTACTAGATTTTCAGCTCTTGGCGAGCGTCTGTTACATGCATTTTCTTTCATGAATCACTTTCTCTTCCTCTTTTTCTGCCTGTTTTTCTCCTCCCACCTCCTCTCTGTAAGAGGCAGCATGATGTAATCACTTAACCCCTCAAGCTCTAGGCAGTGAAAGTGCAGATCTGGAGTAAAGGGAGTTTGGGGTTCCATATACTAATGAAATCACAGGTTCTATTGCCAAATCCTTTCCCCTGATTTGTTCCTGTATACTCCAAGATGCCTAGCACACAAAGCACTAGGCGCAAAGGTGCTCAATAAATACTCGGTTGATTTGTTCATTGTTTCTCCTACTTCTAGTGCAGGTCCTTCACAAATTAAGGGCTCTCTCCAGCATGGCACAAAGATCCCTGTAAATTACAGTTTAGTTCTTCAGTGAGGTTAGGTTTTAAAGTGTAAAAGGCATTACTCTGTTCTAGTAAGAGGTAACTTGAAGGCAAGCTATCTGGATTTTGAAGAATAGGCGAACGTTTATCATGACTCAAACCTTTTGTTTATGTTGAGCAATGGTATAGTTTTATATTCAGAACAAGAACCTGGTGATGTATGCTTTCCCATTTGTCAGTCAGAAGACATTTAGATACAGAGTGTGCTAACAGGAACATTTTAGTTGCACTGATAACTCAAGGTCAAAGCATACGACCACATATATGTATATATAATTTGCATCTGAGATCTAGTGGTGAAAGCTATTAGAAAATTATATTAAATGTATTTTAAGTGAAAAAAGCTTCCCATACAGTGTTGTTTTGGGAAGAGTTAGATTTTTTTATAAAGTAACAAAACTGAAGACTGCCTTTTCTAAGAAAGATTGGTTACTCAGAAATAGTAGTTTTAAGAAAGACTATCATGAAAGTGAGACAGAAAAGCAAGTCATGTTGGATATTCAGAAACGCTTGTGTCTCTGGCACATATGACACATGTCAAGACCTAGAAATCATATCCCTAAAGCTTTATCCTGTACATTCTCTCCCATGAACATTATAGAGGCTTAATTGGGAGATCAATAACCAGAGATTGCTGGTGGAAAATTATTAGTACATCCTTATTAAATGTTGGAGCATAGTATGGTTACAAGACCCCAGAATTTGTGTTAGCAACAGATAAAAAAGTACACTCTTTCTTTCTGGAAAGGACAGTATATGATTAAGTTCTTAGAGGATACAGTAATCATTAACTAATTAAGACTACTCTTGAATTTGAACAATTATTGTCTAAACCCATTTTTGAATTTTAGACAACCATATTTGGAATAGTAAATTCACAAAAATTATTTTACGCTATGCAGTGTTCAGACTATATTGAAAGACTTGGAGGAAAGAACTAACATTTGGTTATTTTATATTTGTCTCTATACTTCCTGTACTTTGTATGTTGGAAACTGTTCACAATACCCATAAATCAATTACTTCATATGCCTAATGATATTCTTTTGTCATATCTGTTATTTTTGAGTGCATCTAATATTGCCATACCCTCTAGATTCATATAGTGAGAAATACAGAAATAAAGTAAATAAAAGAATAACTACTAATAATGTGGCCAAAAACACCATTCAAAAAGTTCACTCAATTTTCCTAAAAGCGTAAGTTTTTTAATTTGTTGCTTTTTAAAAAATGGTCTTGAAATGACTGGATTTGATAAATGCTGCAATAAGTCAATGTTTTCTGCTTTATTAATGCATGTGCCCATTTATGCTACAAGAAAATAATGCACTCATGCTCTTGAGAAGTAGGATTTTATTTGTCACATATATCAGTGATATTTTGGCCCATTTCAAAAGAAGGATGTCTATTGTATTAGATCACACTATGAGAAAGTTCTCTAGCTTCTTGTTTCAGGAAAGGTAAATAAAAACATTTCAACGTAAAGTATTTCCAAAGTATATGAACATTTTCTTGATGATTGTAAGCTCTGTAAAAGCAGAAAATGTTATATATTTTTTAATCTTTTGATTCCAGGCCCTAGTATAGTGCCTCTTTCATAAGTTATTTAAATGGGGAAATGATGTTTTTAAAAAGTTTGTGTAAACAATATGGATGCTTTCTGCAAAGAAATGTTTTTAATATCCTTGATTGTTAGCAAGGGTATTTGAGTATTACCACCTTCTAGTTATGCCCTTAAATTGGTAGCCAATGCTAGAATTGATGCTTTAGAGTTCAGTTGAGATTACATTTTATTTTCCCTTAAAACTCAGTATTTGCCAAGATTTGGTAAAAATACTTTTTGAGGAAATACTTTTTCTGAGCCTTAAAAATGGCCGATAGTTAACAGTACTGTAAGATGCACTGCCAGCAAATAACTTTCTGTTTGGGCATAGGGGAATATAAAATGAAATTTGTTTAGAACATAGTTTTTTTTTTTTTTAAGTAAAAAAAATTTTAACGTGGACCTTATTTCAGTTCTTCATTTGGAGAAATTTTTCCTTTTTTAAGAAGATAACATTTGGAGAGATCTTCCCTATGGAATCTTTACTTGACAGGTTCTACAAGAGGCTTTTCTTCCAAAATGTGATCCATGTTTCCCTTACATGTCCTCATTACTCAATTGTGCAGTATCTGCAGTAATCCTTTGAGTATCTGTTGGATTTTTATCGGTAGTTGATCTTTGTTTGAAATCTTGCTGCTATAAATTGAAAACCTGATAATGGGTGATGTCGATTGTGCCTTTCATCACTGTTCTTTCTGTGCCACAGCTGTCCATGTGTATTTGAAATAAAGAATTTTTTAAAAATTCAAGCAGAATTCAAGGTTCATTCTAATAAAACACTGTAATATGAAACATAGGTTACATAGCATTTTATGGTCACAAAATCACACACATCAATCTCATCTGATGGCCACAACAAACAGGAGAAGATATGCAAAAAGTATTCTATCCCAGAGATGAACCTAAGGTATAGAGGCAAGAGGATGAAACCAGTAGACTTTGGTTGTAGTCTTTATTTAGGACTCTTGGGGCACATCACAATTACTCCTCATTGATGAAATGGATCCTTCTCCATTTGTCGAACACTCTCAATGATTCACATCACAAAATACTGGTGGCATTATTTTAATGTAACACCCATTTTCAGTTATAAAAACAAATGTGGCGATCAATCAATACGTGCTACTATGCCATCTTTAGACTTTGGTGATGAGTAAATTTTTCAAAAAATCCTTGTTATATTTAATGTCAGTATAATTAATGGTTAACATTTGCGTTCATTCCTTTTAAGAAAGCTGAATTCACAAGAGGACAAATGTATACTCTTAAACTAATGTACATATGCATCTTCGGTAGTGGAATTAAAAATAAGTTAAAAACTTTTACAATAATTTACATTCTTTTTGTTTCAGATTACAGGTTATTTTGTGTTTTTGTTAATACAGTTTAATAGCTATACATGTAAATGTAAACACAGAATTTATATTCAAAAACAAACTGACACAGAGTTCCCAAAATCTAAACAGCTAAATTACAGATGTCCTTTTCATAGGAATAGTACATAAGGCCTGGTTGGGAGGGGAGTTCCAAGCTACAAACAAACACATTTTTCCTATAGGAATGACCATGTTTTAGTTTGGTCAGATGTTTCAAGTCACAGAACAGATCCACAACAACCTAGGTAAGTCCACAAAAATCTACCTACCAATTACTTACCATTGTTTCTATGGGGAAATTAATTTCTCACTGAATTCCCACAATGGAACTAGGGATTAAAAAAAAAAAAGATTCATACTGCACAATGGTCCTTTATTTTATCAAAAGCATTCCCTGCAGGGTTTCTTTACACCTCACAGGTATTTACCAAAATTATTTTTCTAATGGTCTTTTCCAGATTCCATCCACATCATAAAGGGAGACATACATATAATATACCTTACAAATCTGGATGTTCTTTGGGTGAATGGGGGGAGGGGGAAGGAGAGGGTGATAAAAATTCAGAACACTGCATTTATAATCACATCATTTCTAAAACAGTGACAATTATTTATCTCATTTAGTATCAAAGAATAAAACATGAAACCTTCCATAAGCAGAGATTCTTAATTTCCGAGTGCGTCCACAGTATCACATCCTTTGATTTTACTCAGCCCTATAAAGTACAGTGTAGGGGGAACAGGTGTTTCCTACTTGTTCCAGTTTCTCAGGTAACACCAATCCCAGGTTCACCCACTTTCCATCAAAGCCTTTCTGCCTTTACCATAGCCAAAACCCTATTTTCCAACTCTTTTCCTTTCCCAAGTTCCTTATCAAAGGGCACACAGATTCACACATTCTCCCCTACTTTGTTAATGAAACAAACACACAATTCTCCTGATGAATTTAAAGGATTCTCCTGCCAGTAGATATAAGAACACAGAGAAGGATTTTAAAATGGCTAGAAAAGTTATATACTTCTAAATCTTTTCAATCTACACAAATGTAAAGGGCAGCAGGTCTCCTTAGTTCTTAGTACCCTATTTGTTGACCCATCTTCTTGTCTTTATCACTCAAAACTACAAGCAAGGTTTTGTTGTACTCAACAGATTTCATATCCTATGGAAACTAGAGTCAAGCCTCAGGTAGAAGTAGCTGACACAGTTGTTTAAAAAACTGTTTTTGCTCCAACTGTGTAGGGATTAGAAACCAGGTTAGGTTTTAGATTAACAGTGTCCATCCAAACCTACTATGTCTTTGGACTTTTCAAGTACTAAATGAGATGGCAGATTTGCTATACAATTTATCCATTCCCCCACCCCAGCAGTGTCTCTGATCGTTCATGAATGAAGGTAGACTTCCCACAGGTTTTAGATATTCTGCACTGACTTTCTGCTTCTGACTGCTTTGACTGAAGCATATTCACTTAGCAAGTAAAGACAATTTTTGATGTACATGAAATTGTACTTTTTTACTTACTGTGCTGAAGTAATGGTTTGCACTTAAAGGTTTCCAAAGGGCTTTAAACATATCTCATGCTCATTATGCTCTACAAAGAAGACTTGATTATCCTCATTTTGCAGATGAGGAAACTGGGGTTAAGTGGCTTGCCCAAGGTTACAAAACTACCAAGGGTCTAAGGAAGGATGTGAATGCAGGTTTTCCTGACTCCCAAGACCAGCACTCATTCTGTACCTTGCTGCCCATATATGGTAATGAATTTATGTTCTCTATAATCTCTAGTTCTATCATCCCTGAAGTCTGTTTCCATTTCAATAGATTCCATATGTTTTCTGTCTATTCCCACTTCAGAAATCATACTCCATCTGAATTTCCAGGTCACTCAGTCCTGAACCAGATGACTTGATGATGGCCTCTATTGGTGGAAATTACGTTTTGCCCAAAAGCAGTCAGTATAATCTCTCCATATAATATGTCAAATAAAGACCTAGAGGGTTTCAGTAGGCTACTAAACAGATATGGAGCCCAAAATAGATAATGTAATCATGAAGTTCATAAATCAGATGCATAGTGTATAAAGTGAGGTAGATGTAGCTAAGATTCAGGCTTGACAGGTCTTTATGACCTTATATGAAAATGGTCATCTTGTCCTCCAATGTCTTTTCCAGGTTAAACACCATAAGTTCCTTCAATTCTCATACAGCACAGTTTCCACTCCTTCCAACATGCATCACAGCATATAAAAGTCCTTTCTAAAATATAGTATCGAGATCTAGTTACCATTCTCATCAAGTGGTTTGACAGTAAATTACAGATTCAGAACTAGAAGACACCAAGACCATAAATCCAATCCCTATTTTAATTATCAATCCCATCTACACCTCTCTTCCCCCAATTCCACACAACACATGTCTATTTAATACAAGGGGCTAAAACCCTATTAGTTGTTTTGGCTGCCAAAGAACAGTTTACTCCTACTGAGCTTGCAATTCATTAAAATCCCACATCTTTTTCACAGGAGTCACTGTGTTCATCCTAGAATTGATTTTTAAAAACTCAAATGTTGGATTTTTCAATATTCAAGTCAACCAAATAGTAACTAGCCATATGCAAGGCACAGTACTAAGTACTAGGGATATAAATAAAAACCAATTAGTCCATTCCCTCCAAGAGGTTAATCCTAACAATAGGAAATGAAGGGTCAAAAAAGAAGTCAGCCAAAAAACTCTCAGCAAGTCAGAGGTGAGAAAGAAGTAAGATATGGGGGTGCTGGGTATGGCCTCTGGAGGGGATATCTGAGCTGTGCCCTGACACGAGGAAGGAGGGACAACCTATACCAATATACATTGGTAGGAAATTATATGCTAAATTGGAGAACAGTGAGTATTTCCCCCCTTTGGTTGGTTCATATAAACACATGAAGGGCAAATAGTGTGGAACAGAACTGGAAAGCTAGATGGAAGCAAAATTCTGACAGTCTTTAAACTCCAGGCCAAGGAATTTGCATTTTATTTTGGAGATAATAGAATACCACTAAAAGTTTTTGAGCAGGGAAATGATAAGGTCAGTTCTATGCCTTAGAAACTTTTGCAGCTTGAGAGGAGGATAAATTAGAATGGTGGCGGGAAGACCAATGAAGACGTTGTTAACAATAGTCCAAACAAGAGGTAGGAGAGAATATGAACTTGGGTAAAAGCTGCTTTGTAGAAAAAAAAAAGTAATGTTTTTGGAATCCAATTCTGTCTTCCAGCACATTGGCTGTCTCCCCTAGCTTTGTGCTGTTTGTGTATTTGATGTGTATGCCATCAAACGTTCTTTCCCTCCTTAAATTTTCCAAGACACTTTGTTAGCATCCATCCTTTGATCTTATCTCCAACTGCTTTATACACTTCTGAACTCCTTTAGAATTGGGACTATGAAAGTATGGAAAACCTTGGTTTTAAATCCCACCTCAGATCCTCAGATCTATGGCCAAGGGCAAGTCACTTAACCTTGCTAAGCCTGTTTTTCCTGTCTGTAAATGGAAGCGACTATTAGACTCCATGGTTCTTAAATCTATTCCTAGTCCCTATCCTACTTTGCACCTAGTAGATTCTTAATGTTTATTGAAAACACTGATAAAAATACTGAACACACAAATCCTTATGACTTTCTACTAGGAACCTCCAATCCAGATGGATACTGAATTCATAATTACAAGTTTACTGTCCATGTGGGACTTTGTTTAAAAAAAAAAAAAAAGCCTGGCTAAAATTCAGATACTACAGCAGTCTTTATTACTCTGGCAAGAAAGTCTAGTGTGTTATGCATTTAATGAAATAATGCTGCCTCATAAGGATTACCCCATTCTGTAACGTGCTTACTAACCATTCTTTAACAGTAAATTAGCAGAATTTTACCAGGAATCAAATTCATGTTCACCACCAAATACTTTGAAGAATCTACTTTCTTCCCCCTTTTGAAAATCAAGACATTTACCTGTCCTCCTTCCCAAGCACGTTTCCTATTCTTCATAATTCTTCAAAGAAGTTCAACCCTCTTATTTTACAGAAGAGAAAGCTGAGGCACAGAGGTTAAATAACTTGCCCAAGGTCACATGGTAAGTGGCAGAACTTGGAAAAGGCTTCTTGACTTTAAAAAAGTTGATTACCTTGCTGAAATGAATTAACCACCTTACTAGACAGAAAAAAGAATAATGAATTATTGCTATGACAACAATAAATTTTTTATATAGCATACTTTAAAAATTTAAACATTCTAAAGTATTCAGGGCAGGTGTTTTCCCCTAGTAAACAAAAGTGATCTGAAATACCACCCAAAATGCCAGAGCTATAGGAAGAAATAAGCCATTTCAAAGATGTTGGCTAAGTGTTACAGGGCTTAGCTGCATTCATTAAGAAAGCACCAACTTCTAATGAAATAATATTTGGCCTCTACTGGATAATGTCACTTATATGCCTATTTTAATGTTTTGTGGCTGGTAACTGGGTTCTGGAAGGCCAGGCCAACAGAGTACAAGTTCTGGAAAGTCTTAACCTGCCTTTCTAAAGCTAACAAGGCTTGAAGTAAACAAGTAATATATATGTTTCTCATGGGCCGGTCTAGATTGCTACATTATGAGGCTCAAAACCAAGGGTTAAGCCAGTAGGTTATTAAAACATTTTGATCTCAGTGCCTATTAAAGCAGAGTTGTGCGCTCTGTGATAGAGATCACCAATAAAATCAAGGATCCTTGAAATTCTGAAGTATGGAATTTACTGTTAAGGAAGGGTAAAAATCAAAATGCTTCCCAAAAAATAACTTAAAATTACTGCTTAGTCAAAACTAAAAAGGCTTACACTTTGGTTTAAAAATATTTATTACACAAATGTATATTTTATGATTTTAAAGAATGTACTGTGAGTGGAATCAACATGAAGTTGTAAATATATCCAAAAATTCACAAAAACTTTACATTTTTAAAGATATCTACAATTAAAATTTATTTACACTTTTTACAAGAAATCTCTGCCACTTTAACAATACTGTTGACAACTAACAGTCACATTTTTTATTTCACTCTATACTTGTAGAAAGAGCACAGCGTGTGAGTGAAGTTCCATCCCAGTGCTAACGACAATCCGTAGAGTAGAATGAGAGGTGCAAATGGATACAAAAGAATTACTGTGTTTTTCAAAAATGGCAGTGCTGGAAAGCAAGGGAAAAAATCCAGATAAATAGAAAAAGTGAATAAAACATTAATTCCTAATTACACATCTCAAAATCTAGTTTGGGTTGTACAAAAGTAATCAATATTTTGCTAGCAACCATATTTAAAAAAGGTTCCAAATCATGAATAAGAAAAATGTAAATTAAAAACAGTGAGTTTCTGCCTTACATTCCTTTGGCCCAGAAATACCACTATTAATAATATATCACAAAAAAATCTAAGAAAGGAAAGGCCTCACATGTACAAAAATAGTTAAAGCAGTATTCTTAGTAATAGTAAAGAATTAAGAAACAAAGAGGGTAGCTTATAATCAGGGAATGGCTGCATATATTATGTATGGTATATCAGAGACTCAAGAAATCTGATGAATGCAGCAACCCGTCATCACTCCAGAAAACTAAAGAAGCAAGCTTCTTCAAGCAAGGTGACTGACTATAGATGTACCTGACATACATTTTCAGGCATGATCAATGTGTATTCACAAGTTTTGCTGAACTGCACTCGAAATTTCAAGGGAAGGCTTTTTATTCCGAGGAAAAAGTTGCAGGGAGAGGTATGATGAGGGCAGAGATAGTGATGCAAAAATAAAGAACATCAATATTTAAAAATCTCCAGAAAATATAGAAGGGACAAATAAATACAAGGGAGTGGGGGAGGGGAGAGGGTGTGTCAGCACTGTCTGCTAAATTTCACACTTTTATATAAAAAGACTTGACAATGACCTCCCCCCCCCCCCCCACCCCCCAGCGGTGGTGAGTGAGTCTCCTCCAGGCTCCTTGCCATGCAGCATATATAAGGACTCCTGGGCTGCTATCTGCCTTTGAATTCTTAGGACTTCTAGGTGTTTTTGCCCACCCTGCAGCCTAAGTTCTCCTCCTATGACTTATTGCTTCCAATTACACAAAAGCTCCGTCAGTTCAGAGACTATCTTTTTCCACTTGTTTCCTTAGCATTCAGCACAGTGCTTATCTTTATCCATAAAGTAGGAACTGCTCTAACGTATACCTTGAAACTCAAATCTGTGGCTAAAGTTCTGACAGCAATTAAAAGAGTACTAAGATTAGCTAAGAGGAAGTCAGAGGAAAGAAAAGAGATTATTTCGAACAGTTACCGAACATTAAACATGCCAAGTCAGTTAAGCAATTACAAAAACATACTGCTTTATAAGTAAATATTCTAAAAGTACCAAAAAATAGGAATATTTTGAAAAGCAACTGTGATTAGTAAAATAAGGCAGAGACACCCACACCAAACTTGAGGTAAAAAACACTAATCCAAATTCTAACAATGTCTACAAAGCTTAGGTACAGAAGAGCCATTTTTTAAGACAAAATATTTGTTGAAATCCCAAATTTAGCATAATTTGCAGTAGGGAAACATTAGAAGCTTTAACCATAAATCCAGGACTGAAGTTAAGGATGCTCCTTTCTACTACTGTTAGTTGACAAAATTCTAAAAACTGATTTTTTTTTGGAGCTATTGATACCACAAAAGGCATAAGAAACCAAAATTATTCCTGTTTCCTGACATGATGGTTTACCCGGAAACCTCCCAAAGAATCAGCAAAGAAACTAATTCAGACAATTAATAGCTTTGCTCAAGTAGCTAGATCCATAATCAACCGTTTCCAAACAAATTCTAGCAATTTTTCTCTTCATGTTTCTAATATAAAAAATTTACAGTATTTTCAAAGAAAGGCATTGCCCTTCCCCTCCTCCCCCCGCCCCAATCCTCTGCCTCTCAGTCCTTTAGCAAACAAACAAAAATTCCAAACACACACAGGATATTGGTAAAATGGTGAATAATTTTATCTCACAAAATGGCCCTTTGCATAAAAATACAACTTGGTTTTAGGGTTTCTCTCTCTTCTTTTGTTTTCCAAGATGAACTTATAATAAGGATTTTGGGTCCCTAGGGAATCATTATTTATTGAGTATGTGCTAAACAGGCATCTATTGAATTAAGAAATGCAGAATTTAATAGGAGTGAATTTCAAGTGGCTGAATATAAGTGTGGCTTTGAAGAGTTGAGAAAAAGGCCACAAATCTATTTATTGCAAGTAAGCTGTAAAGCGATGAATATTGAAAGGCAATAAGTGAATTATGTAATTTGTTTCCTTGCTTTCTAATATTAAATACTTTTACATAAATTTCAATTCTTGGTTATACTTACCACTGTATCCTAGGAATGTTACATAGATGTAATAACCAACGGCAATCAACCATAACGTATTTCCAACAAAGTAGCCAATAAATGTATCTGTCATGATAACATCTGTAAGAAAAGAAAAAAAAACTTTACTGTTGTGTACAATAAAGATGAACAATATCATTTTGAAACTGATTTGCTACTTACAGTTAATGAAAAATAGCTGGATAAAATGCAAAATGACTAGTAGAGGATAGAAAGCATTCAAATGAACATCAAAGGCATATCCCCATTCCACATCATAGTCTCTGCTCTGTCGCTTCACTAAGTACTTGTTAGAGATAAACCTAATGGAAAATAAATTGAAAAGAATAAAATTAGGCAATATAAAAATATCAAATGATTTCATAAAGTGACAAGTGATATAAATATTCATGTATCATAGTAACCATAGTACACTAACTATAGCAACTATACAGTAATATAGTAATTTTCATATAGTAACATTCATTACTAGAACATTTATTAAATATATGTTGTGTGTGTCATGCAAACTAAATTTGGGCTACAAATTCCATTTTATACATTTATATCAACTCTAAAATAATGACAATTGTTAACATATTAACATATTCAAAGAAATCCCTCCTCTAAAATGCTTTTCAATTTTATTATGAAAATGTGAGAGTTTATTCCCTTTGTCTGTTTCAATGAAAATTTCAAAAGAATGAACAGAAGAAACTGGAAGACATACAGGAAGACAATGGCCTTGCTATCACAGATTCAGTACTCTGAAGAAGAAGGGAATGTAATAATTAAGAGCAGGTAGCATTTTAAGGCACTTTAATGACTGACTCATTTACAGAGGCAGTTTGTTCCAATTTTTCCCCAGGAAGATTTTTTTTCTTCGTTCATAACCTAAATACACATAGCATGTTACTGTATAACAAGAATGTTGACTCAATAATCACTTATTAAACACCCTTTATATTATGTAAGGTTCTGCCAGGTACTAAGGATACAAAGACAAAAACTATCCTCCACATGTAAAGAAGATAATTCGAGGATGGAGATCGCACTAGCAACTGCAGGAAGCAAGAAGGTCATTCTGGGTCTTCATAAGATATTTTGGTAACTAGCTATGTGATGATGGAAGATGGGAAAGATTGAAAAACTATCAACTGGTAGGGTCCAGAAACAGTCTAGATGAGAGGTGATAAGGTCCTAAAGAAAGGTAATTGTCTAGCAAATATAAAAGTGTTAATGGAAAGAAAAGGTATGAAAAAAACATTACAGGAATTGGCAACTGATTAACTACAGAGAATAAAGTCAGTAACCAAATACAAAAAGCAGATCATATATTTTTCACAGCTTATAGAAGATAAACTTTAACTAAACAAGGAATAAAGACAATTACAAAAGATATAATGGATAATGTTGATTAATTTGAAAAGCTTTTCACCCCCATACAAGTAAAATTAAATGCCCAGGATAAGAATGGAAGTGGTAGAAAGGGATGAGGGCTGCGGAGAATCATTTATTTCTGATAAGGAAGTATCCAACAGGCAAAGACAATCAACAGAAATATAAAAGACCAAAAACCACTTAAAAGACAAGAGTTCCAAGAATATGAAAACAGTTCTCAAAAGAACTGAAAACTATTAGCTACTACATGGAAGAATGCTACAAACCACAAATAGTCAAAGAAATACAAATCAAAACAACCCCAAGGGCAAAAACGAAAAGAATGTAGGAGTAAGTCATGTTGGAGGGATTGTTGGTGGAGTTGTGAACTGATGCAATTATACTGGAAAGCAATCAGTAATCATGCAAATGAAGTGACTAAAATGTCCACTCCTTTGATTCAAGAGTTGCTACTGCTAG
This sequence comes from Notamacropus eugenii, assembly GCF_028372415.1. NCBI lineage: Eukaryota > Metazoa > Chordata > Mammalia > Diprotodontia > Macropodidae > Notamacropus > Notamacropus eugenii. The sequence goes on along the minus strand of NC_092876.1, from coordinate 406,011,358 downwards.
GCTTATACTTCTACAATGTGAATGACAAAAAGACAGGCTTCATGTACAGCAAAATACTTAAAGCAACACCATTTGTGGTAGCAAAGAACTAGACATGAAGTAAATTTTCACTGGGAAATGTCTCAATTGTGGTACATGAACGTAACAGAATATTCTTGTACTATAATGAACATAATCAATAAAAGAATAGAAAGACATATGAAAAGATGCCAAGTCACGTAAGTAGGACAAGAAAAACATTTCCACTGCTGTAGAAAGGACAACAAAATAAATGAAATTCAATGCTATGAAATTACAATATAGGAACCTGGCCCTAAAGAAGATATAAAAGCAACACCAAATATAAACTTAATTAAAAGGGAAAAGGGGGTAAACTATATTTTCCAAAGGTAATATTGACAATGAATTAATTTCAATACTTGACTAATTCCCCAACTGGCACAGATTAGAACTACACGGAGGAAAAGCTAAACGAACTACAACAGCGAACAGCACAAGGATAAACAGCAGAACTACAAGGTGAAGGACCTCCACTTACCACGACCAGCTCTACATAAATCTAATCAATAAACAAAGCAAGACAGACATTAAGGACCTGAATAAAATTTTTGAAAAATCAGACATGATACACACATGACAATTACTGAATGAAAGCAGAAAGGAGTATATATTTCTCTGGCGTACATGGCACCCTTCCAAAAACTGTTGAGACAGAAGTCTCAAACAAACGCACATGTACAGAATGACTTTTTTATTGTGGCTTTTTTCCTTTTGTTCTATTTCTTCCTTCACAACATAACTAATATGGAAATATGTTTAACATGATTGCACATATACAACCTATATCAGATTGCTTGCCCTCTTTGGGAGGGGGTAGGGAGAAAAACTTGGAACTCAAAAGTTTTATAAAAAATGAATGTTGAATGACTAATGTGAAAACATGTTTAATATGAAAGTACATGTAGAGCCTATATCAGACTGCATGCTGTCTTGGGGAAGGGGGAAGGGAAAAATTTAGAACTCAAAATCTTACGGCAGTGTATGTTGAAAACTAAAATTAATTTAAAAATTTTTTTAGAATATCCCCCATATACACATCACTTCTTGAAACATTCCCCTAGTCCCACTGAATTCTCCCACTTAACAGACAACAGAGAAACTCAATTAAGCAAAACTAATAAAGAAACCATTCCAAACAACATATCCAAAATTTTACAGCTTTCATACCTCACACCTCTCTCTGCTGAAAATGTATGTTTTATTCTGTTCTCTGGGACCAAGGTTGTTTACTGGAATTAACCTGAGATTACCAACCTCTTAGTATTGTTTTTATGTCCAATATTGTTATAATTTTGTATTATGATTCCCCTAAATTCTGCTTTTTTCACTCAAGGAAGCCAGGTGGTACACTAGACAGAGACCTGGGCCTGATGTCAGGAAGAACCAAGCTCAACCCTTCTTAAAGCTGCATGATCCTCGGCAACTCATTTATCCTCTGTTTGATTCAGTTTCCTCAACTGTAAAAATAGCACAATACTGAGGATAAACTAGTATGTGCAAGGTGCTTAGCACAGTACCTGGTACACAGCAGGTGCTTAATGAAGGTTTACTCCTTCCCTCTAAATAACCCTCCACGTTTTCCCATTTCTTTATTTCCTCATATTTACCATTTCATCTGGCAAAACAATGCTCAATTACATTTATATACTACATTCCCCCCAAACAGCACCTGCTTTGCTTCCTTTTTGTTTGTTTTTTTGGGGGGAGGGAAAGAGGGAGCTACTTACAAAGAGTGCTGCTATGAACATTTTACTATACATGAAATCTCTGACTTTGACTTCCTTGGGATATGAATTAAATAAATGAAAAAGCATTTGAGGACTTACTAAGTGCTAGGCAATGCTGATGAGCCCAGCTAGCAAGACAGCTGGTTAAAGGAGTTACACTCCTTGAATAATTCCTAATTGTTTTCCAATTTACATTCAGCATAACTACTATGTCTTCCCAGAGGATTCTTCAATATTTATTATTTCCACCTTTTATCATTTTTACTAATTTGACTGTTCTAACCAGTCAAGCTTTTCCATTCTAACTACTGATTCTATTAATATAAAAGCTTTTAAAATTTTAAATTTTATGTGACACTGCTTATTTTATCTTTTATGATTACCTCACTTAAGAAATTATCATGGTACTGCCTTTCATTCTCCTTTATTTAAATATCACCTTTTTATGTTTAGATCATGTATTCGTTTGGAGATTATTATGATATAGCATGTAAGAGTCTAGTTCAAATCTAATTTATACCAATTTGCTTTCTTCCCACCTCCATCAGTTTTTGTCAAAAGGGGGTGGGAGGTTTCTTCTGAAAACTTATATTCGTGAATCTAATCAAATACTGAGTAACTATGTTCAATTGTTTTTAATATCTTGCTTATCTGATGTTTTACTGATAAACTTTTCTATTTTTTACGTCAGTACCAAGGAGTTTTGATAATTACTACATACCAGATACCAAACCATATTGTTAATTAGCTATCCATCATTCCTACTTTCATTCATTAGGTTCTTTACCTTTTGTTCTTCCAGATAAATTTTGCTATTTTGTATATAAAGCAAGCCCTTTATAGGTTGATACAGGACTCAATCTTAAATTAGTTCAGAATTAGATCATCATTTTTGTTTAACTGTTCTGGTCTAATCTAACCAATAAATGTCTGTCCAACTGTTTAAATCTTCCTTATTTCCATATTTTGTGGCTATTTTAATTTAACCTATAAAGACACAAAACACACTGAAATATTTTATTGCCTTGACAGTTATTTAACACAAATTTCTCTCCCTCGCCTACAGTTTTAACTAATAACACACAGAAAAACTGATGATTTTTGTGGACCAATCTTATATACTACTTCACTACAGCTATTTCTCTTAATCTCCCTACCCCCGGACTCTGGGTTTCACTAAAGGAAAGTTCTCAACCTTGTGTCATACATGTCTTTGAGAATCTGTTGAACTCTTATCACAGAATGTTTTTAAAGGCATCAAATAAAATACATAGGATACAAAGAAAACCAATGACACTGAAATATAGTTATTGAAATATTTTAAAAATAAGTTCAAAGACCTAGGTTAAGAATATCTGCACTGGGGGAAATAAAATTTACTAGAAAGTAATATAAATCACTGCTTATGCAAATAAGGAAAACAAAATACAGAGCCATCTCTTTCTGCCAACTCTGTGCCCATATTTCTCTTTATTGATACAGCTATGTATATCATCTATATGCAACTGTAATTATGAATAAGTGTATATATATGAACATATGTGTATATTTATACATACGTATGTCTCTGTGTGTGTGTGTGTATAGCTTGGTTTCAGGAGGATTGTAGGAAGATGACTGCAAGATAGGACACAGATGAATTCAGAACTCCTACAAACACCCCAATAAAACTTTAAAAGGGTAAAATCAGGAGAGTTATCTATAGACTATTCCACTCAGCCCAAGGGTACACAGGACAGCCTGACACCTTCAGGTAGGTCAAAAAGCAGTAGGTAAAGTAGCTTGAGAATTCAGCATAAGGAGGGTAGGTGGATTGGGGCACTGAAAATTAAAGCCCAATGGTAAGAGAAGGACCCTAGCAATGATAAAATGAGATGATCCGTGGTGGGAGTTTACCAGGGAAGGGCCTGAAGCAGCTCCAGAGACCAAAGCAGGGGGAAGGTCCTCAGGAAGAACATAAGGCAGAAGGTAGCTTGGAGATCTGTGGCAAAGGAGAGCACCATGCTTCTGAAAACAGCCACAGCCGCCCTAGTGCCCAAAAGCAGGAACATAAAAGCCCCAGGAAAAGTCTAACCTAAGGAGTGACCTAGCAGCCATGTGGCAAAAGGGAAGACACAGGAACAATCCAGTCTCAGAGCAACCCCAGAATCCCTTTGAAGAAGAGGTCTAATTTTAAACATACTCAGGACCAGGCAACACTTGCCCACTCCTCTCAGAAGTACAACAGCATAGTCTGACTGAATAAGAGACTAACCCAACCCTCAACACACTGAAAGGCTAACGTGAGGAAACTCAGGAAAATACCAAATGTTAAAAGGAAATATCTATGACTGAGTGATGACCAGGCTAAGGAAGAGAATGATCTCACAACGTATTCAATTAAAGCTTCTGAGAAAACTAAATACCCTGACCATAACTACAAAAGAATCTGGAAGAAATGATCAAGAGATACAAAATATAAGAGCTAAGGAGGAAAGGAAGATAAGGAGACCTGCTATTGTAGAAGAGATGGTAGAAAGCCTTAGTCAAGAAATGAATGGCTAGGGGGGCGGAGCCAAGATGGCGTAGTAGAAAGACGCACATACACATAGCTCCGAACCCACAACCCATAGAACAACTACAAAGAAGTAACTCACGGCGAATTCTGCACCCAGAGGCCACAGAACATTGGAGCGAGGGAGATTTGTGTTCCGGAGAGACCTGCAAACCTCTCGTAAAAGGTCCTTCGTGCTGCGGACTGGGCGCCGGGACTGGGAGCTGAGTACAGCCCTGCCATGGCCGCAGCACCGAGAGGAACAGATCCGATTGGGCTTCAGGGACGGGATCTCCAGCGGCCGCACAAGTACCTCCACCCACAGGTGACGGGGGTCTGTGAGAGAGTCCCTTTGGTGGGTCGAGGGGGGAGTGGGGTGCCCCCATGGCTCGGGCCCCCTCGGGAGACAGAAGCTGAGGGGCAGCGGCAGACCAGGGCTCCCCAAGCAGGCAGGAGCCTGGATCCATTGTTGAAGGTCTGTGCATAAACTCCCTGAGGGAACTGAGCCTGAGAGGCAGCCCTGCCCTCACCTGAGCATCTGAATTTAATCTCACACTGAATAGCAGCCCTGCCCCCGCCCAAAGCCCTGAGGCTGGAAGCAGCATTTGAATCTCAGAGCCCAAACACGGGCTGGGAGGATCAGGAGGTGAGGTGGGTGTGAGGAAAATATTCAGAGGTCAAGTCACTGGCTGGGAAAATGCCCAGAAAAGGGAAAAGAAATAAGACTATAGAAGGTTACTTTCTTGGTGAACAGGCATTTCCTCCCTTCCTTTCTGATGAGGAAGAGCAATGCTTACCATCAGGCAAAGACACAGAAATCAAGGCTTCTGTGTCCCAGCCCACTCAATGGGCACAGGCCATGGAAGAGCTCAAAAAGAATTTTGAAAATCAAGTTAGAGAGGTGGAGGAAAAGCTGGGAAGAGAAATGAGAGACATGAAGTCAAAGCATGAACAGCAAATCAGCTCCCTGCTAAAGGAGACCCAAAAAAATGTTGAAGAAAATAACACCTTGAAAACTAGCCTAACTCAATTGGCAAAAGAGGTTCAAAAAGCCAATGAGGAGAAGAATGCTTTCAAAAGCAGAATTAGCCAAATGGAAAAGGAGATTCAAAAGCTCACTGAAGAAAATAGTTCTTTCAAAATTAGAATGGAACAGATGGAGGCTAATGACTTTATGAGAAACCAAGAAATCACAAAACAAAACCAAAAGAATGAAAAAATGGAAGATAATGTGAAATATCTCATTGGAAAAACAACTGACCTGGAAAATAGAGCCAGGAGAGACAATTTAAAAATTGTGGGCCTACCTGAAAGCCATGATCAGAAAAAGAGCCTAGACATCATCTTTCATGAAATTATCAATGAAAACTGCCCTGAGATTCTAGAACCAGAGGGCAAAATAAATATTCAAGGAATCCACAGAACACTGCATGAAAGAGATCCAAAAAGAGAAACTCCTAGGAACATTGTGGCCAAATTCCAGAACTCCCAGGTGAAAGAGAAAATATTGCAAGCAGCTAGAAAGAAACAATTCAAGTATTGTGGAAATACAATCAGGATAACACAAGATCTAGCAGCTTCTACATTAAGGGATCGAAGGGCATGGAATAGGATATTCCAGAAGTCAAAGGAACTAGGACTAAAACCAAGAATCACCTACCCAGCAAAACTGAGTATAATACTTCAGGGGAAAAATTGGTCTTTCAATGAAATAGAGGATTTTCAAGCATTCTTGATGAAAAGACCAGAGCTGAAAAGAAAATTTGACTTCCAAACACAAGAATGAAGAGAAACATGAAAAGGTGAACAGCAAAGAGAAGTCATAAGGGACTTACTAAAGTTGAACTGTTTACATTCCTACATGGAAAGACAATATTTGTAACTCTTGAAACATTTCAGTATCTGGGTACTGGGTGGGATTACACACACACACATGCACACACGCACACACACATAGAGACAGAGTGCACAGAGTGAATTGAAGAGGATGGGATCATATCTTAAAAAAAAATGAAATCAAGCAGTGAGAGAGAAAGATATTGGGAGGAGAAAGGGAGAATTGAATGGGGCAAATTATCTCTCATAAAAGAGGCAAGCAAAAGACTCATTTAGTGGAGGGATAAAGAGGGGAGGTGAGAGAAAAACATGAAGTCTACTCTCATCACATTCCACTAAAGGAAAGAATAAAATGCCTACTCATTTTGGTATGAAAACCTATCTTACAATACAGGAAAGTGGAGGATAAGGGGATAAGCAGAGTGGGGGGGGATGATAGAAGGGAGGGCATGGGGAGGAGAGTGCAATTTGAGGTCAACACTCATGGGGAGGGATAGGATCAAAAGAGAATAGAAGTAATGGGGGACAGGATAGGATGGAGGGAAATATAGTTAGTCCTATACAACACAACTATTATGGAAGTCATTTGCAAAACTACACAGATTTGGCCTATATTGAATTGCTTGCCTTCCAAAGGGAAGGGGTGGAGAGGGAGGGAGCTAAAGAAGTTGGAACTCAAAGTGTTAGGACCAGCTGTAATGTTCTTACCACTAGGAAATAAGAAATACAGGTAAAGGGGTATAGAAAGCTATCTGGCCCTACAGGACAAAAGAGAAGACAGAGACAAGGGCAGAGAGGGATGATAGAAGAGAGAGCAGATTGGTCATAGGGGCAATTAGAATGCTTGGCGTTTGGGGGGGGAGGGGAGAAAAGGGGAAAAATTTGAAACCCAAAATTTTGTGAAAATGAATGTTAAAAGCTAAATTAAAAAAAAAAAAAAAAAAAAAGAAATGAATGGCTAGAAAACAAGAATGAGTCAAAAAAAATCAACTTAATGATAAAAAATTTAAATAATATTAAATTTTTTAAAAAATTAAATCTATCTAATTGAAAGAAAGTTAAGTAAATGAATTTAAATGAATTTTAAAAAATAATATTTAAAATATTTTTAAAAGCAATGAAATATTCATTTAAATATTTAAATTTAATATTTAAATAAAATATTAAAAACTGACTAGCAAAATATATTGGGAATATTTTGAGCATAATGTGACTTTTGAGTTTTCTTCTGTACCATTTCTTCTTCAAGAAACAGCAAGAGAAAGAAAACTACCACTTACAACTCACAACTCTTCTGGCACTCATTTCTACAAGCAAACTTCAGGTATTTATCACAGTAAAGTGCTATATTTATTCAATATCTTCTGGCATAGTAGGAGCTATGAGCAGAGAAAGGCTAGCAGCTCTTTCCACCATAATATTTAGATAGCAGGCAAAATCATTGGCTCTCTATACAAATGCAGAGTAAGTTTTCCTAATATCTTATAATCATCAAGTAATGATTTCTGAAAGGATACTTTAAATATGCATTTTTCAGTTACTATACAAGTAACTGAGGTATCTGTGTATTCTTTCATAAAAATAATATATGATATAGTACAAAAGAATATGCCCTCTATTAAAAGGTAAGATGATAAAGTTGCTTCTGAGTTAGTTATGGTACTCCCAGATGTTTCATCCCATTTTCTTTTAGGATTCAATGCTAATTATGCTCAAATTTTGAACTGGGAATTATATTTCAAAAGTTTAGGATCATTGGTATATATTTTTTAAATAGAAGTTGTTGTGTTTATGGTTTCATTTGGATCTGTACATCTTGTTTTTTACACAAAAGTCACTATGAAGAGCCTGAATTCTATCTACCAAAAATGGGCGGGAAAAAGAATATACAGGTAAATAAGATTTTCTGAGTCAAGTTGCCTTTGCATTCTTTTTTCATCTAAGACACCTGAGATATCCATGTCTTTGTACCATTTAAACACAATCGATAGTATTTTGTTATATGTGGATTGGCACAATGGCTTAAAAGTTGTTTCTTGCTGAATGTCTTCTGTTTTCATTTTCTGATTCCTCAAACCACTTACTCTATCCAATTATTTCCTTTAAAAATTTCTCCAATGAAGTCTTTCCCAAAGCGTTCCAATTTTGTGGGCAATTCTTCTGAATCAGTTAATGGAATAAGCACCTGCTTTCATCCCAGGCACATGCATAGACACTGGTCAATGTGCCATGGCAAGTGCTGCAGAGCTCTCCTCCAGGCAATCTCCCTAGCAAGTCTGGCAGCATCCAGGACCCTAACTAGGCGCTCCTCTAATTATCTCTTTATTTACTCTGGCTACAACACTTGTTCTTGGTCATTTTTGGTCTGATGTTTCTAGTCCAGTAATTTTCTTCGGCAGAAAAAAATACCATCCTACCCAATTGAATAAACAGTTATCAAGCACCTACTATAAATGCTGGGGATGAATGAAAAGAGTACCTGACCTCCAGGAGCTTATAATCTAAAAAGGGGGACACAGAAGAAAGGAGACATGAAAGACACAGGGGGGAATACCAAGGGACATTCTACAAAGGGTTACCTTCTCCTAGAGCTGAAACTAGACAAAGCAACAGATGCAAAGTAGGGAGAACTGAGAATCTAGTTTTTGTCCTCTACAAAGTAAGGCACTGGAAGGAGTTCAGTACTCCACTGTCCAATCAGAAGGGAGAGGAGGCTGAGGGCAGTGGAGTCAACAAAGGCTTTCTTTGATCATTAGTGGTTTTCTCTAATAAAAGCTAAAAAAAAAAAAAAAAAATGGGGGGAGGGCCAAACTTGGCCTTCCTTGTCAGCCTCAGCTCATTCTGAGATTTAATAACTAATGACCCTCCTCTTATAAGACATGCCATAGTCATACTCAATTGTCTATCCTTACTTCCCTCTTTTCCACAGGCCTTTTAAAATCCAAGTTGGTTGATGAGTTTTCTGTGTCCACATGGTTTTTCCACACAGCATCTATTTTTTCCTCATCAGATATTCTTCGGTATCTTAATCTCATTTTTGAGAGCTTCCCATTTCTCTTAGGCTGACTTCCTCCATAAACTTTTACATCATGGGATCCTAACTTCTTCCTTCTCTTGAACCCTTTGAAATGTGCTTCCCTTCCTCCAATCGAGACCACGTCAGGCTACCTCTGGCTTTCTTCTTTTTATCTATCACAAATTCTAAGATTAACTGGTACCTCTCCCAAAGATTTCCATCATATCTACCTACATATCTTCCTGTTAGTGAAAGTCAGATAGGGAATAAAAATTAGTACTGTTGGTTCTACCATGTTCTGAAGGCAAACTAAAAAATTATCAACTACTCTGCTTTGGGTGAAGAGATAAAGTCACCAGTCACTACTATTATCATGCCTCCATGCCAGGGTTATGATAGTTTCCACTGTATTCCTTTCTGCTTATGAAGTCTTTGATATGTTTTAAATGACAATATCACAAATGCTCTTCATCATGCTTACTCCCTTTGACACCTGGATTTCTTTACAAATGTATCTTAATAAATACCTTCTACCCCCAAACTCTACCTTTTTTGTTCCTTCTGAATAAGATAATGACTTCCATAGTCTTAAGTGAGTCACAGAGCTCATTTTAGAAGTCATAGTTGACTCCTTACATTAAAATCTCTAGTTTGTCTTACCTGTTTATCCAAATTTAGTACACTTGCTCATAAGCATTTAGGGCCAAAGGGTCATACTGCAGGCTCCTTTCTTAGATTTTTGTCTCTTCTGAATTTCTGGTCATCTCTTCCATTGTTTCTCAACACTGTAGTTATTCTCCCTGGAATCTAGCTTGGTGGATTTACTTAGGCATTTTCTCCTCTTCCTTCACCTGATTTATGCTTTTGTTTTTATGTTAAAAGAATTTTTAAGACTAGATTTTTAAGATTGCAGGCAAATATATTTTTACTGGCCCTTTTTAAGTGTATTCCATCCTTGGATGAAGTCCTATCATTCCTATAATTTAAATCACAGCCCAGAAACCCAAGTCCCATTCTCTCAATGACCTATTTAATTAGGTTTACACTCTTCAGATCTGTCTTCCCAAATTCTCACCTAAAATTGGCAGCAGAGAAGAAAACACCATCTGGACCTCTAAAATTTTCAGTTTACTGAATTTCTTTAAAATCTTTGCTGAAACTTTCTAGATTAATTTTGGCAGTACCATTTATGTACCACCAATTATAAGAAGTGGATAGTATTTATGTAGTTTGATAAATGCTGGGCAAGTCCTCCATCAGATCTTGGATACATATCCCACAGAAGACAGGAGACTTCTATATTGTTATCAAGTCAGCAGGGAGCTAAACACTATTATTTCTTGTCTCTTCTGAGCTATACAACATGATCTCAACCAAAAGTACCTGTGTATCCACATAATCATTCCTTGACGGACAAGCAGCTCTTTCTTTTTTGGAAACAGCCAATTATTGTTACTTAGCTCCAAGAGTTCAGTGGTCTTTTTTCTCCTCAGGTTGTCACTCTTCTGTACTCCAATTTCCTGACACCAGTCAATAATGCAGAGGTTTCCTTTTCTTCTTTGTTTTCACATATAAGCCTTTCCTTTCATTCTTGTCACTGAGCTATCACTTGCCAGTGGCAGAAATACAAATATTTCACACAATACAGATCACTTCAAATTCCCTCTATATCTTCATGGTGAAGTGACAGTCCCTATTACTTTATCATCTTTGCTATTCAATTCCCAGGAAGATCTTCAACTTAAAGAGTTAGCTGTCAGTCTTCTTTTCACTTCCATATCTCTGAGTCCTTCTCCACCTTCAGTTTTTCAAGTCCTCCTACACTTCCCATCCCCAAATTCAGTCTCAGACCTTCTTCACAATTCTAAAGCCCCCCCCCCCCAAAATCCACCATAATTCCTTCTCCTTCTTTATCAGCTCAAATCTTTTTCATGGCTTTTATGGGAGGAGCAAGAGTTGTAAACCCACTCTCATCTTTGATTTTTAAGAAAAAATGTATTTAACATAGAATGTTTGTATTATAAGAATCACTTGACCAACCAACATTTATCAAATAACTACTTTATGCCAGTGACTCTGGATAAAAAGATCAAAAATGAAACATTCTCTGCTCTTGGGGAGCTTATATTGCATAGGAGAAAACATGTATGTATACATGTATATAAACACATGTATATACAAGATATATACAAAATAAAAATAAGGTAATTTGGATGTGAGAAGTTCTAGCCATTTCAAGCATCAGGAGAGGCTTTATGTAGGATGCAGCATTTGAAGTGAACTTTGAAGGAAAATGTTCTTCCAAGAGGTAGATATAAAAAGGAAGTACATTTCAGACATGCAAGACAACTTCAGCAAGAGCAGAGGTGGAAGATGGAAAGTTATGTGTGAGAAACAGGAAAAAAGCCAGTTTGGATGGACGAGAGTCAGGTGTGTAAGAAAGAATAGCAATAATGACTTATTAATGTCTTAGGACTTTATCATTCACATTACACATTCAAAGGCCTTTTCTAAATGAGTATGTCTCATAAATCTTACGTACACTATTTCTGCATATTTACAGACAGAATCGCAGATGCAGAGCTGATCATCTAGTTCAAACTTACTTTGCAATTTAATAACAATAATAATTACAGCTAACATTCACAGAGCACTTACACTGCGCAGAGCACTGCGTTAAGTGCTTTACAATCATCTCATCGGACCCTAACAACAACCCTGGAAAGCAGGTGTTATTATTAATTCCCTTTTGTAGAGGAGGGAACCGAGGCAAACAAAGGCTAAGTGACTTGCCCCAAAACCACACCGGTTGGTAAAGTCAGGATTTAAATTCAGGTTCTGTTACCCAAAGTCCAGCAATCCAGGCTCAGGGCTCTTCCCACTGCTCTGCTCTACCCATATCGCCTTTTTTTTTTATTAGCAAAAGAACAAAACTGATCACAACGGAAAAAGGATTGTGAGGAAATAAAATGTGAGATTACTAACAGCAATACCTTTTTCTGGAAGGCACCTAACATGGATTATCTGGCATATACAGGTATGACAAATCAAGAAAGGCAGGGCAGCAGAAACATGACTTGCCCTGACAAAAAGAAAATTTTAAAAAAGGAAACAAAATGCTGGATAAAAGACCACAAAGTAGTAGATAGAAATGGTAGAGCACAGTCCTGAGGAATATGAACTCCCAAAAACCATTATTCTAACTCACAAATTTTTAACCGGTGAACTTACATGTTATTTAAAAAAAATTTTAATAACTACATCAATATAAGTAGGTTTCTTTGTAACAATACGTGAATGAAGATCTCTTCCTACTTAAAGTGAAGCGTGTACCAGGGAGAAACAGTGTCACCAAGTTTAGGACAGAGGACGTAGTCCTCTCCTCCCTTACTTCTTCCCTTATTGATTGATTTAGTCATCCAAAAAAAAAAAAATGGCTGTCTTTCAGCCTACTCAGCATACTTAGAAGATGCCTCAGCAGCTTTCTCAGAAACTGGTTTCTGAATACAGCTGACTTCTCTTTAAGACACTAGTGTATTTTCTGTGAGTAAATAAATAGAAATAAATATGCTATGGGCCAGAAAACTACCTCTCTCCTGCCACTTGTTTTTAACTGAAAGCTAGGGAACATGGCCCAAGGTCTCCCAGTGCATCCTGGGTCATCTCCACAGAAATATCAGGTCTCTGGATTCAGATGGCTTTGGAGGACTGGTGACCTGCACAGCCCTCCCTCACTCAAAACAGAGTTAAGAGCAAGTCATGTCATCATTTCTCTGATGGCATGGTCTTCTTCGGCAATGAAGGACGAACACAGATTTCATTTCATGCATTTAAAAATATTATTCTAAGAAAAGATCCATAGGCTTCATGAGAATGCCAAAGGTTTAGAAGGTTAAGAACGCCTGTTCTAACTAAACTTTAGGGAAGAACACTGTACATTCCATTATCTTAATAGTAAGGATAACACATCTATCTGGTAGAGAACAAACTTTGGAACAAAATAATTCAGGAAGCAGTAAAAAGTTGGGTTTTGGATTACAGCTTGCTGAAGTTCACTAACTCAAAGCAATTGTTAGATACTGAACTGTAATGGGTATATAAAAGTTTTTTAATTTTTAGAAAATTAAATTAAAATTAAATGGTCCACAGTTAAGGATGTAAAGATACTAAATTATTACTAACAAGTAACAGAAGTATAAGATTTGGCACGGATAAAATTCCAAATGTAATAGTTATATACTATCTGACTTTTAGCTGCGTATGGAATGTAATATTGTATTTAGGGCTGTAAAGAAATGAGAAGAATGATTCACATGTTCAAAGTATTTACACTCTTGCAGCTTTGTTTATCACCACTTTTTTGGGGAAAAAAATTTGCCACAACTATTTGCTCTCAGTCAAAATGTCAAGAGGGCTCAACATAAATTTAAAAAAAAATTGGGACAACTGAAAGCTTAAGAATAAACCTGGAATTCACACTTAGATCTGTTTAAAAACAGACATAAATTTAAAAACAAGATGTAATGATGAGGTTTGTGTCCAAAGAGGACATATGTGAATGCACCTCTCTCCATTTCTCAGAGGCAGAAGACTGTGGTGTAGAGTTCTGCATGTTACTTCAGATTTGGCTGATCTGTTACTTAGATGTGCTAGATTGATCTTTTTCCTCTTTTAAATTCTTTTTAATAAGAGATGGAATTCTGGGACAGGCAGAAGAGAGGGATACACTGGGAAAAGTAAGTACTATAAAAATAAGAGATATTAATAATTTTAGTTCAATAAGAAATTTAGATATTGAGAATTCTTTCAGTAAAACATCACTGTGCATTCTTCAAGGCATTAAAAGTTAAAATCCTTTCTTTTTCCAACATGTTTCATTAATAATAAAAGCTAAGGAAAAAATTTAGTTTGTAGCTGTTATACATCTACAGCAGATCATCTGCCAAATGCCATTGAAAAGACTGTTTCAAGTAATGGAGAGCTAACAAGAAAATTTGTGTAAAATTAATTATTTTGTTTGAATTAATAATCACTGTTTTGATTCAATTCTTGGCTACTCTTTGACAATATAGGCCTTACCCTGGATTATTTACTGATGCTGAGAACAGCTGAGATAGTTTATACGAAATCTTGACTATCCTAATCAATCCTTTTCAATTAGTCTTGTGATCTCGTTTCAATTTTATCAGCATCTATATTTTAGAAACAAATAAATTAAGGGTCTAATGCAGTGCCTAAAAAAACCTGAAAGGTGTGGTACTTACCACATCAGAGTTGATATCAAAAGGCCAACACCTACACAGTCTATAAACACAACCCAAAGGAGAAGCTTTATGGTTTCAAAAAATCCCATATCCAGGACAAATCCAAATCCTATAGTGGACACTGAAAGGAAAATTAAAAATACATGAATTAAATTTTGATTCCTAAATTCAATATTAATTCATCTTACAGAAAGAAGAATCTTATGCTGGAATCAAATGAATAGTTGGACAAGCACCTTTTATTTAAATTTACATGCAGTACTTCCAAAATTGTAATTCCTGCTTCACTTAATTGTGTTGAAATTCCTAATCTTAATACTTTTCATAGCAAAATATTACTTAAGGTACACTTTGCTTAGGACTTCACAGCAAAGGCCAGATTCAATTGTTCCCTGTCTAATAAGCTTTAATGTGACAGTTTTACTCAGGTGAAACCATTATCTGATTTTATTTGAGAGAATGCAGCTTTTCCTGTGGCAAGCTCTTTTGACAATTCCAAAAAGCTTATTTTTAAAGTATTCCCAAATTTCAGTTCACAATTCATATTCAGATCTTCCCCCTTAAAGGGCACAATCTTCATGATCAATCTTCTGAGCTGAAACATTTGACTTGTTATCAAATTTTAATGTGCATATGCTAAGACACTTACCACAGAGCCAGATACTCAGCAATACCAAGAAAGCAGGATCATCTCGTGCCCACTGATCCTTTGTTTGTTTTCGGTAATGAAAGTTTCTGTAAACTCTTTGTGGGGAAGTGAAAAGATAGAGCATCTGCCAGGCAGCAAACTCAAAGTCCATCTGCCTGAATCGGAAAAGCCTCCGAAGATACTTGTAGCGTTTTGCTCCAGCTGTGTGCCTTGCTGCATCTCTGGAATTCAAGGCACCATTCCCCTGTAATCGGGAATTCATTGAGGTGGTTGGTAACATCTTTCTGGAGTAAAAAAAAAAAAAAATAATAATAATTTGTCTTATAGAAAGCAGAGTGATACTAAGTGATAACCGAACTTTTTTGCTAGAAGTATGCCTTCTTCTAGTTATCATACCTAAGAATGAAAGAAGTAAAAGACCCTTTAAATTACTACCTGAAAATTCTAGGTTGGGTCAACGGGGAACATTCATAGTAGAGTCTTGACATTCTGTTTGGCCCCACTAATTAATACCAATGACTAGAGAGTATGGTGCAGTAGCCCTTAAAAATACTCATAGCACTGTATCTACACTGTCCTTAGTACTCTGAGAATTACTGCATTAGGCCCTTTATTTGAGGGGAAAACATTCACACTTATCTGAGAACCACATAGTCCACTAATACCGTATGTTTTCGCAGACCAGCTAAAACAAATTTATGTGCTTTCTGACTTTGTTAGTACTACTTCTTCCTCCTTTTAGAATTACAGTTGTCAAGTTATTTTTCTTATTGTCATTAACTAGCAAATTTCACAAGGTCTCTTACTTTTTAAAAAGCCATTTCCTTCTGTTTCTAGCTGTTGACAATTACTTCACAATAACAAAGCTGGAGGAAAAAAGAGAAGAAAACTTGTAAGTAGTAACCAAGAAAGGAACTCGATGTACCTGAGGTAAGTACAGCAACACAACCAATTAAGAATGTAAAAATCACTTCTGGTATATTGGCAGTATGTGAAAACATGCAGGTTTAATGAACAAACTCCACCACCTAAACTTGAACTCCTAAATAAACAAGATCAGATCAAGTCAGTCAAGTGTTATATCAACAAAGCAAACAGCCTTCCCACATACAACCGCACCATCATTACTGTAAGAAGTACAAAGTTTCTACCCTAATTTCAACCAACTAGACCAAGAAGACCTGCAGTTTATTCTAAATCTTTCATTCTTACTATATCACAATGTCCTTTCAATGAGTTTTAGTTTCATAAAAAAGCAGAAATAATACACAGGTATCCAGGAAACCAATATTGGAGTTAACAGCAATCCACACAGTGCTCCCCTTTGAAATACTGTATCATGACTGCCCAAATAAATACAATCATTTTTGATCAACATCAGTCTCCAGACAGTATATTAGGATGTTTTCTAGTAACAAGTAAACTTGAAAGCGTGGTGTTTATCTTTGTATCCCTAGTACCTGGGGCTGTGCCTCCTACATAGTGCTCCATACATATGTGTTGAATAAACATTTATTAAACACCTGTTAAGTGAAAAGTACTTTAGGCACTTACGGAGCCGACAGTTTAATACAGGAAAATAACTCCATAACAAAATAACACATAATTTGCCTTAGAGATATAAACAGCAAAGTGTGTCAGGGACTCTCACTTTGGATTTATACACACATATTTCATATGCCAGAGGAGAAGGGACTACAGGTTCACCCACCACTTTCCAATCATTACCTGGTGTGTGACTATAAGCAAGTCAATTCAAATTTTCTGCTAAACTATAAAATGAAAAGCATAATTCCTTTAGTACTCACTGCACAGGGTGGAGGGGAAGTTCAAATGACACGATTAAGTCCTTGGTAAGAAGCCTTTTATCAATAACAGTAACGGTAAACATTTACGGAGCTCACCCCTACCCTGGGCTCTAGCAGGTCCTTATTAAACAGATCACTTACCAGGTGACTACCTTGTCTCTCACATCTAAAGTTATAAGCACAAAGCCTGTCACCCAAGGCAAATTCAGCCGAGGGTGGGGGCTGGGAGAGGAGGGTTCGGGCCAAGGCAGGACAACAATTCTGTCTGGCTAACGAAGACGGGAGGTGGAGGTAATGGGAGCTGAAAATAAAAGAACTGAAAAACCGGGGCTTTGGAAAGGTGTAAAAGGCTGAGCCTGGGCTTACTGAGGAGGAAAGCAGGTGGATGCGCGCGGCCCGGTCCAGCTTTACCGCTGGGCGCCAGCGAGCAGCACCCCCCCGCTCACAGCGCTCGGAGTGTCTCCAAAGGAAAGCTCGGTGTCAGCGAAGGCTGCCCGAGGAAAGGCCTAGGAAAGGAGAGGACTCGGAACCGGGAGGGACGCGGAGGTCTCATGTCGCGGGCAGGACACCGGGGCCCAGACAGGCGGAGACGCTGGGCCTGGCTGTTACAGGTACCGAGGGACCGCAGGGGAGCGACGAGGGTAGAGGCGCCGCCCCCCTCCGCACCCCCCCCGGCACCAGCCCGGGATCCTTGGCCCCGGGGCTGAGCGCACAGAGCAGAGTGGGCGTGTCCCGGCCCGAGCCCGCGGCTCCGGGAGGACCCCAGGCCCCGACCCACCTCCCGCCTCCGCAAGCCGACACCCCGGCAGGGGACCCCGGTCACTTCTCGATTATTAGGCACACCTTCAGAGCCTCCCTGGGGGGGCCGCGACCCTGCCCCGCCCTCCCGGAGTCTCGGGGAGGGGGCTCCTTGTGACGTCGCGAGATGCGGGGCCAAAGGAAGCCGGGAGAAAAGGCGCCCGGACCGCGGGGCGCGTGCGCGGGGCGCGCCCGACGGAGGAGGGGCAGTGACGACGGGCGGGGGATGGGGAGGCCGTCAGTACTCACCTGGAGCCCGGCTGGGGCCTCGGCCCGGATCCGTAATCCCCCCCGCCACCTCGGTTCAGCAGCCGAGCCAGGCGCCCGCCCCGGCTCCGGTTCCCCTTCCTTCCTGCTACGTAGTTGGTCTTCGTCACTCCGAGAGCTAGGCAGATCACGTGCTTCTCCCACTTCCGCTGAGCTTCCTGCCGGAGGGCTTTCGGAGTCTTGGATTCCGGTGACTGAGACTCCGCCGCCGGAAGGAGCTTATCCCTGCTTCCTGCCTCTTCCTCTCCAACGCCCTCCTCCGCCCCCTCCGCCATCACGGGGGCTGGCGTCCTGAAGGCTGCTGCTGCCGGAAGTGGAGGCAGCCCGGGGCGGGTGGGGGCGGTGTCGAGAACGCTGCACGCGGTGTTGGTGGAAGCCGCCGGGCTCGGCTCTGGGGGTGGCTCTCGGTCCTCTGAGTCGGAGGCTGCCTCGGCGGCGGCGGCAAGGGGGAGGCGATGCCCCGTTACTATGAGGACAAGCCGGAGGAGAGCGGCGCATGCGCCGGGGTGAAGGAGGATCTGGGGGCGTGCCTACTGCAGTCGGACTGTGTGCTCAAGGTAGCCCCGACCAACCGACGGCCGCGGGGGAGGGGGTGTGGGGCCCCTCCGAAACGAGCTGCGCCCCAGCCTCCCCCCGGCCTGGGAGGGGAAGGCGGGCCGAGCGGCCCAGGTTCTCTCCGGGCGCCCCAGCCCCGTCTTAGTCTGAGGGTTCGGGGGAGCTGGCCCAGAAATGACGGTCATAGAATGATAGATCGGGACCGTGAAGGGGATCCGGGAGGCGGCCAGAGAGACGCGAGCTCCAGGGTCAGGCAGAAGCACCATTCGAACCCGGGCCTTTTGACTCCGAATGAACGCCGACCCTTTCCCGTTCTTCGCTGCGGCAGATGCGCCCTCTCAGATCTAGTACCCCCTCTCCTATGGGGGAGTCACGCGTTGGCCTGGGTTCGGGGAATGCTCTAGGGCTCATTTCATCAACCCAGCTCCCAACTTTAATACGCCTTCGTTAGTGAAGGGGGGCCGTTGTGAGCGTGAAGTGTGGTCGCATCAGGGCTACAAGCAGCGCTTAGCCGCGATGGTCGTCGTTAGACCCCCTGCGGACCCAGCGCCTTCTTGGGCTCTTAGGGCTGGTGCCGCCTTCTGGAGCTTGTTCTCTGCCAGCGCCTCCTTGGCCAGTCCAGGGCACTGGGGGTGGGCTTTAGCTGAAGACGTAATTGTAATACCAGGATATAGATATACATGCGTGTGTGTATGTGTATGTCTGTACGCATAATACACGTATGTGTGTGTACATATGTATGTGTGTGCATACGTAGTTACACACATATATGAATGCATAAGAGTTGTTAGCATAGTGCTACACGAGGTCCATGAGGGTGAAAGATCATGTTCCCTTGGGAGGATCAGAGAAGGTCTGCAGGCTGTAAATGTTAAATGGAATAGAGGTTATAACCTCACTGAATAGGTCACAAACCACAGTATCCTGTCTAGAGAATAATCAGAATTTGCTGAAGGGGAAATTTTGCCCTCTGCAGTGATCTTGCAAATCAGATGGAACTTTGGTTAACTTCTTTCAAGTGTATTAAAGGACCATTTCTGTTGAAATAAAAGACAGAAACCTCACATAAAAATATTCAGTAACACATCTTAAGTACTGCTTAGTTTCGGATCATTTGATACTCATTACTTGAACCTTAAAAGTAATACTGGGCATGGTTAAAAGACCAAACAGCCTTTGTCTCCATTTTTTATCAGGACTCACATCTTGATAGAAACAGGTTAGAGCTGGAACAGACTTAAGCAATTATCTAGTCCATTTGTCTGTTGAGGAAATACTGTAGACTCACAGAAGTGATGATTAGTTCAAGGTCACACAGCTATTAAATGGGTCACCCAGGGCCTGAACCTAGGTCTAGTCATTCTCCCATGTCTAGTCCCTTTCCTTTCAACAAACTAAAAAGTGCAATGCGTTGTACTAGATTGGGGGAGGTACAGATAGATTGATGCCCTCTAGTTTACTGACAGATCATAAGAAATACACATAAATTACTGTAACATGTATTCCATTATAATTACGTAAAAGTTCAACTAGTATTTCATGAGTTCAGATGAAGAAGCTAACACTGAGAGAATCAGGAAAGGGTTTCACAGAGGTGGCATTTGAGCTGTCTTGTTATAATATTTAAGTCATGTTAACATTTTGTACTATATATGTAGCTTTTCTTGTTTTTTTCATTTAATGGCATTTTATTTTTTCCAATTACATTTCTCCAATTTTCCAACCCTAAATGATAGTTTTCAGCATTCACTTTTGT
This sequence comes from Notamacropus eugenii, assembly GCF_028372415.1. Lineage (NCBI taxonomy): Eukaryota > Metazoa > Chordata > Mammalia > Diprotodontia > Macropodidae > Notamacropus > Notamacropus eugenii. The sequence continues at coordinate 405,991,089 of NC_092876.1, read as the reverse complement.
AAGATTTTGAGTTCAAAATTATCTTCTCTCTCCTCCCTCCCCGAGACAGCAAACAGTCTGATATAGGTCGTAAATGTACAATCATACTAAACATTTGCACATATGTTGTGAAAAAAATCAGAACGAAAGGGAAAAAACATGAGAGGGAAAAAAAGTAAAAATAGTGCGTATAGATTTGCATTCAGACCCCGTAGTTCTTTGGATGTGGATAGCATTTTCCAGTCTTTTGGAGCTATCTTAGAACATTGTACTGCTGAGAAGAGCTAAGTCTGTCATAGTTGGTCATTGTGTAATGTTGCTGTTACTGTGTACGGTGATCTGGTTCTGCTCACTTCATTCACCATCAGTCCATACAAGTCTTTCCACATCTTTTCTGAACTCTGCCTGCTCCTCATTTCTTATAGCACAATAGAACACCATTATATTCTATATTTAGCATTTGTGCATGCCTTTTGGATTTCACAACAAAATTTGAAGGGAGTTCTTATCGGAGTTAAAATGGTGTTAAATACATACATTGCAGTAATTATGCAAGCATCATTTAGTAGAGGCTGATTTTGCAAAGTTAATTTGTATGCCAAACATCAACAAAAAAATTGTTGCAGAGAGCAGTATGCTCTCTTAATTAACTATACCTGTGCCCTACAAGTGAATAATTTGTACATTAAGCATAACTCTATCCCATGAATTCATATATACTATTCCACTGTGTTGGGCTTTAGGAGATGTGTAAAGTTAGTTAGGTTTAGGTAAGCTTGATGTTTATATGCCACGTTGTGATACTATTTGTAATACTATTATATACTACTTTGTGATATCTTTTTTTGAACTTTTTTTGCATGTATCATATTTCACCATCCAAGAATAACAAGAATTATAAAGGGCTTGTGTTAAAAAGCCAACTTTACATACATTTGTGATGTAGATAATGCAGATGTATTGCAACTAGGTCTCTGTGGAGTGCCAGTAATGAATCCCCTAAAATGGTTGCATATGTTTGAATTCACATTATTTGAAGCTGTGGTAATTCATTTCAGCCCAATGGAAATGTGCTATAAAATATATTATTCCTCTTTTGCAGATGATGAAGCAAGCTCAAGGAGGTAAATTGATTTACCTAGTCACACAGCTACTTAGTGTCAGAATTGGCATTTGAATACTCACTCAATGTCCATTTTTCTCTTCTCTACCTGAACAGGTATTCCCTTCATAATATCATTAAGTATGTCTGTGAAATATTAGGGGAAATGATATTACACAGGGCAGTTATATAATATGAGTCATTGAGACTTGCAGCCAAAATGGGTGCCTAAGTAGAGGCAGACAGTCTAACTCCCACATACTGCCTCCAGGAAAAACCTAAAAGTAGCTCCAGATTGAATAATTCAATGAAAACAGTAAGTGACTTTGGTCATGCCAGAATTGCACAAAAAGTTAGAATCTCACAAGCAGGGACTACCATATAAAAGAGTGCTCTCATGCCCGTACGTACAAGCATGAAGTGTCACTAACAATTACAATTGTACCAAAAACACTTGTAGCATTCAAGTATCTGTGTCCAAAGTCATTGAGTGGAGTTCGTCCAGAGGGACCCAGGGTGGCCAGAAATTCACCGTGTGGACAGTTATAGCAGTTGTTCAGACTGTGACACCTTAAACTCCAACATCCTTGGGGCTCTATTATAAGAGACCAAAGAGTACTTGAAGGTTAAGTGCTCTGGATCTCAAATATCCAGGCATGTGGATTGTCACAGGAACCCAGATGGCTCAGGTCAAGACCAAGCAAGGCCAATCACAACATTCAAAAATGCTAGTGTGTAGAGCCTAATCCTGGCACAAAGCCCCATTTCAAGAAATAAGCCTGGAGAGAGATAAGGAAACCAAAGAAGACACCAATCTGAAGAATTATTGTATTGAAGAAAGACATCTAAAAATCTATAATTCCACGAATAATTCCACAAAAAATGCAAATGAAAAATGGATTGTCCACAATGACTCCATGATACCTAGAAGAAATGAAATGAGATAAAAACAACAAAAGCTATGGAGGGGAGAGAATGGCAGTAAAATCTGGAGAAAATCAGTGCAGCCAGGAAAGGAATGAAACTTGTTTATTCTTCTAATTCTTTCCTCCAGAGCTTTTGTACTTTACCCCACACTCTGCTTTTTAGCACCTTTTCATTTGTTTTCTTTCTCCATTAGAATGTCTTTAAGGAAGCTAAAGAAATGAGGGCAGTATATGTATCCCAGCACTTCATACAGTCCTTGGCACATATGAAACCTTACTAAATGCTTGTTTTCTGCTTTTTGCCAAATCTATTAGAACCAGAAAGCAAAGTGAAACTGGAAGGAATCTGCCAGTTATTTCCTGAAAGAAATCCCAGAAATGACCTAGCCAAAATCCAGATCTTCCTGGTCAGAAAGTAATTGTAAGCAACCAGAAAGAATTCAAGATGAAACAGAGTCAGGATGACACAAGACTTGGCAGAATTCTGTTAAAAACAAGAGATCTTGGAATATAGTATTCTAAAAGGCGCAAGAGATGAGCCAACAACCAAGAGTAACTCAGGAAAACTGAGTATAATTCTGCAGAAAAATAATGGATCCCCAGTTGATTAGCAAACTAACAAGTATTTCTGTTGACCACAGCTGAGTAGAAACCCTGAAAGGCCAACAGAAGACTCAGGAGACTTGAAAAGGTAAATTTATTTGAGCACTTCAAAGAAACAGAACCTTAATGTCTTCAAAAAGTATTGAGGGAATTAAGTAAGAAAAACAGAGGAGGATTTGGGGAAGATAGATTTGTTCTGAAGGTTGTAAGAAAGGAAAAGAGAGAATAAAAAGGATATACTAATGTAGGAAGAAGGAAGAGGGGTGTGGAGCTTCTGATGATTGGGGTACATGAAAAGAAGGGTACACAGGCATCAAAGGGAGGGTGAGAGGAGCAGGTGTTAGATGATATTTAGCATCTGAGACAAACGGAATAGTGTGCCCTCTTGTGCCCGTGTACATGTGCAGCAAAGACAAGCTTTATGTGGAAGTATATTGACCTCCAAAGGGAAGGAAACAGGTTTGTGGGGATAGGAAGAAGGAGGTAAAAACGAATGCCAGGGAGGGAATGGGACAAAGCAATACTAACTCATAATCCAGAAAAGGGCTGATGGAATTGAAAAGAACTGGAAGCTAGGGCATGCCCATTAATTGGAGAATGGCTGAACAAATTGGTATATTAATTTAATGGAATATTATTGCTTCTTAAGTGATGAGGTAATTTCAGAGAGTCTTGAGATATCTGAACTGATGCAAAGAAGAACTAAGTCAAGAATTTAGGGTTTGACAGCATTGTGAAAGATTTAAGAACTCTGACTACATATGAAGAATACAGAAAGAAATTCAGAAGGAAGCATAGACAAAGCTCCTTCAATTACTTAAACTAAATAGATAATGATAAGATAAAAATAATTAAGATACCCATTAAAGATAATTATAACTTTATTTCATTGTGTAATTTGGGGGAAGAAAAGGTAATCTATCCCACCTCTTGTTGTTTAGTTACTATTTTGTATATTTGCTGTTCTTTAGTCGCCTCTAACTCTTTGTGACCCCAGTTGGAGTTTTCTTGGCAAAGATAATGGAGTGGCTTGCTATTTCCTTTTCCAGCTCATTTTACACATGAGATAACTGAAGCAAACAGGATTTAAGTGATTTGCTTAGGATCACACAGCTAGTAAATGTCTGAGGCCAGATTTGAACTCAGGTCTTTCTTACTCCAGGCTTGGCACCCTATCCTGGAGGGAGAGGAGGTTGAATTAGATGATTTAAAGGTCTTACCTTAGCTCTAAGACTCTTTGATCTTGTGGTATTGTAAGCATTTCAGGTCCTTTTCGGAATCTTCACAAGTCTTCATAGGCCTCTTTTAATTTGCTTTTAAGTACCAACATTTAACAGAAAGCATCATTTTTTCTAAAGAGGCTTGAGAATATAATAAAAGGGGCGGTGGTCTTGAGGTAAGAAGACCTGAGTTTGTGTTCACCCTTTGATGTTCATCCTAAAGACATACTACCTTTTTGTGCTTCGCATGTCTTTATCAGTGAAGGAGAACAAGGCAACACTTAAATCACAGAAGTATATCAAGGAAAGCATTTTATAAACCTTGAAGCCCTATAGAAATGTGAACTATTTTTATTATTCTTTTTGGTGTTGTAGCTATTGTTTTCCACTGATGCAGTAAATGTACAGTATTTATAGTAGCACATTATAGATTAAATTGGTTTTGTGGTTCTTCTTGTGAACTCAACCACCATTTAGAATTGGCCTCCACTTGTGGCATACTAAAGGATTTGGGGCATGCCAAAGGATTTTAGGCAGTCTTCAAAAAATGTAGAGGAAAACCTCTTTGTACGTAGAGGAAATCCTTTGGTGTGCCACAAGCGACCTAAGTGGCCTCGTGGCCACAACTTGTGCATACCTGATTTAGAATGTTGTTTTTGTGGGAAAATATGTGTTAAGTCCAAATTTGCTTATGCTCAGATGTTTGTTGAATTAAATTTGTAAATTAGGGACCACTTACATTGATTCAACAGTAGAAAGAATGATAAAGTTAGAGTCTGTGGGTTCAAGTTCCCATTTTGCCATTTGCTACATGTGACACTTGGGGCAAATAGCTTAACGTTTCTAGATCATAGCTTCCTTGTCTGGAAAACGAAGTAGTTGCTCTAGATGACCTCTGAATCTACAGTCCTATAACCTAGCCTTTGTGTTTTTGAGTGTTATAGTTAGAAGTTTAGAATCTCATCGCTAAAAGACTGGCCACCAATGATTTTCTTGACAATGGCAGCTTATGAAATCATTTACTAAGGTGCACAGGGATTATGGCAGGGATATGCTAGGCCAAGTTATAAAAGACTGGTGAGAGCCCATTGTTAAATTTCTGGTGAGAGCATTTATACCTCAGACATTGGCAATTGCTACAATTCAGGGCTTGATTTACTGTTCTGTCATTTGTCCAGATAAGAAAGGATTAATGTAGAATGTACTAAAAAAATCTGCCTTCATACTTCCCTCCCCCCCAAGCTGGTTTTTAAGCATTTGTAATACATTTTTCTGTACTCTGTGAGAAGATTAAGCTTGACCTAGTATTGTTTTTTAATTGATCTTATTTACAATTAATTGATTTTTGTCCTGTAACTGCTTTTGTCCTTTAATTGCTTAAGTCATGGTTCTTTGTCTCTCAACTTAGTTCAGAATTCAGCTGGCTTGTAATGGGTTAACTCTCCTACTAATCACTGATCTATTCTTGCTTCATCGAATTTAGCTGTTCTTGGGGGATGTATGTGAACCCAAGGGAGTTGGGTCTAGTATCTCTATACTGAGGCCATTTTTTAGGGATATCTGGTTTGCTGTCCAAAAGGAGTTAGTCTGTTATCTTTTGGCCTTGCACCTAGACTTAAACAATTAACACTTATTAGCCACAGGGAAAAGAGAGGGTTGTTGCTAGCCTCCATTACCAAACTTCCAACTCATTACGTTGTTCTCTGAGCCTCGGCTCTGTAACCAGTCATGTTACCCTCCATCCCGTGATGTCATCTACTTTATTCTCTTCTTTGTTCTGTATTCCCCAAAGCCTATATAAAGAGCACTGTCCTTTTCCTTGGGGCCTTTGGCATAAACGGAGGTAACTCATCGACCCATTTATTGACAGGTAGCATACCCTGCTAATAAATGTTATCTTGCTTGGAGAATTGCCTCAGTTGGCCCTTCATATTAAATTTAACTTGTGATGTTCATGAAACAACAGAGAGTTTTGAAATATTAATGAAATGATGGTATTTGAATTTTTTTGTTACAGAATTTCCCAGATCTTCACTTTTTCTTGTCTTACATGTTACAGGAAGGAAAAACTCCTCGACAGTGTTTGAAGGAAGGAAACTGCAAAGCTTTGAAATACTCATTTTTTGAATGCAAAAGGTCAATGGTAAGTGGCTATCCAATAAGCAGAAAATAAGAAATACTGAGATATTCATTTGAGGAATTGTGAAGGAGTTGTTTATAAACTATGCTGAGGAAGAATACATTATGTAGAGATAATTTTTACAAGGTTTTTACTTAGTGAGTGGTGAAAAATTCCTTCCAATGAATGAAAAGACAAGTAACATTTGAGTGAATCTCACATGCCATTGCAGTTGCCAAAATCTCTGGTATTATCTTGCTTCTACTGTTCTTCAGTAGTGGTGTTAATTATCCAGCCTATTGTTCTTAGAAGTTTCAGGAAGTGTCAGATCAGGTCTTGGTGAGAGTAAGTGGGCAGAAGTTGCTGTAAGTCACCATGAATTCAAGTTAGTAAGTACCTCTTCTGAACCTAGTCCATATGTGAAGGAGAGAAAGGTTGTGACTTAGAATGATTAGAAGCAGTGGAAGTGACTTGGGAAGGATGGAAAGAATGTCATTTATCGATGTCAAAGAAATTAGAGGTTTGGTCATCTGTGAAACATTATACAGAAGGTGGCAAAAGAAAATTCAAAAGAAGAAACAGATAAGCAAAGACATAATATTGTTATGTTACATTTAATAAATATTTTAGAAAACAAGCTTTGTAAAAAGAGATTCACAATTCCTTTCACAATCCTCTTTTTCTTTGTATATGGGAATGCTCTTTGTTGATTTTTCACTTCATAATAAAAAAGAATATTAAGAATGAAGTTAGAAATTTGCTCTAAGATCTTTCAAGCTTTATAATTCTGTAATTCCTTAAAATGTAAGATGATACAGTGAGAACAAGCCAGGAAAATTTTTGACAGGATGATGTTAAGAAGATTTCTGCAAGAATTCTGGTGCTCCAAGATATTATTCATTCCTGGGTAAAAGGTTGTATAGCCCACTCAATGATAATAATTATTTCAGCTCATATTTTTAGAATACTTTAAGGTTTGCAAAGTGATTTCTTCATAAACACCCTATGAGGTGGCTAGAAGAATTATTATTCCCATTTTACAGATGAGAGATTAAGAGGTTAAATTTTTGGCAGAGAGAAAGAGATTTAAGATTAACCTGAAGGTCACTCGTAATTGGGGACTTAAACCCAGATCATATCACTTAAAACTCTTGATGGAGAGAATCACACCAAAATGTCCGCTCTATCCATTCAAATCTGCTTTTAATCCCAAACATTTCTTGTTGCTCAACATGTTGCAGGGCTTTTCTCTTTCAGTTTTGGTGCATTATCAACGTACAAATAAGTCAGTTACACTGAAATGTGTGTTTCAGAAGCACAAATTTATACTAGCATGATTGATATATTGGGGAAAAGATGGCTTCTGAGTGATTTCTTCCTTGAAAAACAGTGAGAGAACTCCAAATTGTACCACTCACAATAACACAGAAGCTACAATCCTGGATGCCCATTTCCACAAACAAACTTGAGGTCTTTGTCCACGTACAGTACGTCTTCTGGTGCAGTTTGGAGCTGTAAGCAGAAAAGGGCTGGTCCACAGTACTGCAATCCCTTACCTCACCCCTTTGTGCCCTGACCTTCAGCTTCCTAGGTTCAGCCCTAGAATTGCTATCTGCTGAATTTGTGCAGTCTGAGACCAAACAGTAGCAGCTTGAAACTAAGGATGTGTTTACTATTTATTGTAATACTTACATACTTCTTAACCATTTGACATATATAAAACTATGCTTTATGTATGTTTCATGATGAAGTTTTTGAATGTTGTGCCCTAGCCCTATTTTCCCCCTAAGATGTGTGGTTTTTATTGTGTAGTTTTGCATATCGAGGTGCTTTTTGAGAATATGTGTCATGTCACAGAAGAACTGACAGTGTATTTTAATATTTACTTAAGCAAAATTTAATTAGCTTAACTGTGAATCTCTATTTCATGTAACTTGTTTTCTAAAGTATATGTTAAGTTTCACACGGTAGCATGAACATTGCCCTATTTGTTTCCTCTTTTATTTATTTATTTTTTACTGTCTTTGTGATGTTTCACTGATTTTATCCTTTCCAGAAAACAACATAAATAATTTTGTAATTTTTTGCATCATTGTTTCCCTGCATTAGTGCTAATAATATAGAGTTGACTACCACCCAAAGGATCATAGATTGAGAGCTGAAAGGGATCTCAGAAGCTATCTAATTAAGTTTTTTCCTTCTTCTGCCTCCATTTTACAGATGAGGACAGTAAAATCCAGGTGATTAGTTGATTTGCCCAATGTTGTAGAAGGAGTATCCGAGGCATGATCAAATCAAGGCCCTTTGAACAGAACTAGTATTGTACCATGCTAACTTTAAGGCAAATGATTGCTAGTTTAATTTTAAAGATGCTTTTAATTGTAACTTCTGTACCCATTCCTTTGTTTTTGTCGGTTGGGTGTTGAGAAAGAGTGTCTGATATTTCTTTGCCTTGCCCTGAAGTTTAGTTTGTTTTACTCTTAATATGGCAGCCCTTAATAGAAGTTGTATTTAGTAACGTATCTTTTACAAGATGTTTGATTTAATAACTCTTTTTGTTTTTAGTTGGATGCCAGATCAAGATTCAGAGGACGAAAAGGATATTGACGCTTTTCCCTTAGAATCAAGATTGAAATGACATGAGTTCATCATTTAGAAAGCATGGCTATATTTTTGCTTCATATGCTCAGTTGAATAATTTTGTAATTGTTTTTTAAGGGAAAAGGAGATGAATCCTGCTTTTTCAATACTGACAGAAGGATTAAACAGATTGTAAAATATGCATATAATAAATTTTCAGAATTATTCTAAACTGATTAATTTTTAGAAAATTTATTCACTGATCAAATGACAAGGATCATAATTTTTTCCTAATAATACTGGCTAGGTCACTGATGTGATTGATGCTGCAAACATAACTTGGAAACTGAGGGGGGAAATGCGCAGAAAGTTTATTTATATCATTCTTTTCTTTCTTCCCCCATCGGCCAAGGTTTAGATATAGAGAGTTGTGTTTAGCTTCTTGGAGAGATAATTACTTATTCCTAGTTAATCATTTTGAGAATAAAAAAAAAGACTTCACCCTCAGTTATGTTTTCACTTGAAATAGTGTAGTTATCTTTTTAGTTAATTTTGTTAATTCTTTTGAAGAAAGTGAACTATTATTCAATTTTTAAAAAAGATATTAGGAAAGTAACAATATCTGTTCTAATCATCAGCTTGAACAACAATAACAAAAAGTAATTTTTTAAAAAAGACCTGGCTAGAATTGAGAAGAGATGATAAAGCTGTATACCCAAGTTAAGATGGATTTTTAAAAGTAATTAAAATGATAGTAAAGCTATTGTAGCTGTGAATTTGTCAACTTAGAAATTGTCTACTAATTTTTATAAGTTATCCTCAATACTAGAGAACAAGTGTAGAAAACTTTAAAAACTTGAGGTCATGGCAGTTAGTCACTACTAATATCTGATTTGATATATTACAAAAGGACTATTTTTTCTAGTATAAAAGTGAAAGTTAAAAAAACTCTTTCTTTTATAGAAATGATCTAATTTGTGTGACTACTTCTTCCACTGCTGCAGATTGAAAGTTTTCTATACCATCTTCCCCCTATGTTATTCTCTTGTCCTTCCACAGACACTCCCTGGAGGAGCCATCAAATGGTGAGGAGCATCCATGCTCTGTAGGCCTTTCTATCGTTATTTTTAATATCTGGAAGATGCCATTCTAGAACTCTGGCTCTCGTCTTTCATTCTCACTACATGCCTAGTCAGTCTTCCATTCTGATCTTTTCCTAAGTGATGTTTTTTTATGATCCTTCTCACATGCAAATTAAACTGTCCTTTAGATTTCCATCTTCATTGATTTCATGTCATATAACATTAGAGGAATATTGTGTTTAAGAGATGAAGTTTTGCAGCACCAAGCAGCTTGGGATCCTCAGCTGAGAGCACTATAAAATTTCCCTAATACTGTCTAACCCAGTTTTCTCTTGCTCTCAAATCTAGGCTAAACTCACTATCTAGTTGTAGTTCCCATTCAAGATATTGACTGTGTTTAAAGAAGTTAAATTGATACAGTAGTTCCTAAAAAGTGATGAGAATCATGTGTCCAATACTTGAGGACAGATTTCTGCTTTGAAGAGGGAAGATGTTCCTATCAGTCACAAAATAGCATTTGTTAAAGCAGCTACAATGTGCTGAGTACTATTAGAGTCTACGTTATGGAGTTAGGAGAAACTGTGTTTCTTTCTACATTCAACACACATACAGAAGTAATGCACTTCAAATATATCCTTCGTAAATGACACTGCTAAGCTTCTTGTCTAGCATTTGAGGTGTTCCATATAAGTGAATTTTCTGAATAATCATAAATATCCTTTTAAATTATCCAATTTTACCCAATTATATACTTCCCTAGCTTCCTAGAGCATACTGGACATCAATTCAATTCCAAAAGCATTTATTAAGTGACTATTTTGTGAGAGGTACTTTATTAAGAATTGGGCATGCAGATACAATACAGATAAAATACAATTCAATTCCTGTACACAAAGAGCTTATATATTCTGTATTTTACTGACAATAAGGTAATATGAATTTTGATGTACTTATTATAAGTATATTTACCATATTTCTCTGCAGAAAAGAATGATAACATTTTCTTCATGACTCAGTGTCATTCTTAATTATTTTACTTTGCTGGAAAATAGTAATGACTTCAAGAGCTCTTGAGTAGTGTAGTATAAAGCAGTTTGCTCCTATACCAAATGACCCTGGTATGTTATTTTTAATATCTTTTCTTTGTGACTTTTCTGCCTTCCCTAGCAATCTGTCAGTGTGTCTACCTCCAGCATTCCCATATTCCTTATTCTTTTTATTTCTTGTATCTAAACTACTGCTGTTTAATGACATAAAATGAAAAAAAGAATTGCAAAACAAAATCAGTGCAGTTAAAATTAAAAAAGAAACTCAACTGGGCGGAAAAACTGTGACAAATTTCTTGGAGAAAGTTTGCTATCCAAGATGGGTATGTGTATACATGCACATCTATATGGAATTGATAGAAACATATGAGAATAAGAGTCATTCTTTAATAGAGGATATCAACAGGCACTTTTCAGAAGGAAAAAAGTCAAGTTACCAACAACTGTAAGAAAAAAATGCTCCAAAATAGTAATAAGAGAAATACAAGTTAAAACCACTTTGGTATCCCTAAATGTTCATGGTATTGGCAAAGATAACAAAGCAGGAAACCCCAATTGGAGGGACTGTGAGAAACACACTAATGCACTTTTGGTGAATCAATGGAGCAGTTCAGCCATTCTGGAAAGCATTTTGGATCTATGTCACAAAAGTTACTGAACATGCCTACCCTTTGGCTCCTTGACCTCATGAGGCTTATACATGAAAGAGACAGCAGGGTACAGTGAAAAGATTACTGGAATTAGAGTCAGAAAGACATGGGTTCAAATACTGCCTCAGAAATTTAGTAGCTGTGTGAACAAGTTGTTTAAACTTTGGACATCAGTTTCTTCATTTGTAAAGTGAGGAGACTGGACTTGAAAGCTTCTAAGGACCCTTCCAACTCTAAATCTGATCTAAGATCCTATGAGGCAAAGAGAGAAAAATACACATGTGAAAATATTTATAGTCGCTCTTTATTGTAGCAACGAATTATAAATAGAAATTCTCCATTAACTGGGATATGGCTGAAGCAATCATGGCAAATGAATATAGTTCGATATTATTGCACCCTAACAAATGAAGGGAGAGATTTATTTTTGGTGATTGTTCCTATTTATTACAAGGTAGTACTTTTATTTTGCTCTGAAGCAAGAGTTAGGGAATGAGTGGTAAGAATGGCAATAGTAAAGAGAAAGAAAAAATTGTTAATGTCGTTGAAAAATGAGCAGAAGGGGACAGACACGAAGGACAGTTCTGAAGCTACCACTTTAAATTTGAATTCAAAATCTGCAAGGTTTGCTTAGTGGAGGAAATAGTACATAACAAAAATATATAGCTCAAATTTAGTTTAGTTCCTTTTTTTTCTTTTTTTTTGGAGGCGATCAGGGTTAAGTGACTTGCCCAGTGTCACACAGCTAGTAGGTGTCTCAGGCTGGATTTGAACTCGGTCCTCCTGACTCCAGGACCGATATCTATCTGCTGTCCAATCTAGCTTCCCACTCCCTTTTTTCCTATAGTTCATGTTGGTTGATATTCATTAAGTACATTTTAATAAATACATTTTATAAAAAATTATGGCATATGAATACAGTACAATATTGCTGTGCTCTTAAGAAACGGTCAGTGTGATAGATTGAGAGGCTACAGTTTTTTAAAGAAAAACAACTGCAATGCTTGAGAACTGTAATATGCAGTAACCTCTTAGGACCTCTATAAGACTGATGGTGAGGTATGATTACTACCTTTTGATGGAAGTGCAGAATGAGACATAGCTATGTGTACAGACATAGCCAATGTTTAGGTTTGTTTTGTTTGATTACATTTGTTACAAGGGAAAACTTGGGGGTTTTTTGGGGGAGAGAGTTATGGGAAACTGGGTATCTGATGATGGCTATAATAAAAAAGTATATATAATCTTAAAATATACAAGAAGAAAGTTCAGAAGGGGACAGAAAAATAGCAGTGTTGGAGCTACTGAGCCAAATTTAAAATATACTTTTTAGAAGCGCTGTCTGTAATATTTATGTGTTATATATAATTCCCTTTTTCCGTTTTTAATGTAAGGAAATATTCATATTTGTTGATGTTTATCAAGTTCATAATAAAAATAAAATTTTAAAAAGTTAAGAAATAGAATCTGAAAGGGTATGGGGTTGTGATTAATGTTCATTAGCTTTACTATATAATATTTTTGACCCTCAGTTTTAGAAGCCTCTTCTCCATGTCTAGATTCTGGAGATGTTTTCCAAGTAGTTGAAGCTCCATTTAAATAGAGCTACATTCATGTAAATACAAATGTCAAAACCAAACATGAATAAATGCCCTGCTTCCAAAAGCCATGCTCCTAAGGTCACATTCTTGAACTTGGTATCTTCTGTGGCATAATCTCCTTTAGGGTAGAGGTAAAAGCTCATCCAAGCACATGGTATTAAAAACGATTGTCCATTTAGGAGTGATAATCTGGTAAACATCTTTGTCCATGACTGGTTCTGTGTCCTTGTGCTAGTCCTGTAAGCTCTCTGCCACCCTTTTTTTGGTCAAAAGGTTGTGCTGTTGTTCAGTCATTTTTTCAGTCCTATCCTCCCTTCATAGCCCTTTTGGGGTTTTCTTAGCAAAGATACTGACGTGGTTTGCCATTTCCTCCTCCAGCTCATTTAACACATGAGGAAACTCAGGCAAGAAGAGTTAAATGACTTGCCCAGGGTCACATACATAGTAAGTCTGAGACTGGATTTGAACCAGACCTGCACAACTTGGCAGTAAGTAGGGGCCAATATTAAAATAGGCCAAATTTTTTTCCAGCCGCAGATAGGTTTTTAGCAGTTCGCTTTCCAAAGAAAGGTAATTAGAGACAGACTGAAGATGGTTGGTTGCCATGGGTGATGTGACAAAACGGAGAGAATGCTGTGGCAACCCACCTGCCACGTTTCAAGACAGACAGGCCTGACTTCAGGCCCAGCACTCTGCACTATGGTGCCACCTAACTGCCCGGTCAAGTGCATAATACCTGGCATATCTTATTATCACAGGGGTATTGTGGAGGTAAAATAACCAATTTCAGAAAAGGAAGATCTTAATTCCCAGCCTTTCTAAAGATGCCTTTTCATTCACTTTTAATTATATGGTAGTAATGAATGTGGTATTTTGTTCTTTTTTTAATGCTAGTGATTCACTTCTGAGGGAAATAGACAGCTGAACTTAAAACCAAGAAGGTGTTGTTTCAAATCCCATCTCTAATTTGCACTGTCTTTGTGGCTTCAGAGGGCCAGTCACATAGCATCTTAGTGCTCTTACCAACTCTTACCAGTTGCAGAAAACTGGCCTACTCGCCTTGATAAAGGGACTTTCCTCCCCTGAGAAAAAATTCTAATCTATCTGGTCCCTATCTTTTTCAACAATGAGATTTTGTTACAATTGTAAGATTTTTCTTAACTAGCTGTGTTGATATGTGGAATTACATCCAAAAGAGTAATATGCTTAAATCTAGAGTTTGAGACATCCTTCCATAGATATGGTATCTCTAATCACATCCCAAAGATACAGTCACCTCTCAGTTGTCCTTGGTAGTTTAATCTTCTTATTTGGAAATCTTGTCAGTGTTTTATTACTTAGACGGTTTCTGCTTGACAGCAATTCAATTCAAAACCTTTTATGAACTTCTTACTATACACACGCTAAGCATACAAGGTGACATTGTTGGCCACCTCCTGGATACACTTTTCCCTCAAGTTTTCCTGGCCTTCCCTCACTTCTCTTCCTACCTTTTTTCTTTTGACCTGGTAAAATGAGCCATTCTTTGCCTCATATCTTATCTAATCTTAAATCACTGAATGGGTGTTGTCTCTGTGAAACTGAGACCTGAGAAAGATCTTAGCTTAACAAGGTCAAGATGTCCCTCTGCATCTCCAAGCTCCTAATCTATATCTTGACCCTGGACCCAGATGGCTCCAGAAGAGAAAGTGAGGCTGGTGATTTTGCACAATCCTCTCTCACTTAAATCCAATTCTCTTCCAAGTTATGGCATCACCTTTCCAATGTCATGGTTTTTTAGAATGAAGAACAAACAACAACCTGTTTGACTGCTTTTTAGTTTATGTCCATTCTAGGATCACTGACTGTGTGTAAACCCATGTCTCTATCCTGAGCCCTCTTCCCTTTTCTTTCTGTACTCTCTTTCTTGGTGATCTCATCTGTGCACATGTGTTCAATTACTGTCCCTTTGCCAATGAATAACGCATATCTATAGCTACGTACAGCCCTGTTTTCTCTCCTGAGCTTCAGTCTTGCATAATTAACTGCCCATTGTATATTTTAAAATATACACAAACATAGTCTTTATCCTCAAACTCACCCTTCTTCTGAATTTCTCTATCTTGGAAGACACTGACTTCAGTCACCCATATTCTAAATCTAGGTGTGGTATTCAACTTCTCACTCACATTCAACACATCTGATAAGTTTCTAAATTTTGTTTCTTTGCAATTGATATCGCTTGCATAGGACCCCTTCCACATTCACCTCCCTAGTTCAGGCCCTCATCACCTTTGTATTAGGCTTATTCTTATTACAATATGGTTTCCCTGCCTAAAATGCCTCTCCTCTTTAGCTGTCTCTATTTAGCTGTCAAAATAATTTTCTTAAAATGTAAGTGTGACCCATGTCACCACCCTATTCAAAAACAGGAGCAGTTTCCTATTACCTCTAAGAGCAAATACAAACTGCTCAGTTTAGTAATTTAAAGCTCTTTATGACCTGGCCTGTTTCTATCTTTCCATGTTTCTTTCACATTACTCTCCTTGACGCGTTCATATTTGCTCTTTTTCACACAGGATGCTCCATGACCTGTATCCTTACCTTACCACTGGCTCACCCTCATGTCTAAAATGTTCTCTCTGACCATTACAGTCAGTGGCTTCCTTTAAGATTCATTTTCGATATCACCTTCTGTAGGAAACCTTTCAGCTAATTCCTTCCCCTAAAGTTAACATGTATCTACTTTGTATCTTATGTAAGCCTATTTATTTATTTGTCTCCTCGTTAGAATGTAAGTTCCTTGAAGGCAGGGACTATTTTTGCTTTTTCCTTGTATCCCCAATGGACTTTTGCCTATGTGCGGCCAGAAGGGTCCTTGTTAAATGAAGAAAGGCAACAAATAGGGTCTCTGCCCTCAAAGCATTCACAATTCTATGTAAATAACTGTGTAAATACAAGATATATATGTATGTGTATATATATATATATTACAGTTATATATATATATACACATATATGTGTGTTATGTATGTATGTGTATATACACACACACATACATACACAAAATAAATGGGAAGTATTCCCAGAAGGAAGACATTAGGGGTAGGAAATGGAATGCTGGGTGCTGTCCTAAGTGCACTTTAGCAACAACTCTGTGAGGTAGGAGCTATTATTATCACTGTTGTCATGGGAACTGAAGCAAATAGAGGTTAAGTGACTTGCCCAGGATCACAGCTAGTAAATGAGACTGGATTTGCATTTATGTCTTCCTGATTTCAGAGGTAGAGCTCTCTCCACTAACTGCCTTTCCCTTGGGGAAAGGAGAGAGAAAATCCTCTTGTAGAAGGTGAAATTTGTGCTTTTATACCCAATAGTAAAGGAAATCAGGAGGTACTTGAACGTCTTGGTCAAAGGGTATGAACATTTTAGTCACTTTTTAAAAGAACATAATTTCAAATTCCTTCCTGATGGTTAAACCCAAATCGCTGCAATAAGAGCTGCCTTGTTTTTTGTATTTGTATCCTGACCACTTAGTGCAAGGGCCAGCACATCATAAACATTTAAATGCTTTTTTATTCAGTGTGTCATATAAAATTAAGAAACTAAAATGTACATTTTAATCCTGTTCTCATCTAACATACACATGAAATGAATTCAACTCTTCCCCATCTTCACTGGTTGAAATTTTTTCCTGAAAGTATATTTGTGTGCCTGACTTTCTAAGGCAGTTGCAGCTTGGACTATTTGCATCTTTTTCATCTTTGCAAATTTGCTAATTGCATGGTGCAACCTCAGAGTTATTTAGGTTTGCATTTCGCATTAATAATTTGGGAAAATCTTTCATATGGTTGTTAGTAGTTTGCAATTCTTTTGGGAACTGTTTGTTAATATCTTTTGACCAAGAAAGAATTGAATTCACATCTTCCTGGGTCTGAGGCTACAATGACACTACAATACGTTGCCTCTATCTTATGAATTTTTGTTAATTTTTTGAATCTCACTCACTTCCTAATAGTCAGCTCCCCTGTTCTTCCTTGTAACAAAGTACAGTTAAGCAAAATAAATGGACATATTGACTATGTCAGATAATGCTATGCCTCATTATGTACATGTAGTCAGTTTGAGACTTTTCTGCAAATCAGAATAAAGTTATGTTTAATCATCAGTCTTCTAGATTGAATTTATCTGAATTCTGATCTTATTGTTTTCTTTTCCATTATTGTATTTATTATGTGGGTTATTCTTCATATTCTGCTTATTTCTGCATCAGTTCAAACAGGATGCTTTAATTTACTTGATATAACTGAGGGAATAAGTTTATTATGCAATTACCTTTGTGAAAAGAAGTAGAAGTATAGTTTTTCCCAATCTTTTTTTACTACTAATATTAACTTGTAATTTGGTCTTTATCACGTTATGAAACCTACTGAATATTTTTTTAAAATATTTATATTTTTTCCAAATTACATGTAAAAACAGTTTTTAACACTCATTTTTAAAGCTGAGCTCCAAAATCTCTCCCTCTCTCCCTCCCCACTCCTTCATTGAGAAAGCAAGCAATTCTGTCTATCTATACACACATTATACACATATATACATATATACACACACATATGTAGTATATGTATATCTGTATGTGTAGTCATGCCCATATTAGTCATGCTGTGAAAGAAAAGAAATAAAAAACTCAGGAAAAATAAAGTAAAAAAAGTATGCTTCACTCCGTATTCAGACACCAACAGTCCTTTTTCAGGGGATGGATAGCATTTTTCATCAAGTCCTTCAGAGTTGTCTTGGATTGTTGTATTGCTGACAATAGCTAAGTCATTAACAGCTGATCCTCTTACAATATTGCTACTACTTTGTGCACAGTACATGTCACTTTGCATCAGCTTCTGTAAGTCTTTCCAGGTTTTTCTGAGAGCATCCTGCTCACCATTTCTTATAGCACAATAATACTTCATCATATTCACATACCACAATTTGTTCAGCCATTCCCCAATTGATGGGCATCCCCTCAATTTCCAATTTTTTTTTGCCACCAGAAAAGAGCTCCTATAAATATTTTTGTACATATAGATCCTTTTCCTTTCTGTTAGATACAGACATAGTAGTGGTGTTGCTACCTCTAGGGATATGCATGGCTTTATAGCCCTTGGGGCATAGTTCCAAATTGCTCTACAGAATGACTGAATCAGGTCCTACCTAATTTCTTAATGCTAAAGGGGAACAATGCAAAGATATCTTAAATTCAATTATAGACATGACATCTATTTTTTAAACTAAATTATAAATGCTTAATTGCTTATGTACCCCCATGGACCTGAACTCCTTTGGCTCAGGACCGTCCTAGTTTATGGAATAAAAAATGGTCCAGTTTAGAACTTTTAAAGTAAAACGTCAAAATAAAGTACTAAAAATTTTTAAGTTAGCCTACAAAAGTTTAAAAACATAGAGCTGTTAACTTTGACTTTTGGGACTTATATTCCATCTGGTGCTTTTATGCTTCTTAACAACTTGAGATTTAAAGTCAAAAGAGAAAAATTTTCCCGTTTACTGTGTATATCTGTATTTCAGTTTGTGGTGAAGCAAGGAATTTAGCAGTCATCATAAACTGGGGAAGAATTTAGAACTTTTGAATAGCTTTACCTCCATGTGTTTGAGCTTTTGTTAACCTCATTTGCATTTTGGAGCCAAACATGACCAGAAACTGAGAAAAGTGCCACCTGCTAACTTCTATAAATGGTCAATGCTGTTTTCCAGAAACCCAGTTCAGAATATGGGCTAATGCATTCTTAATCTAATTTGTTTCACTAAAGGAGTCATTAAAAAAAACAACTGCCTTTTTGTTTTATTTCTAAAGATATGTATATGTATAATATGTATGACTGTGTGTGTGTATATATGAAAACTCCCTAAAAGTGAAATTTACTAAAATTTAGTAAAAATTTATTCTTTGAGACTATGTACATAAAATTACATAGAACTTCTAAATTACTTGATTTAGAGCTGCTAAATGAAACTTAAGTATATTGACAGGAAGGACACCAGAAATATTCAGTGATATTGCCAATTCATCCCTTAATCTGTTCTTTCCCACGAAAAGGAAAAGTGTATTTTTTTGTTTGCACTCTTGAGTATTTTGCCCCTCCTGATTTCTCATCTCAACCTTGTAACAGCAAGGACCCCGACATACGCATGAGGACCTGTTGTGCAGGTTCTTAGATCTGCTTTTCTAAAAGGAAAGGAAGTTCTGAGGGGTCAACAATCTACTTTAATCAAACACATATATCATTCACTTAGTTCAGGGGAAAAAGTCAGCACCCTGAACTTCAGAGAAAACAGAAACAAAAAAATAAAGACCAACAGACAGGGCTTCCAACTGTGTGACCATAAGCAATACATGCATAGTTACCAGAGAGAGAAGCACCAGCATGTGGATTTTCAAAGCCAGGGGCTGCTTAGCAGCTTCCCAGAGTCTCATCTGGCATACAAACCTTCTTCCAAAAACTAAACCCCAAAGTAAAACCTCACCTCAGAATATATATTCACTTTTCAGAGCCAGAGGGCATCACAATCCTTGAGAACCAGTGCCTTATTAGAAATTAACAAAAGGTGTGGGCTTTCCAACAACAACAAATTCTCCTCTAATCAAGCTTCCCTTAATGGGCAGGCCCATCAATGAGTGGGGAAGATCTTTAACTCTCTAATTAACATTACAACCCCCCAAGGCTGAAATATTTCCAAAATGAATAAAAGTTAATTTCCTCTTTAGAATGTGAACTCTCTGAGGTCTGAGACTACTATATATTTGCCTTTTGTTGTCTTGCATGCCTAGCATCAAACACTATCTGGCAGACAGTGAGCACTTAAGGCTTGTTCACTGCCTAAGCTTTTATTAAGGTTTCAACTATTTAAATTTGATTAAATATTTAAATATCTAGAAGTGGGGGAAAATATATAGCTTCTTTTTATAGTTCTTAGCCTGGGGTTCCTGAGCTTGTTTTTAAAATATCTTAACAATATAAATGATTTCCTTTGTAACTATTTTATTTTATTCACTTAAAAACATTCTGAGGTGTCAGTTGACCGCTAAGGGAGTCCATGACACACAAAAAGTTAGGAACTCCTGCTCTATTCTATTTCCAGTCTCAACCCTACCCTTGTCCCAGCACCACTTTTTGGGAAGACACTAGTTTATACTAAGTTTATGTATAGGGGTTCAGAAGTAGGGGAGTCAAAGCTCCCCAAAGGAAAAAAAGGATCTCTTGGCTCATGTTCCCTAATCTGAAACGTGATCAAGTCTGAGAGAGTCCAGGGGTGTAAATTTTGAAGTCTTCATTAACTTGTCCTCGGGCAAATGTAATAGTATCCCAGAAGAATTAATTCAGGTTTCAGAGGAATCCTTAGTTGATTGAACACCGTGATCAATTTATAAGAATGCTCCAGGTAAAACATTAACTGGGTTAATATTGGCCGCTGTTGGGTTAAAAAAAAATTGAATCCCATCCAATGGCTGGAGGGGAGGAACGTTAGTTTCTGGTTTAGACAGTTTTCTTTTAAAGGGCGTCTCAGAATCTCCACCTGTATAGGTAGGTAGACTGAGGCCAGGGCACCTCGCTGAATACAGGTAGAGCTGGACGTAACAGTGAGGGCATAAATCCTAAAATAATCCACAGCAGTGACAAGCGGGCAAGCCCAGCCCCTGGTCTCCAAGGGCCAGGTGGCTGGACCAGGAGCGTGGCAGGCTGCGCTTCAGCTCCCGCTGTGAGCATGCGTTCGGGGACGGGGCGGGTCCAGGCGGGCTTACATTAGCCTGCCGCCCGGGGATTGGCCAAGACGGAAAGGAGGCGGGCAGAGAAGCTCCGGCATCCTGTCTTGGCGGCTGAGCGGCGGCGCGCCGGGGAGCGCATTTGCTGCCAGGCTGCTGAGGAGGGCGGAGGAGAAGGAGGAGGGGCCGGAGCCTATGACTTCACAACCAGGCAGCTCTAGGGCAGGCGGCGCCGAGGCTGCAGGTTCTTCAGTCTGCGAGCAGCTGCCCCGGCGGCGGAGGCGGCCGTGCTTCGTCCTCGGAGCCGCCGCGCGGCGAGCTGGCCGGAGAGCCGAGCGGCCCGGGCTGCTGGAGGCCGGGGTCCCGGGAGCCCGCGGCGTGCTGCAGGTGCGGGGCTGCGGCGCGAGGACGGGATGGAGGGGAGGGGGGAGGCTGGGCGGCAGCTGGGGGGCGGGGAGAGGAGAACAGCTGGGGGAGGAGGAGGAGGAGGAGGACGCCGCTGCCGCCGCCGCCGCTGCTCCGTCTCCACCGAGAGACGGGGTGGAGCCGGGGAAGGATGGAGGAGGGTGAGAATGTGGGCGACCCACGACAGGCGGACCCCCGGGGATCAGGGTGGAGATGCGTGCGGCCGGGGGTGGGGGTGTCGGGGAGGACGCCGCCGCATCCTTCATCCCTCCTGGAGTTGGGGGGAAGCCGCCCCCCCAGCCCCCAGCTGTTGTCATGGAAATGGTGCAGCTTCTCCCGATGGCCAGATCTTAAATGGAGATAAACAGATGCGTCCTGGGGCTCCCTCCTCCCCCCAGATGCAGATATTTGTCGGTGACTTTGGCTTGGAGGGGCGGAGGGAGAGAGGCCAGGGGCGTGTTTGGGGAAGGAGGAGGAAGAGGAGCCCTGGCCGGTTTCCCCTTTTGAGGAGATGGACTGTGATTGGCAAAGAGAGGACTCGGGATGCAGGATGTGGAGCCTGCAGCCCTGACCTATTTTGTGGATACGGGTTCCAGGGCCGGGGTGGCTGCACCTGGTGTATGTATGTCACTGAGGACGAGGTCTAGTCCGCACCAGCATGAAAGGAGAGTGAGTGAGTGGGTGTGTGTAGCAGAATAAAAATAAGACGTGAGTTTCCATTAAAGACATTGGGATGCAATCTTCCTGTGCTCAGATTCTTCCTACTCACCTCCTCAGAAAAAGCATTTTGTGTGCAGTGAAGACATGGAGAAAGTTGTGCTCTCTGCCCCTTAAAAATAAACATTGAACGTGTAACTGTGGAACAAGGCTTCTTAACGTTTTGTGTATCATGGACGCTCAAAATCTTTGGCAGTCTGCTGAAGTCTAGAGACATCTCAAAATAATGTTTTTATATGCATAAAAGAAAGCACATAAGATTGCAGAGCAAGTCAGTTACATTAAAATGTTAAAAATTCTCAGGAGTCCCTGCTGGAGAGGCTGCTCAAAATGTCCAAGGGTATTTGTTCCTTTCTGGGTGAGAGAAGGCTTTGGAACACAAGAATTGTTAATGTGTTCATGCTCTGCTGCCCTTTTTCTTTGAGACAGGCTTACCCTTGAATTGCATATTGATTTGTTTGGTTTTTTACTGAGCTTCTGAATGGTGGAAAAATCTCTAAAACATATTTCTTGGGAAAATAAGTAGAGAAAGCTCTCTCTCTCTCTCTCTCTCTCCCTCTCTCCCTCTCTCCCTCTCTCCCCTCCTCCCTCCCTCCCTCCCTCTCTCCCTCTCTCCCCCTCTTCCCCTCTTCCCCTCTCCCTCTCCCCTCTCCCTCTCCTTCTCCCCCTCTCCCCCTCTTCTCCTTCCTCTCTCCCTCCCTCCCTCTCTGTCCCCCCTCCCCGTCTCCCCCCACACACACTCACACTCACGCTCACTCACACTCACTCTCTCTCCCCCTCTCTCTCTTCCCCCTCCACCCCTTCCCCTCTCCCCCTTCCTCTCTCCCTCCCTCTCTCCCTGCCTCCCCCCCCCCCCCCGCACTCACACTCACTCACACACTCTCTCCCACTCTCCCCCTCTCTCTCTCTCACTCTCTCTCTCCCACTCTCCCTCCCCCCCCTTAGGTTCAAATATAAATGGAAAGGCGCTGTTACATTGCTTTTATATTAGAAATGGTGGTTTATCTTAAATGTCATTTCTTAATTATAGCATTTAAACAATATTACTTTTAGGGATGAAGGTCCAGGAACAGGGCAGTTATGGAATGAGACTAAGCCAATACATAATGTGGCAGCAAATGAACTGTTCAGTGACCATCTGTAAAAATGGTTAAAGCTTTTTAATAGCTGAGCCAGGTTAAAAAATGCTAGTTGTCCTGGAAATAAGAGTAATTTTTCTTTGATTTAAGCCAGGCTTTCCCCTTAATCATAATTTAGCTTTAGGAATAAGGTCCTTTATTTTTTGAAGGTTCTATTTTCCCCCTGAGCTAATTGTTACTCAAGACATTTTATTGACTTCTATGAGGAAGAATTAATTGAATATATAAGAGAACTCTGGTGAATGAAAGATGCTCTTGGTCAATTACAGGGTTCATCTAGAGGAAGGATATGTCTTTAATTGAGATATTACTTCATTAGGTATAACATGGATCCACAATTGGGGAAATTATTGTGAATGTAAGTAGCAGTAACATATATTTCTATATACTCTACCATAAAAAGGGTCATTGCTTATGGAATACTTACTACTGAGAGGGTCAGCATTGGAAGAAGGCCATAGTTTTACGTTTTGCCTCTGATTGTCCTATCTTAACCTCTCAGCTGGAAGCTGTTTTCTTTCTAAGGCTATAAATTGCTGACTATGAATTTCATGATTGTAGGGAATTTTCACACTGGGAGTTCCTCACACCTGCGGAAAACTATAAAGATCTCTTCCAGAAATTTTCATAGACTTTGTAAGCAACATGTGAAAGCTCCGAAAATAATTTGGGCCAAAGACATGATTGTCACTTTATAGATTCTACCTTGGTTTGGGTGGTACACCAATGCAAACAGAAAAGTAAAGAAAATCCATTTTCTTTTACCTCAAATATGGAATAAAAATTACTCAGGTATTAATATTTTGGCACTAGGTTTATTTAACTTTTTGTTTATAGGTTCTGTCTCCCCAACTAAGTTATAAACCCCTGGAGTAAAGGAGCTTTATCTTCTAACTTTTTGGATATCTAGCATCTAGTGTGGTATACACAGTAGGTTCTAAATACATTTTTGTTATTGATTGTTGCCTTTTGGAGCTAGTATCTGTGTTTTCATTCATTTTATCCCAGAACTTTTATTCCAACAGTCTTTTTAGCTATACATAGCAAAGACAGAAATTGCCATTGTGTTTTCATTTATTAAGAACAATAATGTGTACTGTATTATTGGGGACAGTAGAACACTATATTGTATTTATTCCTTTACCCTGCCCGCCCCCCCCTTATTCCATTACTATTGTGGTTTTATAATGTTACTGTGTATATGAAGGGAGAACAAACTTCGATACTACTCTCTTAGCTCACTTTTATATTCCCACGGGACTCTTATCGGAGCCTACCCAATTTGGAGCCCTGACTTATAGTCAGCAAGACCTGAGTTTAAATCCTGCTTCAGACACTTACTAGCTGTATACCCAGAGCTAGTGACTTTTTCTCTGTTTCAGTTCAATTATCTGTAAAATGGAGATAATAATAGTACCAATCTCAGAGCTGTGAGGATCATATGAGGTAACATAAAGTACTTTGCAAACCTTGGAGCATTTTTATAAATATTAGTTAATTTATTTATTCTATGCTCGTATTTGATTGCTACAAATTGGGAATGCATCTCTAACTATTTATGACTTAGTAAGAGATAGTCATAGAATCTCACAGTTAGAGGGGACCTGAGAAGTTACCCAGTCTCATCTCTTCTTAGGTTCATGAATCTCTTCTATGATATTCCCGCTGTGTAGTCAGTCATTCAGTCTTTGCTTAAAAAATGATGGAGAGCCTACTATTTTTTTTTTGAGGCAGCTCACTGTTTTTATAGAGCTAAAACAAAATCTGCTTGTCAGAAACTAATCTCCATTGATCCTGGTTTTGCCTTCTGGGGCCAGACAGAACAAGCCCAGTGTTTCTTCTTCAGTCCTTCTTATATTTCACAGAATTAGAAGAAACTTCACTGGTCATCATCTAGTGTAATCCGTACCTTAAAAATATCCCCCTCTGTAACATACTCAAAACATGGTCACCCAGGCTTCAAATGTTCTGACATTTGAAGGATTCAGACTAAGAACTACCTCTCAAAGCAGTCCATTTGGTGTTTGGATAACTCTGAATGTTAGGATAGCTAGGTGGTGAAGTGGAAAGACCTAAGTTCAAATCCAGCCTCAGACACTAGCTGTATGACCCTGGGTAGCTTCCTTAACCTCTGTTTGTCTCAGTTTCCTCAGTCTGTGAAAGGAGCTGGAGAAGGAAATGACAAACCACTCCAATGTCTTTGCCAAGAAAACCTCAAATGGGGTCACAAAGAGTTGGATGTTGACCGAAAAAACGACTGAAGAACTATTGTTAGGAGCTTTTCCCAAACATCACATCTGAATTTACTCCTCTTTAACAATACTCCCTCTCCTTCCCCACTCCTCCCAGGGATACTCTTCTCTAGGGAAAGACATCATATTATACTGGAAATAGCACTGCTACTTAACTGTTTGTGTGATCTTGGGTAAATTATTAGGCTATTTCAGACCATTATTTCTTGAGCTTTAAGATAAGGGGCTTGAGAGGCAGTGTGGGACATTGGAAAGAGGGTCAAATTTGGAGTCAGGTCGTAGTTTCCTCATGTAAAATGAGAGGATTGGACCAGATGACCTCCACGTTGCCTTCCAGCTCTTTAAATCTCTGATCCTGGTTCTGCCCTGTGAGACTTAATTAGATGAAGACTAATCCCTCTTCCATGTGGGTTACCTTCAGATACTTGACCCTCATATATCTTCTCTCCTCCAAGCTAAACAACTCCACTTCCTTCAATCTCTTCTTCTATTTCCTAATATTGAGACCTTTAATCATCCTGCCTACCCGACTCTGGACCTGTTGTAATTTTCTAAATTGTGACATCTAGACCTGAACTCAGTTTCCTAGATGGATCTGAGTGTAGCAAGACTCATTCCTTTATTTCTGGATACCATGCCTCTCTTTATCATGCTTTTTATTATAAAATAAATATGAAACTATTGAGGAACATCGAAGAACCTTGCAGCAGAAAAGACTTGTGTGATAAGAAAATGTTAAGAACAAGGTATGACAGGGACAGCTGTAATATTCTCTTGATATCCTTGCAATTTCAAGAGAAATTAAGGAAGTGTTCCAATAGGAACACCTTCAGAGGGCATGGACAAGTGGCATAACGGATGGGCAGGCATGAATGGGTTGTGATTCATGTCATTGAAAGAATCTGCATTGTGAAACTGTAGATTAATTTGAATATTAAGTATTTCTTTACTGCAATCTTGGGAGGCAAATAGTGCAAATATTGTCCCCATTTTACAGATAAGTAAAATGAGGGACTTGCCCAAAGTCACACAGCCAGCAAGTGGCAGATACAAGACTCAAGTCAAGGTCTCCAGGATCGTGCTCCACCAATTCTTTTCTTCTCTAGGCTTAACATTTCTTGTTCCTGTGATCAGTCCTCGTTATGGCATGACTTCTGAGTCTCCTTACCATCTTGATTAACCTCCTGGATGCCCTTCAACTTCTTAATATCCTTTTAAAAAAAATGCAGCACCCAGAACTGGACATTGTATTACAGATATATTCTGATAAGGACAGAGTATAGGGGGCACCATAACCTCTCTCATTCTGTATTCTATTCCATGAATAGAGCCTAAATTGACATTAGTATCACCCCTCCCCTGCCATTTTTCATAAAACAATCAAATAATTTTCTTTCATTTTCTGGAACTCTTGACCTCACAATGAGGGTATTCTTAATTTCTATCTTAAAAGTCTGCTAGCCCTATAGTCATGATGTTCCCAATTCTGCTACCACCTTAGTTTTTAGTACCATCCATTCATACTGTTGTAGTAGTTTTATTAGCAACTTTCCAGACAACTCTATCCTCTCCCCATACAAAATCATCTTTCCAACTGCTTCTACGGTGTTCTTTATTTTGCTTAGATCTAGTTATATCATTCATCAGCACAGTATTCCACTCTTTTGAGACCTCTATTAAGGGTTCCTCTCAGTTTTGTGTCATCTGTCACATTATGGCATAAAAGTGTCCTCTTGGTTCTATAAGGCTGTGTATGCCATTGGTGCACAAGATTTGGCAAATAATGCTACTTGGAAAGGATTTATGTATGGTCTAATGATAAATTCTCTGTTGTCTTAGAATCAGCTTAATTACTTCTAAAGAGATGTATCACCAAGTTATGTTCAGTTGATGAATTTTTTTTAGCTGTAACAACTCTCAAATCCCTCTTATTCACTTTAGAGAGACTGTGATCAGGGTCAATTGGGAGTACACATACTCCTAGGAAAAAAATAATTCAAGTGGATTGTAATGGGCTGTTATAATTGTGATTGATATTCAGTGAGAGTCTGAAGAAGTGGCAATGATGAGAACTGTATACAACCAGAAAGATTAATAGGCAGTATTATTTTCTATACTTTTGTGTCTTTAAGTATTTTCTCCATTTTTGTGTCATTGGACCTTTGTCTAAATCTTGATTTAGCTAATGGTGGATTCCTTTTGCCTAGTCTGTCCAACCCCTCAGCCATTATAAATTGATCCTAATTCCCCTTTTCCCAGGTTAGATCCCAAATCTAGTCAGGCTAGTGTGAAGTGTCCCCTGAACACATTCTCTTCTTTTTTCCCTTGCCTGGACTACCTTTTATCTTTCTAACTAAATCCAGTTTACATCAGGACTCCAGCTACTCCTCCCAGCTTCCGAAGCACTTAAGGACTGTCCTGTTATTCATTTTAGCACTTATTGCCATCCTGCTTTACACTTATATTGTTGTTCAATCATTCCATTTTCATTTGGTTGTTTGTTTGTTTTTTGTGTGTGTGTCTGACTCTTTGTGACCCCATTTGAAGTTTTCTTGGCAAAGATACTGGAGTAGTTTGTCATTTCCTTATGCTCATTTTACTGAGTAGGAGATGAGGCATACAGAGTTAAGTGACTTGCCCAGAGGCCATATTTGAACTTTGGAAAATGAGTCTTCCTGACTTCAGACCTGGTAGTGTGCCAGAATTCTAGAGTTTACCATATATTACGCCTGTGCCAAAAATTTAGAAGTCTTGGATCTTGGGCATTTTTTTATATCTCTCAACACCCAACCCAGTAACTGATCAGTGTTCAACAAATCCTCATTAGAGGAATTTGGCCACTACAAAGTAGCAGAATCCATTAGCATTTTCAGCTTTGTTGCAGCAGTGACAGTCTTTGTTTATTGGATTCATCCAACATCTTCCTTGGAATCTTCTGTCTAGGTAGATAAAGGTTTCTCTCTAGAGAGGCAGTGCCCTAAATTATGCACATGTGACCTTTCCCCCATCACAGAATCTGCCACACTGTCTTCTTGTAAGCTGAAGCATTGAAGATGAAGATTATTGAAATGCCTTATTACATTAATTCAGTATATCAGCATGAATTAGTCTTTCATATTAACATTAGAAAAGACCTAGGCTCCTAGGGAATTGAGACACAGACACAGATAGAATAGGGCAAGGTAGGGAGGAAAGATTGGTAGTATGGCCTTTGTTTCAGGGAGGGCAGACCTTGTGGGGTTTGTATGGCTAGGTATGGCTAGACCACTGGAATCTGGTTGTATGACCTGAGTTGAGAATGATTTGGTTTCTCTTGTCAAAACAAAACATGAAAAAGAGAGGAACCAAAAAACCCCACAAAAAAACCAAAACCCAAACAATAGAACTTCAGAATGCCTCACAATTTAATATAATATAGAACAGGACCTTCACAGGGCCTCACAAAGACCCACGAGGTCTTTGGCTGATTGTATATAGTGTTCTGTATGTGTGTTCTTTCAAGGTGTACAGTCACAGGTCTCTGGAAAGCCAGAGCAATGAAAAAATGTCTAGAAAGCATAAAGTTTTCAAGGTCTTTAAAAATATTTCTAGGAATGATGATCATTGATTTCTAATCAACTAGATGAGCTTATATGTTTGCTGGAGACAGAAATGTACGTACTCATAAGTTAGATTCAGCTTTCATATTTAAAAACCAATAAATCAGCATGTATTTGTTAAACACTCATTGTATGTCAGGCAGTATTCTAGGTATAGTGTATATACACAGACTAAAAAAGTAAAACAGTCTATATCAATTATTCTGAAGTTAATAACTACTTATGACTCAATCTTAGATCATGGTATGACTAAATGCAACGTAGGATAACTGCTTTAAAATTTTGATCCACATGGATGTATGGCCTGTCTTTTTAGTTGGGAAGCAGAGTGAGTCATAAAGATATTTTTTGGTTTTGATGGCAAAACATACATAGTTATATCTTTGAGATGTTAGGAGAGATTGTTTTAAAAACTATTTATAAAGGAATTGAAAAGGCACCATATACAAGAAACTTGTCAAAGGGATATAAAAAATATTTGGTAACTATACTTTCCTCTTAAAATTTATATATTTAATTTCTTAGAAGCTTGTAGTATATGGTAAACTCTAGAATTTATTTCCTTTGATATTTAATAAAGATCCTGACAACTGGAGAAGGATAGGAAGGAAGAGAAAGTTAGGAATCTCAGGTATAGTGGAAGGAGTTTTGGAGTCAGAAAAAACAGGAGTTCTAATCCTTTCTTTGACTGGCAAGTCTCTTTTGTTTCTATATCTGTAATGATGGTATGGTTAAACTTCAATTATCTGCCTTACCTTAAAGCAATATGTTCCAAGTCATTGTCATAGACTTAGAAATAGAAGTCTGTCAAGTTCAAGCCCCTCATTTAACTGAAGGGGCCCAAATAGGTTACTTGCCTTGCCTAAGGTCATAAAGTAAGTGTCTGAGGCAAAATTTGAACATAGGTGTCCCTGATTCAACATTCAGCACCCTGTCCAAAAACCCACATTGCCTCATGTTATTCATAGTATCAAGTAGGCAGTATTGAGATGACTGCATATGGGACTTGATGTGTGGCCTCTTTGAGGTTTTTTTTTTCTTGGTAGCTTCTTGATCTTTGAATATTTTTCAGAAAATACCTTCTACTTTTGGTAGATCTGTACAGCTAGAGTACTTAGGATGTTGGAATGGGTGATAGACTTACCTGGGGTCAGAGCCTTTGAGTTTCTGGCCTTTTGAGTAAGCTGAGGTGTTGAAAGGGGAGAGAGCAGAGAGGAAACCCATGGAAAGGTCAAAAGAGAAGGATGTGGGCTAGGGGAGGAAGAGAGAAATGGGTGGGGCTTTTGAATTGGTATTTCATTTGACTCAGGCAAGCCTCTTAGGTGGATTTTTTTTTATAAGCGTATAAAGGTATTTTTTGTAAAAAAAGGACTTGCTGAGATACAGAATGAAATTTTTTTTATTTATACTTTGTCTTTGTTTCGCTGGATAGGTAGCTACTTGATAAACTGCATATGTGTGTGATCTGAATAAAATAAAATAATAGCAAAGAAACTGAGTAGTTGTGGTAGAACACTTGGGAGCCTGTTACATGATTAGGAGAGATATCAAATGAGGCAGATATCCTTCCCCCTCAATTCTATTAGATTGCTCTTGTTACTTAGAATGATATTACCTCACTTATCTGTATAATCTTTATGGTTTTCAAAGTACATTCAAATTTAAATAACATTTTGAAGGAATTATTTTACTGAGAATTGAGAAATTGTCATTAAACAATGGTCATAGATAAGTAACAGCACGATAGTCAGAACTATCCAAATTTTAGGATTTCCAATTATTCTGTTTCCCATATTATATGCCTTTAATCTTTAGCTCTTTCGTTCCAATGCACAAGTCAAGAATGCAGCTGTCATTTTCAGTGCTGAAACTTGCAAAGGAAAATCCAGAAATCATTTTGAAAATAATTGATCTTCAATTTTACATTTATCTGGCACAGATATGACTATAGGCAAGACAGCTTATGAAGAACAAGCTAAGACTGCTATAATCAATGGAAAACACATTTAACACCTACTTTGTGTGAGACATTGTGCTAAGTGCTGAAATTTTAAGATAAAGATGAAAGCTTGCTTCTCATGGATCTTACTATTAGGGAAACCCAACAGTTATACGGTTATAATACAAGGAATATGGTGGTGGTAGAGATCACTAATGACTGGGGAAATCCGAGAAGGCTTCGCTGATAAAGTAGCCCCTGAGCTGAGACTTATTGGAAGACTAAGGCTTTTAAGAGACAAAGACAAGGCAGTGATTCCTAAGCTTGTTGGACTGCGCGTAGGAGTACACGGAGGCCAGGAATGGAGTTTCAGTTTTTAGCATTGGGAGGAATACCATTTGTGAATGGGTGTGGAATAAAATAAGGTGATAAGGGGAGGTGGGAACCAGACTAGGAGTGCCTAAAATGTCGGGATAAAGAGTTTGTATTTTACACTTCAAGTAGGTGAAGGTAGTGAAGGTTTTGGGGTAGTTGTGACATTTAGGGAAATATTTTGGCAGCTGAGTGGAGGATGAATTTGAGCACAAAAAGACTGGAAGCATTTAGGGAAATCATTTAGAAAGTTACAACAGGCAAAAGGGGATAAGAAACTTTTTTTTAGGGTGGTGGCCCTCAGTAGAGAGAAGGGGATGCATATGTGAGATATATTGTGGAAGTAAAATTAATGACACCAACTGATTGGATATGGAGGGCAAAGGAGTAGACAGAGTCAAGGATGACTTTTAGGGTACAGTTTTGGGTGACATGAAGAGTGGTTGTACTCTCAATAGAAATATGGAATTTAGGAAGAGGGATCAGTTTCTGCTGAAAGATAGAATTCTGTTTTGAAAATGTTGAGTTTGAGATGCCTACCAGACATGTAGGAGGAGAGATCCTGTAGATTTCATTTTTTCTTTCAGACTGAGTCTCTATATCATTCATACTTGGATGTACAGTGACCAATCCCAATATTGGCTGCATTGTAACTTATGTCTGCTGTTTTTTGGATCTGAGCCAGTTTGCCCCCCTGTAGGTGGCCTGGTGATCCCATCATTCCCAGGGAGCTCTCCATATTGATTCTGGATTTAGTGCAGACTCTGGAAGGATGTTAGCTCTATAACGTCTCAGAAATCTTGAAGTCAAGTAGTCTACCTACCTGCTTCAGTCTTTCCCCAGCACTAGGGATTATAGGTGAAAGCCACCACACCCAGTCTTAGGCAGTTGTGATGGGAGAGTAGATGTCTGGGGAGAAATCTAGGGTAGATATGTGGATCTGGGAGTCATTGTGTAGAAATGGTAATTGAACCCATGAAAACAAATGGGCTCACCAAGGCTGAGATTATTTATATAGGGAGAAAGTAAATGTGACCCTGATGGAAGGCCACAGGAAGAGGTAAGGAGATAGATATTGATGTAGGAAAGAAGACTGAAAAGTGGTGGTCCAGGAGTAGGCCACATGGTATAGTGGATGGAATAGTAGACTTGGAGTCAGATTCACCTAGATGGAAATCTGCCTCCAGTGTCACTGTGTGGCTCTGGATAAGTCATTTAATCCTCTTGAACCCTCAGTTTTCTTATCTGTAAAGGGGGGACCAAATAATATCACCTACTTTACTTAGGTTGTTATCAAGTTTAATTGAATTCATGTATTTAAAGGGTTTTACTAAAGGACAATGTTAATGTGAATTTTTATACATCTTATCGAGTGCTACATCATCTTCTGCCTCACCTCTGGCTGGGTAGGTATGTTCTTTTACTTTTTCACTACTAGCTTTTTTTCCCCCTGAACATTTGGATGTTACATTTAACTCCTTTGCCCTCCGTCTTTCTCATTCACCTGAATAAAGTTGGTTCCCTTTTTGCTCTCTTCCTCCTACTCCTCTTCCCCAACATGAATGTGTAGATCTATGCTTATGACTCCACTTCTATTGTATATCATCCTTTTTATTTATTTTCACTAGAAGTAGGGCATCTTAATAGAATTTAAAATATTTCCTTCTGGTTTCCCAGTATCTAGAGATACTGTTATGTAGGGTTCAAGCCAGTCTTATTCGCCAATAAAACCTGATAGCCTTCAGCAGTTTTTTGATTCTTGTGTCTTTCTAGTAGCACAATGTTAAAGCCGGAAGAGACCTTGGAAGAGAGACCTCTGGCCCAGCTTCTCATTTTAAAGAGAAATGGACCTCAAATTAAAAAATCCCCATTTGAATCCCAGTGCAGTATTTGGCTTCTTACCTGCAGTAGAGAAGTCATTCTTTCCAGGCTTTAACTGACTTGTGTAACCTGTACCCTGCAGTCCAGGTTGTTACGCTTGCAGTAATGCCCTTTGAAAGCCTTAAAGCCTTTTATAACTATTGGAGTGGTGTCTATTATCAACAAACACCTCCTTTTTCTAGTCCAGCCTTCATTTTGTTGTTTCTTACTGCCTGTGTCATACTTGTTTCCCTAATCTTTTTACAAACCTCTCCCAAATCTTGAGTTCAACCTGTTCTTTAAAAAATAACCAGCATTTTATTTAGTGCTTTTAAGTTTGCAGACTGTATTTCTTTTCATACATTTCCATACATTATTTCATTTGATTGTCACCATGACCTTGTGAGCCTTTGTTCAAGTGTTTTTATCACTGCTTTACTGAGGTTGAGAGGTTAAGCGACTTTCCTACCATTAGTGAGTGTCAGAGATAAGTTAGACTCACACGTTTGACTCCAGAAGCCCGGCACTCTGTCCATTATGATGCCTGCTCTTTTTCCCTGCTAGCTAATTTCTAGTCCTTTACAAATTGGCATCCACAGAGCTTCTCCATTGATACAGATTAGATGTAAGATTATATAATGGCATGAGATATGACTACACTACTCATTACATTGGAATGCTGTTACCTTAAAAAAAAAAAAAAAGGCAGTGCAACTTACGTGCCCAAATGAATGGCTGTAGTCATTCTCTCAGGTGATAAACTACCAAGTAATAGAACTCATTTCCAGGTGTGGTTTATAACCTAGATTGAAAGAGTGTTTGCCGAGAGTACCACCACATAGGTTTTGAGTGTTGTAGCATCTTAGGGAAGCTTAAGGCGATTTTATTCACGTTTTTGTTTTTAGCTTAGTTTTTCAATTCAAGAAATTAAGTTTTTTCTTTTTTTAAGGACTAGGTCTCCTTATCTCTCCCAGGCTAAAGTGCAACAGCCATTAACATGCTCAGTCCCACTATTGATGAGTTTGGGGAGAATTAATCTACTCTTCCAACCTTGGCTGGTTTGACCCTTCTTGGGCAGCCTGATGGCCTCCTGTTCCTGAGGGCTCACCATTTTGGTATTGAACCAAGTGCAGACACCTAATTTTCTTAGTCTACTACATCTTAAGCCATCTGTGAACCTCAGTATCCCTTGTAGCAGGGATTATGTGCACATCATTCTTAGTTAGTTTTAAAGACCTCTAGATTAGAGGATTTTTGTCTTTCTTTTTACCGTACTTGAAACAGGTCATATTGAATGACAGAGTGAGAACTCTTTGCATTTAACTTTCTACAAGTGGGTCTTATTAGAAGCAGCAACTAAACTTAAAAAACAAAAACAAACTATCACATACTCCCTCTACCCTCCCCCAGTGTTGGTGACTTTCAACTGCTGCTTTTGTATGAACTATCCAGACTTGTCCCTCTCAAGGGAAGGAAGAAGCAGTTATACCAGAGGTTTCCAACCAGTATATAGGGATTTACCAGTAGTTCTTGAAGCCCTTGGAATTTTTGTTTTATTTTTAGAGCTGGAAGGATCCTGAGAGAACATCTAGTCCAACCTTTTTACAGATGAAGTAATCCAGGGCTCTGTTCTTGAAGTAGGGAAGGGAACTCAGTGATATGGTGCCTCTTCCCCGATGCACTAAGGAACCTGGACGTTTCTGTGAGCACCACTGTTATATCCCCTCTCCCTCCTTCTTCCTGGCTTGAGGGAGATGGAGAAAACCAAACAAAAGTTATTAAGCGACTGGTTAGCCTCAGTGTAATCTGTTTCCGCAGGAAGCTTATCTGATCACTTCTTTCTTTTTTCCCCCCCCCTTCTCATCCCAAATTTCTTTGAATACATTTTGATTTTTTAATATAAACGTCATGCTACCCCTCAGCACCCATAGAATATAAACTCCTTGAGAAACCTTTTTTTTTGTCTATTTTACTTCACACAATGAGGAGAAAAAAATGAGGCTGGTGACCTTGCACAGCCCTCCCTCACTCAAAACAAATTCAAGTGTAAGCATGTCATCATTTCTCTGATGGCATGGTCCTCTTTGAAAAGGAAGGGCGAACACAACTTTGCACAATGCATGGCAGTTAGTAGGTGTTTAATAAATGTTTGCTATTGAATCTGCCAGTGCTCCCTTCCCTAACCCTAGATCAAACCTAAAGTGGCTTTGGGAACTTAACTTAACCATGCCACCCCACCTCCACCACCCCCAGTGGAAGTAGGGGTGAGGCAGGTCTGGATTGGAGCATACCCTTTCTGGGACGTATGTGGGGTTGAACTGAATTCCCCTAACCAATGCCTCTGTGTAACAGCAACAGTGGGGAGCCTTTGTCAAAGAGGTTTGGCCTTTGAGCCAGGAAGGCCTACCCTGCAGTCCTTAAAAGGTTCTGTGGGTTGGAGATGTCAGACAGACTTTTCCAGCAGGAAGACAGAAAAAGCATTTGCTTCCTGAGCCAGATGAAAATGTAATTGGGAAATCTTTAACAAAATGAATAAAATACGGTAGAGCATAGATACTCTTAATATCTGACTTTCTAAATCAATATGAGGCCTGCAGGGATCCTTGTACAATATTTAGTGGTGCCTGTTTGTGTTTGAATTAATATTACACTGCTGTGGGGTATAAAAAGAGTACCTAATTCACAACCACTCTTCAGAGCTGGGTGAAAGTGTTGAGTGCGATTACTCCTCTGTAGTGTTCTAGATCAGTTTTCATAGACAGTAAATGATGTCACAATTGTAGTTTTTCTATAAAAATATTTTTAGATCTTTTCAGAAGGACATTTATTTCAAGCAAAATTAGCTATCACAAACTAAATTAATGAATAGCACAATAATTTTTCCAGTCCCTTGGAGTTTGTCTGGATGGAATTTGACTAAAGTTATTTACCCTTTAAAGGTTAGATATTTGAATAATTAAAGAAGTTTTTTGGTTGTAAGTTTCCACCACCAGCTCTCCACAAGCTTTGTAAACTGTATTTAACAAATTCTGCCAAAACAAATGCAGACCGTGGTAGCTAAGAAGGATTTGATTTATGCTTTTTATGCCTAATTTCAGTAGGCTAAGTCCACATTGGTCAAAATGAGGACTATTTTTACATTGTAATCTAGATCTGTTTGACAGTGTACTTATATATACCTGCTGAAGACTGCATGTAAAGTCAAGTTATTAGAAATTGGGGAAATACGTGTTGCCCTAACAGTTTTGTATGTTCAAGATATACAGAATTAATTTAATTTTTCAGGAATTAAAGTATGAAGAAGTGGCTTCATAAAATAATGGTTTAGTAAAGTGAATTTTGCTTGGAATTAGTCATAATTCATGATGATTACACAAACTCCCATTAACATATCCCAGAGCTTGAAGTTAATTGGATTGTGCCTAAAAAGATAGCAGACTCAGGGAAGAGAAAAATGTTGTTTAAAAATGTAAAAGAAGAATTCATGCTGGATATTTTAAAGCTTCTAACCTGACCTGTGAACAGATGTAGCCTCATCACATAGTGTAGGTAGGACTCCAAAAAATTTAGCAGATTGGAGACGATTTTTGTGGTCTGCTTTTAAAATCTAAAATTTTGCAGGATAGAAAATGGATATGCGTATGTTGGAGTTATTTTACTGTAATTGATCATCTTTTTTTTAAAAGAATGCTTTGATTTTATTTTTTGCTCAATTACATGTAAAAACAATTTTTAACATTCATTTTAAATAATTTTTGAGTTCCAAATTCTCTTTCCTACCTTGACAAGTGAACATTTTGATATAGGTTATACATGTTTAGTCATGCAAAACATATTTCCATATTATCCATATTGTGAATAAAAGAACACAGACCCCCCCAAAACAGGAAAAAGAAAGGAAGTGAGAAAAAGTATGCTTTGATCTGCATTCAGACTCCATCAGTTCTTTCTCTGGAGGTAGATAGAATTTTTTTATCCTAAGTCTTTAGAAATTGTCTTAGATCATTGTATTGCTGAAAACAGCTAAGTCACCGCTAAGGCACAGTTTATCATTGTACAAAGTTGCTGTTACTGTATACAATGTTCTCCTGATTCTGCTTACTTTATTTTGCATCAGTTCATTTAAATCTTCTCAGGTTTTTCTGAAACTGTCCTCATCATTTCTTACAGCACAATAGTATTCCTTCTCAATCACAATCATATAAATGATGATTTAGACCATTTTTTCATATGACTATAGATAGCTTTGATTTCTTCTTCTGAAAACTGCTACCTGTTTATGTCTTTTAACCTTTTGTGTTGGACCACCTTAGCAGAAAACTTAGGAGTTTGGGCTTTTCCTACCTCTATCACTAAGTACCAGCCCTGGAATGAAAAAGATCAATGAACTGGTTATTAAAAAGCCTTGGGTTCTACTGTCTCTGTAATAGGTTTGACTTGTCACTTTGTGCAAAGCTCCTCTGGGCCACTATTTGTTTATTTTCACAGTGAAAGTGGTGGGCAGATGCCCACAGAGCTGGTGTTAGATTTTTTTTTTCTACCAGGAGCTTCCCTCAAGTGACACTAAAGCGATAAATGTGCCCCAGAAGGGCAATGATTTTAGAGATAACAGAGAGAGCCTATAGACCCACTGAAATACCTTCTATCAGAACCTTGCTTGAGTTAATGAATTACAGCTTAGTTACTTTTGTTTGAGCTTCTCTTTTGCTGAAATGCAAATATTCTTGGGTCAGGTAGCATAGCTAACTTTATATAGCCCTATAGAAGTTTGAGGGAGGGAGAAGGGTATGAGAACCCTAAAATACAGACCTTAAAGGGTAGAATTGGAAGGGCCCACATCAAAGGGATAAGGAGTGTTGAAGGCTCAGTTTACTCTCAGTTTCTATATAAAGTTTTGCTAAATATCCTTCAGAAGGACATTTCTTTTTTTGTTTTTGTTTTTTTTATTATTATTTTATTTGTTTTCAGTGTTCTACAGTCACTTCCATGTATCTTAGATTTTTCCCACTCCCTCTGCTCCTTCCCCCCTACTTCATCACTCCCTCCCTGAGACAGCATACAGTTATATATAGGTTCTACACATGTATTCCTATTAAATACATTTTCACCTTAGTCATGTTGCATAGAAGAATTAAAATGAATGGGAGAAATCATAAAACAAACCAAAACATAATACAAAAGAAAATGATCTGCTTCATTCTGCAATTGAATTCCATAGTTCTTTCTCTGGATGTGGAAGGCATTTTGCCTTAAGAGACCACTTGCATTGCAATGAAGTACTAAATCTACCAGAAGAATTCTTCACACACTGTGGTTGTTGCTGTATACAAAGTTCTCCTGGTTCTGCTCCTTTCACTCAGCATCAGTTCATATAAGTCTTTCAGGCCTCTCTGAAGTCTTCTGTACATCATTTCTTATAGCACAGTAGTATTCCATTGCATTCATATACCACAACTTGTTCAGCCATTCCCCAGTTGATGGGTATCCCTTTGATTTTCAGTTGTTGGCCACCACAAAGAGAGCTGCAATAAATACTTCGTGGGACCCTTTCCCATTTTTATGATCTCTGGGGGATACAGTCAGAAGGACATTTCTTATGAAGAGTGGCTTTTCCTTTCATTATGACTCTTAACATTGCCATATCACTTCCTTTTGGGATGAGATAAAGACTATATATATAGAAACTTCGTGTGAATAAGACCCTGATAGAGTTATCCGTCTACTGAAAAGATTTAATTGGTTGTCCTAAGGTAGCTGGCTAGCTTAATTGCTGAGTGAAGCTTTGAGAATTAAACTCAACAGGATCAAAACAATTCATCTCTTATACCAAACCATTCCCACTTTTAGACTTCCTCGTTCTATTGAGGGTACCACTATTCTTCTGGTCACCCAGGTTTGCAACTGCAGAGTCATCCTCAGTGCATCATCCAATCTTAGCCTTTATATCTGTTCATTCTCCCTCTACAACCTCTTTTTCAATCTCTTCTCTCCATTTGCACCAACTGAGGTTTGCAATCTGTTGGTCACTCTCCTCTCTCCCTTCTTCCTTCCTTTATACCCAGGCATGTGCTATTCCTGGTGTGGTTTGGGATTATTCAGGGATTGGGTTGCTTTCCCTTTCAGGGGTCCAGGTCCTCTCACCCCATCTCTTGCATTTGTCCCCTTTTGTTCATTCAGGCCCACACCCTCTATGGCCAACCTAACGAGACTTAATATTGTAACAGGCTGGGTTCCAATCTCTTGTCTTCAAACAATCCTCCACAAAGCTGCCAAAATCTTCCTGAAGCTCAGATCTGAGAATGGCTTTGCCTAAAAAGTGACTCTTTACTTTGTATAGGATAAAATACAAACTCTTCAGTTACAGAGATTTCCCATTCTGGCTCCAACTTTTCTTCCTGCCTGCCTACCCTTCCTTTCCTTGTCCAGGATAACACAGCTGATAAGTGTCTGAGGTTGGATTTGAACTCGGATCTTCCTGATCGCAGGGCTATTGACTATTGACTGCACCATCTAGCTGTCCATTCCAGTTTACTTTTCCACATTTATTTCACATAACTTTCCACTTCAGTAAAACCTCTTTCTGAGCTTTGGATTCCCCCTCCCCCTCTGTCTTTGCACTGATTGCCACACTGTCTTCCCATTTGTCTCTTTTGTAACTCCGGTAAAATGATCTTAGATGGCAGGGATTAATTTCATTTCTGCATAAAAGTGCCTCTAACATACATACTGGTTTTGTCATTACTTCTTAGTGTCTTCCAGGTAAATCTAATATTTTGCTGAGAAGCTGCTGATCTGATCTAAAATTTTTCTCATGAATTTCCCATGCTGATGAAATCTCTCACCTAGTTTAACAAAACAGTGCTTTTCACAAAGTAGGTGCTTAATAATTGATTAATGAAGAAATTTTGTGGCCTAGAGATAGCAAAATCTTAACCCAGAGGAAGGATTCATCAAGGTTAGCAATGCAAACCCTGTGATAAGCTGTAATGGGGTTTTTTGCAGGTGGCTGGATGGGGAGTAGACTGTAGGTATAGTGTGGCTAGTATCCCTAAAATCAAACCAAATAGTCAGCTTGTTTACTCTGCTTATGAATAAAGCAAACCATGGGCAGTTGATACTATGCTCTCCCACATGCCACATGATATTATAACCAGTACTTAGGAAATTTCTATTCCCCAGCGTAGCTACAGTTACAGATACCTCTGGGAGCTATAGGAGTCCCAAGGTGTAAGAAAACAAAACATCTACTTAAGTCAGGTTCGTAGTTAAAAGCTTTGTTTCTTCATATACATCTTGAGGTCATCACAACAGTTTTCATATCTGTATTATTTAGGTTATGCTTTGCTACGAGTATCCAAAGGTGCCAGTAATACTTTAGGGAAAAAAGCAAAGCAACTATAAACCCAGTCTGTCCTATCTTATCTTTTATTATAGTCAGTGAATGAAATAAGCTGTTTCTCTTGCCATCCCAATAGATATGATCACTTTGCTACCTATCTTATGTGAGTAGGAAGTTGAATGTTTCTAAATTTGTTTGTGTTACTGTGCTAGCTCATTGGAAAAAAAAGAAGAAGCCTTTGGGAGGACTAATGTAAATGCTTGGATGCAAAATACAGGTGAAGCCTAGATGTGCAAAAAATTAAAAAGCTCTTGAGTCAGTCAGCCCCCAACAGAAAATTAAATATTTAAAGCAGCTAGTGGATAGAGTGCTGGGCCTGGTGTCAGAATGACCAAAGTTCAAATTCAGCTTCAGATATTTGCAAGTATGATCCCTGGAAAATCACTTAAGCTCTGTCTGCCTCAATATCCTCACTGTAAAACTAGATAATGATAGCACCTACCCCACAGAGTTGTTGTGAGGGTCAAATGAGACATTACTTGTAGAGTGCTCAGCACAGTGCCTGGCACATAGTAAATGCTGGGGGGTTTTCTGTCCCACCTCCTCATCCCTAAAGATTTTGAAGTAGGACAGTTTCATCTCTCAGAGAGAATGGAAAAATGATAGCTATTCACAAACTTTTCCACAAATATTGAAGTCATGAGTTCAAGACTTGTAGAAATGTTTCCTCTCTTTAGTAAAATGTTGGTGTGAATATTATGTACAGTGTTTTTGCTATGTAAATCTGTGCACACACTCCTCTTGACATGATAGATCTGTCATTACTGTCTTATGTCTAATGAATTTAACCTGACTGCTCCATTAACTTTACGTGGCCTTTGTTTTAAACGGGTGCTCTGATAGTATAGGTTAAAAAATAAGTCATTTCAAAAACATGAATGCAAAAGAAGGATGAAAGAGAAACCCTAGCCCCTGCGCCACTTACCTGCCCTGAGTGCTTAATTTGGATTGAAGAGGGCATATCTAACTGTTATACCCTCCCAGTCTTGTTCTTCCTCCACTCAGGATTCCTTTATTATTCTCTCTCATGTCCACGGGTAGGTAAGTGATTCTGTTGAAGCACCAAGAGAAGTCATAGTTCTTAAGGTCTGACTGTCAATGCTGAAATGGTGGGATTACCCCAGAGTGACATTTCTATACATTGAAAATTTTCAAATGGTAAATCTGTGGGAATGTATAGCCTTGTAAAATGGTAGATATCCATTTAAAATCAAGAACCACCATAGCATACTCTATCTCAAAGAAAGGCAATGCATGATGTTAGGCCAGATTTAAAAAGGAATGGGAGGTTTCTGCTTAGGAAAACTCAGAAATAAAAATCATCTTCATCTCTTACTTGGTCAGGAGAAATTTTAAGTTGTTTGAATTGTTGTTTAGTTGTTTCAGGCAAGTTCGACTCTTTGTGATCCCATTTGGGATTTTCTTGGCAAATATACTGGAGTAATTTGCCATTTCCTTCTCTAGATCATTTTACCAATGAGAAAACTGAGGCAAACAGGATTAAGTGACCTGCTCAGGGTCACACAGCTAGTAAATGTCTAAGGCCAAATGAGAGCGCAGGTCCTTACAACTCCAGGGCCAGGTCCCTATTCACTGTGCCACCTGTCTAGTCTTACACTAAATTCTGATGCTAGTTATGTTGACTGAAGTTGAATCTTCCCTGAAAAAATCTTTTTCATCTGCTTTTTAAAGTTGCCTTCCCTTTTAGAATGAGGAGTATAATCTCACTGTGTTAGTCAGTCTGCTTCTGAAGCAGCATTTTTATTTCTGGGAAGTCTTTAAAAAAAATTTCTGCAGCAAGTGACATCTTCACACTCACTTAATTGACTAAGAGTTATAGGCAATGTAAGTTCCCAGTATGTTCAGTTCTTTAAGTTATTAAAATTCATTTATTTTAGTAAAGCAAAATGTAGTTTTAAAGTATCTTCCATATATATGTTAGGATCACATTGGGTTCCTTGTTGGATGCTTGAAAAAGGAAGCTTTGTGCAGAATTCAAATGAAAGAGTAACTGGCTACATATGGGGAAGCCTTTCAGATACATGCCCCTGTTTCAGGATGGCATTATGTTCAGTAAACATTTATTAAGCACTTACTATGTGCCAAGCACTGTGGATTTAAAGAAAGGTAAAGGACAATCTCTGTTCTTGAGGAGACATAATCTCCTCAAGAGAAA
Organism: Notamacropus eugenii; assembly: GCF_028372415.1. NCBI lineage: Eukaryota > Metazoa > Chordata > Mammalia > Diprotodontia > Macropodidae > Notamacropus > Notamacropus eugenii. The sequence goes on along the minus strand of NC_092876.1, from coordinate 405,948,570 downwards.
ACATGCAAATAACTATGTACGAACAAAGGCGAGTCTTCCTCGACCACTCTAGAGATTGGTCTAACTACCAAATAGATGAAGAATGCCAATTGCCCAGCCTAATCAGCAGCTGAATATGGCCCAGAATTGACCAGATTTGGTTGGTGCCTCAGGTTCAGGGTTAGAATGACATCTAACAGCTGTAACAGGGGAGGATGTTCAAATCAAGGAAAGGATATTTTCCAGTCATCTGGGCTTATAACCCAGAAGTCATCCTCTACTTTTTACTATCTTTCACCCCCACTCCCACTTCATAACATCTCATGAATATGCTTCCTTCACACCTTGGATACTGTCACATTCCTGATGCAAGGCTTCATCAACTGCAGGTTGAACTGTTGCTGGTCCTCAAGTCTTTCTTCACTGTAGTCCATCCATTTAGCTGCCTTAAGTGAAAATACAAACATGTCACCCTTGTACTTAATCTCGGTGGCTGCCTATCACCTCTTGTCGTACAAAGCCTCATACAAAATCCTCTGCTGTAACATAGCCCCCTATTACCTTTCCAGTCTTCTTACAGCTTATTCCCCCCCATGTACTCTTCCATTCAGTGGTCTCTGGTCTGTAACAGGAATGAGACACCCCATTTCTCAGTTCTGGGCCTTTTTTCTGGCTGGAAATGTCTGGAATGCTCTTCCTCCCCATCTCCCCTACAGGCTTTCTTTAAGTCCCAACTAAAATCCAAACTTAAACAGGAAATGTTTGCCTAACTTTCTCAATTCTAGTTCTTCTCCCTTAATTTGCCCCTATTTATCCCATTTGTGCCTTGTTTCCACATATTTGCATGCTTGTTGTCTTCCCCATTAGATTATGAGCTCCATGACGTCAAGGAGTGTCTTTTCCATTTTTGTTTTGGCTTTTTTATTTCCACTGCTTGGCAAGGTGCTTGAAACATGGTAGTAGATGTTTAACAAATGTTTACAGATTGACTGACCACTACAGTCTGTTGAGTTAGCCAGGTGCTATAGATAAAAAGGGAGCTGGGCATTGAAGTGAATGGGAAGAAGAAAGCTTGGATTTCATTTTAAGAAACTGTATAAGACACTCAGCGCTCTCAGCCTCCTGTTTAAATGCTGTATGGTTACAAATCAAGACAGAAGAACCGCAGTGCAACCTCATTTTTAAGAGGGACGTTAACAGTTTGAATTGTTTTCTGAGAGCCAGGACAGTAATGGAAATTGAAACCATATCACATGATGCACAATTGAAGGAACAAGCTCATAGTTCCCAAGTTGTTTGAGCTACTGATAGCTGCCTTTTAAGTATTTGAAGGGCTGGGACACCAAAGAGAGATGTTGAATGTATTCTTTGCAGCTCCAAAGAGTAGAATTAATTGGATGGAGTTCTAAGGGGTTACATTTAAGCTCAATTGAAAGAATTTCTTCATTAGAAATTTCTGAAAGTGGAATGGATTTTCTCTTGAGAGAGTGAATTTCTTGACATTGACAGAATCAAGAAGAGCCAGCAATGTTTGTTTTCTTGGGGCTTCCTTCTTCAAGTAATTGTTGGCATATGTGATCTCCAGGGTCCTTTCTAATGCTGAAATTCTGAGGTCCTGGAACTTCAAGATGTTCTTTATTATATTTTAAATAAAAATTTTGGACACAGTTTATTTGACATGAGTTTAAAACAGAGAAGGAAATAAGGGTAATCATTATCCACTAAGTGTATTTGTTAATGGGAGAGATTATAGGTTTGGGATCAAAGTAGTGCTTCTGTTTTCATCACCACCAACTGTTATTTAATTAATGCCTCTTATGTGCCCAACATTGAGTTGCATTGAGTTCGTGATACCAATGATATATGACAAGAACCCTATCACTCAAGGGACTGAAATCGGAAAATTCCAGTGTCTGAAATGATTGGAGGAGAGTTTATGTGGATACGTACAACTATTAACATTTAATTCTGCCTAGAGAAAAAAGAAAAATAGGTGAACATGTTGGACTTTATATTCCAGACAGTGATAAACTTCCTTATCATAGTGTCCAGGGTGGTAGATCTGATGATATACTTTGGTCCTGTTCTTAACCCTGTAATCAAATTTTGTGACAGCTGAATAAGATACTTAAACCTCTTAATTTGTGAGAGAGTGATTTCTGCTTATTACAAGAGCATGTTTTCATAAGATTTTAGATTCCAAACTGGAAGAAATATTAGAAGTTTATCTTGCTAAATTCTTGTTTTACAAAAGAAACTGAGAGGATAAGTGGCTTCCTCAGTCAGAGAAGTAATCATTGGAAGAACAGAGACTTGAACCTAGGTCGTAAGTCCAAAATCAGCCCTTTTCCCGCTATAACAACTCAGTCAATATTTATTCAGAGCTGACTGTGTTCAAGTCATTATTCTAGATGCAAAGAAATATAAACAAGGCAATGTGAGGAGAAAAGGTAACACCGACGACCGGGGTGGGGTGGGGACTTGGCTTGGAGCATGTGGCATTTGAATTGAACCTTGTTGAAGGAGATTAAGGATTCTGAAAGGAAGAGGGAAGGAGGTGAGAGAGTGGAGGATTGTATGGCCAGACTACTGAGAACTCAGTAGGAGGAAGAATTTCTTGATAATTGGAATTATTTGAAAATGAGACACTGGGATTTCCTATTACAAGTATGGAAGCATTTGCAGTGGACTCTTGAGGCAAAATGCCTTCCACATCCAGAGGAAGAACTATGGAACTGGATCACAGATAGAAACAGACCATTTTCTTTGGTATTATGTTTTTTTTTATGATTTCTCCCATTCATTTTAATTCTTCTATGCAACATGCATTTCATAGGAATGTACACGTAGAACCTATATATGATTGTATGCTGTCTCAGTGGGGATGAAGGGGGGAGGGAGTGGAAAAAAATCTAAGATATATGAAACTGATTGTCGAACACTGAAAATAAAATAATTCAATTAAAAAAACAATGTTTGGAATATGTTTGGAAGTGAAAATGTAAAGGTTCTTGACTCCTATTTCCATTGATAGGATCAGCCTCTTCTTGGGGGACTCCTGAGTTTTCCCTAAATTGATCTAAGATAAATGAAGTGCAGAGTTTTTAAAAGGGGAAGAAGGACTAGGACTAGGAGAGAAGCAAAGGCAGAGAAGCAGTAGCTGGCATACACACACATTCACATATATAGGTATAAGGCACGTGCTTTATAACATTACAAAATACTTTATATTATCGTTGGATCCCCACAAACCTGTGAAGTACTTGTTATATGTATTGTTATCCATATGTAACATGAGGACACTTGAGGCCTAGAGAGAGTGAGGTTCTTGCCCATAGTCACACAGCTACTGTAGTGTCAGAGAAGGGAGTTGACCTTGGATTTCCCAGTCCCAAGTCTAGAATTTTTTCCATTACATCATAAAGAGAGGGGAAGGGTGAGAGAGATGCAAGTTGTGAGAAGTAATAGTGCATTACCGACAATTGCCTTGATGCCCATACTTTAGTTTCCTATCCCTGTGTTAGTGAAGCTTCCTAAAAGAAAAATCCTGTTGAGCAATATCTTTGTGACCTTGGTTGAAGGCCTATCACTTCTGGATTTCCATTGCCTCAGCTTTAAAATGAGGTAATTGGGCTAGATGATCTCTATGGCCCTTCTAAAATTCTCTGATTCTAGGTTACTACAGCGATAGTGGTGCAGAAATGTTCTTTATGGCATATAACCAAAATTTAGATTTGACAGAACAAAGGACTTAATGATTCTAATGGTGGTAGGGCTGTCAGATGGACCAAAAAGAGAAGTGATATTTCCCTTCCTTGAGACTGCAATGTTATTGGGGGAGGGGGGAACGGGGTGGAGCTCTGTATAGAAAAGCTGGGCCTTGAGTATACAGAAAAATGTTGCCTATGTGTTGAGAAGGGAGGGAAGCAGGATGTCTCAATTACTTTAGGATTACAGTGTGTGACTTTACAGAGTCACTCACAGGAAGCTGAGCCTGCAGAGTTGGCAGAAGAGAGACTGAAAACCAGTTGAGGAACTAGAACTGTTAACAAATGTTGCATTTCAACATGCTGGCTTCAACTGTCAGAGAAGGAAAAATGGAGTAGATTGGGGGATGGGGGTGGAAATTACTCTAGATCAAGAGATGCAAAAGCCAGGAAGAAAATAGGATTAAGGGTTTTGGTGCTTGAGAGGGGACCTTAAGAAAGCATTTAATCCAGACTGTTAATTTTACAGATAAAGGAAGTGTATTAGTGGCTCTCACATGAAAAGAAGTTTAGAAGCAGTTATTTGCATGTATAGTATCTACAGGCAGTCAACTCCTCAACAATCCTTTACAATAGTGTTGTCAGTTGTCTTGGGTCATACATCTCCTGTGCCTCAGCTTCTGTTTATAACAGTAGTATTGCACTTTAATTATTGTAGTATCTATACCTCCTATTCTTAACTATTCCCTTTAGTTAACTGGTGGAATCAGAGACAAGTAGAGAAACCACCTGGACTGTTGATTTAAGGTAAGGTAATCATTATAGGAGGTTATTACTAAACTTGGGTCATGAGAATCAGTACGAAATATAGTTAGATGGAAAGAGGAGAGGTTAATCACCAGAAGGTTGGTTACCAGGAGTTGAGCTGTTTTACTCATGAAGGATGGTCTATTGAAGGAAGGAGTTATCTCTACACTGGTGAAACTACAGATCCTGAAAAAATCTGAGAATATGTGTCTAGAAATTTTAAATTAGGTTTCCATTATACAAGGCAAAGGCAGAATGGCATTTATGGAGGCAAAAGTCCCATAAGAAATCGAAGTTGCAATCTTAAACAAGATTGGCTTGAAATGCTATCCATCTTTATGCATAGAATTATTTCTTTAAAATTGCTGCTGAGGAGGTCTTATCACACTTTTGGTACATTGCCTTGAAACACACCAAGAATTAAGCATGGAATCCTATCGTTAAACCATTTTGACGAAAAATTTTCCTTTATTAAATGAACATATGATCCTGTCTTTCTTTATCTGCTACTAAAATGTATTGTGCTCCAGAGTTTACAGATACTGACGGTTATAGAGTTTGTTAGTAAGCCAAATCAGTACAAATAATTTATATTTAAAGTTATTTGTCTGTCTGATCTAGTTACATATGTACCCTCTCAGAGGAAAGATTGACTGCTGATACTGTTTTTTGTTTAAATCTAAGTTCTCACACCTGTGTGACCCAGGGCAAAATCCCACTCTTTAGGACATTGTTTCTTCACTGTGAAACTGGAATAATCCTGTTTGTGATTATGTACATTCAACACTGTTTTGAAAAAAAAAATTTTTTTTTACTCTTAAACCATAAAGCCCTGTATAATTGTGAGCTGTTGCTTTTCGTGTTGCTTCTAAGGCTTTCATAGAATTCTTAAATTGAGTTTTAATTTTTTTTCATATGAAGACCCATTCTCTTGTAGTGCCTCCCCTATCCCTTATTGAGGAAGCAAGAAAAACAAAACTCCAGTTACAAATACGTATATCAGAGCATTAGCCATGGGAGAAAAATGTCTCAATTTGTACTTTTGAGTGATTGCTTCTCTGTCAGGAGGGGGATAGTATGTTTCTTATGAGGCCTTTGTAATTGTGATTCGTCATTGTGTTGAATTGGAGTTCCCAAGTCTTTCAGAATTGTTTTTCTTTGTAATAATGCTGTTTTATGAATTGTTCTAGTTCTACCCACTTCATATAAATCTTCCCAGGTTTGTTTTTCAAAAATTACTGTATTCATCATTTCTTACATTTCTTACAGCACTATGGTGTGCTCTATTACATTCATGTACCAAAACTTGTGCAGGCATTTTCCATTTGATAGGCACTTTGTCAGTTTCTAATTCTTTGCCACTGCAAAGAGAACTGCCAAAAGTATTTTTTTTTACCATATGATCGTTGTGCTTTGATCTTTTTGAGATATCAACCTAGTAGTGGTATTGTGGGGTCTAAGGATACATATAGTTTAATATTTTGGGACATGGTTTCAAATTGTTTTCCAGTGGCCGAACCAGTTCATAGCTCCACAAACAGTACATTAATGTACCAGTTTTCACATAGCTCTCCAGCATTTTTCATTTTACTTTTTTTTTCTTTTTGTCAACTTTGACAGTCTGATGGGTGAGAGATGGAACCTAAAAGTTATTTTAGTTTTTATTCCTCTCAGTGGTTTTAAATCATTTTTTTAAAAAAGTCACCATTGATAGCTTGCATTTCTTCCTCAGAAAACTATCTTTTTATATCCTTTAACACATGTGTTAATTAGGTAATGACCTCTTTTTCTTATAAACTTGAATCAGTTCCCTATAATGTCTTAGAACTGAAACTTTCAAATATTTTTTTCTCACTTCTGTCTCTTCTAATACCCATTTTTGGTTCATGACACTATCATTTATTTGGTCACCAACTCTTCCCCTATCCAGGTTTTTTCCCTGTTCCTCTAATATTTTTATGATGTCACCCTTTTTGCCTGAATTCTGTCCCCATTTGGAGCTTATCTTGTTATCCAGTGTGAGATGTTGGTTTCTGCATAGTTTCTGCCAATCTACTTTCTGGTTTTCCCAACAGTTTTTATTGAATAGTGAGTTCTTGTAGGTACAAACTAGACTGGTGCAGTGGATAGAGTACTGTACTTGGAGTCTGGAAGACCTGAGTTCAAATTTGGCCTCAGACACTGACTAACTTTGTGACCCTGGGAACAAAGAGATCCTTCCCTCCCCTCAATTAAAAGAGAAGAGGATACAAAGAATTTGGTCAGAAGGATTCATAGAAAAGCGGGACAACTTTGAAAATTACATATACCTTAAAAAAAAAAAGCAATCTGTAGAACAGATTTGTTTCTTTTATTTTGCAACGTATATGGAAAAATTCATAGAATTTGGTGTTTAAGTTGAGAATAAAAATAAAATGAAGCATTTGAACTCATCTCTTATTTCATCTTCTGAAAGAACAAAGCATATTAGGTACTTGTACGTTGTACTTCAGCAATCTAAGGGATACAGGAATGAATGAAGCCTTGTCACTGTGCTAAAGGAGCTTATGATCCAGTTCAGGGAAACAGTTTTGTTCACGACCTACAAAATAAAGTGAGTACATAGACTTGTAAGCATAGTGCTTTGGGGAAACTTGGAGATTTTGCTTAGAGGAGCATATCTGGAAAAGGTTAATGGAAGAACTGGCCCCTGACCTGAACTCCTAAAGTTAGGTAGGATTTTCATAGATGTGGATAAGTAGGCTCTTATGATGGGTAGGTAGAACATCAGACTTGAAATCAGAAGACAGGACTTGAGTTTCAGCTCTAATATTTGCCATCTATATATGACCTTGGGAAAATACTTCTGTTTCTCTGGTATTTAGTTTCTTCATCTATAAAATGGGAACAAATAATTTTACTTCCTACTGTATAAGAGTTGTGAGGAAAAAACTTGGTAAAATGTAAAGCACTATAGAAAAATTGTCTCCTATTTGAATTAACAAACATTAAATGGCTACTTTGTACAAGGCACTATTCTGGGTCCTGGAGATAAAGAATTCTATAACATGGAGCATCTCTAGAGACTCATAATCACACTAGTAATGTGACAAAAGACACATATAACTATGATATGTGATGTAGAGGAGGGCCAAGGGCAGAACCTTGGTCAGGGGTAGATGTGGGGAGAAGGTGAAATAGAAACATTTAAGGAGAGGAGGTTCTGAGCTCAGCAAAGGAGACAGGCAAGGATCATTCAGAGAAAAGAATCACAGGAATAATGGCATAGAAGCCTGGGAAGGAGAGGCTCTCCAGAGGGTTAAGGGGCAGAAGGTTGGTGTGTCTACAGTTTTAAATGCTAGGGATTTTGGTTGCAGAAGCAGAACTAGGATCCTAACTCTGAGAATAGTGTTGTCACATCTGCAAGGATCATGGGGGACACTGGAGATGAAAAGCTGAATTTGGGGGATAGTAGTTTGGTCTCAAGATCATAGGTTCCCCAGCTCTGAGTCAGCATAGAATGCATGAAAGGGAGTAATGTCAAATAAAGTTGGAAATGAGGACTACAGACATACTGTGAAGTGTTTTAAGTAAGCTAAGGAGTTTATATCATGTCCTAGCATCAATAGGGAACCCCTTTAGTTTCTTGAGCAAGAGATGGATAAGGGCAGACCTGTGCTTTAGGAAGATTATTCTAGTAGCTGTGTGAAAGAGGAATTAGTATCACTCGTATTTTTCCCTTTTTTTCATCCACCACTTTCATGTTTAAAAGAAATTTTTGATTCTTTTAAAAAAATTTCTTTCGTTAGTTCTTCTAAGAATTATTGTTGGATTTGTGTCCAACATGCAATTTTCTTTGAGGGTTTGTTTGTAGATTTTTTCATGTCATTCTCTTCTAAGTTTGTGTCTTGGGTTTCCCTGTCACCATAGCAGTTTTTTATGATCATGTACTTTTTTTGTTGTTTGCTCATTTTTTCCAGCCTATTTCTTGATTTTTGTCTTTATTTTATAGTTGGGTTCTTTGTTACTGGAGCCATGGGTGCCAGGGTTGAGAGTTCAGTGGTCCAAGCTTCAGCCTTTTTTGCCTTTCTGTTTTCACAGGTAGTTTTGGTAGTTTCTAAGTTTTGGGGCTTCAAAGGTGGTATGATCCAGGGAGAGATGTGGTCACTTATTCAAGAAGGGTACCTGTTCCGTTGATCACAAGTGCTAGTCCCCCTTTTTTCTTCCCCCTACCCCACCCTGTCCTGCTCTGGAACTACAACAAGGGCCCTTGTTTCCTTATCACTGCAAGCAGTCCTTGTTGTCCTGAAACTGCTACTCAGAACTGGGTGATGGATCAGATATTGCCAAAAGTGACCTGTGCTGTTCCTATCCCCAGTAATCTCATTTTGACCACTTGTCCAATCCCTTTAATGTTTCTGCGTTGAGAGGACCTGAAGCTGCTGCTGCTTTTGCTGTGGCTGAAGGCTGCAAGGCCCACAACTGGTGTTGCCACTACATGGGCCTTGGGTCAGCCTCCACCACATGGGCCCTGCGTCAGCCTCCACTCCATTCCCAGTCCTCTAGTTCTGACCTCCCAAATTGCCTTGGGCTGGAAAATTGTCTCATCCCTTTTTTTTTTTTTTTTTGTGGCTATACTGCTCCAGAATTGGATTTTACGCGTTATTTAAAAAAGTTACATGGAGGGAGAAATATTGGGAGAGTTCAGCATGAATGTTCCCTCTACTCCACCATTTTGTCTCTGCCTAACTGAAAGATGCATTGGAAAGGAAGGAAACTATTAGTTGGGAGTTCAATTAGGAGGTTGTTGCAATAGGCCAAGTGACAGATGATCAGGGCCTAAACTTGTACCTGTGAAAAGAAAATGGATGTGGGAGATGGCTGTGGAAGTTTCACCAATGAAATCTGATACTTAATTGGCTTGTGTAACTTGGGGCAAGTCATTTAACTCTAGGTAACTCTCAAAGATTAATAAGTTGCAGAAAAGGTTACATGCATTGATATGAGTTCCTTCAACTGGGAATTGCCTTTATCAGCGAAATCACTCTTTTTAAATATTTCCCCTCAGTTACTTGTAAAGATATTTTTTAACATTCAGTTAAAAAAGTTTTTAAGCTCCCAATTTTCTCTTTCCTTTCCTCACCTTCCCCCTCCCAGAGATGGTAAACAATTTGTTATAGGATATACATGTTCAGTCATGTGAAACATATTACCATATTATTCAAGTTGTGAAAAAAAGCATAGACCCAAAGGAAAAAGAAAACCACACACAAAATACAGAAAGTGAAAAATAGCATGCTATCATCTGCAGTCAGACTCCATTAGTTCTTTCTCTGGAGGTCTATAGCATTTTTCATCACCAGTGCAGGTGTTATCTCTTACACTCCCTGTCCCCCAACACACACACACACACACACACACACACACACACACACACAGCCCCAACACTCAAACAAGAGAACAATTTTCTAAATCCAAATTTTCTATCACTTTTGGCTTCATTTGAATTTGTGACTTCGATAATTAAAGTTTTCTGAAAGATCACAGTATATATTTTTAAACCTACCACTAGAGAAGAAAAGACACAGGCAATTAAGCATGATATTCTTCAAGAACAAAACTCTGTGCTTTTGAAGACAAGTTAATCTCACTCAGAGAGAAAGATGAAAATGGGCTCAATGCTCAAGGGACAAATTTATTAGGTGACTTGAAATAATGCTACAAAAGTAGACCAAAGTCATTTCAAAACCACAAGGTACCCATATCATTCTTAAAATTTGAGAAGTATTTCTTTATCGTCATGCTCACCATCCAACTCTCTTTTTTGTAATAATTCTTAACCCTGATGATAAGTCTTCTTTCTTGGGGGTACTTTTCCATATGAAGAGATTTTTTCATTCCCTCTAATTGTCAGCTCACTGCATTATTAAGTCTCAAAGCTGGGCTCCTGTCTGAAGCAAGAAATGATCCCTTTTCAAAAGGATGATCACTTTTTTCACATAGCTGAGAGGTATAGAGAGATGGAAATTGTTTTCAGAAAAACGCCCTCACTTCCTTTGAACATGCTTCGCATGTGTTTTGTGCTGTTGCTTCAGATCTTTTGTGATTGTCTTGACCTACTTTCTCAGAAGCTGGTTGAGTTAGAACTCCATTTGCATTTCACCTCAATTATGACTATGTATGTGAAAAATATTTTTGGTGTGAGTAACAACGTCAAAATGCAAACAATATGTGTGTAATTCATATTTTATGTATTACATACCCTCTGACTTAGGGTAGCATCTAAGAGCAAATACTGCTATTGCTCCTTTTGAGGTAGCAGTGGGAAGCGAGGAATAGTAGGTAATAAAGCCAGGAAGACCTGACTTCAAATCCAAGCTCAGGTATTTTCTTGCTGTGTGACCCTGAGCAAGTCATTTAACTTTAGTCTACCTCAGCTTGTAAAGAAGAGGTTATAATAGCACCTACCTTCTGGGATTTTATTTATTTTACATAAGTAATTATTTGTAAAATACTTTGTAAACCTTAAAGCACTGTCCACTTAAAATAGTTCAGTGTATGTGATGTGACTATAAAATGACTGGTTCCTACAGGTTGAATAAAAAAAAAATAAACTTTAATAGTCATACCACATAATGTGGGGATGGAGAAGAAAATTCCCCATTTTGTATTCATTTGATATATAACTTCTTAATTTTGTGTTAAAATAGCACTCTTTTAGCCATGATAAATTGTGGGATAAAAATGATAGCTGAGAATTTAAAAATATGTCTGTACTATTTAGATGTTATAAATAGTCTTATTGTTATGTGTGTTCCTGAATTTGCAGCCCATTTTGAGTTCTGTATTATGCCTTATGGATCTAAATGGGAATTTCTTTTTTTTTTTTAAGTGGGTATATCTTTTGAAATTCTAAATATTGCTATTTGGTGATCATTTAGGACTTCTAAATAGCCAAGTACAAATTATGCTTTTGTTTGCTAGAAGAGTATTATGCTGGTTGTAGAAGACACATCCAAATATGGGTAGAAGACATAAGTAGGTACCTATATAATTAATCGCTTTGATATGAGGTGAGGAAAGAGAGTGTTCTGAATCACTGTTTTCACTGCTTTGAGAAATTCTTTCCACCAAAGCAGGTGACATCTTCTCTCTTCCTTTATTTACTTATTCATTCATTTGTTCATTCATCCATTTATTTATTTATGCACTCACATTTATTTTTGACATTCATTTAAAAAAATGAGTTCCAAATTCTTTCCCTCTCACCTCCCCCTCCTCTACCCATTGAGAAGGCAAGAAATATTTGTTACGCATATGAAGTCAGCAAAGCATATTTTCATATTAGCCATGTTGCCAAAGAAAAAAAGGCAAATTTTTCTGAAGTGACCTGCTCCTCATTTCTTATCTAATATTCCATCACAGTTATACCACAGTTTGTTCAGCTATTCCCCATTTGATGGGCATTCCCTCAATTTCCAGTTCCTTGCCACCACAAAAAGAGCTCTAAATATTTTTGTACATATAGTACCTATTTCCTTTTCTTTTATCTCTTTGGGATGCAGGCCTAGTAGTGGTATTACTTTGTCAAAGGTAATGTGGTGTTATGGCCTTTTGGGCATAGTTCCAAATTGTTCTCCAGAAGAGGTGATAGCTCTTCTATAATTTGATAATCCTATAGAGTTGCCTGGTGGGCAATAGAAGTTAAGTGATTTATTTACCTGTGGTCAAACAGCAACGTGTATCAGAGACTGAATTTGTTAGTTAGGCAATAAACATTTATTAAATACCTACTATGTGCCAACTACTATAGTAAGAACTGGACGTGAATTCTGGTCCTTTCTAAATCTGGTCATCCCTTGATTGACAGTGAGATATGATAGAATATAGTAGGAACTACAGAAGAAATCCTTCCTGCAGAAAAAAACAAAACAAAAACCCACTAGGAGAATACTTTTGTCTCCGTAGAAATCCTTTCTCAAACACAATTAACTGTTCTGTGACCTTGAGCAAATCACTTAGCTTTCCCTTCTGTAAAATGATGGAGGGGGTTGGATGGCCTCCCCAGTCCCTTCCAGCTCTAAATCTGTGATCTCTTATCTAATATTTCAGGTTCCTTCATTGAGTCTTTAGTTAGAAGAGAAGTATGACAAGAAAGAATGTAGGACAGCAATTTAAGTCCTATGCAAAGCACAGAGGGTACTAGGAACATTTTGCCAAATTATGATCCATAGTGAGGAAAAAAAAGGAAAGCTTCTAGGTCAAGTTAAAGGAAACTTTCTGTGGAACCCATGTCTGTGTCTGAGTAACTCAGTTTCCTATGAGAGATGGAAGCCTATGTCTTTGTTGACTTATCTACCCCAACCCCTCTACAGGCCATCTCCAGTCATCCTGATGAATATCTGGTCACTGGACCCAGATGGCTTAGGAGAAGAAAGTGAGGTTGGTACCTTGCACAGCCTTCCCTCACTCAAAACAAAGTCAAGTGCAAGTCATGTCATCATTTCTCCGATGTCATGGACTTCTGCAAAATGAAGGACGAACACAGTCCCCAACCCTATGTTTTTTTCTCCCCTTTGTCTTCTTTGTTGTAGTATTATAACCTAAAATAATACTACATTATATAGTATTATAACCTAAAATACAAAAAATATAAAAGAGAATCAAGAATATGTTATATGTTCTGATTTTACTCAGTTTTTTTTAGCAATTTTCACATAGTTCTGAAGACCACATCCTCCTGTTTCCCCACACATTTACAAGGCCAGTTTTTCCTGTTTGACCATTATCATTTATCTTTTGTTACTTGAAAGAATGCTTCTTCCAATTATCCAGATAACTTTTATGGTATACCCTCTGATTTGAGGTAGCATCTAAAAGCAAATTCTGCCATTGCCCTATTGTGGTAGCCAGGTGGCACAGTAAGTAGATAGAGCTCTGGACTTAGAATCAGAAAGACCTGTCTCAGAAACTAGCAGTGTGATGCTGGGCAAGTCACGCTTAGACTCATCTAAGTTGTGAGGACCAAATGAGATAATCTTTGTATTTTGCAAGTCTTAGAGTACTGCATAAATGCTAGTTATTAGCATTATCATCATGATTAGTAAAGCTAAGCCACTGTTGAGGTTATAATGATGTGCTTTTGATGAGAAGGTCATGATGTGAACCAGTCAGTTTCATTGAACTCAGAACCCACAGATTATATCACTCCTTGTGGGCAGCTGCTATTTGGTTCACGGATATTCGCTGCTGGTCATTAAAGGAAATATGGCAAACTTGTACTGATGATTCAATACAGTTCTCTTGCCAATGCAAAAGCTTCTGCATTGTTGACCATGGCCTACTATTATCTTCAGAAAGCAAGGACAGTGTGCCAGCTACTAAACATGTATGGAGTACTTTATGTGAGAAGTAGTTTTCCTCAATTCTAAAAGACTCAGTTTGGAAAATACTATCCTCATTTAGAGAAGGAACTATGCAGTCTAAATGCAGATTTGAAACATACTGTTTTCACTCTTTTGTTTTTGTTTTTTGTGGGTTTTTTTCCCTTTTCTGTTTTTTTTTTCTTTCACAACATGACTAATGTGGAAATATGTTTAACATGATTGCATGTGTATAACCTATATGACATTGCTTGCCTCTTGGGGAGAGGGGAGGAGGAGAAAAATTTGAAACTCAAAATGTTATAAAAAAATGAATGTTGAAAACTGTCATTACATGTAATTGGAAAAAATAAAATACTATTTACAAAAAAAAAAGTAGTCTTTCTCAGGAGGATAAAAATGAAATAAAATACAATGTCTCTGTCCTCGCAGAGTTTCCTCTACTGGTGGAATTAGAAACTGTCTCACATTTAAGTTAGTTATTCCTGAAACATCAACAAATGCAAAGTGATGGAATTAAAAATGAATTCCACCAACTATATCATTCATCAGTGGTTTCTTTAGAAAAGTTGATGCTTATTGTTGTGTAGCATAAAGAACAGTAGGTTTAAAATGAAAGGAGCTAGGTTTGAATCCCCTTGTCTATTACTGTGGCTGACCTTGAGCAAATTGCTTCATATTACCTGACCTTATTTTCCTTTATAAAATGAACTAGGTAATTCTTTAATATTTCTTCCATATTAAAATCTTGTGATTGAATTTATCACTCTTGGTTTAAGTTTTTTATGTCTATGATGAGGACAGGGACCATGTTTGATGGAATATATGCATACATATGTGTATTTATGCATATACACACACACTTAAATATCCTTGTAGGAAGTATTCATTAAATACATGTTGGTTGGTTGAATGGCACTAGGGTAAAGGACATGAATTTCTACTGTTAAGCAAGCACAAACCTGGATACATAATAGCTCTAGATACTCTTGTATCCTTCCCACTAAGTAGGTGTGGTTGAGTGTAGGGGAGCAGGACTGTTGATTTGCAATAGAACTGTTGATTTGCAATAGAAATAATTTCATTATAATACCTCAGAATGGGACAGAGCAGTCTGGCCCACTTTACAGAGATCTAAAGACCTAGCACTTTGAAATGGTACTATTGCCCAGGGAGGGCCCGAAAGTGTTCAGCACTGTTACATGCACACTGACCAGGAAAGTTGGACGTTAGCAGCAGGAGCCTAGGTAATCAAAGTCAGGACCTAACATGGCCTAACCATTGCATTTAAAGAGGTTGGGGTCAGAGCCTAACCTTGCCACAAAGCTCCAAAATAGCAATTTAGGCTGGAGATATGAATAAACAGAATAATACACCTACACTAGGAAGAAATATGGCTCAAGAGGTAAGCCCAGAAAAAGAGAATAACTCTGTGATAATTATAAGCAGAGCCTCAGAGGAGAAAAAAAGTTGGTTCAACCGTAAGCACTACCTAGAAGAAGTGAAGCAAGAGATTAAAAAAGAAAGTGAAATAAGTGAAATAATACCTCTTGAGGAAAGAACTGGAGAAAATAAATAGCTTAGGACAGAAAATATTAAACTTTACCCAAGTAACAGACCCTTAGAAAATCAGAATGAGAAAATAGAACTAGATTCCAGGAGACAGCAAGAAATATTGGAAGAAAAGACAAAAAAAAAAAAAAGAGAGAGAGAGAAGAAAACATAAGACAACTACTTCAAAAGTAACCTAGAAAATATGTCATAGACAGATAATTTAAGCATAATGAAACTCTCTGAAAAGCCAAAAAACAAGCCAGTAAGTGAAAACTTTCTTGAACTATATTAGAACCAGAGGACAAAATAAAAATAGAAAGAATCTACTGGTCTTCATCTCCTAAAAGAAACTCCAAAATGAAATCTTCCAGGAGTGTCATAGTCAAAATACAGAGCTTCCAAGCCAAAGGAAAAATATTTCTTTTTTGGGGGGGGAGGGGAGAGTTTATAAACATATATTAAGTGCCTACTATGTGCCAGACATGGAAATAAGCATTGGACAAGATGATACCAGTAATCCTGAATGATGAAGTTATAAAGATGCAAATTAAGGCTTATTATTATGAAATTGTCCATAAGCATCCTAACAGAGTTCCCTAAAAGTAGACTGTGCTGTCTTAGCAAATAGTTTCCTCCCCTGACGGAAGTTCTCTTTGTTTTTTACATTTTTTATTTTTTTTATTCAGTCATCCTTCCTTTTTTATTTTTTAATTTTTTCCCTGTATTTATTAATATGTTTTCAATTTTCAACATTCAGATCAATAAGTTTTAAATGTTCTCCCCTTCTCTCCCTGCTACTTCCCCAAAACAGCATGCAATATTATATGGGCTCTACAATACATTCCTAATAAACACATTTTCACGTTAGTCATGTTGCATAGAAGAATTACAACGAATGGGAGAAACCATGAGGAAAAAAACCAAATTATAACAAAAGAAAAAATAGTCTGCCTCTTTTTGCATTCTAACTCCATGATTCTTTCTCTGGGTTTGATGGCATTTTGTATCATGAGCCCTTTGGAAATGTTTTAGGTCCTTGCATTGGTGAGAAGGACTCAGTCTATCAAAATCAGTCCCCACACACTGTGGCTGTTAACTGTGTATAATGTTCTTCTGGCTCTGCTCATTTCATTCTGCATCAGTTCATATAAGTCTTTCCAGGTTTTTCTGAAATCTTCCTGTTCATTTTTTTTTCTTATAGCACAATTTGATAGGCATCCCTTGGATTTCCAGTTCTTGGCTACCACAAAAAGAGCTGCTATAAATATTTTTGTACATGTGGGTCCTTTTCCATTTTTATAATCTCTTGGGGATACAGTCCTAGAAGCGGTATTACTGGGTCAAAGGGTATGCATATTTCTGTAGCCCTTCAGGCATAGTTCCAAATTGCTTTCCAGAATAGTTGGATCAGCTCATAGCTCCACTAAAAATGAATTAGTGTTCCAGCTCTCCCACATCTATCATCTTCCTGTTTTGTCTTATTAGCCAATTTGATAGGTGTGATGTGGTACCTCAGAGTTGTTTTGATTTGCATCTCTCTAATCAATAGTGATTTAGAGCATTTTTTCATATGGCTGTAGATAGCTTCCCTGAAAATTGCCTGTTCGTATCCTTTGACCATTTATCAATTGGGGAATGACTTGTATTCTTGTACATTTGACTCAGTTCCCTATATATTTTAGAAATGAGGTCTTTATCACAGATACTAGTTGTAAAAATTCTTTCCCAGTTTTCTGCTTTCCTCCTAATCTTGGTTGCATTGACTTTGTTGGTGCAAAAACTTTTTAATTTAATGTAGTCAAAATTACCCATTTTGCATTCCATAATGTTCTCTTTCTCTTGTTGGGTCCTCCATTATTCATAAATCTGGCAAATAAACTATTCCCTGCTCCCCTAATTTGTTTATAGTATCAGTCTTTATACCTAGATCATGTACCCATTTGTGCTTTATTCTGTTCTATGGTGTCAGGCATTGGTCTGCCAGTTTTTGCCACACTATTTTCTAGTTTTCTCAGCAATTTTTATCAAACAGTGAGTTCTTATACCAGAAGCTGGGACCTTGGGTTTATCAGTCATTGACTACTGTATCTTGTGTACCTAATCTATTCCACTGATCTGCCCCTCTATTTTTTGGTCAGTACCTAGTGGTTTTGATAATTTCTGCTTTATAATACAATTTAAGATCTGGTATGGCTGGGCCACCTTCCTTAGCATTTCTTTTCATTAATTCCCTTGATATTCTGGACCTTTTGTTCTTCCAGATGAATTTTTATGCTATTTTTTTTTAGCTCTGTAAAATAGGTTTTTGATAGTTTGATTGGTATGGCACTGAATAAGTAAATTAATTTAAGTAGAATTGTCATTTTTATTACATTAACTTGGCCTACCCATGAGCAGCTGATGTTTTTCCAATTATTTAGGTCTGACTTCATTTATGTGACAAGTGTTTTGTAATTGTGTTCATATAGTCCCTGGGTTTGTTTTGGCAGGTAAACTCCCAAAAGTTTTGTAGTGTCTAGTAACTTTAAATGAGATTTCTCTTTCTATCTGTTGCTATTGGGCTTTGTTAGCAAAGGAAAATTATTTCAAGGAGCCAGAAAGAAGTAGGTCAAGTACCAAGGAATCCCAGTGAAGATCACACAAAATTTGACATCTTTACCTTTAAGGAGAGAAAATCTTGGAATATGATATCCCTAAAGGCTTACAATGAAAAATGATTGGCATTGTTAAGACTGAATATAATCCCATAGGGGGCAAATGTATCTTTAATGCAATAGAGGACAAAAGAGATTCTGATGAAAAGTCTAAAATTGAATAAATACTTTGCCTGAAAAGGTAAAGTCATTTGAGAAATTAGAAAGGACTGTGGAAGGACAGATAGATCAGTTATGAAGTTGTGGAGCTGTAAAATGGTTTACTTATTTTAAAAAACAATGTGGAATTGAACCTAGAAAAGCACTGAAATATGCATGTCCTTTCTCCTGGTTATACAAATATTAGGCCTGTGTCCTGAAGAGGGTGTGTGGCAGGGGAGGGGGAAGAGAGAGACTGACATTATTTAGGACTGGAAACAAAATGAAAGTCCATCGTTTAGAAGTTGTTAAATTATGGCATATGAATGTTATCCTCTATCCTTGCTTTATTGGAAATTTTTAAATGGGTGGATTCTTAGAAACCTGTAAAGATTTATAAAAGCTGAGGCAAAGTAAAATGAACAGAATGAAGCAAATAATTCCTAAAGTAACTGCAATATTATACTGGAAAACAGCTTTGAAAGACTTAAACACTCATCAAATTCATTGACTCATCATTACTATACAAGATTGATGATAAAGCATGCTTTCCACTTCTTGGCAAGAGAAGTAATGGATTGTGAGTGCAGAATGAGACATACATTTTCAGGTATGACCAATGTTTGATTTTGTTTTCCTGGATTGTGCTGGTTATAAGGAAAGGGAATGGGGTAAAGAATATGAGGAGGTAATGATTGCATTGCAAAATAAAGTAAGAAAGAAAAAAAGCATCGAGGAAATATTTTAAACATTCACAAAAAGGAACAAAAAATTCAGAAGGGGACACAAACAGGACATTGTTGCTATTGTATTATTTTTAAAATTTTTTAAACTTTGTTTTCTTTTTCATAAGTATTTATTTTCTTTCCCTTCCACCCACCTTTCATTAAAAAGGGATGGGGGGAGAAAAATTCTTTCAACAGATATGCATAGTCAGAACAAATCCTCATGTTGTCCATGTTCAGAAATATACGTCTTATTCTGCATCCTGAATCTGTTACTTCTCTATCAGGAGGTGAGGACTATACTTCATTGTTAGTCCTCTGAAATTGCTGTTCATTGCATTGATTAGAATTCTGTAGTTTTTAAAAGTTATTTTTCTTTACAATGTGGTGTTGTATAAACTCTTCTGGTTCTCCTTCCTGCATTCTGCATTAGTTCATAAAAGTCTTCCCATTTCTCTGAAACAGCCTTTTCATTTCTCACAGCAAAATAACATTCCATTACATTCACGTATCTAATTTGTTCAACTGTTCCCCAATTGATGTGCATTCCATAGTTTCCATTGCTTTGCCACTTCAAAAAGATGCTATAAATGGTTTTACATGGGTGAGGCCTTTTTTTCTTTCTTTGATCTTTTTAGGATTTAGTATTAAATTTAATGATAGTGAAAGACAGGCCACAGGGACACGAAGAGTCAGACATGACTGAACAACAACATTACGTTAAATTTATACTTTAAAACAAGCTGTACATAAGTGATTCATGGTTTCACATACATTCCTAGTTTTCTTCTTTGTATATTGCAGTTTATGTTTGTTAGTACTTGTGAAGTTCAAAATGAAAATAAAAAAGGTTATATAGCTGAATGCTACCTGGAACTGAGATATAATGCAGTAGTGGATATACCCAACAGGAAGCAGCTGAGATACAATGCCTGTTGGGGATAAATGGATAGCAGCTGCCTAGAGGAGAGCAGACCCAGCAAAGATCATCAGTGCAGTGACATTAGTAGAAGATGTTGACAACTTTGCAACGTCAGAGACATGAGTTGCCCCTTCCCTGCGTGTGCCCCATGTGTGGATATCGCCAATCCAAGGATTCTCTGCAGTTCTTCTATTTCTGGTGATAGTATAGGTGTGTTTATAAAACTGCAGTTTTATTGGAGACCATTCCATTATTACTGTTATTTCATTGATATTTAATTAAAATCTATCATGGAAAAATGAAATTGTAGTCATAAAAAGTTAGGGCAGAAGAGCCTTCAGAAAGTACCTCTTCCATTCCCCTCAGTTTTGGGGAACTGAGGCCCAGGGAAGTAGAGTGAGTTATTCAAGGTCTCTGTTGGTTTCCGAGTTGTATCTGGTACCTGTGGGTAGTGATTTTACTCTTTTCACTATGGCACATTGTCACCTTCTGTACTGATTTCAGTCATTCGGTAAATATTTATTGTGTCACTGTATTCTAGGCACTGTGCTAAAGTACTGGGATATGGAAAAAAAAAAAGACAGACCCTGACCTCAAGGAACTTATAAACTAATGCTGGAAGACAACATACAAAAGCAAACTGAAAGGGGCACTAAGTGGTTGGGGAAGAAGATATATTTGAGTACAGTCCAAGGAGTACAAGATGCTGTGAAATAACAAGAAGACTGGTCTAGGAGCTGTCTTTAAAAGGAAAGCTTTGGGAGGAGTTCTTTGCTTCTCCTATCAGAGGGTTAGAGAATGTTAATGAAGCCAGAGAATTTTGTAGTTTAAATGCTATTGTATATATTTCAGTAAAACTTCAAGAACATGAGAGCGCTCATCATGATAGGAAATTTTGGTTAGATTTTTACTAAAACGCCTTGGGCTGCCCTGAATTTGCCTTTCGTCTATCAAGATTAATCCATATCTGTTACCTATTGAAAATACTATTAGAGGGAAGGATATTGCCTAATAGCAAATCTAGGCAAGAAAAGCCATTTTCCTGCAGTCAGTAGATTAATAGGTATTTACTGAATGCTTATTAAGTATCTGGTCCTCTCCAGTTGAAAGCAGGAAGAGACAGAATAAACGCTTAGCAGGTTCAGACCACAATTCCACAGAACCAAGAACGAAGCATGCTGCTGACCTCTTTACAGAGAAATGATACACTCAAAATGCAGCGTGAGGCATAACACTTTTGGATGTGGCCAGTGAGAGAATTTGCCTTGTTTCGTTATGCATATTTGTTTTGAAGGCTTTCTTCTATCTTTTCTTTCTCTTTCCTTTTTCCCTCTTTCAGTTAGAAAGAAAGAAAATAAATAGTGGTTCATTGAAAAGAAAAAAAAAAACAGATCTTTGTTATGTTTGTATCACTTTCTAAGGGTTTTTTTCTCCCTTTGTGAAAAAAGATGAGTGATTTTGTTTTTAGGGTCACATTTAATGAAATTGTTAAAAGAATAAACATTGAAATGGTGTCCTCAACATGTGATATCTTTTCCATTAAACCTGAAATAATCCACTTTGGAGATTGCCCTTAATCCTAGTCCTCCTTACCACTAGTGATATTTTAGGGATTTCTTACAGGACTGTTGCTAAGTGAATGTTTTCTTATATCTGTCTTTACGATGAAAACCTTCACCTGTTACTATTTCATTTTGGGGCAAGATATCAGTAGAGTATGTACTGCATTGCTGGTAAGTTAATTAAAGGCACTAAAAAAGCTGATAGAATTGGCAAAGAACTCTAAACTGAGCCCCATAAAACTTCATTCATATTCATTAAGAGAATGCTTGCTCTAACTGACTACAGAATATTAATGTGCCTTTTGACAATTCAACTACAGAGTCAAGGGAAAATACAGCTGCTATAACTGTATATAAATGCTAAGGAATATTAATAAAAACTGTAAAAGCCTCCTAATCTGTTTTAGTAGCTTTGAATGCATTTCCAGAGTGTCTAAAAATGACCAAAAGGCAAAGGGGGAGAAAGGCCCTGACAGTCTCTGACTTTGACTATGATCATCATTTCCATTAAAAATTATTTGTATTTCTGTAGCCATAGAAACACCAAAAGGGGGAGATGCCCACCCCCACCCCCCCTTATCCAGCAGTATAAGGGACAAACCAGGACTTGGAGGATAGAAGGAGCTTAGGAATTTGGGAAATGACTGTGGAGAACTGAGAGTCACAGAAGGTTATGGCCCCAGCCCAAAAATTTATCAAAAAGTTGGCCTCAGAGGATCAGAACACACAGGATGGGTTTCCTGCCTCATGTGAGCTTCTTCTGGCATGACCAGGGACTTTATCTGGAACAGCTTTATTGTATAAAATTTTCTTTTGGGGTGGGTTTGGGATGAAGGATAATTTTGAAATTTTTATGTAAATGATGTGGTTTCTATGCTACCGCCAAAGTCATTTCAAGTGTGATGTAGTTCCAGAGGAACAGGGAGCCACTAACCATTGATTGGCCAAGCTTCACACATATATGTGCATAAGCAGAGAGCAGTGGCAAAGACATGCTAACGTTTGGCTACTGTTGCCTTGATTCACTCAGAGACTGTATTCCCTACACCAGCTGGTTTTGTTTTGTTTTTTGTTGATGTCTCTGTTTAGCTTTGTGGGAAGTAAATTACTGTGGTTATAAGCCCATCTCTTTGACCTTTTGGAATATTGCATTCCAAGATCTCCTCTTCTTTATAGTTGTAGCTTCCAGGTCTTAAGTGGTTCTAAGGTGTCAGGTTAGAACAGATTAGGTAAAGGGACCAGAGACAAGTTTCAGCTGAAAAACAAAGAGGTCAGTAAAGCTTTTTTTCAGAGTTTTTAGATTCGAATGATTCTGTACGTCGTCTAGGCTAATGCTCTCTTATTATGAATGAGGAAGAAAAGATCATGTAGTTGTGTTTTACTCTAGTTTGGTATATGAAAATGACTTTTTAAAATTTTTTATTATGAACTTAAACACAAAATAAACAAGCACTCTCCCCCTCCCCCCTCCCCCACAAAAAATTCTTCTCTTTTTTATTTATTGGGCAGGAAGTGGATAGGGGAGGGGGCAAGAGAGAGGGGACTCCCAAGGTCCTGGGGATGGATCATGATGAATCATCATCTCCCTTCTTCCCACTGTTGGAGGTAGATTGAATAAAAAGGGAAACTCAAAAAAAAAAGTTTAATTCAGTTCACTACCAAAATCTCTTGATTTCTGTGAAATCTCCAACCTCTCCCCTTACCCTCTCCACCCATCAATCCATTGATGACTTTTACTGATTCAGCTAAGGAAAATTCTTTTGTATTAGAGCTTGGTTGTTCTTCCAAAAAAAAAAAAAGTGGTTTAGGACCTAAAAGTTTGAGTCTTTTCTTCCTATAGAGTAGCACATGGAATACAAGTAGCTGGGCTGCTTCTTTTTCTGGGGGGAAAAAATTGAACTTGGCATGTGAACTCTTCTTTTTGTATCCTTGCAGTATTATTATTTTTTTTTATATTTTTGATGTGAAAGTTCTGGATTTTGTCTGTAATATTCCTGGGATTTTTCTTTTTGGCATTTCTTTCAGAAGGTGATTGAGATTCTCTCTATCTTTATTTTACCCTGGGCCATTTTCATTTAAGATTTTTTGAAATACAGCATCCAGTTTTTTTAAATCATGGTTTTCAGGGGGTTCTTAAATTATCTCCACTTGATCTATTTTCCAGACCAGTTTTTAAAATCACACTAACTTAAATTTACAGACAGTGAAATAAACATTTATTAAATGCCTACTATGTGCCAGGCACTGCGCTAAGGCACTGGGATAAAAAAAAAAAAGGCAAAAGTCAGTTTTTGCCCTCAGGGAGCTTAGTAGGACAACACAGAAGCAACTATGTACAAATATGCTACATACAAGGTGTATGTATTTTTCCTTTTCTTTTTTAATCTTTTGATTTGGCTCTAGTAACATGCTTTTTTTTCGATATAACGCATAGTATTTATCATATAGGCTTTCTTGAAATGCAAATTTATTGCTATATATTTTGGATCCTCTCATTCTACTGTGCACATAACATTTTTTCTTTTTTTTTTTTATTAATCATTTGTTTTCAGTTTTCTACAAGCACTTCCATAAATCTTAGATTTTTCTCCCCTTCGTTCCTCTCTCCTTCCCCTTCCCTGAGATGGCG
This sequence comes from Notamacropus eugenii, assembly GCF_028372415.1. Taxonomy (NCBI): domain Eukaryota; kingdom Metazoa; phylum Chordata; class Mammalia; order Diprotodontia; family Macropodidae; genus Notamacropus; species Notamacropus eugenii. The sequence continues at coordinate 405,924,531 of NC_092876.1, read as the reverse complement.
TGTAATCTTATGTGGGTTCTACACATACATTCTTACTAAATACATTTTCACCGTAGTCATGTTGTATGGGAGAATTAAAATGAATGGGAGACACCATGAGAAAAACCAAAACAAAACACAAGAGAAAATAGTCTGCTTCATTCTGGGATCCAGTTCCATAATCCTTTCTCTGGATATGGAAGGCATTTTGCCCCAAGAGTCCACTGGGAACTTAGGTCCTTGCATTACTGTGAAGGACTAAGTCTACCAGAAAAATACCTCGCACACTGTGGTTGTTGCTGTGTACAAAGTTGTCCTGGTTCTGCTCCTTTCACTCAGCATCATTTCATACAAGTCCTTCCAGGCCTCTCTGAAGTCTTCCTGTTCATCATTTCTTATAGCACAATAGTATTCCATTACCACAGCTTATTTAGCCATTCCCCAATTGATGGGCAACCCCACTTCTTGGCCATCACAAAGAGAGCTGCTATAAATATTTTTGTACATGTGGGACCCTTTCCCATTTTTATGATCTCTTGGGGATACAGTCCTAGAAGTGGTATTGCTGGGTCAAAGGGTATGCATATTTTTGTAGCCCTTCAGGCATAGTTCCAAATTGCTTTCCAGAATAGTTGGATCAGCTCACAGCTCTACTAACAATGAATTAGTGCTCCAGCTCTCCCACATCTTCTCCAACATTTATCATCTTCCTGTTTTGTCATGTTTGCCAGTCTGATAGGTGTGATGTGGTACCTCAGAGTTTTGATTTGCATCTCTCTAATCAATAGGTGTTTAGAACATTTCTTCATATGATTATAGATAGCTTTAATTTCTTCCTCTGAAAACTGCCTGTTCATATCCTTTGACCATTTATCAGTTGGGGAATAACTTGTATTCTTGTAAATTTGACTCACTTCTCTATATATTTTAGAAATGAGGCCTTTCTAATATAATTCTTGTTGCTCGTAGAGTCAGTGATTTCTCTTTCCTCTTTTCTGATTTTGAGTCTTTTTCTTGGGCAAAATTTATCACTTTTCTTCTAAGCTGTTTATTCTTCTTCAAGATATTTTCCTCCAGAGCCTGGAAAAGTGTCTTTAAATGGGTTGACATCAGTGCAGCTGTCTATGCTGTGAGACCTCTGGGTTTGTTTTTGGCTGTGGTTCAGTTTGCATCCAGTTCTAACCTCTATAAATTAATATCCTGCACCTGCTTCTCCCTTCCTTTTTCCACTGTTAACATTTTATAATTCACCCTGATGGCCCAACCTGCCACCTTCCCCTTCCCCTTGTTTCCCCCCAAATGCTACCATAATTTTGAAAGTCTTTATTTAGGTAGAAGGGTTCATTTAAATGTCAGTTTGTTTTCCATGGTAACTATATGTTAATCATAAAAGAAATGCTCAATCTTTGTAAAAAAGAAAATCATTTCTCTTTAGACTCCAGAGACTTAGAAATAAATTTTTCCATGGTACAAATACCTTACTTTTTATTGCATTCTCTCATTTTTCCCTTTTGAGGGACAGGCCTACTTGTTCATGGTATGTTTTTCAAACAGTTCTGTCAAATGGTACAGACAAAAAAAATCTTTTAAAAACCTTGCTAAGCAGACACATCATTTAAAAAAAAAAAACCCAACACTATAATTATTTAATTCATTTCAACACATGTTTAATAAGAGCCTACCATGTGGAAGTACTGTATTAGGTGCCAGGGACACACATAGAGACAAAAATGAAGTACCTAAATAACAGCTAAGTGCTATAAGACTGGATGTTGTTGGGATTTCTAGATTAAACTTTAACCATTTCATAATGTTTAATTGTATGAGCTGATGTAGGATCATAGGATCTTAGAGTAAGAAAGGGATCCCAGAGGTCTCATAGGCCAATCCTCCCCCCCTCCTTTTTTTGGTTGCTATTTAAATAAAACATTGATGCCTTCTATTTTTATAATGCACTTATTTCCCTATTTACCTTCTCCACCATTGAATGCAGCGAAGTGGAGTAGTGGATTAGAGTGCTGGGCCTGGAGTTGGGAAGACTCATTTTCCTGAGTTCAAATCCAACCTCAAGACTCTTACTAGCTGTGTGACCCTGGGCAAATCACCTCATTTGCCCCAGTTTCCTCTTCTGTAAAATGAACTAGAGAAGGAAATTGCAAACCACTTCAGTATCTTTGCCTAGAAAACTCCAAAAGGTATTACAAAGAGTCGGATAGGACTGAACAGCCACAACCATTGAATGCTCCTTTGTAACAAAGAAAAAGTAAAGCAAAACTTCCTGACGTATGCATTGTTCCTAGTCTCTTCCTCTGCGGTCCCTTTTCCCTCCTCACACACCCAACTTTTTACTGAGAGATTCTGAAGTAGAACTATATTCTTAAGAGCAAAAATAACACTCCCCTTATTTTTCATAGAAGTGAAAAGCAAGTTATATGTAGTAGAGATGTGTAGTTTCGTGTGTGACCCCCTCCTGTTCTTCTAAGTATATGGAAATGTGTATTTTATTTGCTGTTTGTTATGCTCAGAATAAAAAAAAAATTAAAACCACCTCCTTCCTTAAAAAAAGAAAAGGTTGCCCTCCTCTCCCCCTGGTATCAGATCATCCGTCTCTCAACAGATATGTTGCTGTGCCACAGATACAGCTAGACACTGCGTTCTTCAAGGTGTGACTAAGCCAAGATGTTGCTTAATTAGGAAGATGGACTGATTTTCATCTGGCTTATTCACTATGGGAGGATAGGACACAGCCAACCACCCCACGAGATACAGGATTCCTCAGGTCTTCCCGCCATCTGCATCCATCAGAGGGTATTTGATTGGGCTCCATGTTTGTCCCATCACCATAAACCAGATGAGGTCTTTCATTTTGATTCGCAGTAATAACACAACCAGTCTCTGCCAGTGTTGGCTTTTCTTTTTTTAAATTCAAAGGTAGCAGGTGCATTATTGGTAAATAATGAACCATTTGCACTTTTCTTTCCTATAAATTTTGCAACAGTTCTTCCAAAGGACTTAATATCCATTATGTCCCATCAGAACTAAGGCTGTATCTCCTACACACAAAATTCCCTAATACATTATCCTCAGTCTTTGGAAAATTCATTCCTGAGAATATCCTATAGAAATCTATAGGCCGGAAAGAGCAAATGCTTACAAACAGCACATAAGCGTTCTTGTGTTTTACTGTAGTTGTAGGTCATGCCACACTATTTTGTTATTACAGCCCCTGAATTTGTCTGACACTCTAGTTCACATGCAGAGATTTTGTTAATTCTTGATCCAGAACAGTTGCCTCTAAATATGATTAATAGGCTCAAACCTATTTCTAAATCTTTTTTTTTACCAAGGTATCAGCTGATTTTTCTTTTCTTCTGAAAGATAGTCTGGTAACATTTAGGAAACAGATTGGTAATAATGGAAAGAGCAGTCCGTTTCGAGTCAGAAGGACCTGAGCTGAAGTCCAGGCCATAGCACTTCTTGCCTGAGTGGTGTTAAGTTATATAACTTCTGTTAGTCTCCTAAGTTCCTTAGGAGGATAAAGTGGAGGTAATATACTTGTAATGTATACCTTAAAAAGGATTGTTTTATGAACCAAAAGAGTTAGGAATATTTTCAAGTTAACCACAGAGTACTACTGTGTCAGTGTTTGCTAGTAATTTTTTTGTTGTTCACTTGTTTTAATTCTGTCTTACTCTTTGTCAGACACCCATTCGGGGTTTTTGTGGCAAAGATACTGGAGTGGTTTGCCATTTTTTTCTCCAGCTCATTTGACTGAGGCAAACAGTTAAGTGATGTATCCAGCATCACTCAACTAGATGGTCTGAGGTCATATTGGAACTCAGAAAGATGTCTTCTTGATTCTAGATCTGGCACTTGTATCTACTGTCCTCCCCTAGCTACTCCAATAATATTTAAAATTTGTAATCAGTAGCATTGGTTATGCTTTTTAGCTAGAAGAAAGCTCAGTAGACAATTCTATTAGCTTATTGATGAATCTTGGTAACTTTGAAAATAATTTTTTTATTTTAAACTTAAATATAGAATGAGAAAAGAAAAAAAAATAAGCACATTGCCATGTACATAATAGACCACAGGAGAGAATTCAGTATAAAACACTATAAAACAATATAAAACACTAAATTTCCATTTCAAGAAAACCTACGTAATAAGTACTACCCCTTGTTTTCAAAGCTACCCAGCTTTTCTTTGCTTCCTGTTGGTTTTCTTTTGTTCTTTGCTGTGCATTTTTTTCCCCTCCTTCTTTTACCCTTCCCTTCCTCTGCAATAAGGCTACAATTTATCATGGAGATACACACACACAAACACATACACATATATGTAAGAGGATATTATGCTTATTTCCACCTGTCATCTGTTTCTCTGAAGGTAGGTAACATCTTCCTTCATAGGTCCAAGTTTTTCTTACGTTTTTCTAAATCATCCAGCTCATCATGCCCCACACCAATAGATATATTCAACCTAGTCACATCCTATCTGAAAGATTGTCTGTGAAAGTTTTACCCCAATTTTCTGCATTCCTTCTCTCCTTGGCTATGTAGGATTTATTTATAGAAGAATAATTGAAATTATCTTTTTCATACTTCAACTGTGCTGTCCCCTATAATATAGTTTAAAGTCTGATACTGCTGAATCTACTTCCTTTTTCTCTTTTTTTCTGGTTTCTTTGAAGTGCCTGACCTTTTGTTCTTCCACATGAACTTTGTTGTTATTTTTTCTAATTCAGTAAAATAATTTTTTAGTAATTTAATTGGGATGACATTGAATAAATAGATTAGTTAGGTAAAATTGTCATTTTGAAAATTATATTCGCTTTACCCATGAAAAACAAATATTACTTCAAATATTTAGATATGATTTTATTTGTATTAAAAAAATTTTGTTCATATTCATATAGTTCCTGTTAATGTTTTGGTAGATATAGGCTCAGGTATTTTATACTGTCTAGACATTTTAAATGGTCTAAGTGTGTTTCGTCCTTTGTTGCCAAAGAAGACCATGCCATCAGAGAAATGATGTGACTTGCACTTGACTTTGTTTTGAGGGAGGGAGGGCTGTGCAGCTCACCAGCCTCACTTCTCCTCCAGAGACATCTGAATCTAGTGACCAGATGTTCATCAGGATGACTGGAGATGACCCAGGATGAGGCAATTGTGGTGAAGTGACTTGCCCAAGGTCACAGAGCTAGTAAGTGTCAAATGTCTGAGGTAACATTTGAACTCAGGTCCTCCTGACTTCTACAATGGTGCTTCATCCACTGCACCACCTAGCTGCCCCCTAAAAATGGTCAATTTGCTCACATACATTGTGGTTTCTCTATTTTTAACTTTAGATTAAATCTATTTTAACTTTACTTTTGTTTGAGATTGTGATTACTATCCCTGCTTTTCTTTTTTTAACATAGTGAGTTCCATTCCTGCCCTTTGTTTTATCTTTGTTTCTCTCATTTTTATGTTTCTTGAAAGCAAGGTATTGAATTCAAATTTTTAACCTACTATACAGTTCCCTTTTACGGATAAATTAGTCCCATTCACATTAGAAGCTATAGGTTGTATATTTTCCTCCTTACTGTTTTTCCTCACTAACCTTCTCACACTATTTACCCTGTCTTTCCTTACTCTTCTGCTTTACTTCTACCCACGACTTTGCCTTCCTATTCCTTAATCTATCAACTCCTCTAAAAAAAAGTCCCTCCCTTTTCCTCTCTCCTCACCCTATCCCCTTGCATTTTTATTTTTTTCTGAATGTAGAAGATTTTTGTACATGTGTGTGCATGCATGTATATGTGTATGCACACACACATTTCCTCTTTAACCCATTCCTGATGAGAGTTTTCTAGCATTACCCATCCCCCCACTAGATTCTTTTGTTTCAGTTTTCCTTTTATGCCTCATTTGTGTAAGTACTGCTTTTTTCTCCCCCTAGTTTTATTCTTTTAGAATGACCCCAGCATACTCAACTCAGCCCAACCCTTTCTTTCAAACTACCCAAATAAAGATGACAATAACAAGAGTCCCGCTAATAATATATGCTAATATTCTCACATATATAAAGTAAATAATTTGACCTTATTGACTCCCTTATAATTGATTTTTACTGTTTGCCTTATATTTCTCCTGGATGTTATAAGTCAGATTTCCCCCTACGTTCTGGGAGTTTTGTCAGAATATTTCAGTTTGTTAAATGTCTTTTATTTTTTTCATTCAAGATCGTGCTTAACTTTGCTGGATAAGTTACTCTTGGTTGTAACCTCAGCTCTACAGAATGTAGTATTCCAAGATTTATAGTCTTTTAATGTAGTAGCTACTAAGTCTTTGTGAACTTTTTTGTAGCTCCATGGTATTTAATTTTTTTTCTTGTTGCTTCCAATATTTTCTCCTCAGCCTGGAAGTTTTGAATCTTGGCTATGATATTCCCATACATTTTCCTCCTGGGATCTCTTTCAGGTGGTGATCAGTGGATTTTTTCCCTTTCTACTTTGCCTTCTTGTTCCAGAACTTCAGGGCAAGTGTCCTTGATAATTGCTTGTAATATTATATCAAGATTCTTTTTTTTATCATGTTTTTCTGGTAGTCTAACTATTTTTGTATTTTTTCTCCAAATTAATCTGTTTTCCAGATTAGTAGTTTTTCTGAATGAGATGTTTAGCATTCTCTTGTATTTTTTAATTCTTTGGATTTTTGTTCTGTGACTTCTTGGTGTCTTAGAATGTCTTTAGCTTCCTCTTGCCCAATGTTAGTTTTTAAGGAATTATTTTCTTCCTTAAGGTTTTGATTCCCTATTTCAAGTTGGTTGACTCTCTTTTCATAATTTTCTTGATTTCCTTGCATTGCTCTTATTTTTTCCCTCATTTCTCCTCAATATCTCATTTGATTTTTAAAGTTCTTTTTGAGTTCTTCTAAGAACTCTTTTTGTGTTGGGGACCCTTTGAGGTTTCTCACTGAACCAGGAGTGACTTTTTAAGCTCCATTATCTTCCTCTGGATATGAAACCAGATCTTCTCTAACCCCATAGTAACTATCTATGGTTAGATTCTTACTCCTTTGCTTACTCATTTTTATTTTGTTTTTAGCAGCTATTAATGTAATTGTTATAGTCCTGAGGTATGGGGATCTCAGATCCTTGTTACTGTTATTTTCTGAGGTCTGTCTCATTGAGCTCTCCTTTTCTCTCCTAAGTCATGGCTAGTGCCCTCAGCCACACTGTTTTGCAAATGATCTTGCTCCCTGCAGTCCCTCCAGTGGCTTCAAAATGAAGCTGTCCTCTCTGCCCTGGAACTGAAACCAAGGACTCTGCTTTCCTGCAAGTACCCACAGCCAACAGGCTCCCCACCCTGCTCTTTTGCACTCACTGGGGCTATGGTCTGGTCAGCATAGCTGTGTTTGGTGTCTTTTGAGAGGGGAAGGTCCTTCAATCATCTCTTACTCAACCATCAGACCCCCACACTATATGCAAAAGAGTTTCTAAGACTGAGGCTGCCTCTCCACCCAGCTACCCTCTCCTCCCCACTTTCTTGTTTCTGCAGAGTTGGTGTGGGGATATTTGCACTTCTCTCTGGCAGAACTTCTGCCCCTTAAGGTTGAGTCCTTCCTGGGATCTTCTCACATTGTCTTGGAAGAACAACTCCTTTACCCTGTGTTTATTTCTAGTGCTCTGAGGTGATTCTCTGTCTTTTTTTATAGAGGAAATTTGGAGAACCAGAAGTTTTCTTACCTATTCCACCATCTTCCCAGAATCCTTTTTAATCCTTAATACGTTTGCATCACTTATTGAGAAATAGAAATAAATTTTTATTGTAGTCACCTTGCAGTTATCAATTTGCCTATCCACTTATCAACTCTGTGTATCTTCAAGAAGATCACTCTAACTCTGATTATCACAAAGTAAGAGAATTGCCCTGATCTTTGAGTTACAGTATTCATTGGAACTGCTTCTCTAGCTTCACAATGGGGTTAAGAAGGGAGAAAGCACCTAATCACTTTTCCTTGCTGGGAATGGAACTACACTGTTTGTTAGATAAAAGCTTTTGGCCTTGTTGGTAGTTTCATAATCAAATCTGATGCAATTTCTCAGTGTTGATATGTTAGAGCCTTTAGAAAAATTGCAGGTTTGGTCATTGTATGTTTCATCATAATATGCTTGAGGTGTAAAGGCATATGGAATAATTAAATGATTAGGTTGTATTAAGTGATTACGTTGTGTATTGGTAGCACCACATGTACCCCATTTCTGTGAGTCATTTTGCTCCAGTCAGGAGACTGCAATTGTATTTATGAAGTAGAATTGTGAATTGCTTCAGGTTCTTTAAAACAAGTGTCAGAAAAGAGTTTAAATGTAAAGTTCAGCCCTACTCTCAACCACAGTTCTTGCCTTTATCACAGAAACATTGTTGTGCAATAGCTATTAAGATCACCACGAAATTCTTGTGGCAGAATGTCACAAGTTTGTAGATATATAAAATATCTAGAGTTCCATCTATACTGTATTTAGATTGTTCCTTTGGAAATACCTGAAGGATAAACCAGTCTCTCTGTATATTTAGAGACTGAAGAAAATGTTACAGGGGCTTTTACAAGTGTTATTAGACTTTTCACATTGTTAAACAAACATCCTCAAATATGTCTAGTGTTTTGTAGGAATTGTTTCATTATTTGTATCGCCTACCTCTTAGGTACATAGTATACCCTTAATGCTGGTTAATTGATTGTTGCTTGTTCTTTCAAACATATTCTGTAACTTTGAAATGCACTTTATATTGCACAGTGTGGTGTTGAAGCACTTCTTTTTTTTTTTTTTATTTTCAGTTTGCAGCATTCACTTCCCCATAATTCTGAATTTCAAATTATCTCCCCTTTCTCCCCACCCCAGGGAACATGTGTTATGGTTACCTTTTCCTCTAATCTGCCCTCCCTTCTGTTACTCCCACCCCCACCCCTTATCCCCTTTCCTTCTATTTTCCTGTAGGGCAAGATAGATTTCTATAGCCCATTGCCTATATAACTTATTTCCTAGTTGCATGTAAAAACAATTTTTGACATTCATTTTTAAAGCTTTGAGTTCTACATTCTCTCCCTTCACTCCATCCTACCCCCCCCCCCCCCCATTGAGAAGGCAAGTAATTCATTATAGGTTATACATGTGTAGTCGTGCAAAACACCTCTGTAATAGTCATGTTCTGAAAGACCAACTATAGTTCCCTCTATCCTGTCCCACCCTCATTTATTCTGTTCTCTCCTTTGACCTGTCCCTCTACCAAACTATGTGCTTCTTATTACCCCTTCTCCCAATCTGCCATCCCTTGTATTATCACCCCCTTTCTTATCCCCTTTCCCGCTGCTCTCCTGTAGGCTAGGATAAACTTCCATACCCAATTGAGTGTGTATGTTTTTCCCTCCTGAATCCAAATCTGATGAAAGGAAGGCTCACCTATGCCCTCTCACTTTCCCCTTCTTCCCTTCCATTGCAAAAGCTCTTTCATGTGAGATGATTTACTACATTCTGCCTCTCTCTTTCTCTTTCTCCTAGTACATTCCTCTCAACACTTAATTTTCTTTTTTAGATATCATTCCCTCATATTTCACTCACCCTGTACTTCTCTCTATATATACATATGTATGTACAGAAATACACATGCATACACACATATATATATTTATACAGACACACAGACACAGACACACACACACACACACACACATATTCCCTCCAACTATCCTTATACTGAGAAAAGTCTCATGAGTTACAAATATCTTTCCATGTAGGAATGCAAACAGTTCAACTTTAATAAGTCCCTTATGGTTCTCTTTCCTGTTTAGTTTTTCATGCTTCTCTTGATTCTTGTATTTGAAAGTCACATTTTCTATTCAGCTCTGATCTTTTCAGCAAGAATACTTAGAAGTTCTGTATTTCACTGAATGTCCATTTGCCCCCTCAGGTATTATACTGTTTTGCTGGGTAGGTGATTCTTGGTTTTAATCCTATCTCCTTTTACCTCTGGAATATCTTATTCCATGCCCTCTGATCCCTTAGTATAGAAGCTGCTAAATCTTGTGCTATTCTGATTGTGTTTCTACAATACTTGAATTGTTTCTTTTTGGCTGCTTATAATATTTTCTCCTTGAGATTTGGCTACAATATTCCTAGGAATTTTCCTTTTGGAATCTATTTCAGGAGGTAATCAGTGAATTCTTTCCATTTCTGTTTTACCCTCTGGTTCCAGAATGTCAGGGTAGTTTTCCTTGATAATTTCTTGAAAGATAATGTCTAGGCTCTTTTTTTGATCATGGCTTTCAGGCAGTCCAATAATTTTTAAATTATCTCCTCTGGATACATTTTCCAGGTCATGTGTTTTTCTTTTCTTTTTTTTTTAAATTTATTTTTAACACAATTTATAACAGAAAGCAATTTGAACTTTTGGTCAGGTGATACATCTTTTTAAAGCATTTACAATATGGACCACAAAAGAATTTTTTTTTTTAAATATAAGCCAAATGAGACACAGATAATATTTATGCTGCTAACTTCACAATCTCTTGATCTAATTGTCTCCTCAGTATTACTAAGAATAAAAAGACCCTAACTTAATGTTGTTGGTCTAAAGTCCTATGCCTAATAGCTTAATTTTAGGCAGCCTCAGATGTTCCTCTACCCATAATCTATAATTGAATATCTCTGGTATTAAGCTTACAAACCTTTTGACTATAGGGAATTGCCACTAGGAGTAGGGACATTGCAGGGAAACAATATCTCCCCAACTTCATGTCTATTCCAGGCAGATTATCCACTTGTATTCAGTCAGGCTTAGAGTCTGCCAGGTGTCATTGGGGAAATTGAGTCTGGAAAATCCCACCTCAGTCCATGCTGAACAGCTGCTCTCCCATTCTTCCCTTGAGATCACCTATGCAGTTCATACCAGCATCTCATGAGCATACTGGCATCATGTAATGGAGGCTCGGATCGCCTTTCTTGCTTCCCATACCTGGAGTTAGACTCAAAAGAACAGTCACTAGTAGTCCCATATCATCTAAAAATGGCAAGTTCCTATAAGCAGGTTTAAAATATGATTATAATTTCACTTTGGCTAAGGAACATCTTTTAGGCAAGTCTTAAGTGACTTACATGACTTTCTATACATGTTCTAGTTCCTGATTAAATGGCAATCATAAAATCAAATTTACCATTAAAACCTTGACTTTTCCATCAATGCCAAATTTCATCAGAGGTTACCTTCCTCTTGGAAAGTTAGACTGAAATTCTTTTCTCCAAACTAAAGATGTCATTGATTTATTCTCAGTAATTAATTCAGTCTATTGTTTTAATACTAATTGCTTTTACCTCTCTCTGTGACATGACCAGTTTTTTCTCCCCATCACTCCCTTCCCCCTACTTCCTAATACCTTGCATTCTAGTTGCTCCTTCCCTCAGCGTACCCTCCCTTCCATCACACTCCCTGTCCTATCCCCATCTTCCTTCTTTTCTTGCAGGGCAAGATAAATTTCCATATCTCTATCCCTGTAATTCTTATTTCCCGATTATAAGCAGTAAAAATTCTCAACAGTCGTTTCTACTACTTGGAATTCAACTTCTCTCACTCCTCCCCCCCTCCCCAGCCCCACTAAGAAGGGAAGCAATTCGATACAAACTAAAAATGTGTTGTTTTGCAAAAGACTTCCATAGTAATCATGTTGTGTAATACTACTTATATTGCCCTCTGACCTACCCTATCCCCCTTATTTTTCCCCCTTACAGTTGACCTTGTCACTTCTTGAAAATGTTTATTTCTAGTAACTCCCTTCTCCCATTTGCCCTCCCTTCTAACATTCCCTTCACTCCACTTGTTGCCTCCTCTCCTACTTTCCTGTGGTGTGATATAAATTTTCATATCAAATTTAGTGAGTTATTCCTTCCTTCAGCCACATGTGGGGAGAGGAGCTTTATTCCCCCACCTCCCCTTCTCCCTTATCTCCTCCATTGAATAAGATTTTTCTTACCTCTCTTATGAGTTATTGCCTACCGCATTCCATTCCTCCCTTTTCCTTCCCAGAATTTTCCTCCTTCACCCCTTAATTTTTATTTTATTTTATTTTTTTTATTTTTTTGTGTGTGTATGTAGATATCATCTCTTCTGATATAACACACCCTGTACTCTCTATCTATCTATGTGTATGTGTGTGAGTGTGTGTGTACAATCTCTCCAACTACCCAAATGCTGAGAAAAGATTCAAGAGTTAAAAATATTTTCTTTCCACGTAGTAATGTAAACAGTTCAGCTTTAGAGAGTCTTTTATGATTTTTTTTCCCCTGTTTACCTTTTCATACTTCTCTTGATTCTTTTCTTGGGAAGTCAAAATTCTAAATACAGATCTGGTCTTTTCCTCGCCATGAAATCTTCAAATTTGTCTCTATCACTGAATGTCCATTTTTTCCCTTGAAGTATTATATTCAGATATGCTGGGTAGGTGATTCTTGGCTTCAGTCCCAGTTCCTTTGACTTCTGAAATATCCTACTCCAAGCCCTTTGATCCCTTAATGTTGAAGCTGCCAGATCCTGTGTTATCCTGATTGTATTTCCACAGTTCTCAAATTGTTTCTTTCTAGCTGCTTGCAGTATTTTCTCCTTGATCTGGGAACTCTGAAATTTGGCCACAATATTCCTAGGAGTTTCTCTGATCTGGTTTCTTTCAGGGGGTAATCAATGAATTTTTTTCAATATCTATTTTGCCCTCTGATTCTATAACATCAGGGCAGTTTTCCTTGATGATTTCATGGAACATAGTGTCTAGGCTCCTTTTTTGATCATGGCTTTTAGGTAACCCAATAATTTTTAAATTATTTCTCCTGGATCTATTTGCCAGGTCAGCTGTTTTTCCAATGAGTTCTTTCACATCATCTTTTATTTTTTTAAATATTTGGTTTTGTTTACTAACTTCTTGGTTTAACTCATAGTCATTCTTTTCCCTGGACTCAAATTCTCTCTTTCAATTTTGAACCTTCTCCTCCATTTGGCTAATTCTGCTTTTTATAACCTCCTTCTCCTCATTGGCTTTTTGGACCTCTTTTTTCAATTGAGTTAGCCTCTTTTTAAAGCTGCTATTTTCCTCAGCATTTTTTTGGTTCTCCTTTAGTAAGCTGCTAACTTGTTTTTTCAGGTCTTCTATTTCCTGAGCCAAGTTTAAGTCCCCTTTGGAGGGAGGGTCCTTGACTTCCTCTGGCAGTGTGCCTTGTTCTTACTTATCCGAAGGAATGGGGGGAGACACCTGTTCTCCAAGAAAGTAACCTTCTATGGTCTTATTTTTTTTACCCCCTTTTCTGGGCATTTTCCCAGCCAGTTACTTGACTTCTGAGTTTTCTCTCCACACCCACCTCACCTCTAGATCTGCCCAGCTAGCGCTTAGGGGCTGAGATTCAAATGCTGCTTCCCAGCCTCAGGGCTTTTGACGGGGGCAGGGCTGCTATTCAGTGTGAGAATAAGTTCAGGTGCTCAGGTTGGGGCAAGGCCACCACACAGGGCTCAGTTCCCTCAGGAAGGTTACGTGGAGACCTTCAACAATGGATCTGGGCTCCTGCCTGCTTTGGGAGCCCCTGTCCACTGCTGCCTCCCGAGGGAGCCTGAGTTATGGGGACACCCCACTCCTCTCTCGGCCAGCCAAAAAGACTCTCTCGCTGACCTTTGGTGCCTGTGGGTAGAGGGACCTGCGCGGCCACTGGAGATTCCGTCCCTGAAGCCTGCTCGGATCTGTTCCTCTCGGTGCCGTGCAGCCAAGGCAGGGCTGCGCTCTGCTCTGGGTGGGGTGCGCGACAGAACTTTGGTGTGGGTTTTTCAGGGCTCTCTGGCACAGAAATTCCTCCACTCTGTTGTTGCGTGGCTTCTCCTGCTCCAGAATTTGTTGGGAGTTCTTCTTTACAGGTATTTTGTGGACTGTGGGTTAGGAGCTAGCATATGTGTGTCTTTCTACTTCGCCATCTTGGCTCTTCCCCCTCATGTGTTTTTCTAATGAGATACTTCATACTGTTTTCTATTTTTTCATTCTTTTGGCTTTGTTTTATAATTTCTAGATTTCTTGTAAAGTCTTTGGCTTCCATTTGCCCCATTCTAGTTTTTAAGGAATTATTTACTTCAGTGAGCTTTTGGACCCCATTTTCTATTTTACCCATTCTTCTTTTCATTAGCTTTTTGGACTTTTTTGGCCATTTGGGTTAGTCTAATTTTTAAAGCTGTTATTTTCTCTTCCCAATTTTTCTTTTACCTCTCTTACTTGATTTTCAAAATCTTTTTTGAGCTTTTCCATGACCTCAGACCAATTCATATTTTGGAGGCTTTGGATGCAGGAGCTTTGGCTTTGCTGTCTTCTTATGGTTGTATGTTTTGATCTTCCTTTGTCACCAGTCATGAGAAAATACCTCTTCACTAAGAAAGTAAGAATCTATAGTCTGTTTCATTTCCCTGTTTGCTCATTTTTCCAGTCAGTTACTTGACTTTTGAGCTCTTTGTTAAGTGAGGGATTCCAGAAGCAGCTTCAGTCTCTGCAGTGGCTGCTGCTGCCCTGGGGCTGAGATGAGGGCTGGACTATGCTCACTTGCCAGCCAGGTGAGAGACCTCTCCCACTGACCTTTGTAGATCTGGTGTTTGTGGGTTGAGAAGTGTTAAAATCGTAGCCACCATCAGCAATTTAGTCCCCTAAGGCCTGCTCTAGCTCTGTCAGCATTGCCACAGCCCATGCCAAACTGAGCTCTATTCTGAGCCCAGTGTGATAGACCCTTCCTGTCCACTTTCCAGATTTGTCTTGGGCTAGAAATTTACTTCAGTCTGTCATTTTGTAGCTTCTGCTGCTCTAGAATTTGTTTATTCAACTTTTATAGGTTTTTTGAGGGGTCTGGGGGGAGTACTCTAGCAAGTCTCTGCTTCTAGTTTGCCATCTTGGCTCCACCCCTCGTTGCAGTGCTTCTTAAACTGTGGGTTATGACCCCACAGTTTAAGAAGCACTGAAGGGTTCACAAGTGGAAAATGTTTAAGAAGCTCTGGTGTAAGAAGGCACTTAAGTGGCAATTTTTATCTAATATAAAATGTAATGTCATAACACAGAGACCCTTGGTCATATGTTCTCCTAAAATAAGTAATGCTTGATTAAAATGTAACCATAATGACCTGCTACTTATTTTTCAATTTCAGTACTCTTTGGTGAGTGGAGTGGGAACAAAGGAGGATTAAGATAAAAAAAACTGAGTGTCTCTCTGTTGATAAGACTTCCTTCTTCAAGTATAGGAATGGCAAATCTTGACTGCTGGTAGAAGTACTAGTTCACCAGGCAATGGGAGAGGCTGACTGATTGAGAAGCATATTAGGGTAGTTTAATACTCTTTCTTAAGGGGAGTATATAGAAATGGTCCTAATGGAAACCACATGTTTTATCCTGAATTGCTGGAAGCTATTTATATAAAAACATCAAGTCTATATAGCCTACTGGGTGCAGAGTACCATTGTTTTGGCAGCAACCTAAGCTTAGATATGGAACTTTTTTCTTAAAATAGAAGAGTTGGAGAACAGCAGGGAATTGGGAAGGAAAAGTAGGAAGTATCTTTTAAGTCTCTTCTAGCCATTAAATCCACTGCAACCTATTGTTGACCTAGTAATTAGGACTCATTGGACTTATCTAAGGGGGCTTAGTTGCTGAGTGGCCAGGAGCACTTCCTTGGAATATAATTACACTCCTGAGGTGGTTCTGTAGCATTTTATGGACAGGATTCCAGTGTATCTCACCAATAAAGTGCCTTACACCTCTCAGATTCTGTTATTCCATGAAACTAATTCAGTTTGAGTATGCTTCTGGGTCATAAAACTGTAGAGCCCTAAAAAAGGGCCCCCAGAGGATCATCTGATCCAGTTCCCTTATTTTACAAATGAGGAAAGTGAGGCACAGAAAGATTAAATTGTGTGTCCAAAGTCACACAGGTATTTTGCTGAAAGTGGAAGGGCAGAGCCAGGCTTTGAACTCATGTTTTTTGACTGCTCCATATAGCACTTTTTCTCCTTTTCCACTCCACAGTGGTGTGGGAGGGAAGAAATTAATGGTGAATAATAAAATATCACGTTTATGTGATGGTGCCTGGCATGACTTCCAGGCAGTTAAAGCCTTTAAGTAAAATAAAAGAAAACCCTATTTAGTTGTGCTTTCCTTTGTTTTGGAGATTACATGCCATTAGGGTTTCTTACCCTTCTTTTCCCATTTTCTACAAGCCTACTACACCAAAATGACTTGTCTGGAAGATTTGATGGTTCACAACCACGCACTTCACAAATGTAAAAAAGTTCCTTGCCAAGGCCTAGGCTATCAGAAGAGGGAGGAATACATTAAAGTCCTTAGCTCAGAAGAGATACGGACAGTATATTGTGAAGTCTGGGAAGAAGGAAGGGGGGTACAGAGTATGTGGACCTTTGTCTAGAGAATGGGAGAAAAGGTTCATGTGAGGGACCACAGGGCCCAGAACATAATAGCTCAGGATGCTTTTGTGAATGTAGGTGGAAGGAGAGAAGAATTAGATTGTAAAAGGGAGAAGAGCTCCACAAGCTTATGATTTGGAAAGGACCACAGAGACCTTTCAGTCCAACCCATATCTGTAGACACATGTCTTCTACAACAGTGACATCATACAGGGCCATTAAACTTTACAGGGGGATCCCAGCAGGCCCTATATTGACTCAGAAAACCACATACCAATATTACCTATGTTCTGTTGTATTTTCATTGATTTTGTTAAATATTTCTCATTTACATTATAGTCTGATTCAGACAGAACTCAGGGATTTTGTAGGCTTGTAACGTACAGTATATTTGACACCTTTGCTCTACAAAATGCTCAACAAATAGCCCTTTGGCCTTTGCTTGAAGACTTCTAGTGATAACAAATCCACTACTTCTCAAGGCAGCCTTTTCCTTGGTCAGAGCCACAGGAAGGTTTTTTGGGTTTTTTTTAAGCAGTCAATTTCAAAATGACTGTCTACAATTTCTGCCCCTCACTTTTGGTTGTGCCTTTTGGAGCCAAAAAAGTAAGTCCAATTCCTTTTCAGATAATTGAAAACAAATAGCACATCATTCCCCTCCATCTTATTTGCAGATATTTGTTGAAATCATTTGACTCCAGCATTCTCCTTGTATTCTTCACTTTTCCTCAGAGCCATCATTTATAATAAAGATTTTTTTTAAGAAAGGAAAATTAAGCAAAACCAGGCAACACATGAAAAAAAATCCCATATTATGTGCAGTGTTCTGCATTCTTGGAACCCCACCTCTGCAAAATCTTTTTTTTTTTTAATTATATAAGATTTTAATTGACATAGTATTTTTATGTCTCCTACATTTTCCCCTACCCTCTCTAAGGGAGGGACCCCATATAATAAAGAATTTTTTTAAAAGGGAGAAGAAAAGATAAAAAAATCAGCAGACACATCAAAAAAGTTTAATATTATATACAGTATTCCATACTCCTGGCTCTCATCCCAGCAAGAGAAAGTGCCTTTTATATTTCTTCTTTGGGGTCAAGCATGCAATTTTACAGCATTCGTTTGTAATTTTCTTGTGGTTCTTCTTTCCATTTGCATTATTGTAGTCTCCATGTATATTACTTTCTTGGTCTATGTACTTGCCTTTGAATCAGTTTATATGAATCTTTCCATCCTTCTCTGCAGTCATCATGATCATCATTTCTTATAGTACAGTGATCTTCTGTTACATGTGTGTAACCCATTTTGTTTATTTCTTTATTAATGGGTTTTAGTTTTCATTTCTTTGCTACCACAAAAAATAATTGTTTTTGGTGTATTTGAAGGCTTTTTTGTTGTCACTGACTCTCCAAATGTTCCCTTTTCCAGGTTGATCATGCTCACTTCTTTTAATATAGCATGATCATCAAGCCCTTCAACCATCTTGATTCCCTTCTCCTGGACATTTTCCTAAAATGTGATGGCAAAAAGCAAACACAGTGGTATTCTAAATATGGTCTGATTATGGAAGAGTATAATGGGACTCTTGACCCTCCCTATGCCTAGACATAAAGCCATTCTTAATTCAGTCCGAGACTACATTAGCTTATTGGGCTTCCATAATAAATTATTGACTGATATTTAGCTTGTAATCCACTAAAACTCTGAATCTTAAGCAGATGTGCTACTGTTTAGCCAGGACTTCGCCAACTTGTAGTTGTGAAGTTGATTTTTTTTAATTCAAGTATAGAACTTTGTGTTTTCCATATTAAATTTCATTGTATTAGAATTGGCCCAAGTGTTTTAACTTCTCATGATCCTTCTAAATCCTAATTTCATTTAGAAGGAGCCCAAAAAGAGAGATCGAATTTTAAGGCAAACACACACTATATTTGTGATTTTGATTTGAGATAGTCCAATAAAAAATCTCTTTACTCTTTGTGTAAGACAGGTGGGATGGAGTGGTGAAATGGGTTAGCTATATTTATTTGTCCGACCCTCTCACCCTTATGTATTGCCTAAATGGGTTTCCTAGTATAAATATTCTCTACCATTTTGGGAAGTTGTAAGAGATCTGTAATTCTCTTTCCTGCCCTCCCCAGAAAAGAACCCTTAGGCAGAGGCTGTGCTGTAGCAAAATAACACAGTTTTAAGTCTTATTTGCCTCCTCTTTGGAATGTTTTCTTCAGTTATTTCTTCCTACCTACTTTCTTACTAAGTACACTCTGAGCAATGGTTAACTTGTTACCTATTGAAGTTGTTGGCTTTTAAAAATTTTTATTTTTAGAAAGATAGGTAGATACATTATAAAGAAACAGACTTCTTTCATTCCTAGAGGAAAAATATTAGACTCCTGTAATGGAGTCCAGGGGGACAAAAACATACAGAATTACTGTTTTAGGGGTCTGTAGTCCAGGGGTTTTTCAGAGACATAGCATCCATCATGGCCACATAGCTTTGCTCCTAGTTGCATGGTGGGCAGCTCCACGTCCACCCTTATTTCTCAGAGTTGCTTCTTTTGTCTAAGCTCCCACTCTTCCACATCCACATTACTTCTCATGGACTTCCCTCTCCATATGTCTTCTGTGCCCCTCGTGGAGATTTGAGTTCCTCCACATTTCAGTTGAGGACTGATAAGCTGGTGTCTTTCAAGACCACTTGAGTATGACAAATATTGACCAGATCAGTGGCCATTTGCCCATCCAGCTCAGTCAGAGGGTTTTTTTTTCCTAAAGAGATGATAAGGTGAAGAGGTATCCCCTTCAGTTAGGATATTAATACCTTTGTCCCTTTCCTTTTTAAATGACTAACTAGCTGATAATGAGTGAGAACCCAATACCTTCCTTACCTTTGTTTTAGAATTTTAAGAAAGGGAGGGGGTGAATGGTCAAAATAGAGCATGGATTTGATTATCCTTTCTTTTTTTTTATTTTAAATGTTTATTAATTTTTAGTTTTCAACATTCATTTCCACAAAATTTTGACTTCCAAATTTTCTCCCCATCTCTCCCCTCCCCCACTCCATAACATCTTGCATTCAGATTACCCCTTCCCTCAATATGCCCTCCCTTCTATCATACCCGTCCCTTCCCTTATCCCCATCTTCTCTCTTTTCTTGTAGGGCAAGAGATTTCTATATCCTATTACCTGTATTTCTTATTTCCCAGTTGTATGCAAAAACATTTCTCAACGTTTGTTTCTAATACTTTGAACTCCAACATCTCTCCCTTCCTCTCTCCTCATCCATCTCCACTGAGAAGGCAAGCGATTCAATATAGGCTATAGATATGTAGTTTTGCAAAAGACTTTCATAAAATTCATGTTGTGTAAGACTAACTATATTTCCCTCAATCCTATTCTGCCCCCCATTTATTCTGTTCTCTCTTTTGAACTTGTCCCTCCCCATAAGTGTTTACTTCTATTTACTCCCTTCTCCCGTTTGCCCTCCCTTCTGTCATCCCCCTCACCCCACTTGTCTCCTTCTCCCCTGCTTTCCTGTAGTGTAAGCTAGTTTTTCATACCAGTTTGAGTGAGCATGTTATTCCCTCCTTAAGCCAAATGTGAAGAGAGTAAGCTTCACTTTTTCCCTCTTACCTCCTCCCTTTTCTACTCCATTGAATAAACTTATTCTTGCCTCTTTTATGAGAGATAATTTGCCCCATTCCAATTCTTCCTTTCTCCTCCCAATATATTCCTCTCTCACACCTTAATTTTATTTATTTTAGATATCATCCCTTCTTAATCAACTTACCCTGTGCTCTCTGTCTATATATATATATATATATATATACACACACATATATATCTATATACGTGTGTGTGTGTGTGTATGTGTGTATAATCCCTGCAACTACCCAAATACTGAGAAAAGTCTCGAGTTACAAATATTGTCTTTCCATGTAGGAATGTAAGCAGTTCAGCTTTAGAAAGTCCTTTATGATTTCTCTTTCTTGTTTACCTTTTCTTGCTTCTCTTGATTCTTGTGTTTGAAAGTCAAATTTTCTTTTCAGGTGTGGTCTTTTCATCAAGAATGCTTGAAAGTCCTCCATATCATTCACTGAATTACCATTTTTTCCCTTGAAATGTTATACTCAGTTTTGCTGAGTGGGTAATTCTTGGTTTTAATTCCAGTTCCTTTGACTTCTGGAATATCATATTCCATGCCTTTCGATCCCTTAATGTAGAACCTGCCAGATCATGTGTTATCCTGATTTTATTTCCATACTACTCAAATTGTTTCTTTCTAGCTGCTTACAATATTTTCTCCTTGACCTGGGAACTCTGGAATTTGGCTACAATATTCCTAGGAGTTTTCCTTTGGGGATCTCTTTCAGGAGGTGATTGGTGTATTCTTTCAATATTTATTTTACTCTCTGATTCTAGAATATCAGGACAGTTTTCCTTGATAATTTCATGAAAGATGATGTGTAGGCTCTTTTTTTGATCATGGCTTTCAGGTAGTCCTATAATTTTTAAATTGTCTCTCCTGGATCTATTTTCCAGGTCAGTTGTTTTTCCAGTGAGATATTTCATATTATCTTCTATTTTTTCATTCTTTTGGTTTGTTTTATAATTTCTTGGTTTCTCATAAAGTCATGAGCTTCCATCTGTTCCATTCTAATTTTTAAAGAACTGTTTTCTTCAGTGAGCTTTTGAACCTCCTTTTCCATTTGGCTCATTCTGCTCTTTAAAGCATTCTTCTTCTCATTGACTTTTTGGGCCTCTTTGCCATTTGAGTTAGTCTATTTTTTTAGTTTCTTCAGCATTTTTGGGGGTCTCCTTTAGCAAGCTGTTGACTTGCTTTTCATGGTTTTCTTGCATCACTCTCATTTCTCTTCCCAACTTTTCCTCCACCTCTCTAACTTGATTTTCAAAATCCTTTTTGAGCTCTTCTGTGGCCAGAGATCATTGCATATTTATTTTGGAGTTTCGCCTGCAGAAACCTTGACTTTTAGGTCTTCTTTTGAAGACCTAAATTGTTCCTCCTCATCTGAAAGGGATGGAAGAAAATACCTGCTCACCAAGAAAGTAAGCTTCTATTGTCTTATTCTTTTTCCTTTTTGGGGGGCATTTTCCCAGCCACTTACTTTTGAGTTCTTTGTCAGGGCTGAGCTCAGGGCTGAGATTCATATCAGTGGCTCAGTTCCCCCAGGGGCTTTAGGTGAAGGTCTCCCAGGGCTGCCACTCAGGGCTAAGATTCATATCAGCTGCTCAGTTCCCCCAGGAGCTTTAGGTGGAGGTCTCCAAAAGTGGAAGCTGCAGCTGCAGTGGCTACTGCTGAGGCCAGACTGTGCTCCCCTCTTCTGGGTAAAGGGGTCCTCCTACTGACCTTTGAAGTGGTTTATGGGTTGAGCAATCTGAGAACTGGTGCTGCTGGTGGTTCCCTGAATTCTGTTCAGGGTCCTGTCCCTGCCATGTCAGGCTGTGCTATGTGCACTCCACACTTCATCTTGATTGTCCTTTCTTTTAAAAAATCAAAGTAGTCTTATAATAACAGAAAATAAGAGGATACTTAGCTGGTAGCTATTTTCCTTATGTATGAAAAGGAAAAGAATTTAAAAGGTAGATAACTCAGAAGTCACCTGGCTTATTCGTCTGGTTTTACAGATGGGGAAACTGAAGTCCAAGAATATTGTGTCTTGACTGTGGTCACAGAGCAGGCTAGTGGAAGCAGTATTCTAATTCTAAAATTGTTCTATAGCTTTTGCAGTATACCCTGTTATCTTTCTCAGTTATTAAAGAGAGATATTGGAATAGAATTTGGAAACTAAGAAACTTCCACTCCTTCTGCTGAATCTGCTCTGAGTCAGTGTTGTGAATCACATTGTCAGCATGCATTTTATCTGGGATTCAACTCTGCTGTGCTGGCAATGGGACTGATAAATTAATTTTGATTACTTACTACTACTGAGAGTAGGGCCTGGATTCTCTTTCCAGAAGAAGGGGTGAGATTTCAGACTTGTGCTGAAGTCAGAATATGAACCTGTATATATATTCTGCCTCTCCCCCCCCCCCCCCCCCAAGTATATCATTTTAAAAAGGTGAGTGTTTTATTAAAGACAGTGTGCAGGGGGGGTTGGGGGGGGGGAAGAAGAGAATAGACAGTGCTTAGATAATTCTGTGCTTTCATCCTTTGATGCTTCTAGTGAAAAGTATTCCCCCAAACCTTGTTATTCCTGAGGATTTGTTTGAAATGGCACAGTTAAGATCATGTGCTGAATGTGTGGTAATGTGGCATCCAGCAATGTAAAATGATGATTTTTTTACCTTTTCGGGCACATTAAATGTTTTATATAATTCAGGGCAGCCATGTTAGAGAAAGGTCCTCTTTTACCATGGAGCAGCAACATTAATCATTAAGGCAGAACAGTACCCAGAACTCCTTCAGGGATATGCATTTTGCTTGGTGAATCTTGCAAGGTTCCAGATATGGCAGGAAATTCTTTAATTACAATGAAGAGCTTTTAATAATTTTGATAACTTCATAGCTGAAGGCTTTGTTGCTCTGTGAAGGCAGCTGCCCAGAAGAACTCATTCCAAAGAGCTCATTAACCAACCTACTGTTCATAAGCCTTTTGATAATTGGTTGTGTGGGTTCTTACAGCAGACTTAGCCCTTTGAGGGTTAGTATTCAAAATCTTTTCAGTTCAGTCATGAAAACTTCATTGAAAAAATAAAGAAATTGTTCTCTTTTCCATAAGATCAATTTTAAATTTCCATCATTATGATTATTGGGAAGCTAATGGGAATGAAAATGTACCTCAAACTCCCCATTGTCCAGTAATCAGAACTCAACATCTTTCCCCAAATGCTTTCCTCTTCTGAACTTCCTTATTGCTCTTGAGTGAACTGTTGACTTTCTAGTCATCCAGGCTTCCATCCTGGCTATCATCCTTGACTCTTTACCTCACCTCACATATCTGATCTGTTGTCATATTTTGTCTTTTCTACTGTCACAACATCTTTTCTTTACATCTGCTTGTTTCTTTTCACACAGCCATAACACTACTTCAAATTCTTATCACCTCTTGTCTGGGTTATTTCAATAGCCTAACTGGTCTCTCTCTCTCTCTCTCTCTTTAACTCTCTGAGCTTCTGGAGGTGATTTTTCTAAATTTTAGATCTGAATATTTTTCTTTTCTGCTCAAAGAGCTCCAGTGACTTCCTGTTACTCATAGGATCAAATAGAAACTGTCTGACATTTAAAGCTATTCATAGTCTGGCTCCTTTCTACCTCATAGGGCTGTTGGAAGGACCAAATGAGTTAACTTACTGAAATAATGTGTCTTTTAAAAAATGGATCCTATTTTTAACTAATTGATTTTTTACCCTATCATGATTACCTAAGTTACGATTCTTTGTCTCTGACCTTAATTCAGAAATTCAGCTGTCCTGTAATGAGTTATGTTTAGAAATCAAGTTCTCTTGATAATCACTGTTCTCTTCTTATGTCGAAGAAATCTGTGTTACTCTTGAAGGAGGGTGGTAGACTCCAGGGAGTCTGGTATAGCATTTCTATCCCACCAGCTACCCTTCAAAGATGTCTGATTTGTTACCCAAAGAAATCTTGTAGGTAAACCTCAAACAATGAAGATTTCTCAGTCATAGGAGGGAAGGAGGGGGTTTATTGCTTTCTCCTCAGTCCCAAGTTCCCATCAGTTATGTAGTCTGTAACCTATGTAGTCTAATCTAGGGGTGGGGAACCTGCGGCCTTGAGGCCACATGTGACTCTCTAGGTCCTCAAGTGTGGTCCTTTGACTGAATCCAAACTTCACAGAACAAATCCCCTTAATAATAAAAGGATTTGTTCTGTAAAACTTGAACTCAGTCAAAAGGCCACACCCAAGGACCTAGAAGACCACATGTGGCCTTGAAACGCAGGTTCCCCACCTCTGTCCTATTCTGTAACCAATTACATTTTTTTCAACCTTGTTCTCTACTATTTCCCCAAAATATGTGAAGGCTATTAAGTCTTACCTTGTGGTCTTTGATCATTGAAATAGAGACTCTTGAACCAATTTATAGGTTATTGCTAGCCTAACTAATAAATTGATTCTTCTCAGACCATTGTTTCTCAGTTTACCTTAATTTCCAGACATAACAAAAAGTGCTTTGAATACCTTGAAGCATGATATCAATTATTGCTATTACATTCCCCAGTATTTTTACCTTTGACTTCCTACTTTATACCCGTAATCCAAAAGCACAAGCTAGGCCTGTGTTTCCGAAAACGAAACGTTGATAAACAAAACCCACCTTTACCCCATAGTACTCAAGTGATATAATATGACATATCATATCATGGAATATTTGAAGTTCCTCCAGTATTTAGGTCTTTTCAGTGGCTGTTTCCCAGGCCTACATTGCTCTGCCTCCTCACTTCAGCCCTTCAGTTTCCTTGGCTTTCTTCAAGGGCGGCTCAGTGGATGGAGCCACCAGCCCTGGAGTCAAGAGGAGCCTGAGATCAAATCTGGCCTCAGACACTTACTAGCTGTGGGACCCTGGGCAAGTCACTTAGCTTTCTTTGCCTCAGTTTCCTCATCTGTAAAATGAACTGAAGAAAGAAATGCACTCCACGATCTCTGCTGAGAAAACCACAAATGGGGTCCCAGAGTGTCAGACAGGACAGAACAACTTTCTTTAATGTTCAGCTCAAACACCCACATTCTGTGGAAGTCTTTACCTGACCATCTCACTTCTTCTCCCCCCACTCCTAGCTGCTAATGCTTTCTTTTCTCAGATCACCTGTTCTGTATACATCTATTTTTTTTTTTTTTACATATTTTCTCCCTATTAAAGCATAAGCATCTTGAGGTCAGGGGGTGTTTTAGTACTGTGCCTGGAACACAGTAAGTGATTAATAAATGCTTGTTTACTGATTGACTCATCTTACCAGCTTATATGTATATTGAGAAGATGAGAATGAGGATGCCATCGTGAGTTTGATCCAACTTTCTGAAATTTACTATCTCTCTTTACTTGATAAGAGACACAAAATTACTCTCTTCTGTTGGCATTATGGGGTCAGAATCATTACTAGGAATTCTGACACAAGTGGCAAGCTGATGACCCTCAACACTTTCCCCCCATCCCCAACTCCCAGAAAGAAAGAGAGTGAGCTGGAAACATGTGTTCGAGGGAATTCTCAAGGACCTACCCCTGGGAAGGGAGGGAGACAAGACGACTGAAAACATGCCTGGCATCCTAGGTAGATCTCAGCCCTGTGGTTTCTTGTCTACCTGCATTCTTTAGTTATTTTAGTTTTTTAAAACAGCAATACCCATGATTTCTCAAAATATTGAAAAAGTGATTTTTTATAAAAGTAAGGAGTATGATAGGCTAATAGGTGGCATAGTGGATAGAGTACCAAGTGTAGAGTCAGAATGACTTAAGTTCCAATCTAGCTTCAGACATTTACTAGCTGTGTGACCCTGGGCAAGTCACTTAACTGTTGTCCTTAGTTTCCTCACCTCATCCATTGACTTGTTCTTCCTAGCCCACCATACTCCATCTCCTCATTCAGCATTTTCATTGGCTGTCCCTCATCTCTGGAATCTGCTCCTTCCCCACCTCTCCTTCCTGGCTTCCTCCAAGACTCAGCTCAAGTGCCATCTTCTTCAGGAGGCCTTTCCTGACCTCTTTAACCTTACTTCCTAGTGTGTTCCATCCTAATTTTTTTCAAGTAGCCATAACTTAAAAGTGAAAAAGCATCAAATTATGCACATTAAAGCCTGAAGTTACATCACCATTAGGAGAACCCCATTTATCTTGTGTTGTTCAGTATTGCTTTACACACTATGGAAACATAAGAACAGCAGAGATTGAATTCAAATCAGTCAATTAATTTAGATTTAAATTAAATTGAAATTAAAAGAGTCAATTTGCTTACAGAATAGGTGACTTTAATGCAAGATTTTTGTTATCTTTATATATCATCCATAGAAACATATCTTCCACATAATGATATTTACACTGTTTAGATGGGCACATTTGACAAATAGAGATTACATTCTTTCCCTACTGTTGTATATATCTTGTGTGTATGTAACTTTTTGCATACCGGATGAAGTCCTGTTACCATATGGTAATCTCACATGGTAATGGGGGACATCTTTCTTTGTATCCCTAGTACGTAGCACAGTGTTTGGTACATAATAAATGGTTATTAACTGCTTCTGTGATCCTTTCCAACTCTAATCTATAATCTTCTGATGGTCTTCTACTTTGTTTAAAAGTTTTTGATAATGCAAAAAAACCACTTTGTAATTTTCCGAATGCAACCCAGCCCACTGGCTTCCTCCTGCTCAATTCGGGGCCCAAATGTTTTCCCACCTCCAGTGTCTGTATTTATTATTGTTAACTTGTTGGTCCTAGTTAAGAAATGAAGGAAAGGAATGGAAGGTTGTGGATGGGGAAAGTTTTCTTAGACAGGGAGTCAAGCATAAGCTTCCTACTGTAGCTTTTGTATCTGAGCTTCGTGACTCCATTTTGGGTTTTCTTGGCATAGATACTGGAGTAGTTTGCCATTTCCTTCTCCAGCTCATTTTACAGATGAAAAAACTGAGGCAAGCAGGGTGAAGTCACTTCCCACAGTCACACAGCTAGTGAGTGCTTGAGACTGGATTTGAATTCAGATCTTCCTGACTCCAGGCCCATTGCCTGTTCCATCCACTGTACCACTTAGCTGCCCTGAGGTTTAGGTTTCTCAAGGGCCCATGATTTTCAGTGTACAGGAGTTTTATGCCATTGGAACACACAAATAAGGGGAAGACCTTCATCCCTTTCTATTAGCGTTACTCTCTTGCTGACAATATTAACAGGCCCCAAAGAACGCTGGATGAGCAAGAGAGCAGCCTATCTAATCAAGAGACCCTATGTTCATGCCCCTATTCTGCCACTTAAACCTTCATAGTACTAGGCAGATCAACAAATCTTTCTGAGCTTTATAAAATATAAAAACCTTTCTGAACTTTATAAAATATTCAAATCTCATTTTTTTGACCAGATCAGAATTTTTTAACTTGGGGTCCATAATTGGTTTCCTTTGTTATCCCCAATATGTTTTATGTTATGCGTTTTAAAACTTTACTCTGAAAAGAGGTCTGTATGATTTACTAGACTGCCAGAGTCCAAGTAAATAAACTTGGCCTGATGACCTCTGAGGTGTCTGAGTTCTAAATCTCTAATCCTATGACTATACCACAAAAACTCCACAGAGAAAAAAAATTAGTAACAGCCTCTGAAAATATTGTCAGAGAATGAGAAACAGTCTTCATGTGGTTAGAATAAGGGCTCTTAACTCATGTGATCTCTTGGTATCTGCGGAAGACAATTTCCATGGTTTGCCTTTGAATATGGAAGAGAAGAATGTAGAAATTAGTCATTTTTAGCTGGGGAAAGAAGGGTTAAGGGTTTTGTACTTAGAGTTAAATGGGAATTTCTACCATAGACTTTTCTAATTAATTAGCCTGAGTGGTTCTAAGTGGTTTCCTTCTAATGGAAACAACTAGATGATTAGATAACCAATTGAACAAGAGGAAGGTGCCAGAACTTTCTTCCTGGAGGATTGAAATATTTTGGAAAAACCCTATTAACTTGCCTTTTGGTCTCTTGCCAGCATGTCTTCCTTGTTCTCTTGGTCATTTTTAAGTGTGGGCTTAATTTTAAAATTTCCAAGGAACTTTGATTTTAGAGATTTAGGTTGTTTTAGAACATCCTGGAAAGAGTTCTAGATCATTTATACCATTCATTTAATTGAAAGAATTTGGGATTGGGTGAAAGTGGATGGGAGGAGTATGCTTGAATCTAGCCATTGCATTTTGTCTCAGGTTTTATCCCTCAGTATTAGAAGAATTTGTGGGTTTTTGTTTTTCCCAGGAGCCTCATTGTTTTATGATTTGTGGACTTTAGTGCTATATCACTAATTTTTATATCAGAATTATAAATAAACTTTTGGGTCTTATCTAGAAGCAACAAAACTTTCTGGAGAAAAATAGAACCAGACTCTGACTCTTTTGGCCGTGCAAAGACCAGGACCAGGTAGAACTTCCAAATTCTTGCTCCTTTTTTCCCAAGTCTTAAGTCCAAAGAGGTACCCAGGATGCAGATTCTGCATCTCTCAACAGTCCTAGGGCCAGAGAGGAGAAAGCCATGAGTCTGTAATTCTTTACACGGGGAAAAACTTTAAAATTCATTTATCCTATTGTAAGTGCAAACCAGTGAATTGAAACAGATTGCCTTCCTAAGGTTTCTAACCTAATCCTTAAATGAAGTTCTCTAGACCTAGGATCACCCGTGATCATGTGACATCAGTTTCCTTAATGGATATGAAAATGGAGTATATAGCCCCAGAATATCTCCGATTTGGGTAATGCCTCCTGAAACATCTCTGGATTAATCTTAACTAGTTCATTCTTCTAAGTCACAGGTTCACAAACTCAACTAATCATGAAGACCTCCTGATTGAAGGTGACTTGGTTGGTGTCCTGTCCATATTAAGGTTAAGTTAACTAACTAACTTTTTCCACCCCTTATTAAGAAACTAAAAAGAATTTAATGCGGTTTGGGGTGCTGGGAACCCCAAAATATCAGGATATGGGGAGGAAGGGGGAAGGGGGGGTCTATCTGGAAAGAATTCAGACCTTCAAACCATCTTCCAATCGAAGTGACAAGGTTTATTGTAATGACAATAGTGTAGCTGGTTCCTAATGAATTTTAAACTTAATGGGGATAAGATTGATACTTGTATACAAAAAAAGACAGAAGATCTGGATGAGATTAAGGAGTGTTATACGGCCTGGGGTGGGCCAGGTGACACAGTGAAAGGACTATTGAGTATCTAGATGGGCTGGGCAAGATGCCTCAGGGCGAGAGGCCTGTGATCTGGGCTGCTGAAATGTGTGGGAAAATTGAGGGATTGGGCTGCTTTCAAAGACATGGTCTTTTACTTTTGGGAGTTCAGGTTCCATCACCCTGTCAGAAATACAGAAGGGTAAATTGAAGTGTTCACATCATCTAAAATCAAAATGACTCCAGTAGACTTGTAGGTTGTTCGCTCTCCCAGTTAACAAGCCTCCCTTTCTTTACGAGGCCCTTAGGGCATCATTTTATTATGGTGTGGTACAGTAATTACTGTTCCTCAAAATAGCTTTGACTCATCAAGAAAATATTTACTTATATTTTGATTTTAAAAAGTAGGAAAGTGTGTATTGTAGATTAGCCAAAATGTGTGTGTGTGTGTGTGTGTGTGTGTGTTGAAGAGGGGTTTTGGGGAGTTGGGGGTGCTGGTGGTGACATTTAAAAAAAACAGGCCATTAGCTATTAAAAACACTAAACTGTTAAGCCTTTCTGCAATGACATTCTGTTTTAGAGTGTGATGATCCTTAGGTAAGTTACTGCTGCAAAGCAGCTATTTCTTTTACCATTTTATATGGGAAGAAAGAAGGAAGGGTTGTTACCATATTACTTATTCTGGCAGTGTTTCAGTGTTACTATCAAAACCTGATTCACCCTATTTATATAGGGTAGATTTAGAATCCCAAATCCTGAGAAATAGATCAAGTGGTCCTAGGATCTGTTTTTTGTTGTTTTTTTTAAAAACAGAAACAAAGTTCTTTCTATAGCATTAAGGATACTCTTATTCTCTAATTCAAAAGCAGCCACTGGGGTGAAAAAGTCACCTCCTCAGTGCAGCTGCAAGTTTATTTTTAGTCTCTTTGGGGGAAGATTTCACTGAAAATCTACCCTGAACCTGCAGGTCTATAATAACCAACCCATTTCTCATTGACAGGAAACATCAATTCTCTCTGAGGGCTATTGTTCAACCCTGGTGATGCCTCCAGTGTGACCTGAAGGATTGAGATTGTGAGTACAGTTGGACTTCTTGCATTATCTGGTGCACCATCATCACTTCTTTATTAGATCTGATAAACTTAGTTTGTTACAGCCCCTGCATCCTGATGTACCTTGAGTTTTAAATTTCACAGTGACACCCTAAAGGCCTTCCTTCTCAGAAGATTTGTCCCTGTGTGCAACAAGTTCTCCATGCTATAGCTTTTCCTCTCACTGTGGGGGCTTGAGGAATAGGTTTCATTCAGTTTGACATCTCTTTTGGGGAGCTGCATCAAGTTGGTGGCAGTCTAATAAAGAGCTGGACTTGGAAACAGAAATACCCTCAGACACTAAGTAAGTTGTCCTGGGATCCTGAACTTAAAACTTCTGGGGCCTCAGTTTTCTCATTTGTAAAGTGAAAGGATTAGAGTAGATGACCTCTTAGGTCTACTTGAAATTTGAGCCTGTGTTTTATCCTAACAACAGTTGTATGATGGTGAGGAATATGAAGGTCACCTAAGATGTCATTGACTGTCCTGGTAAGCAAGCAGTGAATTCTATAAAAGTCAGTGGTACTTACAGATTTGGAGGAGAGGGGGGACTTATTCCTGATTTTGT
Source organism: Notamacropus eugenii (assembly GCF_028372415.1). NCBI lineage: Eukaryota > Metazoa > Chordata > Mammalia > Diprotodontia > Macropodidae > Notamacropus > Notamacropus eugenii. The sequence goes on along the minus strand of NC_092876.1, from coordinate 405,893,610 downwards.
TTATTGGGTTTTTTTAACATGAAAAAAATTATTGGTGTATATGAGTACATGTGTATGTGTGTGTGTATTCATCATAAGAAAATTCAGCTTTGTTTCTTTTCATTGGATGGGATTATAAATAAAAGCACTGCATCTAAAGAATCTTGCAAACTACTAACAACTGCATGAAAAGAAAGAAGAATTCAAATTTAGCAGTTGTATGAGAAAAGAAACACAAATCAGATTTCACCTCATCTCAAGCAAATTGGCAAAGATGACAACGAGGGGAATAGTCAGTATTGAAAAGATTGTGGTAAGACTGGTGTGTTCACTAATGCACTTTGGGGAAGCTCTGAATTGGTTCAGGCATTCTGGAAAGATTTTTAAAATTATGCTAAAAGAAGAAACTAAAATACTAAAATATCCATACTCTTTGACTTAAAGATTCTACTGTTAGGCATATACCCTAAAGACATATATGCCAAAATATTTATAGTAGCAGTTTGTGTAGTGGTGAAGAACCAGAAATAAAATAAGTGTTTCTCAATTGGAAAATAGCTAAACAAATTGTGGTACATGAATTTAATGGAATGCTACTGTGCCCCAAGAAAAGATAAATATGTACTTCTTGATACTACTTGGCACCATTGTGAGATGCTGATAATATTGTCAGACTTTTTCACATGTTCCCTAATTTGGAGGCTTTGAATATTAGGAAAAGGAGTTTGAATGTTACTGAGTAGGTAGTAGGGGTCACTAAATGTTTTTGAGCACAGTATATACGTGCCAGGTCTATGCATAAAAAGGAAAGGTCTATGGAGAAGAAGAAAAGACCTTTTATGGAGTTTTTCTAAGCCTGCTGCCCATTTCTGTAGGGGGCAAAATTGCCCATCCTGGTAAATTACTTAAAGAGTTAATCGAATATCAGTGGCCTGTCAGAGGGAGATATTTATGCTCTTCTCCTACCCTTCCTCCACAACCAGTTACTGATCTTATAATAAGTAAAATAAAATAAAAGCTGATGTCACCAATTAATTCCTGATCCTGAGACTTGGTTTCATGAGGATTTTCCCCCATCCATGCTCAATCCCCACCCCTGCTTTTTGCATTTGGGCCAGCTCTCCTCCAGAACCACTTTCATTTCAGTTCCCTTGCCCTCAACAAAGAGGTTCAGCGAGGTTGCCCAGAGGGGAGTACTGAATTTGAAATCAGCAAAGACCCAAGTTTGAATCTTACCTCAGAACCATACTAGCCGTGTGACCTTGGGGAGGTCTCTAAACCTCCCTCAGCCTCAGTTTCCTCATCTGTAAAATGAGGATGATAATAATTGCACCCACCTGCCAGGACTGGTTCAAGGATCAGATGAGATGACATGTAAAATGCTTCATAAATCCTAAAGCAGGGGTATCCAACTCAAGTAGAAACAGAGGCAGTTAAACTATGTATGAGGATCCCTGTAGGGTTGAATATTGACTTAGAAAACTACATATTCTACATATTAGAAAACTCATCTGAGTTTTATTATATTTTTATTGATGTTGTTAAATACGTACCAATTCCATTCTAATCAGATTTGGGCCACGTTGAGGGGTGTTGTGGGCTGCATGTGACCCACGGGTGGGCAAGGTGTTTGACACCTCTCCTTTGAAGCCCTGTATGAGTAGAATAAGTAATGATAACAGCAGTGGCAGTTATTATGTGTAACACGTGCTTTATGGTTTGCAAAATGCTTTACACATGTTATCTCACACGCTCTTCATGTTTTATTATTATTGTTGTTGTCAGTGGCTTCCTTTTGCCTGTCGAAAAGAGTTGATTCTCCTTTGTCCGGCATTCAAGGACTCCTTTAGTGGTCTGAGTAGTCCAGACCTGTTGTAGGTCACCGGAGAGAATTGTCTCCATTGTGGAAAGTTAAAAAAAAGTACAGCATGTCTTATTGTTGACGTTAATTGTGGCTTTGTTTGCTTTCTCAGGAGAGAGGCCAGGAGACTCAAGTGGCATTTAGAGAAGGAATATCTTTCATGAATTGAAAAGCAGAGGGGTGCGGTAGAGAAAATATTAGACCTGTGTAGCCTGTGCTTTTCTAAGTTGAATTCCTCTTCTGTAAAGTGAGGACATTAGATCAGATGATCTCCAGGGTCCTTTCCAGTACCATGTGCATGTATTTCTGTAATATATGCAGAAACAAGCACATTCTTGATGCTGCTTTCAGTCCTATAGCCTATTAATTTGTGATCTTATGTCTTTCGTACATATTGAATTTGCTTATCTTAAAAATTTACTTGCAAGACAGTATGATTGCTTTCAATTTTCTAGCAAGATAAATACACAAACTATATTTTATTGAATTTATTGTACCTACATAAAATGTATGGAACTGAATTAAATAACAATTTGTTACTGGGAGGAAATAATCCTTTCTGTTTACAGTTTATTTGTTAATACCACTGTTGTGGAGTTGTTTCAGTTGTATCTGACTCTTCGTGACCCACATTTGGGGCTTTCTTGGCAAAGATACTGAAATGTTGTGCTCTTTCCTTCTCCAGCTCATTTTACAGATGAGGAACCTGAGGCAAACAGGGGTAAGTGAGTTGCCCAGGGTCACACAGTTATTAAGTGTCTGAGGCCATATTTGAACTTAGGTCTTCCTGACTCCAGACCACCTAGCTGTTCATTAATGCTGATAGGAGCTCTCATTTACTGTAGTGTTTTTAGGTTTACAAATAACTTTTCTCACAACAGCTTTTTGAGGTGGGTGATCCAAGTATTATCCACATTGTACAGAAGAGGAAAAAGCCTCAGAGAGATTAATTAATCAGAGAGATTCCAGTAGTCAGCATCATGATTGCTCATTCACATTTAGAGTAGGGAGGGATCTTGGGTCGCCTTCTTCACTTTTATTCTGAATTGTGTTATTTAGAAATAGAGATACTTTCATGTTCTGTGAACAGGAAGTCCCATAGTTTTTGACTTCTTAGTGGAGACATTGATACTCACTGGGAGCAAGTTTCCTTTTTTTCTTTTCTTTCTTTCTCTCTTCCTTTCTCTTTCCCTCCCTTCTCTCCCTTCTTCTCTCCTTCCCTTCCTTCCTTTCTAAGTAAAGCACCTTGCCCAGGGTCACAGTTATGTCTGAGGCCAGATTAGAACTCAGATTTTCCTTAGTCCAGGGCTGGTGCTCTATCCATTTCTCCATTAGCTGCCCCTGGGAGCTATATTTCATAAGCTTACATGTTCCTTCTACTTATACTGATTAAAAAACCATACTGTACCTTCATATTCTGTGTAATTCTTATGTGTATCTTTCCATAAATCCTCCAGAGAGGCTATACCCCAAATGATCCAGGGTCTGAAGGGTAGTAGCATATCACTCAAGTTATCACTTATCTCATTCTCCCTCTGTGGATGGCCCATCTCCACTTCTGATATGTGTCCTCAGTGTTTGTTAGCTACTTCTTAGGAGTAAGTCATCATGGGTAGCCTGCTGTAGCTACTTAGACACATCAGCTGTCTGCAATTGCTTTTCGGGGTGACTTGTGAGTCAGATTCTTCTAAGATGTGATGGTCCTTGATTGCCATCCTTATCATGTCCCTGAGAGAACCTTAGTATTAAAGAGCTGGTCTTCTGTGATGGCAGTTTAGGATCGCTGAAAGTGTTTTTCAGTTACCATTTTAATTTATGACAAAATTTTAGTCCCAGCCCATTGTCTGTCTGCAATGCCTGCCCAAAATATGCATATTTTTATTTTTTATCATACTCTCACAATCTTTTTCTTTTCTCCTCCTTTCCCTTCCTTTCCTCATTCCTTCTTTATTCCTCCCTCTTTATCACTAAATTTTTATCTCTCTTCTTTCTCCCTTTTCCTTTCTATTTCTCTCTGCCTCTCCTTCTTCTCTGCCATTTCCCCGCCCCCCCCCCCCCCCATTCCAGTTATGGAGGATGGGGTAAGCAGAGGTCCAGATACAGGAGAGGACAAGATGTAGGTGATTGGGTGCAGAGTGTGGTTCAGTTTGGCTCAAATGTTAGAATATATGGAAGGGGGGAGTATTTGGGCAAAAAAAAGCCAGATCATATTAACAAATACCCAGTAAATGATTGGTATTGGAGGGAGTTCTGGGCATTGTGTGCCTCATTTTACAGATGAGTTATCTGAGGCAAGCAGAGGTTAAATGACTTGCCCAGTGACTTGCCCAGACAACTAATACATGTCTGATACTCACTTTGAATTCAGGTCTTCCTGACACCAGACCCAACACTCTGTCCAGTTGCCTCTACTTTAATACTTCCTTTGGAAGTATTAAAACACTATAAAGCCAAATGAAATTGCAGATGAATCGTTCTTTTTGCTAGACATTATTCTAGATACATTTTCTCTCCCAGTATTTTATTATAAAAGCTTATTTCAGAGACTGTTTTTCCTGTGATTCCTTCACATCTATTTATGGAAAAATCCATCAACAGCTAACAACTAAGGTGGGAGTGTGTCCACCTGTGGTTAAGCAGAGAGAGCTGTGAAGAATGTATAGAGGAAAGGAAAGTAAGCCGGATGCCTTTTTCATAGACTTGTTTCCGTCTCAAACATCTGGTGGATTATAAAATGGCACCCTGATGAGGTGATAGGGTAGTAGATTAAGAGGTCCTTGGGTTGTTCTGTCCAGCTCTTTCACTAATTTAATCTGTGATCCCGGGTGAATCAGGCATGGTGTATGCTGGCACTTAATAAATGTTTGGATTAATTGCATAAAATCACTTCCTTGGGCCTCAGTTTCCTTGTTCTTAAAATGAGAGGGTTAGGATCTAAAATTCGCATGCCACACAAATAGTAGGCTTGGAATAGTCTGTCACCTCTCCCCCTTTTTCATACCCTAAGTGTAGTGGATCTATTTTCATTTTGTAATTAACAACTGCCTCCTCCCACCTCATGCGACCATATTAGCACTGAGTTTTAGCCCTTTATTCCACCCCATTTAAGTTGTCATGGTGTAGTCTCTTTTCTGGCTCACACTTTTCTATGTGATACCTCAGGATTTTTTCAGCGCATTGAGCCAGACAGTCTGATGAATGTAGAACTTTGGAATTGACTCCATAAAAGGCCAAACTACGGAAACACTAGTGCATAGACTTTCTCATGATTTTTTTTTCCTGGCATATACAGGACAGGACAGCTAAAAACAACCTTGGAATTGGTGTTGGAACCTCCTGTGTTCTTGTCTCTCTGTAGCCTTTCAAGGACAAAGAGGGAAATGCTCTCCTTTTTGAGAGAGACAATTTCCAGCAAAATTCAAGTTAAACCCAGAAGAATTATGTGTAGGGCCAAAAGCCACATCACACATCCTAGTCTAAGTATTTAAAACGTAGGACCATCAAAGATCTGAAAATATTGTACTTCCCTGTCTTAATTGCGGAGATAGGGAACTGAGGGGATGTAAAATATTTCATATACTTTCAAAAGTGGTCTTGTTGGTTTGTTGTTGAACTATTTTTTTCATTAAAAAAAGGAAAATTGTGTTACATGGAAAGGTTTACTGGGCAGGAAAGGGTTTTATTCCCAAATGAAGGTGATATAAAAACAAAATGCCTTCTATTGTTAAAAAAAAAAAAAGCTGCATCTAGGGAGAAGAGAGCTATCACAAAATTTGGCTTGTCTCAGAGCAAAGGTCTTTCACCTTGGGTCTGTGAACTTGTTTCTTTAACACTTTAACTTTCAGTATATTTTATTTCAGCATGGGTTATTTTCTTTGTAATTCTGTGTATCTTATTTTTTTAAACATTATTCTAAGGGGTACATACACTTTACAAAACTCCTATTGGGTTCTATGACAACAAACCAGGTTAAGATTGTCTTTTTAAGAAGAAGTTATACTCAGTAATTACAAGGTCCTAGAATACTGTCATTGTGTCTTTGCAGAATTAACAAACCTGCTTAACAAGGCCAGATGTGATGTCTGTGATAGGTTCCTATCTCATGACCACATGTGAAAATTTTATCTTTTTGCTTTGTGAACCTTTATTTTGAAACTTACTGTGATATCTGTCAGACACATTGGTTTTCTTGATTTCAGGGCAGTAGTGGAATAACTACAAAAGATTATTGGGTTCTAGTCCCAGTTGTTGCATAAAATTACATTGTGACCTAGACAAATGACTTCACTTTTCTGGGCCTCCTAGAACATAGTCCTTGACAGGAAGGACTGTGTCATATTTTATTTTTGTACTTGTGTCCTCAGTGCCTGGCATAATTCCTGGCATGTATGTGGACTTAAAAAATTTCTAAGATTTTCTAAGATCTCTCTCAACTCTTCTATGATTCTTTACTTTCAAGATATGTTACAGCAACTCAGTTGGGATAAATAGAACAGATGGTTTTTCTGTTTCATAAATGAAGGAACTGAAGTGGAGGGGAGAAATGATTTGGAGGAGTTCACATAGATAAGAGTCCCATTAAGAGCCTCTTTTTTTTTTTTTTTTTTTTGAGGCAATCGGGATTAAGTGACTTGCCCAGATTCACATAGCTAGTAATTGTCTGAGGTGGAATTTGTACTCAGGTCCTCCTGACTTCAGGGCTGGTGCTCTATATGCTGTGCCACCTAGCTTCCCAGTTCTCTTTTCTTTCTGTTGGAACAATCTACTGTGTAAGAAAATGAAGTATTTTCAGCTCTGTGTTACTGAGAAATTTTTCGGCTTATAATGCCAGTAATTAGACTTCCAGGTTATTTTTCTTCCATAGTCATCACATTTGGTTTCTTAAATGGTTTTGTTAATTCCATGTGTATGGTATTTTGACAGTATGCTAGTATCTTGTATTAAGAGTATTTCCTCTAACATTTTCAGCTTCTTTCTTTTATACGTATCTTGTACACTCTGACCTTTGTACTGGATTGTTGTCAGGATTCATCACCAACTCTCACTAGGAGTTGGCACAGTGGATGGATTCCTGGGCCTGGAGTCAGGATGACCTGAGTTCAAATGTGGTGTCAGACACTGTCTGTGTGGACAATTCATTTAACTTCTGTCTGCTTCAGTTTCCTCACCTGTAAAATGGGAATTATTATAGCACTACCTCTCAGGGCTGTTAGAATCAGATGGGATAACATATGTAAAACTCTTAGTACAGTGCCTGCCATTTAATAAATACTTATTCCTTCCTCTTCCTTCTCCTTCCCTGGCTAAGGTTCACACAATTGAATGATCCAAGTCAATCTTAAGAAGATAAGTAGTTGCTGATTCCTCTCACACCAGTGTGTCACACCAGGGCTAGCCTAATACAACTGCCCTCAGTAATTCCATTGTGTACCTAGTAATATATTTCTGTGGCTCTCTATTGCTTCTCTGGGCTTTACACCTTACTTTCTGTCACTGCCACCATCTCCCTAATGAAGAAGGAATGTGTCATCCAAGCATGAAAAACCTTTTTACACTTCAGTTGCAGTGTCATTTGGGTTACAAAACCTGAACAGGGCCATTCTGATCAGGAGAGGAAGGAGTTGGAGAGCTCCATTTTGGTTCTAAAGTTACTGTACAAGTGAGTAACTTCCCAGAACATTTTCCCAGTGATTCATTATAGGGAATATTCCAAAAATGAATTTTCTACACAGGCTTTCTTAAATCTCTTTGTCCCAAACTATCGACAGTATGAAGCATTTACATATCAATAGGGGAAGTAGGGAACGTTTTAATTCATCTTTGGTGCTGTCTCAAAAATTGTGACTTCTAAATGATTTATAGAGTTTTGCAAAGAACTATTGTCTCTGTGTGAGCTTTGAGTTTGAGATCTGTGGTAGTTTTGTGGAGTGCCAAGAAACACTTCTGCCATTCTGTTTTACCAATTACGCACACAGATTTCCTGACTGGTTCCCATTCTCTCGGAAAACAACAGCATAATGGTCTTAGACAGCTTTTCTGGCTCATTGCCACAGTGAAAGGAAGGTGGGGTTTATAGCCTGGGAGTGCAGATGGTTTCTGGAAACTTTCCTGAACAATCCTTGTGCTGTCATGCCTGAGGCGAAGTCATCAAGGAGATCCTGTAGTTGAGGGTGATGAGCCCAAGGAGATGCTTCATTTTTTCTACTGCCTTTTTTGCTGGAGAAACAGATAACCTTTTTTCCTTAATCATGAAATTAATTGTGTGTGTGTGTGTGTGTGTGTGTGTGTTTGTGTACATGTTTGAGGGGGGTTGTTAGAGTCAACTCTACACTATGTGGAAATAAAGAAGTCCCATTGTGAGTTAGACCTCTCATCTATCTCTGTCTTGAACAGCATGAGGAGTCTTGCCCCAGGATCAGAGCTTTCCAACCCAATTTAGATGGTGTAGCAGATAGAGTGCTGATTTTAGATAGCTCTAATCTTAGCTCAGACACTTCAGTAGCTATGTAACCCCAATCTAGTCACTTACCCTGTCACCTCAGTTTCCTCATGTGTACATTGGAGATAATATAATTCACAGGAGTGTTGTATCAATTGGGCTAATATATGTAAAGTGCTTTGCAAACCTTAAAAAAATACAAATACTGGTTGTACTTAGTGTTATTTCATCATTTGTTGACTCTCTGACCCTTTCAACTAAAATTTTCCTGCCTACTTAATTATATAGTCATTGTCTTCTTGTTCCTGCCTCATTACGCTTTGCTAGAGTCATTCTCTTGCCTGATCAAAATTTTAGTCCTGACTTCCTCTGGTAAATGACCTTTCCACATCCGCCAGAATCCTTTTATTTAGCTAAATTGCTAGTCTCTGATCCCTCTTGGCCAACATTTTCCTATCGCTAGTCATTACCCTCCTGTATTATATGGTTATTTGAAGACTAGATGCTTGGCCTCCTTTCCAATGCTCTCCCATCCCCACATATCTGCCAGTGTGCCAACCCCTTCCATACAGTGTGACCTTTCCAGACTTTGTGTCAATTCTTTGGGTTGGGCAACAGAAACTACCTTGTTTTTAGAAAGGTGCTATTAAAATGCACTTACAGTATCCGTGGGAGGAAGGGCCTGGTATTTTCAGGCCTTGTCTCGTGCATTCCGGCATGTATTAGTTGGTTGGATTAACTACTTATCATATTAGAAAACTGATCCTAAGCAGAAAAGATTTCATTCAACGAATATTTATTTATCAGGTGTCTCCTATGTGCAAGTGTGTTAGTCCAGTTCTTTTTCTCTGAGAAGAAAAATAGGGGTCCACATTCTATAAACAGAGACTATTAAGGGTGTGGCACTGTTTTCTATCTGGTAGGGCAAAGGGAGCCAAGATGCTTTTCAAATGCACCAGCATAGTTTTAGGAGAACCTATATGTCTTTTAAAATATGGTGGTCTTCAGTAATGTAGATAATGGTATATACCAGGGTTGTTTGTTTTTTGGGTTTTTTTTTAGCATTTATTAATCACCTACAATGTGCTAAGCACTTTACAAATAGTTCATTTGATCCTCACAACAATCTGGGAGATAGTTACATTTTATAGTTGAGGATGCTAAGCCCAACAGGTTTAGTGACTTACCCAGGGTCATACAGTATTTTAGGCAGAATTTGAACTCAGATCTTTCTACATCCATTTGCAGGGCATTAGTCATAGCACCACCTAGCGTCAGGGGCTGTACTCATTGCAGTCATTCTAGATCAGTCTCTCCAGTTCAGACCGCCCTCCTTCCCCTTCCTTTGCCTCAGTGCCTTGTTGATACCTCTTACTTACACTGTGTGACTGTATTTACAAGTTCATTAATCTCTCAGTTGCCCTAGGAGGTACTCTAGCAATATAAATTAGGTGCAGAGACTGGCGTCTGCGTGAGGTTATTCACCACATGAAATCACAGGTCCTGATTTTTAAGGGGGGAAAATTATAAATGTATTACAGACAGATGACATAAAAATGCCATCTAAGATTGTGTGAACAGAAAAAGGCCAAATTCTGCCCATCCTTTATTTACGTTCAGGGCCAGGCTTGCTTTAGGATGATGAGCAACACATAGTGATGTGGGACTTTATAACAGGGCAACATTGTTGTCATCGTTGATGGGGAAGTGTCAGGGAGAGCCAGGGAAGACTGTCACCAGCATTGGAGTTGTTGTATAAGAGCATACTCTTCTCTCTTCTGTATAACATTCCATTCTTAGAGGATTCCACTGACCTTCAAGGCTAGCTGCCTAGTAGGTTGGCTTCAGTTCTAGTATGATAACATTGATTCTTTCTGGACTTAGTAGGTGTGAGTAGATCATTGGACTGATTTTTAGGAGATCTGATGTGCTAATCCTGGCTCTTCCACCTACCTAGTTGTAAGCTCCAGCTAGTTGTAAACACCTAGTTGTAAACTAGGACTTGAGGACAGGCATTATCTTTTACCTTTTTTTGTATCCCCAGTGTTTATTTCAGTGCCTGACATTTAGTAGGTACTTAATAAATGCTTATTGATTAATTATATAGCTTGCTTTGTCTATATTTGTTTGCATGTTCTCTCCCCCGTGAGAGTGTAAACTCTTTTGAGGGCAGGGACTGTCTTTTGCCTGTTTCTTGGTGTACTCAGTACTTAGTACAGTGCCTTGCACAGAGTTAAGTGCTTCATAAATGTTTGTTGATTGATTGACTTTTTAGCCAAGTCACTCATCCCTCTGTGGCTCATTTTCTTCATCTCTAACATGAGGTTAGACTAAGTGAGCTCCGATTTTCCAGTATGAACTTGGACAATCTATCCAGAGATCATGCCCATGAATTTATAGTAACTCTGTACTAGACTGCTGTGAAGGAAGGAACTCTGATTTTTCTAAAGTTTGTATCTCTCCTTAAATAAAGAGGGGAAAAAACTCCACATGTACAAAAAAAAACTGCATAGCAACTCTTCCTAGTAACAAAAATCCGGAAACTAAGGGTGTGTGTCCATCTGTTGGGAAGATGTTCAACAAATTGTGGCATATGAATGTAATGGAATAACATTGTGTTATAAGAAATGATCAGATCCTTTCAGAGGATGATAGAAAGACCTATATGAATTTGTTCAGAGAGAAATGAGCAGAACCAGGATAAAATTCATATGACAGCAGTACTATTATAAAAAAAAAAACCACTTTGAGAGCCTTGAGAACTCTTATCAATGCCATGATAAATTGCCATGTCACAGAACCAAAGATAAAGCGTGTCACCCACCTCCTGACAGATCAGGAACAAAATACTGGATATTTTTGGACATGACCAGTAAGGGAAGTTTCTTTGATTGATTGTGCACATTTATTATGAGGGTTTTATTTGTCTTGTACATTTGAGGTTGGGGAAGATGGGAGGGAGAGAAAAATAAATGTTTGTTAATTGAAAAAAATCAGTAACCACTAAACAAACCCTTTTACATCTCTTTTAGTTCATAGCACACAGTAAGTACTTAATACATATTTATTGAATTGAGTAATATAAAGCAGTAGTTGAAAGTTGCAATCAGAGGTACTGGCCAAGTATGCCATCTTTCTAGGCATGCCAGCCTCTTCCTTTGCTTCAGTGACTCAGAGATTACCATGACTGTTTCTCATTCCCCAGGTTTGCTAAGGAATGATCTCTCCTTCCCCAAATTTTCATAGAGACCTTTAAAAAAAAAGACAAAACTTTAGTCTTTCTCTGTATCAGAGTATACTTAGTTTTATACTTTTGTAAGCATTTTGAGGGCAGGAAATTTTTGTCTTTATAGTTGTACCACAGCTTGCAACATGATAGGTTCTTAGTAAATAACAGATGTATTTAGGGTTGGTTGCTGTCCTCAGCTTCCCTAGCCTCTCCTTTTGGATATGAGAGAGAAGTGTGGGGTTTCTCCCTCCCACATCAACTGACCAATCCACCCACCAGTACTTGCTGGCATGGCAATGCCAGATGGTTGTGCTTTGAGAACGTTGGTGTAGAAAATTGGTTGCAAAGGAATGTATTTGTAATTCGCTTTTTCTCCTTGTTCTTTCATCTCTTTGCGTTCTTTTCTTCTACTTGGTATCATTCTTCCAAGAGGCCTGATAGGATCAGGTGGTGCTGTCTTTAGGAGGCCTCCATGGTGCTGCTGTTGCTGCTTCCCATAAACTATCTTATCACCCAAGGCTTCTGATGACCTAAGTTATTTTCTTTTTAAAGCTCAGATCTGACCGTGTCACCCCAGAAATATCTTTTTTAATGTTTGTACTTGACATTTAAAGCCCCTCACAGCCTGGGCCCTTCTGACTTTTCCAGCCTTCTTCCATGCGTTAGAACTGCTTGTCCTGTGTCCCAGGAATGCTCTTCCCTTCTCACCTCTGTCTCTTAGAATCAATCATTACTACCAAATGCAGCCTTCTGTGGGAGGCTTTTCTCATTCCTCCCAACTGCTGTCTGGCGGTGAGTGAGTGTGTGAGTGTGTGTGTGTGTGTGTGTGTGACTATATGTGTGTGGGTATGTACATATGTGCACAGATATCATGACATCTGTACATGTTGTCTCCACCTTTGTAATGTAAACTCCCTGAGGGCAGTGACTGTGTATACTTCTTTTTTTTATTATTATTATAGTCAACATTTATCATAGTGCCTTCCCCATAGCAAGCGCTTATTAAATGTTTGCTGAATGACAGATAGTTGCTATGGTAACTTTCTAGAGAGAGTAACTCAGATGGGCACAGGGCACAGTCATTAGTAGCAGAGATGAAGGGGATCCCTGGAGATGTTCCCTAGGGCCCTGGACACTTGAAAAATATTTTCTGGTTGTGATAGAAAAGCCCAGGCGAGCTGGGGCCTTGCATCTGACCTTGCTTTCTGCATGTCTGAGATTGAGGGTGGAGGCAAAACAAAGCCAAGCACGTGACATTTGTACTTGATTTTCTTAGTTTATTTTCTCTCTCAAACCACTCCCCTCCTCTATCAAAGAGAAAAAATACCTGAATGGTTGAAAGTGACTGAAGAAAAGAGGACCTTTTGTGGACTTTGGAGGTAGATTTGGGAGTATTTTATTGAATTTTTGTTGTTCTCAAACAGGGGCAGGTGATGGTTCAGGGCCTAGAGCATGGAAGCTTATGCAATGTGATAAAAATAGCCTTGGACAAAGGAGGAAGCGAGCAGACGTTGATGAAGTGCCTGCGCTCTGCACAGGGACTGTGCTTGTTGCTTTGTAGTTATTATAGCATTTGGACCTCACAGCAACACTGGCAGTGAGTTGAGAAAACAGGCATACAGAGGAATGCAACTTGCTCAGGGTCACACAGCTTGTAAATCTCAGAGGTCAGATTTGAACTCGAGTCTTCTTAACTCTCTAGGCCCAGTGTTCTTGTGCCACCTACCTCCCGGTATGATAGGTAGCTATGATCTTGAACAAATCGTTTCCCCAGTCTTTGGGGTTCCTTTGTCTTACCCGTGAAGTGAGAGAGTTGGACTTGATCAGCATTTCCCTGAGAACTGCTCTCAGGGGGTCTACAAAATTAAAAATATTTTAACAATAATACAAAGACCTTCTGCGATTTGCCCCAGAATTTGTACCTGGATGGGACAGTTTAATAAGCTTTAACACTACTTGGTCTCCACTGGATAATGTTTTTAATATAAGCAATTCTTATTACCTTCAGCCTTGTGTATTATTTTTGAATTTATTATCTTTTTCCTTCAAAACAACCTGTTGATAAAATATGTACAAAGTTTTTGTGGTTAATTAATAAAGATATGTGGTAAGTGCTAGACCCAGAGAACTCAGAACACAGTGTCAAATGTAGAAAAAAGAAGCTAGAGGTGGTGGAGGAGGACAAGAAGTTAGGGCTCCAGAGCAACGTTTCAGGTCTCAGGGAGCCTAATGACTCAGACTCTTGGTGCTTTGAGGCAAGGTTAAGAGATCAATGAGATAATAGTGTTTTATAAAGGAAGTGATTCCAAGGAATGTCATGGATATCATCTCCTAAGTCAACTACAATCCCTAATAAAACTCAGGATAAGGAATGTTAAAAATCTTTTATGGCATTTGTCTTGTGTTCTTCACAGATAATTGGCTTTTTCTCTTTCCATCCTTCATATGAGGAAATTTAAACATATCCCAACACCCAGGAGCTACAAGAAGTCAAAAGGGAAAAGATGCAATTTATTTTCTGTCAGTGCTGTGAGAGAGTTAGAGGGTAGTAGATATTTCTTGCCTGGTCTATTACTCTGTGTTATCATTAGATTTTAGGCCCTCTTGGCCCCCAGTTGATTGTTCTGTACCTAAGGTAACTTTTCATGTGTGTTATTGATCTGACTGTTGAGTAATGCCCCCCTTGTGTTATTTATTATGTAGTTCTTGTAAAATAAATTGTGACAACCTCATGCCAGCCACCCCGAAGCAAATTTTGTCTGTTTTATTTTGATTAAAAATTGAGTGACTTTAATGATCACAATACCTTATTTTTAGTTCTGAAGTCAACCTATAAATATTTTAGTACAGTAATAGCATTGTAGTGGACATTTACTAAGTTAAGAAATGCCTTTTGTTAAAAAAAGAAACCCAAACAGATATATTTATAATTATCTAATAATGACTACTGTAGAACCTGACTTCCCTAGGGTCCTATGCTTTGCATCTAGACCTGTCACTTTGAGCAAAGCAAGTCGTTTTTCAGGAAAATTTTGATAACTTAAAAGAATTCAAATCAAAATAAAGGGCTTCTTATTCTATAATCCCAACTGCTTTTTTCTGACCCTTTATTTCAATCTAAAAGGTGTTACTAGCTGATCCCAGGTTTGGAAGAAGAAGAAGAGAATATTTTTGCTACTTTATTTGAATTGGTAACTATTTTCTGGACATCTTTAAATGAAAGCACCAAACATCTTCCAAACACATATTTATAGTTAAATTTATAGATCATTGAATTACTGGACCTTCAGGCAGCATAGATCATTGAAATTTTCATATGTTAAAGCAGCACATTGATAGCCTTTATTCTTTTTAATTTCAAGACAAAAACTTTAACATACATTTTCAAGACCAGTATGCATTATTTTTGATAATATTCTTTCCAATTATATGCAAAGACAATTTTTATCATTCATTTTTTAAAAAAAAATTTGAGTTCCAAATTGTCTCCCCCTCAAGATGTTAAGCAATTTGATATAGGTTGTGTATGTAGAGTCATGTAAAAATATTTCCAGTATTAGTCAAGAAGAAACAGGTGAAAAGAAAAAAATTAGATGAAAGTAGTATACTTTGATCTGCATTCAGATTCCATCAATTCTTTCTCTGGATGTGGATAGCATTCTCCATCGGGAGTCCTTTGGAATTGTATTGTTTAGAAGAGCTAAGTCATTGTTGGTCATCACACCATGTTGCTGATGTTGTACTGTGTTCTGGTTCTGCTCATTTCACTTGGCATCAGGTCATGTAAACTTTTCCAGTTTTTTTTCTGAAATGTGCCTGCTTGTCATTTCTTACAGGACAGTTGTGTTCCACTACATTCATATACCACGACTTGTTCAGCCATTCCCCAATTGATGAGTATCCCCTCAGTTTCCAATTTTTTGCCACCACAAAAAGAGCTGCTATAAATATTTTTGTACATGTAGGTTTTGGGGGGTTTTTTTTTGGGGGGGGGGTTGTGATCTCTTTAGGATACAGACCTAGTAGTGGTGTTGCTGGATCAAGGGGTATGCGTAGTGTGGTTGCCTGTATAGGCCACTGGCACTCTGCCATATTTTATGTGTGATATAAACTTTGGTGTTTTCCATAGTGTATGCATATTGTTTTGATAGTAGTCCTAATATTTATCTTATAGAATAATGACTGAATTTCCTTTCACAGGGACACTGTTGGTAATTTTAAAAAATAAAAAGAGGAAGCCAGTGTTGTTTTTATGGAACTTTTCTAATAACATATATATCTACTTTCTAAAATGCTCCTGTTGTGGTATGTTTGTGAAGTAGTTCTATTATAATAAAAGATCTGGAAGGTATAAGTGGGGAGGGGAAACCATTTGGTTTAGGTTGTCATTTTATAGATGAGGAAACTGAGCCCCAGAAAGGTTCAGTGACTTGCCTAAAGCCATTTAGCTAGTTTGTGACAGTACTTGATCTAGAATCTGAGTTCTGATTAGCCCATCTTTCTTTCTTTTCTTTTTTTTTTTTTAAAGAATTTTTATTATTAACTAAAAAATAACCAACAAACATGAACATTTCTGTATGCAAGGAAGGCCAGAAGATGATTGTGTATAAAATTGTGAATCTATTTTTTGTAGCTTACATAAATAAATATGACTCATTCACTCTCTCTGTCTCTGTCTCTCTCTCTTTCTCTCTCTCTCACACACACACATACACACACACACGCACACACACTTAATATTTTAGTACCACCATTTCCACAGTGCTCCTTTCACTACCTCAGACAGACTGACAGCTAGCTTTTTGCAGGGAAAATAAGTTTCATTTCTCATCAGATTTTTATTAGCTGTGTGAGCTAACTTGTCTAAGATTCAGTTTACTTATCTCTAAAATCAGGATATCTGTAGCTTACCTCACGGGATTGTTGTGAAGATAAAATGAGAACATATATAAAGCTTTTTGCGAATCTTAAAAGTGCTAAATGTCACTTTATATTAAACTTGTCACTGATGAATTATAGTGTTGTTGTATGACATTACCAGTATGAGATACTGAGTGTAGAAACAGAAGAACCTTGTGAAATGAGAAGAGAAAATGATAGTATGCAAAAAATGTGAAAGGATCTCTGTGTAAAAAAAAAAAGCATCCTACGTGGTTTTCTGTAAATAATTCTGGAATCATAATTTGCTGATATAATACTATATATCAGATTGTATGCTTATTTATTTAGTCATCTTTTTATCATTTGTAGATCCTACATATCATACAGATTGAACTGAAAAATCTCCACAATTTATCATTGGAATATTGATTTTCTGTGCTTTTGCAGACTTGATTTTCAGGCTCAGATTGAGCTGGTCATAAAAGTTTTGTAAAAAGTTTAGGTTTTAGGACATGGAAAAAGAAGCCAGTGAATATACTAAGAAGGGAATGCATCCTTCTTTTGAGATTTTCTTTTTCTGAGCCACGCCAGTATAAGAATAAACATAATGACCCAATAAAGCAGCTGAACTTGGATTAGATGATGAAACACATTTTTGTCTTCTCCCAGAGAGGTTCGAGACTATGGTTGTGAAATGTTACATGTTCTCTAAGACTTGATTCTCTTCTGTTCTTCTTAACCTTCTTTGGGCAACAGAGAGAGGTAAATGGGGAGGAGGGGATTATATTGGTAATGGACTGTAAAACGTAAAAGTGTCAATCAAACATCTAAACGAGAGGGGGCCAGGAATCTCTCTACACTCTTTTCTCATCTGTATAATAGGCCTGTAGACTCTGTAGAATGCAGAACAATTAACCCAATAGGAAGATACAATGAATTTTAGAGATTGAGTAAAAAAAAAGGATAACCTTTAAAAGACTGAGGAAGATCTAACTCCTATCCATTTTTCTAAACTGTTGTCTTCTAGAAAGTTTAGAGAAGGTGGAGAGGATATTATGAACAATGATGTGATTGTGGGCAAAATATTTATCCTCCTAGATCTTAATTTCTTCATCTGCAAAATGGTAACAATAATGTTTGCCCTATCTTGCAAGGATGATAGGATCATAGATTTAAAGTTGGAAGCCCGTCTAGTCCAGTCCTTTCATTTTACTGAGGAGGAAACTGAGACATTGAGGAGTTAAGTGACTTGCCCAAGGTCAATCATGTAGTAAGTTTTATGAGGTGAGATTTGAACCTATTTAGATCCTTTCACTCCAGATCAGAATCAAATTAGCTAAAGTCTGTGAAAGTGCTTTCAAAATATAAAGTATTTTAAAAATTTATAGTGTTTTTGGTTGCTGGGGGTTTTTTTCCCATGTAATTAGGGGATATCCCTGTAGACTTCATTAGTATATTTTCTTAACCAACAGTGAATATTTTACTTATATTAATGGCCCCATAGTAAGGAAAGGTTTTATATTTTTTGCCATAATCAGATGCTTCCTTACATTAATGAAGATGGTGGAGTGAGGTGGTTCAGGTTCAGAATAGTGAAGAACAATCTAGCGCTAGGATCCCCCAGAAATTCTTTCATTTGAGATCACCCTAGAAAAGTAACTAGCACTACAAGTCATCCAGGGAATCATTTGTTCATCTCCTTCCCTTTTTCATTTCCTCCCCTTGTCTGTTAACAGTATGTAGACATATCTCAGAGATATTATGGATTTGGATCCAGACCATGACAATAAAGCAAGTCACATGAATTTTTTTGTTTCCCAGTGCATATAAAAATTAGGTTTACACTATTTTGTAGTCTATTAAGTGCGCAATGGCATTATGTCTAAAAAATGTATATGCCTTAATTAAAAATACTATATTGCTTAAAAAAAAAAAGCCATCATCTGAGCCTTCACTGAGTCATGATCTTTTTGTTCGTGGAGGGTCTTGCCTCAGTATTGATGGCTGCTGACTGATCAGTGTTGCTGAAGATTGGAGTTGCTGTGGCAGTTTCTTAAAGTAAGTCAACAAGGACGTTTGCTGCATCGTTGACTGCTCTTTTCATGAAAGTTTTCTCGGTAGCATGTGATGCCATTTGATAGCATTTTACTCACTGTAGAACTTCTTTCAAAACTGGAGTCAGCCCTCTCAAACTCTGCCAATGCTTTATCAACCTGGTTTATATAATCAATATTGTTGTGTCTCAAGGAATAGAGACGCCCGAAGAAAGGGAGAAAGATGGGGGAACAGCCAGGTCTGAGCAGTGAGAACACACATTTATTAAATTTGCCCTCATATATGGGTGCAGTTTGTGGTGTCTCAAAACAATTACAATAATAATATCAAAGATCAATCATCACAGATCACCATAATAGATATGATAATAATGAAAAAGTTTGAAATGTCTTGAAAATTACCAAAATGTGACACAGAGAGATGATGTGAACACGTGCTGTTGGAAAAATGGTGCTGATAGACTTGCTTAATGCGGAGTTTATACAAACCTACAGTTTGTAAAAAAAAAAAAAAAAACAACAAAAAAAAAAAACAAACAAAAGTGCAATAAAATGAGATATATCTGTATGAGAAACTTTATCCATTACATGAATCTATGACAAGGATTGATTCTCTCTTAGAGATGGTTCACGATATTTTAAATAGACCAATGGGAAGAACGATTTAGAAAATGGGCAGATAATGATAGCATTTTCATAATGGGAATGTTATATTCAGACACATCTTATCATGGCTTGTATGAAATGTTTTGTACTTGAAGGGTCTTCTAGGATGATTGAAAAATGCCTCTTCTAGAAGTGTAATGACTTCCTTTGCTCTGTGTCACCAAAACAAAGCTTTGTATGTTTTCTCCCTGCTAGGATACTTCTTTACAGAAACGAGTTTAGAATGTACATAGCCTGTCTTAGGTCTTTAAGATAACTTCCAGATTATTTTTTCAATTTTCTTTACAACGTCCCCATGAAGAAACAAAGAGAGAATCAATCAGTTGATTGATTGATTGATAGTGAACCCCTTGTGGAGTTTGGAATATTGAATCATGAATAGGCAATATGACATCTGCAAGGCTAAAAATTTCCATACCTCTAACACAAGATATATAATGCCTGTTTCTTCCAGCTCATGCTGGCATTTTATTTTTTCAGTTTCTTTTCTGTGTATCTATTGCTCAGAACATAAAAAATGATGAAAACAACAACCACCTAATCAAAGTGTTATAAAATCCTACTCAATTGAGAAAAACACTATTTAGGGCTGAGACAGAATATTAAATTCATTCATTCATCAAGCATTTGTTGAAGTAATTTCCTAGTATGTACAATATACTAGGTGCTTGATAGAGAATTTTCAATCAAATGTTCCATTGTACTCACTCCTTATGTCAAACACTGTGTCTGCCCTGATTTGGGGGCTTAGCCTGAGCCTGTCCCTTCCAGGACGGTCTTTGACTGTTCTTCTTAAATGAAGACCAGAGTGCCCTCATTTAAGCGAGTATTTATTTTTCAAGTGCAGGCTTTTTTTACTAGAGTGGGCAGAGCAGATGGTACATAGCTCAGAATAATGTGAAATGAGTCCTTGTTTACATCTGTTCACCTAGTACGTTTGCTGATCCGTGGAAAGGTAGTAGTGTGGAAGGAAAAAATTGCTATCTTGTTCTTTGTCTCATAATCTGTGTATGCTTAAGCACCAAGTGTCCATCTGAGCAGGTGTTTTTCTGAATTGGTACCACCTCCCTGTTTGCTGACCAAACAACCCTTGTCTTCCCCTTCCATCTCAGTCATCATTTATCAAGAAGCTGTGTTAAGTGTGATGGAAAAAGAATCAGAAGGCATGATTTCAAGTTCACTGCTTCACCACTGTTGGAGTGCATTCCTGGGACTTGTAAGGCTCACCTGGAAGAATAAATGGACAAGTTAGTGCTGAAGGCAATAGGCCCTTTTACTTGGTGTATTTAAGGGAAATAACATGAATAAACTCAAGGCACCTAATTGAGCGTGGAGGGAGTGAAGGGACACCAAGGAACACATTGATGCTGGAGCTGTTCTCCTTCCCCCCTTTCCCTCCATACAGTGGGCCTGGAGACAGTCATTTCCACCCTTGGGCAGCCTGCTGAAGGTGAATTGCTTCAGCAAGCTTTGACCAGCACTCTCCAGTGCATCATTCACATCCTGCGCATCAGACCAATTCATATTTTGATAGGGAGTAAGAAAGTCTACCCTATGCAGGTCTGCATGGCTTATCACCACTGAAATCATAGCACCCAAATCAAGAAAGAAAC
The DNA here is from genome assembly GCF_028372415.1 of Notamacropus eugenii. Classification (NCBI taxonomy): domain Eukaryota; kingdom Metazoa; phylum Chordata; class Mammalia; order Diprotodontia; family Macropodidae; genus Notamacropus; species Notamacropus eugenii. The sequence continues at coordinate 405,872,888 of NC_092876.1, read as the reverse complement.
TAAAAATTTCTAGTTTGAAAGGTCGTAGACAGAGATGATTCTAGATTTAGTGTTAAGGTAAGGCAGGAGGGAAAGACACTTAGGCGGGGGAGATGGTGTGGCTAGGACTGAGGCAGCTGTTAAATGGAGGCTTTTCCGGACAGCAGCCATTTACTAATGTCTCATGTCTAATGAGACATAGGTCTAGTCACTTGACTTGCTTAAGCTGGTTCCCTCATGTTCAAAAATAAATTATTTTAAAAATAAAATTGTTTTTGATCTTTTGTCTTTAACATCACATCGATCTGCATGGATGTTAAATAATTTTTTAGAAGAAAGCAAGGAAGAGAAAAATTAACAAAAACAATCAATATATTGAAAAATTCTGAAAATACATGTTCAGTGCCCCAACTTTATGGGGGCCAGCGAGGGGGAGCCTCCTCTTTGCAGAGGAGTCAGAAGGGTTTTTCACAGTTTTTTTCCTTCGAGGCTTATTCTATATGTTTTCAATATTCACGAAGTGGGAATTATGATATGCTACTTACATCATACAGTTGTTATGAAGATCAACTAAGATAATGTATTTAGAAAGATTAGTAAATCAAACATTTCTACATAATTTCTACATAATTGCCTAGCATTAAAGGAACATGTGACCTTCCTCCTTCTCCCTAAGGGGCCCATGGCCTGTGAAGTTAAGCATGTGGTGTGTACCTGGTTCAGTTCTAGAGAGCCTGTCCTCTGATGAGAAAGAGGCTATTGTTAAATCCCTCTAATGATACCTGGGAACATAGCTTAGGTTTAGACTCATGTTTAGGGTTATCTCCTGAAAGATACTCTTAAATATGAGTCAAGTACACGACAGGTATTTCCTACATAGGAAAGAAAATTATAGAAAACACATACACAAACACTCACAAGCATGTATTGACAATGAGGCTTAAATCAAGATTCAGTGAAAACAGAACTATAATTATGCTCTCTCAGGACAGTAAAACTTAAATCTTATCAGAACAGAACAGTTTGTGGGATTGTTGATTAGTCATTTCACATTCCATTTTGACTTCACGTCCAAACAGCTCTCAGTCTGCTGGCAAAACAGCCAGCCTTGAGATCATCTTGTTGGTGGCCAGCCCTCTATACAGAAGTACCCCATGGTGCCTGCCTGCTTCCCTCACTGAGGCTAAAACCTCCAGAACTCTGAAACTCAAGTAGTTGTCTCTAAACCTGGATTCATCTTTCTTGAGGCTGATATTCAATCACTTGCTTAGGAAAAGAAACACAAAGGGAAAGAGGTAACCAGGAGCCCAGCTGCAGGCTTGCCTAGTTGAGTTCATGCTCCACATGGGAGTGGTGGGATGGGGGAGAGAGTATGATATGTCCTCCCAGCTGCCTCACAGGGAGCCTAGAAATAGAGTATGCTACCTGCCACATGGGAGAGTCAGAGCTAGACAATAAGTCTAAAGGTTTGAAGTGACATAACATCTACTTCTACTACTGTCATTACATTCCCTGGAAGCTGGTCCCAAAGGTGCCATGGGGCTAGCCAGAATCAGGGATGGAAGCACACTCTGTGGGCTGTCACCTGTAAGTCAACTCAGCTTCTGCTCCAATATAAGATGTTCCTTGTATGTGGGCATTCAGTGAAATTCAGGGCACATTGTCACAGCCTTCAAACCCTTGGGACTGTTAAGTTCCTTTTTTAATTTCAGGCATGTTATGGGATGGGAAGATATTTTTAAAAGTTCACACTATCTTGGAACTTATAGATTAGTTGTGTTTCTTTAAAGGATGAAGTTAGGGACCGTTTCAAATTAATGATTTAAGTTTTCACCCACCTAACTTGTGGATATGAGGCAGTCACCAAGCTTTTGTTAAATGCTTACTATGTGCCAGGCTTTTTGCTAATTAGTGGAAATGCAAAGAAAGAAGAAAGAATAGTCCTTGTCCTTTAGAATCTCACAATCCAGTATGGAAGACAGCATGCAAGTAACTATGTACATACAAGATATATATATATATATAGTGTAAATGGAAGATAATTTCAGAGGATAGGTACTGATAGCGGAAGGGACTCCTACAGAAGAAGGTTGGAGTTGGTCTGTCTTGAACAAAGCCAGGAAGCATAGGTGAGGAGGGAGAACTTTACAGGCATAGGAGACAGCCAGTGAAAAGGCAGAAAGTGAAGGAATGGAATGTCCTTTATGAGGAGCAGCAAATAGGCTAATGTTGATTGGGTTGGGGTGGGGGGTGAAAGGCAATGAATAAAATACAAGAAAACTATAAAAGTAGGAAAGGGGTAGGTTATAAAAGACTTTAAATTTCCCCACACCATACCCCCCTCCAAAAAAAAAGTATTTTAGATTTTATTCCCCACTTAATAGGGAGCCTCTGATATTCATCCAGTAGGAGAATGATTTGATCAGACCAGCACTTCAGGAGGATCACTTCAGCAGTCAAATGTAGGATGATTTGGAGTGGAGAGAAACTAGAGTCCCAAGAAACCAACCAGAAGGCTCTTTCAGTATCTAGATGTGAGATACTGAAGGCCTTGTGGTGTGTGAGGCGTTCAAGGAGGACTAGTACCATGGGTGTGAGAGTTTTTGCCGTGCGCTTTTCAGGGCTGCTCATCCACCTTTGATGTTTACCCAATATTCAACTCTCACCTGTAGCTCCAAAAAGCTGTAGCATGTGCAGCTCCACACCTCATTAAACCATCTGGGCAAACAGGCTAAACCAGGTTGAGGGTAATTGATGGACCTCAAACCTGTTGGTGAATTAGGGGGTTGTCTACCCCAAGCATGTGAAGACTTTCCCCTAGCAGAATGGGCAGATGAGAACAATTTGTTCCAACAACCATGAAGGCAGCTGAAGCAGGTACTATGGGGTGCTTAGAGCTTAGTCAGACCTCAAAGACAACTGGGTTATCCACTGCATCCTCAAGTCATTGCCAGTAGTCTTGAGTTTTGTCTGACCACTGGACTTGGATGACTATGGAAGAGAGCATGAGGCTGACAACTTTGTGTAAGTCCTTCTCACTTAAATCCAGTTCATCTTCAACAACAAAGAATAGAAAACAGCAAAAAGTGAGGGGTCTGCATCAAAGGAGCAGGTGTGTGAGTGGAGAGAAAGGGATGGATATGGGATGTGTCCTGAAGGTGAAAATGACAATATTTGATGATAGATTAGATATACGAGATGAGTGCGAGTGGAAGCAGAGGATGACACTGAGGTTGCATGGCAGTCGGCATCCTCTCAGTGATAGGGAATTTGAGAGGAAGTGAAAGTTTGGAGTGAAGTATAATGAATTCTGTCTATAATGATACCTGTAGAATAGTTTGTGACATTGAAAAGGCAATTGATGAGGAAGGACAAAAGGTCAGGAGAGAGATTATGGCTGGCTCAGTTGATCTGGAAATCATCTGTTTAGGGATAATAATTGAATTCATAGGAACAGATGAGGTCTCTGAATGAGCAACCTTTTTATGACATGAACCCCGTCAGAAAAAAAAAGTTTTTAAATGCGTAAAATAAAATACAAAGAATTAGACGGAAACCAATTATACAGAAATACACTTAGCAAAAAAAAATTTTTAAGTTCACAGACACTAGGCTAAAAATCACTGAAATAGAGGGAAAATACAAGAGGGCCCAAGAGACAGCCTTGGGATATAATGAAGGTGTGACTTTAATGAAGATTTGGTAAAGGAAACTGAGAATTAATTAGGGGTGAAGTAGGTAAAAACAAAGTCACAAAAGCAAATATCTTGGAGAAGAGGTTGATAGTTTGAAAGGCATGAGAGAGGTAGAATAATGAGAATTGTGTACTGAAAAAAAATTAGAATTTTGAGAAACACCTCAGGTGATTTAACGTTAGATTGGGTGCACTGTTTAAAAAAAACAAACAGTTATATGATCCTTTAATGTCCTTTCTAGCCTTTCTGGCTCTGTGAGATTACCCAACTCAAAACTCCATCCTAGCTACATTCATTCCTTTTGTGGAGGAGGAACACTGTCAGTATATCAGGCTTTATCCGGCACTAAGTGGTATATACTGCTTCCCTTTGACCCCAGAGTGGTCCTTTTCTCCTAAATTCTTTCCAGAATTTTCAGGGGCACACCTGAGATGTCTGGTATTTGCTAGTAGTCACCCAGCTGAATTATTTCCTTTTGTGTGTGCTCCACACACCCCTCCCCCATTAGATTATAATCTCATTGAGGTCAGGAATTGTAGTTTTATTAATTGTATCCTCAGTGCTTAGCACAGTGCCTAACTCACAGTAGGCACTTAATAAATATTGATTAGATTGGATCACTGACATTTTGAGCAACCTGCCCAAAAGTTAGTAGTAGATCTGTGAAACACTCAGCTAAGTTTTCCCTTCACTTCATAAAACATTACATCCTCCAAAGTTGTGTTTGTCCTTCATTTTTGAAGAGGACCCTGTCATCAGGGAAATAATGACGTGACTTGCAGTTGACTCTGATTTGAGTGAGGGAGGGCTGTGCAAGCTCACCAGGCTCGCTTTCTCCTCCTGAGTCATCTGGGTCCAGTGGCCAGATATTCATCAGGATGACTAGAGATGGCCCAGGATAAAATGGGAGAACCTTGCCCTTTTAGACTAAGGCCTTTTCAGGTACTCACTTAAAGTGAGGTAATGCCCAGTCAGGGAATAGACCTTGCCTCTTTAAGAAGTGAGTTAAGAGTTGGCACTTTAGTTAAAAAGAAAACAAAACCAAAAATCAGGTGGGGAGGGAAAGATCCTTGATTGCTGTTCAGAAGAGAAACAGTTACCACTGACATTCAATCTAAATTCAGTCAAAGCCAGGAGGGCCCAAAATACAGCCATTAAGTGGAGCTTAGCCAGGGACCCATTGTGGTCATGTATGAGTTTCAGCGTGAACTGGGGGGAAAGGGGAAAGGTAGGAAGGAATCTAGTTAGTAAACATCAAGTTAACTAGAAATTTACCTCCCTTTGGAGAGAAGGAAAGGGAGGGCTGAGTTACCCAACTAGCTGGGTCCCCCTTCAGGCAGCTTGGTCTGCTTACAGATTGTATTTGCCCTTCATTTTGAAAGAGGACCATGACAACAGGGAAATGATGACATGACTTGCAGTTGACTTTGATTTGAGTGAGGGAGGGCTGTGCAAGGTCACCAGCTGTACTTTCTCCTCCTGACCAATCTGGATCCAGTAACCAGATCTATTCATCAGGATGACTGGATATATCCCCCAAACCTAATGGGGAAAAGGCTTTTTTGCTTCCATTCCATTCTAGGTTTATGCCAGGCCAAAGAAACTGAGAGGTCTAGCTTCCAAATATGCACAACAGCCAGGAAGTGACTGCTCTTAGAGCTTTTGTCTGTGTGGTCTCAAGAAGGTGAAGATGGAGGGGAATACGTCTTCTGTGAGATTCTCAGGCTAGCATAGTCTGCAGGCTTGTTCTTCCATACCTTTTGGGATAAGCATGGGACCAGGATTTTGACAGAAGAATTTGTCTATAGGAGAGTACTTAGTATATGATCTTTCCATTGTGTGAGGGCTATGTGTGCTCTTCTCTTTCCCCTCCTTTCCTCTCCCACCACATCTGTGGAAGGGGAACATTCTGGTACCTTAAGTAATGATTCTCTTTTTAATTAGAATGAAAATGGTTCTTGTCCCTGCCCATTCAGCTGTGAGTCATCCTAGAAACTAGCATATTTTCATTTATAATGGAAATCTTTGGAAAATACACTGTTTTCCATAACACTGTTTTGTACCTATTCAGAAGCTTTTTTTTTTTATATTTTTCATGTAAAAATAAAGTAGGAAGGTCTTGTGGGCCATCCTACTGGGTGAATGATTAGATAATTGTGACAGCATTGAGTGGCTCAGTTAATAAAGAGAGAAATAAGTGAGACTTTTGTGGGAATGAATTAGAATTTGTTATAGCAAAAAGCAGTGTTTATACTACATTTAAGACTTGTCTGGCCACTACTACAATGCACTATTATGATGTCTCAAAACAACTTTTTTTCTTTTGTGAGGAATCTTCTGATGTAAATGTGGCAATAATTGCAATAAATGAAAATCTCAAATTGGCACATGGGCTTCTGTGGTTCATTAGAACAGATGGTAATTGTGCATCAAATGAGTCTGTGACTACATTGACTTTGAAGCCTGTGCCTCCTGCTTCCAAGGAGGGTTTCATTATTTTCTCTAATGTCAGTCATTCACCAAAATACAGGTTTGTGGAGAAATATCTTCATCCGTTGAGGGCGTGTGATAATAAAGTGATTGTATCTATTAAAGGTTTCCCTTAGGTGCCTCTTTTTTTTTTACTCCATCCCACATTTTAAGTTTTAAAATGTCTTAGAAATTTTATTTTAAAAACATTATGATTTTGTTCCCAGTACATGGGTCTTTCAAAAGTCAGAATATACTAAAAGTCTTTTGTCATCTGTTTTGCTTAGCTGAAACCATTTTAATTTTCTTAATTGCTGAATCTTATAACCAGGTTTTATCTTCATAAGAGAGAGCAACTCTTAACCTTCTTTCAAAATGTGTTTTTTTTAAAACTTCTTTGACTTGTTTGCATATACTTTGGATTCTACAGAGGCTGAGTTCCCAGATGTTAAGTAGAGTGTTGGGATGGAGATGGATGAAATGCTTTCTCCTCTACTCTTAAGCTGGGGGCTCCTGTTTGATTCCCAGAATTGCTAATAAGAGAAGCTTCTGTGTCAGAATTATGGTAAAACTGCAGGATTTCCTTGCTTCTTGTTCATCAGATACAACCACTTCGTTTATAGATGAGATTGAGACCTGGAGAAGTGAAATTACTTATCCAGGGCCACCCAAGCTAGTAAGTGGTAAAGCAAATAGTTTATCTCCATTTTACAGATAAAGAAACCAAATCTCAAGGGAGGAGAGTGATTTGTTCTACTTCAGTGCTCTTTCCACTATACTACAGATTCAATTGATACAGCTTAGTGACAGTAATTCCTCTGTAACTAATTCCAACTGTAACACTTAGAGGTTAAAGTATGACCTTGATGACATAACCAATCATCAGTTATTAGAGACTTAATTGATTATCAAAGGCACAGGTGTGTCTTTGTTGCTCCAGTCCTTGATAACCCCTAGTGCCTCCCTAGTTGTTGTTCATTTATTTCAGTAGTGTCTCACTCTTCATCACCCCACTTGGGGTTTTCTTGGCAAAGATGCCATTTACTTCTCTAGCTCATTGTGTTGGTGAAGAAATGAGATAAACAGGGTTAAGTGACTTGTCCAGGGTCACCCTTAGTGTCTGAGGCCAGATTTGAACTCAGGGAGAGCAGTTATCCTAGCTATCCAGTGACTTCCCATTACCTCTGATCAAAAATATACTCCTCTGTTTGGCATTTAAAGCCTTTTATAACTTGGCTGTAATCTACCTTTCTGGCTTTATTATATGTTGCTTTCTTCTATGCATGTTATAGCCCAAGCAAATTGGCCTTTTCGCTGTTTTTTACTTAATATTGAATCCTCTGTTTCCATGCCTTTATAGACTGTCCTTCATTTCTAGATTCTGTTTTCTTCTAACCCTCACCACTTAAAATTCTCAGTTGTTAAGTAGACAGTGTTGGGATGGAGGTGGATGGAGTGCTTTCTCCCCCACTTCACCACTTAAAGTTCTTGGCTTCTTTCATAGTTTAGCCAGATAATTCTAACACAAGACTTTTCTTGGTCTTCCACCTTCTGCTTCCCCCGTTGCCTTTTAGGTACTTTGTACATTTGTGTTATCTGATCCCAAAAAATATAATATAAGCTTCTTGAGTGAAGGGACTCATTTTTGTCTTGGTAGCTCCATTGCCTTATACAGAGTAGGTTTTTACTAAATGCTTGTTATTATATGTACTTGGAATCAGAAGCTGAAACAAGTGTTAAAAATCATGTATCCTTCATTTTATAGATGAGTGTTTTAAGACAAGTCACCTTGCCCTAGCTAATAAGACATTTAACCAGGGCAAGCACAATTGTCTTTTTTTTTTTTTTTTTGAAGGGTGGAGAGGGTGGGGACACAATTGTCTTTTGAAAAAAGTTTTCACAAACCATTAAACTTGATTTTACAGTGTGGTGTATTTGTCTTAGATGTACAGCCAGTGGCATTTTATCTTTATCTGTTATATTTTAGATTTTCTTTTTGGATAATGAAGGTCAGGGGGGACAGAAGATTGATGTCATTGTCTCTGAAACTTTTGTGTTTTCTTGGCCTTGTGCATCATATTCCCCAGTCATAAACAGGAGACAAAAAAAGAATTGAAAATTCCAAGTTCCCATAACCCTGTCAGGAGATAGTGCCATGTTTCCATAGGCTACGAAAGGGCAAGATTGTGCTCTCTCTGGGTTAATAAATGGTAAGCTTCTTGAGGGCAAGAATTGCTTCATTTATGTATCATCTAGTACAATGCCTGACTCATAGTAGGGACTTAATAAGTAGTTGATTGATAGAAAGGTAACCACGGATCTCACATATAAGCTACCCACAGTGCTTGTCAGACTTATCAGCCTTGACACAATCTAGTGTTTAATAGCTGACTAGAGAACTATGTTTAACTTGAATCACCAAGGGCAGCAGAGACTCTTGGGAGGGATTATAAATTGTGGATTGTGTTGATATTCCATGTTCAATTTTTTTTTTAACTTCTTGCAATCTATAAAAGTACTTTATCTTAGAATGGAATTTTCATGTTCTGTTAGGAAAACCTTTGTAAGTGCTATGTGACCATCTCCACAGTAAACACAATACATTTTGCATGACAATAATCTCATTAACCTGGATGCAGTTTTACTTATTCTGCCGTGAAAAGGAAATCGTGCTTTTTTTCCTATTCAGAAAAAAAATTGTTTAAAAATGGATGGGAGTTGTAATGTCCAGTATTTGACAAAATCTGTGAAATCTAGTTACTGTCTAGGTAAAGAAGATGGGACTGTGGACTAGGATGAAAGAGAAATATGGGAACAGGCAGAGTTAACTTTACACAAAGTGGTAACTAGGTGGCCTCACTGGTATGATTAAACGGCTTGCCTTAGTAACATCACTCGTTCAGAACCTTCTGAGGGAATGTACATTTTTGGGGTACATTTATAATACCTGAGTTACATGGAAGGTACAATACAGCCAACAGTAACTCACATAGTATGGATTACGTCAAACTCATGATTACCCTTTGTCACTTTATCCTGAGCAAGGCCTTCTAAAAATGGGAATGATGTGTGTGGATTAAGGAAGTTTTGATGCCTAAGGAGGGCTTAGAATAAATAGAGTTGGGAAGGTAGGGAGAAAAGCCTACTGCAGTAATTCTTAAACTTTAAAGTAGTAGGACCCTTGCAGTGAAAGTTTAACGATTTTTATTACCTGCTATTGGGGTGGAGGGGAGTATAAGATAATATAGAGCTGACTTTAGAAAAGCCTATTACTACCCTAAACAGTATTACAGACACATCAGCACACATCTTAGCACTTAAGAGGAGGCGTAGTGTAGTGAAAAGAACACTAGGCTTAGGCTCCACCTTGGACTTCAGGAGGGACCTGGGTTTGAGTTCCTGACTTATGAACAAATGAATCAAGGAAACAAAAACATTCATTAAGCGCTTGTTAAATGCACAGATACAAAAAGCACAGCAGCCTCTGTCATCAAGGAGGTCTTTTCTCATGGGCTAGACAGCACATACAGGGAAGTTCTTACGGGTGGATCCCTAGAGGAGTGGATCTGAGTGCCCCTTCTAGTAGCAGTAGCGCTTTGATTTATAGCTAGCTCCAGAGCTGGAAGGCGAAGGGTGAGGAGAAGAGGAAGGAGTATGCTCTCCCCTGAACGGGCAAAAGAAGATGATCAGGGTGTAAAGCGATGCATGGTCGGGCCAAACCAATATAGTGGGCCACATAAGGCCCTCACCGTTAGAGCCTCGTCGGCAGGACTTCCCCCCCTGAAAGGCAGTCTTCCTCCACTTGTCAATTCGTGTTGCTGCCTTTTCAGATTTAGTTCCCTGAGGGAGTGTCTTATCTTGATATTTTCCTGTGGAGCAGGAATCTTAAATCCAGACCTTGGTGTTTGTGTGTCCTGAGGGCTAATGGCTCTCAGGCAGGATTTTAACTAGTTGTATGACTGTAAACAAGTCACAGCCCACCCACCCTCCAACCCTAGTTTCTATGATTTTTATTTTTAAAAATTTGAGATTATTTTTGGTTTTGAATTTGCTATGTTTTATTTGTAAATGCCTTTGTAAACTGCTTTACCCAGACACCTTATTTTTATTGGGATCCTTTGTCTTTAAATCACCTTTATTTCTCAGTGTATCCCTCTGTTCACCCAAAGACCTTTCAACCTTGTTTTAAACAAGGTATAAAAAGAGAGAGAGAATAAAAAAATAATTTGGCAAAACCAGCCAACATGTCATTTGTGCCTGAGAGCCTGAGCAGCATTCCACCCCTGTTGTCATCCCCATCTGCAAAGAAGGGAGATCATGCTAAGCAACTTAACTTAGAAAAAAAAATTTATTGATTTTCTTAAATATTTCCCAATTATGTATAATTTTTAAGCATTCATTTAAAAAATTTTGAGTTGCAAATTCTCCTTCCTTCGTGTGTGTATGTAAAAATGGATTATGTCATGAGCTGACATTGGGCTTGGAGTCAAGAAGCTCTGAGTTTGAATCCTGCATCAGATACTCTGTGTGACTGTGAGCAAGTCACTTAACCTCCTTTTTCTTTTCACTTGTGTTCTTCTTAGCCTCAGTTTCCTCATCTGTAAAATGAAGATAATAATTGTTTTGAGGATCACATAAGATATGTGTAGTGATTTGCAAACCTTAATAAAGCACTACGTAGATGTGAGCTAGCTATTATAAGTATTATTCAATCAGTGCCTTGCAAATAGAATCTGCAGTAGCCAGTTGAAGGTGGGAAAGGTAAGGAAAGAATGAGAGTGAAAGTGATGAGGGACCCCAAAATACTGACAGTCCAGGTTATGCTCAAATGAATTCGACTCAAGCCTTCTTAAAGCCAAAGAAAACAAAGTTTATTAAAGATTCGCCAAATTGGGTTGCCTCTTAAGGAGCCTAAGCATTTGCGATGCTTGTATTCACAAGCGGGCCAGATAGAATCTCAGCTAGACAGAGTCTGAGCTGGATTGAATGTGAGCGCCTTCATGGAGGCAAGATGGAACTTGAATACAGAAAAGAGTGTGGGAGGGGTCTGGGGGGTGGTCTGGTAGTCCAGGGTGATGGGAGGAGGGGTTTAGGAAGGGTCTTGAGGAGAAGTCCAAGGAGGGAATCCAAGGAGGGTCAAAGGCTGGAAACAGCTGGAGGCTATCAGGAGATATCTGACTTGGGGGCGCCTAGGTGGGAAGCAGGTGGGGCAATCCAGAGATCTTGATAGGGGCAGTATGGGAATGAATACATATCTTGATGGAAATGGTCAGCAGCCTGGGGAATGGGATTTTGATGGGATCAAGGGTGGGGGATGCAACAGAGAGACCTGAGTAGAATGATAATGAAAAGCCTATGGGCTTCCGAGACTGCCGGAACTAATGGGAATAATAGATTTGAGTAAAAAAGGCCAGATTAAGTGGGAAGATTCCAGGGGAGCTCAAGGAGACTTCCAGAGTCTGAACCCCATCAAAAGTATTTGTTCATCGTGCTTCCTATTTAGCTCAGTGCTCATCAACTTTGCTGTTTATCATTACTTGAGGGTTGTGGGTTGTGGGTTTCCCTGAAGTGGCCTTGATCCTTCTCTCTCCTTATTCCCCCTCACAAAAAATTCAGAGACTGAATTAGACAATTGGTCCCCTGCACAGGGCTGATAACTTTGTTACAAAGTGATTTCCTCAAAACAGTCTTGTTTCCTTATTCTTGTCTAACATGAGGAAACCAAATCTGGTAAAGTGACTTTTTTCATACATGAAGTTACACATAGAGACTGAGAATAGAATTCCTGTTTTCCCTGACTCCCAACGCTTTCCTTCCTAGTACTGTGCTGCCTCTTCATTATGGAATATGTTTTCCCTGTGTAGTCTTGCTTCTGGTAGATATTGATTGAACAGTTTTCAATTGTGTAGAATCAAAACCTCTATTATAAATCCCTCAAAAGATAACATTGTATTCCAGAGACATCTCAACAGATTTCTTTTACTCTCATCAAAGGAAAAAAAACAAGGGTATAGTGGCATTTGTTCTTTGTCAGGTGGCTATTTATATCATCCCTTGTGTTACTTGTATATCTTTTCTACTAGAAAATTGTTTCATTTTTATTGAGGTAACATAAGGTTACTATTTATTCATTCACAAGATTATATGCTTAACAGTAATGCTATAATTAGTGGGTACTTTCATTCCGAGCCCAGAACTGAATAGGAAGAAGAAAGTCACTTGGATTGCATTTATTTTTTAAAATTTCTCATTCATTAATTTTTAGTTTTTTAGTATTCACTTCTGTAAGATTTTGAGCTCTAAATTTTCTCCCCTCCCTAAGATGGCATGCAATCTTTTAAAGGCTATACATGTACAATTTTATTGCATTTAGCGTATAGTGGATTGTATTCTGTGATCCCATGCTCCTCCCTGAAACAACCCTCCCCCCCACTTCCTCATGTCACTACTAATGTTCTGGTGATATTTTATGTTTGGGAATCATAGAATCTCAGAATCTCTGAGGAATGAAAATTGTATGTACCCGAAAGGAAATGATGAGCCACCTTTGAAATGTATCTAGGCTGTAACATATTACCAGTAACAGTAAATGACAGAAGAGATACACACACACACTCAGATATACACACACAAAGGAGACTACATGGACATTGGTATTTACATGATGTTGCGAGTTTTAGAACAGAGGTTCTCAAGCTGGGGTTTGTGAACTTGTTTTTCTAATATTTTGACAACTGTATTTCAATATAAATGATTTCCTTTGTAACACTGTGTTATTTTATGTTATTCATTTGAAAACATTACTCTGATAAGAGGTCCACTGGCTTCAGCAGAGTGCTGAAGGAGGGAGGGGTTCAGGATACATCAGAGGGTAAGAAGTCTGTCAGTTTTACTTCCAAAACATCTTTCACATGTATCCTCCTCTTTCCTCACACCACAGGCACCTTTGCCCTAGTTCTCATCACCTCTTGTCTGAACGATTATCAGTAGTCATCAAATTTGACCTCTCAGCATCCAATCTCTTTCTTGTCTGATCCATCTTCCACGCCTCTGCTAAAGTAATATTCCTCAAGTGGAGTTCTGACTATGTCACTTCCTGGTTCAAGAACCTTCAGTGACTCCTCATTTTCTCTGAGATAAAATATGAACTCATTATGTCTCTTTTTCTAACTGATTGCATATTGCTTCACATATTATGTTCCAACCAAACTGTCCTGCTGCTGTTACCAGTACACTACATTCTATGGCCCATTTTTGAGCCTTTGTGAACATGGTGCGCTGTCCCTTCTGTGCTTCAAATGTATGTCTTTTATACTTCCATCTCTGGTTCTCAACAAAGCTCTTTTCAAGTGGCATTATATTTAAGATTCTTTTAGTTGTTAATGTAATCTGGTATATGATTCTTCTATGTTCCTTATCACTTTTGTGATTGTATCCAAAGGTCTAGCACAGATGATTAATAAATGCTTATTGATCAATTAATTGGCTGTGTAGGGCTACTCCAGGTTCTTGAACAGCAGGGGCAGGAAAATTGGGGATTGGGGGGGAGGCAATTGGGTTTAAGTGACTTCTGAGTGTTTGAGGTCAAATTTGAACTCAGGCCTTCCTGACTCCAGACTGGTTTTCTTTTCACTGGGCCACCTAATAGCCCCAGGAAATTGGTTCTTAAACCATTAAAACACTCAGATTTGTATAAGGCTTTGTATTTAGCTAGATCCTAAATTACAAATAAGAAAAAAACTAGTCATTTTTCTGTCCCTTTTCCAGAATGTCATTGTATTCTGTAGTTGCGCCATTTTAGCCTTTGGGAAAGACATTATTTTTGACTCCTTCTTATCTTAGAGAAAGCTGCTGTCCCTGCTCCTTCTTCCCCCTGATCCATGTCACTTTCTTATGTTCATCCATATAGATAAAGTCCCCTGTCCTCTACTAGTCACACATCAGTTGCAAAGCTCAGGAAGCCTTTTGTGCCTTGCGTCCCACAACACAGACTTGTTAATATATCCAAGTAGTCTAGCCTATTCTTTCCCTCCCCTTCATCCGCCCCCTCCCCATCCCCATTATATATTTTAGTCTTTATAGAAACTTAAGTTTTTCTGGTCTGCATTTTGGCTGCCTAGAAATGGATCTTCCATTTGTGACATTGCTTTTGAAACAACTTACTAGTATGACTGTGTCACCTTAAAAATGGGTTGTTGTTCATAGAGCCAATTAAGGGTATAAAGCAGGACTGTGCTTTTACCTGGATTGTTTTTGTCTAGCCTGTGCAATTTAAGAGAGAGGAAGGAGAAAGAAAAGAGGGAGGGGAGGAGAGAGACAGACAGACAGACAGGCAGGCAGGCAGGCCAGGGGGTGGGGGGATAAGAGACTCTTTCCACAGGCTTTTTTCCCCTCACCCCTGAGCTCCTCTTCTTAACATTTTCTCTTTCTCTCCTCCCCTTTAACTAGTCTTGTTCATTAGTTTTTAAATTTCATTTTTGCACCCCTTTTCAGAAAGGATTTTTTTTTACTGTCTTCACTATTCATCTTCACCTTCTGTTTTCTCTAGACCTTTATTTTCTGATTCTGACACCTGTAATTATTTGCTCTCTCTCCTTTTTCTATATTCTTCATTCAGTCAAAGCTTTCAGGGCATCCATTCTAGACTCTTCTTCCCCCTTTCTGCCAGTGCCTTGTAGGGCTGGCCTTATGGATTCCCTTTTTCCATTGTGCCTTACTTCTAGAACAATGCCAGTTATTGCAGGTGTCAGAGAGGACACTCCTGTGTGGTAGGGTCACTCCCTCACCATGTGCTTAATTATGCAGCCTTCCACTGATCTATACCCTCTGTTTTCTACATTTGTCTGGAAATCACCTCCTGTGTCCATGCTCTTTCAGTCTTCCAGGTGCCAGTTGTCTCTGGGGTTCTAACTCTCTCCCTCCCAGTACAAGTAGACTTCTGAAGCACCAAATCCCCCAGGCCTCATTCACTGTAAGGTCTTCATCTTTCTTCAGTAACCATCTTTTTTTTTGCCCATAGGCACATTCATCATTAGAACCCCTTCTTACCTCCAAAGAAAGACCTCTTTCCTTTCCCCTCTTTACACTCTTTCCCTCCTTCTCATCTACTCTTCTGGAGGCTCTTCTCTTTGTGAAACCAGAGTTCACCTTATCCTCATTGCTAGTCCTTGAATTGAGCCTGGAGCATCCCTCACTCTTCTCCATCCTCCTTCAGCTCTCCCCTCCCCTCCCCTCCTTTATGTATGTTGTAATGTATTCTGACAAAAGAAACATTCACTTGTTGTAGGCACGGTGTTTGACAGGTTCTGTCCATAGGACCTCTTAGATTTCTGCCTTCATCACTTTCCGTTTATACATTTATTGGTCTCACTGATCTCTCTGTTGTCACTCTGTTACTGTCCTTGTCTGCTTCATTCTCCTGCTTTTCTATTATTTGGGATATTAGAGAGGCACATAATCTCTTCAGTTCTGTTTTTCTTTCTTAAAATGTTTCAAACTCTTTTTTTATTACTGAGCATCCGTCTTTTGTCTTATTTCCAGGTTGGGTCATCCTGAACTTCATCCTGAGCAGCATTGAGCCTCAGAACCTATTATTCCATTCCTTCCTTCTTTTTCAGGTAGATGAGGAACAGTCTTGCTATTGAATGTCCTTTCTCTTGTATTTGAGAGATTTTTTTCCTGCTGGCTTATGGAACTTACCTAAATTGAATTGTTAAATTTAGCTACTATATGTCTTGGAATTTGCTGCCTTGGGGGATTTTTTGAAAGCAAACTGAATTCTTTCAATTGGAGTTTCATTTCCTATGTTTAGAAGTTCTGTGTGGTTCTATTATTTCCTTCGTTATAGTATAATATTTGTCCTGTTGTGTTTTGCTGAGAGAACTTTGATCCTTAGGTTGTCTTTGCACATCCTGTCTTTCCACATTGTGTTTTGCTTTAATAGTGAGCATATTTTTCAGCTTATTTTGCTGCTTTTCTTCTAGGTTGACCTTTACTTTTATGTATTTGCATTCCCAATCTATTGTTTTTTCTTTTGTTTCTCTGGTGAGGCTTGCCAGTGTAAATTCCATTTTTATTTCTATTCTATTATTTTTCTTGTTCTGGATATAAATTCTGCTCATAGTTCTCATTTATCTTTTAAACAATTTAAATCACTTAGAAATAACATATTGTGGTTTCATGTTCTCACATTCCACAGGTTCCTCTGTCTCATCAAGTGTTGGACTATTTTTCGTTATTTTGCAATATTTATTTGTAGATACTTGAACTCCTTTACTAGATCTAGAGGCCATATTTCCTTCTGTTGTTACTGTTTTTCTTATTGATTTATTTCTTTATGTTCAAAGTTGTCTTCTTCGTGAAATCTTTGGTACTTTTGGTCTACCCCCCACCCATTTCCCTTATCACTCACTCCAACTCCCTCCTCTCAGGTTGTGATTTTCTTGGGGACTGGATCTCAAAGCATATCAGTGCCCTTCCATACTGGGCAATTCACAATTCACCAGCCTGGATCTCTGCCTCAATTGACTTTTGAATGGTCAGAACTGGCCCTAACTAGATGATGTGCTCTTTCCCTCAAGCCTGGTAGAGTGTTTTACCTTGCCTCCCACCTCTCCATATAGTTTCCTTTCCTGATGACCTGTTACATTCCCTCAGTTCTTTAATCTGGCACCAGCAGTTCAGAGTCTGTTTTCCCTGGCACTTAAAATTCAGAGCTTTGCAGCACTGGTGCTTCAGGATTGTAGCTCCTGGCAGCTGTGGTCATGCTGGCTATCTAGCCCTGAACAAACTTCTTCAGTCTGGAGCTGGTGTCTCCAGAGCACTGGAAAGACAAAGGTGGAGGCAGAGTACAGGGGTAGGTGCTCATGATGTAAGCCTGTGTTGTATCCTTGGGTCTGCTCATGCAGCCTTCCTGGTGGTAGCATGGGAGGTAGGAAAGGGGCACTGAGTGAGCTCCAATTCCTAGGTTTTTCTTCTTTTTTAAACTTCTTTTGTATTCTGGGTGTCATAGTCCGTGGAAACAGCTGAAGTTGCTTCATCTTTGGTGTGTAATTTTTGTTTTGGAAAGGTTTGAAAGATCATGAGGATTAGTGAAAATGTCTAGTCCATCATCTTGTTGCTCATTCCCATTACATTTTCATCTGTTTAGTTTAGTAGATCTCTGTATTTGACACCTGATGTAGTGCACTTGTCCCTTAGACTTCTAGTCAAAAAAATTATGGGTTCCAACTATGGATGTTATAATGTGGGCATATGCCATATATTGTGGATATGATTTCAGTTCCAGCTATGGTATTTATTAAGTAGAAATCTTAGACCAGTTCCTTTACCCCATAAGCTTCCATTTTCTCATCTGTGTAACAAAATGTATACTATTTGAATTATTAACTATCAGTGTTGTTAGAAAAGTGTGTTTTATATCCTAAAGTGCTGTATATGAGTAACTGTGAATGATTTCTCATTTTGTATGGTAACTATACATTTAGATCCTTAATAACGTTTTTAAAAATGATCAAAACCCGAGAGAATTTTCCTCATATGTCACCTTCATGCTCTACATAGTTTTCAGCTAAATTTTTTTTCCTGTTGGTGGACTTTTTAAGAAATTAGTGTTTAAAAAAATGTATCAGGTTTACAAGTAAGGGGATCTTAATTTATTTTAGAATACACTGCAATATTAAGATACCTAAGGTTGTTGGTAAAACTAATTTATAAAGTGGATGTGAAAATATCCATGATGGTGTGTCAAAAGCCACAATTCCCTGGACTGCAATGATGCGTTGATTCCCCTGCTGGCTTTTCTCCATAGAAGTCAGAGAAGGGTAAGACATCAAAGTAAATGATTTTTTTGGCAGCTATTTCTTCTCCTCATTTGGGATCTCCAATAGATCATAAATCTATTCTTTGTTTTGAAATGGGCTTTCTGGAAATGGTCAGGCAATAACATGTTCTATAACAATTCTAAGGGTCTGTGGACAGCCCCTTTTGGAGGCTTTGTATAAAGCTAGTACAGCACTGACCCTGGAGTCATGAGGATCAGAGTTCAAATTCAGTCTCAGACATTAGCTGTGTGACCCCGGACAAGTCACTTAATCCTGTTTGCCTCTGTTTCTTCATTTGTAATATGAGTTGGAGGAAGAAGTGGCAAGCCAGTCTAGTATCTCTGCCAAGAATTCCCCAGATGGGGTCACAAAGATTCAGACAGGACAACAGTAGAACACTTCCTAACAGTTACAACTTTTCTAAAGTAGAATGGGGTTGCCTGAGTAGCTGATGAGTTAGAAGGCTCAAATATTTGTAGAGGAGCTTCCTTGTTTGGATATAAGTTACATTAGCCAAGGTTCCTTCAGACTCTGAGATTTGTAATTCTGGGAAACTCCTGATGAATCTCTTTTGCTGTTTGTCAGCAGTGCTTAAAAAGCAAGTTTTTAAAACGTGTCTGAGTGACAATACCCAAATCACATCAGCTCTTTGGGCCTCAGTTTCCACATTTGTTCCTCTTAAGTCTCTTTCCTTCTCAGAATCTGTGATAGTTTGATCTTATGGTTGGGGAGAAGGCTGATTGTTATTTGTCTCACGTTGCCTTGAGCAATTCTTTTCAGCATATATTAACCACCTACTATGTGTACAGGTCACTTTTCCCCTATAGGGGTTACCTATAAAATGAGCAGGAATGGACTGGATGATATCCAACGGTCCTTCCAGCTTCAAAGTTCTCTGATCCTATCTCGAAGACCAGTAGAGTCTTCTAGTGACCTGTCAGTCCCAGTCATTGATAATTGCGTGAGCCTTTATTGATTGCTTTTCTCCAGGCTCTTGTGCTGAGTGCCACCAGATACTAGATGTATGTTTGTGGAAGAGGGTGCAAAGTAAGAGGATATCTCTGAGGTTTAGTAAGCTGTGATTTGTCTTTTTTTATGGAAAACAGAAGTAAAGTCTCTTGGGGTTCTGTGACCTGCCCAACAAGAAATCATGTCAGAGTGTACTATTGATTCCTATTAGCTGACAGTGCATAGAGTTACTAGTTCTCTGAGGGTAGATAAGAAAGGGGGCAATTGGTCTCCCAGCCACATGTTGTCCTCCTTTCTTTTAAAAAGTTTTTTCCCTCTCTAATGAGAACTGGTCTTCAAATGATTAATCACCAGGACTTAGAGGTGAAAAAGGACCTTGGGAATAGTACAGTTCTTGGTGAATTAACTTATATTAATGAGACTTGCAAGTTAAGTGTAGTCTAATTTGTCAGTGAAAATTATCTTTGTGTACTGGGGGTTAGATAATGAAGTGTCCTGGAATATACTTTTCAATTAAATGTCCCCAGTAACCATAGTAGTCTCATTAAAATTAGTCTCTCAAGTATCTCCTCTTAAAAGCACTGTTATTCTAGTCTTTATTTTGCCCTGGAAAGTCTCTTGAATACAGTAAAATGTCTCTCTTTTTTTAAATGTGTGGGGGAGGGTAGTATAGGAGTATGCCAGATTTATACTGAACATGGCTAGAAATATCTCTGTAATTCAGTTAAAAATATTTATTAGTCATCTGTGTCTTGCTTCAAGGTGCCTCCCAGAACGCAAAGAATGTGCCCCCTTGAGTCATACCTCTTTTCATTTAGAGAGCTGTGATCAAATTCATGGAGGAGGAAAATAATGGACTGAGTAATCTAGTTGGAAAAGACCAGTATATAAAAGGTTGTGTAATAGTCTAGAGAGGGAGGTGGGGATCGAATTGTGGAGTGCCTTACAGGCTGGGCGGAAGATGACTTTTGGAAGTTTACGTATGAGAAGACATATCTGAGTTCTATATGAAGAATGTTATTACAGGGCAGATTGGAGGAGGCAGGAAGACCAGTTAGAAGATGGTAGTTTAGGTAACACAATAATGGTAACTTTTATATGTTTATATAACCATGATATATTTATATACCTGATATATTTATATAACTTTATGTATATATATAATTTATATAATACTCTGAAGCTCTTTTCTCATAATAGTAGGTGAGACAGGTAGTTATCCATGCTTTCTACATAACGACCTGAACTAGAAATGGTATTGAGGAAACACTGAGGTAAAATATAGGATTTAGTAATTAATTGGTTGGAAATGAGGGAGACAAGGGCATTTGAAGATGAAAAATTATGTTTTGAGCCTGGGTAACTGTAAGAATGAAGACTCTGTGAACAGAAATAGGGACACCAAGAAGACATGGATAGAAAGATAATGAATTCTAGCTAGTCAGAGTAGGAATATGGACCATGTTAGGGCCAGAGATAGAGCACGGTGTCTTGGGTAATATAAACCCTGTTATTCCAGATTTGTGGACTTACTGACCATTTCTTTACCCTACTGAGAATGACTGAGCTGGGGTTGGAGATTGTCTTGTGAATAACTGGAGGTAAAGAGGCCTAGGGAAAGGCATAAAAGAGAAGAAAAGGGTATTTCCTGTAGCTACATATGGTGCCAAGAAAATAGAGTGCTGAAAGTGTGAGGGTGTATGCTATAGCTTGCTTTTAAATCATAGCAGAGTAGGATACCTTTCTTTAAGGTCATTCTGGCAGACTGTCTGCTAAGATTTTGAAAAAGACCTGGGGGAAGGAGGAGGACTTTCTGTTTCCTAGTTTTCCTGCTTTGCCTGTCTGCCTCTATGAATAAGTGAAAATACACTCTGAGTAGTAGAACCCTGAGAACAGCCTAGGAACTGAACTTGTTTTCTGGGGAAACTGTAGACCAAAGGCAAGACAGACTTTCTTGGGCTGTCTCAGTGCGGTTTCAGGGCCAGACTAAACCCTGGATTTAGAAGGAACAGTGGGTTCCCAGCCTCCAGCAGGTGGGCCTTTGTTGTTGTTGATGCTAAAAGCTTGGATTAAAATATAGAACAGTTGTGGAGCAGAGCTCAGAGTAATATTTTTCTTTGCCGTAATTCCAGCCTTGAAAATTATAATGTGAGCTTTCTCTGTAGCATCTGTAAATTCTGTGTATTCACATTTAGCAAAATACCTGTTGTATCTCTTTATTTTTAGATGCGATGAAATTGAATCAACTTCTATAAAAATGCAGCCTGTCTCTCCACTCCTGAAGAAAAACAACTTTCTGTAAGTGTAATTAGAATACAAATTGCCATGCAGTGATAATAAAAATGTCCTTGCTTGACTATTGTCATTGATTGGTGTAAGTTGAAAGAAACTCTCAAGATATAAAAGTGGGAATAGCCAAAATTTTTGTTTCATTCCATTCTGCAGACATTTATTAAGTGACTGCTGTGCGTAGTATGCTGTGCCTAGGTATTAGGAGTAATAAAAAAATTTAGTTAAGATGTGTCCCCTGCTGTGATTTGAAGCTTTTAGGTTAGTGTGGGGCTAGGCCAACTATGCACATGACCTTGATACAGAATAATACATAATAAAGGCATTAGAGAGGTATAAATAAAATGTTGTGTGAAGTCTAAAGGGAGACAGATAGTGATCCAGTCTGAGGGACCATGGAAAGCTTCATTGTACAAGTATCATCTGATTTGTGCTTTATAGGATGTAGAGGAATTCAGTAGAAAAAAGGGAAGGAAGGCGTATTCTAGAAATAACCAATAGTCTGAGTGAAGACACAGAAGTTAGAAAACACAGGGCATGTTCAAGGAACAGTACATAGTGCATAATGGAGTTAGGCAGACTTGAGTTCAAACTTAGTCTCAGATACTTACTTGCTGTGTGACCTGGGCAAGTTACTTAACCTCTGTTTTCCTCAGTTTTCTTACCTACAAAATGCAGATAATAATAGCAGCCACTCTCCAGTGTTATTGGGAAGATAAAACAAGGTGATATTTATAGAGCCACTTTATCATCCTTAAAGTGCTGTACAACTGCTAGTTATTATTATTTAGTCAGTTTGATTAGAGCCTAGAATAAATGGCTAAAGGGAGATATGAACTAAGGTGAGAAAGCTTAGGGTAGCACCAGTTTCTGGATTGTCTTGAGTTCTAGTCAAAGAGGTCTGAACTTTTAATCAGAAAACCAATAGGGAGCCACTGAAAATTTCTGAGCGGAGGAAAGTCACATGACTGGAGCTATACATATAGAAGATTAGTAGCAGTATTATTGAATTATTGATTATTGCATTGCTATTGAATATTAGATTAAAGGAGAGTAGAGGACGAACAAAAGCAGGAAGACCTGTCAGGAGGCTATCGTGACATCTCAGGGGAGTGGTAAATCAAAGCTTGAATTAGTATGGGAGTAGTCCAGTTGACAAAATACTAGGTAGCTGGGTAGGTATGAGAGGTGAAGGAGAGGGAAAAGTCAGAGATAACACAAGTATTAGGTAGAAGTATTAGGTGGGGTCACGATAAGCTGAGTTTTGGACATTGTTGAGTTTGAGTGCCAATGAGACATCAAGGTAAAGATGTCTTAGAGGCAGTTGATCATATTTATCTCCTAGGTAATTGGAGAGATGGGCATGAGGGAAAAATTTGGGAAGTCTCGGAGGAGATATAACGATATTTTTAAAATTAATTTTTAATTAAAAACATTAATTTTTTCAAGCAAAACCTATTGCCATAATGGCCATGTCCAAGATGTGTCTTATTCTCCATGTTGAGTATGTCCCCTCTTTGTCTGGAGGCACATCGTATTTGGTCCCCTAGAATTATGGTTAATAGTTACATTAATTAGAATTCTCAAGTGGTTTGTCTCTACTTTGTTGTTCTGGTATTAATATATAGTATGAATTATTCTCTTCTTAAGCAGTTCATAGGAGTCTTTCTAAATTTCTCTGAAACTGTCCCTCATAGACCATAGTTTGTTCAGCTGATTACCCAATTGATGGGCCCTCCTTTGGTTCCCATATCCTTGCCACCAGAAAAAAAAAAAGCTACTATAAGTATATTTGTGTTTATTTGGGGGACATGACTGTCTTAAGGGTTTCAGAAGATGAGGAGACAGAAGGAACAGTTAAGAGAGGCAGTAGTAGAAACAGGAGAGTCTGTTCCAGGACTAAAGAGGGCATTTGATTTTTGTCACTGTCAACTTCTGACATGGAGTTTCAGTAGAGTAGAGAGGATGGAAACTTCAGCGGGAGGTTGAAGAGAGATTGGAAGTGGAGGTATTAAGTGTAAGCAGTTTTTTTGGATGTGGGAAAGTATCTGGATAAGGTAGTTGTGTCAAGGAATGTCATCAGAGAGATTTGAGCATGCTTGTAGGCATATGAGAAGAAGTTTGAGATGAATGAGAAAGTAGATTAACTTTGAATTAATATTAAAGCTAATGGGTGGGACTCTAAGGGATTGATTGATCTGAACAAAGAGTTCTGGTAGCTTTTTTAAGTTTAAAAGGAGAAAAAAAATGAGGAAAGATGCAGACTTTTGAAAAGTAGATGACAGGAGGTGAGGAAACCTCAGTGTTCTTATTGCCATATAGGGTGCTATGTATACTCTAAGTATGGGCCCTTTGGAACAGGGAGGAAAGTAGAACAGTTTGGATTAGTTACAATAGGAAATAAATTAGGGGTCAATAAGATGAGGGTAGAAATTGTGCTGCATGGCATTCTGGGCCCATTTGAAGTTATTTACCATACATTTTACAGTAGATAACTTCAGTTCTATTGACTCTCACCAGTAATAAACAACAACCCTGTAATAAGTACAAAGGAACCAGATTATGGAGGTTATTCGGGGATAGGAATTAAGAAAATACAACTTATGGGAAATCATGTTTGAAGGGTTTTAAAATAGCCAACCACAGTTATGAAGGAACCCGCAGGGGAGAGATAGACTGGGAGAATATGGGTGAGATAAGGAATCAGAAGTGCGGTGAAGGTAAGAGAAGGTGTTAGCATGAACTTGAGAGTAGGACAGGTGGAAGGATAGAAGTTGTGGTCTGAGAGTTGAATTTCAAAGCCAGGTTAACAGAATTGGATATATTTCCATTCCTGAATGTGGCCAACGTGGCAAAAGCCAAGTTCTGGTTAAATCCAGGTGTTAGCAGGGGGGAAGATGGCATGGATTTTGTCAGTGTTACAGCAGAGCTCAGGACCAAAATGTAGTGAGCTAGAACAAATGTTGTTGTTTGTCCTTCATTCTCAAAGAGGACCGTGACATCAGGGAGGTGATGCCATGACATGCAGGTGAATTGGATTTAAGCAAGGGAGGGCTGTGCAAAGTCACCAACCTCACTTTCTCCCTCACAGTCATCTGGGTCCAATGGTGAGATGTAGATCAGGATGGCTGGAGATGGCCCTGGATGCAGTGGGAGACCTTGGCCTTTTTCAGCTAAGGTCTTTAACAAGTCTTAGTTTTTCTGAGGCAATGAGCAAATGTGAACAAGATTGGAGTGGACCAGGGGAGGAGAGAAATGGAGCAGATCTGCATAGGGTTAGACACTAGTATTTGAGGGAATCAGGAAAGACTTCATGCAGAAGATGACACCTGAGCTGACTCTTTAAAGGAAGAAGGGGACTCTTCAAGGTGCTGCTAAGGAAGGTGTTTATTTAGGAGGATGTGGGAGGAGCCTGCTTCTGACTTATGGGGGAAAGGAGGTGCCAAGCAAAGGTAATGGTCAGTTCTAAAACTGTTTTTAAATACTAGGAGTTAGAGCTGTTGATTGGAAATCTGTCAGACTTCCTTGTTGTTACAAAGAAGGGGTCAAGATGTGAATCAAATGTGACTTACGGCAATGCTGGGTTCTCCTGATGTGTCTGCTGTGGCATGCTGCCTAGAGCCTCCATACTCGGTGTATGGCCACTTCTCTGTTAGGCTAGAGTTAGTCATTGGCACAGACTTTATGAAAAGAAAGCAGAGACTCCAAGCAACGGTGGGTGTTTTTGAAGAGCTTTGCAAAGTAAAGTGGAAGATGGGAAAAGTTGGAAATAGAGATAGATAGATAGACAGACAGACAGTCAGACAGACAGATATAAATTCATATGAATAAATATACCTGTGTGTAAAGAAGACTCTGTGTGTGTGTGTGTGTGTGTGTGTGTGTGTGTGTGTGTATGTCTTTGATCTATGATTTAGTCAATGTGAGGAACTCCATGCACCAATGCAGATCCCACCTAGTCTACAATTTAGGGAGTTGCCTGAGGCATCCAGAGATTAATCATTTGTTCAGGATCACAAGAGTCTGCAGCAAAATTTTAACCCAACTCTTCCTCACTCTAAGATAGTACTTTGGCCTCTCTGCAACACTCTGTGTGTGTTTATGCAAAGACATGCACGTATATATGGTCTTTAGGACAATTTACTAATTTAAGGAAGCAGCTAGGATTTGTCATTAGAAAAGCTAGGTTCATATCCCAGCTCTAATATTTAGTAGTTGTCACAGTGGGTAAGCTACTTATCCCCTCATCTCTCAGTTTCTTCATTTGTAAAACGAAAGAATTTGATTATATAATCTCTAAAGTTCCCTCCAGTCCAAAATCCTGTGGATGTTATTAAAATCACTCTCTTGGTAAATAGTACAGTTATCACTTCCATATCATAAGGGTTAGGAACATGGTACTCCTGTGATCTGGAAAGTTTGTGTTAAATTTTTTGGCCCTCCTTTCATACCAGAGAAGAAGTCTGAATTATTATGTTATTAAGAGAGAAAATATGTTGTTGTTATACAATACTGTACATATATTTTATGCATTTCTGAGCTTCTAAATTTTTTCTGTGTCATTCATTGGCCTTTGCTTGTTGTCTGCAGTTTTCGTAAAACTCTCCCTAAATTCCCATTTAATTTCTTATGCTGACCCATGATATAGTGAAACCACAATAGGGAAAGTTGCAATACGTAAAGGATATCTGTAGATGGTCAAATATATTGAGTTGTGTTGGCTTTAATGTGCCTTTTGGTTCTTAAGATACACATTTTATTGAATTGTTTTGGGTTTTTAAAGATTTTTCATATTTTATACAAGCTTTGGTATCTTTTTTTAAAAGGAAAACTAATTTTAAGAAACAAATTTTTATTCCTTAAATGAAGTTGTACTCTACATCTTTTTTTCTAGAAAAGAATATCATTCATCTTGGAAATAATTGTGTATTTAGGGAGAGGGAGGAGAATGCCCATAGCTATATGTGGCAATATCTCAATATTCTTCTCATCATTGTGCGAGTGGTGTTTCATTATTGATCGATTTGGAACGTAATGAAAGAACACAAACACAAAGAATAGTTTAGTTACACTCATTAATTTAACATATATCTACTTAGAAAACAAATTGTAGATAAGTTGCATATAAAAGCCTCAATCTTTATTGAAACTGTTTATTGAAGTTCATTATGTTCACAACAAAAAAGGAAATTTCTTTTTTAAAAATGTTGTGGAGGTCAATAAACCCAACAACAAGTCTTTAATAAGCTTCTATTTATATGCCAGGTGTACTAGGTCCTGAGATTACCAGTACAAAGAAGGAGAACATCCCTATTGACAAAGAGCTGAAGTTTTAATGGGGAAGACAAGTACATATAAAAAAATACAGACATCTTAAGATACATACAAAGTGGTTAAATAGTAGTTAGTTTGGGAAGTTAGATACTAGCATTTGGGGGAATCAGGAAAGACTTCGTGCAGAAGATGACACCAGAGCTGAATCTTTAAAGGAAGAAGGGGACTCTCTGACATGCTGCTAAGGAAGGTGTATTTTCTAGGCATGCTATACAGAGGGACAGACCTTGGAGAGGGAGTGTTGGAGGAATAGCAGGGAGGCTAATTTGGTTATATTTCAGAATGTGGGAGGTGGAGTAACGTCCAGTGAGCCTATAAAAACAGATTGGGACTAGGTTGTATAAGGCTTTAAAAGCTAAACAGAATAATTGATCTTTGGTCCTAGAGACAATTGGAAGCTGCTGGAGTTGATCAATAGAGGAATCATATGGTCAGAATTGCCTTTATAGAAAATGGCTTTAGCAGCTGTGTGTAGGATGGTATCTTGCTATTAATCTGACTTCAGTCTTCAGATTTATGTTATTTGTTCTTTCTTACTCAGGGCTGCTGCCATGCCAGGTGAATAGGGCTCAGTGACAGGACATTCCTGGAAATCGTCGTGGTCAGAGCAGGGAGAAGCACACCAATTGCCCATGACACCATGACAGCAAGAGAACATAGCCCTCGTCATGGCTCGAAGTCCCGTTCAGTGCAGCGGGCCTCAACTATCGATGTTACCTCTGACATGCTGGGACTGTCTCTGGCAGGTAAGTCCCGCATTTCCCCCTGGTCTGTTGAGATGAGCTAACCTTGAGGCAGATACAAACACCAACTTAAATTGAAAGACAAAGAAAATGGTGACTGCCTCTAAGACTAAAGTAGTTACCTATGGTGCTACCAGTCTAATGTTACGTTAAATTTTCCATTGCAGAGAGAAAGAAAACACACACGCACACACATGCGTACACACACGTACACACACACACCTACACACACACGTACACACACACACTCACACACTTTGAGATTATATTTGATGATCCACACCCGTAGTCACTTTTCACATAATTCTAAATTGCTTTCCAACATAGTTCAACCAATTTACAGTGTACCAACAATGTGTTATGCCCTTCTTTCTCCAACCCCAGTTATTTTTAAAAAATATTTTAAATGTAATTTGTTGATACATTTTGTTTCAAGAAATATAAAACCTCACTATATACAAATTGTGCACTCCTTGAAAAGAGGTTAAATAGCTTAAAAGAATGAATACAGCTATTACTACGTTAACTTGAGTAGTTTTCTACTCAGTTGAAAGTAATGCTAGGTATGTTATATGTTAATGCAATATTTTCCAGTGCTTTTAAATTAATTGCCATTTAAAGTTGTTTTAATTTATACAGTTGTAGTCAGTACGTGTATTATTTTGCTTCCATTTTATTCACTCTTTGTCACTTCATGTGGGTCTTACCATATTTCCTTGAATTATTTATGTTTGTTTTTCTTTCTAGCATAATAATATTCTACTAAATTGACTCACTACCATTTGTTCAGCCATTTTCAAATGACTGAACATGTGGTTTGTTTCTACCTTTGGGGAATTACAAATAGGAAGAGTGCTTTACTGATACTTTCTTACAATTGGGTGTTTTGGAGCCTAAGGCTAGGAATGAGATTGTTGGGCTAGAGGATATTAACAGTTTTGGAACTTCCCTCGGCGTAATTCCAAATTGTTTTCTAAAACCGTGACCCCCGCTCGCAGCTCTGCCAGCAGTGAATTAGTGTGCCTGTTTTCTTGCAGACTGGTTATGTTCTACCATTTCTTTTCCCATCTAGGAAATATCCAGGATCCAGACGAGCCCATATTAGAATTCAGCTTGGGTTGGTATTGTTTTTAAGATGTTACTTTTAGAATGTATGGTTAGCACAAATTTAGTATCACCATCACCTCAGAATTCTCTGAGGACTTGTTGCTGTGGCCAAAATATTTCTGTAGAAAATAAAGCCAAGGCAGGCGTGAATTTCTTGTCACAATCCTGAGAGAAATTAGGAATTTGTGCACACTGGAGCTGAGTGCCTTCCCTCATATCATTTGACTTCTCCCTCTTACCCAACTAGACAATTTTGGTGACAGTAGGAGTCAGGGGGGTGATCCTGCATCAGGAACAGCACTCCACACCTCCTCCCCATGCAGCCCATGCTCTTGCCCAAAATACAACCTTCTGTTTTGATCTAGCTGAGCAATAATGATGGCTGAGGAGTGTGGATATTGCTGCTTCTGGCAGTCTAAAGATTTCCCTCTCCTTATGACTAATGCTCTTCGATACTCCTTCCTTTGTTCTCCTTGGATGGTGGTCACAGAGGTCAGGGACACTGACTACCTTCAGGACACAGGGTGTGTGGAAAAACCCTGCAGTAAGAATCAAGACCTGGGTTTGAGACTGTTCTGGCCAAATGGTGTGGCCTTCAACCACATGAACGTCCTCCTCTGTAATAGGGGGTGGTGGTAACCTGGCTCATGGGGTTATTGTGAGGATTAAGTAAGATAATAAAGTGCTTTGAGAAGCATAAGCAACTGTATAAATGTATACCTAGCATTTCTATAGCAGTAACAGTGTGCCAGGCACTGTTAAGTGCTTTGCAGTTATGTCATTTGGTCTTCACAATAACTCTGGAAACTGAGACAGGCAGAGAGGTTAAGTGACTTCCCCAGGGTCATGCAGCTAGTAAGTAAGTGTCTGAGGCTAGAGTTGGACTCAGGTCTTTTTTACTCCAGGTTCAGTGCTCTATCTTTCTAGATAGTGGCTTTCTAAAAATTTCTCCAATTCTAGAACTTCAGAAGGAAGGACTTTATGGGTTAGATGCAGCATACTTTAAGCTGAATCCACAAGATAAGATTATAAAATCCTCATACAGGATAAGAACATTTAATGCAGAAAATATGAGAACATTTCCAAGAATTTCTGAATCCAGGCCCCAAAAGAATTGATTGAGTGCTTGGCACGTTTCCTGACACACACTAGGTGCCTGGGTACTTGCTGATTGACTACTGGTTAGTTGGGGAGGTAAGATATAGAAATAAATAACAATAATATAATGGTAGAAGAAATGTCAGAAGGAACAGGGAGATTAGTGTGTTCTTGGACTGCTCTGAGAGGACTTCCTGAAGGATAGATAAGAGATAGATAGACAGATAGATAGATTGAGTGAGTGAGAGGATAAAGCAGGGTATTTCAAGGGAAGGAAGCAGCATCTACAAAGGCCCTCTGTAAAGAGGGCGGGATATGCGCGGAAAGGCACGTACAACTGTTTGACTAGATCGAAAGACTCATGTAGGAGAGAAGTGGAAGATGCAGGTTAAAACAAAAGCTTTTATCAAGAGCCTGCTCTGGAGATGATTTGGGGGAGATAGGTCAATAAAGGTTCAGGTGGGAGAGTATGAAACACCAGACTAAGGATCCAGAAGATTGCTCAAGGGCTACCTGGTCCAACCCTCCTATTTTACATTTAAGGAATTGAGGCCAGGATAGGTTAAGTGGCTTTTCCAGGATCTCACAGCTAAGAAGTGGCAGTTTAAGGATTTGAACCTCGATTCTCTGACACCGAATCCTGTAACTTTTCCACTATTTGATCTTTATCCTTTAGGCCATAGTAGCTGTCCTCTAATTAGAATTATAGTTGCTTATTGTTTGTAATTCGTTTGGAGATTTTCTGTTTAAGAAGACATTAAGATAAGGTTTTGACTTGGTGCTTCGTTCTCTGTTCCCCCCCAACCTCATTTGAGGAGTTAGGAAGCTGTTATGTTGCTTAAGTTGATGAAACATTAAGATATCTTTAGTACTTATTGATTCTCACATAATACACGATTCTATTGAAACTAGGTTGCTATTCTAAGAGTCCAGCATCTTCTTTGATGTTGATACCAATTGCAGATATCTTGTTGATCAAAGCATTTGGTAACTTATATTCCTAAGTTTGGTAGAAAAATTATCTGACCTACTTTGTCTTAGCTAAAGTAAAGCACTGCCTCTTGAGGCTTTTTTCATCTAGGAGAGGTGACTTATTTATTTATTTATCTTTGGCTTGTGGTGGTTGTAATGAATGGCAGACTTTTACTCCCACAGCTGTAATAAATTCTTCCTTCTTTCTTTCCTTCCTGCCTGAGAAGACAACATGCGAACAGCAATGTGTAAGATAGACACATAGGATTAATTAAAAATAATCTCCAAGGAAAGACATTAGCATTAAAGGTTGCTAATAAAGGCTTCTTGCAGAAAGCTGGATTTTAGTTGTGATTTAAAGGAAGCCAGGAAATCTAGGAGGTAGAGGGAAGGAGGGACAGAATTCTAGGTAGAGGAAATAACCAGAGAAAATGCATATAGTCAGTAAGGAGGCCAAGTGTCTATGAACTGTGGAATGTGAGTGTGGGGGCAGGGGATGGAGTAAAATGTAAGAATATTACAACGATAGGAAAAAGACATGATATTTTACCCTTAAGCCCCAACTTTTTGTTGTTCACTTATTTCAGTTGTGTCTGACTCTTCATGACCCCATTTAGGGTTTTCTTGGCAAAGATACTAGAGTGATTAACCATTTCCTCCTTCAGACCATTTTATAGATGAGGAAACTGAGGCAAACAAGGTTAAGTGACTTGCCCAGGGTTACGTAGCTAGTGAGTATCTGAGGCCAGATTTTAACTCAAATAAGTCTTCCTGACTACAGGCCTACCACTGTACCCACTGTGCCACCTAGCAGCTTAGTCCCAACTTTAGCTGTGATATCTGAAATGTCATATCAGCAAATTCTAGAGACCAGTGTCAAAATTGGATACATCCTTGCCCTTAGGCTTTCCCAGGTGCCAGTCAGTAGACAAGTAGATGCATATATATATTACAACTGTATGACTATAGGAAAGTCATTTAACTCTTCTGAGCCTCAGGGTTTTTTTGGTATGATGGAAAGAACACAGGTCTTAGAAAACCTGAATTTGATTTCTGACTTGTGCTTACTACTCTTCTGACCTTGGGCAAGTAACTTAATTTCTCCGGTCCTCAGTTTCCTCATTTATAAAATGAGAGTCTTGGACTAGATTGTACCTTCGAACCCTAATTCCTAATTCCAAACCCTAATGCAACGTGAATGATAATCCTCACACTGCCTAGCTCTCAGGGATGTTGTGAAGAACTCACTTTGTAAATGGTTAATAAATCATTATAGAAAATGAGACAAATTGTAGCCTGCTTCAGAGGCATTATAGCCATTCTTTAGACTCTGCATGTTTATAGGAGATTAGTGGTGTTAGAACATTGTACTAATGAGGCCAGAGTCAGGGACCCATCTCCAGATGGTCCAGTTGCCTGATTCTGTGCTTATGCCTTTATCCTCATCCAGCTGTTCCCCTCCAGCAGAATGAAGAGATCAGATACAGATGAGTTGGCTTAAGTTTGTCACCGCCCCTGGTGGGACCACAAGGTTATTTCCTCTTGATTGTGTATGAAAGATAATAGCCATATAGATGAAAATATCTTTCTTTGTGTCATTCATGTGCTGGGATTTCTTGGCGAAACATTTCCTGGTCTGTTCTGTTTGTTTTTTTTTAAGAACAAAGAATTAACCAGAGCATGATTCTGAAAGCTTAATTATTTTTAAAATTTTCATTGTCAAAGCTTGCAGTGAGCTACATACTCCATCGCTAGATCGAAAACCAAATAGTTTTGTAGCAGTGAGCGTTACAACACCTCCTCAGGCATTCTGGACAAAGCATGCACAGACAGAGATTATAGAGGTGAGTATAACTCCATGTCCTCTTACAGGAGAAAAATCCAGACATTCCCCATTTGCAGTATTTCTGCTGCTCTGTGAGGTATATTTTTTAAAAATTGAGCATCCATAGCTGTGATTGTTTCTTTGAACAGTGATTATTTTTGCTTGTACTTTGGCCTTTTCTGATTACAGTCATTTGTCTGCATGGTGCCTGTTTTTGAAATGTG
Source organism: Notamacropus eugenii (assembly GCF_028372415.1). Taxonomy (NCBI): domain Eukaryota; kingdom Metazoa; phylum Chordata; class Mammalia; order Diprotodontia; family Macropodidae; genus Notamacropus; species Notamacropus eugenii. The sequence continues at coordinate 405,840,362 of NC_092876.1, read as the reverse complement.
TTTTACTACCACTGATTGGCTTATCCCTTTAGATAGTGGTCCTGCAAGTTCAGTTAGCTTTTTTGAGTTGTAAGAATAAGTCACCTTGTCCCTTCTAGTTGATGATCATGTCTGAAGAGTGTTTTGCTTCTCTGCTCATCAGTCAAAGCTCATTAGTCTAGTTATAGTGGGATAACCAATACCTTGTTGCAGCACCCTCTCTTTGTAGGATATTTATTTTTTAAATTCCACAGGTTCTTATTAAGTGATAATGTGGTACACATTTAAGTCAAAGTGAATTAAATTCATTTATTTTGAGGAACAGGGTGTTGCAAATTTTGTATCTCTGGCAATAGATGGACACATGACAGGTGTGCTGTGCAGCAGAGGTTAGGAATTGCTGGGTCTTGAAACTTAAGAGTTTTGGGGGTTTTTTGCTCTTTTTAATAAGGACATTTTGAATGCCCAAAGCCATGTAGGTAGCTAGCTCTTTTGCAGAGTTGTTGGCATTAGCGATGTCTCCTAGCAGCCATTTCCAAAGTAACCTTCATTTCTTTTCTCTGTCCTCCACAAACTCAGACTTTAGCCAGATACTCATTGCCTTCCAGAAGTCGTTTGGAAGCATATTTCCAAAGCAAACCTGGACTTTTGACTGTTTCTGAAATTTTATTTCCCAAGCTAAATTCCAGTTACCCTGAATTTCCAGAAAAGAAAAAGATTGTAGGATTTTTTTTTTCTTTTCCAAATTGTGAAGAAGAGGGTGATATAGATTCTAATAATATTCTAAAAACAGGTACAGAAGAGTTAGGACTTCGCGTTAGCTAAATTCACCACACTTTTCTAGGAATTGTAAACATCCTTAGCAGTCAGTTTCCTTCCTTGTCTGGCCTGTTTTTATTGTAAAAGACTTTAAACCTATGAATTAGTTTTAGTTACATGAAAAAGAACAGATATTTACATTTGTAAGATTGGACATTCATCCTCTTTATATAACCTTACCAAAAATAACCTTCTTGTTGGGTTGAAAAGTTTTATAATGGAAAGAAAACTCTTCATGACCTTGTTTATAGTGTTAGAAATATCTTGTACAATAGTAACGGTTTAAGGAATTTGAATGTGTAAGGGTCACTGGAGGTATCTCTTTGCATATAAATGTTAGTTTGTTATAATCACAACTACTAAGAACATTTTCTTTTCCTCAACCTAAGAATTTCATTCTGTATTTTTTTTTTTAAATGTGTCTATTCTTTCATGGAATAACATTATCTTTTTTGTTTCAGGGAACTAACAATCCTATATTTCTAAGCAGTATCGCCTTCTTTCAAGACTCCCTTATCAATCAGATGACGCAAATCAAGCTGTCTGTTTATGATGTCAAAGATAGATCTCAGGGAACAGTTAAGTAAACTTTTTGTAGACTTTATAGAGTCATGTTCCTTTTCAGTCACATGATGACTTAAGTGAGATACTGGTATTTTGCTTCAGTTTTGAGACACAGGTTATCCTTAGAAAACAAAGCAAAACATTTCAAAGGAATCATTGCAGTTTCTTTCCTCATCTTCCCTCTGTGCTCCTCATGATACGTGTTATAGGAGTCCTGTTGGACTTACATAAAAAGTAAAAGATTTCAATAAAGCTATTTATCACAATCATTTCTTGATATGTCTGCACCATCATTCCTCCTCCATCCCTGCCAGCCTTACAGTAGCCCTCATAACAAAGAAAAATGAACAAAAAGAACTGATAGAGTGACTTTGTCTGAAAATGTATGTAATGTTATGGTCTCCAGAGTCATCTGCTTCTCTGTCAAAAGAAATGCATCGCATTTTACTGTCTGCTCTGATTATGACAATTAGATCATCAATTCAGAACTAGGAGGAACCTTGGACATCATGTATTCCAGCCTCCTTGCTTTACAGAGGAAGACATTAAGATCTCAGACAGTTGTAAATTAATATAAATAGTAAGTGGCAGAACTGAGACTTGAACCTAGAGCTGCTGAGTCGAAATTCTTTCTAGTGCACCATGTTACATGTCTTATTTAGAGCACAACTTTCCTTTCGCGTTCTTTTCATTTATATTGTTGTGGCCATTATACGCATAGTATTCTGGTTATTTCACTCTGTAACAGTTCACATAAATCTCCATTTCTGTGAGATATTCAAAGTTGTCCTTTTTTATTGTGCAATAATATTCCATTACATTCATGCAACACTATTTATTCAACCATTCCCCAATCATTGGGCACCCACTTTTCCCTAATTTTTTGATACCATTAAAAGTACTTTTGGTGGACAGTAGATCTTTCTGTGTTTGACCAAATTCTTCTGCATGTCTTATAATTAGAATATAAGAAAAACTTGTACACTAACCATGTGTCTCTTTCTCCCCTACTCAGATGTATTTACTGGGTTCTGGGACGTTCATAGTCAAAGATCTGCTCCAGGAGAAATATCATAGGTTGCATTTAACACTAAGGTTGGTATTTAGCATTGTTCTCTTTGAAAGAAGAAACAGAATTCTATTTCATTTTCCTCTAGTGGTCTCAAAATTGCTTCTGATTAGAGTTAGTTTCTGGTTAGGGTAGGACATGTAGAACAAGAGGACATTTAGATCCTCTATGGAAACAAGATACCATAGATACATTAAAGGCAATTGTCTACCTTACAGAGGCCTAACTCAGAAGCATTCTATTAGTGGAGCTGTCTAAATGGGAATCAGTTCACTTTCTTGGAGCCATTGGGGCAATTACCATGTCATATCCTTAGAAAAGGCATTATTTGAGAATGAGCCTTGTAACTTAAAAGTGTTAACATGCTTCTCAAAAGTTTCCCATTTCCCATCACAAGTAGAACCAGATCTATGACTGCTCTTTTATAAGGTCAAATCCTAATGGATTCATACTGGAACTTGGCAACAGAGAAAAATATAGTGTTTTCATCCTTGGTACCTGGCATGGAATGCCAGATTTTGCTTTTGTTCCAACATCTTATTGTATCTGCAGTAGAAAAGGTGGGACGTCATCAATGCACCAAGTTTCCTTCAGTATTTTAAATTTCTCCCTTAGGAGGTGTGTCATCTTAACAGACTGCATTGTGAAGCAGTGGTATTCCCAGTTTCTAAGCTAGTATTGTGAAGTGGCTTCCAAGTTCTGTCCTTAGAGCTTCTTTGAGTATTTGGGTAAAGAATGAGATGGATGCTAGGAGTCAAGTCATCCCTCAAAATTCTTCCTGAGTTCATTATAATTTATTGTCAAAGAGAATTCTTAAAGGGTACTAGTTTAGACTAGACTCTGTTTCACTTGTTTCGTAGAGCTAATTCGAGTTGGGGTTTGGGGAGGGAAGGAACGTTGAAGAGATAGGAAAGGGGGAACAAAAAGGGGGTTAAGGATAGACTCATTTCCCAGCAGACTCTTAATCCTCAAGCCTAATATCAGAGTGGAGAGACCCCTCACAGCACCTGTAGACTAAAGCAATTATTCAGGTCCTGCAAGTCCCAAGTTTTGATCATTCCCTGATATTCCTGGGAATACTCCAGGGTCCATAGATGTGAATCTATGACTTTTAGCCAGTCATCAGAATATTTGAACTTCTCATGTATAGCATACCTGCCTGGCATGACATACATAACAAAATAGGAAGCAAACTCACATTTTCTCACGTTGTTTGTCACAGATCTGCTGAAAATGATCGTGTAGGTAACATTACTGTAATAGGATGGCAAATGGAAGAGAAATCAGACCAGCGACCCCCTGTAACGAGGTCACCTGATACAGTTAATGGGAGGGTGAGTATGTACCTTCTTTGAGCTACCAAATTAGGAATTGGAAGAAAAGCATAGGACAAATAGCCTTTGTCGTCTGAATCTTTGTTAGAGTAATTTTCATTGATTGTTAGCTTTATGTCATTGGGAACCCCTAAACGACCTATATTTTCTCTGGAGACCTAAGACAGTTTTCAGATTACGACAATTGGACCTACAAATTAGTATTTATGTCATGCTGTTTGGGGGATTCTATTTTGTTCACCTTGACCTTGCTTCTTAAACACTGAAGCTTTCAGTTAAGGGTGTACTAAAGAATGAGCCATCACCAGTGATGTATGTGTAGCATGGAGAGTTTCTGTACAAATTGAGATAACTAGTTACAGGTGCCTGCATCTCCTCCTGGAATTAAATATATGAATATTTATTGAGGGCCAGCTGTCTGCCAGGCACTGTGCTAAGTATTGCAAGTCTGCAAAAATTAAAGGGAGGCCCTTAGGTGACTGATAGAATATCATAAGAAGTTTTTGCTTGGAAAGCAGTTGATAAAATAAGCCTGCAGAGAGGTTGGCATGAGATCTATCTGAGCCAGACCTTTTTCAAAGCATTTATGGATAAAACTTATGAGGAGATAACAAATGAAAAATAGAACAGATTCACCAGTGTTTCTAAAATCCATGCTTATTGACTCTGGCAATGGGACCTATATATTTGAATCCTTTCATCTCAGTCCCTGATGTACTATACGAAGAAGTCACTGTGGCACTTAGAAGGTCAAAACTCAGAAGTTTCTGGGTCTGAGCAAACATGAACTGAAGAAATATTTACTGGAGATAACACCATTTTAAAGGCACTTGGAAAACAATTTTTTGCAATACCTCAAAGACATGAAGACTCCATTGGAAGGGATAATATCACAGAAAATGTTTTACCAAAATAAGGCATGCAAGAAAACATCAGTAACTACTGACCCACTTGTTTTCTCCTCTCTACAAAATGTTTATGAGCATGGTCTATGTATGCATAAAGGAAATCCTGGATCAAAATATGAGAAGGTAGTTTTTGTAGGCAATTTTCTGTGGTTCCCATATGGTCATAGACCTCAGAGATCATAGAATCATAGGTTAGACTTGGAAAAGATTTAGAAGTCATCTAGTCAAAACTCTCATTTTACAAATGAAAAAACTGAGGTCTTCAGAGATATAGCAATGTGCCCAGAGTCACATAGCTAGTAAGTAGAAGAACAGGGATTGAATCCAAAGAGAAATTAAATTCATCTCTTAATCCCAAGATTGCTTCAGCCCTTGACTATTATAAAGAGACTTATCCAGAGATTGTTAATGTACATAGTCTTTGATCTGAGTTGATTTTCTAACTATGTGTTCCTCATGTTTGTGTTCCAAATGCTATAATAACATGTCAGGTCATGACTTGAAATGGAAAGCTCTAATAAGGAACCTTTAATTATGTGGTTACTTAATCTCAATCAACATTAATGAATAGTTCATATAGTAATATTGGATTGTAAGGTGTAAGCCCATTTTTGTTGAAAAAAAGTGTTCAGTTTTCTCTGGCATTAGATTCTTTTACCTGTGTAAAGATATATTCCCAAGCTTCACCCATCTAGTCTCCAGCCCCCTCATATTACAGATAAGGAAACTGAGAGCTTGAGAGATTGTATAGTCTAGAAAAGTTGTATGTAAAATGACTTTGACAAAGCAAACCATACTCTAAATGTTCTAAATGGTGAATTAATTTACCTTGTGACTCCATAAATGTACAGACGGAGCATTAATTTCAAGAGAGATACTCAGTATTTATGCAGGGTTTCTGGGCCACGATTTCATTCATTAGGTGGCAGTGAGTTGCTGCTGGATTTCACAACCTCTTTGGTATTTTCCACATTTATTGTTTAGACTGTTCTGCCAGTGGATGAAAGCTTGACAGAGTCATTAGGAATCCGATCCAAATATGCTTCCTTGCGGAAAGATTCTTTACTGAAATCAGGTAAGTAGTACTCTGAATTGATAGAGATGTCTTGCTTAGAAGCCTGAGCGTATGAACATAGAACTAGAGAGAAAATAAGTGTTCACTTAGGGTTATTACAGTAGCTTGTCTCCTTGGTAAACATAACTGCTTCTGCCAGATGTTCAATGCATTAGTCACACAGTGAGCAGGAGACAAGTTGCCAGTTATTTGCTTCTCTTTGATTTCATGCCTTCATGTTTTACTTTTGGTAGTTAGCAACAACATTGCTTCTTCTTCCTCTTTTATCCCCACAACTATTTCAGTTAGTTTAGACATAGAGTCAGTGTGCTTTTCAGTGAGACAATTAGATGCAGCATGTGGAAAAGTGTGTTTGTAATCAGGCCTTTTGTCATTTTTTCCCTTAGAAACGTTGTCATTCACTTGAGTGATTGTGCGTGCACACATGGGGGTGTGTGTGTGTGTGTGTGTATGTATGTAGTTAGAGGTTTGTCCGGGAACCAATGCTGAATCTGGCTGAAATAGAAGGAAGGAAAACTAGAGAGATTACCCTTCCTTCTCTTAACTCAAGAGCCGTGTCCTTTGCATTTCAGTGTTTGGTGGTGCCATCTGTAGAATGTACCGTTTCCCTACAACCGAGGGGAATCACCTTAGAATCTTGGAACAGATGGCTGAAAGTGTCCTCTCTTTACATGTTCCTAGACAGTTTGTCAAACTCCTTCTAGAAGAAGATGCAGCAAGGTAAGACAAGTTTGCTTGTTTTGCTATTAAAAGAAATGGATTAGACCAGCGACACATAGCATCTCATAAGACAAGAGGTCATTTATCTTCCCCAGGTATCTACCCCTTATTTTAAAGCTCTATTAGACAAATGAATGAAAAATGGTGCCATCTTTTAAAAAGACCTTCAAGGGAGATTTTATGACCTTGCCAGGAATGCTTTCTATTGTCTAGTAGCCATTTGTTCTAAAAATTCTTTCTTGTAATTTGCCAGAATTTCTCATTTGCCATTTAAATATTTCTCCTCATCTAATCCTGGTTTGAGATAGAGAACAGTTGATTGTCAGCCATTCTGTGATGACTCCTTAACTTTTCACCTTGGATAAAATATTTTTGTGAGTGTTGACAACAGAAAAATCCATGCCTTTCATTTATCATCTATTCACGTTTTCTGTTGTTGTCATAGTAACATGGAATATGAGAGCTGGAAGAAACCTTAGAGTTACTAATCCAGGGGTTCTTCACTTTTTTTATGTCATGGACACATTTACATTCTAGTGAATACTGTGAGCCCATTCCCAGAATTATATTTTTAAATGTGCAAAATATAAAACATAGAATTAAAAAAGAAAAACTATATAGGATATCTCAAAAGTCCCAGTGAAGTGTTAACCTACTAAAAAAAACCCCAAACTTAAAATGACACTAAGACTTTTGGGGCACCCTGTTTAAAAATATTTATAAAAAATTTAAAAACTATAAAGTTCATGAACTCTTAGTTAAGAACCCCTGAACTAGCAATTACAGTGCATGAAAGACAGGGTTGGAAAGGTGAGGGTGGCATTAAGTTAGTGAAGAGCCTTGGGTACTAGACAGAGTATTTGAACTTTCGTCCTTAGGTTGTAGGAAAGCTGAGAGTTTTTGAAAAGAATAATTATGATTATACCTGTGGGATAAAACAGGAATAATGTTCATGTACTACTTCCTTCACTTTAGTGTTGTGATAATCAAATAAGAGATACAAAAGTGTTTTAAAATCCTAACAGTTTTTACAGATGTGATAAAGTTATGGCCACAGTGCCATAGTGGCTTGTTCTTTTGGCATGTCCAGATATTTGGAAGTGGGTATAAAGTTTTCCCATTAAGAAGAAAGAAAACCATAGGAACTCTAATGCTCTAATTTTTACTATGTAGTGTTCACATCCTCAGTTGATTAGTTTTGATCATAATATTACCACATAAGAGCAGGTGGCAAATCTTATGATCTCCTTATTAGCTTTCCTAGAGTAATGTTGATTTGTAAAATTATTACTGAATGTGCCTTTTTTCTCTTTTCCTTGGACAATCAAAGCCCTCCCAGGGGTTGCTAGAGAGACTGCCCCTTGTCCCTTAGTTGTTTATAGTGCTCTACAAGGAAAGAAATAAATCTTAGTGTGGGCTCTCTTCCTATTGATTAGTGTGTAGTTTGGACCTGAGTGGTAAGATATGAATTCTCAAAAATAATCAATAAGTGGAAAGCTGAGGTCACACTGTCTCATAGGTCCATAGCGTTCTTTTTGAAAAAAACACCTTTTTATAATACTGTTAACTTATTTTTTAAGGGAATTTGAATTATGGCTTTGATGAAAGCTGTAGGAATGATCAGATAGAGGGCCAAGCCCTTTAGGAAGTAAGCTGTGTTTTCTAAAATGGTAAAACTCAGAAATTTTAGAGGTAGTGTGTTAACAGTAGAAGGTGTGCTGGCATTGGAGTTAAAAGACCTTGATTCAAATTCCATCCTTTGTTAAAACAGATCAGTTAATCTCTAGGTCAGTTTCTTTATCCGTAAAATGAAGGGGTTGGATCAGATGGCCTCCAGTGTGTCTAATGACTCTAAATCTATGGTCCTGTAATTTTTATTTTCAAATTCATGAACAGAACCATTATTTGGCTAACATGTTTTTGTATCATGGAATAAATAAGCAAACCCAAGAAGCCAGAGATAGGATTTTATTATTTAATTTAAAGTATTGTTTCTCTTTTGAGTCTGTGCTGCCAATTAGAACTTGAGACTTGGAATACCTTAGTTCAGTGTTTCAAAAGTTAATTTTGTGAAGGTGGCAGTTTAGAGGCAGCAACTCAGCTGAACTCTTTCAAATGCTTAAAAAAAACACCTCTAATCAAATTTTGGAGGGGCAGAGCCAGCAAGAGGTCAGAGTGAGACATTTTTCCAGTACTGACATAGCTTAGGAGGTCGACAGGAGGGGGTCTGTGACATTGAAATCAGGGCTGGATAGGTTTGCACTTGGTGGAAGCAGCACCAGCAATGGGCTTTGGAGGCAGCCACTATAACTGCAGCAACTTCAGGAGCTCTTAGCCCATAAATAGTAAGAGGATTGGACAAGTAGTCAGCAAAAATTACAGTGGACCATTTTCTGGTACTGTTACCATCTTCAGTATGGGTTAGAGTTCCCAAGCAGAAAGGAGCACTTGTGGTTGGACACAAGGGAGCAAGAGACCCCTGGTCACAGTTCCAAGGCAGAGAGGAATGTTAGCACTTGTGGCTGCAAAGGCCCAAGGGTGCTTTGCTCCAAGGAACCAGGAACCCTTCCTAGGAAAATACCAGAACACCAACCAGGAGACCCCAGATCACACCTCTTCCTGGAACACAATAGGTTGGAAGCACAGAAAATTTGCACACTCACAGAACTAGCTCTGAAAACAGTAACACAAAAAAGTTTAAAGCTTGAGACAGTGCCTCCCCACCCCCAGAGTAAGCAGAGCCCAACTTTAACATAAAGTTCAAAGTCAAGAAATAGAAATTCAAAAATGAATAAGTAAGAAAAAAAAAGAACTTGACCATGAAAAGCTACTACAGTGGCAGGGACAACAAGATATAAACTCAGAAGAAAATAGTGTGAAAACAGCTATAACCAAAGCCTCAAAGAAAAATGGTCATTGGACCCAAGCCAAGAAATATTGCTCTAAGAGTTAAAGAAAGAGATGAGTGATGGAAGAAATATTTGGAAAAGAAATGAGTAATGCAAGAAAATAATGAAAAGAGAATTAGCTCTTGCTGCTCAGCCTTGGGACCACCTAGTCGTGCTGCTGGTAAAGATGCTGAGCTCCGAAAAGGTAAAGTGATTTGGCCAAACACACCCAGCTTATAAGTAGATGGAGCCTCTGACCCTACAGCTGGGTAAATTTCCCGCTTTATCTTGGGTGCAGTGTAACCATGGCTTATGTCCCAAAAAGCATCTCAAGCATGTAGCAGCTCCAAAGCATTGGATGCTAGATAAATTAACAGGAGTTTTTGGTCCAAGACCATCCACAGGTCCCCACAAGCTGAGGGAATGTCTGCCGCTCATCATCTTCCTGAGAAACAGACTCAAGTGTGCCCTGACTGGAAGTGAAGTAAAGAAGATCTGCCTGCAGTGATTCATCAAGATTGGTGGCAAGGTCCACGCTGATATGACATACCCTGATGACTTTAATGGATAGCATTAGCATTGAAAAAATGGGTCAACGTTTCCAAAAGGGTGCTTTGCTTTTCATTTATTTTTACTATTTAGCTGAGGAGGCTAAATATAAATTGTGCAAAGTGAGAAAAATCTTTGTGGGTACCAAAGGTATTCCCCATCTGGTGACCCATGATGCCCCTACTATCCTTTACCCAGATCCTCTCATCAAAGTGAATGATACAGTTTTGATTGATTTAGAAGCTGGCAAGATCATTGATTTCATCAAGTTTGATACTGGTAAGCCACGTGTAGTGACTGGGGGAGCTAATTTGAGTCTAATTGGCGTGATCACAGACAGGGAGAAGCATCCTGGCTCTTTTGATGTTGTCCACGTAAAAGATGCCAGTGGCAATAATTTTGCCACTAGGCTCTCAGACATTTTTGTTATTGGTAAAGGTAATAAGCCTTGGATCTCTCTTCCCTGATGAAAGAACATCTGCTTTACAGTTGCTGAAGAAAGAGACAAGAGATTGGCAGCTAAGCAGGCTAAATGATTGCAGATAAGAATTTGTAGGGTTTCAATCAAATTGAGATGTTAACAGTTTTTAACAAAAAATTGTGATTACCCTACAAAAATATAAAATACATGAAATAAAAAACTCAGTCTTATCAAGTGAAATTGAGCAAGCCATAAATGCCTTTCTCTTGTTTCCTTGAATTAGGGTACTGTGGGTATGAATTGCTTAACTATTTTTCTTTGTTAAATAGGATGGCTCACTGATTGGAGGATGGGGAGGGGGCATATCCCAAAATGACTGATGTGAAAAAGCAAAAGATATCAATAAAAGTTCAAGAAAAAAAAAAGAATTAACAACTTGGTAAAAGAGGCACTAAAAATACTGAAAATGATAACACCTTAAAAATAGAATTGGCAACTTCCCTTCTAGCTGTAAATCTATTTTAATCGCAGAGGGAAAGGTCATGTGTATATGGAAATATTTGTAGCAATACTTTTTGTGGTAGCAAAGTACTAGAAACAGAATGTATACATCAGATGAGAAATAATTGAATAAATGGTGAGTATAAGAATATAATAGGATATTATTCTACCATGGTGAAAATGAAGAATTTAAGTGAAACTTGGGAAGACATGTTTTGGTTAGAGTTGCCTCAAACTGAGAAAAGTACCTTGAGATTTCCAAAAGTAGCATTTTGCTGTCTTTTGCTTTCTGCAAATCAGTTTTTCCTTTAAATATTTAGATGATATGCTATTCAGTGTGTATATATTAAGTATATTAATATGTTATCTTTGGTGCCATTAAACATAATGTCATTTCCCCATGTATATCTTTTAATCTCCTAAGCAGATCTAGCTATGATTCCTACCCCTCCTTTTTTGAGTTCACCTGAAGTATGATGGATTTTGTGCCATCCCTCTTTTTTGATTATTTGTGAATGTTTCTATTTCAAGTGCATTTCTTGTGAACCTCACATGTTATTCTGTTCTGTATTCAAACCCATTTTGCTGTCTTCTGTGGCCACAGTTAAGATTGTTATTTGTTTCCCTCCTTATTTTTTTATCAAACCTTTCCTCATCTTTGCCTTCCATTCCTTTCTTTCTAATCAAGAAGAGGTTTTTGAGAGCACATAGGCAGCATCAGTTTTATGCAGTCCTCCTATTCCACTTCTCCGCTTCTGTTTCATTGACTCAGTCCCCAATTATAGGTTCTTAGAAACCTTTGCTTCCACTTTATACTTCCACGTTCCTTATATTTATTACCCCCCACATACCTGTCACATTCAACACTACAAAGATGAAATTGACTTTGCTCATTGCCCATCCCTCCCTGAATCTACCCATACTCTTCATTTCTCATTTCTCATTTCATTTTCCTAGTCTTCTCCTGATTCCCTAGTTGAGTTTAATCTAACTCTGTGTGTGTGTGCATGTGTGTGTACCTGTGTGTACCTTCCTTATTCCATTTCAGAGGAACATGAGCTTCATACAGCCCGCTCCCCAACTCCTTCCTCCATGGTTGTATAACCTTCTCTTGAACTTTGATTAAAAGACATGCATGAATTGATGCATGGGAAAGTAGACAGAACTAGGAGACCAATTTACACAATGACCACAGAGGTGTAAAAGAAAATGATATTGAAAGACTTTGAAACTCTGACCAGTGCAGTGATTTCAGAGTAACTTTGTGACTTTGAATCATACTTGGTTCTCAGAATATAGTTTATGTTGTTAGACATGGACAGTGTATTTATTTGTTTGACCTAAAGTATGTTTCTTTGTCATAAGCGAAAGGTGTTTTGGGAGGGTGAGGAGGTGGAGTCACTGGAAAGTAACATGAATTTTTTTTTTTTTTTAAAGAATCACTAAGACTTCCATTTAAGAAATAGTTACTTGCTACTTTAAATGTGAGATCCTTGTCCAGGGACCAGGTGTACATACAATTAAAGGAAATGAATCATTATCAATCTTGATATTCTTGCTATAAATGAAACCAGAAGACAAAAAGAAATTGTAGGTAAATGGAGGGGGGTGGTATACAAAGACAAAATTGAATAAACAATTCCTGCTCTCAAGGAATTCACATTCTAGTTGAGAGACAACATGCATGTAGGTATGGCTACACTTAATATATACAAAATGAAAACTAGGATAGGAGGTAGTTAGGGTGGGAAGACAATTTCTGTTGGGTGAATCATGAAAACTGTCCTGAAGAAGATGGTGCTTGAACTGAATCTTGAAGGAAACCAGGGATTTCAAGAGGAGTGAAATCTAGACATGGGATCAGCCAGTGCAAAGTGATTGAGATGGGAGATGGAATGCCATTTTAGCAACACAGGAGGAAGACTAGTGTGTGTGGAGGGACGTAATATGTAGAAAAGATGGGAAAGGGCCAAGTTATAAAGATACTTAAGTGAATTTTTGTTTAGTTCTAGAGATAATGGATACTGGAACTTACTGAGTAGGAGGGTTTATTTAATCAAACCTGTGCTTTAGCAAAAGCAGTTATACAAGATGAATTGGAGTGTGAGAGGCATGAGGTGAGATGACCAAGACAACTACGGTGATCATCCAGATGAGAGGTAATTAGGGTCTGAACTAAGATGATAGCTAAGTGAATGGAACAGTGTGGTGGAGATAGAAATGACAAGATTTGCCAACTGTTTAGATGTATGGGGCGAGGGAGAGTAAAGAATCTAGCATGACACTGAGGTTGGAAGGATTGTAGTCTCTTCACCAGTGGTTTGGAGGGAGAGATAATGAATTCTATTTTGAATCTTATCAGGTATGAGATGCCTTCGGGACCTCCATCTGGAAATATTCAATAAGTAGGTAGTGATGTAGAACTAGGGCTTAGGAGACAGAGTAGAGCTGGATACATAGAGGCATCAGTGTAGCGTTAATAATTGAATCCATTGGATCTAATGAGGTCATCAAGTGAGAGGGTAGAGGGAGAAAAGAGAAAACAATAAAGTATACAGACTGGGGACTACACCCACAGTTAATAGTAATGCCATAGATAATAAATGAGCAAAGAAGTTTTAGACATAGTTGTACAGGTAGGAAGACAGCCAGGAGACAGTAGCAGCATGAAAATTGGAAGAGGAGAAAATGTCCAGGAGGAGAATATAGTCAACAGTGTCAGATGTTGCCAAGTTCAAAATGTGTAAGAATTAAGAGGAAGCCATTACATTTGGCCAATAAAAAGGTTTTTGGTAACTTTGCAGGGGGCAGTTTCAGGTGAGGACTGAGGTAAGAAGCAAGGCTGAAGAATTTTTAGAAGAGACTATGAAGAAAGGGAAGCACCAAGGGGAGCCAACTTTTTTAAGGAACTTGGCAAATAAAAGGGGGATTGAAACATAAGTTGATAGCTAGCAGACATGGTTGGGTCAAGTCATAAGGATGGGTTGTTGAGGGCACATTTATAGGGAGCAGGGAAGAGGTCGATATGGAGAGGTTGGAGATTAGAGAGGGGCTGATAGCAGCCATCAGTTTCCTGGAGAAAATGGGAGGATTACGTCGTCGTAGTCCTCACCATATTTTCTTCAGTCTGGTGACCCTGGTATCCTGGCTTTTTTGACTAAGAAGACCCTCCATCTCTCAAGGCAAGGCATTTTCTCTGGCTGTCCTTTGTGCGCAGAATGTTTTCTTTCCTCAACTCTACTTACCTCCCTGGCTTCCTTTAAGTTCATTTTCTGACTGTCCTCTGGCATAAGATAGTCCCTCCAGGGAGAATGTGAGGTTTCCTCAGTTAACTGTTTTCCTTCTAATTTCAACTGTATTGATTTTGCTTGTGTAAAATCTTTTCAATTTTATATGATCACAGTTGTCCATTTTACATTTTGTGATCTTCCGTATCTCTGGTCTGGTAATTAATCTTTCCCTTGTTCATAGTTGCAAAAGTTATTTCTTCCCTGATCTTCTAATTGATTTGATGTGACCTTTTACACCCAATATGTATCCATTTTGAGCTTATTGTATGTGGTACATAGTGTGAGATCTTGATCTGAACCTAATTTCTGCCCAGATGGCTTTTTATCTCATTACTTCAAGAAAGGACTTGAAAAATGCTATCTTCCTCCAGAGAAAGAACTGGTGAAATCTGAATGTAGATTTTAGCATTCTTTTTTTACTTTCATTGTTATTTTATTATTTTTGGTCTGCGTTTTCTTTTGCAGTGTAGCTAATACGGAAATGTTTTTTATAACTGCACATGTATAATCTATATCAAATTGCTTGCCTTTTCAAGGAAGGGAAGGGGAGGGAAAGAACATAGAACCCAAAATTTTAAACATAACTGAATGCTAAAAATTTTTGTTAGCATGTAATTGAGGAAAAAAATAAAAATTAAATGTAAAGAAAGGCCTGGAGAAGCACTAGACATGACAAGCACTAATGACATTGTTAAGAAACTTAATTGATCATTCTGTAACAGTCAGGAAATGACTAGTGAGCAACGTGGGAGTCATGTTCAAATCATCTCTTCAGTCAGAATGCCAGTTTGTCAGAACAAGGATCAAAATCACTAACCAGTTTGAAGACCAAAATTGAGGAGATAGGGCGTACAATTGAGGTCTGTGCATCCTGGAATATTTTTTTTTCAAGGGGTTAACAATCACTTTAATCAAGCACAGGTATCAGAGAAAAGCAAAATCAAAATTTCAGAGAAATAAAAAATAAGTCAACAGACAGTGCTCCAAACTGCCTGACCGTTACATATATACACAGTTACTTGAAAGGGAAGTATCAACTTCTGGGTTTTAGCAGGGGTGGGGGAGAGCTCCTTCACAGCTTCCCAGAGTCTCTCTGGCCAAAGAAACACCACATCCTGGAATATTTAAGCAAGCTGTTGAAGCTGAAAAATGGGAAATGGACATCAACAAACATCAGCATAGACTATCAGGCTTCCCAAAGGCAATGTAGGATATGCAAATCACTTAGCAAAATGAGGAGACCAGAGAAATGTAGAAATCATCTCGGGCAATAAAAAGTTAACACGGAAAGAAATCCAGCTAAAGGCCACCCAGATTTAGCATATAGATATGTAAAGTTTTAAAGAAGAGAATTTTAGATTGTGAGCTATAGGGCCTCGTAAAATAGTAAGAAGTAGTAAATAGAAAAAAACAGATTTACTAAAAGTTTGTCAAGACCCAGCCAAACAAAAGCTTATCAATGGCAGTTAAAGATGAAACTGGGAGGACAAGTTTTACAAATGAAAAATGGAAAACCTCTGCTAAGTTTTCTCTTTCGCTGAGCCGTCACTTTTGAATTTTTATCAGTCTCCAATGTTCTATAAGAAGAAAAATGGCACTAAAGACAACCAAGATGCAACTATATTAGACAAGTATCCGAAAAGGAAGTCCACATTGGAGGAGACAGTTTTGAGGATATTGAGCGATACTCAAGATACTTGAAAGAAAGGAAAATAGCAAATGCTTTTTAAAAAATTATGTACCTTTGCATTGCCCAAACAGGATAGCCAAGAAATTGTTGATAACTACCAACTCTGCCATATTTCCCATTTCAGCGGACATCCTTGATGAAGATAGGTGAAAGGAACAAGAAAACTTTTATAAAAATTATCCTACAAGAAACCAAAATTTCATAGTCACATAAATTGACTTAGAGGTACAAAGAATACAAGGTCTCATTAAGCTTGTTTTTTCTTAATGTTTTTTTTTAAAAGCTTTTGATTTAGTAGAACAAATTTCCTCCTTTAAAAGCTCTTCTCCAACAAGACGTCTTTCATTTATATATCAAAATCATACAAGGCTCTTTGAAAGATATGATAAAAAATTACTTTGTTCAACCCTCTGATGATTTGTTCACAAATCAGGAAAAACATACTTACCAAAAATATTTGCCACTGTCACAGAGGAGAACCATAGCAGAATCCAATGAAAGATTGTGAAATTATTTAGTTGCTCGTGGTTATAGATGGTATTATGCTGATTGTTTCAAACTCTAGAACCTGTTAGAAGCTCCTAAATGAGATCTATAATAGCTGAGATGCCTGAAGTTTAGATGTCTAAATATCCCCAAAGGTAAAACCAAGTAAATGAAGAATGACTATTGGTTCAACTAAAATATGTAATGAAATTGACTCCATGCATAGAGCAGGTCTATCTGTATATATCTTGGATAGACAAGAATTGAATGAGAAGAAAGTGATCTGAATTTCCTTTGGGAAATTGACAAATATTTATAATGATGCTGAGCTTGATAAGGCTCATCTTAATATCAGTATTCTTCTCATGATGCTGTGAGTCATGGAGTACCATAATAATCTCTAAAGATTTAAAGTTGCAGGTCATCCAGAGGACAATGGAGAGTGGACAATGTGGGTAGAAGTAGGTAGCAATATAGTGTTAGTGAAGAAATGCTCAGGATAAATAATATAAAGAATTTCATCAGCTAGATGTATGTGGGGAAAGGGGGCAGGCTGATCAGCTTGAGAGATGACAAGTAACCTGTGCACTCCACTGGTATCCATGCAGTGTTCAGTGATCTTTAGAATGACCCTAGCACATTGGGTGGACCTGACCCCTTTTGGAGGATTTATGGAAAGACCTGGTTAGACAAGAGTCTTAAAGGATTAATTTTATTGTGATACGCACCATTGAAGGGAATACCTACTTAAATACAATCACAAATTTCATCCAACTATATATGATTTCATATGTTAGATAAGAAAATTATCATTAACATTGAAAGTTTTGTCACAGTGAAAATGAGACTAAAGAGGGGTTTGGGTTAGCTTACATGAAGTGACACAAAGAGATGTAAGTAGAAATAGTATACATGATGACTCCTACAAAATAAATGGAAACCATCATGACAAGTGGACACCAGTGCTGTGCATGCCCCAAAGAAGAAGTACAAGAATTCACCTCTTTCCTGTCTGTGAAGAGATTAGAGGCAATTGGAAATATTTGGAACATTGCCCATACTGTTGCACTTGATTAATGTAGTTTGCTGAGTTTTTGCTTTTTCTTTATTTTTTTAAAAGAGGTGGCTTTCAGGTGGGTAGGGAGGGAAAGGGATATGTTGGAAAATTAAGATATGAAAAAAATTTTTATGGAAGAATTAATTAAAAGTAAATTTTTTAAAAACAGTGTATCAGATAGGTTACCACAGAGCCTCCATTCACATTGCACAGAATACAGTATTTCATGAACACAGTTTTGGTTGAGATGCCAGTCAGTCAGACCTGGAATTGAGTGTAAGTTATCTGTTCTTATATCTGTCTTTGCAGGGTTTGCGAATTGGAAGAATTGGGAGAACTATCTCCTTGCTGGGAAAGTCTCCGTCGACAAATAGCTACTCAGTATCAAACCATCATACTAACTTACCAGGAAAACTTAACTAACTTACATCAGTACAAAGGTTAGTGGAATTAACCCTTGTTCTTCCAGGTGGCTTTACCTTTTTTCTCTTCAGAAATACGTCATCTGGATCTCAATAAATACTTAGTTTTTTTTTTCCCAAAAATTTATTAATTTATTTTTCAGTTTTCAACATTCACTTCCGTAAGTTTTAAATTTTCTCCCCCTTCCTTCCTACTCCCAAGACAACCCTTAGTTCTAATGACCTTATTGATCAGTTAAGTATTTTAAGTGGATTTTTATAGATTTTCATGTAAATAGGAATTTTCTAAGTATAAGCTTTTCAGATTTTATTTTAAAAGGTGAGCCTTGAGAGCTTAATTTAGAACATGACAGTTCTCTAGTGTCAAGCACCAAAAGAAAGGATTGAAAAGCAATATGATGGATAGACTATGTGGTCTCATCTTTGTCCAGAGTGAACGAAATCATAAGGACCCAAGTTACTTGTTATGAAAACATTAGGCTTCTGAATTCTTTAGTTTTGAATGACAGTTGAAATGAAAATGAGAATTGTGTAAGTTAGCAATCTATCTTTTAAAAATTCAAATGTGAAGCTAAAAAAATACCTTGCTATTTCTCTTTGGAAGAGAACTGTGGACAATTTTAACTTAAACACAAAATGATGGTGGGACTTCAGTCCATCTCATTTGATTCCAAATGGAATGGGTTTTAGATTTTAAAATATTATTTTCTATCACCTCAGTATTTTTGACCAAATATTCTCTTGTCTTGAAATACTTTCCTTCATCCTTGCCATGCACAAAGGTCCTAAGTATCTAATATAATTTCTCCACTGAACACTTAAAATTTACATGTGAAAAACATACTCATGACTGCCATCTCAGTTTCACGTACCTAGAGCTAAAAAGGACCTCAGTGACCTTCACGTATTTGAGTGAGAAGCCAAATGCCATAATTATGGACCATTGTTTTCCTTTTGAAGAAAGTGGGGAAAAATGAGTGAAAATGGTAAATGTGAAGAATAAATTATCCAACTGGGAAATCCCTTGTCTGAAGATAGATTACAGAGGCACTCAGCTGAAAACACTATTACCGACTGAAGAGCCTGTTTGCTTAATAGTTTTCTCTCTTTTCTCCTGACAAAATTAAAAGCCATTAACTTCTGACAACTTATAGTCTTAAAGAGTTCCATGGGACCCTGAAAGGTGAAGTGAATCATCCAGGGTCGCACAGCTAGTATATCTCAAAGACAGTACTTGGACCTAGGTTTTCCTATTGCCTAGTCCAGTTCTCTATTCACTGTGCCATCCTTCCTCTAAAACAAGAATTTTTAGAATAACCTGGAGTGTGTCAACTTGTTTTATTAAATATTTTTGATAATTGTATTTCAGTATAATTTATTTCCTTTGTAATCCCAATGTATTGTATTTTATGCATTTAAAATCCTTATTCTCAGAAAGGGTTCATAGATTTCACTAGTCATCCATCATACAAAAAAGATTAAGAGTCCCTGTTTTAGAATGAGATTATATTCTTTCAGTTAGATTGGGGGTTTTTCCAAAAATCTTTTGATTGGAATTTTTCTTGAGAAAATGGTGAAGTAGTTTTTCATTCGTGAAATGGACCCAGGTATATTCTCCTTTATCTTGTGATAGAGTCATTTGGTATAGATGTTGGAGTATTTCTATTGATTTTTTTATTGCTTGTTTTGCCCTCATTTTTACAGGTTGCAACCTCTTACTTATTTAGAAGACAATCTTCAAAAATTAGTATGTTAAAAAAAATATCCATCACCTTACACCCAGTCTAGTGGTGACCCTTCCTGAATAGCTAGGCTGGTTCTCAAACTCTGTTTTCTTTCTAGCTTAGACGAGTCTGTTAGAATTTTTGCTCTCCAGTGGTGCCCTCCATGCTATGGTATGGCGTTGGAGTAGGTCTTGAGTGAAGGATGAATAACCAAAATAAAACTGAGGACATTTATTACAAGATTCTTTCCAGTTTCTTTAGATTGACTAATCTGGGTGTGTGCGTGTGTGTGTGTGTGTTTTGTTGTTTAATGTATGAAAGTTTACCACATATTTCCAGAGCTTCAAAAGATGCTTTATGAACAGGTTTTCTTCCAAGATGGATAGGTGTTGTTCTAGTTGAGCTGATAGCTTTCATTTTTGATGTTAAAGTATCTCTGTGATTGGAGTTAAATCATTTCTGGCATAGCCATGTGGTAATAGAGTATGGCATATCCACCCACTTGCTTTGCATAACTCTATGACTCTCTATGAACATTTTAGCCAGAGCTTCCAAATGGTGTACTGCTGTTTCCATAGAGCTCTGATGACTTTCCTCACCCTTACTAACAGCATGTTCTACCTCAGCATCCTGGAACTAGTCTCCTGGCCAACACGTTGCCCTTTCTTCCAGTGTGTACACCCACCTGCCATCTGCAAGTTAAAATGTTCTTGTAGGCAAGTCAGAAATCTGCGAGCCACCATCCCAGCACACCTGACTGTATTCAGAAGCATGCTGATACCTTTATTTTTTAGGGTTTTTTTGTGCCATTTGCACATAGAGGATATTGTTTGTATAACATTTATCTTCTCTTTTTCCATTGCTTAAGGCCCCTCGTTTAAGGCAAGCAGTTTGAAAGCTGATAAAAAGTTGGAATTTGTACCCACAAATTTGCACATACAGAGAATGCGAGTCCAAGATGATGGAGCATCAGGTATTTCTTTTTCTTTTCCTTTTTATTAAGCCCAAATTGGATTTCTCTGATCCCTAGATAACTAAAATCTGTGATAAACAGGCCCTAGCATTTTTCACGTAATTTCCTGCTGGGAAACTCATAATAAGAAGTGTGAGGAGATGAGTGAATTTCATATATATTTCTTCCTCTTGAGTCTTTCAGCTCCACCTTCCCCTGGCCAGTTCTTTCTCTTAAGATCCTATAATAGCTAATCCTAGGTCTCTAGTAACGGTCCTCAAAGAAGGAGAAGTAGAAAAGGATTGCCTGATCTATTTCCATAACCCTATGTACCGTTCTCTTGGGTGAGAACCCATCTTTTGATTAGTAAAGTTTACAGACAACTAAGTTAGCTTTTTGGTGTACGTTGTAGCAATGCTCCTCCCTTTTTCCTTTCTTTCTTTCTTTCCTTCTTTCTTTCTTAGTTTCTTCTTTCCTTCCTTCTTTCCTTTCTTCCTCTTTCCCTCTTTTCTTCTTTTCTTTTTATTTCTTTGAAAAGGACCTCTGATTTTATTGGTACATGGAACTCTCAATGAGAAAATCACCTTTATCAATTTATATTGCCACTTGCTCTACAACTTAGGGTTAAGAGAGTTCTCTGGAACACTGTGAGGTTAAGTGACTTGCCTAGTGTCACACAGCCAGATTGGGCCAGAGATGAGATTTGAACAGGTCTTCTTGACTCTAAACGTGCTTTCCACCCACCATACCTTGGCTGCCTGTCAGTAATGCCCTTAAGGTTTATTACCAGACCCTAGATGCTAGTTTTCTTATTTCATGCTGGTTAGAAGCTACCATGGAAAGCTTGATTTGGGGGCTGTATGGGTTTGCAGACATGTGTGCTGGTGGTAAACCCAGAGTAATTGATGAGGCCTTTTTTTCTTTCAGATCAGAACTATGACATCATAACCATAGGAGCAGCCGCAGCACATTGCCAAGGCTTTAAGTCAGGAGGTCTTCGAAAACGACTGCACAGATTTGAAGAGACCAAGAAACAGTAAGTAACTATGGATCTTCCAGACCTTTGTCTTTGGCCAGTTTGAGCTGCTTCTGACTCCATGGAAGGAACTGCCTTGTGCAATCAATGTCGTTCTTTGTGTTTGTGTCAGGGAGCTGACTAGGTGATTGAAGGCATCAGAGTCTTTTTCTCATTTTCTTTAATTTAAACATTTAGTATAAATTACCTTTTTAAAGTTAATCTGACGTGGAAAATCATTTAGCAAATACGATTCTTTCTTCCTAATGAACCTGAAAGACATGGAACATATTATGTAAAATTACCCTTGAATAATGATAATAGCTATCATTTTTATAGAGCTTTTAAAGTTTTTTCAAAACACTTTACATATGATATCTCATTTAAATGAATAGCCTTTTGTAGGTCTGATTTAGTTATTTGAACCTCATTAAAATTTAATGAGTAGATTGGATAATATGCTCTGAGGACAAAAATTTGCCATTAGTTTCTAGGGTCAACAAGGTGGTGGGTAGTAGGGAGTCAAACCTAGTTGGTTTTGATAAATCACCACCCAAGTAAGTACTGATGATCCTCCCTCAAAGTAAACCTACTTTAAGTCTCCTTTGTAAGTTAATCAAGCAAGAATGACTTTGCAATCTATTCTTTTAGCATCCTAGTAACTGGAGTGATACAGAACTCAAAAGCAAGAAGGATAGTAAAGCCAGAAGACCAGTTATAAAATTGTGTACACAGTGAACTCAGGTCTGGGACCTACCTGAGTCTTTTCATCTGGGTGTGATGGGTACAAGAACATTGTGACTTGAGCTCAAAGGTGATATTTCCTCTTTTTGGTTGTTCAAGGAAGAGTTGCCCATTATCCTGCAACGTATGGGTCCTAATAACTTTGTACATGAATCTGGCCTAAAGTCTTTATTTCAGAGTTTTGGGGAGCAGTCATATCTTGAAGAACCTAGGAGTAGGAAGTCAAAGGAAAATGACCAAAATTACCATTAAAAGAAAGTTGAGCCAATGAGAAGTCCAAAGGAACTGAAGTGGTTGTACTTTGAAGCATAGAAATCTGACAGATGACTTTCGTAACGTGGTCATTTAACCCATACTAAGTGCTTACTATATGCCAAAAATGGTGCCCATCGTATTAATTGCTGGGAATATAAAGGAAGGTGAAAACATGGGCCCTCACCTCAAGGATTTCACATTATAATGGCAGAGACAACACTCAGATAATTTTGGATGTACATGGAAGGTAGTCTCAATAGGAAAGGCAATGGTAGTTAAATGGGAACAAAGAAAGACTTCCTTCAGAAGGTGGAATTTGAGCTGAATCTTGAAAGAAGTTGGGAAAGTTAAGAGGTAGAGATAAGAAGAGGAAGAGTATGCCAAGCATGGGGTATAGCTAGGGCAAAGGCATAGAATCAGGAGAGGAACTGTCATGTTTAAGGAACCACGGTTGTTCCCGGATTTCATAATTAGTGGAGGGAAGTAAAATGTAAGGAGACTTGGAAGGTGGGAAGGGTTTTAAAATTTAAATCGCCAAACAGAGTTTTTATATTTAATCCTGGAGGTAATAGGGAGCTATTGGAGTTTAATGAGATAGGAGAGGGAAGATCTATACTTTAGGAAAATCCCTTTCATCAAATAAATGAAAACCTGTGTGAAAGTTGCCTCACTAATGGTTGTCTGTTTCCATTAACAACAAAAATGGGAAGGAATGTCTAGGAAACTTTAGATATAGCCCTGCTTGGGTTCACAGGCTAGACTAGAACATCACAATAGATCGCTCTCAGCTCCTGAGTCAGTGCTGTCAGGAACTCTTCCTAAATATAGGCAGGCTGAGTAACTAACAGTTTACAATTCAGCAATTCTTAACAAGACTAGGAGACAGAATGAAGCCTTGACCTTAGCCCATCAGAGCCAGTCAGAAACCGTGTGCTCCTGTGGCTTCCTCACGTGCAGTTCTGTGATAAGCATTTGAGTTCATTCTTTGTTTATTACGATAGGGTTTGTGGAACTCGTTCACCCTGACAGATGCCCTGAAGAGAAAACTTTGACTTAGACTGTATGAGCAAGTGAGTTGTTCTGTAGCATCACTGCTCTGCCTCCATGAGGAAGGGAGGTAAGGTGAGGCAGGAGAGAGGGAGACCCAGGACTAATTGTGTTAACCAATTAATGAAAAACACTTTCCTGATATCTAGTGTCAAAAAATTCCTGCACAATATGATTAATGAATTTCCCCCAAGTGCTTGTTCCGTGCTCAAATATATGAGCTATATGTATATATTTTCATCCCTCCCTGACCCTTCCTCCTACAAATGTAAAAATAAATCATAGAACTTTAGGTTCACTCTGAGAATTTCTGTTGAGAACAAATATATCATTCTTGTGGATGAGTTGCCTGTGGGCTTTGAGCATGAAGCAAATGATTAATATTCCCTGACTCAGTTAACCTAATTTGGTCTAGAAATTTCACCTGGGGGGTTTTTGTTTGTTGTTGTTTTAAAGAAGTATTTTCAAAAAATCACTTGGCTTATTTTTGCATTTGTTTTTTTTTTCTCTAACAATCTGCTAACTTTAATTTTGATTCTTTTCTTTAGCAGTTATGAGGAATGTTGGTGAGTTTTCTGTTTGTGGAGAGAGTTTTTGTTGGGGGCTTTGTTCTTAAACAGAGAAATATTGTACCATATTTCTAAATGTACAGCGCTTTTTAAATGTTGTGTATTGTGGCACCGTTGTCTGTGTTGGTTTTAAGTAAACGTAGTTGTAAATGTGGTAGGAGTTCTTTTATTTTCCTCTTCCAACTGCAATTTTCTTAGATAATGAATAGCTAATTCCTAATTTATTTTTCTCTTTCAAAACTTCTCAACTTGAGCGTGAAGGATGATAGACTCTGAGAAAATAAATTGCTATTTCCCTTTAATAGGAAGAAAAATTTAAAAATCAGTATGTTTCTGCTTTGTCCTTTCTTGGACACTTTTGCCCTAGTTTAGAATTATTTTCAAACAATTTTCTTTTATAGTCATATCATACTGTCCCCCTCCCCATCAAACCACTGATGCAGAAAAAGATATCTTTCTCCTAGCCTGGGGTGGTAGAATAATTAGCAATGTCTTGAACAAGCTTTCTTAATCATTTTTGTGTCATGAATCTCTTTACCAGTCCATTGAAACTTAGGAACCCCTCTCAGAATAATGTTTGTTACCTGGATTCATAATTGAAGGAAATGCTAAAGTTCAGTTAGATGTTAATGAGAACAAAGATAAAATGTTTTCCCCCATTTCACACTACTCCCCCTCATTCTCTTCTCCGGATGTATAATTGGGTTTTAACACAACACGTATACAACATTAAAATGTTTGTTGCAGCATAGACTGCCTTTTTAATATAGTCATAATCATTTAAAGAAGGTAATTAGAATGCACATACATATCTTGCATCACTTTAATTTGTGCAAAGAACCTACCAAACAGAAGCTTTTCCCCTTTTTTCACCTCTCCCAAATCCTCTCTTTGAATGCTGGAAATTAAATATTGAAAACTAGTAGGTGAAAATATTGGGAATGAATTATTACATTCTTCCTCACCTAACATGGAAGGGACAGTGAAGTAAAGGCTTTTAAAAATCCATTTTGAATTTTTGGATTTAATAGCGTATTAATTCCAAATGGACAGCTAGCTATTTATTTGAAAAAAGTGATTGCAGATTGGAAAGTGGATGTTTGTAAATCTCATGCTGTGAAATGAAATTCTTATACTAAAACAGAGATCTGAGCTCCGTCTGCTGCATGGGCTTCTGGCAAATCCCTTGTTTTTGCATGTTCGCCCAATTGTGGGGATGAGAGATGGCTACCCATCTCTGTGAGTAGATTCTAGTTTACAGGGTAATAAAGGCTGTTTGGACCACATATACCTGTAGTGGAAATATGAGATGAACGCCACCTTTTGCTCTTCCGTATCTATCTCATCCTTCCATTATCCACACCCAGAGAAAATTAAAGTTTATCCTTTGAGGAGATAATTTCATTGCTCCTCTTTTAGGAAGAACATGTACCTTTTTAGACACTATCTCTGATTTTCCAGTTGTATGCAGTATGAATTGTAGCACTAGCTTTTCTTCTCTTAATTCTCCTTGCTCTCACAGATTTTTTTTGAAACTAGGAAGTATTTTTGTTGCTCTGGAGTCTTTGCTGAAAATACTTGTGTCTTTCATTTAGTCTTCTCCAGCCGGCAGCCGGACCTGAAGGCACTCACCCCTAAAGAAGAGGATTCTTCTTTTTTCAAAGGCAATATCCAAACCAGTCCACTCATTCTTACTGAAATTTATGGTCTGGCAGTGCCCACAATATGCTTTATGCCTTATTAGTCTGGATAATGGCCTTTGTTTGCCTAGTCGTGCCCAGGTGGAGTGAGGAGGAGGGTCAGAGATTTGACCAACCACTGAAGGGTTTAATATCTCTTAGCTCTCTCTCCTGACTTGACATTTCTTTTGCCGCAACAGCTGATAGATCAAAATAGAAAAATTCAGGATAGGAAAGACCTGGTACCTGGAGAGCAAAGGAAAAAAAATAGGTGCAATTTACTCATAGATTGGGAAGATTAGAGATGGAACAGAGTAAAGGAGGTATAAAATTGCTAACTGGCTAAATGAAAGGAACCCAAAAAAAGGGATTTGTTAGCAAAATCCACCACTGCAGTCTGTAGAGAAGTTCCCCTTAGTTCTCCTTTATTACTGTTTTCAGTGGGCATAAACAGCTGCTAATTCTTCATTTGAATGAAGTTTTGACAGAGAGATAAACTTAATTGAAAGACAAAGAGCCTTGGGGTAGTTATTCTTGGTTATCTAGGGGGAGATGATTGGGTTCAGCAGAGGGGAAAAAACTACTGAATTATTGGACTATTCTAAGTATCACTTTCAGATCTTTCCTTCTTTTTTTCAGTACCTCACCCAGCTGCCAGTCAATAATATACGCACCACAAGATATCATCAGAGCAAAGGAGATTATTGCCCAGATTAACACCTTAAAAACCCAAGTCAGTTACTATGCTGAAAGGCTGTCAAGGGCAGCCAAGGATAGATCATCTAATGGCCTAGAAAGGACGCTTGCCATCTTAGCAGATAAGGTATGAGAATAACAATACTTATATTTTATTTTTAATTTAATAGTTCTTTATTTTTTCCAGTTACATATAAAGACAATTTTCGGCATTCATTTTTTGGAAAGATTTTGAGTTCCAAATTTTTCTGCCTCCCTGCTCCCCAAGATGCCAAGCAATCTGATATGTTATTCATATGCAATCATGTAAAATGTATTTCCACATTACTCAGGTTGTAGTCATGTAGTAGAAGAAACAACAAAAGGGAAAAAAAACAAAAAGTGAAAATAATATACTTCAATCTGCATTCAAACTCCATCAGTTCTTTCTATGGGTGTGGATAGAATTTTCCCTCATGAATCTTTCGGAATTGTCTTGGATCAGCGTATTGCTGAGAAGAACTAAGACTGTTGTAGTTTATCATTGCACAATGTAACCGTTAACTGTGTACAACGTTCTGGTTCTGCTCACTTCACTCAGCATCAGCAAAACTTATGTTTTAAAAAGGGAGTATGGTATTGACGATATATAGTAAAGTCACACCTGGTAGGAGTCTACATCACTGAGAAAATGCTAAAATGTTATACCTGAAAGTGACTTCAGTAATTATCCTTTTATTTTCTAAAAGAGAAGACCCAGTGAGATTAAGTGACTTCCCTAGCTAGTAATGAAACATTATTTCAGAATCATTGAAGTTAAAGTGTTATCGTTAATTCCCCACAATTAATGATAAGAGCTGACTGTTAACAGATATAGAAATTTGGGACCAAAAGGAAAATAATAGGCATAGTGTGGCATAGTGGAGAGAGCACTGGATTTTGGGTCAGGAAGGATCTGGGTTAAAGTCCTACTTTAGACAGTAATGGGTGTATCTCTTAATTGGTGCCTCAGGTTCTTTAGCAGCAAATTGAGGGAAAGAGTTGAACTCAAAGGACCTGCTTTGAGTTTAGTTGATTCCTTCCTAAATCAGATGATGCAAACTTATATTGAAAAGAATCACTGTTTTGTCTCACAAAGATTTACTAAGAGTTTTTTTGTTTTGTTTTGTTTTGTTTTATGTGCTAGGTAAGAGGAATCCAAAGATAAAAGACAAAGTAACTCCTGTCCTCATGGAGCTTATACTACGCCATTGCTTTTTAGGAGAATTTCTCAGCATCACAGATGACATTTCCCAGGAATCACAGTACTGCTACCTAGGGTTCACCTATGAGTCCTGATGTTGAAAGGAGCCCCAAGAGTCCCTTGAGAGTCTTTGAAAGGCAACTGTGCCATACTGAAAAGAGAAGTGGCTTTGAAATTGGAAACCTAGGTTTAAGACCTGGGACTGAAAGTTACCAGGATGGATGGAGAGCAGTACTTCCCTATTGAGTTCATCTGAGTTTGGTCTTATAACCTCTATCTGTCATTTTAGTCCCTCTTTTATACCACAAGTATTATAATGAAAATCCCAAAGTGTGAACACTTTGATCTTGGAAAATCCCTTCTGTGGGCCTCTGGTTCCTTGTCTGTCAAGTGAATCTGTAAATGGATTAGGTTAGATGGCCTCTGAACTGCTTTCCAGCTCTAACGCTAAAATCCTCAGCATAGAGTAGTGGAAAGAGCATTGGTCCTGCAAGTCAGACTGCCTGGGTGCTATTCCAGATTCGGTCACTAACTTGATGTGTTACCTAAGGAAGTCACTTTACCCCTCTCTGCCTCAATTTCCTCATCTATCAAAAGCTGATAAGATCTACAGCTATATCACAGACAGGGCTGAGTCTCCAAGCAGATAATGTAAATCAGAGGTGTCAAACTTAGAGGAGAATCAGATTAAAATGTAATTGAGAAATGTTTCACACAAAAAAATCCAAATGCATAATTGTGGTTTTCTGACTCATACGCAGCTGGGAACCTGTTTCTGATGCACATGAAGGCTGCATGCTGAAAATATCAGCAGTAATTCTTGATCCAGGTTTCTAGTGTTATGTGTTAGCAGAGTATCTTAAGACATTTCTTAAGTCTTCAGGCTGTGAGCTCCTTGAGGGCAGGGGACTGTCTTTTGCCTTTCTTTGTCTCCTTTGAACTTTAGCTTAGTGGGAGGCACATAATGGGTGCTTAATAAATGCTGATTAGCTGACCAACTGACTTACTTTATGCCTAGTGAAAATCAAAAGGGTCTGGAATATGTGCCCACAGATAGCTTTGGAGCTAGTATCATAAGAACCACTACCCTTTTTTTTTTTTAAATCACTAGTACTTAATGAATTTTACTGAGGAACATCATGTAATCTAATTGGGTCGAAGAAGCCCATGTCATTTCCCATCGGTCTTATGAGGCAGGATTTCTTCTAAGTAATCTTTAGGCAAATAGAAACCTGTTTTCTTCTTACAGGCTTTCAGAAAATGTGAGTCTACATCCTCTTTCAGTTATTCTTGACCAGGGATGGGGAACCTGCAGCCTCGAGGTTACATGTGGCCCTCTAGGTCTTCAAGTGTGGCCCTGGACCTCTTTGCAGTTTGAGATTCAGAGCTGCATGTGAGGACCTAGAGGGCCACATGTAGCCTCGAGGCCGCAGGTTCCCCACTTCTGTTCCTGACTGTTGGGTTGGGAAGATCTTCCTCCAACTCTTAAATTTATCATGTTGTTGTGTACTTTTATAATGTGACTATGTCAAGAAGCCCTGGTAGTACTTGTATTAATAGTACTGATGATTAAGATAGCTGATACAAATAGTTCTTTAAGTTTTTTTTGTTCAGTTGTTTCAGTTGTGTCTGTTTGTGACCCTATTTAGGGTTTTCTTGGCAAACGCTGGTGTGGTTTGCCATTTCCTTTTCTCCAGCTCATTATACGGATGAGAAGAATGAGGCAAATAGGGTTAAATGACTTCCCTAGGATCACATAACTAGTAAGTATCAGAGGTGGTATTTGAACTTGAGTCTTTCCCCAGCCTGACTCTATCCACTGTACCACCTAGCGGCCCTTAAGTTTTGCTAAATCCTTTATGTATATTATCAGTCAGGCAGTCAGCTCACATGTACCGAGTGCTCACTCTGCCAGACACTGTGGTCACTGGAGATACAAAGACAACAGTGAAAGAGTCCTTACCCTCAGTGAACTTTCATGCTCAGGCATCATGTGGACATAGAAGGATAGGAAAAGGTAACCTTAGATGGACAATGTTCATAGTAGGACAGATCGGGAAAGATATTGCTTAAGCTGAGTCTCAAAGGAAAGCACAATTCCAAGAGTCAGAACTTCATGGAACGTTGTGAGATAGGTATTTTTGGTATTATCGTCTCCATTTTAAATATGAGTTAGCAGAGACTTTAAAAAGATTAAGTGGTTTGTCCTTGAATCACATTACTGGTGCATGTCAGAGGTTCATAGCTCAAGAGTGAGAAGGAAGCATCCAGTTCAAGTATTCTTAAGGTCCATAATGAAGGTTTGTGTATTTGTATGGGGGGAAAAAAGAACATCTTTATTTTCACTCACCTCTAACTAGAATTTAGTATTTCTTTAAATGATTTTAAAACTCTGTAGGCTCTGTTTTTGGTTTTTCTTTGTGGAGGTGGCAATATGTAAGGTAGGAATGTATTACCTTCTCATAATGTACTCATAAGGATTCCTTCTCATAAGGAGAGAAAAGAAAACTGGCAGAAGACCAGCTCACATTAAGGAGGTGAAAAGGCTTAGCAGTAGCCTGTGTTTATGTTTTTTTCTCAGACAAGACAACTGATTACTGTCTGTGACTGTAAATTATTGGCTAATTCAATACATGGACTGAATGCTGCTAGACCTGATTACATTGCCTCCAAAGCATCTCCCACTTCAACTGAGGAGGAGCAGGTGATGCTAAGGAATGATCAAGACACTCTCGTGGCAAAGTATACTGGAAGAAATAGTCGCTCTCTCCATGCAGATTGGCATGAGGCAGAATGGGTAAGTGCTAAATATCTACTGGTACCACTAGATAGAAAAGTAAAGGTGTGTTCTTATGTTCTTACTCTTGGGAGATTCTATTTAGGGAGACTGTCTTTCCAAGTAGACCATGGTTCCCCTTCCCTAAATAATGCTTTCCAAACCACCTTGTTTCAGATTGGACACTGCCCTTACCTTTAGGCCCTATTGAGTGTCAGATGTCCAAGTGTCTGGCTCTTGGCCAAATTAGGAAGCAGAATCATGAAGGAAGTAAAGCAGTCTTTGAAGCCTTCAAAATCCCTCTTCCTCAAAGCACTGTTGTACCTATGGTGTGCCTTAAAATCACTCGATGGCCTATAGTAATCTATCCATGCCTGTGAAAGTCATCTGGTTCTTGAGAATTATTCTCAGATTTCTATCCTTTTTGAAAACAAAAATGTTTATTGAAGTCTTAAAAAAATAAATTGTGGTCATTTCTCATTGACTGCTCCTCTCCCCATTCAGTAGACCAACAAAAACACAGTTAAGTAAAACAAAGCAACATATTGACTCTTATCTTTGAAGTATGCCTCATTCTAGTCATAGCCCACCACTTCTCTGCTCTTTAACTCTCAGTTCAAGAGCCCTACTCTACTTGTACTCTTCTTTCACTTAATTTATCAGAGGAAAAAAGAAATGAATCTTATCTCCTAATTAACACTAAGTAGTATCTGTTGATTTTTAATCACTTAGGATTACCTTTCCCTTGGTACTATTATCCTTTATATTTTAAATTATCATGCCTGGATAGCATAATTCTTTAACAGAAAGCACATTTTCCCATAGTATCACTCTCTGGAATGGGCATAAAAATAAAAAGCAATGAATTATTAGGTTCTCTAATTCTTCTTAACAGTTCCTTTGGGATCTGTAAAGAACCAGCACCTCCTTTTAAGTAACTAGACACCCTCACTGTAATGACAGTAGATATTAATAGTTAAGGACAAGGAACTGGAAGAGTAAAACTCTGAAGTATGAAAGAAGATAACCCACTGTGTTCCTCCTGACCCAAGAACCCTTGATTCCCTTCTAATATTCAGGGTTCCGTGACACTGCAGTTTTCTAAGGTCTCCAGAAGCATTTCTCATATCAAGCTTGGGAAATAGTGTAGTAGAGTTCTGTTTTTGTTGTGAGAAAGCAAAATGTTAACAAATGGGTCCATAATTACGGTAGGACTGAGTGTGTTCTGTGGGTGCAGACTTTGGTTTTAGGTAAATTCTTGGGACTTGGGGATAACATTGAGAAGTGGTCATTTTGGAAAGAGTAAGGAAGGCATTTTTTTCCCTTTTTAAGGAAAAAGTTTGGTTGAATGTTGACAAAAGCCTGGAGTGCATCATCCAGAGAGTCGACAAACTTCTCCAGAAAGAGCGATTGCACAGTGAGAGCTGTGAAGATGTTTTCCAGTGTGATGTCAGTGGGCCTAGTAAGAAAGGTAATCGGGATAATCGAGCCTATTGGATAAGACCGGAATCCTCACATGCATCCTCATCATGCTCCTTCTCCATGTCATCTGCTGCATTCCATTCTCATTGGAGCACAAGTGCGTATGGGTCCATGCTTTTCGCCTTCTGTTGCTTTTTTTTCATTGCTATATCATTGTTTGTTTTTTTTTCCATTTGTCTTTCCAAACCTCTTTTTAAGCATACCTTTGACTCAGAGTGCAAGAATAGTTGTCACGCATGAGTAGGATATTTCAGCTAAGCTTTTTTTGTGCTAGGAGGTGTAATCTGAGGGCCAAGATTCATGTTAACATTTTGAAAATCGGAATCTGATGTATTAGGGTACATCCTTGGCAATTTCTAAATCCCAGGGAAGAGCTATGACACTTGCTTATTTTGGAAAGCCTGCTATGCTTTCCAGGTGTTTTCTAGACCTTTTAATACCAACGCTATTTAATACACAAAGGTGACTTGGGCCTGCAGGGAGTGTGATGTTAAACTTTTCATTTGATAAAGAATGGAAGAGTCAAATTGGGAAGAAACTACATTTAGAGAGGCCAAAAGACTTGTTGTATTTTTTTAAAGACCTGATTATAAGCCTAGTGATTTTAATTAGTTCTCTTTTCCTAGCTAAAATGTGACATACCTAGAAGTTGATCTTGACAGTATGCTAAATTCGTATAAAACTCAAAGACTTTGGTGGAATTATTCATTACCGTACTCTAAAGATAAATTCCCATTGGGTTTCTTCTATTTTAGTACCATCACTGCATGCTTTCTAAATAGCAGAGGGAACTCAGGATAGCAACCTATGCTTGCTGTCTTCCTGAAATGGATACAATAAAGGTCCCATGTGCATGGAAGAGCAGCTAGATTATTTCTTCTCTTTAACCCTTCTATGTTAGGTTTAGTAGTGTGAACTTGTATGGTCCAGTTAGAATGCTCCAGATGGAAGACTCATGCAGTGAAGTCTTTGGTTTTTTATCAAAAGAGTTTAACACATTATAATTAAATCCTGTTTCTGAATCAAGAACTATTATAAGTAAAGAAATTTATTCCTGGTAAATAAGTACTCAAATCCTCCTTCATTTATAAAGTTCTTTTCACCTGAACATATCCTACTCAAGATGGGATTTAAACACAGTATTTTGTTTGAGCCTGACCTTTTGGCAGTATTCATATCTTCCACCTGTTTCATCCACAAGGAAATGTTTGCACTTGCTGAATATGTAGTTGGTACATGTATTTGTTTTGCATTTGTACGTATTTTTGATTCATATTCATTTGACTTTGATCTTAGGATTTTGTCATTTTTAAAATAACAGTTTTCAAAAATGTCAAATAAGTAACTGTGACTTTTTAAATAGATAAAATATATGTTTAATAAGCCATAGTGCATATATATATATATACATATATATCCATAATTTCAGTGTTATCTTCAGGCACAGTTAAATGTTGTAAATATGCCAGCATATAAAATACATTTCTTAGTAGATGCCTGAACAAGTGTTTATTTCTGATGTGTAGAAGTAGACTTTTATAAATATGCCTACCATGAAAATCAGTTTTCCTATAATTGTTTGTCTTAAATGCATGTTTCAAACGATTTTTATTTGCTGATCCAAACACAGGAAGATGTATGAAACCATATGCCATTAAAATAAATGCCATGCAGATTTTTAGTTTTAGAATTTAATTTATCAGAAAAAAAATCCTCCAACTTCTAAGTAATCTGAAGGATTAGAACTGAAGAAGTGTTGGTGAATGTACATTCATTTTATTTTATTAATTGATTGATTGATTTTTAATTTTCAGCATTCACTTCCACAAGACTTTGAGTTCCAAATTTTCTCTCCATCTCTCCCCTTCCCCCATCCCAAGACAGTATGCATTCATGATGTATGTTTAAAAGGTAGACCTCTAGACCATTTCAACAAGTGTTGGATAAGCTTGAAGTTTAACCTTTTAAAAAATAAATTTTTAGTGATATATTTTGTTTTATGTTCCCTACATTTCCCAGCATATCCCTATCCTAACCTTTCCTAGAAAATAATCCTTTATAATTAATTTTAAAAGAGGAAAAAAGCAATTAAGGAAAACTAATTAACGTATCAAAAAAGTCCTAAGTTGTCTGCTGTGTTCTATGGCCATAGCTTCCCACTTCTGCAAGGTAAGGAGGTGCATTCTTAGAACTCTTCTTTTGGGTAAGCATAGTCATTATAATTTCACAGCATTCAACTTCAGGGTTTTTTTTTAATATAACCTTTTGTACTATATTCAAATGATTGTGGTAGCTATTCTGACTTGGAGTTTGTGCTACACAAAAAAACTTTATTAAGTAACTACTCTTTCTTCCTTTTTTTTCTTTTGTTAAGTGGAGTTAGCACCTTTAAGTCCTCATTTTCTACTTTCATCCTTGATCTTCAACCTCACCCTTTAAAGAGAAGCCTGACATGACTCTCTGCTGGGCACTATTTAGGGCTTGTTCAGCAGAAGTACCTGGCTGTGTAAGGAAGCCTGTACATTGGAAAATAAAGGCAAGACTTGTAATAGAGGTTAAGCAAAAATCTGCCCCCCAGATATGTGGATATGCAGAATTTGGGAAAGTGACCATTTCTGCAGCGCTTCAGAACTTAAGAACTTAAACCATTTTCTTTCTTTCTTTTTTTCCTCTTCACTCCAAGTACTTTAACAGCAACACACTGCTATTTATTCACCAGTTTTGAAGTTACTTATACTACCTTTCTACTCTCTGGGCTTATGCCTTTGATGAGTCATTCTAAATTTGAATTAATATTATTGAAATTCTCCAGTGGATTGAGAAGTTAAATTTATGTTTAGACATTGATGTCACTTTTATGCCTGTTTCTCCACCTCCCTCCCTCTTTGGGAAGCTGGGAGTAGGCTGAAAGTCTTCAAATTATAAGACCATTACTTTTTCTTTTTCCCCATTCCTAAAAATTATCCATGGCATTATTTGTCAGGATTAAATTTCTAATCTTCATGTCTCCTTTTATTGTCCTTCGTAAATGAAGATCTCTTCCTACTTAACGTGAAGAGTGACCAGGGAGAAACAGTGTCACCAAGTTTAGGACAAAGGATATAGTCCTCTCCTCCCTTACTTCTTCCCTTATTGATTAATTTAGTTATCCAAGAAAAAAATGGCTGTCTTTCAGCCTACTCAGCATACTTAGAAGATGCCTCAGCAGCTTTCTCAGAAACTGGTTTCTGAATACAGCTGACTTCTCTTTAAGACACTAGTGTATTTTCTGTGAGTAAATAAATAGAAATAAATATGCTATGGGCCAGAAACTACCTCTCTCCTGCCACTTGTTTTTAACTGAAAGCTAGGGAACCAAGGCGGCAAAATCCAAAATGGAGACTTCTTCCTAATATCGTTTTTAAGTGTGATATCTTTGAGGTGTCAGATTCAACTGAATAACATACCTAGAGGATCAACAAAGAAGTGAAACTGAAATGAACACTTCTGGCTGGGCATAATCGCTGTTGCTGGGGAGGCTGAGGATGGTGGATTACTTGAGTTTGGGGATTCAGAGCTGCAGTAGGACTAAAGCTGATCATGTGTCTACACCAAGTTAAGCACCAATAGGGGGAGACCCCAGGAGCCAGATGCCACCAGGTTTCCTAAAGGAGAACTAAACCAGCCCAGTTTGTTAATAGAGCAGATTAAAGCATCTGTCCCTGTCCAGCCTGAATGGTATAGAGTGACCCAGTCTCTCCCCCTAGGTCCTCCCCCCCAAAAAAAATCTGCTTCAAGTGCAAGGCATAATATAGGTAGGTAAAATGTTGTTAAATTATTAAATTCCCCCCCCCCCCCCCATCCCCAAGGCCCAAAGAGCAGAAATTTTTGCTAATAGTTGTTGAGTGTAAATCCAGAAAATGAAGTGTTTGTTTTTGGCATAATGGTTTCATTACTGAACCTTATTAAGTTTGAATCTCAAAAATACTTCTTCCAGAATAAGAGAGAAGGGGCATTAATCCAGGTAACTGATTTTGAATTTCATTCTTTGTTAATTAGATCCACAAATCTCTATGGGTCTTTCATTGTATATTTGCTTGCAAATGTAACTTTTCCATATACAATGTGATTCATTTATAAGCTTTCCAAAGGCTCATGTCACATTGTAATGTTAATTCTGTCCTAATGAAAATTTTGTGTTTAAGTATTGATGAAGAATATGAACAGTCTACAAATGGTAATTAGAATGTTTCTCTAAAAAGAAAGATCCTTATTCATATTAGCAGTCTGATTACATTAATGTTACCCTTTGTTATGTGGTCAATCAATCAGTAAGCATTTATTGAGTGCCTACTATGTGCCAGGTGCTGTGCTGAGCTCTGGTCAAGTCTAGCAAATTGATGGCCAATCTTTTGCTATTTGTTCAGCTGCTTTACTGAAAGCTGTTTATGCCCTTGCCCTAAGCATTTGAGTTGCTTATGTTTAAACTGTGTTGCTGCTACTTAATCATGCATGTTGCACCTCCATTTCTGTGCAGATAGCAGCCCCCCTCCTGAAGAATCCAGCCCAGGTATGTGTGTTTTCCATTCATGGCTTCTGCAGATTTATACTTTGTGTTGATATTTAACATTTAGGGTAGCATTTATAACTAAATTAGCAAAAATTATTTAAGATGTCTAAATAGAGAAACAAGTCATAGTGGATAGGAAGCTGGATTTAAAGTCAGGGAACACTGGGGTTCAGATATCATCTCAGACACTTGCTATATATTTTGTATCAGTGCTTCAAAGAATTTGTGATGGCCTCTGTGTTTGTATTCCTTCCACCAACGCATATCACAAACTTTCAGTGCTATTGTACATGGCTTTTATGAATTACTAATAGACAAAAAGAAATTATCACCAAAGTGACTACTCTACTAGTAATAAATTTGCACAACCTTAGCAAAATTGGTTTACCAGCTGGCCTGTAGTCAAAGCCTTTTTCAGCTTGGGTTCTGTTGATAATACCCTCAGGAACTCAGAGTTAAACTCCATAATGAAACATCAGGGTCCTTATATGAATTTTTTAGGGAAAGATTTTGAGCTGATAAGGAGCAAAAAGTAGTTAATTCCACCTAAATATGATTAAGACAGGACAGTTTCCATTTTCCTTTGAGGCTCACTGTTAGAGATATCTTAGATAGTGGTAACTATCTAGTTACATTATTTTTTTTTGGAGTGAGAAACATGGGAATGACTAGACATGTAATTTCATTGGTATTAGAAAACTTCCTTTGGGGAAACACCCCCTAACAATGATTATCTGTAGCTGTTTTTTAGTTTACTGTGGTAGCAAACTGCCAAGTTTTAGAAGCTACTGTGAGGAAGTCGTAGATTGGCAGCTCTGGGGAGGGGAGGATTTTTAGAATGAATTCGGGCCATTGGTCTAATCTAGATTGTCTCTAGACCTATCCCTGAAATAGTCTTTAGGCTTTGAAATATTCACCTTTGTAATGGCTCCTCATCCTTATTTTAGATATGCTATTTCTAGAGATTTTCAAATTACATATGAAGTCATATAGAGTCCCCTCTGTGAAACATATTGTTTGTGTGACCTGTACAAGTTATTGGACTCCTTGATGCTCTATGCTGCTCTCTCAGATTATAAGTTTCAGAGAAGGTGCCAACATACATTTAGAAGGAATTTAATATCCTGTGCCAACGAATTCATTGCTTCAGTTTATTCACATAAATTATATTTATGTAAAGTTATTTATTTTTGCTGGAATAAAATCAATGCACAGAAGTTAAGTAGTAAAACTACTTGGTTATCAGTCTTTATAGCTTGACATGAGTTGATTTTTCATTTTTGTGTGTGTTAAATTTACTATATTTAAATTTCCAGTTGTATAGGAAATGTTTATTACATAAGAAAGGACCTTTTACTTACTGCCCCTCAATCAGCTGCTTTGGATGCTTGATGAAAAATTCCTCTTCTAGATTTCTTCAATAGCGTTGTTTGTCATCTTTGCTTTATCTTTGGGATTTTCATTTTTTAAAGATACTACAGAGCACTTATGATGAAAATAAACTGCATGAAACTGTAGAATTTTAGCTTTAGAAGGGCCTTTTAGAGGTTGACTATTTCAGCCTTCTCATTCCACACCTGAATCTTTTTTATAGTGCCCCCACTGGTCCAGCTTCTTTTAGTACTGAACACATCAATTTATTAGGAAATTCTCTCTTAATATTGAGTCAAAATCTGCTTTTACTCATTGATCTTAGTTCAGTTCTATTGAGCTATTTGTGCAAACAAACCCATGTATTCTGTTTATCTTCTTGGCAACTTTTAATATAATTGAAGATAGTTACCCCATCTCCCATTCTTTTACATAGTAGGAATGTTCTGGCTTCTTTTCTCTGCCTCTCTTAAATGTGGTTCCCAGTATTGAACATAGTTTATCATGACTATAACATGGCTGATTTAAAACAAATTTTTTTCAAGATAGAGTTTCACTTTCATTTTTGCCATCCTAGATAGACAAGACCACATAGAATTCACAAATTGAATTGTGAGATCTCAAGGCCCTTTCCAAGTTTGAGCTTCTATGATAATCTCTTTTCACATTATGAAAATAAACTTAATTGTATGTATAAGCTTATCAAAAGGGGAGAAGGGAGAAAGCTACTTAAAATTGATAATCACACAGAAAACAGGGAGACAAAAAGAATCTTAATTTCTACCCACTGCTAAAGTGATCAGCTCCTAAAAAGAAAATTACCCTTTAGTTCAGAGATAACAGCTGAATGGCACTGACATCAATAGACAAAGTCTGTAGGAGAAAAACCAAAAATGTGTTCTAAAAAAATCATAGTTATACCATCATAAGAATTTGAAATTGGGAGGAAGCATTAAGAGCATCTAGCTCTCCCCATCCCAATACACTTTTTACAGACAAGGAAAAAGCTCAGATTTTTACAGATGCATTACAAAATGCAGTTAGTAATAAAGTAAGTACTAGAACTTTAGTTTTCTGACTCCTAGTTCAGTGCTTTTTTTGTCATCACAATTAAATTAGTACAAATTTTCTATTCTGGACTCTGAATTTAGACTTGCCCTTTTCCTTTATAGGTATGTGCTTATGGACACATGTACTTTTAAAAACCTACTTATATAATTAGAGCATTTTCAAAATTTGAACTTTCTTTTCTATATGAAAATTTATATTAATGAAAACTTGAGGGTTTTTTGGTTTTGTATGACCCCCTCTAGTATTCCAGTGAAAATGTCATCTCATTGATGTGAACATTGCCTACATCAGTGCAGATCACAACACATCCGTTGCCTGCCCATCCTGTCTGCCTCTTGTCCATGTCCAAAGTTGTCTGTCCCCTGGACCCCTGAAAAAAAGAATTGTGATCCATCTCTTTCTTAGTTTAGTGCTATGAAATATGTTTAATAGCTCAGAAGAAGCAGAATGTGGTTATTGCCTTCACTTCCCTTTCTTACATGAGGCTAAAAGGTCACTTGCTCTTTTGGTGAGCATACTGTTTACATTCACTTTCTCTAGTGAGAGAGAAATTAGTCCATCAGATTTTTGTTGCCTCATAGCTTCCAACTTAGTTGGGTGTCTTTTATTCAAGGCACTAGTTTGTCTGATGTATGATGATTAGGCTCGTGTTGTACAACATTTTGTTTGGTATCATCTGTTTACCCAGTGTGTGTAATAAAACTTGCATTTCTGGACTGGGGCTACTTTTAAATATCTATATCTGATAAAAAAAAAGCAACTCCTTTTGAAATACTTTGAAAATAGAAAGGGGAAAAAACAAAAAGCCAAACCATCCTTCTAATCTTGTATCTTTTCCCCATCAATATTAAAGAGTTGTTTTGACACAATGTCTGTATTCTCCTATGAGAAAACTGGGACAAAAATATATGTTTGAATATTGAGGTAGCAGTGGAAATTAGGGAACAGAACAGGAAAAAAATATGAGAACAACAAAAAAAGGATGTGTGAAAAAGACTTCCTTTAGAATAGGAAAAGTGAGACTGAAAGGAACATTTAGAAAACACTTTTTGTTAATAAGAGGAAGGGCAGAAAGGAAGGGGGCAAAAATTATCCTGTTTTTCAGAAAGGTCATCTGCCTTAACTTAAATATTGATTTATAAAGGAGCTCCTGAGGAACCCCTTATTCTGCTTTGATAGATGGATGCCTGTGCGACTGATAGGTTAGCTGTTATACATTGAATAGTGACTGATAGGATAGCAGGTAGACAATGAGTAGCTGTCTTTTTTTTTTCTTACCCTAAAAAGCATGTTTAGGATTGATTGATCTTGCCACCTTTATTGCCATAGTGTTTTGAATATATCATCTATATTAGAGTGTAGTGTATCAGGGCAGGTAGGTGGCACAGTGTGCCAGGAGGACCTGAGTTCAAAAATCACTTAACCCCGATTGCCTCTTCTGCCCCCCCCCCCCCCAAAAGAATGCAGTATAACTCGCTGAGTTACCTAGGAAGGCCACTATATTAGAAGTTAGAAAACCTGGTTGGTTCTTGTTTAATTTCTTCAGTTTATCATCTGTGTGCCTAAGGTTGGGTTGGGAAGAGAAAATGGATGGGGTTGGAGGAGAAAATAATTAAGGGACAGAGCTAGTCAATGGGTAAACTGAATTAATTTTGCTCCCTTTCAGAGCCTGATTCTTAACATGCCGTCTCTTCTTTTCTTTCACACAACTCCCACTATCCAACACGCTTAGGTGAATGGAGTGAGGCCCTTTACCCCTTGCTGACGACACTCACAGATTGCGTAGCCATGATGAGTGACAAAGCCAAGAAAGCAATGGTCTTCCTGTTAATGCAGGACAGCGCTCCAACAATAGCTATGTACCTGAAGCTCCAGTATCGCAGGGATGTTGTCTTCTGCCAAACTGTAAGCCAAAGGATGTTGTTGTAACAGAATAACTGTTAGATGAGCAGCTCCCTAGCCTAGTGGCCTCTGGAGAGTAATCTTTTAAAACCAACTGACTCCTCATGAATTTTCCCTCCTTCTCTTTCATCTTGGAGGGCAACCCCACCATTTAATAATAACTGAATTACCCCAGTGTCAAATTTGTTTCACAGCAAAATGAAAATTTCCAAACTTGCTGAGACTTGAGACAAAAAGTCAGTGATGCCTCCCTTTTTGCCCCCATATTTAGCATGGGCTTTTCATTGTGTTAGCCCTGGCTAACAGGAAATGCACACCTTCTGGTTCTGATGTCAGAGTAGGTTTTGAGCCAAGGATTTAGCAGCATTTGTATAAGTCAAATGAGTTTTTTTTTTCCAAGCCTTTGAACAGAATGATCATCAAATATAGTGGAATATACTTATAATCCCTTCTATTGGAGAGGTTGAGGCTGATAGATGATTGAGCTACTAGAGTATGGCTAAAGCCAATTGAGCATCCACACTAAGTGCAGCATCAAGTCTCCAGGCCACCAAAGGAGGAACTAATTGACCTAGGTTGGAAACACAGTAGGTTAAAGCTTCAGTAGGAGGATTGGGATGAGTGGATGTTGCACTTTAAGCATGGG
Organism: Notamacropus eugenii; assembly: GCF_028372415.1. NCBI lineage: Eukaryota > Metazoa > Chordata > Mammalia > Diprotodontia > Macropodidae > Notamacropus > Notamacropus eugenii. Next base: position 405,798,890 of record NC_092876.1, on the reverse strand, counting down.
CAAGATAGGGGAGGTCTTGTCACAAGAAAAAAAAACAACCATAATACACAGAATGACCTAAACAGAGGGGTGTGGATATTTACTATCTTCAAAATCCATTTTCCCCTTGATTAGGCTACGTTAGCCCAGTGGCTTGCCTGGATTTCTTATTTTAATCATTTTCCTTATCTTTCTGTCTAAACAGCCAAAGAAAGAGTTTAAATTAATTTGAAATATTAATTAGGTACCATTGTGGAAACATCACTGGGTCTTTAGGTGAGGAGTGCTTTGTTTCTCATCAGGGGCTGACCCCTATGAGAAGTCTCATACTGAATAGGATAGAACAAAGTGAACACATTTCTAACCCAGCACTTGTTCCCTATCCTATGTCACTTCATGGGAATCAACAGGGCTTATAGTGCTCTCAAAAGGTTGTTTAAACTTAACGGGATCCTCAGAGTGACTTCAGAATTCATTCAGTTTTCCTAAAGACCTTCAGATAACAGATATTTTTTGACTGAGTCAGAACTGTCAAGGCCTGAATTTAATTGATCTCTTGGGTTGAAAAACCAGGGTTTAAGGAGAATAGCAGGCCATCCCACTCATTGTGTTCATCATCCCATGCCCCTTCTGCACCTCTGTGCTCTTTGACCAACATCCCCAAAATTAAGACATTTACTGTCATTTAGTCGTCCTAGGAGGTCCTGAGGCTTAGGAATTTCATGTCTGTAAATTGCTTTGAGTAATAAAGACAAAGGAGCTTATTACCTGAAGGCAGAAGCATGTATCCTTTTGTGTGTTGCTTTAGTGAGGCAGTGTTTCTCTACCTATTTCATGTTCCTTCCTCTCCTTTCTCCCCCTCCATCTCTGTGACAGCTGACTGCACTCATTTGCGGGTTCATTCTCAAGCTAAGGAACTGCCTACATGATGATGGTTTCCTACGACAACTCTACACTATTGGCTTACTGGCCCAATTTGAAAGCCTCCTCAGCACCTATGGTGAGAACAGCTTCTTCTGGCCCAAAAGGGCAGACTCTTTTAGGCTGCTGGGTGAAGCAATGGATTGAGCATTAAACCTCAGATCAGGAAGAACTAGATTTAGATCCTGCCTCAGATACTTATTGGCTGTGTAACAAGCTCAGCTGCTGTCTGCCTTAGTTTCTTCATCTATAAAATGGGAATAATCCTACCTCCCAGGGTTATTTTGAGAATATTACTTTTAAAGCACTTTGCAAACCAGCAAGATAAATATGTAGAGTTTGGAGCTCCATAAAAATCAGTGTAATTATCTTGTGGAATTTCAGACGCCAGTGTCCCTAAAGAAGTCTCATTAGATCACTAGGAGCAATTAAATGTTTAGGAATTGGTTACTAAGAAAAATGGACTGAAGATCTAGCTATACACATGGCATTATCTGAGGATGGGCATATTGTTTTTTCTGTGCTCCTGAAATTAAGGCGCTATAGCTTCCACCTGCTTCTTTGGACTCTCATCTTGGTCTTTAATACTGTTTGCTTCATTGTTGTTCTTTACTATACTCCAGATAAATCTTGGAAGTATAGCCCCTGTTACTACTAACTGCTTTTGACAGGTAGGATAGAATTTACCATTGGCATTTATCTGAGGAAAAAAATTCAGACATGAAGATGGTACAGATTTTAATAAATGCTTAAAATGCACTTTCTCTTTTGTTAAAAAAAAAAAAAAAGTTGAGAAAGTTGCTCATTTGCTTTCTTCCTTGAGCTAACGTAAGTTATAGTGAGGTTTTATTGTGGAACTAGCAACGACAGAAATAAGTAAAAAAATAAATGATTTTCTCTCTTGAGGGGGAATCTGGATCCTAAATACCTGTTGTTTCACATTCCTTGTTCTCTTTCTTTGGTACAGGTGAGGAGCTGGCCATGTTGGAAGACATGAGTTTGGGAATTATGGACTTGAGGAATGTAACCTTTAAAGTAACGCAGGCCACGTCAAATTCATCAACAGACATGCTTCCTGTAATTACAGGAAATCGGTAAAAAAAAAAATACATATGTATATACATTTTAAGTTCTAAGAGCTGAAAGGCATATCTGTTTTCTTATATTTAAGTGTAAATTTCTCCATTGCCAACTTACCCCTTTTCTTTAAGGTCATTCTCCTCTCCTGGAAGGCATCTTAATGTCCCCCATTTTGTTTTTGTTTTTGTTTTTTAAGTGATGGATTTAATGTGAGGATTCCATTGCCAGGCACTCTGTTTGATGTGCTGCCCCGGGAGATTCAGAGCGGCATGCTTCTGAGAGTTCAACCTGTCCTTTTCAATGTGGGAATTAATGAGCAGCAAACCTTGGCAGAGAGGTACATACCCAATTCAGCAAATCCTGCTTCTTCATTGACAGCAGTAGGTTTTTGGTTAGATTAGATGTGAAAGAGGCTAATTCCATTGCAAGGAAAATGTGGTTTTTAGTGATGATTAAACACCCGTGTATACACAGTTTTGTGCTAGGTGTTGGGAGAGATACAAAGATAAATAAGACAGTTTTTGCCACCAAGGAACTTAGAGTCGGGAAGATAAGATGTATACCGAAATAACTAATATAAAGCATCCTAAGTTCATGATAAATGAAGGGTGTCATGTGGTCTAAAGCAGACGTTAAGTAACAGTATTTGCCATTTGTCTGAGCTGAGAGTTCTTAGTACTTTTTGTACCTTGTCTAACACAAGAAAGAAAACCAGCCATATCTTTGTGGAGCTTATGAGGCAGTGGCCAGATAGCATGTGTGAGTTGATGCCGTGTTCAAGTGTAGAACAAAACCAGAAGATTATCTTTGTTACCTCCCTCTCATCTGCCTGAAAGTGGGCTTATTTAGAAAGAAGGCAGGGGTTGCTCTTCCATTCTTTTTCTCATATACTCCTGTGAAAGCCACTACTCATGTATGTAACCTTTCTAAAATCTAAAGAACCCTTTTGGAAAAAGGGGAAAAAATTAAATTCTCCTTTTCTTGAATTGCTTTGACAGTGTTTATTATAATGTGTTTGCCTTATTTCCTTTCAGTCAGATACTATTGATTTGGACCAACTATGTTTACAATAATGCTGTGCTAAGCTCTGTAGGGTTTCTAAGATGAATAACATGGTCCCTGCCCTCAAGATTAGTAACAGCGTCCTTCAAAGTAATTAGTAGACATAAAAAAAGCATGCTTTTTAAATTTCAAGGAAGATAATGGCTTTTGGATTTAAAGTACTTGTACTCAGGTATCAGGCATCAATTCAAATCCAGCCTCAGATACTCAGATACTAGCTGTGTGAACCTGGGTAGGTCACTTCACCCAGTTTGCCTCAGTTTCTTCATGGGTAAAATGACCTGGAGAAGGAAATGGCAAATCACTCCATTGCCATTGCCAAGAAGGTCCCGAATGGAGTCACGGAGAGTCAGAACTGAAACGGCTCAGTGGTCAGGCGGTGACAATTTTGGTAATTATTTTGCAGAAAATGGAGGGAGTAAAGCAATTTAATCAACATGTCTACTAATCAGGGAATGTCCTGGTGCTGTAAAGCAGCAGTATCAGCCTGGACAGACTGTGTGTGGGATAGTTATGATATAGTGAACGTGATGCAAAATCAAAAATCATGTACTTGTGATAGAAATATATCAGGTGACACTAATGGAGGTAGTAGGGAATAGTGGACAGAGGGTTGGCCTCTAAATTAGGAAGACCTTGGTTCAGGTCCTGCCTCAGACACATACCTCCTCTCTGACCTTGGGCAGGACATATAACCTCTCATTGTCAAAGGCAGTTCTTTACAGTCTGTAAGTTGCAGAGAAGTTAAATCAGTCTTCATTGGCCAGTGAAGTTCCTACCCATATACCTGTGAAATCACAGGGCTAAAAAAACATCAATATGGGGGGAAAAATTGTGTTCTGAGGAAAAAGGATATGGAATGTTAGGATTCATATGAAACCATGTTTTATTAATGGGGAAAAATCAAATGTAAAGAAAAAACCAGTACTAACACACTAAATTATATTTTCATTTCTAACCTCCAAAGGTTTGGAGACACATCTTTGCAAGAAATTATTAATGTGGAGAGTCTGGTGAGATTAAATTCTTACTTTGAGCAGTTCAAGGAAGTTTTACCTGATGATTGTGAGTATATTGTCATTTATTCTAGATGTTACCTGTGGCCCCTTTCCCCCGAGCACATTAAATGTGTGAGTTCTTTATTTGGAATTATGTCAAAATGGAAAAATACTCTGATAAAAAATACTTTTCTATATGTCAATTAAATACTTTTATGAAGCAGCTAAATGGTTTTTGTGAATTTCACACCCAGAAAAATACAAATTGTTTTTTCCTTTGAGGTCATGACACAGTTTAATTCAGTAAATTTTAAGTGCTTGTTATCACTCAGATTTATTCTTTTTTTCTTATTCTCACAGCTATCACACACGAGATATATTTTTCTAAAATAGATTTTTCGTATTTATTTTAATAAACTGGTCTAATAATCTAAAAGAACTTCTTTTTACTTGCCCTGACACATTTCAGCTCTTCTGCTTAAGTTTACAAGTCTTTCATAATCTGGACCCACACTACCTATCTATCCTTATTTCCCATTACTAAAATGTTCCTTTTATTTCTTCTATTGAATGGCTACACAGCTCAAATATTAAAATTGCTCTTAGGAAGTCTTCCCTGACCATCTCAACCTCTGTTAAGCTAATCTCCTTTGTCATTTCTCTGTTCTATTGAATGTAGTACTTTTTTTGGTCTGCTATCTTGTTTTGGTCATTTCCTTTGTATGTCTTTGCTTTTTTTCTGAGTAGAATAGATAACTCCTTGTAAATTGGAACCATGTATTTTCCTTTCATATCCTACATAAAGTTCTTGGCACAGTGTCGGTGCTCCAAGAGTACTCATTGCTTGGGTAATTCTTTAGGAATGATGCATATACCCATCTGTCTATACTGTTGTGGGGCCAGAACTAAAGAGATGAATTCAGTGATGAGTTTGAAACTGTTACTACACAGATATTTTCCTCGGTGGTCAGTGGAAAAGACCTTACTCTTGCATCAGATTCCAAGTGTTTGGTAAATGTTAAACAAATGAGAAACATCCTGCTTTTATTTGACAGTTCTCAGTATTTCAAGCAAGAGGGAAGTAGCTCTGTCTTTCAAATTCTGTTTCTTATCTAAAGCTCTGGTAGGAATGCTTACTGAAAGCCGAAGAGGAGCCAATAAACAGAGTTTGTATTCCTCTTGGATTTAATGGATCTCTGAGGTCTCACCAGTCAGGGAAAGTACTCTATGAGAGTCAGTGATCTATCAAGTTGAAAGTATTGGGAACCCTGGACTAAATTACTTATGAGCCTGATCAGTTAATCACATTTTGAGCAGTCCTTATGTGCCAACACTTTATTAAGGCTTGCGGGGAATACTGAAGAAGAATGAGACGTAGTCCTCTTCATGAAGCTCATAGTCTTTTTAAAACAATTAGAGATGGTCACAAGGTGGTACATTAAAGTATTTAAATCATTAGGAGTTCATGGAAGGGATAGTTGAAATTAATTTGTTTTTTTCTTCTAGATCTTTACTGACATGTATCTGTTTATGCTTGACCATTAGGGGAGGTAGTTAGTCACTGAAAACCCTATAGTACAGATATGAACAGCCTTTCATTCAAATTCATCAAGGTTTTCCTAATTTCCCAAGACGGAATGATCTGACTGATCTATCAAACCTAAGTGGTGCCAGGAGGGATGAGCTCTTTGAAGTTCAAGAATACAGAGAGACCGCATGCTAACTGTGGAAACAGAAGACATCAAATCAGAATAGGAAATAGGTTTTTCATTCTACACTTAAATCATCCAGAAAATCTAAAGTAATTCCTTTATGTAGCTGTTAGCTAGGAGAAGGTGATGTGATTGGCTAATGAGCATGAAAATTGAAATAGCAGTAGAAAAACACAAGATCATATAGCATCCCTGAGTTCACCCTGGTTTGCAGCTGGAGCCTCAATCCTTAAGCTTATCTTTTCCCCCACTTTCTAATTAAAATTTTTGTTTGCAGCAGTCAAATATAGCTCTCTCTTATTTCTTTTGAAGTCTTATCGTTCAGGCCATCCCTGAAGCCAGGTCACATTCCTAAAATGAAATCTCTTCAAAATGAAAACAGTTTAACTACAGCATTAAAGAAAGAAATTACTGTGAGAAATATTGTTTTTTCATATTCTTCAATTAGGTAAAGATATTTTGTTCTTTTATCTTCACTGCACTCTACCTTCCTCATCATTATTTCCCTTCTCAAAGAGCATGGTGATATGGGGAACTGAGACTTTTGTTGAGGCCAGATTTTCAGGGAAAGTACAGTCTGTGTTCAGACAATATATTTGAGGGGAGGGGGACATAGAGTGAGTGAATGCAGTTATTAACTGTGCAGGATTTGTTCTTTTTCAGGTCTACCTCGATCTCGTAGTCAAACGTGCCTGCCTGAGCTGTTGCGGTTTCTGGGACAGAATGTACATGCCAGAAAGAATAAGAATGTTGACATTCTCTGGCAAGCAGCTGAGGTATTGATTGGTTGATTTAGAGGAGACATGGCTTTATCTTCCAACCTCTTTAAGGCAGAAAGCTCAACAGTGTTTCCTAAAGTGATGGAAAAATAGTCTGAATTATTCCCTCATTTGATGAAACCAGAGCTGTCAGAGGCCTGTCAACTTATTCCTTAAAGGACAGAGATAAAGCTAATGCACTGAATGGTAGACAGAGATAAAGCTAATGCACAGAGTCTGGAAACAGACTCTGTAGTGTTCTGCAAATACTGGAAAAATGGGCCAAATCTAATGAGATACAGTTTAGCAAGAGTAAATGTAAAGTCTTACACTTAGATTTTAAAAAATCAACTGTACAGGATCCATGACTAAGACACAGATAAGAGTTAAATGTGGGAAAGAAAATAAACAAACCAGGAAGGGGTGGTGGTCAGTGGGACTCCAAACTCTTAAATCAGAGCTCTAAGGCATGACTGTCTGAAAAGCTAACACTCTCTTAAACTTAATGCTATCCAGAAGAAGGGAGATGATAGTTCAGTTGTGCTGCGCTCTGCTCAGACCTCACCTGGATTATGATCTGTTCTGGACACGACATTTTAAATTAGATTTTGAGAACTTGACCAGGGTGAGGAGATTAGAAACCATGATGTACACAGACTGACGTAAGGAATTTGGGACATTTGTCCTGGGAAAAGAGAAGACTTGAGGGTGAGGAGGAGGAGGAGAGATGAAATCTGAGTTCATGTTTGAAAGCTTTGATAAGGAAAAGGGATTGGATTTGTTTTAGTGAGTTCTGTGGGGTGGAAAGGGCTTGACGTGGGAGTCTGAAGACCTGGTTTCAGGTCCTGGCTCTGATGCTAGCTTTATGTTCATGGAACGAGTCATTTTACCCTTTTAAGTCTCAATTTCCTCTTCTCTTAACATGAAGATAATTTTATTTCCATAACCTACTTAACAGAACTGATAGAAAGAAAACCTTCAGAAAAATGTTAAAAAGGACTATGTAAATGTGAACTGGTATCATTGTTTGGAGACAGCTCAATGGTGCAGTAGATAGAGCACTGGATTTGAACTCAAGACTTGAGTTTGAATCTTGCCCCAGATGGCTTACTAGCTCTGCGACTGGGCAAATCAGTTAGCCTCTCTCTACCTCAGTTTCTTCATCTGTAAAGTTGGGTAAATACTTCACAAGTTTGTTCTGAGCACACAGTAAGATAACTCATGTAGCTAGGTATTATTATTAGGACAGTGGATACAATGCTGGGCCTAGAGTCAGGAAGACTCTTCTTTCTAAATTCACATCTGGCCCTAGACACATATTAGCTGTGTGTCCCTGAACAAGTCACTTCACCCCTGTTTGCCTTAGTTTCCTCATCTGAATGGTGAGCTGGAAAAGGAAATGGCATACCACTCCATTATCTTTGCCAAAAAAACTCCAAATTGGGTCATAAGGAGTTAGATACAAAACAACTGAACACCAACAATGACAATCGTTCCCAGAGGGTAGAACTGGAAGCTGTGGGTAAAAGATTCCAGAGGGGCAGACTTAATCTTGGTATAAAGGAAAAACTTCCCTACAAGTTGAACTATATAAAATTGATATGGACTACTTGGGAGATAATGGATTGCCCCCCTCAATGGAGGTGTTTAGGTGGAGGCTGGGCAGCCACTTGTTTAAGGAAGCTGGAGAAAGAATTTTTCTTTTGGTACAGGCTGGACTAGATGACTTTTGAGGTCCTAGTTTTGAGATTCTATGAAAAGGAATGATAGATACAAGGCAACAATTGTCACCTTCAATAGAGAGTGCTTTAGGTATCTATGGAAACAAATTACCCAAGTGACATTTTTAACAGGTTCAACGAGAAATCTTTCTAGTTCTAAACAGTCACCTGAAATATCCTCATTATACATCTCAATTCTGATTTCCTTTTAGGATTGCTTTCATCCCACATGTTTTCTTTCCCCCCTTATTATGTATAGTCATCCCATTACTAAGAGATGGGAGTTCTTTCCTCATTAGAATCACCAGTAGCACAATAGCATTGTCAATGCAAAACATCAACATCTTGGAACTTGTACGTTCCTGCAAAAGCAGATACATTGATCATGGAGGGAATTTATTTGGCTGCTCATTGTAAATAAGGCAGAAGCCAGCAGAGGGCAGCAGATGTCTCAGTTGGATGCCAAACTGTGCCTGCTCCCCATTGCTGATAGGGGGAGGATAGGCAGATGTGGATGGAGGGGAAACTGAACTAAAGAAGACCCTAAGGTCAGCAGAGCATCATTGATCTTAGAGATCCTAAGAAGAAATGATTACCCCTAGGGGTTTTGTTTTTTTTTTTTAACATGAGTCCCTTGGCTCTAAATCCAGCGGTTTTGCCTCTGTACCACACTGCCTCCACAGTTATCTCTTTATGGGTTAAGAGGGAGAATGGGGGTATATGCCTGAGGGTAAGGGGCAAGGGAAGGAAGGAAGGAAAGCCAAGGCAGTGGATTCAAGGGGAAGAAACATGAAGATAGCCAGGTCCTGCAGAACAAAGTTGAATCTAGAAGTATGAGGGCTGCACAAAGATAAAAGGGTGAAATCCAAAAAAAAAAAAAAAAAAGATGAAGCCTGTGTCCAAAAATCTGAAACCAAATGAAAGAATATGGTCAGAGAAGACTTCTTACCTGCATTGTCCGTTGGGGTTTTTGGACTCCTTTCTCTCTGGGGAAGGTACCTTTAAAAGACAGATCCTCAGGAGCCTGACTACTGATGTTGTAGAGTCTTGAGAAGGACTTCGCTCTCATTTCCCTCTGCCTTCTCACCCATATAATCCTTCTGGACACAGATTCTTAGCCCGGTGTGTAGGAACTCATTCCTTTAAGACATATTTTGAGAACTCTTTCAATATCATTAGTTTCCTTAGTAATCCTCGACGTTTTATTTTATTTAATTAAAAGTATTCTGAGAAGAAAGCTGTAAGTGTCACTTGATTAGCAAAAGGGTCCATGACACACAAAAAGAAGAGGAATCTCTGCTGGGGGGCTTACAAACCAGCGGCCTCCAGTTCTTGGATAATCACTAATGAATTTATAGTATGTCACAGAAAGATAAGACTCTCCTCCTTTTTAGAGAAAAGAATGCCATCATCAGTTTCAGTGATGCATTCTAACGTTTGACCGACTTTTACCTTTGAGAAAGTCTTCTCCTCATCTCAGGGCCTTATAGTGTAGTATTTTTATACCTTCTCGTTCAGTTTTCAGAATTGTGATCGATGTACATTCTTTATATCAAATGAAGTAACTTTTATAAAACACCTTGTAGCACAGTGCCTGGCATGTAGTAGGCTCTTTAGAAATATTTATTCTTTTCCCTTCATATGCTTTAAAAACCATTTTTGGTAAATGTAATTTTAAAAATCTCATCTTAGACCTAATCTAGTTAGAACTAATGTTTTAATTTAATTGTCTTTTTGTCCTCCTGAAACTTTGAGAGTTTCTCCTGTGGTAATTTTATTTACTTCCTATTTACCCAATTTGTTTTTCCCTAGTAACTACACTAAACTGGGCTTTTATCATCTGAACTTCATTTTCATAAGAAATGGGCCTATCCATCCAACCCCAGTGTACTTCCTCAAACAGAGATAGCAAAGGATGCTTTTTGAGAAGTTGTTCTTCGCTTAGAAAATTAGAAATATATCTTTTGAGTCCTTAATAAGGTCTGAACCAATGATTTCATTGGTATAAGAGCTCTCAGGTGAGGAAACTCCCTCTTCTAATGCAAGCTAACACCTCTATAACTTCTCAGAGAGTTACCTTAGACTAGAGCACTGAAAAGTTAAGGGATGTGCCCTCAGTCACACATTTAGCATATGTCAGAGGCTCAAGTCTGGTACCCAGGTCTTCCTGGCTTCAGGGCCAGTCTCTATCTGTTACACCATGTTGCCTCAGCAGTTGTCCTTAGTAAGAACTTGTAATGTTACTGTATGAGGTGGATAGTACAAGAGTGGTTATCCCCATTTTATAGGTGAAGAAACTGAGAGCCTTAGAAATGAAGTGATTATTGCTTAATGACACATAGCTAGTTTTTCCAATACTAAGATTAGAACCCAAGCAAAAACTAAGCACTACTTGCCCCCTAAGACTTTACATTCTAACAAATGGATTGCATCAATTTTGCTTGCTTTCAAGTGAGCATCTCATTCGTTATAGATTCTTTTAGCTTGTTTGTTGTAAAAGTAAATCCCGTTGTGAGTAGGCCTGGAGTGGCAGCTTCTCAGTTCTCTGTCACCTCAGTCATTTGTATTGATAGTTTACATATTTTGGCCAAAAGTTCCCCAGTTTAACTCTTGACTTTCTTTTAGTCTTTGTGATTTTTCTGCAGCTATTTGGTCACTTAACTTGGAGCATCCTGTTTCTTTGACACTTTAGTAATACTTCTGGTAACTAGCTCATTGTCCTAATTTCAGTATTCTCATGGACTCTCATAGTTGGAAGGGACCTCAGAAGTGATCTAGTCCTAAAGAGGAGTCCCTTTTATCATAGACCCACCAAGTGATCACTCAGCCTTTACTTGAAGACTCGAGACAAGGGAAACCCATTTTGTCCCAAGGTGGTGCACTCTGCTTTGGGGAAGCTCTCTGAAATTTCCCTATTAGTCGTTCTGTCCTCTGGGACTACACAGAAAAAGTCTCATAGCTCTTGAACATGACAGTCCTTTAAATACTTAGTCATCACCCTTTCAGGTCCCCACCCCAGCCTTCTTTTCCTCAGACTAAACATCCCTGGTTACTTCAGCTGAACTTGATGTGGCATGATTGCCAGCCCCCTCAGCATCCTGCTTGCCTTTTCCTGGGCATTTTCCATCTTGTTAATGTTTCTTATTGAAATGTGTCATCCCAAACGATATTCCAGCAGTAGCCTAACTTGGGAAGAATACAATAAAATTTCTCCCTCCTTTATTCTAGACACTGTGCCCCTCTATTAATTCAGCTGAAGAGCATCTTAGCTTTTTTTTTTTTTTTTTGGCTTAGACATTACTAACTCATACTGAACTCGTAGTCCAGTAGGGCATACCGAGTGTTTTTCACAGAAATCATTGTCTAGCCATGCCTCCTTCATCCTATACTGTAGTTTTGAACTGAAGGTACTGGATTTGGAATAAGAAGAGCTTGGTTCAAATCTCAATTCTGACCCTGTTTAGTTGTGAGACTTAGAGCAGGCTAATTAGCCTCGACTTCTCTTGACTTCATTTTCTTAATCTATAAAATAGAGATTAAATTATTATACTATTAGGTTAGATCATATTTAGTTACATTATCATGTTAGGGTAGATTATAAGTTCTTGAGGGCAAGAACCGTCTTCTGCCACTTTTTGTTTCCCTGGCACTTAGTGGCTGGCACATAGTAGCTACTTAATAAAAGGTTTATTGATTGATTGACAATAATGCCTATACCTCACAGTGTTACACACTGGAGAAATATTTTATAAACCAAGGGTATGTTACCTGGGCATCAGTAGTATCTATTATGGTTCCAATATTCCTCAGTTAAAAGAAAGCCCTACTCTGTTGCCTTATTATGGAATGAAGGTAAGTTAATTCTAAGTTCTAAAAGACTAGGCCAGTGGAATGCACTTTTGGCAGGTCATAATGAAGTAGACGAGCTTTACATAGGGCTGGTCGCAGGCTATGGATTTGTCCTATGAGGGCCAGCATAGCTAAATATAAAGAAATTATCTCCAGAAGAACAGACACTTTGTGGTGATTATTTTTAGCCATAGCAGCTCATAGGGACAAATACCAGGGAACTGTTCTGGAGTACCTGTACTGACAAAATAATGCATCATTCAAGTTTGTAATTATTACTTATTTGTATGTTATGGTGGGTGAAAAAAGTTCACTTGTAAAGTAGAATAGGGAGGAAAAAAAGGGATGGTCCAGAGAAGCGCCCTGGATTTGGAGTCAGAAGCCCTGGGTTCACACCCCAATTTCTCAAAGCCTCAATTCCTCCTCTGTAAAATGAAGGAGGCGTCTCTTCTATTGCTTAATCTATGATCTTAAAACATGTCTTGAAACTTTTTTTCTTCTCTAGTTCTTAATTAGGTTGATTTCTGCCTTTGAGAGCAGAATAGTTTTCAAGTTGTAGCACGTTTTCCATGCATTTTTTTCAAGACCTATCTCATTTCTAGGTGTGCCGAAGACTCAATGGAGTTCGATTTACCAGTTGCAAGAGTGCCAAGGACAGAACAGCTATGTCAGTGACCCTGGAACAATGTCTCATCCTGCAGCATGAACATGGAATGGCTCCCCAGGTCTTCACCCAGGCTCTGGATTGCATGAGGAGGTCAGTCTCGGAATTGCTTTCTGATCCTTTCCTCCTAATTCAGGATCCGTGTAAACTGCAGAGAAGTGGTTGTCTTTTTATAAGCCTCTTGTTGCTTTTTAGAACAGTAATAGTATTGGGGGTATTTTTTTGCTTTTTTAAAATAAGAACTTTTTTGGTGTAGGTTTTCTAAATAGTGTCAGAAAATCTGAGTTCTGTTAACTTCAACTAGTCATCACACAGTACTTTTCCCAAATAAAATAGACTTATCTCTAGAGCAGAGGTATTAATTAATTAGTAGATATTTATGAAGCACCTCCTGTGTGCCAAATACTATGCTAACCACTGTTCTCCCCACCTTCCCAGCCTAAGTGTGGGGCAGAACAGATTAAAATTAAATTGGGAAATATTTAATAAAATAAAAAGAAATATGACAGAGTGTTAAGTGGCATTCATATGTGGTTTCCGAGTTAATGAGAGACCCACAGAAATCCTTATATGTAGTGTGTGTAAATATATGTATATACACACATATACATTTATATATAAAGTATATATTATTATTATGATTGTATAATGAATTCTTATATATTTGAGGTTGACATCACTGCTCTAGAGCGTGGTATAGTGGAAAGGGCGCTGGATTTGCAGTTGGGCTCTCCCAGTTACTTATCTGATGCATGACCTTGAATGAATCACTTAACTTCTCTTGGCCTCAGTTTCTTCATCTGTAAAATGAGGGAATAGGACTGCTCTAACAGTATTTCCAGCCCTAGATAATGTGATTATATGAAATTAGACATGTGACATTACCAAGCCTGGACAAAGATATCCCATTACCTAGCTCCAAAGTAATAAAGTCCTTATAATGTCTTAGCTTGCAGAGTTGTACTTCAAGTTTTTGCCTTGGTCAATAAGATGAAAACAGAAGGATGGTTAGACAAAGACCTTAAATGCTGCTTACCAGTGTAACATCCCCAACCAGCACGTGGTGTGACATGTGGGATTTTCCTTGGCTGCCCTGCTCTAATGCAGGGGTGTCTTTTGGGTTAGGAGGTTTCCTCAGAGGGTGCCTCGACTCTTATGAAGGCTCCACATCTGCAGGTTGCATTGGTCTGCTATGCTTCCCCCCCTTAGCAGTTCGACACAGTTTGCTTTTATGAGCAAAGTGTCGGAATGAATGTTTCCTAACAGCAATCCAACTCCATCCCAACCTGTCAGTGTGCTGTTGTCACATCAACTTAACAGTGTTCTGTATCCTGAAGCAGCAGATGTGTTTGCCGAATGCAGTACTGTATTTTAATCTGATCTGTGTACTGTTGTTCAATGCCTTGTTTCAAGCACTGCTAGGAAGCTCCTTATTTCACATACTGAAAGAAAGGATAAGAAATGCAGTTTTTAGTCTCGATTCAATGTAGTTCAGCAATGCTGTTGAGTCCTGTTTCCAACATTCACTCCTATTGAATGTACTGTAGTGTTTGTCTTCTCACCAAATTTTCTAAAGTGTCCAATTCTCTTATCCTTTCTGTATGTTTCTGCTATTTGACCCTTTCACAATATTCAGATGCATAAAAAAGATGTATAAGCTGCTGCCGCTGAATATGAGTCCCTTTCATTATTTTACTCTTAGGATGAATTGGAATGGAATTCCTGGAAGTCTACCCTTGTTTCTTTCCCTTGTTACCCCCACACACTCCCTATGTCCTTTCTCTCTTCTCTTCCTCTCTCCCTGTCTCTCTCCCTTCCTCCCTCCCTATTTCTCTTTCTTCTCTCCTCTTTCTCTCTCTCCCCCTCTCTCCATCCCTTCCTCTTCTTTTTCCTCACTCTCACTTTCTTTCCTTTCCTTCTCTCTCTTCCCCTCCCCTTTCACTCTATTTCTCTTTCCCTCCTCCTATCTTCTATTTCCTATAGGGATTAAAGCCTTAGCATTAATTAGGGGTGTAAGGGACCTGGAGGGAAAGATCTAGAGAAAATATGAATATCATACAGGCCCAAGTTTATTTTCATAGTCCTGCTATCCCAAATCCAAGATACCTGAAATTACAGTGCTGTGGTAAACAAAAGAATGGCCCATGTACATAAGCGGTATAGTATTTCAGCGATAGATACTCTAAACAAGCAAACCCTCTTCCCTCTGGCCCCTTATTTAGAAAACAACTCACTGTAACAGAGCATTTTATCTTGAGAATGAGCCCTTAGAAAGTTGCCTGTGTCTTCATAAAATGTGTGCATGGTCCTATCTGGAGTTTGGCCCATTTTCTAAATGGTCCAGGTTTGATCATAAGACCAAGGTAGAAACACGGGTTTACAATAAAAGACATTTGAATCAGCATAAAGTCTTCCACATCTTTCCCCAACACTAGGCACTTTTGACAAAAGCTGACCACCACAGTATCTTCATTTTAGACACCATAGAATCACAAGTATAGTCGGTTTAAGTCTGACCAGAATATAAGTTCTGTGAATGTCTATTCTTTTGATCAGCTCCTGGGCCTGAAACTTAGAGTTTCATCACCATGTAGTTACCTAGAATGATGACCAGGAGCTTAAGTTGCTTTTCAGTGAAAGGAGTACAAGTACTCTTGTTATTAAACTGTTTATTAATTATTATTAATACTATCTATTAATCTAAGAAGCCAAGGCTCGATCAGCCAGGAGTGCCATGGAAGATAGATGCTATGGCGACCATAGCATATAAGTTGCCTCCAGCTATTTTGAATCCAGTAAATTCAACAAACAGATCCCTAAGTGGGAGATTGTGTCTCTGCTATGAAAGCATATGAATGAGACTACACACTCTGCATCTTTTAAAGAAAAATTATGTTATTGCACTCTGTTTGTCCCAGCTAGTAATTTGTTATTTATTTTAGTGAGGAAACTACAAAAGAAAAGAGGGAAAATTTGTGTGATTCTATTTTAACTCTTTGTTTGGATTATCATTGACTTTGGGCAGTAGACCAGGCTTTGAGTGAATTACATTATTGACACAACAGTCACTAAGTCAGATTTATTAGGATCCTGAAGGAATTCCATTAAAATATCCGTTCAGATAGGCTGCCAAAAAAACCCCAAATATTTTCAGTGGTACAAATGTGGAAAATGCCTCGTTTGGGGAAAAAATTGTGAACATAGTTCCAAAACACTACTCCATGCCCCTCAGGCAAATTGGAGGGAAGCACTCTAGTGTGTCCTTTTTTATTTTTCATTTTTGCCACATGCCCACACCTACATACATGCACACATGTACAAACATACATACATACACACTCATGCACACACAATACACTGTGTCTCACTAGGAGTTTTTTAAGACTTAAAGATTTTCAGAGTTTAATAGTAAAGTTTCACTTTATCCTCAACAACATGTTAAGTTGGAGGTTTTCTTTTAAAAATGGAAGCCTATTTATCTTGGCATCCAGTCCTGTTATGATTATGGCATCTTTTAGTAGTCCTTAACACCTCAGGGCTATAGGATTAAGTCACTTAAGGTAATATGTGATTTCAACTCCTTTATTCAAATCCATGTAGGTATTCTTGTTATAAAAAAGTCATTATAAAGATTCCTATTCAGATTGGAATTTAGCTGGACAACTTCTGAGGTCCCTTCCTGCTCTGAAATTCAGTAAATGTTCCATTCTGCACAGCTATTTAGTGGATTGTGTATACTCCTTAAAATCACACAGATCTATCAACTAAGTCAGGCATGAGGGGTCATGCCATGGTGATGAGTCTGTCTATAGCTTCCTGGCTTCAGAAGTGACTGGAGCAGGGCTGCTTAAGCCCTGTGACCCTTTTGTGACCCCTTCACCACTTCTGGTAACCCTATATGGGATCTCAACCCCCCAGTTTAAGAAGTACTGGGCTGAAAGAGAAGAGAGTTAAGAAATAAAAACTTTCCAGCCATACCCTACAACAACTAGCAGGCTCATTTTAGTTTATATCACAAATTTGATAGAATTTTGAGGTCATGTGCTGAATATATGTGTATATTATGTTTTTATACATTTTATAATATTGCACATATGTATACATACATACATACACACACACGCGCACATTCTTTAGATTCATCTTTTGCATCTTACAGGTGCTCCAAGTTGAGAAAAAAGAAAAGTAGTCTCCTTAATGAATTACGGTTTTATGCATAGGTCTCCAAAAGAGTGATTCAAAATAGAAATTGTTTCAGAGGGTAGTGATTTCTCTATCCTTAATAATAATTGTTAAGTGCTGGCGACTGGTCAGTCAGGACTATTTTAAAGAATATAGATGTTTATTCAAATAAATCGTTAGACCTCCAAGTCTCTCTCAATTCAGAATCTGAGATCCTCCTTTCTATGTTATACCCTAGAGGTGTCGACATACAGGCTGCAGCCCAGGTGTTCCTGGAATCATATTGAAATGTAATTAGAAAATATTTAACAAATAAAAGTAGAGTAAAATGAAGACAATGTCACATGATGAAGTGAAGTCCGTGCGCAGTCTTTGAGGAAGAGGCCTCATGTGGGGGTTTCAGTTTTTTAGTACTTTTATTTAAAGTTTTGGTTTCCAAATTCTCTTCCTCCGGCTCTCCCTGAGGTGGTGAGCGGTCAGATACAGGCTTATGTGCAGTTACGTGAGAGATGGTGAGCGCTCAGATACAGGCTTATGTGCAGTTACGTAAGAGATGGTGAGCGGTCAGATACAGGCTTATGTGCAGTTACGTAAGAGATGGTGAGCGGTCAGATACAGGCTTATGTGCAATTACGTAAGCGATGGTGAGCAGTCAGATTACAGGCTTATGTGCAATTACGTAAGAGATGGTGAGCGGTCAGATACAGGCTTATGTGCAATTATGTAAGAGATGGTGAGCGGTCAGATACAGGCTTATGTGCAATTACGTAAAATGTTCCCATCTTAGTCATTTCATACAAGAAGGCTAAAAGGAAAAAATGAGAAATAGCGTGTTTCAGTCTGTATTCAGACAAGAGACATCATTGCCCCAGGAGCCTATGATGGATATAAGGAGCAGAACTAGGTAGAAGCTGGAACTAATACAGCTTTCACAAACAGCTGTAGGAGTAAAGTCTCTGGAAGGATGATGGTCTTAAAGCAGAGCAACAAAGTCAGAACTTTCCTTACTTTCTAGAGCTGAGGTAACCTCTAAACTACGCTAGGATAATGGAGAGGAAGCTGCCTTTCTCTTCCTAAGCACTAGGATGTGCTATTTAATGAGGAAGAGGAATATCCAAGAAAAAGCTAACCTATTATAAGTTTAGGGCTGGCCTTGCAAAAGAACAATTGACCTACTGCAGGCAGGGGTCCTATCATCACCGAAGATGGGAATACACAGTAACTGTCTATGTCTATTCTGGGACCATGACCACCACCTAGTAGTAGACTTCAGAGGGAAGTTCAAGCAGGAGTTTAAGTAACCAGGAGTATAAAAGTTGTTTAGTGATAACGGAAAGGAACTTCACTGAAGCTCATTCTGCCTTTTTTTTCCCACCTAGAATAACACTATTATGGCCCCCTGGTAGGGCATTGGAGCATCCTGAAGGCCCATTCAGTTGACGTAGGATTGTGTCCAGACCAGCAGGTTACTAACATAGATGCCGTAAAATAGAGTGGCTCTGCCTCTGGCAGGATTATCCAGATCCCTTCTCAGGCCCTTGAGCCAAGGACTCAAAAAGACCCATTTTGCTCAAGATGCCTTAGATACAGTTCAAAGTTCCCCAGAATATTTCTGCCCTAAATTTGTGAGCATCTTAAATCAACAATACTCAGACTTGGATCATCAAGTTGCCTAGGCCTCTTTAGTATGCAATGATCTTGAAGAATTATATCTGTATTTGGGATAATTGTGCCAGAAGCTACAGAAGATGGTTCACAAATGGGGCTGCAAACACGCCTAGCCTCAAATCGTAGTTATTTACTGTTCAAAAGAGGCAATGATTTAAGCTGAAGAAGTTCACAGAATTTCTGAGTCTAATGGAACTTCAGACCTAGTGCAGTGTAACCCAGAACCTTTTGTGTGTGTCTCAGACTGTGAGTGGCAGTCACATGACACTTGTTGACCCCTTCTTGGAAAGGGATTTTTAAAGACATAAAATGCATAGGATTACAAAGGAAATGAATTATGTCAAAATAATTATCAAAATATTTTTTAAAAAACAAGTTCACAGACCCCTGGTTAAGAGCTCCTTGGTCCTAAACCCCCTTGGTCCCAAAATGCTTGGATAATCTTCATAGAACTGAAGTGTTAGAGGAGATGCCAGAGATGACTAAGTACGACCCATACATGTTTCTTTCTGGGTAATGTCTAGAAGAACTTGGGGGGTAGGAGGAGACCATAAACTTAATTGTCACTGCACACATCCTTTGCCCCTTCCCCTGACCCCAGATGGTAAAATCCATGTATATGGTTTGATGCTTGTAGAATTTGAAGTCAATGAACCTTGCAGTTAAAATGTCATCCTTTCCAGAGTTAGCTGAGGCAGCTTTAGCCAATCAGTGAACCCCCCATGCTGAAGCATATGTGAGAGGGTCAAATGCTCCAATGGTTATTCATGTTCCAGGTGCTGTTCAGAGCTCCATTTTTGCAGCATGTGAAAGCATGGCAGGACAGCATGGAATTTTGCTTGGCCAATTAAGAGACAGTGAACATGGAAAACCATTCTTATTCAACCTACATGTGTTTATTTTCAGTAGACTACAGTACTTTTTCTTATTTTTCTCTTTATTCTCTCTCTTTCCTATTTTTCTTGTAATTGTGCTGGTTTTGTTTTGATCTTTTTTTTTTTTTTTGACCACTTACTTCCCATGCACCATCTTCCCTTTCTGTTATGGTTTCTTTAACATTTTTCCATCTCCCTTTTCGTTTCACCTATATTTTATACATTCATTGCATGGTTTTTTTCCCTCCCCTCCCTCTGTGGCCTTCCTCCTTTTTGTTTTCTCTTTCCTGTTTTTCTTTTTCTCCTTCTCCCAAACTCTTTCCTTTTCACAGCATTGGAACACGGGAGGTAGTCACCCAGAAGAACTTGAGTGGCTTGGTGCCCATCCGAGATTTCAGACTAGACCCCAGCCTCCTCTACTCCATTCCTTTGTTAGCCCTGAGCCCCAATTTACTGATTGTGTGGCTGTTTCTGAGCATTGCGTACCTGGTGGCCAAATTCCGTTGCAAATGAAGACCAGTTTAAAAAATAGTCATTAACTTGTAAAGGAAAAAAAAGTGCTAGAATATGTATTGCCACCTTATTACCTAGCTGGACAGAAGGAATGTGTCAAAGCGTTGTCTGCCAAGAAATATATTATGCCTTACAGTTTGACATTTCTATTGTATTGAACTGTAAATACCTATCAAATTATTTTATCCAGAGGATCTGTATTGAAAACTTAAAATTAATTATTCTGCTTTCAGTGCTTGTAACATTCTTACAGTGCCCTGTTGCCTCGAAATGTAGCCGGCCTGAAGATAAGTTACGCTTACCAAATATTTGTCTTACCTTCAGATTTAAAGTATCTGTCCTCTCTATGCTTCATGTTCCCTGTTTCATGTATTCCAGAGAAAGGAACTCTTGTCTGAAAAGAATTTGTATCTTTTGTATACTCTTTAAGTGTATGCTGGCCTTTCCTTTCCTTCTGAAGAGAATTGATAAGAAAAAGAAAAACTAGACGGGGTTTATAACTTGTTTGTTTAGAAATGCCTATCTAATAGGACGTATATTCTCTGCTTTTATTTCAAAGCATAGTCCACAAGTTACAGTAGCAAACAGTTTGCGGAGCCATAATGTTTTTCCTTGTTCGTGTCTAAATTTTTCTGACTTAGTTTATCGTGGAGCTGTGATTACGTGCCACACCAAACACATGAAAATTTAGTGTTACAGCATATGACTTTACTTTCTATTCTTTTGAACTGTTCTTAAGAATTCATCCAAGAGATTACAGAAATTTGAGCGTATAGTAAGAAAAGGCTTTTCAGGATATTTCTTGATCTCATTTTAGTATTCCTTCATTAAATATTGCATCTTTGATTGCATATTAATCTCAGAAGCCCTTGTTTTCTCTTAGCAACCAAATATTATAATATTCAGAAATCCAAGAAAGTTTGTCCTAATTGATACTTGGTTCCTGAAGACTCTGAATCTGTGACCAACGAGTGCCAGTCGTGGAAGTGTGCTCTGGTTTAGTTTTGGTTTTTAAATGATCATCCTTAGTTTTAACACATGCAGTATCTTAAAAGTTAAATTGCTTATTACCTGACCATTCCCTTGTTGCAGGGAATTTATTACAACTTTGTAATGAAAGGTACAGATAAACAAAACACCAACAATAAGAAAGTAAAACTGGGGAGAAAACTAACGTCCTCAATTGAGAAAATAATCTTGTTTCTGTTGTAATATTTTTTGAAACCCACATGTCAGTGGTTTCCCTTCCCAGGACCAGTGAATTTGCAGAATCTCCTTACTAAGGCTGCAGGGGTGTTACTCTCACACTCTGCATGGCTCCCTTGGGTAATCAATCAAGAAATACTCACTAAGCATCTAAGAAATGACATTTTATCAAATTGGCTCTTCACTGTTTTTGAGCATTTTGGATGAGTTGAGAGAAAATTTTTTTTTAAAAATTTAAGATTCTCAAAATTTGTTTAAGGGCATCACTGATTGAATACTATGTCCTGGTCTCAAATTTTTTGTGGTTCACATAAACAGACACTGAGGGGCAAGCCAGCAAATTCAAGGGCAGAAATTCTGAAAGAAATACCCTTGTCACACACCCTAGGAGTTCCACCTTCCTTTTTAATCCCTTATGACCTTTTCGTTGCCCCACCACCACCACCACCAAATGTTGCTGGAGCTATATGTCTACAGTCTTCTAATTAGAAGTTATTTGGCTTTTCCAAAACGATCACACGTGCAATGCATTGTAATCTTCCTTCAAGAATAAATGAGACTGGAGATCTAGATATGGTCCACTCATGAGACTATACATTATATTGGAGCATGCCGTGTATATAACTTGTTTTTTACATTAAGATGATTGGTTGATTTCTTTTTTAATAGTAAATGGAGTAGAATGTGAGAAATGAACAAATCATGCCTCTTCCTTTGAATCTTAAATTTGAAGGAATGTCATTGAGCCTATTTCCCAGCATTCAGGCCATTAGCTCAGCCATTCTAGATAGATCTTGTTGAACAACAACCCAGAAGAGCTGAGTTCATAACTACAAACAAATGCTTTCTTGTGGCTAACCTAAGTCCCATGTGCTACAACTGGTCACCATTTTCCTACTAACTGCACTTTTATTCCTTCCATTAATGTATATTGAGCACCTCCTATGTGCAATAGCTAAAGAATGCCATATGTATGAATGTATATGAATAAAAACATGTTCTGTATTCAAAGACAGCCCTATTGACAGTGGTATGTACTGCATGGGACCTGCATCATCAGTAGGCCTTAATGTTTGATTCATGAATACTGATGATAGTTTAGTTCATAATTCCCTCCATCCTCACCTCCACCCCACCCCACTCACTCCCCAGCTCTGGCTCCCCATTAATCTGCCCTCTAGCCTACTGGTGTACCAGATGAGACCAGTAAGGGTGGAGGTACAAGTTGTTTGTCATGTCTTCTTCCTAGAACCTGTACACTTTGTCTCTCTGGTTTTTTGGACATAATCTCATGGAACTGATCACCCATGTCTGTGTGTGTGATGGATGAGTTTTCATGGGAACTGGTCACAAGAGCATGAAGCTTTTCATTTGAAACTCAGGACACATAACACATTATCTGAGGATACCATTTCAAATGTAACCCTGTAACTGCAGATCTGAAAAGGATCTCGTGAGGTTTTATGTAATGCTCTTTTGTATACAAGTGTACAGCAATCAGACAAAGAATTGTATCCCTTTTCTTTGAATTATCCCATAGAGTA
This sequence comes from Notamacropus eugenii, assembly GCF_028372415.1. Classification (NCBI taxonomy): domain Eukaryota; kingdom Metazoa; phylum Chordata; class Mammalia; order Diprotodontia; family Macropodidae; genus Notamacropus; species Notamacropus eugenii. The sequence goes on along the minus strand of NC_092876.1, from coordinate 405,776,158 downwards.
GCTGTTATATCGCTTAATATTAGAAAATTCTTCCTACTCTGTATTCAAATGAGATAACGTATGTTAAGCACTTTGCAAACTTTTAAGTCATTATATAAATGTTGTATTACATATCATCCTTATCAGAGTAATGGAAAAAGAGACACAGACACTGGAGAGACAGAGAGAAGGGGAGGGGGAGGGTTCTGGAAGGAAGCAGGAAGTTAAGATTTTCATGTCAGTTTTTTATACTGTCTTTAAAATACGTAATGTCAGGGATGAGATTAAAGGCAATAGTTGGCATTCATGTTTATCTGCTTCTCCTAAGAAGATTCAGAAGGGAAATATTTTTCTTCAGTAATGATATTAGCTTTCTAGTCATTCTTTTTACGTTAAGTAAGAACTTTATATCCCTTGCCCTAGTCCAGATCTGGAGACGTTACTCTTAGTAGGAGTAACCCCCTTCCTTTTTTTTTCTAAACAACCTCTCTTCCTCAAAAAAAAAGACTTTAATTCGTCCATTGGCACATGATGCTTTGTTCTGAGCTATCTGAAAAAATAGATACATCTGGATGAATTCTGAAGTGACAGATTTATTTAACTTTTATTTTCACTTTGCAATCTTTAGTGTTTATAGCCAATTATCTTACTTAAAGTGAGTTGATATCTTTGTATTTATATCCTGATTTCTCCTTTTTAAATGGATAGACTCAAAAAGACACAAAGGAAAAAAAAATCTCTCTTTTTTATATAGGACATATGAAGTCCAAACACATTTCACAGAATCACAGAATTACAAAACAGCAGCAATAAGAACAGTTAACACTTATATCCTACTTTAAGGATTACATATATTATCTCACTTGATCCCCACAATGGTCATTTGAGGTGGGCACTATTCTTATCCCCATTTTACAGAATAGGAAGGGGCCTTAGAATTCATCTAGTCCAACCCCAAACTTAAGCATGAACTATAATACCTCCAGTAAGTGGTCATATGGCTTTCATTTTTAAACTTTCAGTGAATTTACTATTCATTATCATAGCCTCTTCTTTTTGGAAAGCACTTACTTATTGTTGGGAAATTCTTTCTAGCAGGGAGTCAAAATTTGCCTCTCTGTAATTTCTACCTGTTGTTCCTACTTCTGTCCTCCATGACTAGGAACAAGTTCACTCCTTCCATGTGGCAGTACATTGAATATGTGAAGATAATAATTATGTCTTCCTTCTTCCCCTCCCCAAGGCCCACCTAGATACCCCCAATTCCTTTGACTCAACCACATATGAGCATAGTTTCAAATCCCTACACTGTCTTTTGCCTTCTTCTTAGACACCCTCCAGAGCAGCTAGGTGACTCAGTGTATATTGTATCAAGCCTGGAGTTAGGAAGACTCATCTTCCTGAGTTCAAATCCAGTCTCAGACATTTAGTAACTCTGTGACCTTGGGCAAGAGACTTAATTCTGTTTGCCTCAATTCCTCATCTGTAAAATGAACTGGAGAAAGAAATGGCAAACCACTCTAGTATGTTTGCTGAGAAAACCCCAAATGGGATCATAAAGAGTTGAACACAACTGAAAAGCAACTTAGCACCACAAAACAAATAGATATCCTTCAGCTTATTAATACCCCTTTTAAAATATGTTAACCAAAATTGGACACAAATGTAATGAAAGGTTTAGAATGTTTCTGGCGTAGTGGCAAATTCACTTGATCTGGAGTCATAAGATCTGGATTTACTGTCTGCCTCAGTGTGACCTTGGATAAGTCACTTTAGTTTACAAGTATAGGTTGTTGAATTAGATGGCTTCTGAGGTCCCTTTCAATTCTAAGTCTATTATCTTATGAATTGAGACTGAAAAATCTCCCTTATTTTTCCTATTCTTTTAGTAATATTAGAAATAGATTACTACAATCTAATAAAACCACAGTTTTTTTATCTTTTTTTTTTTTAATGTTTAACAATCACTGCCATACAATTGAGATTTTATCCCCCCCCACCTACCTCCCACTACCTCCCTCCCTCCCCACGACTGCATACAATTCTGTATAGGTTCTACATATACTTTCCTATTGAGTACATTTTCACTATAGTCATGCTATGTAGTCGGACTAAAATAAATGGAAGAAGTCATATAACAAATCAAAACATGATACACAAAAACACACACACAAACATGATCTGCTACATTCTGTGAATGACTTCCATATTTCTTTCTCTGAGTGTGGAAGGCATTTTGCCTTAGAAAACCACCATTGGGATTTTTTTTTTTTTAAGAAGTTCTTGTGTTATTACGAAATTCCAAGTCTACCAGAAAAAACTCTCGCACACTGTGGTCGTTGCTGTGCACAAAGTTCTCCTGGTTCTGCTCCTTTCACTCAGCATCAGGTCATATAAGTCCTTCCAGGCCTCTCTGAAGTCTTCTTGTTCATCATTTCTTATGGCACAATAGTACTCCATTACATTCATATACCATAATTTATTTAGCCATTCCCCAATTGATGGACATCCCCTTGACTTCCAGTTTTTGGCAACTACAAAGAGTGCTGCTATAAATATTTTTGTACATGTGGGATCCTTTCCCATTTTTATGGTTTCTTGGGGGATACAGTTCTAGTAGCGATATTGCTGGGTCAAAGGGTATGCTCATTTTTGTAGCCCTTTGGGCATAGTTCCAAATTGCTCTCCAGAATGGTTGGATGTGCTCACAGCTCCACTAACAATGAATTAGTGTTCCAACTCTCCCACATCCTCTCCAGCATTTATCATTTTCTTGTTCTGTCGTGTTTGCCAATCTTATAGGTGTGATGTGGTACCTCAGAGTTGTTTTGATTTGCATCTCTGTAATCAAAAGTGATTTAGAGCATTTTTTCATATGATTATAGATATCTTTAATTTCTTCTTCCGAAAACTGCCTGTTCATATCCTTCGGTCATTTATCAATTGGGGAATGACTTGTATGATTATACATTTGAGTCAGTTCTCTATATATTCTAGAAATGAGGCCTTTATCCCCGAGCTTAGCTGTAAAAATTCTTTCCCAATTTACTACATCCCTCCGGATTTTGAAAACCACAGTTTTTAAAATATTAAATTGTAATGAAATTATACTTTAGATTTTAATTTATATAAGAAAATATCTGATTAGCTAAACAGAAGAGAATTCCTAAGTTAGGAAAGGTAGTTGGTGTAATGGAGACAGAGGACATAATATTTAATATATGCTTTACCACTTACTATGTGACCTTGGGGAGGTCACTTAATCTGAACTTCAGTTTGTAAAATGTGGGGCTTAGACTAGATTATTTCAAAGGTCCTTTCTTTCTCTAAATCTATGATCTTATTAATTATTCTTCTCTGCTAGCTAATTTGAAATTTAGGTCTGACAGGTGGTTTTTGAGATAGGTACATGTTTGGAATGTGCTTCTGCATATGTTCATGCTTAGATATTTTGCCTATTAAAAGAAAATTCCCAAAGATTAAAGAAGTGTAATCACAATATATAATCAGTAGTATTATGTTAAAGTATATTTTTGTCTAGTTATGAATAAGAGCATAAAATAAGCAGCTGTTTCTAGAGAATCTGTGACCATGTTGTTCAGACGTTCAGCTATGATGAGTTATTTTGTCCTGAGGTCCCTGGGCCCTTTTCAATTCAACAAATCCCTGATAAGTGCTAGGCACTGATAAGAAATAAGTATAACTTAGCTATTTAACATGGCTAGTGATAAGCAGGTAGAGAATTTTTAAAAGATTTTCTGGCCTTTGAATAAAATGACCATGTTCTGCAGAAATGTTTTGCATTTGGCTGTTTAATACTCAATATAATAGGAATAATATTTATATTCTAAGCTTTTCCAGTTTACATTTTGAGCTATTACCATAATCATTCCTTTAAAAAAAAAGACAAGAAAAGAAAGGAGCTAAGGCATAGTAACATTATAGAAAGAGATTTTCTTTGTCTAAACCCTTTGAAGATTCCTATTTTCTTGGTAACCACAAATTTTACATATCATTATGGGCAATTTTGTAATGACTTTGATAACTAGCTGATTAATATCTAACTTAGAGTAGTGTGAAAACAAAGCTATGCTGTACAAGAGGACAGTGTGGGGGGAGATTATAACATTTGTATTTTAAACAGCTTTTACCTCTTCTTTCTATATATCTACATAGGGAAATTTTCCCCAGAATTCTTTGAATTTTCTCACTTTTCATAGTGAAGAATTACTGATCTGATAGATAGAATTCATCCTCAACATTTACTAAGCCATTCTGTATTACCTTACCTTGGCATCTATCCAAGAGCCGATACTGGAGAGAAGTCCAAGGATCAAGTCTCTGGGAAGGATGTGGCATGGCTCAGTCTCCGTGCTTTGTCCCAGCTGGCACACTAGGTGAAAGAGCCTTCCATGGACTACGTCTTGGGAAGTCTCCACCTCTGATGGCCATGTAGATACAACTGTGTAGCGCATGGAAACACTTGGATCACTTTGCACTCCAAGCAGCCGTTTCCACAGCTGAAATAGCCGACATTGATAAAGTCGGTCGCTTTTTTTTTTAATTGTATCATTTTGCCGCATGTCAGATTCATTGAGGGAAAAGTGTCATTTTCCATTATAAATAATGAACTAAGATAGTTATTCCTAAAGTAGAGGAAACAATATCATTCTGTTGAAACTTGTATTCTAAGGTAAGCCATTCTAAAATTTAGCTTAGCAGAACAACTCCTAAGCTCTTTCTTAGGAGACTGCATTACAGCAGAGCATCAAAGTATTTTAGCCAATGAATTCTGAAATACATGAAACCATCTTTTAAAAAATTTTTTTGAACTTTCTTCCACTTAGATACACTGCTGCTTTTAGGAGATGCAAAACCAGCACAGCCAAGCATGTGTCCGTTTTTGTGCTTTGTAAACCTGTTGCTCAAATATTTAATATTTAGAGTCGCGAATGAGTGAAGTACCCATTTAAACTAATTAGTTCTTTTAATGCTATGAAAATAACCAATTCATTTCATCTTAGTTTAAGTCTCTTTTTTTTTCCTTTTTTACTGCTGTCATTTTTTGTGCTTGTTTTTTTTTTTTCCCTAGTGAGGGTTGTCGGCGAGAAAATACAATGAAGAATGTTGGATGTCGCAAGTATGCATTTAATTCCCTGCAGCTGAAGGCTTTCCCAAGGCATTACAGGCCTCCAGAAGGAACTTATGGAAAAGTTGAAACATAAACATAATGTGTCCTCTAATTAGCTGTTATACAATACATGTGGGTACACTCTAGTTGAATTCATGAAGACCAGAATTTTTTTTTTTTTTAACATTTCAGGCTAGATTCTATTGAGCATGTTATCTTATTGTATTGGAATCGGTAGGAAAGAATGTTCTGGCACAGTAGTTTATGTAGTGAAGACTGCCCCTTTAATAGCCTTTGGTCCTGTGTGAGCTACACAAATACCAAAAAATCGTTCCCTGTATTCACCTGGTAGGTATATCCAGGATGCTAAAGGACTTTTTATAAATGGCCACTTAGGTAGCTGTTTCACATAACAACCTTTCCTGTTGAGTTGATTTAAGGTTGAATTTTTCATAATGCTGTACTTTAAAAAGTTAGAAACTCAATAAATAATAAAGTAATTGGAACTGAGGCAACCCCAATATACATTGGCAGAATCAGATAAAATCAATTTGTAACTCCAAGAAAATAAAGTAGCCCCCACACCAATCCAGGAAGCCAAAGGAAGCGGCCAGGATGATCTGGCCTTTGTGTGATGCTATCTGTAAAACATGAAGTCAATATGTCATTATGAGAGCTTTGCTAGGTTTCAGAAACACTGAAGATTTAGTTATTTCTTATGTGATTGCACTTTATTAGAAGATAACTGCCAACCATACCATGTAGCTGGAATTCCAAGTTTATTTAAGCAGCTGGGTGTCTTGGCGAGTCATTTTTGTAATTAGCCCTGCAGGTTAAAAACCACCACCAAGAAAATATATTACATAGTTCTTCTCTCTTCTCCTCTCATCCTTGTACTAGTTGCTTTTAATCATCTTGTTCACAAGTTAGGATTCCATCTTCTGAAGCGTATACAAAGCGACCCTTGGATCCAACTGAAATTCTGTGCATCCACAACCCAAAAGAGGCGTTTTTACATCAGTGCCAGATCAGCATTCTGAAGTGTATACTTAAAGTTTCATGAAGCAAATCTTATCAATATTTGAATGGAGGAAATCTAAATTTTTCTAGAACTAATCTTCAGAGGTTTGCTTAAACTTTTACCTGTTTACTTAATTTATTGCTTTTTATTTTTGAGGCATAAACTATGACCACATTTCAGGGTCTTTGAACTGCTTTGTTATCCAGTTCATGGGAGTTCCTAATATATTTCCCCCTTCTGCCTGTTCTGTTCTGTGAGGTAACCAGCAACTATCGAACCAGTTGGGTCTATGTCCTTCCGATCTTCAAACCAGTTTTTGTTCCCTCAAAGACTTAAATTACATTTTATTCTCTAATCGTAGCAAAACATTTCAGGCCTTCTTAAAAGCATAACAACTTTACTTTTCCTACTCCATATTTCAAGGTACGTTGAAAATTGGAAGCTAAAGACCTCATCATTTATTTTTCCACAAGGAAATGATGAATATGATCTGTGTTTCACAGTTTTGTTTTTTGGGAATCCTTGTGTGTGTGTGTTTCATCAGTTCTCTTAATCACAGTTCTCTTAAGAGATGTTCTCTGGGTAAATTGTTCTTAAAATTATATGCAAACTTTTGTTCCATTCTTACATTACCTAAACTTGGTATGTATAAATTATTCCATGCTGCTCAAAAGGATATTAAAATGTACATGGACATTTTACTTGAGCCTTTTAATATAGCTAAAGAATAAAAACCATGAAAAGGTCATTGAGTTGAAATTACCCATGTCTAAAATCTCCAGAAATTTCTTTTTAAAATATATGACTGTGTTTTATATGTACTGTATGCTTATTTACATGCGTAAAGGCAATAGAACTCTTCAGATATATGTATATATGTATGTGAACACAGATATATACATATACAGAACTGATCGCTGGCACAGCTGTTTGGCTCCTGCTCGCAGTGGGTAGTGTCAAGGTAGCTACTGGTATTGAAGAGGGAGTAGCTGCACTGTGGAAATACTTCTTAGGACTGTTGGTTTCAGCAGTGGTAAAGACAAAGGAAGAGAAAAGCTCCCATTTGTGTGTCTTTTCTGTGATTCTGTGCCCACAACAAGGCATGCAGTTGCAGTGAAATCTTTGTAGTTGCAGCTACTCTTTTCCCATTTACACGTTCAGCCATGTTCAAATACAGATGAGATGTTGGTAAGGCTAATTTACTTTTTGACTCGATAGCTCTCCATGACATTTTTTGAGTATGTCATTCATATTGTGTAGTTTTAGCCTTTTCTCTCTTCTCATTCTTAACTTCTCTTGCTAGGTTTTTGTTATACTTCAATCGTATATTTGCTATTAAGAAATCTTATATGTATTATTTCAAAACTTTTTTGTGTCTGAAGATGTTTAGCATTTGAGTCTCTTATAGTGCTGTTTCACACAAATAAATCACAACACGTGATTTTGTACCTAGCTCCCTTTTTGAAATAATTTCCCTGAATTGCTCGGAGTTCACCTGTTGAAATGTTGAGACCTAAGCCTCGAAAGCTTGGTCATTGGAAATATTCAGGTTTCATTGTTCTGTGTGAAGAACATCCTTGCTCAGCTGTTTTGGGGGATTTTTTTTGCACATATCATCAACACGTTTACAGGTTTGGGTAGTGATCATACTGAACAATAAAAATCAAGAGTTTGTCATTAAAATTTTTGTAACGCTCTAGAGGAAACTTCCCATGAAGTACTTTTGAGTTGCACAAGGAAGGCTGTTTTAGAGCGTCTTGCAAAATGGGAGTCCTGTCTACTGATCTTTTTAAGTACACTTTTTTTTAAATGTCATGAAACATGCTAAGGGATAAAATTGTTGCCAGGTATGTTATATGTGTGTTCTGTGAAAGCACCCACAGCACAGTTGCCTTTTGTTTCATTTATAAATGTAAAAATATTGTATAATATAACAGTTTGTCCCTACACAAGTGTATTTGCCAAGCTTTGTGCATTGAAATATTTTTATTTATTTCTTTTGGGCAGTATTAATATATTATAAACCTATGGTTACTGTTTTATATATTCTTAGATCATTCAAGCCATGTATGCTGTAAATGTGCTAGTCTTTAGAATGAAAAATATTAATAAAGAACTGACAGTACTAAATTGTGACTTTTATTTCTTTAAATTCATTAATATTGTCCTGGGAGTCAAGAAACCATGGTGTTCTAGTCCTAGCTTTGCTACTGATGTGTATAGCCTTGGGTAACTCATTCATTCCCTTCAGGCCTCAGCTGTAGAAATTGAATTATGTTCAATTGGTCTTTATTAAGTCCCTGTTTGTTTGTGGAGCACCGCCTTGGACCCCAAGGGAGATATGAAGATTAAATAAATAAGACATGATTCCTGTGCCCAAGCAGTTAGTCTAGTAACAGAACTGAACAAAATGATCTCTAAGGCTCCTTTGCATCTACAACTCTTAAGATTTGACTATATTAAAGGGAATGTTTTGGAGAATCAACATTTGATGAGCCCATATGGTTGAATGAGAACATCTTTGGGACTGTTCTTTTTTCCCCATATTTTAACACACTGGCCTTTGTGAATAAGTAGGAATTATAGAAACTTTCCCCTCTGTGTTCCCTCTGTGTCCTGTAAATGAGCAGTTTCAATTTTTTGAGGATAGGTCAGCTGAACACCCTTCCAAAATACTGGGATCCACTTTGTGTTTGGGAAAAAGGACATTTTATTCAGTGGTATGCTAGCAGCTCAAGAGGCCTGTTTCCTGCCCTATTCAATCATCAGTGTCATGATTTCATTTGCCTTTAAAGCAGTAAGGTATTCAGGGAAGTGGGACAGAATAAGTAGTTACCTCTTATTCTATCTTTTTCTCCTCTTGAGATTGTTATTATCCTATAACCAGTCACGATTGATGAATCTTTAGCACATTTTTTCATATGACTATAAATTGTTGCAATTTCTTCATCAGAAAACTGCCAGTTCATAGCCTTTAACCATTTATTAATTGGAGAATGACTTATTTTTATAGATTGGACAAAGTTCTTTATATATTTGAGATATGGGACCTTTATCTGAGAAACTCCATAAAAATTTTTGTTAGATTAGAGAAATCCAAATTAAAATAACCTTGAGATACGGTTTTATACCTATCAGATTGGCCAAAATGATGAAAGGGGTGAAAGTGACAAATGTTGGAAAGGACATAGAAATATATGATTGTTAATTCACTGCTGGTGGAACTGTGAACTGATCCAACCATTTTGAAGAGCGATCTGGAATGATGCCCAAACAGTTATTAAAATGCCTCTACCCTTTGACTCAGTAATATCGCTACTAGGTCTTTCCAAAGATATAACTAGGGAAAAAGGAATAGACATGTTATGTTCTAAAACATTTATAGCAACTCTCTTTGGTGACAGAACTGGAGATTGGGGGGATGCCCGTCACTTGGGGAATGGCCATATAAGTTATGGTATATGATTGTAATGGAATACTACTGTTCTATAAGAAATCATGAGCTTGATGATCTTAGAAAAACATGGGTAGACTTGCATGAAATAATGAAGAGTGAAATTAGCAGAACCAAGAGAACACTGTGTACAATAACAGCAATATTGTTTTAAGGACAACTTTGAGCAACTCAGTCATTTTGATTATGATAAACACCCAAATGAACTACAAAGGAGCTATGAAGGAAGAGGTTATCTACATCCACAGAAAGAACTGATAAATAAAAGTATGTATAGAATTATTTTGCATATTTATATGTATTTGTATCTAATAGTAGCCAACTCTAGGGTGAGGGAGGAGGTAGGAAAAAGTTACATGATCACTTTATTATGTATTTAAAAGGAACATGATAGATTTGAAATTTCATGTGCATTTTTCTCTATTCTACTATGTTATGGAAATCTTGCTTTATTAAGTTCAGAATAAAATAAAATTTTAAAAATATTATGATGTAAAGTATCCTTAATTCAAAACAAAAAGAAAATAATATCCATTCCATGTATCAATGTACATTCATAAAGAAGGGCATGCTACTAATCACAACAAAAAAAAAGACTTGCGAACCTTTCCAGGAGGCACCTTCTCTCCCACACTTTCTTAGGCTCCCTCCCTTTCCCTCCCTTCTTTTTTTTTTTTCTTTTACCCTGAGAAGCAGTTTATTCAAGTGGAAAGGACATTAAACATGGAGTCAAGAGAGACCTGGTTTTGAATGTACATTATGAGTTGTGTGACTGGACAGTAAGTCATTTAATGCCTCAGAACCTTAGTTTCCTCATCTCTTAAGTTTGTAATATTGGTTGGATTACTTAATAAGATTATTATGATTGAAGTGCTTTGTATGTCTTAAAGTGCCATTTGAGCATCACCTATTATGTGAATGCAGTTCTGAGCCAAGTAGGCATAAACTTGGGCCTCATGGTTCTCATGTTTGCCAAATTAGGGGTAGTCTTTCCTGTGTTGAAAAGAGACATGACAGTATTTAATCTTTCCATTGATTAAAAAAAAACTAATTTTTGCTTTGTGGTTGTTCAGTCGTTTTTCAGTCTTGTTCAACTCTTTATGACCCCGTATAGGATTTTCTTGACAAAGATAATAGAGTGGTTTGCCATTTCCTTCTCCAGCTTATTTTTCAAATGAGGAAACGGAGGCAAATAGGGTTAAGTGACTTGCCCAGGGTTACACAGCTAGTAAGTGTCAGGCCAGATTTGAATTCATGAAGAGCAGTCTTTATAACCCCAGGCCTGGCATTCTATCCACTGTGCCACCCAGCTGCCCTGCTTGCTGAACTTGAAAATGAGCAAGGAAGCAGAAATTGCAGCAAAAAATCGTAGCTGTGGATCCCAGATGTACAATGCTGATTGTGGTGTCTATGTTGGCCTTGTAGGCAGTTAAAGGTACCACAAAGATGCTTTGGCAAAACAGGGATGCATGGGGGCAATATGGAGGAAGTTTGAAGAGCAGGATATTCTCATTATTTGGGGCTTTCCCCTTAACAAGGAGAAGACATTGAATTTAACATCAGCATAAAAGTAACTTAAGCTACTTGTCATTCTAACTAAAACAGAGATATCAAGCTTCCAGTAGAAACACCTTAGACTCCAGAATGATAAGGTTTCTATATTTGATACTGTATCTAAGGACAAAACAAAAAACAAAACCCTTTCTACACTATGCTTCCTTGTCCTCCGTATGTTTACAAGAAGAGGAGAGAGAAAATACCAACTTCCTCCAGCAAGTGATGGTGAAGTGTGCAGCTCCTTTTGGGCTAGAAGAAATGGGAAAAAGTTCTATGTTAAAATGAAGGACTCAGTCCTCACTTCAAAAGACTTCAAGTATGCTATCCTCCAAAGCTAGGCTAGCCTGAAGTCCATGAGAAGACTGGACTCACCAAGTTACTAACTCCCCATGCCTGAAACACATGCAGATCCATCTGGGGAAAGTCACGTGTGAGATGGAAGCCCATTCAAAAACCACCTGAGATCCATGATGAAAACTCCATCCTGCTTCCATGAAGAGAACTGATGAACCCTGCATGCCAACTGAAGGATAACGTTTTTCTTTGTTCTTGCTTTTTTTCTGCAACATGGCTAATGTGGAAATGTTTTACATGATTTCGTAGACAGAATGACTATCATTTCTTCACAATGGTTGGGAGAAGGTGTGGGGAAGAGAGAGAATTTGGAATTGAAATATTGGAATTGAACTTTTCTTTTTCAAAAAAGAAAAACCATTGGGGAAGGATTGCAAAGAACCCTAAGGATACCTCCCATTGTCACTGCAAAAAAAGAAAGACAAAGGAATAACAGTAAAAGCTATAGGAAAGCCACAGAGGTTAAAAAATGGATGCTCTCACCTCAAGAACAGGTAGGACAGAACAAACATGTGGTTGTATCTAGGGGCACATAATATGGTAGTGAGGAAGATTAAAGCAGGAAAACCATCCTGTTTTATAATTACTCTGCCTAAAGGTATAGAATCCTGTTATGTCCAATGCATTTAGTTATACTCCAACTTATACTATAATGATTAGCTTGTTCCGCCCCCACCCCCAATACTCATGCAAACATGGTTGTAAGCTCCCTGAAGATAAGAACACCTTTATATCCTCATGCCTTGAACACAACTATTTAAATAGAATTTTTTTTAAAAATAAGTTTTTATTGATGCCTCATTTCTTAAATCATCACAGCTATCCCAAGTATCCCTTCTTCTACCCCTCCCAGGGAGTCATCTCCTGTAGCAGGTAGTATTCTTTTAGAAAGGAAAAAAAACCCAGCACAGCTGATCAATACATAGAAAAAATCCAAAACCGTACAATGTATGACACCAATGGGCCCCCCACCTCCATGAATGGGTGGGTTGAGATTTCTTTCCCTGTCATTTCATTTGAGTACTGCTTGATCTTTTATGTGCTTCTGATTTTTTGGTGTGTCGTTCTTTCCATTTGCATTGTTGTAGTTCCTGTGCATATTATGTTCTTGGTTCTTGCTTGTCTCTGATCTTTTTATGCTGCTCTGTATTCATCACACACATAATTTCTTAGAGCACAGTAATTTTCCATTACATTTATGTGCCACACTTTGTCAAGTCATTCCCCATTTGATGGGCATCTACTTTGTTTCCACTTCTTAGCTATGACAACAAGTGCTGCTAAATATTTTGGAGTATAAGGGGACTTTATTCTTATCAATGGATTCCTTGTGGCATAATGCTAGTAAGGGATTCTAATTCAAAGGGTATAGACATTTTAGTCACTTTATTTGCTAAACCAAATTTTATTACTGCGTTCAAAATCTCATGTTCGAAGAGTCATGGATAGTAGGCATTTATTATTATTGTGAATTTTAAACAACCACATTAGGAAATTAATGAGCAGTCAATTTTGCAAATGGACAGTTTTATATCATTTTGATCAATATATGTACTTTGTACATTTTTTGCATTTTTTCACTATTTCATATACATATTTTCAGTATACATACTTAGGATTAAAAGTATTATATAATGTATACTAGCAAGAAAAGCATACTATACGTTATAATTTGCTTAACTACTTCTCCATTATTATACGTTTATGTTGTTTCCAATTTCTCAGTGTTACAAAGAGGACTGATACTCATCTGTTTCTAAATCACTCCATTTTTCTGTTCCTTTCCCTTCACTCCTCCTTTTCCAGAAAGGAAAGAGCCAATGCAGGGAATCAACTAGAGATCTGGTCTTGGAGTCAGGAAGACCCAGGTTAAAATCTAGCCTCAGACGTACTGACTGTGTGACCCTGAATAAGCCACTTAATGTCCCATTGCTCCAGACAAGGTGTCCTGGTAATTGGCATGAACAAGATTAAAATTTAATTGGGAAATATTTAGCAAAAGAAAGAAATAAAACATAAGATTGTTACATTATAAATATGTAGAAGTGACCCTTATGTATGAATTAGTGGCCTCCTCTAACACTGAGTTGCTGACCTGAATTAATAGAAGAGTTTTCCTCACTGGAATTCACTATACCAATGAAATTGAAATTCTAGACCAAAAGAAAATATTCCCCACCAAATGAGGAAAATAAACTGAATCAGCAGCTTCATAACTCTCATCCCATGTTACTAGACTGCTTTCAAAAAAGGTAAGGCCAATTAATATTTCCACGAGTAGAATATATGTGTTTTCCTGCTTTGGGGTGTCATAATTGTCTTTGCCAGTTTAACAAAAGCTTTCCAATTTTTTAATTTTAATTTGTATGTAATTGCTAGTGGGCCTGCATTTTTGCGATGTTAGCATTTTATTATCTCTTATTTTTGCATATAAGTAAACTGTTATTGCTAACATGGTTTATATTCTTATTACTGGTAACTACAGAGAAAAAAATAAGCAGTTGTTATGTAACAAGAGATGGCGGAGAAAACATTTTTTAACGTTTGAAACCACCATACTTCTTTTTTTCTATCTGGATCAGGGAGAGGAAATAGGAGGATATTTGATTCTACAAACTATTGCATATGGCTGTTTGCAGAGTTTTTCCTCCAGTTTTTACCTTCAAAGAACAATAAGAAAGATTCAGAGGATTGCAGGATCTGTGAAAGTTGTTGAGCATAAAATATACTAGAAAGTGTTCACAGCTCTCCTTGTTACCAAGGTAGAAATAACAGGACTTAGCAACTGATTGGATGGGGAGATGTGGGTGGTGAGAGAGTCGAGTCTCAGGTTGGAAGCCTGGGTGATTAGAAAGGGATGGTGGTAACCTTGACGGTAACTGGGAACTTAGGAAGATGGGAGTTCTTGGAGTGGAAAGATCCAGTTTTGGACATGTTGAATTTAGGATGTCTGAGATATCCAGTTTGAGATGTCCAATGGGCGATTGGGGAGACAAGAGGTTAGTTGAAATCTCCTGCACAGAGGGTATAGTTGCAATTATGAGAGCAGATGAGCTCACCAAGTAAAATAATGTGGAGGGAGAAGAGGAGAGGAGCTTACAGAAGAGTCTTGGGAGACACCCGGGGTTAATGGACATGACCTGGATAAAGATCCAGCCAAGGACAACAGGAAGAATGGTCAAAGAGACAACACATATAGGAGGCTTTTAAATAGTTCTGGATAACTTCACTGAAATATTGGTATAATACTGACTCCTAGTTAGTGGAACTTTTGTAGAAAGTTAAATTAGGTTCTGACCTTGATTTGAAAAAAAAAAAAGGAAATTTGACTTAAGGGCTTTATAATATGTATGAACCCCACTATAACCCAAGTGTCCAACATGTAGACTATGAACAAGAAGCAGTACACCTGATCCTGTCAGGTTTTAGCCAGGAAAAAATTGTTACATAGCATTTATGAGGCCACTAGGGTCTATCCACATGAAATTTCTGCCTCTGTGGCCAAACTCCTCCAATGTTTGGGTTCATTTGGCTCTGAAAATAGATTTTCTTTCATGAAACTGCAGAAATCAAAGCCGTAGCACCGTAAGAAGTAGTCACTATTGAGAAATGTATAGACTGACACCCTATAGCTGTCTAGAATGATTCATTAGTTAGATATTAAATATCACTGTTCTTCCTGACTTGATCAAAATTGGTCATTGTTGAGCACTAGGCATACATGTTTATAATCTTGATCAAACTGTTACAGGATTTTTAATGTTACCAGAATTGGAAATGGAGGGGATTCCAACAATTGGGGAATGGTTGAACAAGTTATGGTATACAAATGTAATGGAATATTATTGTTCCATAAGAAATAATGAGCAGGCAGATTTCAGAAGAACTTGGAAAGACTCACATGAACTGATGCTGAGTAAAGTGAGAACCATGAGAACATTGTACACAGTAACAGCAACATCGTGCAGTGACCAGCTTTGATCGACTTAGCTCTTCTCAGACATGCAATGATCTAAGACAATTCCAAAAGATTTATGATAGAAAATGCTATCCACATCCAGGGAAAGAAGTATGAAGTCAGAATGCAGATTGAAGCATGTTACTTTCTCTTTTTTTGTTTTTTTCTTTCTTGTGGTTTTTCCCTTTGGTTCTGATTCTTCTTTCACAACATGTCTAATGTGGAAATGTTTAATATAATTGTGTAAGTAGAGCCTATATAAAATTGCATGTCTTTAGAGGGAAGGGAAAATTTAGAACTCAAAATCTTATAAAATGAATGTTGAAAACTAAAAAAAAAAATAAATCATAAAATGTTATCTAAAAGCGCGGATTTCACCGTTTCTACCTGCTCAAAAAAAAAAGACATCCTTGCAGTTTAAGTGAAAGTGAACATATTTATACAGTTCATCAAGCTTGTAATGCCTATGAATAAAATGGATAATAGGGCAGAAGCATTGTTGTCAAATTAACTCATTACAAAAACATTGATGCCACACATTGATTTCACAGTAACAATAACAAAGATACACATTAAAACAGATTTTGATATTCTGAAGTATGTGAAACATTATTACAATACTATAGATTCAAAAGAGAACATAAGCCAAAAGAAACATTAATTGAAATAAAACATACCCTACTTCCCCAATATCCCTCCCCAAAATGGATGCAATGTTATAGAGGAATACACCCAGAATTACAGCAAATAGCTCTTATGATGTTCACCATTCCCTTTCATTAAAGTTAGAAACTTTATTTCAAACTGTCTGTCAGAAGTGCCTTGAATTTTTCTTCATTGCACTCTATCATGATTGAAACTTTGTTTTTCTTCTGAAGTTTATCATCAATATCCAAAACCATCATTCCTCGGGTGTAGAAGCCAGTCAGTTCCACAGATACAGCACAGACTATTGCTTTAGTGACAAAGTTTTCATCAATTGCAGCTGCTATGGCAAAGCAGTCAGAAGGTGTATAGCCTGGTGTCCAGAACAGTGTGGTGGACTTCTGTACATGTTTCTTCAGACAGGTCACAGTATAAGCATTGATTTCTTTCAAAAATCTGGCTTTTTTACTATTTTGTGAAGTCCATTGGTCATAAAATTCCTGGAGAACAAGAAGAGAGGATGCTACAAAAATGTATGTATATCATATATGTATTTAAATATATATCTGTTTACATGATCTAGCTCTTTTCTTACACAATTTATCTTTAGTTTAAGAAATGCAATAGTCCAAACATTTGTTGATATTTGTTCCAAAAGTGTATAGTAGTATTCATAAACTTGACTTTAAAAAAAACCTCTGATATTAGCTTCTTCCTGTTCCCTTTTTTCTGCTTAGACTAGTGCTATGATGACTAAATTTAATCTGCAATCAAAAAAAAGTCTATGATATCAAAATCTCCCCAAACTAGCGCTTCTGTATGATTATTCTGGTGAAGAAAAACGTTGGCATTTAGGAATAACCACAATCTCTTTTGTTGTTTCAGTTGTGGCTAACTGTGACCCCATTTGGGGGTTTTCTTGGCAAAGATACTGGAGTAGTTTGTCACTTTCTTCTCCAGTTCAATTTACAGATGAGAAAACTAAGGCAAGCAAGGTTAAATGATTTGCCCAGGACCACACAGTCTGTATGTGTCTGAGGCCACATTTGACCAAGGCCAGTGCTCTATCCACTGTTCCACTTAGCTGCCTCAAGTCCTAGATATAAAGCTTTCATTTGTATCACAGACCCTAAAATATTCTATTTAGGGATTGGAGGATTTAAAATGTAAGTGCTATAGTATTCTCTTGATAGATAATAGAAGGGGAAAATGGCCTGAAACAAACTTAAACAAGGGGGGGGGGGGGGAATTAAATAAGCTTAAACATTTAAAAAATCTAACAGTGTAAATAAAGACAAAAAGGAAAGGATCCTGGGAAGAGTGAGAAAAGTATAAATAAAAAGGGAAAATAGAACTTTTCCAGGTTGTTTTCCTTAGCTAACCCTGTATGTAACCATAAACTCTCCAGTGAATTATGGGGATCAGTCTGTTAATTTAAAAAAAAAAAAAGTAAATCTTACCCAAGGTAATGTATACATGCATACAAATTCCCAAGTTGCAATGTAAGTAGGGCAAATGTACTCATTTAAGACAATGTAAGCTGCTTCTGGATCTGCTGCAAAATTGAATTCCGAACATGCATCCGTATTCCCTCTGGCTAAAAAAAATACAGTATAAATTCTTATTTTTATAATTTCCTTTTAATTTCAAAATGAAAAAGTGTAGCATCTATATAAATGTCCTCTCAACATTTAAAATGCATTTAAAATTTTGTAATCTATAGAAAAAAGGAGCAATTGACGTTTAAAAATACAATTAGGTAAACATACCAGTAAATTCTCCCCTCCATGGTCCTAACTCCTCACTCCTGCCCCACCCCCATGCTTTTTTCTTAACTAACATGTTAACATCTTGCACTATTTTAGAAACCTTAAGCTATTTTTTAAAAAATAAAAATTTTATGCCCATTGCTTTGGTGGATAACAATATGCTGAGAGTTCCAAAAATATTCGTTGGCATTTAAAAATCTCAATTCACAGTCCATTTTCTAGGAGGTTCTCCTCATTTAATCTCATCCATTCTTTACCTGCCAACAGGATACCTGACTGCTCAATCCCTTTATTCCCAATAATCTGTACGGCTTGTTTATTTGAAAATATGTCTGAATTTGCTGCATTCATGTGTTTTGTCTTCCTTGTTCAACCCTGTATTTCAGGAAATATTTCTATTCCTTTATAATAAAAATAACTAGCATTGATATAGTGGTGGTGTGATGAATAAGAGTGCCAGGGCTGGAGTCAGGAAAACCTAAGTTCAAGTGTGACCTCAGATACTAGCTATGTGACCCTGGGCAAGTCATTTAACCCTATTTGCCTCAGTTTACTCATCTGTAAAATGAGCTGGAGAAGGAAATGGCAGACCATTTACTCCAGTATCTTTGCCAAGGAAACCCCAAATGGGGTCTTGAAGAATCAGACACATCTGAACATCAATAAGCATGTATAAAGTACTTAATACAGTGTCCGGCAAAGGTAAGTGCTAAAATGACAGCTGGTTGACTGATAAAGTACTTTAAATTTTGCAAAGCACTTTACAAATGTAATTTTAATCCTCACAACTACTCTGGCAGGGAGGTGCTATCATCCCCATTTTACAGATGAGTATACTGAGTCTGAGTGAGGTTAGGTGACTTACTTAGGGTCACACATCTAATAAGTGGTAGAGGCTAGATTTGAACTTGAATCTTCCTACTCTTAAGTCCCTTTCCTGATACCTGCCTCTGTAATAAATGCACTTGAGTACCTATTACTTTACCATGCCTTGTTTGTGTATTTCATAAATAATGGCTGACAACTGGAAGACAATAATATTTGAATGTACTTACAATTCATATTTCCTCCCATCATGAACAGATTTTTAATTTTCTTAGGAAAGTTTGGGTCCATTTTCACAGCCAGAGCTAGATTGGTCAAAGGGGCAGTGGCTACCAAAGTTACCTACAAAAAAAGACTGATGGTGATTTTTTTAAAAAGCAGCAAGAAAATGGACAAGCAAGCCAGAGTGACCAGTTATTTTTTAAGGCATGGTTGTTTTTGGCTAAAACTTCTACTTAACAGACTTAAAATCTCTTCAAGGATTCAAGTAATGATTACTTCCTACAATGAGTATAGAATATGACAGATGATCATAGGGAAAAAAAGTCAGATACACAATCCAAGATAGTGAGGGATGGAGGGAGAATATCTACTGTGACATGATCACCTGGCCAGGGAGTTGATTAATCATTCTGATCATTGCAGGCACTGCGTGTTCTTGCTGGAGTTTGTCCAGTCCTGGAGCATCTGGGTCAGGAATATCACCCAAGCCATCTTTTCCAAAATAACTATCACTTTTCATATTATTAATGAATGGGGAAGAAGCACCTTGATAAACTGGAATCTGAAATGAATGAAAATAATAAGAAAAACAGTAATAGATAACAATAATAGGGCCATGGTCACAATTCTCAAACTGTTAATAGTAACAAAAGTCACATGCGGTATCCTGATACTCATAATTTAGAGTATGAACTCAAATTTGACACATCGTCCTTTGTATCTCATGTGTTTATCAAATTCTAGTTTATGTTCTTGAGTTGGAATCCCCACTTAGTAGATGATTAATTACTTCAAGGCAATAGCTACTGTGTTTGATTCATTTTTGTATCCCCTAACTCCAGGTACAGAGTTTTGCATGAAGTAGGCACTTTGTGGGATTTTTACATTGTGTGTCCTTTGGAGTTGAGAAGGGTTGCTCTAATTGTATATTAGTTATCAGAGTAGATAAGTCACCAAACTTATTGGTTTGTATTTCACTTTGTTTAACACTGCGCCCATCTTTGCTCCCAGATCTGCTAATATGCACAAAAAAATGACCAAGGCAGAGATAGAATAAGCTATGAATCTCAGTTCAACCAACAGATAATTAGCACCTAGATAATCTAAAGTTAATTTTGGTTTTGATTTTTCACAGAGATTAACATGAACCTAAACTCTTAGCATTTTTACATATCATCTAAAGGAATAGAACTTTGATAAAGCGTCTTTGGGGATAGAAACCATCAATGACAGAATTAGATATCTGTGGGAAGACAGACCCACCAGTACAATAGAGCTGTGAATTGGTCCAGTCCTTCTGGAAGACAAATTGGAATTACATGAGAAGACCCACTAAACTTAATTTCCTCTGCGAATGGTCACACCAGTCCTGGGTATAATCTGGGAATATATGTCCCCAAGAAGGTCACAGACAGAGAAGGACCATACATGTCAAAAAAGACAAAATAGCTGTGTATGGTGATGAAAACAGCAACCAGAAAACAAAGGGGTACCCACTTGATTGGAGGAGTGGATGAACAAATTATGACATATGAATGAAATGGAATACCATGATCTAGCAAATAATAATTTCAAAAATGAACAGAATTCAAAGAAACAAGATTTTTAATGACCTGATGCAGAATGAAGTAGGACACTATACACCATGACTACAGTAACATTAAAAAAAATGCACAAAGGCAGAAGAACTCTGAAAAACTATACTCAGAAAATTTACCTGGAGAACAGATAATGAAACATGCTTCTCTCCTCTCAGCAGAGAATTGAAAAATTATAGGTCTAGAATGTCACGCACTATCAGATGTGTCCACTGGATTGACTGGTTTGGCTTGAATGTTTTACTTTGTTACAAGAGGAAGTTTAATACTGAAGGCACTGATGGAATAGAGGAAGGAGGGGATTATATCCAAAAATGATTCTGATGTTTATAAAAGAGGCATTAATTAAATTTTGGCTCAGTTTCTCCTAATGAATGATTTGCTACTGATAGATACTTTGCTTTCTTTTTTTAAAAAAAATGTATTTTTATTTTTATGTTCAGTTTCAAATTCTCTCCTTCCAACCATTAAGAAGGCAAGACGTATGATACCTGTTATACATATGAAGTCATGCAAAACATATTTCCTCATTAGCTATGTTCAAAAAGAAAAACAGCAAGAAAAATAAAATAAAAAATGAACTTCAGCATGCAATCTGAGTCCATCATGAATAGTATTTTATATCAAAATTGTGGTAGATTGTTGTATTCATCAGAATTCCTAAGTCTATCATACTTTATATTTACAATATTGTTGTAACTATGTTACAGATTGTTTTCTTTGTTCTTACTTTCCTTTGCATCAGTTCATATCAATCTTCCCAGGTTTTTCTGAAATTATTCCCTTCATCATTTCTTACAGCACAATAGTATTCCATCACATTTGTATGTCATAACTTGTTCAGCAATTGCCTGATTAATGGGCATCTGTTCAGTTTCCAGATTTTGCCATTAGAAAAAGAGCTATGAATATTTTTGTACACATGAGTCCTTTTCTTTTATCTTTGATCTCCTTGGGTTATAGACCTAGTAGTAGTATTGCTGGGTCAAAGGGTAGGCACAGTTTTATAAACTTTGGACATAGTTCCAACTTGTTCTCCAGAATGGGCTAGTTCACAGGTTCCATCAACAGTGCATTGGTGTACCTATTTTTCCATATCCCCTCCAGCATTTGTCATTTTCCTTTTCTGTCATCTTAGCCAATCTGATAGGTGAGTAAGGTGGTACCTCAGGGTTGTTTTAATTGCATAATTGGTGATCTAGAGCATTTTTTAATATGACTATTGATATCTTTGATTTCTTTTTCTGAAAATTTCCTGTTCATATCCTTTGAACTATATTTAGCTTTCTAAAAGATTTTTCCTGTCCTGAGAGTAGGTTTAATAAGGGTTGCATCTGACTGACTTGGCCCTCATACTGCAGATATCTGTACCCACATCTGGGAATATGGTAGCTCCCCTTACTGCTGCCACCCCCAAACTTAAAAGTTGTTTTTCATTCTAGTCCATGGTAGCTAATACATCATACTGGCTCAGGCAGAAGTCACTTTTGTGCTCTCATTTCTAGCTTAGGAGACAGAAAAGAGATTAAGAATGGGAGCATTTCTGCAGAAAATTGAGGTCCCAGAGCATTCTAGCTACAGAAAATCAAAGATGGTGAAGAGGTTCAGTGAATTGTGTAAAATTTCAATATCTTGGGACTTCTGCTGATTATGTATTTTAAAATTCCATTTTTTTAAAAGCCAAGTTTTATTAAAAACACAGAATTTTGTTTTCCTCTGCCATTGGTGACCTTGGAGATTGCCATTTCAGGAAAATGGGGGAAATGGAAACACCCCTCCCAACTATGCAAAAATAATTGAGTTAAAACTAGTCTTAGCAAACAGGAAATTTTGCAGAAAAGTTTATCATATAAAAAGATTCCACAAAAGGTATATCTCTCAGACCTTTGACCTCAACCCAAAATTATCTTACTTGTCATTATGGCTTGTATAACAAACAGGTGTTAAACCATTGGGTGGCACCTATGGAGTCTTCTACAATGAATGAGCTGATTGATTCCTTGATAGAACTCAATTTCAAATAAAAAGTGCTGCTTTGGCCTAGGTCAGTAGTCCTATTCATGATTCGGGGAGCTCCCCATTAGCTGACCTGTTTTCTGTGAGATTACTGGGGCCTTACCCTGCTGTGAGAAATTTAACCTTCTCATTTAGCTTTTCTATCGGTTTAATAAAATTCTTTTTCCTAATAAATCGTGGCTGTCATTTCCACAGTCTTCCCCATGATTTCTGAACCTAGACTTTCTTCTGCCACAATATGAAGTAGATACATCTCCAGAACAGTAAACAGTCAAGTGGAGAGTTGGGCCAGGGGCTAGAAGGGTCAAGGAAAGGGTCTTTGAAAAATAAACACCTAAAGTACTGGGGAAATCTGAGCATATTTAGGAAAAAGCTAAAACTGAGAGGGAAAGATTGAAAGAAAATGATTGGGGGAGAAAGGTCCTGGAAGGGAGAGAAGGGAATGGGTTCAAGGGTGCAAATAAATGAGGAGTTTGTGAGGGAAAGGTGGGTGATGATATTGAGAATGAGAAACTAAAAGTTGAGCAGAGAGAGCTTAAAGTCAAATAACCTCAAACCTTAATGAAGTAGATTTAGGCCAACTGTGGGAAGTGGGGCAAGGAGGGTGGTTGGGAGAGACTGGAACAAATCCATTGCGCGCAGTTTGTATGTTAAACATGTAGCTACATTCAATCAGAAATCATGCCTACAAGACTTCTGTGTGTAATCCAATAGAGATAGCCCACAGATAAAAAATAGAGAGGCATTCTTTTTGTGGTACCAAATAAATGGAAACTCAGTGAGTTCCCTTCAATTGGGGAACAACTGGGCAAACCATGGTATGTAAATGTGATAGGATACTATTGTGCTCTAGGAAATGAAGTGGGCAGTTCTAGAAAAACCAGGAAAGAATTGAGCAGAACTTCAGAAGATTTAATAATGCTGATCAACACAATGACCAATCATGATTCAAAAGGACTCATGATGAAAAGCTCCCCAGCTTCCCCAACAGAGAGATGTGATAGACTTAACATGTAGATTGAGAGAGGTTTTCTTTGGTCATGGCCAGTCTGGAAATTTGTTTTAACTGATTTTGCATGTTTATTATGAGAGTTTTGTTTTTCTTTTTTAGTTTATGTGTTTGGGAGAAAGTGAAAGGAAGCAAAGGTGGACTTTCAGTAAGCAAAAAAAATTTTTTTTAATTATTAGGGATAAAGTTTGATCTTGCAAAGCAAATAAATTACCTGTAAGCTGTTACACTTCTGTAACACCCGAAGGACATTTTTACACACGTTTTCCACTGAAGTATTCCCAAAACAGCAAGTGATCCCCAGAATTTCAACGTTAGGTGCTCCCAGAGCCATCATTAAGGCAACAGCATCATCTACACCAGCATCCACATCAATCACCAGTAATTTCTTTTCTACTGATGCCATTTCTACCAAAACAAAACAGGCATACAATAAATGTAAATGCAATGAAATCAGTACATTTTTATGAAGAAAATGTCAGTTTGATGTTTTAATGACATCTTATTTAAGTATATATTTGTGTTTTTCAATTCAGTTTAATTCCTTGACTTTATGAGTCAGGAAACCTGAGTTTGAATCTCATTTCAGACACTGTGTGATCCAGGCTAAATCATTTCTCCTCTCAGGGTCTGTCTCCTCCTGTGTAAATGAAGGATAATAACACTTACTTACTTTACAGAACTGTTGTTAGGAAAGAGCTTTTCAGACCTTAAAAAGTGTAATGTAAATGTGAGACCTAATAGTTATCGCTACATCATTCTACGTCTCTTTTCATGGAGTTTAGATAGCAATGATCTGAACACAAGTAGCTTTCCCGCTATTCTTTTATATTTCATATTTTTTAGAATGTTGTTCATATAGACAAGATGATAGCTTTTTGTAATTAAAAAAACTAAGTTCACTTCTTTAGACTCACTGTAAACATCTCTGAGACAATTTAGAAATTAACATTATTATCATTATTACTGGTACAAGGAGTGCTTGCAATAATGCGAATTAAAACCCATCCATGCCTATTTATTCTGTGCAACTCTTATCCATAATCTCCCAAAAGTTTGATGCAGGGGAAACCCGACATGCTGGAGACTTTCCTCATTTTTTTCCTGACATCTTAGTGATACTAGAGGAGTACTCAAAACTATCCACCTGTTCTCCCCTACTTTCACCACAAGACCGACTCATTTTCTCTTTGTCATACTATTTTTTGATGACATCCTTTTCTCTCAATCTTCAAAGTGACGTGTTGCAGCCTGCTCACACCCACCATTCACCTTTCAGGTCTCAATGCCATATAGCAACCCAGGTGTAAAGTTTGTATTGAAATGATGGGCCTTTGCCGTTATCCATTATGAGAAGTTTGGAGGCCAGTGAGAGTGCTTCTCAGTTTGCTGGAAACAATCCAGCTTATTCTCTCCTTTTCAACTCTGTTCCAGATATACATACTATTAGATAAGTTCTATGAGGGGTCCTTTTGAAATCTGAACACTAGATAGTCTTCCTTCACTTGGTCTTTTCTCTGTGGATGGGCAAGCCCTTTATATGGTCACAGATGTCTTCTAGGAAGCTCTGCCAAGTCTTGGGATTTGATGCAGTCAACATCATGTCATCAGTAAATAGGAGCATCTGGATGACCTCAGCGTGACTGGGATGGCCTTTCCGCTGTATCTCTTCCATCATAGTGGTGAATGCTTTTTTTTTTTGAGTGTACGTCTTCCTAGTTTACACCCCAACTGGTATTTATTATCAGAGGGTAACTGAACAGGGCTGTTCCTATTATTCCATCTCCAAAGGAATCTTGAATGACTTTGACAAATGAATGGGAGACATTCTGTTGTAAAAGAGCCCATAAGGCTTTCCATAATCAACAAGCATTAAGGATAATAAGATTATATCTATACATCTTTTCATCAGTTATGAGATAGTAAAGATGTGGTTCACTATTGAATATGTCTTGGGAGAGCCTGTATGGTTGATACCCTCATCAAGGATGCCATCAGTTTGTATATAGATGATACCCATATAGATTATTGTTACAGTTATTATTAATGAAAAATTATTCTTCTCACCTTGTCCTATTGAGTTCAGGTAGAAACAGTCCTGGGACAATTCTCCTTTTTTATACTTAATACTTTGGGAATTAGATAATTTTAAAGATGATACATTTTTAATGCTCTGCAGACAAATTGCACAGGTGGATAAAATAACTGCCTTTTGTAGTCGAATAAATATATTCAGATACAAACTCCCCCACTGTAGGTTCACTAAAAACATCCTGAACTCCAGTGGCAGCAGGCAGAATGATGAGCATATGTACCTCATCCTGTTCAAGAATTATTTTTTAAATTTCTTCTGCTAGACCTCTGCATTTTGAAAAAGTTTTTTTCTACTCATCTTAGAGATTTTTAGTATTTGTGTAGTTTGGCCACACTTATTAAAAATATTATTCTTAAGTTTTCATGGACCACTATTATGTCTGGGCAACTGCGTATAATAGTTCAGTCTGTTCAAGTCCCAGTATTATGTATTGGTTGAGTACTCAAGGATATTTTAAGGTCTGTACTTTAATATGAATATTCATTTGTCTGTTCTTGAAAATTCATGAGTGTCTGAGATCTAATTGTAGCCACTTGTTATGTCTGGCTGTGTTTTTTGGTAAGTGCAAAATGTTCGCAGCCTGCTCTGATATGCTACAGTTTCTACCATTACTTATATAATCTTCATTGATCACCAAGTCCTGGATCCTCAAGGATCACTCTTCCTAATTTCTGGTGGGGATGACCTGATCATCATAAACCTATCTATGTCCACAAACAAATTCATGTGACTTGTGTGGTTGTTGTCTACAGAGGGCAACATTATCTTATTGGCTCAGCCGTGTTATAGACTCAATCCAGATGGATTCTACTTTACCTTGTATTCAGCAAATTAAGTAGTATGTACCTGTGATCCATCTTTTCTATTTCCCAGTGAAGTAAAGTCTGCAAAGAACTTCCTTCTGTCACAGTGTCCATTCTCTTGAGCCCACCTTAGGCCTCACCTATCCATGAAACTTCAGTAACATTTATTAAGCACCTACATTCCAGGCACCATGCTAAGTGCTGCGAATACAAATAAGAAAAGTAAGACAATGCCTACTCTCAAGAAGCTTACAAGCTTATAGAAGACAACACACAAGAGAAAAAAGAAGAAAATGAGGAGGAGAGGGCACCAAGGCCATCTTGTTCCATGGAGTTGAGACCAAGCTGCAAAGTGGAGTGATTTGCCAAGTCTAAGTTCTGTCCTCTGATGAAATCTCTTAAAACTTATTGTCTAAACCAGGAACCTGTGGCCTCAAGGCCACATGTGACCCTCTAGGTCCTTGAGTGCAGCCCTTTGACTGAATCCAAACTTCATAGAACAAATCCCCTTAATAAAGGATTTGGTCTGTAAAACTTGGCCCGACCCAAGGACCTAGAAGGTCACATGTGGCCTCCAGGCTGCAGATTCCCCATCCCTGGTGTATCCTAATCAGACACTCAAGTCACCAAATGCTATGATACATTCTGTATTTTATTTTATTCAGCTTTTGTTTCCTCAGTCTTGTCTTTCCAAGTAGCTTGCGAACTCTGTGGCAGAAAATCATTTGTACTTAGGAAGCAAGGTAATAGAAAATGCTGGATTTAGAGTCAAAAAAGCCCTGGAGTCAGATCCAAGCTCTGATCTTTACTGTATGTCCTCAAAGAAGTGATCTCATCTCTCAGTTACTCAACTGCCAAACAAGGGGCTTGGACTAGATGACTTCTAACCACTCTTCTAGCTTTAAATCTGTGGGCCTGGAATTATTTACATTCCCTTCTTCCCCCGAATCTGATGACTTCATAAGATGGTGGGATTTTCAGATTTTATGGACTCTGAATCCAGTCCTCTTTCCATTACTCCTTTCAGTCTGCTGTTCAATTTCTGTGACCAAAGAAAGTCATGTGTTGGCCAGTCCTCAGGTGAAGAGATTCTTCCAGGACAGTTAGCTAGGCTGGCACCCTGATGACTGATTGTCCTTGGTCTGTGTTATATAGAACCTGCAAAAGCTCACCCTTTGCTGCTTTTCAGTCATTTCAGTTGTGTCCAACTCTTCGTGACCCCATTTTGGGGTTTTGTGGGGTTTTTTTACAAAGATACTGGAATAATTTGTTATTTCCTTGTCTACTTCATTTTTTTTACAAATGAGGAACTAAGGCAAATAGGGTTGCCCAGGGTTACACAGCTAGTGTGTAAGGCCAGATCTGAATTCATGTAGATGAGCCTTCATGATTTAAGCCCAGTGCTCTACGCTCTCTGCCACCTAGCTCTCCTCTGCTGTTACTTCTTCCCAAAATGTCACTCCCCTTCCCCTACCCAAAGAACCATCTCTTTAACAAGTAATACAAAAAAGGAGAGAGGGGGAAGGCAGTCCAACAAAACTAAGCAACGTACCAGTGTAATCCAACATCTACAATATTCCACACTCATGATTCCTCCCCTCTGCAAATATGCATTCTCATGTCCCTATGCCAGGGTTGATCATTATAATTACACAGAATTTAATTTCTGTATTTGATGAGGACGTTTACACTTACATCATTGTTAGTCATTGTGTGTGTTGTTTACTTGTTTCTGCACTCAGCATCAGTTCATGTTAGTTTTCCCATGCTTCTCTGAATTCATTATTTTTTTACTGGGAAAGATCTCATTGCAGTCCTGTACAACTTGTTTAGTCATTTCCCATTTTATAGGCATCTGCTTTGTTTCCTGTTCTTTCCACTACAAAAAGTGCTAATGCAAATATTTTAGCATAAATGGTACCATTCTTCCTCTTCTTGACAGCGTTTAACAGATAAGGTGGCTCAGTAGATAGAGCCGGGAGCCCGAAAGAGCTGAGTTCAAATTTGACCTTAGACCCTTACTAGCTGTGGGACCCTGGGCAAGTCACAACTTCAGTTTCCTCATCTGTAAAATGGGGAGAACAGCACCTACCTTACAGGGCTGTTGCAAGGATTAAATGAAATAATTATTGTAAAACACTTAGTACTTTGCACAGAATAAGCCCCAAATAAATGTTTGCCTCGTCCTGGAAATAATGATAATCACTATTCACTTTGTTTATTCTCACAACCTGGGGAAGGAGGTAACAGTTGTAATATTTAATGAAATTGTTAATTATTCCTGTAATAGTTAATCATGTCATTACTGCCTTGAATACTCCTTATATTTATACTTCCTACTTCAGGTACGTACTTACTACCTGTTGGACCTTGGACAAGTCACTTCCGAGCGTTAGTCACACATGGTCCATGGTCGCACAACTTGTAAGGGGCTGAGCCCAAATCCCACAGCAGGTCCCCTGGTTCCTGATCAAACCCTCTTTCCACTGCATTACTAGCACTGGTCTCAGAACCGAAGTAAAGGCACCTCTCCCTCCCCCCATATCCCCAGAGCCTAGTCAAATCCCACTTCCTTTAGTTTCACAGATCCACTTAAACCCCCGCGGGATATATATGTCTATGCGCTTCTGTGCTCGCCTTCAGTCCATGCCCTGCCGGGGATGGAGTGCCCTGTCAAGGATGGAGAGCCGGGGCTTCCTTCCTGTGCGCCAGAGCCCCTTTGCCCACCCCGGTCCTTCTCCTGTCCAGCCCCACCCCTAGCTTCCACCAGCCCTAGAGAACCACACGGCCCCATCCGCCCCAGAGCCTTCCCGCTCCTCCTCCCTCTTCTCCCTCCCAGTGCGCCCTAGTCCTTCCAAGCGCACTTTAAGGGCCATCCGCGGTTGTGGGAACACTACCGTTGGAAACTCGCGGCACTCTCGTCAAACGTCAGGAGCCTGCGATCTAGTGGCTGGGTGGTCAGCTCCGAGCTGGGTGGCTCATGGCCCCAAGATGCCTTTAAGTCCCTGTCCAGACGGCCCCTTGGGCACTGTCACAGTGTCAGTGAATCCACCCCCAGCCCGAAGAATGACGACAGGTGTCCAAGATGACCGAGGTTACCATAGTGATATCTGAGCCCCGAAGCCAAGTTTTTCAGCAGTGGCTAGGAACGAGGAAAGGGATTTGACTGAAATGCAAGGAGGGAGAGAGAGAAAAAGAGGGAGTGGGAGGGAGGGAGGGAGGGAGGTTTCTCTAATGAAAATTCGTTTAAAATGATTCTTTTCCACAACCCACACACTCCTCTCCTGCAGAGACCTAAGACATGTTTCAAACTGTGCAAGACGATGAAAAAATGAGGAATTTGCCTCCTCCTGGAATGAAAAACCATGTCCTAATTTAAGGAAATGGGCAATTTATTTGCAAGAGGGAAAAAAATAGGCACCTGGGTGAGGAAGCACATGGAGTGTTAGACTTGGAGCCAATATGACCCGAGTTCAAATCCTGCATTTTTCATCTAGATAGTGACTCTGGTGGAGCCTCAATCTCTCTCAGCCTCAGTTTCCTCATCTGTAAAATGGGGATAATAATGGTATGTATCTCCCAGGATAGAAATCAAATGAGAAAACCTATAGCATGTCCCAAAGTCTTAGGGCAGTTTTAAGCTTATGAAAATTATAGTTTTATGAATTAATAAAGTTTATAAAGCTTTTAAATGTTTATTAATTTATAAAGCACTTGGAAAGTTTAGAAGCTTTTTAAAGCTTTTGTAAACTTAAACATTATAAGTTTAAAACTACATTAAGACTGAATAAGCTTGATGAAAAGTAGCATGATGATGTGCCTCTGACACATGCATTTACCCTCTAAGTGCTCCAGGCAACCTCTAAGATTGTACATTGACAAGAAAGGGAAGATTTGCATCTATCTGTGGATGAGGAAATCACTGATCTACTCCCTACTAGATTAATTAATTAATATCCTTGATGATATTCATGTTTTCCATTTAGTTTATACTCACCTGTTCCCTAGATAAACATATGCAAGAACCTAAGAGGCAGAAGAAAAAATGCTCTCAAGAAGAAAAGCAAGAAACCACATCCTCTTTGACTGCTGCCTCTAATGTCAAGAATAAAAGTTCCATTTTCATAGAATCTTCAAACTAGAAGAGATCCTAGAGGGTCAGAGAGGTTCATGACTTGCCTTTTTAAAAAAATGAT
The DNA here is from genome assembly GCF_028372415.1 of Notamacropus eugenii. Taxonomy (NCBI): domain Eukaryota; kingdom Metazoa; phylum Chordata; class Mammalia; order Diprotodontia; family Macropodidae; genus Notamacropus; species Notamacropus eugenii. The sequence continues at coordinate 405,745,526 of NC_092876.1, read as the reverse complement.
TTATTTTTAGTTTTCAACATTCAATTCCACAAGTTTTAAATTTTCTTCTCTTCCCTCACCAAGACAGTGTGCAATCTGATATGTCTCTACACATACATTCCTATTAAACACATTTTCATATTAGTCATGTTGCATAGAAGAATTATAACAAATGGGAGAGACCATGAGAAAGAAAAAACAAAACAAAAAAGAAAAGTCTGCTTCACTCTGCATTCTGACTCCATAGTTCTTTCTCTGGATGTGGATGGCATGCACCATCTTACCTTTTTTGTAAAAGAATATTTTATTTTGTTTTTTTACTTACTTACTTGTAAAAACAATTTTTAATATTCATTTTTAAAAAAACTTTAGAGGTCCAAATTCTGTCCTCCTTCACTGAGAAGGCAAGTACTTTGAGATAGATAAGTTATACATATGCAGTTCCACAAACCACCCATGTTGCAAAAAAGTACACAGATCAAAAAAGAAAAAGGTTTTTTTTTTTGCTTTATTTATTTATTTTTAGTTTTCAACATTCATTTCCACAAAATTTTGAGTTCCAAATTTTCTCCCCACCTCTCCCCTCTTCCCACCCCATAACATCTTGCATTCTGATTACCCCTTCCCTCAATATGCCCACCCTTCTATCACACCCCTCACCTCCCTTATCTCCTTCTTCTCTCTTTCCTTGTAGGGCAAGATAGATTTCTATACCCCACTACCTGTATTTCTTATTTCCCAGTTGTATGCAAAAACAATTCTCAACACTCATTCCTAATACTTTGAATTCCAACTTCTCTCCCTTCCTCCCTCCCCACCCATCCCCACTGAGAAGGCAAGCAATTCAATATAGGCTATATATGTGTAGTTTTGCAAAAGACTTCCATGATAGTCATGTTGTGTAAGACTAACTATATTTCCCTCCATCCTATCCTGCCCTCATTTATTCTATTCTCTCTTTTGACCTTCTCTCCCCAAAAGTGTTTACTTCTGATTACACCCTTCTCCCATTTGCCCTCCCTTCTATCATCCCCCTTACCCCCTTGTCGCCTTCTCCCCTACCCTTCTGTAGTGCAAGAGATATTTACATACCAAACTGAGTGAGCATGTCATTCCCTCCTTAAGTCAAATGTGAAGAGAGTAAGATTTCCTTTTTTCCTCTCCCCACCTCCCTTTTCTCCTCCTCTGAAAAAGCTTTTTCTTGCCTCCTTTAAGAGTGATAATTTGCCCCATTCCATTTCTCCCTTTGTCCTCCCAATATATTCCTTTCTCACCCCTTAATTTATTTTTTTAGATATCATCCCTTCTTATTTAACTCACTTTGTGTTTTTTGTCTGTACATATGTGTATGTGTGTGTGTGTGTATAATCCTTTCAACTACCCAAATATTGAGAAAAGTCTCAAAAGTTACAAATATTATCTTTTCTTGTAGGAATGTAAACAGTTCAACTTTAGAAAGTCCTTTATGATTTCTCTTTCCTGTTTACCTTTTCATGCTTCTCTTGATTCTTGTGTTTGACAGTCAAATTTTCTATTCAGTTCTGGTCTTTTCATCAAGAATGCTTGAAAGTCTGTATATCATTGAATGACTATTTTTTCCCTTGAAGTGTTATACTCAGTTTTGCTGGGTAGGTGATTCTTGGTTTTAATCCTAGGTCCTTTGACTTCTAGAATATCATATTCCAAGCCCTTTAATCCTTTAATGTAGAAGCTGCTAGATCTTGTATTATTCTGATTGTATTTCCACAATACTCAAATTGTTTCTTCCTAGCTGCTTGCATATTTTCTCCTTGACTTGGTAACTCTGGAATTTGGCTACAATATTCTAGGAGTTTCTCTTTTTGGATCTCTTTCAGGAGGTGATCAGTTGATTTTTTCAATATTTATTTTGCCCTCTGGTTGTAGAATATTAGGGCAGTTTTCCTTGATAATTTCATGAAAGATGATGTCTAGGCTCTTTTTTTGATCATGGCATTCAGGTAGTCCTATAATTTTTAAATTGTCTCTTCTGGATCTATTTTTCAAGTCAGTTGTTTTTCCAATGAGATATTTCACATTATTTTCTATTTTTTCATTTTTTTGGCTTTATTTGGTAATTTCTTGGTTTTTCATAAAGTCATTAGCTTCCATCTGCTCCTTTCTAATTTTTAAAGAACTATTTTCTTCAGTGAGCTTTTGAACCTCCTTTTCCAATTGGCTAATTCTGCTTTTTAAAGCATTCTTCTCCTCATTGGCTTTTTGGACCTCTTTTGCCAAATGAGTTAGCCTATTTTTAAAGGTGTTATTTTCTTTAGCATTTTTTGGGGGTCTCCTTTAGCAAGCTGTTGACTTCCTTTCATGATTTTCTTGCATTGCTCTTATTTCTCTACCTAATTTTCCTCCTTACTTGATTTTCCTTACTTGATTTTCAAAATCCTTTTTGAGCTCTTCCATGGCCTGAGACCATTGCATATTATTTTTGAGGTTTTGAACACAGAAACCTAGACTTCCTCTGATCTTATGCTTTGTTCTTCCTCATCCAAAAGAGGAGAAGAAAATACCTGTTCACCAAGAAAGTAACCTTCTATAGTCTTTTTTCTACCTTTTTCGTACATTTTCCCAGTCAGTTACTTGACTTTTGAGTCCTTTGTCAAGAGGAAGGTATACTCTGGGGACCTGTAAGTTCTCAGTTCCTCTAAGGTGGTACAATCAAGGGCACATCCTCTCCTGGCCTGCACACTGGTCTGGGAGCAACCAAAAACTTTTCTGCCCAGAATCTGTAATTAGAATTCCCTCACCACCACAGCCTCCAACTCCACCACACCAGAGTTCCTCCTTACCCCAGGGCCGAGTGCTGAGATTCAGATCAGTGATTCAATTCCCCCAGAGGCTTTAGGCAGAGATCTCCCAGAGCTGCCGCTCAGGGCTGAGATTCACATTAGCTTCTCAGTTCCCCCACCCCCCCACCCCCCCAAGGGCTCTAGGCAGAGGGCTCCAAAGGAAGCTGACGATGCAGTGGCTGCTGCTGGTGATCCAGTCCTCCCACTGACCTTTAAAACTGTCTGTGGCGTTTGTGGGTTGAGTAATCTGGGAGTGGCTGAGTAATATGAGTAATCTGCTGCAGGCCATGGCTCTCTGAAGTCTGTTCCTGGTCCTGTCCCTTCCAGAGCTGTGTGGGCCACACTGGGTTGCGCTCTGTCGCACTGAAGAAAAAGTTTTTAAAAAATGTTTTGATCTGCATTCAGACTCCATCAGTTCTTTCTCTGGATATGGATAGCATTTTTTCATCATTAAGTCCTTGGAATTGTCTTGGATCATTGTATTGCTGAGAATAGCTAAGTCATTCACAGTTGATCATCTTTCAATATTGCAGTTACTGTGTACAATATTCTCCTAGTTCTGCTCACTTCACTTTGCATCACTTCAAGGAGGTCCATACTTAATATGAATATGGAAACCAGAAAACTTTATGATGGACATTAGTGACAGGTATTGTATGAAATCCAAAAGACAAGCAGCAGCTGCATGTCATTTACTGTTACTGCTATTTCACATAATCATCTTCCATGTGTTCAAATCTGCTGTCTTCATGGTCAAAGACAATAAGTCTTTCTAAGGCCCTTTGCTTTCATTGGTGTGGGTATTTCCTTGACCAATGCAGAGAGGAAGCCTTTGTGCCTCAGTAGATCTTCTGTAGTTTAAAAAAATCATCCCCTGATGGCAGACATTTTGATGAAGAGCTAGGCTGGTCTTCTGATGGACAGACATATAGTTCTTCTTTCACTGAGTCCACCCTGGAAACCTTTCCAGCTTGGTAAAACTTGCCAGAGTTTGTGTTCCATTGGCTTAGTCTTCATGAACTAAAGGTCATCTCCAAGATACAATGAGATGCTGGAGCCAGACTTATATGGCTTTGGTCATACCCCAAACCTGTCATCCTCTACCTTCTTTCCTCTACCTCTTGGTTTTCCTGGCTTCCTTCAATACTCCTTCATCTTCTACGTACAAGGTGCTATGTTAGGTGCTTGGAGTACAAAGATAAAATGGAATGGTATCCATCCTTAAGAAACTTACATTTTATGTCTTCTTATCTGGGTTCCAAAGCTGCTGTGCTCTGTGTTTCAGATTTGGTATCCCTCTTGCCTTTTATCTGTCTTTGTACTCTGGCTCCTAGACACTACCCCCACACCCATACTCACACCCTGTTAGCCTTATTTTTGTCTCTGCTGTCTGTTCTCCTGATCCAGCCATTTTGGAGAGAAAGACCTAGCTGGGCAACTAATTATAGACACAAGGGACCTATGTAAACCTGAGACTTCCATATTGCACAATTGGAGCTGAAGAAACTGATTCAAGAGAGCAGAGAAGGAGAAAGAATCTCCAGACAACAAGCAAAATTCTATTCATCCCAGTTCCTTTCCTCCCACCTGAAGGAAAGATGACTTGGAGGGAAGAAAATGAAAGCCTAAGTTCCTTTTCTCCCTCCCCCCTTTCCTCTCCTCTCCTCTCCTCTTCCTATGCCAACCTCCAACTCATTCTATTTTAATGCTTCTACTTTCTTCATCTGGTCTTCTTAACTAGATTATAAACTGTGTAGCCAGTAGTCATCATACTTAGGAAGTATGATTAATAATTTTCCAAGAGGTACTACAGAACCCCTCTGGAACAGGTGCCTCATGGAACTCTTTAGGGTCAAATTCCTACAGCTATCTTCTTCACCTTGACTCCATTTCAGCTGGTCATTGTTTGGGTGCATAGAGAGTCATCAGTTCCAATCATCTTACTAAGATGGTGGTAGGAGAGCTTCTCTGTATCCCACTGCCTCAGAGGACAGAGTTGGGGAGCTCACAGTGATTATGCCCTCTATGGGTACCAACTCTTCTACCCTCATGATCCTGAAGTGTTTGACAAAGAAATAGGAAGACTGTGGTGTGAATTGGAGTGTTGGCCAAAAGGAAGGGACCAGGCTAGGGTCCCAGAAGTGAATGAACAAATGAATGAATAAAATGAAATGAATGAATGAAATGAAATGAGTGAATGAAAAAGCACTTATTAATCAATTACTATGTGCCAGGCACTGTGCTAAGTATAAAGATACAAAGAAAAATACAATGCCTGCCCTAAAAGAGTTTACATTATAATGGGAGAGATAACATGAACAACTGTATTATGTAACCTCATGTTCACTTCTGGGTATTTGCATAAAATGTTCCCCATTGGTGAAAAAAATGATAATTCGACTTTCCATGTCTTTGGTGAAAGGCACAATTGGAGAGAAAACTTGGCAAAAGAGAGTTCTTAGTCTGGCTTTTGGCTTCAAGAAAGGTTTCAGACTATGTTTACAAAGAAATTCCTGGAAGGAAAGACTATGGAAAAAAGCCAATATGTAGAAGAATTGATACCTCCAACATATCACCATTTCTAGCTTATTTGAACTAGGGAATTTGGGGAATTTCTTTCTCAATTAGATTAGGGACCTTCTTTCTCGCAAGCTGAACTAAGACATCTCATTCCCAGTGGGAGATTCATTTGCTCTATGAATTGTGTGGTATATTTTAACCTGTATAACTTCTCTGATTATTTGCTATCAGCTTGGATAAATGGGTTTATTCACCACTGAGTAAATGTCACAAAATTATTATTTATTTTAAACATTCTTTTAAAAAAATTTTGAGTTCCAAATTGTCTGCCTTTAGTTCCTCTCCTACACATTGAGAAGGCAAGCAATATGGTATCAGTTATACATATGAATCATGCAAAACATATTTCCATATTAGCCATGTTGCAAAAAAAAAAAGCAAGGAAAAGAAAGTGAAAAATTATACTTCATCACACTTCAGTTTGCACTCACAGTTCATCAATTCTCTCTCTGGAGGTGGATAACATTTTTCATCCTGAGTTCTACAGAATTGTCTTGGATCATTGTACTGATTAGAGTAACCAAGTTTTTCACAATTGATCATCTTTAAAATATTGCTGTTACTGTATCTAATGATCTCCTGGTTATACTAGGTTTACTTGAACTGATCCCCATAACCAACCTCAGTCCCCCATATGATGTGATCAGGAAAGCACACTAATCTGAAGCTAGTATGTAGTCAAGTGTAATTTTAAAAATTATTATTCAGAAGAAGCTACCATGGAATGCCAGGTTCTTATCCTATTTATACACTCTTTAGTAGAGGTATAACTAGGATAGCATGGTCAGAGTTTTTACCCAGGGTGCAAAAATTTAGAGAGTACTAACAGTACACTACATCAGTGGGTAGAAACAATTATGAGCAGTAACTAGTTAAAACGAGTAAGTAGTTTAAACAGAAGACTATATCAGATGCCCTCCCCAACCTCTAGAGACTCTAGGTGAGTGCTTCCACAGGTTGGTCCTTTTCTATACTACTCTCAACATTCCAGGCAGCAGTCTCCCAACAGAGGCATCTCAGTATTCTTAAACTGCTCTTCTCTAGATGCTGCCATCAACTGAATTTGTCTGAAAAACTGATTTGAAGGCATATTTCCTACTGCTTCCTCAGGTATCCAAATTGTCAGCAATTCCTCTGCTTAGGAGGAAAAATGAGTCTCTGTAATGAACTTTGGGGTTAAAATGAGTGTTGGGTCATTTTTTCTGGGTGAGTTTGATTCTCTGGTTGGGGGATAAATGGATTAATAGTTAGCTACAGCAGAGCCTAGTTTCCCTTTCACCTTCAAAGCTAACATTCTACACAAAGAAAAACAAATTACAAGAAAAAATAAAGATGAACCTAGATATAGCTAAGGGATCTCAAGCAAGATGTTGGAATTCTGTAATTTTAAAATCTCCACCGAAAATAAACCCCAGAGACTTCTTGCCAAGATGGCCACTTGTACAGCCACTCAATCCCCATACGTTTACTCCACTAAAACCTTGAAGTATGCACCAGACCATATTGAAACCGAGAAATTCAACAAAAAAACTAAGAAAATTACTTCCTTTACTCAAGAACTGTACAGAAAGTGAGATGTACCTCTCCTCTCCCTGCAAGGTCTATCAGAAAGGAGGTGGCCAGTTTAATTTGTAGCCTTCAGCATTCTGTATGCAGAGACAAGAGACATGGGAGGCTCACCTGTGAAAGCCCTGGGTTGTTATAAAACAAAACACCACCACCAAGTGGGGGAATTTGGAGGCCCCTAGGAGCAGCGGAAGTCAGAAACTGGCACCGTAGACACAGCGCCAGCCTGGAATCAGGAAAACTCACCTTCCTGAGTTCAAATCTGACCTCAGACCCTTACTAGCTGTATGACTCTAGTTAGGTCACTTTACCCTGTTTGCCTCAGTTTCTTCACCTGTAAAATGAGCTAAAAAAAAGAAAATGGCAAACCACTTTAATATCTTTGCCAAGAAAATCCCAAATGGGGTCACAAAGAGTCAGACACAACTGAACAACAAACAACTAAAGATTTTGATCATTCACTCTGATGGGTGTGACTTATAACAAAGGCTTCCTAAACTACAAGCACAATTGTCTCTGGAAATATGGGAAGTGGATTGCTTCATTCTTGCATGACTAAAGCTGTGGTGGGTTTCACCTCTGAGGTACCATAGCCCCCCTCTCCATCAGACTCTTTCCTGTGCTGTTGCTCTTGTCTTATGTCCCTAAGTCAACAAAATTTATCTTAGAATCAGTTTTAGCTGATTCTGCCTTAAAAGATGAGCACAAGCTATTGTGTATTCTACTATGCTAGAAAGGTTCTGATTTTGGTCCCAGCAACAGGATAGCCTACCTTAATACAGAGTGACTCATCACTTGTAGATAAATCATTTCATGACGAATTCTTTGGTCATCAAAGAACCATTTTCACTCTTAGATTTTAGAGTAAAATACCTTCACTTAGTTCTGTCCACCGCTAAAAAAGTGATAGTGGCCTTGATGCTGAGATGTCATAATGGTGACCTTCATCTTAGACCCGCAGTTCTGAGCACTGAAAGGGAGAAAGGGATTGGTCTAGCATCACATAGTTAGTACGTGTCAGAGGAGGGACTTTACCCCTGATTTTTCTAACTTTGAGATCGGCTCTGTTTACCAGATAACATTGCTTCTTTGATCACATTTTAATTGATAGGAAATGACTGATTATGAAATGGAAGTAATTTCCAAGTCAAATGTCTACATATAGACCATCAAAATATCTGAGCAAAGATCAGTCAATATTAAATCAGAAGAAAGACATGGAGGCAAACCAACCAAACTTGTTCAGACAAGCTGCTGAAGCTTCAACATGGATTAGAGAGTAGACATCCAAATAGGCTACCACCATTTCTTGTAATTTGTTTTTCTTTGTGCAGAATGTTAGCTTTGAAGGTGAAAGGGAAACTAGGCTCTGTGTACCTATTAAAGAGAGAGATATGACTTCCAAAGGCAACACCCATTTAGAATGTAAGTTTGTATAAAAAGCAAAGGAGCATGGTAGAAGACTATGAATAGTGTTGTCCCCCCCAAAATTATGAGAAATTATGTACACATGTGGAAAGAAGATTAGTTAAAACTTGTATTAGCAAGAGCCTGTAGGGGAGAAACCATAACAATGACTAATGAAGAAAAAAAATTGGAAAATATCTATTAAGATTTCTTTAACAATTTCCTCATTTTATAAGAGTGGATCTACTACTGCTGTTATTTAGTCATTTCAGTCATGTCCAACTCTTCGTGACCCCATTTGGAATTTTCTTGGCAAAGATGTTAGAGTGGGTTTCTCATTTCCTTCTTCAGCTTATTTTACAGATAAGGAATTGAGGCAAATGGGGTTAAGTGACTTGCCCAGGGTCACCCAGCAATAAGTGTCTGAGGCTAGATTTGAACTCAGAAAAGTGAGTCCTCCTGATTTCAAGCCTAGTTCTTGATCCACTGTACCAGTTGCCCAGATCCACTACATTTGGACACTAATTTATAGACTTCAGTGAGTAGTACAAGGAAACAGAAAGGGCAGTCTATAAAACAAAGAGGGACTAACCAAGAATACACAGAAATCCATTGTGTAGGAAACAGAATTTTGAAGGTTTTAAATTTTGAAGGTTTTTTCTTCAAATAGCTGATTTGGGGAAGAATACCAATCACTTAGAAAAAAAACCAGACTCTTATTAGCAAAAACCCTGACCAAGAAGATATCGACAATTACTGACCTACATGCCTCCAACATTATAAAATAACACATCTAAAATATCCTTGACTGAAATATAACAAGGGAACAGGCAGGCTTTTCCCAAACAATATTCTAGAGCAATCACATATCAATAGTCACAGACTTGACTGAAAGGTGTAGAGAATACAAGATGTCACTGTAAATATTTTGGCTACAAAAAAGTATTTGATTCAGGAGATCATGGCAGCTGAATGGTTCTCATGAGTGTGCCAAAATCCGAAGAGATTCCTTGAAAAATATAATAACGTAAACAACTTTTTCCATAAATTAATAACAAAAATGCAGAAGACAAAGAACCATATGCTCAGCACAGATGTTTGCTACTATCTTGGAGGATGCCCAGCACAGTACCATATTGGAGGAAGTATGAGATGGTGAGTTCCTCAAGAATGTCCTATTTGGGGGTGATGTGTTTCTTGTTGCATCAAGCTCCAAAACATGATAGCTTTCTACAGGGAGTCTAGAATCACTCAGAAGAATCTAGACTAAGTATGCATGTAGGGAAAACAAGAGGATGAAAAATGCTTATTATTCAAATTAAGATAAACAGTTACATGGACAACCCATTGAGCTTGTATGTATTTGTGTGTGTGTTGACAGACAACGAGCAGGACCCAGAATTAAGTAGGAAAAGGAGAATGGATTAAATTGCCTCTGGACAATTACGCAACAGTTTTTATAAGCCTAACCATCTCTTTGCAACAGACTAATTTTTTTCTATTTAATCTTACTTTTTCAAAAATTTGTAATTAAATTTTTTTCAATTATCAAGTCTTTATTTTTTATTTCCTCTTGTGTTCCTCCCCGCTCATCACAGAAAAGGAAGAAAGAAAAACAAAACTCTTATAACAAATGTTCATAGTCAAGCAAAATGATAGTATCCAAAATTTGTCTGATTCTGCGTATTTAGTCCATCACCTCTCTGTAGGAGGTGGTAGAATTCTTGGTCATCAGACCTCTGGAATCGTGGTTGATCATTTCATTTTTCAGAGCTCTTGAACCTTTCAAAAAAATGTTCATTTTTTTCCCTTCTTTACTGATACAGCATAAATCGTTCTTCTGACTTTAGATCAGCTCAACGGTTTTTCTCAGACTTCTTTAAAATTTCCTTCTTCACTTCCTGTAGCACAATAGCATTTCATATACCATACTTTGCTCAGTCATTCCTCAGTTGATGGGCACCTCCTTAGTTTCCAATTCTTTGTCACTACAAAAATTCTAGAAATATTTTTGTACATAGAGGAACGTTCCCACTTTCATCTTTTTGGGGTACAGGCCTAGTGGTGGTATCATTTGATGGTGTGTGCCTGTATGTCATGGAATATCACAGTCTCTGAAGCTTTAAAGTTATCCTGAGAACACTAGAAAAGTGCCTAGAAAGGGTGAGTAAGCTCGAGTATTTTGTGAAGAGCTCTATCGCTCAGGAGGGAGGTGGAGCGGTCATGTATCATGAGTGAAGGATAATGAATGAGCAGCTCATGTGCTCCATATGTATCCATGCAATGTCAAGTGATCTAGGGGAAGGACCTCAGCATTTTGGATGGATCTCCCCATGAACAATTCATGGAAGGATGTGTCAAAGAGTCACATGGGATGAGAAGATGTTACATGAATCCAGTCCATTGGAGGGAATAGCCACAGAAATGAAATGACCGAGTCCAGGAAAGTATTATTAAGGAGCATCACAGCATGTGCCCCCTACATGTTGTGCCCTTGGTGGCTGCCCAACTTGGCCAACCCTAGTGCTGGTACAATTTTTTTTTTCTTCGCTAGTGATTTGATTCTTCTTGTTATTCTGGTTTCCCTTTATATCATTCTTCCTTACTGAAAACAGCATTATCACATAAAGGCTCTGCACGGTTACTACACAGTAGATTGATTGCCAGGCTTGGAATCAGGAAGACCCCAGTTCAAATCCTTCTGATGTTTACTTGCTGTGTGCCCCTGGGCAAGTCACTTAACTCCTCTCAACCTCAGTTTTCTTGTAAAATGGGGGTGATACTAGCACCACAGGGTTGTTGTGAAGGTCAAATGGGATCATATGTATAGAGCACTTTGTAAACCTTAAAGCTCCACACAAATGTTAGCTAGTAATAGTAGTAGTGGCAGCAGTAGTATCATTACTTTTCCTTTATGTCCATCTTTGAGTTTCTAATACCAGAAACTTGGCTTACCCCCAGCATCCCTTCATGTTCATATAGGGGTAAAGGAGAGGCCAGGTTGTTGGCCACACATCACTGTCCTCCATGAGGGTAAGAACTGTGTCTTCTTTAATCTTTGCTAATTCCCCAAGATGTACCACTGTGCCCTGCTTTATGGTGCAAAGCATACAGAACACTGTGTGATCTTCAGCAATGTTTGTTGAATTGCATGAATATCTCTTTAGCTCTGTCTTTCCTTTTTTTCCTCATGCAGCCGTACTTGATGACTTGTGGGCTATAATAGAATGGGGCAGGAGCTTTTAAAGGTACCTCAAAAAAATCATATATTAAGAAGTCAAATTCGGAAGTAAATATATTACTGTTCATTTTTAGATTCATTGCCTCAGTAAGACCCATTCTTTTCTTCTCCCCAAAGCTAAGGGAGCCAAAGTTCTTTTGTTTCTTTAGAACTGAGTATCAGCTTCTTTTCTCCCTTCATTTACCTCCTCCCATTCAGCTCACTGTACTTGGCGCATGACAATGCTTTTTCCAGACTGAGTATAGAGAGAGAAGGATAAAAGGATTTAGGTCGAAAAACAAAGATTTTAAACCAACATTCAAACGTTCTAGGTCATATACTTTTCAAACTTTGCTGTAAAATTTTTAAACATGCCATCATTTTGGATAGTATTCATTTTCCTCCCTAGACTTTCTTTACTGATTGGGCAAGTTGAATACACTATTAAAGATAATTTTTATGGAGACAACGTCTTTCATAATATTTTCATATTTATAGATTAGTAAAGCAGAAAAAACACTGCCTTTGTATATATCCATTTTTCAAGTAATCAGTCAACTGTTGTGAGTACATACTAGGTAGAAAGTACCACATACCAGAGAAAAAGAAGGCACAGACCCTTGTCACAAATTATAATAAAACCGTATCAGTCAGTCCTTAAGCTTTTATTAAACAGAAGGCTATTACCATAGAAACAAATTGAATTCTAATTTAAACTAGTAAAGTCAAGACAAAAAGTAGCATTTGATGGTCTGCCTTTGTCAATTATTTAAAATGCCTTCTGTATGAATTAAGATGAATTAAATCAATGAATTCTCTAAGTCACAACTGATTCTGGAGACAGTAAACAGACATAACTGTTACTTCTGAAAACTGTAAAGACCTCAGACTGGAGTCCAGGCAATGCAATCATATGAAAACAGTTTGAATTCACACAAATAAAGATCCTTAAACATTATTCCTCATGAAACACCAACATGCTGAAACCTTATCAGAACTATTTCAGTGAACAGTTTGAAATTTTCCCTTAAGATTTTAAATCTGGAATTTGGTTCTAATATTTGGATGTATATTTGAATCTGAATTATTTCAAAAGATCTGATGTAATTTTTAACTAAATACCTTATTAAAACAAAAATGAGCATGTGAGATCATAATGGAAACTATTTCAAATCAAATGCGTATGTAAAGTGTTTTGCAAACCTTAAAATGCTCTATCAGTAACGGTTATTTTTACTATTTCAAAGCAGCTAGCAGAAGACCTTTGAATTTTTCCATATCCAACTCTTTGGCGATCGAAACTTTGTTTTCTTTCTTAAGCCTGTCATCGATATCCAAAACCATCATTCCTCGGGTGTGGGAGCCATTCAGTTCCACAGATACAGCACAGAAGATGGATTCCGTAACCAAGTCCTCATCAATCGCGGCTGCCATTGCAAAGCAATCACAGGACACAAATCCTGGTTTCCGATAGAGGGTTCTTAACTTGGGAATGGGACGCTTTTGATATCCCGTGGTGACTGTATAGATTTCTTTCAAAAACCTTGCTTTCTCACTGTCCTGTGAAGTACACTTCTCGTAAAATTCCTGTGGACAAAGACAAATTCTCTTTATTATGTTTGTTCTTCATTGTTTTTTTATGATCTACCATGATAAAGGGCTTATTCTACTTATCTACTAACATACTCATTCCTCCTTTCCTGTCTTCTAGATGTAGGCATTATGGCAGTCACCCTTGGGAAGCCCTGAATTCAAGGGCTACCTAAGCATACTCTTTGTATGACCCTGGGAAAGTACCTCAAACTTGCAGTGTTCTAGACCACTATAATTTCTGAGGTGAGAAATACGTTAAGGAGTTTTTTCACCCAGCATTTTCCTACCCCAAGAAAATCAAGGGTACATTCCCTTTCTCTATGCCACGTTGTACTTTAACCGATGCAACATTAAAGCAGGACATTAAAGCAACACAGCAGAAAATGAATCTGAGAAGTACATGAAGCCCTCCATAAATTCAAAATTTTCTGCTTTGGAGAGCCAGGGCTTCAGGCACAACTGAAACAGTGGATTCTGCAGGACTATAGCATTGTGATGATCGAAGGTTTTTAGGTCTCTGGTCATATGGTTCTCCTCCTCAGCCTATTCCAAAGATGCTAACAAATAGCTCTCTGTACAATGGAGCCAGTTGATTTCTTGAGAGGTAGTCTAGCATGGGGAAAGAATGCCAGTCTTGGAGTAAGGAACACCTAGGTTTAGTTCCACTTCTGATACATCTTGGCTATGTGACCATGAGAAAGCTCTCAGGGCTCCAGGCCACTCACTGAGACTAAAAGCCACAGAATAGGAGCTGATCTACAATATGTGTAAGAGGGGGAGCAGGGGGAGGGACTCCTTCGTGGGTGCTCTCTATGCCCCCCCACAAGTTTGCTAAAAAAAATTAACTATTTCACTATAGGCTATCTATTTAAATAATCTCACCCCAAATCTGTATTTATAATTGAGGGAAGTTTGAGATGAAATTTAGGCACTGAATGTAAGCACTTCGTAAAGTCTAGAATAATAAATGAAGCTTTGATTTATAGCATTCGCTGATTTCAGAAAGACAATATTCTGAAGGAGTTTGACCATGAAGGGGAGAAAAGATGAAGGAGGACAGCTAGCAGGGACAGACAGTACCTAAAGCATTCTTGCTGCAAAGGTGAGGGATTGAGATAGAAGTAAAGGATGTAAATACTGACATTCCTCTTTGAATTTGCCATTCTTTTCACTGGGCAACTAGGTGGCAAAGTGGATAGAGTGCCAGGCCGGAGTCAGGAGGACCTGAGTTCTAATCTGGTCTTGGATACTAAACAGCCTCGTGATGCTGGGAAAGTCAATTAACCATGTGTGCCTCAATTTCCTTATCTGTAAAATGAGCTGGAGAAGGAAATGGAAAACTACTCCAGTATCTTTGCCAAGGAAACCCCTCCCTCCAAAACAAGAGGTCATAAAGAGTTGAATACAAATAAAACAAGAACAAAACAATCCTTCTCATCCTCTATTACTTAACACCTCCATTTCAATTTTCATACAAACTATGTCTAATATTGCTACACAGAAACCCTGCCTATGAGTGCAAACATATGTCCTCCTGAAGACATGGTAATAACTGTGGCTGCTGATTGTGTGTGTGTATGTTTTTCAAATTCTAGGAATCTTCATTAGCCCAATAGCCATGATGGCAGGATATACAGGTAAATGTTTAACCACTGGCTGGGGGCAAGAGGGTAGGAAAGGGAACTATGTACTGCAGGACACATTTTTAAGTCTAATCTGAATTATTAACATTTTCTCCATTCCATTCTTACGTCTAGACAATCAACAGAACAGTAAGTGAAGCCCCAATGATTTTTCAAGGGGGTCAATGCTCACACTTGAAAATTAACAACTGGTCTTCCCCTTTCACTGTGAGCTGGCTCTATCAGACCCCTGAATGTATGTCACTGGGTGTTAAGTAAGAGAGACTGAGTCCTTTCTTCTACCATGAAGGGTACATTATTGCATGTTTCAGAAATGATGGGGATGATCAATATCTAACAACTTACCCAAGGCAGTGAATGTGAACTTGCAAATTCCCAAGTGGTAATAGAAGTTGGACAAGTATATTCATTTAAGACAATGTAAGCTGCCTCCGGGTCTGCTGCAAAATTGAATTCTGCACAGATGTCAATGTTTCCTCGGGCTAATGAAATACAAAGGGAAAAAAAATACAAAAAAAAATCATTCACTAGATCTTATATTTTCTCATTGTCCAAATAAATACATAAATAAAATAAAAATGGAAACGTACTCTAGAAAGCAAGAAATCAACTAATTAGTTGTTCAGTGAAAGTTCATGAATAAATTGGTTCTTTGGAACTCAACTATTTTCCCACAAAAACAATGTTATATATTGCAATTAGGATCCCAGGCCAGCCCATGAAACCTACTTAACCCATAATGTCTTTAAAATGTATAGCCATGTGGATAATGTGGGAATTTGTTTTGCTTGATTACACAAATTTGTAACTGGTTTTGTTTTTCTTTCTCAATGGATGGGAGAGGGGGAGAGGAATGGAGGAGAGTATTGAGAACTAAATATAAAATAAAATTGAAATTATATATAAATGTAGTTTAATTCATTTTTATTTTATATTTAGATATAAAGGTGATACTATAAACAAATTAAGGAAGAATGGAATATTTTACCTGTCAGATCTATGGATAAGGATTTGAGATCAACAAGATATAAAGAGCTGTACAGAATATAAAATGGATAATTTTGATTACATTAAGTTAAAACATCTTTGCACCAAAAAACCCAACATAGCCAAGATTAGAAGAAAAGCAGGAAACTGGGGAAAAGGTTTACAGCAAATTTCTATGATAAAGGCCTTATTTCTCAAGTATATAGAGAGCTGAATCCAATCTATAAGAATATGAGTTATTCTCCAACTGATAAATGGACAAAGGATATGAACAGGCAGTTTTCAGAATAAATCAAAGCTATCTTTAATCATATGAAAAAATGCTCTAAATCACTATTGATTAGAGAAATGCTTTAAGGTACCATGTCACACATTAGCTAACATTACAAAAAAAGGAAAGCAACAAATGTTGGAAGGGATGTGGGCAATTTGGGACACTAATGCACTGTTGGTAGAGTTGTGAACAAATCCAACCATTCTGGAGAACAATTTGAAACTATGCTCCAAAGGCTATAAAACTATGCGTATCCTTTGACTTAGCAATACCACTGCTAGGTCCATACCCCAAAGAGCTCAAGAGCTCAAAGAAAAAGGAAAATAATTTATATATACAAAAGTATTTATAGCAGTTCTTTTTGTGGTGACAAAGAATCGGAAATTAAGGGAATGCCCTTAATTGAAGAATGGTTAAACAAGTTGTGAACATATAATTGTGATGGAGTGCTACATACTATAAAAATGTCAAGCAGGATGCTTTCTGAAAAACCTGGGAAGACTTACATGAACTGATGCAAAGTGAAGTAAGGAGAACCAGGAGAACACTGTACATAGTACAATTGTGTTGTACAAAGATCAACTGTGAATGACAGCTATTCTCAGAAATACAATAATCCAAGATAATTCTGAAGGATTTATAATGAAAAATGTTATCCATCTCCAGAGAAAAAACTGATGGATGAAGATGAAAGCTTTTTATTTTACCTTTTTAATTTAATTTTTCTTGGTTTTTTGTTTTCTTTCACAACATGGCTAACATGGATATATGTTTTGGATGACTATAGATGTATAATCTGTATCAATGTACTTTCCTTCTGAAGGAAGGAGTGAAGGGAGGGAGAGAATTTGGAATTCAAAATTTTTAAAAATGAGCATTAAAAATTTTATTTGAAACTAGAAAAATGAAATATAAAAATTAATATTAAAATGTTTTACATGAAATTGGGAAAAATATTTTAAAAAGAGAAAATTGTATTCATAGCAATGGGTTTCATTTATAATAGTAAATTGCTTTGTAGAAAGGAAACTGAGGAATAAAGCACTTTAAATTGTTTGGCAAATGTTTATACATAGGGGTAAGCTAATTTCCCTCTAAAAGTCAACAAAAATAAATTAATTTTTGACATGGGAATTAGAATGCGGATCTTCTTGAGGGCAGGGTCTGGTTTGTTTGTTTTTTGCCTTTTTCTGTATCACCAGCTTAGCACTATGCCTGAAACATAGTTTGATGATGATGATAGTGGTGGTGGTGATGATGATGATGATGATGAAGAAATTAGAGGAAATACATTAATTATCCTTCCAAAAGGTAGGAAACTATGCTTTTTTATTTTCATTGTTTTATTGTCATTAATTGTAATTAACCATGAATCATCAATTAATTGTAATGACTGTAGGTATATACATATATATAGCTTTCAAAACTACTTGGGGGAGAGGATAAGGGAAGAATCTTTAGAGGGGAGGGTGAGGGTCAAAGGGGCATATAGAAGGGTGTTTATATTTCTGGCAATGGGAGGATAAGGGAGGGATTGTTGGGGGGGTAGTGTAATAGGAGGGCAAGGTAGAGGAGTCAGGAGGGATAGGAAATAAGAGATATGCACAAACATAAAAATAAAGATTAGGAGTAGAATCTGTCAGAGTAAGCATACATTTGTATATATACATATGTGTACATATGTATACATGTATGAATATATCTATGTATAAATATAACCATGCATAATAGTAGCCTGGGGTGGGGAGTGTACAGCAGAGACCAAAAGAAAACCTACAAGGAAGCGAAGAAAAGATGGACAGCTCTCAATATAATGCACAGTATTTAATATATAGACTTCCTTGACACGGAAATATATTGCTATACATTTTGAATCTTCTCTCACATTCTGTTGTGCACAAGATGTTATTTTCCTTTTCTTATTTTACATATGTTTTAATATATAAGTTTATGTTTCTTTGTCTTTTCTTACTATGTATTTAAGTTTCAATTTTAAAAACTACTTACAGTACATATTGCCTCCCATTATAGACATATTTTTAATTTTCTTAGGAAACGTTGGATCCATTTTCACTGCCAGAGCTAAATTAGTCAAAGGCCCAGTGGCGACCAGAGTTACCTGTAAAATACAAACAAAGTCATACTTCTCTACATTTTATTATAATTAGAGACTGATAAAATCTTAGAGTTAGCAGAGATGGCAGAATTTATGTTGTACATCCTCCCACCCAAATCCGCAGTCCCATCAACATTACTACTCAAGTTAGACATCTAGGCTTTGCTGGACGACTACAGAGAAAGGGAATTCTAACCCCTCTGAAGTCACCTGCCAATAATGGCGTGTAATAATTCTATCATTGTGAAATTTCTCCTAAGATAAAGCAGAAATATGTTTCCATATCAGTTTCACCCACTGACTTTCTTTAAGTAAATTTGGAGACAGCCATGTTGGGTCCCCACCTTTTCTCCAGGCTAAATTAACATTCCCAGATCTTCAACTGAGCCTTCACTTCCTGAAGGCCTTTGATTACACTTCTCATCCCTCTCTGGATATATTCAGTGGCCCTTCTGAATTGTGCTATAAAATTCTCCAGAGAGAGGTTTCTACAGGCTGAGTACAGTGGGTCTTTTACCTCTTGACTTCTATTTAACGCTGCCCAAAGTCATTTTTGGTCTTGGAAGCCACGTTACGCTGTTGACTCACTGAGCTTGCCATATATGATCTCCCACCTCCACTCCAGTTTTGGTTGTTTTTTTTTTTAAACACAAGCTGCTTTTTGGCCATGTCTCCCCGAATCTATATTTGCATAGCTGTTTTTTTCCAAACTCAAACAGAACTTTACCCGTAGCTCTTTAGATTTCATCTTTTTTTCTTCTTCTGCCCATCATCCTAGCCTGCTGAGAGGTCTTTGGATCCCAGTTTTGTCTTCCACTGAACCACCTTTCCAGCTTCCTGGCAGCTACAAATTCAGTAAGCATGCAATCTATGCTTTTGTCTATGTCATGGATGAAATGAGTTGTTGAGCAGACCTAGGTCAAAGACAAGGTTCTGGTATATTCTACTAGAGAATTCTTTCCTCTAGATCTATTTTTTGGTCCATCCATCAACACTCACTGGATAAGGGAAGTGTTGCTTCCCAACACTTCTATTTAGTTACAAAAAGCAATTATTTCATCCACCTGAATATCAAGCATAATGAAGGACTTAGGACAGAGCTTCTGGTAATAGCAGAGGTCTCTGGGGGCTACAAATGGTGAAAGGTATGTAGGCTTCAGGGGTCTGAGAGATGAGAAGTTATTCTACATCAAAAGTGTTTTTACTTCTTCTCAAAGAGGTACATATCAACTATACAAGAATATCAAGCATAAAAGCATAATGTAGGATAGCAACTTGTTTCAGGGCAATTTTCTATCTGAACATTATCACACATAAGATGAAAACATAACAATAGTAATGGTAATAATCCCTTATATTTGTGTAACATTTCCATAGATTGCAAAAATATTTTCTCATACCAAAACACTCATTGGGTCTAGTCAGCCAATCAATTACAACTACCCACATGTACTTATCATCCAGCCTACATCACTATCTTGTCCGTAAAGGTTTAACTTTGGGGTAGCTAGGTGGCTCAGTGGATAGAGAACTGGGTATGGAGTTCAAATTTGGCCTCACACACTCACGAGCTGTGTGACCCTGGGTTAAGTCACTTAACCCTGTTTGCCTCAGTTTTCTCATCTGTAAAATAAGCTGGAGAAAGAAATGCCAAACTACTCTAGTATCTTTGCCAAGAAAATCCCAGATAAGGTCATGAAGAGTTGGGCATGACTAAAAATACTGAACAATAGGCATTATATTGTGTCAATAGGAGTCTAGTGCCCTATGATAAGAGAAGATAACAACAGGTAAGCCCCTTCTTTCTTTCTTTCCTTCCTTCCTTCCCCCATGAATGTTTAATAAGTCTAGGTGTTGGAAAAATGGAAGACCAAGGCATGGCGCCATATGTCTTGACAATTTCACCTTGTTAGGTGTCTCACTGACCACTCTTATCATTGCAGCTACAGCGTGTTCACGTTGTACTTGGTCGGATCCAGGAGCATCAGCGTCAGGTATGTCCCCCAAGCCATCTGTTCCATAAAAATAATCTTTTTTCATTGTATTGAGTAAAGGGGTAGAAGCACCCTGGTAAACTGGGATCTGAAATGAAATGTCCAGAGAGAGGAGTCAGGCTGACCCAATTATTATAAAAAATAAAGGGTTCATGTTTCACATATGAAAGAATGGAGCTATAAAATCAGATCACACCAGCTGTGGTGGCTCATGTATAATCCCAGCTACCAGGGAACCTGGGGCAGGTGGGTCTCTTGAGCTCTGGGCTAAGCTGATCTCACCTGCACTAAATCAGGCATTGACATGTGGTGAATCCTCAAGAGCAAGGGGCTACCATGTTGCCATAGGAGGGGTGAGCTGACCTAGGTAATTAAAGCTGCAAATCAAAGAAAGGTTTTGAGATGATAAGCAGTGGGATCCAATCATGAGTGGCACCTACACTTCCAGCCTGGGGGTGACAGACTTAAAAATCTTAATTAAATAATTATTAATAATTAAATTAATAATTCTAAAAATTAAAAATAATAAATAATAGTTTTGAATTATTTTTTTAATTTAAAAAGATTAAATAGTTTTCTTCTAATAATGTTGCAAAAATGACTTCTTTATGTCACAATTTTTTTTTCCAAATGACATATTCTATTTCTGGTACTGCCACTTTTGCAATATGGATAGGGGCTAGAGAAGGAAAAGTTGATGGTATCTCAGCTTCTTCTCCTGAGAGCTCATAAATTCAAAGAGCAGAGCAAATAGGAGAATAGATTAGGCTAATCTTATGATTTTCATAATGGCAGCTAGTTGGTTCAGTCAATAGAGTGCCAGGCCTTGAGTCAGAAAGACCTAAGTTCAAATTTGTCCTCAGACACTTCCTTGATGTGTGACCCTGGAAAGTCACTAAATCCTGTTTGCCTCAGTTTCCTCATCTGTAAAATAAGCTGGAGAAGAAAATAGCAAACCACTCTAGTATCTTTGCCAAGAAACCTCAAATGGTTTCAGGAACAACTGAACAGCAAAAATCATTTATAAACAAAACTAACTTGCAGAAACTAAACTGCCTGCTTGATTTTAAAGAAAAAAAATCAAAGAAAAAATAGGTGTCCATCTTCGTTGCTTTCTATAAAATATAAACCCACTGTTTAAAATCTTAGTATCCTGTATGCCAACGAGAATTTAAAGGAGACTTTAAAATATAACTGGATTAGATTGCATGATAAAATGCCAGAGCAATTTGAAAATTTTTTAAAATTCCATTTGAAAAATCAATAAATTATTCAACTTAAAGATGTAGAGGTTTTAAATGAAATATCCTTGTGATTTCCTCATGTGGGAACTCCTTTCCTTAAGGTGGAATGATCTCATAGACTTGCCTGAGGCTCAGGAACATTAAGTGACTTATCCAAGGTCACACAGCTAGATCAGAGGAGAGATTTAAACCCAGGCCTTCCTGCTTCTAAATCTAGCAGCCTCCCTGGCACTATGTGGCCCCTCAACCAAGAATCACTAATAAACAAAGGGAGAAATTCAGAGGTGGTTTTTATATTACATGCCATTACGATCATCAAAAAGCTAAAAAATGTATGAAGTCATCTGTTTAATGTTCCAACTACATTAGTGATGTAATTTGTCTAATGAAAATTATTTCAGTTCAAAATTGTGACTTCTAAAAACAAATTGGCGAATGCAAATAGTTACCTAAGTCATCAATAGGCACTTGGAGTATCCTCAGGCTAGTTCAGTTGACTGATTAACAATTAGTCAAAGTTGCAGTTTGCATTAGCTGCACAAACAAAAAGTTTGGGGCTATTTTGAGAGGGGGTGGGTTCCCCCTCCTAGCAGGGCTTTAAGAAGAAGCTGAAGGACTGCTTGTTAAGTATAATTCTTTTACATATGGGTTGAACTAATAGGCCATCAAGATCCCTTCCAATTTTCTGTCAGTAACTGTGTGATTTTTAGCGTGAAGAAACAGTGTTCTAAGATCACAAATCCCTCTTTCTTGCAAATGAGTCTTGCCTATCACTCTGTAGGAGAGATTAACCAAAAAGTGTGGATGTTTCAATGTTCCCATTACCACTAATGGAAAATTATCCAAGTACAAAACAGTTTCCTTCCCAATCCCCTCCACAACAGCCCACACATGATCTTCACAGTTACAAAACTCCTTGCAAAAGAGAGTATGTATAAGGAGTGGATACAGCTCTATATTGGAGTCAGGAAGACCTGGGTTCGAATCTCACCTCATATATTTTCTAGGTGTATAACCTGGGGCTATTCCCTTAACCTGATTTTCTCATCTGCAAAATGAAGAAGCCTATAAATTTATGTGACCTTTAAATTATCAATAATTGTATGAAGTTATTAATATATTTTCACAGTAGCCTCTAACTGTATAAAAATTTTCACTTAATATGTTGTCTAAAAACTGTGTAATAAGTTTAAAGAAGTTTAGTTAATGATCACATAGGACCACAGACACAACAAGGAATGTTTGTGCCTTGTACAAGTCCTGAGATTTCCCTCTCCTCTACCATGCCAACTCTCTTATCCAAAGAGAACCCAAAAAAATTCAATATAGAACGAAACCACAGGAAAGGGACTTCAGAGTTACTCTCCCCACATTATAAAGAGGCCCTAACTTGGAAAAAAAATTCCTACTTCTAAAGCCTCCATCACTAGAAATTATCTGAAGTGATGTGTCTGAATCACCTTATTAAATGTGAAACTAAATGGGAGGGGAGAGATGAGAGGTAGCAAAGGTGGATTTTTACCGATTGTAAACTTTAAGAAAAAGAAACTTTTTAAGAAAGGTGCCCAGGCCAGCCATCTCTTTCCCACAGGACTTTACTACTTTGGACTTCATCATGCCCCCTACTCAGCCCCTTATTTTGGCTACCCCTACTCCCTTTTTATCTTCTTTTTGTGTATTGTGTTCCCTCATTAGAGTATAAGCTCCTAGTCTATCCCCAACTCTTGGGCTTATAGTAGGTGATTAATAAATGTTTGATTGACTGTCTATTGGTTCATAACTATTAAGGGTAAAATGAGGGCAGTCTTTGTATCTCTAGCGTGCTGGCAGCTAAATGGCGAAATGGATAGAATCCCAGGTCTAGAGTCAGGAGGACCTGAGTTCAAATCTGTTCTCGGATTGACCCTGGGTAAGTCACTTACCTATGTCTGTCTCAGTTTCCTCATCTGTAAAATGACTTGGAGAAGGAAATGGCAAACCATTCTAGCATCTTTGCCAAGAAAACCTCAAATGGGGTCACAAAGAGTCAAACATTATTCAAAGAACAAATCCCTAGTGTGGTGCCTTGAACATAATATGCACTTAATTAATATGTCTATTGAACTGAATTGTTAATGTACAATATAGAGACTCACAAGACAGAGAAGTTACCTGTAAATGGTTACACTTTTTTAATACCCGAAGGACATTTTTACACACATTTTCCACAGTTGTATTCCCGAAACAGCAAGTGATCCCCAGGATTTCCACATGAGGTGCAGCCAGAGCCATCATTAAGGCGGCAGCATCATCCACTCCAGCATCAACATCCACCAGCAGTAATTTCTTCTCCATTGCTAGAATGTCTACTGAAAATAAGACCCAGAGGTGGAGGCCTTTAGATTCAAAGAGTACATGTCAATGCAGTTAAAAGCTGTATGCCTTACAAAGGAAAGACTCTCCAGTTGTGTAGGTAAAACTCTAACGAGGTGCCGTATGGACCAATGAAGTGTTTTTGTGAAAACATCCTAGAGCTCCCTCCCAGACTGCTTTGTCAGGAACACGAGTGACCTTCACGGAGGGAGACCTAACGCTGAAGCGCAGGAAGCTGCAGGAGTCATTGCATGGTGTGGTCCGCAAAGCGAGAGTTTGAGAAGGCAGAAGTCAGGCTTGGCACTGCGGGCAGGTGTGTGTTTGGGGAGAAACGAGGATGCCTGTGTGGGGGGGTGTGTGTGGGGGGGGTGTGCGCGCGCGTGTGTGTGCGTGCGTGGGTGTGGGTGTGGGTGTGTGTGGCGGTGTTAATGGGGCCATGCGGGTGCCACTGCCTGGACGGGCCGCACAGGTGGCATGCCAGGATCACGCACCCTCCACCCTCCTTCAGCCCCGCAGCCCCACGCCCCGTGCGCCCCTCCATCCGCACCCCAGCTCTGCAGGGGGCTCCTTGGCACCGGCTTTGCCCCTAGCCCCTCGCGGACTCTCCGCCCGAACCTGTCTCCAGGCCCGGCCTGCCGCCGCCGCCGCGAACGCAAAGCTTCCCCGGAGCCCGGCCTCGGATCACCCCCCGCGGGGCGACAGTCTCACGTGGCGAGTCCCAAAACGGACGCCTTCCTGGTGTCAGCCCTGAACACGGAGGCCCAGGAGAGAGCGATCGACCCACCTACACGGTCACTGCCAATCCGGTGCTCGGCCGAGTGTCGGAAGGCTGTTCATACCGACCGCATTTATTCATATTCATCAATAATTAGCCCGTTCCCAGGCGCCCCTGAGCGGGTCCCCGGAGCCCTGGCAGAACTGCAGGTGGCAATTAATGTTAATAATTAATTAATATTAACTGGGCATTTGCGAGGCTGGTCTGCGCCCTTAACTGGATGGACAACCGTCAAGATTTCCCAGTTCTTCCCGAAACGATCTCCTTTGTTTGTTTTCTTGTTTTTGTCTTCAAAAGGAAGGTCGTTTTTATTTTTTAATTAAAATTAACATACTTTAGTTATGCATTTACAGGCAAATCAGTACCCTAAAATCACATAATGTCTTCTAAAAAGCACTTCCCAGGTGCTCATTCTAGGTCACGGATTCTTAAGCTGGGATCTGGGAACTCCAAAGAAATCTTGATAACTGCATTACAATAGAACTGGTTTCCTATTTTATTGAATGCATTTAAAAACATTATTCTGAGAAGAGGTCCATAGGCTTGCCAGATTGGCAAAACGGGCCCATTACCCAAACAAGTTTAAGGACCGCTGTGCTTAGATGAGGATCTTACACTGTAGCGTCCCTGCTCTCCCCGTCGATGCCAAGAGCAATACCAGGGGTCTTCTAGGAATTGACTTAAAAGTCAGTACAATTAAAAAGAAAATAAATGCCTCACGGGAGGTGCCGAATGGAGGGGGTAAACACACCGCCCAGGTGCTTAGGGTTGGTGTCCCACCTGTAAGACAACTGGGGTTAATATAGGTCAGAGGCACTGTGGCCACGCAAGCATTAAAGATCTAACAGTATCACCTGAGGCATTAGGTGAGAGTTGTTCAAGAGCAAGTTCCTTTAGAGAATTTGCTAATATAAACTCAAATTGCTGCCAATTTGGACTTCAAGGTAAATTTTTATCTTTGATTTTATCTGTCTTATTTTCTTCACAGGGATATCATTATTTTAATGAAATCTATCATCAGCTAAAATTATTGAAGAAAAGATAAATTTAAATGGAGATTAATCCTAATCCTGAATTTAGAACTCCTTGGGCCAGCCCTCTATCCATTGTGCCATCCAGGTAGAGAAGGTAAAATATTGAGATAGATTAATATGTTCTATGTGTATATTTCATCTTTTAATTTTTCTTGTCAGCCATCAGCTAGCAGCTGTCATTGAAAATAATCCTGTTGAAACATTTGAATCTCCCATTTCTCAGATTACATTTAGATTTTATGGTTCCAAGCATAGCATTTGTGAAGGATGCCAGGCAAATGTGATACACACAGCAAAGCAGAGATGGCTCTTGACTATGAAAAGCCCCAGATCTATTGGCACTGTTCAGTGGCTTTAAAAAAGCACATGGCATTTCTTCTTCTCATGTTAAATACCCAGCTCTGTCATTTTCTTGGTGTTGACAATGAAGAAATCCAGCTTCTGAATAGGAAAATGCTCTCAGCTTTGGGTTTGTGTTCCAGATTCTGCATCTGGACTCTAACTTGAAGGGTAATTATGAAGAGAGAAGGTTTAATGAGATCATTTAATGAGATCTTTAATCATGATGTTTAATGCTTCCCTGTAACTGCTAACTTGGAAGGAAAATAACTAGATGTCCAATTAATTTCTGACCTATCCTTGAGTTTATCTGAGTTATACTGTCAGCTTTTTAAGGTATCACTGCTAAAGCACCTGGAACTTTTGTATCCGGCAGCATAATTCCGACATATGCTTCATCTACTCCTGGAATAGGGAAAGGCACGGTGATTACTTTGGTATAGTAAACTCCCAGATGAAGGAACTCATCCCACTGATGCAGGTCAACACCTCCTCTGTAAATTAATAGAGATATTAGAGAGCTATCTAGACTGAAGACAGAAGAGTTAAGTAATTTGCCCAGAGTCACAGAGCCAGGAGGTGTCAGTCAAGAAGTATTAAGTTTCTATTATGTTTCAGGTACTGTGTTAAGTGCTGGAGGCAACACTTGAACTCCCCCTTCTCAGCCTTGAGGCCATCTCTGTATCCTTTATTCCTTCCCACCTCTCTAGACTCTTAGGGTATAAGAGCTAGGAGGGATCTTAGGAGTCACCCAGTCCATTTTCTTAGTTTTAAAAAGGAAGAGAATTTCCCAGAGCCATGAGAAGATCATAGGCTTATCACTGACCTTGTTAGGAGGTGTTGAGAGCAATTCTCATTAACCAAACCTGTATCAAAGGCAGCTGGGAAGTTTAGATTTTTATTATTACAAAAAAGAGGAAAAAAAAATCCAAACCAAACCAAATTCCTTTCACACAGCAGTTCAAGCACAAAGACATACCACTTCTAACCCTTTTTGACTCACAAAAAAAAGCCCCCAGAAAAATCACTTTAAAGATACCAAGGCTGTGAATAAAAATTTCATCAGAAAAGCTGTCAGGGCTTTTTGGACTGGCTGTTGCGAAAACACATCAGTTCTGTAAATAACAATTTTTTAGACAACACACTTAGGTGAACATTACTAGAATTTGTTATATATAATGCTGCCAATTCTACCTTAAAGCTATAACTGCTAGTTTGTGGCTTAGAGGGAGAGAGAGAATATAGCGTACTGTAAAACAATACACATCTGTCATACAGCATGCTAACAATTCTATTTTAAAGCTATAATCACTAGTTTGTGGCTCATAGGGACGTATATAATTATCTCCAAACCTTGTATTTCCTCTGAAAACTTAGAGCGGGGAGAAAATATAAAGGATGTTTGTAATGACATTGTCTCAGAGGTTATCATTTTGTCTCTTTTTGTTTGTTTTTGATAAACCAGACAGTCTAAATGTTTAAATATCTCTCCCATACTGTGTTCAGGAAAAGATGACAAGGATGGTTAGAACACTTAGTGCCATGTCATACAGACAGTCTTCAAAAGGAATGGAGAGATTCAGTCTAGAACTGGTCTTGTTTCATTTAGAGTGAGAACATCAAGATTGATATGACTCATTTCCTCCATTAGCATGTCCTCTTGTTGCTCTCTGGACAAGGGAGACAACTCTCAGTGCAGAAGTAGTAAGGGGATCAGGCAGCTGGTCAGGAAGAGGTTACAGGGAACCCTAGTGCTCTACTAGATGCAGAACCAGGTGCTGTTTGAAAACTCACTTGCCTGTACCCACTCCTGGGTTGAAGTTTCAGAAGTACTTTTAGGTACAAGAGAGCAGGGGCCCTGAGGAGCAGTATCACTTTTGACTGCAAGGGGCCTTTCCTGGGTAAGGACCAGAGCACAAACCAGGAGAGCAGTGACCACACACACCTCTTTCCAGATCACACCACCTTAGAAGCACTGAAAACTTCTAAAAATCCAGAACTAGCTCTGAAAACAGGGGCGAAGAAAACCTGGGGTGATAAAAGGGAGGACAGATTAAGGGAGGCAGTGGTCAGAAACAAAATAGACTTTTGAGGAGGAACAGGATAAAAAAGAGTAAAAAGGATAATTAGAAAGAAACAGGATGGGGGGAAATGCCCAGTTAGTCATCATAACTGCAAATTCGAATGAGATGAATTCACCCATGAAACAGAAGTGTTGAGTAGAATGGATTAGGAACCAAAATCTAATAATATGTTTATAAGCAACACACTTGAAACAGACACAGAGAGACACGTATAGAATTAAAATAAGGGTCTGGAGCAGAAGCTATTGTGCTTTAGCTGACGTAAAAAAAGGCAGGAATTGCAATCATGATCTCAGACAGAGCAAAAGCAAATATAGATCTAATTAAAAGAGATAAGTGGGGAAACTGCATTTTGCCAGAAGGTATCACTGAAGTAATATCAGTATTAAACATATATGCACCAAAGCATAGATTAAAAATTAACTGGAAACTTAACAACCTAATCCTAAAGGATGTGTGGGTCAAAGAACAAATCATAGAAACAATCGATAATTTCACCAAAGAGAATGACAACAATGAGACAACATAATTAAAATTCAAGGAATACAGCCAAAGTAGTACTTAGTGGAAAATGTACATCTCTAAACACACACATGAATAAAAGAAAGAACAGATAAATAAATTAGGCATACAACTAAAAAAAACTAGAAAAAGAACAAATTAAAAATTCCCAAATAAACACCAAAGTGGAAATTCTGAAAATCAAAGGAGAGATGAATGAAACTGAAAGTTAAAAAAAAACCCAAACCAAACAACAACAAGAAAAACCAGCAACCACTGAACTAATCAATCAAATTAGAAACTGGTTTTATGAAAACAGACACAGTAAAATGGATAAACCCTGGACCAATTTGATTTTTTTTAAAAAAAAGAAAGCTATATAATCAATATCAAAAATTAAGAGACTGAATACACCACCAATGAAGATGAAATTAAAAGCAATTATTGGGAATTGGGAATAAAGGGATTATTGGGAATGATTTTGAGCAATTATATGCCGGTAAAATGACAATCCAAATGAATTGGATGAATATTTATAAAATGCAAGTTGCCTAGATTAATAGAAAAAGAAATAGAATTCTTAAATAAACTTATCTTAGAAAAAGAAAATTGAGCAAGCCATCAATGAGCTCCCTAAGAAAAAATTTCCATGACCAGAAGGATATGTAAATGAACTCTACCAAACACTTAAGGGATACTTAATCTCAGAGCTATATAAACTATTTTTTTAAATAGGTAAAGAAGAAGTCCTATCAAAATCCTTTTATGATACAAAAGTATTTTTGATATCTAAACCAAGGAGAGCAAAAACAGAAAGAAAACTATAGACCAATTTCCCTAAATGAATATTGATTCAAGATCAATCAAGATTGATAAAATACTAGCAAGATCACCACTATGACCAGGTGGGATTTATACCAGGATGTGGAGCTGGTTTACTATTAAGAAAACTCTAAGTATCATTGATCATATCAATAACAATGACAATAAAAATCATATAATTATATTTATAGATACAAAAACAGTTTTTGACAAAATTCAATATCCATTCCTATTAAAAACACTAGATGTCATAGGAATAAATGGACTCTTTCTTAAAATGATGAGTAGCATCTATCTAAAATCAAGAGAAGTATTATTTGTAATGGGAATATATTTAAAGCCCTTCTAATAAGATCAGGGGTGAAGCAAGGATGTCCATTATCGACACTATCATTCAATTTTGTATTAGAAATCCTAGCTATAGCAATAAAAAAAGAAAAAAAATTTAAGAAATAAAAATAAGCAAGAAAAAAACAAAAGCTATCTCTCATTGTAGATGATATGATGGTATACTCTGCCCTAGAGAATTTACTACAAAGTTAGTTGAAACAGTTAACAGCTTTAGCAAAGTTGTACAATATAAAAATAAACCTACATAAATCATTAGCATTTCTATATATTGTACACAAAACCCAGCAGGAAGAGATAGAAAGAAAATTCCATTTAAAAATCACTGTAGTTGATATGTAATACTAGGGAGTCTACCTGCTAAGACAAACCTAGGGACTACATGAACACAATAATGAAACCCTTTTCACGCAAAAAAAAGACATCTAAAAAATTGGAGAAGTGCTACTCATGGATAGATAAAGCTAATACAATAAAAATGACAATTCTACATAAGTTGATTTACTTATTCAGTGCCATATCAGTCAAATGACCAAAGAATTATTTTATAGATCTAGAAAAATAGTAAAAGTCATCTGGAAGAAGAAAAGGTCAAGAATATTGAGGGAATTAATGAAAAAAGATCTGAAGGCAGCCTAGCAGTTGCAGATTGCAAGCAACATTACAAAGCAGTGTAGGAGGGAAGTAGAAAATTTGGGACTCAAAAGCTTTTAAAATGAATGTTAAAAATAAATTTAAAAAAGAGAACTTGGTCTATGTGTTAAATCTAGGAAAAGGGACTCATTCAAATTCAGACCCAGTCTGAATATTTGAAATTGGCAGTCTTTTGAGTAGGGAGATAGGAGAGGAAATAGATTTGTCAGTTTCTCTCCCCTATTTATCCTTTTCTGTTGAAGGAAAAGTAACAAGAGAAGCTTTAAAAATAATTTTATTGAGCAAAAGGTAACATTTAATTATTTTACATGCATACCTCTCAGATAATCAAAGGAACATCTGTTTTTTGGTCAAAAAAATTATCGACCCAGTATCTTTTAAGATGAATTTTGACAGTACAGTGATTTTCCTTAAAAAAAATACAGGTACTTGAATGATCTTAGGATGGTAAACAATTGTGTCTATATAGGTGTAGGAAGTCTAATGTCAAATAACTCTAATTAGCAGCAGTAGAAGCAAAAAGGACTCTTGGATACAACACATCAAATCCTGACACTTCCTTTCTTTTAGGCTCATTTTTTTTCAAATTTTATTTTAGACTCAAACACCAGAACACAAAATACAGAATAGAGAAAAGAAACAAAAAAAATCATAAACTGAAATACTGGAACTTAAATAGAAAGTTAAAAAAAAAAAGCATGTCATGTTCATAGCACAACTTAAGAGAAGACTCAAATTATGTAACAATATATTTTCATTTCAAGGAAGCCTGTATGGTAAATAATACTTTTTGTGTTGAAAATCGTCCATCTTTTCTTTGCTTCCTTGTGAGTTCTCTTGCTCTCTACTGTATACTTTTTTACTTTGTTCTTTATTCTTCCTCCCCCCCCCCCACCCTCTAGAAGGCTACAGTGAAGTTTAGATAATGTTTCTCTGTAGCATACACACATATACATATATAAAGACATATATTTTCCCAAACCTATGCTACACCTGATCTTTGGTTTTTGTGTTTGTGCATCTCTTGTTTTCTATCCCTCCTGCCTCCTCTACTTGACTTCTTCCCTTACTTTGCCCTCCTGTTACTTGCCTACCCTCCTCCAAGGATCCCTCCCCTATCCTCCCATTCCCATAAATCTAAACACCCTTCTATACCCCTCCTTTTACCTATTCCCTCACCATCCCCTCCAAAGATGCCTCCCTTATTCTTCCCAACTTCCTGATTCCCCTACTATTTTATTTCCTTTAAATTTAGAAGATTTTTATATTCTTCTAAATATATATGTATTGTTCCCTCTTAAATCCATTCCTGAAGAAAGCAGGTTACCAGAATTATTAGCCCTCCTCCCCCATCTAACTTCTCTGCATCAGTTCTTCTTCTTGTACCTCATTTGTATAAAATAATTACTCTCTTTAGTTATTCCTAAACGGTTTTGCTTTTAAAATTAATATCATAGGTTTACCCCAATCATTATGAGCTACCCAATTATTAATAAGAATCTTAGACATACATTTTACATATATAAAAGGTAAACAGTCTGTCTTTATGAATTCCTTATAATCAGTCTTTGGTATATATATATTTCTCTAGGTTCTTGTATGTCGAATCTTCTATTAAGTTCAGGATTTTTATTAATGAAGTCTTGAAAGTCTGGGAATTTATCAAATGTTAATTTTTTTGTTCCAAATAATACTTAATTTTGCAGGGTATGATATTTGGGCCAGAGCCCTAGTTCTTTCTCTTTTTGATATATTGTGTTCCAAGAACTGCAGTCCTTTAATTTCTCTGCTTCTAGGTCTTGTGTAATTCTAATTGTGGCGCCATCATATTTAAGTTGTTTTAATCTTGATGTTTTAAATATTTTATCCTTTAGCTGGGGGTTTCAAAATTTGACTATGATATTCCTATGAGTTTTCCTCACAGGATCTCTTTTAAGTGGTGATCGATGGATTTTTTCTATTTCTACTTCCCCCACTCCCCCTTGTTTTAACACATTCTTGTTAAATATCTTTCTGGATTCAATAACAATCTAGTAGATATGGATATGCTCAGAAACTACAAAAAATGTTTAATGCCCTACTTAAGTGGCTAACCACCTTCATCCTACTACCCATCCAGGAAGAACTAAAGAGCAATTTCTTGTTTTGCGTTTATTTCCCCTTTATCTTGAACTACATATACCTATTGGCTTGGACAAGAATCATTGTTAATGACCATAGTCATAAATATTAATATGAAAAAGCACAAAAATACAGCATTTCCACCCATTCTTCCTCATTATTCATAATGGGAAATATGAAGTAATGCAGTAAGATAGATAAAGGGAAGAAGGAATTTCTCTAGGGAATTGTTACAGGGAAGAAAAAGAGGAAAAGGGACTGCATACTAGATTCTCTCTGTCTTACCAGCCGTCTCTCTGTCTGCTACTCTTTGCTCCTGCGCCCAATTCCAGTCTATCTGCATTTCTACTTCTGCCCATTTTCTGGCCAGCTCCTCACTTGTTCTCCCAGTTTGATCATATGACCTTTACTGACAGGACAGTGGTGAACCCATCCCAAGTCCCTTCCTGGGCTTGGTAGGAGAAGCATGGAACTGGATATGGTCACATTTCCTCTTTATCCTCTACAGATGGCCCTTGGAAGAGAATTCCTTTAATGCCAAATATCCTAAGAAACCTGGGAAACTCTATGCATTTATATGGTCACAGCTGTGCCAGATCACCAAATTCCCATGGCAAAGTCCATGGGAGGAAGGCCAGTCAAAACATGGGCTACAAGTAGAGATGTGCTGGCAAATATTTCAGAGAGCCAGTTGGCTCTCAGAAAAAAGTGTACACATGGCATACTTCTAAGTTTAATCAGCATTTTCTCCATTACTTTCATAAGTCTAAATAATCAATAAACCTATTGATCAAGCCCTGATTTGTAGCATTTGCTGATTTCTGAGATATAAATGCTTATGTTGAATATTTAATGATCAACTCTTGAACCTATTACAGTGGGCTCCAGCACCCCTGGCTACAGAACAGTATAAGTTCAGAGCTGGTAGGGTCATTTGATAGAATCTTCTTCTAAGTGACTTGCCTATGGTTACAGAAGAAATAAGTGGCAAAGGACAGAATAAAAATGCAAATTAAATATCTTTATATCTAACCATCTTGTTATTTGTCACTTAATTTTAATTGTTTTTTTCTTGATTTCAACATGATTATTCTTGGGAAGTCAGTTCACATAAATTCTCTTCTTGTCACCATGCCTGATGGCACTCTACCCACCACACTTTTCCTAACCTTCTTTCCTTTTTTGACCCTTGATCTTTTCTACATGTTTAATTATTTCATTTGCCTTAGATGGGCAAATATAAATTATTCATTCAGCAGTGAAATAACAATGTTGTTCTTTTAAACATGCCTCCTCTATTTTGAGAGAGCAGATTTCAGAGTTCAGAGAAGGATGAATAGAAGCATGGTTTAAAATTCCCCAAGAGAAATTGACCTCAGAGGGAGTAGGATGTTCTAAAATGTAAAATTCTAAGTACATGAAAACAAATGATGTCTTTTCTTTCTTCTTTCTAAAAATTTGTTTATTTATTTTTAGTTTTCAACATTCAGTTCCACAGATTTTTGAGTTTTAAATTTTCTCCCCTTCCCTCAAACAAATGATTTCTTTTTAGAAATTGTCATTATAAATTTAAGAATCATCAATAATCTCAACTATTCAAATACACAAATAAGAAGGAAAAATAATTATATGTAAAATTTCTATTATTTGCAATCTGCATTAAAAATATGTATATTAACTTTAACCAAGTAGTAACAAAATTATCCTGCTTGTTCTGTGTTCCCTTCAGAGTCTTTTTCTTTCTATGTATTTTTTGAATTTTGTTTCTGCTACTGTTTAAACAACAATACTAATACTTGTAGTCAGTATATATATTATTCTGCTTTTTCATTGTGTATCATTTCATGTACGTCTTCCTCTATTTCTTTGTATTTTTACTATTCATTATTTTATGGTACAATAGTATTCTGTTACATTTATATAACATAAAATCATAGATCTATAACTCACAAGTCATCTAGTCCAAACGTCTCATTTACAGATAAGTAAACTGAGGCCAGAGAGGTGAAATGATTTATCCACAGTCACACAGTTAGCAAGGGTAAGGAAGAACCCATTACTTTCACTTCCAGGAAGGAGGTTGCTTCATTGTCCACCTTCTGGAGGTACGTTTTGTCATCGCATTGATCAAAGCAGTTAAGTTTATCTAATGATCATTCCCCAATTCTTGGCTGCACACGTGGCTTCTTGGCTTTTGTAATTAAGTAGTAGGAATATCTATATGTGGTTAAGTCTTTTCCTCCCTTTAAACAGTGTTGTCAGGGTTTAAACCTAATAGCAGGAATACTGAGCCAAATGATATAAAAAGTTTTGTGTTGCGACTATTATGGAAGTCATTTGCAAAACTACACAGATTTGGCCTATATTGAATTGCTTGCCTTCCAAAGGGAAGGGGTGGGGAGGAAGGAAGGAAGAGAAGTTGGAACTCAAAGTTTTAGGAACAACTGTCGAGTACTGTTCTTGCCACTAGGAAACAAGAAATACAGGTAAAGGGGTATAGAAAGTTATTTGGCCCTACAGGACAAAAGAGAAGATGGGGACAAGGGCAGAGAGGGATGATAGAAGAGAGAGCAGATTGGTCATAGGGGCAATTAGAATGCTCAGTGTTTTGGAGTGGGGGGAGGGGACAAAAGGGGAGAAAATTTGGAACCCAAAATTTTGTGAAAATGAATGTTAAAAGTTAAATTAAAAATTAATTAATTAAAAAAAAGTTTTGTGTTGATCATTTGTGTAATTTCATGTTGTTTTCTATAAGGGTTGCACCAATTCTTATATGCCCTAATGGTGCTCAGCCACAGTGACACTAGCATTGGTTTTTATAATTGTTGTAGGTTCCTTTTTACCATCTTTGCCCATACTTCTCCTAATTTACTTTTCTTGTCTTATTGGTATTGCCAGCATTCTGAGCTCTTTATTATATGGAGTAGAAATCATTAATATTTGTCCTCTATCTTTGATTTTACTGAAAAAGTATATAGTTATTTCATCACAAAAATAAGTCTTGGTTTTAGATAAATATTTTTTATTACGTTGAAGAATGGTCCTTTTATTCTCATGCTTTTTAGTGTTTGTTTTTTTACCTAAATGCATGCTGCATTTTGTTTAAGAGTTTTGCTATGTCCATTGATATAAATATATTTTTATTTCTTACTATTACGAATTATGTTTATAGTTTCCCTAGTGCTGAAATATATCTGTTTTATTGATGTAAATTTAAAAGGACCAGTGAATAATTTTTAGATAAATTGCTATAGTTTATTTGCTTACATTTTATTTAAATTTTCCTGTCAATATTAATTAGTGATTTTTGGTCTGTAAACTTTTTTCCTCTGCTTTATCTCTACCTAATTTGGTAATTAGGACCATATTTATCTCTTGGAAGGAAGTTGGTAAGATGCTTTCTTTCTCCAAATTGAAAACAGTTTATAAATTGTTGGAATTAATTGTTCATTAAATGCTTGATAGAATTCTCTTATATATTCATCTGGTCCCAGTTTTGTGTTTTGTTTTGTTTTGTTTGTTTTTAAATCTGGGAGCTCATTTATATCTTGCTCAATTTTTATTTCTGAGTTCAGGTGGTCAATATTCTCTATTTCCTATTCTTTTAATCTATGTGTTTTACATTTTTATAAATACACATTGTTTCTTGTAAGTTTTTAGTTTTGTGTTATATAATTTGGTGTACTAGATTGTGATGATTTTCTTCCTTGCTGTTCATTGTTAATTTCCTCTTTTGTCCTCATTTCTTATTTTAGTAATTTGGTTTTCCTCTTTTAAAAATTGTCAAATTAGTTGATGGCTTGTTTATTTTTATTGGTTCTCAGATAAAACAACTAAGTTGCCTTTATTATATCAATAATTTTTCAAATTTGTTTATGTCTAATTTTTGGGATTAGTGTGAAATTGGTTGATTTTCTAAGTTGCTTCTAGTTGCATGTTCATTTAATTTTTTTCTTCCTTTCCTTTATTGATATAAATACTTAGAGAGATACATTTTCTCCAAAGACTTCTTTAGTGCATCCACAAATTTGTTATGTTTTCAAATGCTTACCATTTTCTTAAATATGTTTACTCACTGTTGCTCTGATTTGTTTTTTGACCTACTTGTTATTTAAGATTAAATTATTTTATACCAATTTAAGTCCTATTCCTTTATTCACATTTCCCTTATTGATTATAATTTTATTGCATAAAATATACAAAATATGATTATAGATGTGATTAATTTTCCTGCCTTTTTGCATTTGAGAGTTCTTTATGTCCTAGTATATGATCAATTTTTGTAAAGTGATAGGCAGTGCTGAAAAATAGATAGACTTAAAATTTTATTGAGTAACTACCATTATCCATTATCTATTCCCCCAAATCAATTGTAAACAAGTTTGAAAACAGATTGTTGACGTAATAAATAAACCTGAGTTATTTTATCTGAAAACCAATAAGTTTTTCTAATGTCCTGTTTCCTTATATAACTTTTTTTCTGTTTATCTTTATGTCAGATTGCACAAATAGGGCAAGTGATAGCACAGTCATGAGGTTTTGGAACTGACTGAATGACTGGAACCAATATGTAGTCATAATTGTGGCAAACAGAGACTCAAGTAGATACTGTCCTAGAGTTTGTCGCTTGGCAGCATGTTTGAATTTGGGTTTCTAAGACTGTTTTTGGAGAACTGCTGGGAGATAAAAGCCAGAAGGAAGTTTCTTCTCCATCTTGAAATAATGTGTCTGGGCTTAGTATAATTAAAAAGTTTTGTTTATATATACGTATATAAATATATATATTAATAGCATATATCATTACCGTGATATTATATAATAAATTATAATAATATAATATAATATTCTATTATAATGTATTTATTTTATATCAATACATTAATATTAATATACTTATTACATATAATACATATATTTATTATATAATAGAATACTGTTATTTAATATAAAATTTATTATGCTAGAATAATAAAAATTAATTTTATTATATTTTTATTTTTTATTCCATAAATTAAATAATTTTTAAAAGAAGATATAGGGGATCCCTAATATCTCTAGGGTAAAATACAAGGTCCTCTATTTGACATTTAAAGCAATAATCTGACTCCTACCTATCTTTTCCATGCTTATTGCCTCTTATTCTCCCCCATGCTTTATATAAAGTCTTCCTATGGACTTTATAGTCCAGTCCAATGATTCTATTTGCTGTTCTCCATGGGATGCAAATCATGTGCTTTGCATAAGCTATTTCCCATGCTTGGAATGCTCCTCCTCCTTCCCTCTGTTTGCCTCAAATCCCACATAAGGCCTTCCCTCATTCCCCAAGCTACTTGTTCTTCATTGTTTTTGTTCAGTCCTTTCCGTCATGTTTGACTCTTCATGACCCTGTTTGGGTTTTTCTTGGAATGGTTTGCCATTTACTTCTCCAGTTCATTTTACATTTACATTTACAGGTTAAGTGACTTGCCCTGAATTACACAGCTAGTAAGAGTCAAGTGTCTGAGACTGGATTTGAACTCAGATTCTCCCGACTCCCCAGCAGGTTCTCTTTCCACTGGGCTACTGAGCTGTGCTCCTCCCCCATTCTTACCCCCTTCTCTCTCTTGATTTTGGAAATAAATGCTTATCTGTTTCTTCAGGGTTTGTTTTGGTACAGTAGGATTGCCACAGAATCATAGAACCCCAAGGATGGAAGAGAATTCAGAGGTTATCTAGCCTATACCTCAACAAGATTCCTCTCTCTAACTTTCCCCACTAAGTTGTCAACTATCCTTCTTGTGGGGACCTCTAGGGAAGGGAACTCATTCTCAAAGAAGCCTATTTCAATTTTGAAAAGTTTGAATTGTTGGGGAAAGTCCTAATTATTAGGGAGCCTTTTCTTTTTTTTTAAAGTAGGAAAAAAATCAGTAATTGTATTTACAAATGTGTATTCCATGTGAGTTGTCACAAAGACATCTCCTTCCCTGCCCCCCCTCATTAAATGCTTCTTTTGTAAACAACATAGCATATGCTCTAACATATCATATTCTAAAATTATTGTACCTCTGAATAGCTAAATGTTGAAGATTTTAATCTGAAATTAAATTCAAGGTTGAATTGTCTTTAAGAATAGAAAGACCATTTTACAGTTCATTGTAACTCCAATCAATCATTAAAGGTTCTTGGGGTCTCTAGTGGGTATAGTGGTAGGTGGAGCAATGGATAGCAGGCTTGCCTGAAGTAAAAAACACCTATAAAATGAGTTGCCTCAGTTTTCTCATCTCTCATTATGAGAAATTTCTCATTTCTCATAAAATAGGGGTAAATGGCGTCCACATCCCAGGATTGTTATGAGGATCAAATGAGAAAATAATTATAAAGTTCTTATCAGAGTGCCTGGTAAATGCTATATAATGTGGTCTACTGTTATGATTAAAATGGATAGAGCACTTTAAAATGGTTCCACTGACTAAAATGGCCTTATTGCAAGTTTGATTCATTTATAAATAATCTATAATGGTCCAAAATTCCAAATAAGCCATTAATGGATTTGTATTTCATTCCTTTTCTAGCTATTGCTGCTACATGTTTAACACTTGTACAAAAACAACTCTTCCCCATACTGTTTCTGTAAATATCATAAACATGAAATACTTAAAATAAAGTAGCCCCTTAGCTTGAGAACAATTTCCATTTGGCTTAGGGGGAAAAAGAAAGAAATTAGCAAAGAAACCTTCTTTTTCCTTTCTCTTGTCTTACGGAAAACAAAAACAACTAAATTCCCAAGACAAATATCTGAGAGACTGGAGCTTTGGCCCAATGCTTCCAACTCATTGTCTGGCAATGTGATTAGAACAGTTTAGGTATTTACATTATTCAGAAATTGATTGACTCGATCAGTTCTCATCCAGAATATCAAAAAGTACTACAATTTGCTTCTGTTACCTGAATGATGGCCAGTGGATCTAGCAATGGCTAAGACTCTCCATCTTTCTTCATATTCATCATTGCTGACTGAATCTTTATTTTCTTCATCACTGCCCATTCATTTATTTTCTTCTGTTCTGAAGCATGGTTGGTCAGCAGGTACTACTTTCAGCATTCTGCCTTTTCATAGGAAGATAAATTTGAGATTCTCATTCAGGTTGTAGACACATCATATGGAATCAGAAATGGTGACCTTAAAGATTTTTGCCCTTGTAGTAAAGAAGATGGAAGGTATAACGCCTTTCCATGTACTCTGAAATAGTGAAGAAGGTAATGCATATGGTATATATGCTTGACAAGAGCTGATGATAGAAAACTCTTCCACTACTCCAGGCTATTACTCTAGTCTCCACAGCCCCTGAACTTCTTCTGTTTCATCTTTGGCATTGGTTATTCTTCAATATCTGCCATCTTCCTGATAAGCTTTCTTAGGGATTGTATGTTTTGACATCTTTATTCTAGCTCGGTAAGTGTGGAAATAGCTAGGTGGATGCTCCAAACTAAGTTCTGGTACAAACAATGTGGATATCACAGAAATGATGTCACAGAAATTACTGATACCATGATATCTCCAGTTGTTGCTATACATGCCTTATCAATATACCTGAAAATCTGTTCTTTGATAATTAGGTAGCTCCTTGTTAAAATGATACTCACATTAGAGAGGTAAAAACCATAAGGTAAGAAGCCCTTATAACAACATATCAGTTGCCAGTGGATGCCAAGCCATTTTGTCTGGACAGTGAAAAATATCATATTGATTTGTGGCCCTCTGTACTTTTTGATGCCAAATTAAGTCAAACCAGTGTGTATGCAAACAATTAAAGAAAGACACTGCTTTAATCTTTCCTTCCAACAACTGTGTTGATATATAGCAAATTCTCCAAATCATTGCTATTTGATAATGTCATATTTCCCACTGACCCAGGAACTACTAGTTCTTTTCTGTCCATCATGGATCCAAAGGGAGCATTGATAATCATTGGGAAACTTAAACCCTATCCATGCTTTCTTCATATCCTACTCATCCTCCTCCATACTATTTTTCAGAGATCTAATCATCTGTGGATACCTGCATCCCAAGTATTTCTCCAAGTCATACCAGACTTTTTAAAGAGTAGCGTAGGGGGAGCAGCCAAGATGGTGGAGTAGAAAGATACACATATGCTAGCTCCGAACCCACAGCCCATAAAATATCTGTAAAGAAGAACTCCCAACAAATTCTGGAGCAGCGGAAGCCACAGAACAACGGAGTGGAGGAGATTTCTGTTCCACAGAGCCCTGAAAACAGACACCAAAGGTCCATCGCTCACTGGACCCAAAGTGGAGCCTAGCCCTGCCTTGGCCGCGCAGCACCGAGAGGAGCAGATCCGAGCAGGCTTCAGAGACAGAATCTCCAGCGGCCACACAGGTCCCTCCACCCACAGGCTCCAGGGGTGAGTGAGAGAGTCTTTTTGGCTTGCTGGGAGGGGACCAGGGTATCTCCATGGCTTGGGCCCCCTCGGGAGGCAGCAGTGGAGGCAGCAGCAGACAAGGGCTCTCAAAGCAGGCAGGAGCTCACATCCATTGTAGAAGGTCTCTGCATAAACCCTCTGAGGGAACTAAGCCCCGTGTGGCGGCCCTGCCCCCACCTGAGCACCTGAGCTTAATCTCACACTGAATAGCAGCCCTGCCCCTGCTGAAAGCCCTGAGTCTGGAAAGCAGCATTTGAATCTCAGACCCCAAGCACTAGCTGGGAGGATCTGGAGGCATGGTGGATGTGGAGAGTACACTCAGAAGTCAAGTCACTGGCTGGGAAAATGCCCAGAAAAGGGAAAAAAAATAAGACCATAGAAGGTTACTTTCTTGGTGCACAGATGTCTCCTCCCTTCCTTTCAGATGAGGAAGAACAAGGCTTACCATCAGGGAAAGACACAGAAGTCAAGGCTTCTGTATCCCAAACATCCAGAATAAATACCCAATGGGCTCAGGCTATGGAAGAGCTCAAAAAGGATTTTGAAAATCAAGTTAGAGAGGTGAAAGAAAAACTGGGAAGAGAAATGAGAGAGATGCAAAAAAAGCATGAAAAGCAGATCAACACCTTGCTAAAGAAGACCCAAAAAAATGCTGAAGAAAATAACACCTTGAAAAATAGGCTAACTCAATTGGCAAAAGAGGTTCAAAAAGCCAATGAGGAGAAGAATGCTTTAAAAGGCAGAATTAGCCAAATAGAAAAGGAGGTTCAAAAGCTCACTGAAGAAAACAGTTCTTTAAAAATTAGAATGGAACAGATGGAGGCTAATGACTTTATGAGAAACCAAGAAATCACAAAACAAAACCAAAAGAATGAAAAAATGGAAGATAATGTGAAATATCTCATTGGAAAAACAACTGACCTAGAAAATAGATCCAGGAGAGACAATTTAAAAATTATGGGACTACCTGAAAGCCATGATCAAAAAAAGAGCCTAGACATCATCTTTCATGAAATTATCAAGGAAAACTGCCCTGATATGCTAGAACCAGAGGGCAAAATAAGTATTCAAGGAATCCACCAATCACCGCCTGAAAGAGATCCAAAAAGAGAAATTCCTAGGAACATTGTGGCCAAATTCCAGAGTTCCCTGGTCAAGGAGAAAATATTGCAAGCAGCTAGAAAGAAGCAATTCAAGTATTGTGGAAATACAGTCAGGATAACACAAGATCTAGCAGCTTCTACATTAAGGGATTAAAGGGCGTGGAATATCATATTCCAGAAGTCAAAGAAACTAGGACTAAAACCAAGAATCACCTACCCAGCAAAACTGAGTATAATACTTCAGGGGGAAAAATGGTCTTTCAATGAAATCGAGGACTTTAAAGCATTCTTGATGAAAAGACCAGAGCTGAAAAGAAAATTTGACTTTCAAACACAAGAATGAAGAGAAGCATGAAAAGGTAAACAGCAAAGAGAAGTCATAAGGGACTTTCTAAAGTTGAACTGTTTACATTCCTACATGGAAAGCCAATATTTATAACTCTTGAAACTTTTCAGTATCTGGGTAGTTGGTGGGATTACACACATGCACACGCACACACAGAGACAAAGAGCACAGAGTGAATTGAATAGGATGGGATCATATCTTTAAAAAATGAAATTAAGGGGTGAG
The DNA here is from genome assembly GCF_028372415.1 of Notamacropus eugenii. Classification (NCBI taxonomy): domain Eukaryota; kingdom Metazoa; phylum Chordata; class Mammalia; order Diprotodontia; family Macropodidae; genus Notamacropus; species Notamacropus eugenii. Next base: position 405,702,980 of record NC_092876.1, on the reverse strand, counting down.
AGAGAAATATATTGGGAGGAGAAAGGGAGAAATGGAATGGGGCAAATTATCTCATAAAAGAGGCAAGTAAAAGACTTTTCAGTGGAGGGAAAAAGGGGGAAGGTGAGAGAAAAAACATGAAGCTTACTCTCATCACATTCAACTAAAGGAAGGAATAAAATGCACACTCATTTTGGCATTAAAACCTATCTTACAATACAGGAAAGTGGGGGAGAAGGGGATAAGCAGGGTGGGGGGATGATGGAAGGGAGGGCAATGGGAGGAGGGAGCAATTTGAAGTCAGCACCTGGGGAGGGACAGGATCAAAAGAGAGAATAGAAGCAATGGGGGGCAGGATAGGATGGAGGGAAATATAGTTAGTCTTACACAACACTACTATTATGGAAGTCATTTACAAAACTACACAGATATGGCCTATATTGAATTGCTTGCCTTCCCAAAGGGAATGGGTGGGGAGGGAGGGATGAAGAGAAGTTGGAACTCAAAGTTTTAGGAACAGCTGTCGAGTGCTGTTCTTGCTACTAGGAAATAAGAAATACAGGCAATGGGGTATAGAATGTTATCTGGCCCTACAGGACAAAAGAGAAGATAGGGACAAGGGAAGAGAGGGATGATAGAAGAGAGGACAGATTGGTGATAGGAACAATTAGAATGCTCGGTGTTTTGGGATGGGGAGAGGGGACAAATGGGGAGAAAATTTGAAACCCAAAATTTTGTGAAAATGAATGTTAAAAGTTAAATAAATAAATTTAAAAAAAAAAAAAGAGTAGCGTAATGTTGAATATATCTTCCTGGATCAAAATGTCTCCATGAAGAGAATGAGCCAGAACAAAAGGTAAGCAGAAACAAAGACATTCTCCCCTCAGATAGCCAACTTTACTGCCTTTATTATGAATGTCTACTAGCAGTAAAATCCCACAGCACTGATTCCATATTTTGAAGCCACATATTAATGGCTCTCCCACCACATATTAATTCCCTCCAACTACCCCAATACTGAGAAAGGTCTCCAAAATTACAAATATCATTTTTCCATGTAGAAATATAAACAGTTCAACTTTAATAAATCCCTTTTGATTTCTCTTTCCTGTTTACCTTTTCTTGTTTCTCTTGAGTCTTATAATTGAAAGTCAAATTTTCTATTCAGCTCTTGTCTTTTCAGCAAGAATACTTTAAAGTCCTCTATTTCACTGAATGTCCACTTTTTCCCCTGAAGGATTATACAAAGTTTTGCTGGGTAGGGTGATACTTGGTTTTAATCCTAGCTCCTTTGATCTCTGGAATATCATATTCCCTTAATGTAGAAACTGCTAAATCTTGTGTTATTCTGATATCCACAACACTGGAATTGTTGCTTTCTATTTGCAATATTTTCTCCTTGACCTGGGAACTCTTGAATGTGGCTATAATATTCCTAGGAGTTTTCCTTTTGGAATGTCTTTCAGGAGGTATTCAGAGGACTCCCTCAATTTCTGTTTTATCCTCTGATTCCAGAACATTGGAGCAGTTTTCCTTTATAATTTCTTGAAAAATTATGTCCAGGCTCTTTTTATGATCATGGCTTTTAGGTAGTTCAGTAATTTTTAACTTATCTCTCCTGGATCCCTTCTGAATCTATTTTCCAGGTCATTTGTTTTTCCAATGATATATTTTACATTATCTTCCATTTTTTCATTTTTTTGGGTTTTGTTTTATGATTTCTTAATTTCTCATAGAGTCATTGGCTTTCATTTGTTCCATTCTAATTTTTAAGGAATTATTTTCTTCAGTGAGCTTTTGCTCCTTTTGCATTTGGCCAATTCTGTTTTTTTAATACTTTCTTCTCCTTATTGAATTTTTGGAGCTCTTTTGCCTTTTGAATTAGTCTATTTTTTAAGGTGTTATTTTCTTCAGTATTTTTGGGGGTCTCCTTTAGCAAGCTGTTGACTCATTTTTGATAATGTTCTTGCATCACTCTCATTTCTCTTCCCAGTTTTTCCTCTACTTCTCATACTTGATTTTCAAAATTCTTTTTGAGCTTTTCCATGGTCTGAGACCAATTCATATTTTCTTGGAAGCTTTGGATTTAGCAGCTTTTACTTTGTTGTCTTCTTCTGGTTGTGTGTTTTGTCCTTTTTTGTCAACAAAGTAAGATTCAATAGTCTGAATTTTTTCTTTGGTTTGGTTATTTTCCAAATACTTGACTGTTTTACTTTCTGTTAAGGTAGGACTCTGTTTCTGGTGTGGAGGGTCTCCTGTCAAAAAATTCAGGGGTTTTGTGTAGCTGTTTTCAGAGATCCTTTAGGGACCTATCAATTTTCAGTTCTTTCAAGGTTGTATGATCAAAGGAGAGGTGTTTAGTCTTCTCCTGGCCTGTGCTCTTGTCTGTGAGCAACTACAAGCCCTCTTTTCTGCCTTGGAACTGTGAGAGGGATTCATTCTTCACTGTGGCCACAAGGTCTGCCACACCAGCACTTCTCCTCATTTCATGACTGCCACCCAGGACCATGACCCAGATCCAGGCACAAGCAAAGCAAGAGGATTCTGCCTCAGCACCAGCAAGATCCCTGCAATCCCCCTCTAATCAACTGCTCAATCCTCCCACCATGTATAGGCCAAGAGATCTGGAAGCAGCTGCTGTCCCTATGGTTGTCACCACGTTGGGGCTGAGGTCTGATGTGCTCCTCTTATACTCAGGTCCATCAGACCTTTCCTTCTGAACTTCTAAGTTGTGTTTGGCGTTTGTGGGTTGAGAAGTGTGTAAACTGCCATAGTTGCCAGTAATTCAGTACCCCTAATCTCTGCTCTCAGTTTGTTGGGGCCTGGTCTGTGGTGGTGTGGCCTGCGCTGGACTGTGCTCCTTTGTCAGCCTGGTGCAACAGACCTTTCCTATTGACCTTCTAGGTTGTCTTGGGCTGGAAATTTGTTTCACTCTGTTGTTTTCTGAGTTCTGCTGCTCTAAAATTTGTTTAGAGTCATTTTTTACAGGTATTTGGAGGGGTTTGGGGAAGAGTTCAAGCAAGTCCCTGCTTTTATTCCATCATCTTTTATATTCTATCTTGATATAAGATCAAATTCTTTCTTCACATTGTAGGGTGAATTCAGTAACCCTTAGAATATCTGTTTAAATTCTATCCTCTAATTCCATTTGAGCTTTTTTTACTGATTGGTTATGCTGTTTCCATTATTTCGTATTTCAGCAAAGCAATTCTACTTCTCAGAAAATCTATAGTTTTATTTATATCATATGCAGCTAATGTTGAGTATTATATTCTTATCTGATTCTGTCTTTATTGTTATCAGTTCTTCCTTTATTTTCTTTAGCGGGTGACAGGGTTTGAAATGGTTTCAATTTTGTTTCTGAGAAGACTGTTGATGTTTAGTTTTCCTCATTTTTGTATCTTTAAGTTTTAAAGCCTATAATAATTATTGATCATGTTGAAGCATTAAAAAAACCCCACCCTACTTATTTCTTTGGTTTTTCCTTTTGTAACAGTGTCTACTTTGGTTACATTGTGTGTTATATTTCACCACTCCCCTACTCTTTTAAGGAGTTTGGAAGGTCTCTCATCTCTGCCATTGGCTCAAACTCCTACTCAACCTCAGCCCTCAAATTGAGCAGGTTCTCAGCACTCTAGTTTTGTTTAACCACTTAACAATCAGACTAGTTTTTACAAAGAAATATTTACTTAATACTTGCTAAAGGTTTAGCGAGTATTTAACAAATACAGAAACATTCTTTCCCCTAATCCTTGGAAGACATAATCCCTCCCTATACCCCATTAGTCTCTGGGGAGGAGAGAAGGATGAGGTTGAGATCTGACAGGTAAACTATTCCTTGCTGTCCTAGTTTGCTTGTAGTATCAGCCTTTATATCCAAATCATGTACCCATTTTGGCTTCATCTTGGTATAGAGTATAAGAGGTTGGTTTATGCCTAGTTTCTGCCATACTATTGTCCAGTTTCCCAGGAGTTTAATTAGCTTAATTTAGTTCCTATATTGCCTCAAGCATATCAAGTTCTAAGGCCAAAGCCCCTGGGCTTGTTCTGGGGACCCTGGCTTTTCAGGGCTCCCCTGCTGGGGGAGCAACATCCAGCTTATAATCACCATGGCTCATGCTCTGAGATCTGGGGACTCCACTGCCTGTGCCCAGAAACAAAAAGGACAAACAAAACAAATGCCAGTCCCGAGTTCATTTCTTGGGGCCACAGAGCCTGAAGGGAGAAGAGAAGGTATCCTTCCCACACCAGCTTAGGTCATATGCCCATATTGTGAGTGAACAGGAACTTCCACCCTGGATATGGCCAGAAAAGTGAGAGAAGACTCTTTCAGTCGGATAATTAATTTTTTTCAATTAATTAATTAGATAATTTTTAGGTTTCAACATTCATTTCCATAAGATTTTGAGTTTTAAATTTTCCCCCTCCCCAAGACAACGTGCAATCTGATATAACCTCTACATATACATTCATCTTAAACATATTTTCACATTAGTGTAACAGCAAGCATCCCAGCACCCAGGATGACCTGCTAGTACAGGTTCTTAGATGTGCTTTTCTAAAAGGAAAGCAACTTTTGAGTGGTCAACAATCACTTTAATCAAGTACATATATCATTCCTATAGTTCAGGGGAAAAAGTCAACACCCTGAACTTCAGAGAAAATACAAACAGAAAACCCGACAGGGCTCTTCCAACTGTTTGCCCATAGACAATACATACATCCTTACCAGAGAGAGAAGCACCAATACCTGGGTTTTCAAAGCCGAGGGGTCCCGGAATCTTGGCCCCAGAGTCTTGTCTGGCACATGAGCTTTCTTCCAAAATCTAAGCCCTGAAGCAAAACCTCACCTCAGAGTACAGATGCACCTCTCAAAGCCAGAGGACATGACCCAGCGTTTGCCTTCATACAAAACAAGCCTTCTCCAATCAAGCCACCCTCAATAGCCTCACCTGAGACCTATTGATTGGCAGAGAAGATTTTTAACTCCCATTACAATCAATTATTATGTAAAGAAGAATTAGGACCAATGAGAAGAAACAAAAGAAAGAAGAAACAAAACAAAACAACAAAAGAAAAAGAGAGCAAATAGTATGCTTCCATCTGCATTCAGACTGCAAAGTTGTTTCTCTGCATGTGGATAGCATTTTCTATCATGACTCTTTTGGAGTTGCCTTAGATGCTTTATTGCTGAGAAGAGCTAAGTCTGTCAAAGTCAGTCATTGCTTAATGTTGCCATTACTGTGTACAATGTTCTCCTGGTTCTTCTCACTTCACTCTGTATCAGTTCATATGAGTCTTTCCAAGCTTTTCTGACATCTGCCTGCTCATCATTTCTTATATCACCATAGTATTCCATTACATTCATATACCATGACTTGTTCAGCCACTCCCCAATTGATGGGCATCCCTTCAATTTCTAATACGTAGCCACCACAAAAAGAGCTGCTATAAATATTTTTGTACATGTGGCTCCTTTCTCGTTTTTATGATCTCTTTGAGATGCAGACCTAGAAATGATATTTCTGGGTCAAATTTCTGGTTCAAATGCAGATTTTTATAGACCTTTGGACATAGTTTCAAATTGCTCTTCCAGAATGGTTGGATCATTTCACAACCCCACTAACAATGTATTAGTGTTCTAATTTTCCCCAATCTTCTCCAACATTTATCATTTTCCTGTTTTGTCATGTTAACCAATCTGATAGGTGTGGTGTGGTACCTCAGAGTTTTTTGATTTGCATTTCTCTAATATATTTCTCTAATATCTAAGTCATGTACCCATTTTGACTTTATCTTGGTATAGGGTATGAGATGTTGATCTACGCCTGGTTTCTGCTGTACTATTTTCCAGTTTTCCCAGCAGTTTTTGTTAAATAGTGTCTTATTCCAGCTGGACCTGGAATCTTTGGATTTATCAAATAGTAGATTATTATAGTCATTGACTATTGTGTCTTGAATGCCTAACTTATTCCAGTGATCCACTACTCTGTTTCTTAGCCAGTACCAAGTAGTTTTGATGATTGCTGCTTTATAATACAATTTAAGATCTTGTATGGCTAGGCCACCTTTCCTTGTATTTCTTTTCATTAGTTTCCTTGATATTCTGGACCTTTTGTTCTTTCAGATGAATTCTGTTATTGTTCTTCCTAGCTCTATAAAATAATTTTTTTGGTAGTTTGATTGGTATGACCCTGAATAAGTAAATTAATTTAGGTAGAATTGTCATTTTTATTATGCAAGCTCAGCCCACCCATGAGTGATATTTTTTCAGTTATTTAGATCTGACTTTATTTGTGAGAAAAGTATTTTGTAATTATGTTCGTATGGTTCCTGGGTTGTTTTTTTTTTTGCCAAGTAGACTCCCAAATATATTATAATGTCTACAGTAACTTTAAATGGAATTTCTCTTTGTATCTCTTGCTGTAGGGCTTTGTTAGTAATACATAGAAATGCTGATGATTTATATGGGTTTATTTTATGTCCTACAACTTTGCAAACTTTGTTGCAAGTAATTTTTTACTTGATTCTCTGGGTTTCTCTAAGTATACCATCATATCATTTGCAAAGAGAGACAGCTTTGTTTCTTCTTTGCCTATTCTAATTCCTTTAATTTCTTTTTCTTCTCTTATTGTTAACACTAACATTTCTAGTACAATATTGAATAACAGGGGGGGAATAGTGAACAACCTTGTTTAACCCCTGACCTTATTGGAAATACTTCTAGCTTACATTTAATATAATTATATATAAGTCTTGCTGATGATTTTAGATAGATGCTACATATCACTTTAAGGAAGACTCCATTTATTCCTATGCTTTCTACTGTTTTTAATAGGAATGGATGTTGTGTTTTGTCAAATGCTTTTTCTGCATCTATTGAAATAATCACATGGTTTCTGTTAATTGTGTTGTTGATATGGTCAATTATGCTGATAGCTTTCCTAATATTGAACCAGCCCTGCATTCCTGGTATATATGCCACCTGGTCATAGTGTATTTTCCTCATGATAAGTTGCTTTAATCTCTTTGATAATATTTTATTTAAAAATTTTGCGTCTATATTCATTAGGAAAATTGGACTATAATTTTCTTTCTCTGTTTTGACTCTTCCCAGTTTAGGTTCAGCACCATATTTGTATCATAAAAAGAATTTGGTAGGACTCCTTCTTTGCCTATTTTACCAAATAGTTTGTATAGTATTGGAATTAATTGTTCTTTAAATGTTTGATAGAATTCGCTTGTAAATCTATCTTACTCTGGAGATTTTTTTCTTAGGGAGTTTATGGATGGCTTGTTCAATTTCTTTTTCTGAAGTGAGGTTATTTAAATATTTTATTTCCTCTCCTGTTAATCTGGGCAATTTATATTTTTGTAAATATTCATTCATTTCACTAAAATTTTCAAATTTATTGGCATACAGTTGGGCAAAATGGCTTCTAATTATTGTTTTTATTTTCTCTTCATTGGTGGTGAGTTCACCCTTTTCATTTTGATCAAATTAACCAAAGGTTTATCTATTTTATTGTTTTTTTCCCCATAAATCCAGCTCTTAGTTTTACTTATTAGTTCCATAGTTTTGTTAATTTCAATGTTATTAATCTCTCCTTTGGTTTTCAGAATTTCAAATTTGGAATTTAATTTGGGATTTTAAAATTGTTCTTTTTCTAACTTTTTTAGTTGCACACCCAATTCATTGATCTCCTTTTTCTCTATTTTATTCATGTAAGCATTTAGAGAAAGGAAACTTCCCCTAAGAACTGCTTTTGCTGCTTTCTCAACTTTCTGTGGGTCCAACCCTGGTTATTATCATTACACAGTGTTTGGGTTCATATAGCTGGCCAATCACCTCTTTCTTAACTATTACATTGAGTGACTTTTTCTCAGCCTTCATTCTCTCTGCAACTTTTTTTTTTTTAAAAACAGTATCAGTCCATTTTCTCTTCTGAATACTCTCTCCTCTTAGTTCTAGTAACATTGTTTCCTTAGTCTCTTCCTGTCTAGTTAATCCATTGTCCACTTCTTGGATCATCAGCCTTTTCCTTCCCAGGAAATATGGATATCCCAAAAGGATCTCTTCTCTTTTTTTCTATTCTGTTTCCCTTGCCAATCTTGTCAGCTCACCTGGCTACAGTAAAGCAATGTGTGATACTAGAGTACTAGACTTAGAAGTAGGAAGACCAGCATTCAAATCCCTTCTTACCAGCAATATGGACAAATAATTTACATTCTCTTAGCCTTACTTTCCTTATCTACAAAATGGAAATAATAATAACAATAGTACCTACCACACAGGGTAATTGTAAGTCTTAAATGAGATAATCTATGTATGGGGTTGGGAAAACTTTTTAAAAAGCTATGCAAATGACAGTTGTTACTCCCATGTCAATGCACAAAACTCTCAGACTTGCATTTTCAGGACCAATTTCTCTCCTGATCTCCAGTTCCTCATTACCATTGTCTGTTGGACTTCTCCACCTGGATGTCCCAGAAGCATCTTGAATTCATCACTTCTACAACAGACTTCATTATATTTCTCTTCCCCTCTTCCAAAATCCCTCACTTTTATTGACAGTGTAACCATCTTTCCATCTTTGAGTCATCCCTGACTCATCCCTCTCCCAGGATCTGGATCAGTAGCTTGTCAGTAATGTTGATTGGTTGTTAGTAAGCCATTATAAGAAAACAACCCCTTTAATAAGGATTGTCTAATGACAGTTCACATTTCCATATTGCTTTAAGGAACTGCAAACATTTTGCATATATTATTTCATTTGATTTTCACCACAACCTTCTGAGGCTCATGGAAGTTATGACTTGTCCATGACCACACGGCTAGAAACTGTCCAAAGTGTAATTTGAACTTTTGTCTCTCCTGACTTCAAGTCCATTGATCTTTTTTCAGTATTTTTCCCTGAATAATTGTTAGATATGTTGGAATATAGTTTTCTTTCTATGCTTTCTAGCAGATAGGTGGTACAATGATTAAAGCAGTTGACTTGGAACCAGGAAGACTTAAGTTCAAATCTGGCCCTCAATTACTTTCTAGCTGTGTGACCCTGGGCAAGTCATTTAACCACTGTGAGCCACAGTTTCTTCAGATATAACGTGGGGATAAAGGGCACCTAGGTGGCACAGTAGATAATATAGCACTGGGCCTGGAGTCTGGAAGACATATTATAGAGCTCAAATGTGGCTTCAGGCACTAGTTGTGTGACCCTGGTCAAGTCACTTAACCTTATTTACCTTAGTTTCTTCATCTGTAAGATAAGCTGGAAATGGCAAACCACTCTAATATCTTTGCCAAGAAAACCCTAAATTGGAGCACAAAGAGTTCTACATGACTGAACAAGGACAACAACAAATGAGGATAATAACCTTGCAGGGTCATTGTGAGGAGGTAATAAATGTCATACTATTTCTAATTCCCTTTCCTCCTCCTGCTTTATCTCTCTGGTTTGGGAATTAAAACCATATTGCCTCATGCAGGGGGTTTGATAATCTGCTTTCCATTTCTATTTTTTTAGTGAGAAATTTATTTACTTTTGGAATTGTTTTTTGAATGTTTGATAGAATTAATTTAAAAGTTCCTCCAAATCTGAGGTAATGGTGGTGGTTGTTGTCTGAGGTTGATACTTTCCCCAAGTGATTAATAATCTTTCTGAGGGTTTGGAATAACTCCTGGGATAACATTGTTAGGAAAATTTTAGAGAAAAACGGAACGGAGCCTATTTTCATGCTGATGTGCAGCATGTAGCATTTTGGGTACATTCTTTTATTGAACGAACAGTACTGCTTGCACGGATATGTTCTCCTGGGTCTGGCATTCCCACGATGGGGAAGGAGTTTGGTTTGGGAGGCGCTGCTTCAGGACACACACTGCCAAGAAGGTTCAGATCGCACCCTAGGCTGACCCAAGGCAGATAGCATTGAAGGTCACAATGAACCAGTTTGCAACTAAAGCCATTTTCCAAGTGAACACCAGGGAGCAGTGTTACCTCAGAAGTGCAGGGTTTGGCTATAATTTGAGCTAACGGGAGATAAAGAACCAGAGTTGCGTCTTGTGGCTGACCTTTCCTTCCTGGAAATAAGTGTGTGGGCAGGGGGAGTCTTGTGTTTGGCCGTAAAAGGTTTCGCTTTATACCCCGCATTCCAGGGTATGGCAGGCTGGTGAGGAGCACACACAGCCCACCCTCCTGTCCCCCACCTCTCACCTCCAGATGTTTGCTAGATGGCCTCCCTCCTGACCTGCTACACCGGCCAGCAAGCATCGCTTGTGAAGTCCATAATCTTGGCTATTGGTTGGACAGCTGCGGGCACCTTCCTGAGTCAGCATCTGGGGGTGGGAGGATGGGGGGCTGACTTAGGTGACATTGACAAACAGTATCTTCCAGCGTCATTTCAGGGCTTTAGTCGGTCCATGGCTTGTGGGCTTCTGTCTACATGATCCTTCCGCCTGTTCTTTGTCCAAGAGGTCCGGGACTTTGTTTCATCTTCACAGAGTTGGAGAGTTGGACTTGGGTGTTTGAGGAGGGAGGCACCTACTCTGTGTTCGGGGCTTTACAAATGTCACCTTATTTGATCTCCACCACAACCTTGCCGGGTAGGGGCTGTTAAGATCCCTAGCTTACCAGTTGAGGAAACTGAGGCAAACGGAAGTTAAGTGACTTGTCCAGGTTCCCATACCCTAGCAAATGTCTGAGGCTGGATTTGAGCTTGGGTCTTCCTGGCTCCAAGTTCAGCACTCCATCCACTGTGCCACCTGGCACGGCTAGGGGTCAGTCGACCTGGCCACCTGCTAGCTGGGTGACTTTGGGCAAAGTTACAAGGCGAATGAATTGTAAAATGTGGGCATCATCCTGCCCGCCTCCCTGGCTGCTGTGCAGAGAGCTCTCTGCAAATGTTGGAAGTGTTCATGCAAAGGGAAGCTATCCTTACTGCCCAGCCAACAGCGAGCAGAAGTCTGGGTGGGACGGGGTTATTACACAACCACTATTTACAGCCCTTTGGAATGGGGTGGGGCGTGGGCTTGGGGAGGTGTGTGAAGAATACCCGTGTCACGTGACACTGTTGACCATCAGCTCCTCCCTCACACTCTCTCCTTCCCCTCCCGGTTTTTTGTGACATTACTCTCTTGGCTCTCATTTCCTGCCAGTCTGACTGTCTTCTTTGCTGGCTAGTGATCCATAGCAAAGCCCCTGACTGTGGGTATTCCCCAAGATCATGCGATAGACCCTCTTCTCCCTCTGCAACATTCTCTTGGCAGCTCCAAATGATCATCTCTAGGCAGAAGAGTCACAGATGTCTATGTCCAGCTGACCCCAACCCCACCATGCCACTTGTCTCTTGCGCATTTCAAACAGAATGTTATGGAGACATCTCAAACTCAATATGTCCAAAACTGAACTCATCTTTCCCCTCTCAATTTATGATGAAGACTCAAGTCCTTCCAGTTTGCCAATTTTTAATCTTGGGAATATCAATCTTCTTCCCCCAGTACATCTAGTCAGTTGCCAAATCCTGTTCTTTCTACGTCCTCAACATCTCTGGTGCCTGACCTTATCTCTCTGTACCCCAAGGGCTACCACCCTAGTCTAGACCCTCATTTCCTCTTGCCCAGATTATTGTAAAATTCTCCTAACTGGTCTCTCTGCCTCAAATCTGTCTCCAGTCTAGTCCATCCTCCACACTGCTGCCAAAGTAATTTGAAGTGAACAGAGCAGGCATCACTTTCTAACTCGGTCAACTCCAGTGGCTCCCCTAGAATCAAACATAAACTCCTTTGTTTAGCTTTTAAAACCCTATGGAACCTGACCTTAACCTATCTTGGTAGTCTTAAGGGACACTCTTCATCTTGCACTCTGTGATCTAGCAAAATCGGCCTTCTCTGTTCCAGTGCTGGGCCTGGAGTCAGAAAGATTTATCTTCCTGAGTTCACATCTGGCCTCAGGAACTTCCTAGATGTGTGATCCTGAGCAAGTCATTTAGCCCTGCTTGCCTCAGTTTCCTTGTCTGTAAAATGAGCTGGAGAAGAAAATGCAAACCACTCCAGTATCACTGCCAAGAAAATCCAAATGAGGTCACAGAGTGGGACATGACTGAAAAAAATGACTGAACAATTAATTGTTCCTCACACATGACACTTCCATCTCTAATCTGTGTGCTTTTACCATTCCTGGAATGTACTCTTCCTTCCCTCCTCCTCTAATCCCTCTTCTCTTTTTTTTTTAAATTTTTTTAAAATTTATTTTTAGTTTGAAACATTCATTTCCACAAGATTTTGAGTTCCAAATTTTCTCCCCATATCTCCCCTCTCCCAATATCTTCCCTCCCCCCATATCTCCCCTCCCCCTACCCCAAGACACCTTGCATTCTGATTACCCCTTCCCCCAATCTGCCCTCCCTTCTATCACATCCTCCCTTCCCTTATCCCCATCTTCTCTCTTTTCTTGCAGGGCAAGATAGATTTCTATACCCCATTACCTGTATTTCTTATTTCCCAGTTGCATGCCAAAACAATTCTCAGCACTTGTTCCTTAAACTTTGAGTTCCAACCTCTCCCCCTTCCTCCCTCCCTACCTTACTGAGAAGACAAACAATTCAATATGGGCTATACATGTATAGTTATGCAAAAGACATCCATATTAGTCATGTTGTGGAAGACTAACTATATTTCCCTCCATCCTATCCTGCCCCCATTTATTCTATTCTTTCTTTTGACCTTGTCCCTCCCCAAGAGTGTTTACTTCTAATTGCTCCCTCCTCCCATTTGCCCTTACTTCTATCCCCTTCCCCTCTACTTTCCTTTAGTGTAAGATAGATTTGTATACCAAATTGAGTGGCATGTTATTCCCTCCTTAAGACAAATGTGATGAGAAAAAGATTCACTTTTCCCCTCTCACCTCCCCCCTTTTCCCCTCCATTGAAAAAGTTTTTTCTTTCCTCTTTTATGAGAAATAATTTGCCTGATTCCATTTCTCCTTTTCTCCTCCTAATATATTCCTCTCTTACCCCTTAATTTTATTTTTTTGATATCATCCCTTCCTGTTCAAGTCACCCTGTGCCCTCTGTCTATATATTTATGTATGTGTATGTGTATAATTCCTTCACCTCCCCAAATACTGAGAAATGTTTCAAGAGTTAAAAATATTATCTTTCCATGTAGGAATCTAAACAGTTCAACTTTAGTAAGTCCCTTATGATTTTTCTTTTCTTGTTTACCTTTCCATGCTTCTCTTGATTCTTGTGTTCGAAAGTCGAATTATTTATTCAGCTCTGGTCTTTTCATCAAGAATGCTTGAAAGTCCTCTATATCATTGAATGACCATTTTTTTCCCTTGAAGTATTATTCTCAGTTTTGCTGGGGAGGTGATTCTTGATTTTAATCCTAGTTCCTTTGACTTCTGGAATATCATATTCTAAGCCCTTCAATCCCTTAATGTAGAAGCTGATAGATCTTGTGTTATCCTGATTATATTTCCACAATACTCACATGGTTTCTTTCTAGCTGCTTGCAATATTTTCCCCTTGACCTGGGAACTCTGGAATTTGGCTACAACATTCCTAGGAGTTTTTCTTCTAGGATCTCTTTTAGGAGGTGATTGGTGGATTCTTTTAATATTTATTTTTCTCTCTGGTTCTAGAATATCAGGACAATTTTCCTTGATAATTTCATGAAAGATGATGTTTAGGCTCTTTTTTTTAAATTATGATTTTCAGGTAGTCCCATAATCTTTAAATTGTCTTTCCTGGATCTATTTTCCAGGTCAATTGTTTTTCCAGTGAGATATTTCCCGTTGTCTTCTATTTTTTCATTCTTTTGGTTTTGTTTCATAATGTCTTTATTTCTCATAAAGTCATTAGCTTCCATCGGGTCCATTCTAATTTTTAAAGAACTATTTTCTTCAGTGAACTTTTGAACCTCCTTTTCCATTTAGCTAATTCTCTTTTTTAAAGCATTCTTCTCCTCATTGGCTTTTTGGACCTCTTTTGCCATTTGAGTTAGTCTACTTTTAAAGGTGTTATTTTCTTCAGCATTTTTTTGGGTTTCCTTTAGCAAGCTGTTGACTTGCTTTTCATGATTTTCTTGCATGGCTCTTATTTCTCTTCCCAATTTTTCCTCCACCTCTCTTACTTGATTTTCAAAATCCTTTTTGAGCTCTTCCATGACCTGAGACCACTGCATATTTATTTTTGAGGTTTTGAATGCAGAAGCCTTGACTTTTATGTCTTCCTCTGATAGTATGCATTGTTCTTCCTCATCTGAAAGGATGGAAGAAAATACCTGTTCACTAAGAAAGTAACCTTCTGTAGTCTTATATTTTCCCCTTTTTGGGTTATTTTCTCAGTTACTTACTTGACTTTTGAGTCTTTTGTCAAGTGGAGGGTATACTCTAGGGACCTGTAAGTTCTTAGTTCCTCCAAGGTGACACAATCAAGGGAGGGAAGTTAATTCCTCTCCTGGCCTGCGCTCTGGTTTGGGAGCAACCACAAGCTTTTGTGCCCTGAATCTGAAAGTAGAATTCCCTCTCCAGAGCTTCCACCAGCTCTACCACATCAGCGTTCCTCCTCACCCCAGGGCTGTCACTCAGGGCAGAGACCCAGATCAGTGGCTTGATTCCCCCAGGGTCTTTAGACTGAGGGCTCTAAAAATGGATGCTGTGTCAGACCCTGCTCCCTTCTCACCCAGACGGAAGAGCTTTTTCACTCACCTTTGAAACTGTTTTTAGCATTTGTGGGTTGAGGAATCTGGAAACCCCAGTTGCTACCCGTGATTCCACACCCTGCAGCCTGCTCCAGTCTTGTCCATGCTGCACGCATGGAGCACACTCTGCTCCAAGCCTGGTATGATAGACCCTTCCTGTCAGCCTTTCAGGCTGCCTTAGGCTGGAAATCTCTTTCAGTCTGTTGTTTTGTGGCTTCTGCTGCTCTGGAATTTGTTTAGAGTCAATTTTCACAGGTATCTTACAGACTATGGGAGGAGAGCCTCTACAGGTCCGTCCTTCTACTCTACCATCTTGGCTCTGTCCCACTAATCCCTCTTTTCTTTGAAGACTTAGTTCAGACTTCTACATGAAGACTTTATAGATCCTTCCAACTGCTAATGCCCTCCCAAAATACTTTATATTTATTGCTTACACTTAAATATTTATTTGTATTTCCCATTAGAATAAGCTCATTGCTAGAAGAAATTGTTTCATTCTTTGTGCTTCTATAACTAGCCCCTAGTTCAGCGCCTGGCACAGAATTGGGATGTAATAAATGCTGTTGATTGATCGATTGGGTGATTGAAAGACAACACCTTTAATCTCCATGATGGGACTGAGTTTATCAGGTTTTCCATGAAGGATTGGGAAGGGATGTGAGGAGTAGTGGGGGGGGGGGGTGGCAAATTTCCCTCACTTGTCCATACTGCCCAGAATTGACCTTGGCCTTGGGACCAACTCTGTTCTTTCTCTTGAACTGAGTGTGATTGGTTCCATGTTCCTTTCTTCCACAGCAATGGGATTAAAGTAAAACTCACTTCAAGAATACAAATTTTAAAAGAATGAGATAAAAATGAAATAATATTTTATCTTAGAGGCAATAAGGAGGCACTGGAGTTCACTGAGTTAGGGGACTGACATGGTCAATAAATGTGCTTTATTAAAATCATATTGTCAGTTGTGTGGAGGCAAAGTTTTGTTGTCTTTCACAATCAATGGCATCCTCCCATACCCTTCCCCCCAATTCTTTTCTGAAACAAAAACTGCTGAAAAAAATATTTTGGTGTATATGGTGGTCTTCCTTCTTATCAGAAACATTCTAGCTGTAGAATCTCTGGACCAAAGGGTATGGACATCTTAATAACTTTATTTGCACAATTCCAAACTGTTTTCCAAAATGGTTGTATTGTTTCACAACTCCACCAAAAATGATCTGGGTGTGTCTATCTTCCCACAACCTTTCCAACATTCCCATCATTTGTCATGTTTGCCCACAAACTCACATTTGTTTTGATTTACATTTCTTTTTAGTGATTTCACATGTTAATAGTTTGCCATTCTTTTTAGAACCATATACTTACATTTTTGACCATTTATCTGTTGGGAAATAGCTTTTGGTCTTATATATGTTGTCTATGTATCTTGAATACCAAACCCTTATCAGAGAAATTTGATATAGATTTTCTTCCCCACTTGATTTCTTTTCTTTTAACCCTTAAATGCATTTTCTTTTGTGCAGAAGCTTTTCAGTTTTGTGTAACCAAAGCTATTTTATTTTTTGTAATTGCCTCTCCCCTTTGGTTAAGAAGACATCTTCTACCCATGACTGTAAAACACATGTGATCTATTTCTTTTCTAATTTTTTTTATAGCATGATCTTTATTGTAAAAGTGATATATATCCATTTTAAATATAATCTAGAATTTGGAGTAAGGTGTAAGTCTCAGCTTAATTTCTGCTAGATTGATTTCCAGCTTTCTCAGCAGGTTTTACCTAATGTAATGTTCTTTCCTAAATAATTTATGTTTTTAGACTTAGCAAACACTGTCTTTTACAGATCCATTGTTTCTGATTCTCCCTTGTCTTGTCTGTTTATTGATTAGCATCTCTATTTTTTTTTTATCCAGTGCCAGATGTTTTTGATGACTGCTGCTTTATAATATTGTTTGAGGTCTGGAATTTCCATTGTCCTTTATTCCTATCTTTTCTGTTTTCATGATTTTATTTCATATTTTAGATCTTTTATTTGCCCAAATAATTTTTACTATCGTTTAATTGAGTTCAGTAAAGTAACCTACTGATAATTTGGGGTAGCATTAAATGTATAAATTTTGGAAGTATTATTGATTTTATTATATTGCCATGACCCAGCCATATGTATTGAATGTTCACTCGGTTATTTAAATTACTCTTCAAGGAACATTTTGTAATTGAGTCTATGTAGGTATTTTCTGTGCTTTGGTAGACTGATCTTATAATATTTTATACATTTTGTAGTTTGAATGTGATTTCCCTTTCTATTATTGTCTCTTGGATTTTGTCATTATTACCTACAAATGTTGACTTTTTAAAATGAAGGGGTTTTTTTTTTTTGAGGGTTTACTTTGTAGCCTGCAACTTTTCTGAAGCAACAATTTGTCTCAACTATCTCTTTTCTGATTCCTTAGAATTTTCCGAGTAAACAATCATGTGATCACTTTTACATATCTTTATGCCTTTGCTTTCTTTCTCTTCTCTTATTACTAGCATTTCCAGAACTAGATTAGGTAGTAGTGGAGAGTGAGCATTCTTTCCTCATTCTTATCTTTTATCAGGAAAGCTTCTACTAAACCCCCCATGGCATATAATGCTTGCTTAGGTTTTAGATATTCCTATTTTAAAAAATTCTCCTCATACCTATATTTTTGTTTTTTTTTTAATAGCACAAATGGATGTTTTACTTTATCAAAGACTTTTTTCTATATCTGTTGAGATAATTGTGTGGTTTTGGATTCTTGAAAATGATGTTGATCAGTATCCTGATATTGAATCATCTTTGTGTCCCATATATAAGTACAACTTGGTCACAGTGAATTATTTCTTATATGAATCTCTGTAGTTTGACAGGATTTTATTTAAAATTTTTGAAATGATGTTCATTAATTTTATTGGTCTTTTGTTCTCCTGTGCTTTATCATTCCCTCACTTTGGTATTAGGATTACGTATATCTCCTAAGATGAATCTAGCAGAACTCTTTCTCAGTTTTTGAAAACAATTTGTGTAGTTTGGTACTAATTATTCTTTAACAGTTTGATAAAATTATCCTGTGGATAATCAAGACCAGGAGCTTTCCCCCTTCTGTTTGGTAGTTCCTTTACTTGTAGTTATTTTTCATTGTTAAATCTCCATTTGTCTCTATGTCCTTCGTGCTCTCTGAACTGATTTTTGTGTTTTAGTCTGTAAATAATGTGCTTACCATTTCTGTCCCTTTTTGTATTCGTTTGTAATATCTCTGTGTCTTAATACCTGTAAGTATATTGTAAGAGTTCCATGTTGTCCTGAGAAATACATATATTCTTTAGCAGTTTCATTTAGAAGATACCAATGTTTTTAGCTTTAGTTTCTCCAGCAGCTTGTTCACTTGTTATTTAACTTTTGTTTATTTTTCTGTTAGATTTGTCCAAAACTGAGAGAACAACGAAATCTTTTGACATTGTTACTCTTTGTCTCTTGTAATTGAATTAACTTTTTCTTAATGAAATGGGATGCTAAGCAAGGAATTTGGGGAATATTTTCTATGCTCCCTCTCAGCATAATGTAGTTTAATTGTTTATCAGTTTATATGTTGTGAATTTCTGTATTTGTATTACCTGATAGCTTGGCGGCAACTCTTGCTTTTTTGTTTTCACTTGATGCATGGTCAGTTTTCTTCCAGTCTCTCATTTTTATTCTGTATATGCATTTGTCTTTTAGGTATCTTCCTTGTATCTCACTCAAAGTGAGAATATGGTAAGACCTTAGACTGAAAGGGCGAGGGTCTCACATTGCATCCTGGGCCATCTCCAGTTGTTCTGATGAATATCAGGCTACTGGATCCAGATGGTTCAGAAGAAGAAAGTGAGGTTGATGACCTTGCTCAGCCCTCCCTCATGCAAATCAAAGTCAACTGCAAGTCATGTCATCATCCTGATATCATGGTCGTCTTTGAGAATGAAGGACAAACACAACAACACAACATCTTTCTTGTAAGTAACAGATTGTGGATTAAAAAAAAAATTTTTACCATTCAATCACTCTTTTTCATTTTATCAGATTGTTTAATCAATTTGTACATATTATTTCTTTGATTTAGTCTTTGGCCTGTTCATTTGTTATGCCTTTATTCTTAAGTCTCCATATGGGTCTGTATTTTTCATTTATACTCCCTGAACTGATTGCTATTTTTATTGCATATAAACCTATAGGAGATTGTATATTTTTGCTTTCTTCACATTTATTTGCAATATCTCTATGTCCTGATATATGGTCAATTTTTTGTAAAACTTCTACATGGTGCTGAGATATGTGTATTTTCTTTTAGCAGTCTAACTTGGAAGATGATATAAGTACTTTAATTCTAGTTTTTCCAGGAATTGGTTCAATGCTATATTCCCCCTTGTTTATCATTCTATTAGATTTGTCCAAAACTGACAGACATTAAAGTCTCTTGCTATTATTGTATTACTGTTTTTGTCTTCCTGTAATTCAGTTAATTTTTCCTTTATGCATTTAGATGCTGAGGCATTTAGAACATATAAGTTTAGTATTGACATTTTTGTTTGTGGGTCTTTTTAGCATAGTTTCCTTTTTTATCTCTTTATGTTGTAAATTTCTGTTTTTGCTTTGTCAGAAAGCACAATCACATTTCCTGCTGTTTTTGCTTCACCTGATGCACAGTAAATTTCATTCCACATGCTCTTTTTTCTATGTCTTTGACTGTCTCTTCTTAGCAACAGATGGGGGGATTTTATTTTCTTACTCAATCTTTCATACCTTTTCTTTGTATTGTTTAATTAATCCATATTTAAAATTAGAAGAGGCAAGTTTGCTTTCCTCCATTTGTCCCTAATATTTTAAAAATTAGGATCTTCCCCCTATTTTTATAAAGATAACAACTTTGTCTCTTCAGTTTTTTGCTTAATCTATCTTAAGGTAACTTCCCACAGGATCTATTTCCTTTGCCTTCAAGTTCCCTCTTTCCATTTGTCACCTTTTTCCTTTGCTTGGAGTTTTGCTTCACTTGTTAAGTCCTTTTTCTTTCTTCCTTTTATCTAATTCTTCACCGGTTTTTTTCTCTGTTAAGTAAATTCCCCCTTCTCGTTTGCCCTTCAGTTTTATTTGTTAGTTTTTTCATTTTCCACATTAATTTTTAAATTTTTCATAAATCAGCAAAACTGGCTTCTCTTCCTCCCAGCCCTCGCTGAGGACAAAACAGATTAAAACCTTACACTATTTTAATTAGTGATCTCATCAGTTCCTTTGTATTCAGTTATCATCTTCACACTGATGATTCTTAAATCTACATCTAGTCCAGACCTCTCTGGACCCCTGTCCTCAAATCTTCAACCGGTCGGTCATTGGGCATTTTGGACAAGATGTCTTGTGGATATCTAAACCTCAACACTTCCCAAAGTGAATTTGTTCTCTTTGCTGCCAAATCTTCCCCTCTTCCTAACTTTCCTATTACTGTGGAGGGTACCACTAGGTTCAAAACCTAGATGTCATGATTAACTCTTCATGCTTTCATTCAATCTGTTGTTCGGTCCTGTCAATTGTACCTTTGCATCCTCTCTCATGTAGGCCTCCTTTCCTCTGACATGGGCACCAGCATGGTTTAGGCCCTTGTTACCTAAAGCCTGAGTTATTTGGATTTTTTATTTGTTTGTTTCCTTGCCTCAAGTCTCTCTTCGCTCCAGCCCATCCTCCATTCAGCTGTCAAACTGCTCTTTCTAAAGTTTAGGTCTGACCATGTTATCCTTTCTACTTAATGAACTCCAGGGGATCCCTTATTTCTCCAGGATCAAGTACAAAATTGTTTGGCATTCAAAGTCCTTTATAACCTGGCCTCATCTTACCTTTTTAGTCTTCTTATACTTACTCAGTCCCATGTACTATCAGGGGTGGGGAACCTGTGGCCCCGAGGCCACCCATAGCCCTCTAGGTTCTCGTGTGGCCCTTAGACTGAATCCAAACTTCACAGAACAAATCCCCAATAAAAGAATTTGTTCTGTAAAACTTGGACTCAGGCAAATGGCTGCACCCAACCCTAGAAGGCCACATGTGACCTCGGAGCCATAGGTTCCCCACCACTCTATGTGATCCAGGGATGGCATTTTAGGCATCTAGACTTTGCTGTACTACATACAAGATGATCCATTTTGTAGTTCAGGACATTTTTATTTGCCCTCCCCCATGCCTGGAACCCTCTCCTTTTCATCTTTACTTTCTGGCTTCTTTCAAGTTTCAGCTAAAATCCCACTTTCTACAAGGAGCTTTTTGCAGTCTCCTTGTCAATGAACTCCAGGGGCCCCTATTCCCTCTTTTGCTGTTTGGTCGTTTCTGACTCTTCGTGACCCCATGGACAGCACGCCAGGCCCTTCTGTGCTCTACTTTCTCCCTAAGTCTGCCCAAGCTCATATTCATTGCTTCCACACTGTCTCTCCATCCCCTTCTCCTTCTGCCTTCAAGCTTTCCCAGGATCAGGATCTTTTCCGGTGAGTCTTGTCTTTTCATTATGGGGCCAAAATATTTAAGCTTTAGCTTTAGTCTGAATTTGACCTTTCGCGGATAATTATTGACTGATCTGATCTTGCTTTCTAAGGGACTCTCAACAGTCTTCCCCAGGGCCACAATTGGAAAATGTTGATTCTGTGACCCTTAGCTTTCCTTACAGAGCAACTCTCACAGCCATGCATTGCTACTGGAAAAACTGTAGCTTTGACTATATGGACCTTTCTTTGTCAGCAAGGTGACGTTAGTATGCTGTCTAGATTGGCCATAGCTTTCCTTCCCAGGAGCAAGCATCTTTTAATTCTAAGATCAAATAAAAAATCCTCTGTCTTATATGGTCCTTTACAAGCTTGACCCCTTCCTGTCTTGCTAGTCTTGTTACACTTTACTCTCTATCATATACTCAACAATCAAGTTACACTGCACTATGTGCAGTCCCTTACACAGGATATTCTAGTTTTCTACCTTCTGTCTTTGTCCTCACTGTCCCCAATGCCTGGAATGCTTCCTTTTCAGCTCTGTGTCCTAACCTCCTGGGCTCCCTTCAATATTTAGCTCAGATCCTTCTCCTTTTCTGTAAGTGTTCCTCTAAGGGCACCTTCTACTTTCACTAAATATGCCTTGCATAGCCAGATATTTGGAAGTCCACATCCTCCCCTCACACCCTGTTCCTGGGAGCAGGATCAAGCTCTATCTTTCTTTGTCTCTCCACTTATCGTGGAGTCTGACATATAGCAAAATTTTAATAAATAATATTATATAATATAATATTTATTATAAATAATAATTTAATAATCTTACTAACACAATCATTTAATAATAAATATATAACAATAATATGATAATAAATGATTAACTTTAAAATAATAGTAAAAGGGAGAGATCCTGGAAGGAATCATGAATGCAGCTGTGGTGCCAAAGATATTTCCCTAACTGCAAGTAGTGAGATAGTTAATTATTTCAACAATGTCAAATGTATGGGCTACTATACTGCCACTTAACATGGTTCACCTGACAACTGGTGATCAGCATGCAGATGGTTGGTTTTTCATAAGTGATGGTTATATCATGGGCAGCTCAGCTCTAGAATGGGCCAGACAGGCATTGCAGAATAGTGGTTTATTAATGCTAATCCATAGAGCTGTCTGTATAATGAACAGTGAACTGAGAAGCCAGTGAGGATGATGGCATACCAATCATGAGAGAGAAAGGAAGAAACTTCCTAAAAGGTTAAATGAGATCAACTGTACCCCAGGATTCTGGAAAACTTGGCTGCAGTCAGTGCTGGGGCTCTAAGCAAGGAGTTTTAGAAAAGTTATGGGAGTTCTGAAATCGGAAGATTTCATCTCATCTCAAAGTGGGAAAAGTCATGGTTCCTAGGAGAGCAGCACCAGCTCTAGGAGCCCACCCAAGCTCTCACTATATCCTCGCCGTTGACAAAGTTGCAAGTATTTTCTCAGGGGACTTTCATCACCAAAATGATCTCAAAACAACTCTAAAAAAGGGGAGGAGGAACTTCAAACATAACAAAATAAAAACATAAAACAGTATTAACAGTCACTTAAAAACAATGAAGTGATAAAGAGCAGTTTGTAAAAATCTTTTGAGAAAAAGCTATTGTGATGGACAAGAACATATCAGAAATAAATTCAGTGAAGGGATGATGGCATGTTCTACCTTGTCATCAGGGTCCATAACAGATCTGGACCATCTGAATTCCAGCAACTAAGAGATCACAAGCTTGATGTGATTTTTTTTTAACTTAAATTTTTTTTTTAATTTCCACACAAAAACAATTTTATACAGACAGCAGAGCTCAAAAGAGGGTTGCATATCAAACCATGAATCTCCATTTCATACTGATTTTTTTAAAAGCATATAATAAATAACAGTACTTTCAAAACTGTCTTCCTTGCTTGTGCTTCCTTCTGAACTTATTTTGTTTTCTTCTCTGCATCTTATGAAATGACTCTCATTTGAGGGGAATATTTATGGCTAATTCTACCCCAGTCTTCCCCTCTCCCCGCCACCTCCATTAAAAACCAAGAGAAAAAAAACCCAAGGCCTTGTAACATAAGTTAAGCAAAATGAATTCACAAATCCTCTTTCTGCACTTGAAGTCAATCTTCTTCCAGGAGGTGGGTAACGTGCCTCATCATAGCGCTGGAGACATGGTTGCTGTTTGCTTTGTTCAGAGTACTTTAAGCCTTTCAAAATTGTTTGCCTTTATAATATTATTGTTTTCACATCACTCTGAATCAATTCATGCTACCCAGGATTTTCTGAAATTATGTCCTTTTTTATGGTGCAATAATATTCCATTACATTTACATTAAAGTTTGTTCAGTCTTTCCTGTTCAATTGATAGATACCCACTTACAGTTTTTTCCCCTCTATTATTAAATTTTGTTATGCTTGCTAGTACAGTTCCCAGTATTGTCCTCCCTCTACCTCTCCCCCATGTTTCCCTATTCTTTGAAGTCTTTCTACACCAAACTATTATTCTGTGTGTTCTTTCCTCCTTTGTCCATTTCAGATAAACGAGTTTCATTTAACACCTTTTCCTCTATAAATTCTACCCTTCTTCCTTCCTTTCTCCACCGGTATATTCCTTTTTACACTTCCTTTTCTTTACGCTCTTAAAACCCTCAGAACAGAAACAATTCACTCCCAGGTCTCCCACTAAAATAAAAAATTAACTCCCTTAATATATTTTGAAGACACTGCAGTTCTGAAGGGACACTTGATTTTTCTCTTAAAATATTAGCCTTTTATCACCATAGAGCTCATTTCAGTTTCCCCATTGAATTCATCTTGCTCAAAGTTCCTCTAGGTTCTCATGTTTTGCATTTCAGAGTTCCTCCTTAGCTAAGGTCTCATCATTAGAAATGCTAGAAAGTTCTCTTCAATAAAGAACCCTTTCTCTCCTTTCCCTGTAAGTTCATACTCAGTTCTGTGGGGGTTTTCAGATGTTAGCTTATATCTTTTGCCTTTGGCAATATAGTAGTCCATGCCTTCCTTTCATATAGGGTAGAAACTGCCAGGTCTCATGTGGTCCTGGCTATTATTCCTTGATACATGAACTTGTCGAGTTCTTGAAGTACTTTTTATTTGATTTGAGACATTGCTTATGATGTTCTTTGAATTTTTCTTGTTTGGTGTTTTTTTTCTTTAGGAAGCAACTGGTAGATTCTATCTTTCCTTTGCCCTTTGGTTCTAAAAGATCAGGCTAGTGATCAGGCCTCTATCTCTATCATGATTTCAAGGGGTCTGATGATTCTTAGACGATCTTGCCTTGGCCTGTTTTGCAGTTCGATTGTTTTGGTAACAAATACTTTATGTTTTCTTCTGTCCTCTCCCTCCCTTCCCCCTCTCCCCCACTATTTTTCATTTTGGTCTAATCTTTCTTGGTTTCTCATGAAGTCATTGACTTCTGGTTGGTCTCTTCTAATTTTCAGGGAGTCTGCTTTTTGGGTAAGGTTTACTACTTTTCTACGCTATTTATCCTCCTCTTTCCTCCAGTCTTTATTTTTTATTTCTTGCTTCAGTTCTTCTTTGTACTCATGCGGTCCTTGTGGAAAATCCATTTCCCCCCCTCTTTAAGTCTCTGCTTGTGGTTGTTATGGTGACATGCCTTCCTTTTAGGTAGGATTTTTGGGCATCTCTGGATCTTATACTTCTTTATAGTGGTCTGGATCTGCTGGTTGCCTAGTTCTCTAGCCCTGGTTTCTGAATTAGGGCTGTACCACAACCCAGGTCTGTCACCTGTTATACTTTTGGGAGACTTGGGTCTTGACCTGGGTTCTAACGTTGACTGTGCTGCCTCTCAGTTAGCACCTGCTGGATTGAGGTTTAGTGCACTGGATCTTCAGGGTCTTCTCTGGCCTCTCAGTGCCAGGGACCTCTGAGGTGTGAGTCTGGGCTGGCCCTATGTGAATGCTGTTCCATTGCTGCTGCCATTCCCCAGAGCTCTGGAACTCACCACTGCGGGGGACTGGTTGTGCTGGAAGACTGTAGGCTTGTTAGCCAGTGCTAGGGCTGGCTTTGTCCATGATTCCTTGTCAATGCTCAAGGACTTCTGGCTGATTTTATATATATTTCTGGTTGGAAATAAGCCAGTTATTATGATTTCTCATTGTATCTTATGATCATTATTTGGTCTGGCAAAAATTTTAGGCTTTTGCTCGAATAAGTACATGGAGATAGGCTGTTGTCTCTGTTCAGGCAGCCATCTTGGCCAGGAGCTGCTCACAGTCTTTTTGCTTATAAATTGTTCCAGGACAATTTAAACTAATGCAGGTATCACCCTGCAGTATTACCCATTTAGTGTTTCCTCTAGCTAGGAACCCCTTCACGGTAGGAGAGAATACCAAATTTTTGTCCACTTGGCAATTTCTACTCACAGACTACCATCTTCTTCCATAAGAGTTGGTGGAACATTGTCATCATATTCATTCAAGGACTTAAAATCGTTAGTGAAAACACCAGAAAATCACCATGATTACAAAAAGGTCGTTTTATCTCAACCATACTATCCCTCCCAGTTGAAAGGAAACTTGCGAAATCAGGGGTACTTGAACTATTTCTCTGGTTGCACAGATATTTCTGAGGAACAAAAATTTCACCTGCAGAGTCCTGTACAAAAAAAAAAAATGGAATAAAGTCTTTATAGAAAAATAGTACAAATTGGTCAGGCAAATTTTCCTGAAAAGTGGTTCCAAGATACTAATAGAATCGAGTCCTCTGTCCTCTTGGGGTTAATGGTGATTTATTAAAGACAGTCATAGAAGTGAAAAAATATATGGTGTGTTTGGGAAAAAGTTAAAAGTTTTATGGGTAAGAGATGAAGTCAAACCATAGAAGACTTTGCATGCTAAACTAAAACTTTCTTCAATGTTTTCTGGGGAATAGGCCACCCAGATTAAAAAAAAAAATTATCTCTAGTACCTAGTATTGTGCCTTGCACACAGTAGAATGATAAAGGATTAGGTGCTGAACCTAGATGTGAAGTGCTAACTTCAAATACTGCCTTTGGATACTTATTAGCTGTGTGAACCTGGGCAAGTCACTTAACCAGCTTCAGCCTCAATTTCTCCACCTGTAAAGTGGGAATAATAGTATCCACTTAGGTATTGCTATAAAGATCAAAGAAGAATGTAAATAAATTGCTTTGAAAATATTAAAAGCATTATGCAAATGCCAGGCCTGTTAATCTTGGGGGATTGTAAAAGGCAAACTATCTCAATCAACTCTGCATTTCAATGGTCCCCAAAAAGCTGATTGTAATTGACTGGCTGTTCTTGAAGTTGGACTTGGTCAATAGGCTTAGTGGTTGCTTGTCATATCCTTTCCTCCTGGCTTATAAGACTTCTAGAAAAGATGGCCAGAGTGAAACAAATATGATAAAGGACAAATCACCTGACATAAACTATAAACTCTTCAAATTGGAATTTATTCTTTTATGTTTCATATCCCTAGAAAATCTAGAATAGTGTTCTGCATGTAGTATTTGCTTAGCATAGATTATTGTATGACCAGTTCTTTGCATAGATTTAGAACTGGAAGATTTTCTAGTACAATCCTTTCTTTTGTGGATGAGAAAACTGAAGACTGAAGGAAGTGGTCACTGTTATGAGGGTCAATGTTTTAAGTGGCAATGCTGGGGTTGAAATTCAGGTCTTTTGACTTCAACTTGTGTTCTTTTCACTTCACATCATCCCCATAGTGACTTACAACTCAGAGAGATGGGGAGAACTTGGAGAGCCACAAAGGTGGCTAGAAATTCTAGGAAGAAAAACGAAAGGGGACGGGTCTTTTCCATTAGAGAAGAAAAGTAGCAGGCAATTCGGTAAATGTCAATACTATGAAAATATCCTATCGGAGAGAAAGGTAACATTTGTTCTTTATCTCTCTCACAGGATAAGGAAATGGATTTAAACTAGCAATCTTCTAACATTTCCTGTTCTCAGCTGAGTCTTACAAATACTGCTGCTACCACAGTGACATCAATTTCTGCAGTCTTAATTTCCCTTTCGGTGTTGAATTAGATCTTAAAGTTTGGGAAGGGGATTAATGGAAGTATCCAGAAGTCGAGTTGGTTGTAGTCTCCTCTCCAAAGATTTATCAAGTGCTTAGTATGTGCAGAGTCCTGTTAGGTGAGGCTGGAAGGAGCTCCTGGGCTCCTTGGGGAGATGAGGGGAAGCTCATATAGATAAAGATGAATAATATCAGTGCTATATGAATGCTATAGGACAGCAAATGTTATAGGAATTCAAGAGAAATAAATCTTGATGGACTGAGATGGTTTAGGAGAGCTTCAAGAAGAGATATGATTTGAATGATGGGTGGGACTTGGATAAGTGGAGATAAGTGGAGGTCATGTCAGGTAAGGGAAATATAAACAAAGTGACAGGTGGGGAAAAGTTGCTGGAAGAAAATGAGAGGTATTTATTCTCAGGGAGAGAACAGTGTCAAAGGTAAGTCTAAGAATTTGAGCTTTGGTGACAGGGAAAGGTGGTACCATTGATAAACAGGGAAAAGTTGTGGCAGCAAGTAGATTCTGGGAAAGAGGCAATGAATGCCATTTCAGGTATGTTGCATCTGAAGTGATGGAGCATCCAAGGGAAAATATCTAGAAGGAAATGAGACTGGAGGTGGATTGTGAGTCATCTGTTTTGAAATGGTGCTTGAGCTGTGAAAATGGAAGAGAAAATAAGGAGAAGCATAAAAGACAGAGGATGGAGTTTTATGCTATATTTCCTTTGAGGTAGAAAGTAAAGTTGGTGTGTGCCATGAGTAGGGAGTGAAAGGAACATCCAGCATTGGTTTGGGTTTCTCAACTCCCCCTTCCCCACTGATTGCTGGACATTTGCTACCAATGGTACTTTGAAATCTTCTCTGGAAGTCTTTAAATGTAGTACATTTGAATGCAGTCCTACTGAAAGGGATTTAGAGTTCTAAATATGGGATTGCTTACATAATTCCAGCTGGACCCTTAATGCAGTAAAAGCAATCCCTTTACACTTCCCTAATGGACTCACTGTTTCACTCAGCACGGAAGCTCTTTAAAACCTTTCCATCTCTACTCAAACTTCCAATGGCTCCCTTGAGTCCTCCTGCTCTTGGCTAAGACTCTTGCTTCACTGACAAAATTCAGGACATTCATGAGTTCCTTCTTTTCATCTCACATCCCCAATTTACTTTTCCTTAACCCATGTTTCACATGCACAAGTTATCCTGTTCTATCTTGTTTTCTCCAGTAGATCATCACCCTCTACTCGTTCCTACTTATCTTCAGTATTTTGTCTACTGGCTCCTTCCCTATTGCTTACAAACATGCCCATATTTCTCCCATCCTCAAAAAACTCTAACTTGATCCATCAATCCCTGCTAGCCATTGTATATACATACACACATTTGCATGTGTACGTATGTATACCTTCCCCAACCCCCATTTTTTTGTCTCTCCCGGTCCTGGCGGAATTAAAGGCTGTTTATAATTGATACCTCTACTTCCTTTCCTTTTATTTCCTTATTAGCTCTGCAGTCTAGCTTCTGATTTCACCATTCAATTGTAATTGCTCTCTCCAAAGTGACTAATGATTTCTTAATCCCTATATCCAATGGTCTTTTTTCAGTTGTCATCCTTCTCCATCTCTCTGTAACCTCTGACACCATTGATAAACTTCATCTTGCCAGATTTTCATGATACTGCCTGGATCTCTTACCTGTCTGACCATTCTTTCTCAGTCTCTTTTTGCTGGATCTTCATCCAGGTCATGTTCATTAACTGTAAGTGTCCAAGAGGACTCTGTTTTCAGCCTTCTTCTGTCATACTATTTCATTTGGTGATGTGAGTAGCCCCTTGGTTCTGATTCTCAAATTTTCTTCTCTGGCCTGAAGTCCTTCCTAACCTTTAGTTTCCCATCTTGAATTGGGTGTTCATATACCTCTAAAACTACAGTAAAGTATGAAGCAAGATTCTTAATATCCAAAAGCAGATTTATTATCTTTAGCCCTCAAACCCTCCCACTTGGGCTCACAACCTAGACTGTCATCACTGACTCTTCACTCTCTTCTCCCCTGCCTTCTACTCCCCAATCAAAGGAGTTACCAAGTCCTGTTATTTGGACCTTTACATTATCTCTTGAATATACCCCTCTCTCTCCTGTAACACTGCCACCATCTTGGTGTAGACCTTTATCACTTCATGCCTAGACTATCAGAATATTCTGCTGGTTGGTCTTCCTGTCTTAAGTCTTTCTCCATTCCAGTGCATCCTCACTCGGTTATCAAAGAGATCTTCCTAAATTACAAGTCTGACCATGTCATCACCCCCCACTCCCCCCAAATCAATAAACTTCAGTGGCTCCCTATTGCTTCTAAGATCAAATATAAAATCTGTTTGGTTTTTAAATCCGTCTGCTACCTGATTCCTCCTTACCTTTCCAGATTCCTTCTTCTTCACACCTCCTACCGATGAACTCTAGAGATCCTAGGATGCTGAGCTCCTTGCAGTCTCTGTCCCTCCTAGTTTCCTCCTTCTAACTTCTCTAGCTTCTTTCACAAAGCTCAGTCACAAATTTTGCCTTTTGCTTTTGGCCTTTCCTGATCCCTATGAGGCTAGTGCCTTCCTGCTGATCCTCTCCAATTTCTCTGGGTCACATCTTGTTTGTTCTTTGTTATTTACAGGTTGTTTTCACCATTACACTGTAAGCTTTTTCAGAGCAGGGACTTTTTAAAAAAACCTTTCTTTGTTTCCCCAGCATAATATCTGAGAAACAGTAGGCGCTAACAAATCTTTATTGACTGACTAGATGATCACTAACTACATGACTTCAAGGTGGATTCAAATGGTATGACTTTATTTAATTTTCTATCTAGGTCCTTTGGTGATTTTGAAATACATAGTAATTCAGTCAGACTATAAAGGAGTCCATGATGACAGCTGTTACAAAAATTTCACTTTCACCTGATCCTTACATGTGACTTTCCCAAAGTTAAGGACAGTGGCATGATGATATCTTAGGAGCTGTGAATTCATTTGCTTCTTATGTTTAAAAATGATACAAGGTTTTGAAAAAAGCATCATTTATTTCAAAGTACAATGCAAAGTTGTATTTTAAGAAATACACATTTCAGTCTTATATCTCAAGACTTGGCTATGTGCATTTCAGTTCAATTTTAAAATGAATTCAGGTTTACAAATGTTCCATACCTCAAATACAAACAGCACAGAAAATGTCTATGGTCTCAACAGAATGTTCTTACATTCATCCACTTTTGCTCGACATTGTTTTACATTTCTGTAATCTGCTTTTAAATGAAGACAGCCTTACTTTAAAAAAATACTCTGTATTTTCAGCACAAAGTGCGTATATATTTCTTTAAATTAGATTTTGGCGCATAATACTGGGAAAAATTACTGAAGAACCAAACCTGTTAATTTAATAAAACTGTCACATGCCAAGACTTCTGAATAACTCAAATTATTTCTTTAGATGTAATGTCAAATTTCTGTTTGTACAGCAAATAAAAGGACTGGAGTCAAAAACTTTGATAATAACGTAGTTGCCCAGATTTACAGATCTTACTGGAGGTGGTGGCTAAACCCAGACTTTTTCTTAAGCACAACAGCAAATCTCACACTATCATAATTGCAAGAAAGATTTGAAAGGAACAAAGTGATAAAAAGCCTGACTTGCTCATAACTGTTTTGCAAGGTTATGGACTGGGAAGGGAAGGCAGGATGGATGAGAGGAGGAAAGGGTGGGAAGCAGTGAGAGTGACAGCCTAAGATGTCTCAAAATTGGCATATCATGATTTGGATGAGTACCCCCCCTCCCCCCCTTTTTTAACCCAATTTTAATTCTCATGAGGAAAGTGCGAATTAGACCAGGGATCTGAGCTTCTTCTTCCAATTGTTGGACTCCATATACGCCATGGATTATAGGTCTGTCCCATATCATCAGCTGGGTTGGGGAGAGTAGTGGCAGCAGGAGTGGGGGAGTTTTCATTGCCCATCAGATCAATACTTGACAGTGTATTAGCTGGAGTGGTGAAAGGAAGGGAACTGTTGAGATTGCTTGACCAAATGGAATTGCTAAATGGGGTAGAAGTGGACCAAAGGCTACTGGAGCTTCCGAGGATTGACTGTACAAAAAAAAAAAGTTCACAAAGATGATCATTTGAACTTTAATGTCTATGTGGTTAACGTTAATCACAATATGATAAGAATGCCATAGGTTTCTTTTTGCTTATTTGAATTTAAAACATGTATTGGAGGTATCAGATCTACATTCTAAGCGAGATAATCCTGATAGTCTAAAGACAGTTCACGGGACCTTCAAAATCCTAATTCTAATTTAAAACCAACTATTAGAAACTATTCCATTTAAATGTTTGCTTTTTTTCTTTAATGCCTCAAAACAGATTTTCTACCAATAAAAATGAATTTTGTTGAGAAACAATTTTCTTACAGGCACATAATGGAAGATTAATAAATGCACATGTGAAATGCAAACATGTTTCTGCATTCCAGGGTTTTGTTAAAAGAAAAAAAAGAACTAGAATAAATTAAATTCTAGTTTACTAGAGAAGATTACTTTACTTAGAAAACTGCAGCCAGTTCTCAATCTGAACTATTATACAACACAATAATAATTGATAAGTTGCCATGTAAAGAGACAGATTTCCCCCTTTCAGTAATTAGAGAAATTTTGAAAGAAGTTGATAATTGCTCCAATTTATCAAGAGGAGAATGTTGTATATTCAAACTGAAATGGCTCAACAACATAAACTGTGAGAGAACTGGGGCAGTGGGGGAGAGGAGGATTAATTGGCTGTTCTACCTAGAACTTCTTGACCCTCCCCACTGTCCCATCTAATTGTGTAACATACATTTTAGTAGCATGCCAGCAGCAAGGTATACGTATTACAGAAAGTTAGGGAGCAGGAGTGCTTACCTCCAGCTTCAGTTGAAAACATTGCTATTTGATGGGTATAAAACTTTCGAAATGATGCTCAAATTTTGACAATGGCAACCTTAGCGTGTGATGACAAAGACCAAGAATTCTAAAGAACACAGGTACTTACCGAAGTTGTATGAGTTGGGGAACCTGAACTAGTGGGCCAAGAAGGGGCAGAGTCGGTGGTTGAAGTGTCCCAAAGGTAGGAGGGGACATGGCTAAATTCATTCCAATTTCTTTGGGTATCCTGACTGAAGGAAGACCGAGACAGCCCAAGCTTGCTGAAAACCTCTGAAAGGAAACAAGAATGGAAAATCCTTTCTTCACTATGCAAGTGTCACTTAGACCCTGATGGAGAACTTAAAAGAGATGATAATGTTCATTTGATAAATATCTGTGGAGCACCTACTGTATGTAAGGGTTAACTTAATCCTGTCACATAATTTTAAGAAGCCCTATTGTACTGTGCATAATTGCAAAAGATAGTTTTAAAACAGAGTATCTAAGTGTCAATAAGTTGTATTAAAATGTAATTTCTAAGCATCATTAGGTAATGCTAAATCTGACACTTTCTTAATATCCATGCATAACAAGAAAAAGAAGTTAGAAAGGGATTAGGTAATACTAGCTACTGTGACTCCAGAAGTCATTATTTAGAGAAATACTGCCTCATTGTTTTCTACT
This sequence comes from Notamacropus eugenii, assembly GCF_028372415.1. Classification (NCBI taxonomy): domain Eukaryota; kingdom Metazoa; phylum Chordata; class Mammalia; order Diprotodontia; family Macropodidae; genus Notamacropus; species Notamacropus eugenii. Next base: position 405,670,116 of record NC_092876.1, on the reverse strand, counting down.
ATGGTGCTGTATGTAATATATTGATAAAAACCATTTTCTAACACTAAACTTTGAGGTGAATGGGAGAGGTGTGTAGGAGAAATATTTCCATATGAAGATTCCTGCCACTGACCTTTTAATTCTTCCATAAGAGGCATAATATTGTGATTAATGATAAGGCACTGAGAAGTTCCTGAATTAAGGATTAAGGAAACTCCAAAAGTAAAAATAAAAAAACCCCTAAACAAGGGGTTCTAAACCTAGGTATAGATTTCAGGGGGGTTATGGGCTTAGATATCATCTTTACTGGCAATCACCTCTAACTGAAATGCAGCCTTTCCTTTAATTATCTAAAAATATTCTGAGAAAAGAGTCCACTGACACACAAAAAAGCCAAACCTTCATTTTAATTTATTTCTATCCAAAGGAACAATGCTAATTTTCTTCTCTCAACAACAGAACCTTATTTCTTGTATTTCTATGAGTCCTGGGCTACTTACAACAATATTATTTTCAGGTCTCCAGTGAAATGACAAATGTATCTTCCTTTGCCTTCCTTCCTTCATGCAGGTTCTGACTTTTATTCCTTCTGTTTTCACTTATACTGAAAGGAACGAGCTACTTTCTACATCTGGTGGCTGATTAGTTACTAGTTTAGTGTCAAACACTCACCGCCAGTTAGATTAAAAGAATTCCCAAAGGCTGAGAATGAATTGAGAGGTGTAAAGTCAGGGCTGCTTGGGTTGCTGATGGGACTCCACAAACCAGAGCTAAATAATACAGGAAGAAAGTACAATATACAAAAATGCATAAATGTCAGTGAAAACATTCATTATAGAAATATGATGATAAACTGGCTTTTGGCAATTAAGCCAAAAAACCAAATAAGTGGCATGCCGCAATGGTTTATCTGTAGATTTCTAGAAATTCAGGGATATTTATATAGTATAGCTGATAGTTCTAGGAAGGAGACTTGGCAGAAAAATGAATACTTTTCTATACTTAAGATCTAAAGAAATTTCTTAATTTCTGATCACTTATTGTAAAATTATTTTGGGGAAAATTTATCAACCAATGAATACCTACTGAGTACCTAAAAAGTGTATAGTATTATACTGTACAAAGGTTTTTACTTTTGTTTCAAAAAAAAGGGCACCATTCACCAAAATGAAATCCTACCATTTATAATGATTAGACATACTATAAGACATACAAGCATTTACTTCCTTTCAATATATTTTCTTCTCTAGTCTCTCATAATTGGCTCTCATCCTTGTAATAGAGCCTAACAAAGTGGAACAATAAGCTTGCACTTCAAACAACAGCCAAACAGCACTTCAGTGCTGTATCAATCACATATGAAGTTTCAGCCTCCTCTCGAATTAAACATGAGCTGAGCTTTTCTCATTCAGATGTCAGAAAATCCTGAGGAAAACAGCTAAGTAGCTTCCTCACCTCTGCTTCTAAACAACTGACTGATGTTCGGAAACTGGATAAAATACTTAGCAACATAACTGCTAAGCAGGGTTAAGAAATGCAATGGACTATTTTATTCTAGGAAAAACCAAGCATGACAGCTTGATACTATTTCTGGTAAAATACTCTTACTCTTCCTAATGCAGGAACAAATGTACTGAGGCATATCTAAGTATGAAATGTAAACCTGACTTTTTTTAATAGTTAGGAATGGAAAATGAATGATACCTGTCTGAGCCATCACTGTCAACAGGTGTGTGTGAAATGCTGAGACTGCCAGAAATATCTGCTTTGTTTGAAGACAGCTTTGTTAGTCCACTCCCACCTGCAGCAACAAAAGCCAATTACATCAAATTAAAGTCTAATAAGACTAAATGTAATGAAATAATATCTTGTAATTATTATTGTTTCAAAAATAGGATCAATTACCTGGGCTCTTGTCATAACCTGCTGCAACAGCTGCAAACGTAGGATTGCCATTCCTGCCTGGAAGTGAAGCTGTCTTTGACAATCTGTGTTTGTTACCACTAGGCTGCTTCATTTCTGACTCACTTAAATGAAAGAAAAATAGGAAAAACTCATTATTTTTAGGATTAGGAGTCTACATTTGTCTTAGAAATGATAAGAATACCTTAAGATCATAGTTTTAAAGCTTCAGACCTCTGAAATACATTCTCTTATTTTAAAATGATGAACTTCAGTGACTTGTCCACCATTATACAAGTCAGAAGCAGTAGAGTCACCTCTGGATCCAAGTACTCTTCTGTTACTCAATTACTATGTGGGTGAGCTCAGTTGGGTCACATGATCTTTGAAGACCTTTAAACCTCTAAATCTTACAATTACTGTGAGTCCTTTACAGCAGTGGTGTTAAATTCAGATAGGACTGGGAGCCAGAGGAATCTTGGGGGAATTGCACAGTGACTTGGTTTTTAAAATGTAATATTATCTATGTTTTATTGTATCATTATTTATTTTGTTCATTACTTCCCAATTACATTTTAATCTGGGTTGTACTGCCCTGGGGAGGGTTGCCTGCCTTGTGTCCGATACTTCTGATTTACAGAACTCTGATACTATGCCCGGTGTCAATGATAATAACACTTCTTCAATTAGCAATGGCTATAGGCTGACTGAAGTTACTTGTATTAAGTCCTTCTGTGGTCTTCTAATTCTCTGCAATCTAACACCATAAATTTTTAAATTTAAGTTAATTTCTGAGGTCGGATTTGAACTCGGGTCCTCCCGACTCCCAGGCTGGTACTGTATCCACTGTGCTACCTAGCTGCCTCTCCAGCTTCTAGCTACTGAAAATTTCCTATTTATTAAAGATGTCAAATATTAAATACGTAACAAACTAGGCTAAATATTTTGTTTCCTTAAAAGTAAAATCATTTTAATACACCTACAAATGGGTATGCCTAAAAAGTCTTTTTAATGGGAAGCAGAAATGTCCACTTACTTGCTGGTACTGCTGTTGACAATACTGCTGTAAGAACCTCGGGGCACATAGGAGAAGGATGCAGGGGGTGGGGATGGAGAGGCATGTGTTGGTGAGGTCTGTCGTTGCTTCAAGAAAATGTCTGCGTTGAGGGTTTGCAGAGACAATTTATAAAGACTATCAGTAGCTGAGAAATCAAAAAGAGGTCTCATTAATTTAATACTTTCATTCTTATTATAGCAGTCTTACCCTGAAGTAAAAGCCTGGGAGCACCACCATTTATAGAGGCTTGAAGCTCAACTTATAGAAAGAAAGGAGTGAAAGATAATATATACCTCTGCAATAAGGTTGCAGACATTATAAATTCCATATTGGACTTTAATCTGAATTCAAAGATGATCAAGAGTGGTAAATTTTGTTGGACTCTCATGGCTTTCCTAGCACTTTGCTTCCTTCACCTCTTTCTCTGATAGGAGATGAGGAATCCTCTAGCTCCTAGGCAACAGAATCAACAGTGTGGGGATGAGGAAGACTCACCATGACTCCAAAATGGGCTGCAAGGGTCAAAAAGCCACTATTATTTGGTTATACCTTTGATAGCTTCCCTTATTGGTAATTTTACAAGTAGACACTGTTAAGAACAAGCCCCTAATTATTCTAAGGATGTTTTTATATATAAGATCCTGTTATCAAAGTTGTTCATATCCACGTACCTCTCAGATGGAGGTCTCAGTTGTACAAGGAGAAAATGGTCCTAATGCTTTTGGCCCTTGAATAGCTATTTTAAAAAACTGATTATTTAACATCAGATGGAAATATTTTTATCAAAATATAACTGTTCAGAGTCCATCAAATGCAGGCAATATCTCTTCCTGGGATGATGTTTAAATTGTGCAGTATCATTACATTATTTTCCAATGAAAATTCTGTCAGATTTCCTTTCTGTAGCTTTCTAATTGCTTCTACCTGTTGTAACTCTGATTTAATTATTATTCTTTGGACATGATGTTACTGACATTTCCTGAACCTCCAATTCTATTGTATTTTGTATTCTATTCTATTTTACATAAATATCTCCAACAGAGTCCATCAATCTTTGTTGTTTGACAGCTTAAATAAGAAATTCCTTCTGGGACTAACAGAAGGTCCAATGTCCATACAGAAGAGGAGAGGAAAAAAGAGAAAAATAAAGGGAAGAAGAGAGTAGGTGCCAAGAAAAAGAATTAGAGGGACCAATGCAGCATTACCATGACCTCAAATGCCCTTTATTGACATTAAGACCAGAGCCATCATTAGTCTTAAATGTCTGTTACTTATTAGCTTAAATGACAGCTTCACACCCCACCTTCCTAGTCTGATTAAAATAGTAACATTAATGGAAAAAATGCCATTTCCCTTCCCATAGAGCCAATTATCGGCAAAGCTTTGAGTACTCCACCAATATTAATGCATCTGGCCATCGAACCACTCATGCACATGGGGTTGTAGGTTAAAAGAAAGGGATGCTTTATCATCCAAGAAATAGTTTCCCTCTGGTGGAAAGCAGAAGCTGTCGAATGCATTGCCAACAGATAGCTTGTACACAGTTGTCTGAATGCATCTCCCTCACTGGACTGTGACACCCTTCAGGGCAGGGGCTGTCCTGGTTTTCTTTGTATACACTGTACTTAGCACTGAGTCTAGTTATATAGTAAGTGCTTAATATTTATTAACTGACCTTAGTTCAACTTCCTCATTTTCAGATACAAAATCTGAGACCTAAAGAGGTTAAATGCTTTGTCCAAAATTATGCTCATAGTAAGTAACAGTGCTGGAAGCATGCTATGATGGAACCATCATACTACATAGTCGGTCTTAATGCTTATCAGCAACCTGATTAATGAACAAGGATCTTACATTTAGATGACCAAGAGCTAAATTAACGTCTGTAGACGATCTACTAACTGCAGGGTTTTAGCATCTACTACTCTTTTTTTTGGTGACAGATTGCCACTGTAACTGAAGAAAGGGTCTTCACAATACTTAAGGCCATTTTTAATTTTATATTGTCTCATGGGTCTCCATGGCTAAAAAGCTGCTTCCATGGTGATCACCCTCCTAGCGACTGTCAGCCTCTCTGAACTTAGTTGGGCTGATCCTTGGACAGTCAGTGGCCAGAACTGTCCTCGTAGTCTTTTTCGTTCAGCAGACCTTATGTGCATTTCCATTCCATGGGCTCTGCCTCGGAGAACCTTGTGCCACTCTCATGTCTGCATGAGGCACGGCAGAAGGACTGTGATGCTTCTACACTTGAATATATTTTATTGCTCCTTTGGTACTACGCCTCTCTTTCCTTCTCTATGATCACCTCTCTAATAAAAAGCAGACAAAATACAGGATCAAGACAGAATGGCCAAAACAAAACAACAATGCCCATTGCAAGATTCTGTGTCTAAAATAACATCCTCATCAACATCTGACTTTACTGTCTTTCATTTTAGATCCTGATTTCATGTCCTCTACAAATTATGACTTACCTTCTGTACAGCATGGCCCTGTGCTGCTTAAGAAGGTGATGCTTACTTTAAATCATAATAAGCTTATGTTGACAACTAAGGTAAAAGAAATTAGTAGAGAAAGTAATAAAATCCAAAATTCAGTTAAAACACTGATACAAAGAATTACATTTTAAACGCACTATTTAAAGGATGTCAGTATTAAATCCTTTTCTAAAGTAAAGGAGACTTGAAAGATGATAATCACCCCTTAGCTTGTTTTGTAAATGCAGAATTTTGCATGACAGGTTTTTATAAAGCAATGAACACTAGTTTTTATAAAAACTGTACAGATATAATATCATTTTTCTTCATCATTAAATAGACTACTTTAGTCTCTAACTCAGTGTACTTACAGCTGCCGGTTTTACTAATTGGCACAGAATCCCACTCTGGTGGGGGAGAGTCTTTTTCCCCTTCTGAGCTGCTGGTGTTGCCTAGTTCGTGACCACCAGAGAGAAATTTTGCTAGGGCAGGTGGCCTGTGGTCCACTAACTTATTACTTGTACCTGCACAAAATCAAATAATAACATGGCCATTAATGCAAGAGAATCTTTCTCTCCTAGTCCTATTTCAAAATATACATCTTAATATATTTATATACCTAGGAATCAAGAAACTATCTCAATCAACATTTTTATTATTTTTACCATCAAAACACAAAAGGGATATTTGTAAGATCAAAATGAACAATACCTCTTATTTTCTGTGGATTTCGTAATTTAGATCCACTTGTCAATGTATGCTGCTGAAGAGTACTCTTGGTTGGGAGGTTTTTGCGTTGTTTGTTTTCCATTGGTGGAGTATATGGTAGCTCCAATGAACTGAAATGCAATCATGGGTGTAAGATTCAGATTTACCCCTTCTTTGTTTTTAATGCCTGGACAGAAGTGTCCTCTGACACTAAATTTTAAGGGATGGTTTTGATAATGTGTAAATATGTAAGGTTATGCTGAGCCCTTCAGAGCCTCTGATGCACATTTAAAACTGTCTCTCTTAACTCTGCAGCTGTTTACAGGCAGACCTCAGTTTAGGGCTAAGTTGTGTTTATAAGTCAACCATCTGGAACTCAGAAATACAGTAGTGCAGAAATGATGTTATAAATGATGATTAAGATTCCCAGAATAGTGTAAAAAAAACCCCAAACTCCTCTTGTCAATGTAATTCAACCAGTCGGACTTGTAGAAATACAAGGTCACGTGGAATAAGAAGTAAAAGGAGAAATGGCTTGCTTCCTTTTCCTGGGATCACTGTTAGAACCAGGACAAATTTCTGAAAGAGAAGCTTGTGTTTGGTGCCTCCCTCGTATCTTTGCAGCATCTGCCCAAGTGTGCGCTGACTCCAAAGGGCTCCAAGTCTTTCCTACCCTACAATAAAACTCTGTTCTCTCAGGATGGATAATCTAATCTGGATAATAATAGTAACAAGAAGCTTTTATATAGAGCTTTAAAGTTTGTATCACTTGGTCTTATAATAATGTTGGGAGGTAGACACTATTATCATCCCCGCTTTATAGATGAGGAACTGAGGCAGAGCAAGGTTAAATGGTTTGCTCAGGGTCACACAGCCAGTAGGTGTCTAAGGCTGGATTTGAACTTCAGTCTTCCATATTTCAGGCTAGTGCTCAATCTCTTGTGCCACCTACCTTCCTCTTAGGTTAGGATAAAAGCCTCAGGACTGAATCATTTCAGATTAATGTATGAATGATGGATTGCCCTATAAGTTCCCCAAAAGTATTTCTATTTTTATAAAGTAGGTGTTCTGAACTCGTAGAATTTCAGGATAACAAAGTGAAATAAGACAGTTTATGATACCCAGGAGTTCACAGCTGAAATTAAATCCCCTTAAGCGATTCCTGGTTTTCTTGCTTTCTTCTTTACTTACGCTTCTGAGCTGACAGACTCTCCAACAGACCCATTTCAACCCTTGCTTCCCAGTCACCACCATCTTTAGTAAGCTGCTCCAGTGAGAGCCGCCCTAAAATCTCTGGCAGTGTTGGGGTGTATGTAGTGGTAAGGTAGACAGACATTTGTGTAGTGCCCAAAGTACTGAAAGAGCTCCACTATGAAATCTTTTGGTGTCTTAAAATTACTTATCAATAAGGCTATGTGACTCTATTATGCAAAGGGGTTCATGTTAGACAAAATAAAACCGTGCAGCTACCATGTTTGATTTAATTTTACAAAAGTAATATCACTTAGTATTTTCCTGTTCTGTTCTCTCTGAACTATTAGTCCCTCAGGCCCTCTAGTGACACATTTTAAAGAGATCTTAAGATTTATGGATGAAGGTGTGCACAGGAGAATGATAAAACAAATAAGAGTGAAGCTTTGTTGTTACATATTTTTGGAGCCTATGCAATAGGACTGTGATTATTATTTTCAAAGAAAGTATTACTAATCTCCTTAAATACAGTCTAATACCATTAAATTTTATGCCAAGTTCCAAGCAATAATGGATGATATTACCTCTAGGGTGACTTCAGTTATTTATTACACAGTTCATCTTAGAATAACACTTAGTATTAAGTCCAATTACTATTGTTGTTTTTTACTGGACCTGTCATTTCATCTACATAATGCACTTCCATTAAGGAACATCCCCTTTCAGTACAGTTTCAGACCTACTCTATAACTTAGCCTTAAAAAGTTTCTTGGGAATACTGAGAAATTAGTGATTAATATTTGCAGTTTTAATGAACAAAAAAGAAATATCCCATTTTTGGAATTGGAAGGGTCCTTAGAGAGCATATAGGTCACCTGCCTCATGTTTATGGATGGAGAAACTAAGGTGACAGAAGTTCTCTGAACTGGTCATGGTCACAATGGTTTTAAGTGGCAACACTGAGATCTGAAATCAGGATTTCTAACTCCATATCAAGAGCTCTTTCCCTAGTATATTCCCATGTGCCCTCTTAGCATGTGAAGTCCACATCACTTATGTCTCCCTACAGAAGTTCTCTAAATGTGAAGTTGCAACCACAAGGCCAAAGGACAAGACTCACATTCTGCTGCCCTTGCAGAAGGATCTAGAATGCCCTGAAGCCTGGAGCAGCATTACTTTAAATGTGTTGATTTTCTTGTGTGTGTTACCTGAGGGGTTTTACGTCTGCTGGGGTCTCTTTTTTCACATTTGCCGAGAGCTTTTTGCTTTTCTGTTTCACTTGGGACATTTCACCTCCCTGTTTATCAGGCGCAGCTTGTTTTCCTTTTTGTCGTTCTGGATCCTGTGAAATTGTTTAGGCATAATCTGTTTAGTTTGACCAGACATAAGATCATCAAATAAACCTGCACTCTTATTCTGAGCACAATGATCACTATCATCATCTTTTTACAATAGAACATCTTAACCTGGTCAAGCTTATCAAAGAGAAAATGTTTATTTTTTGGTTGGAGTTGAGAGAGTGACAAAGAATGCCAAATGTCACTTATGCAGAGATCCTGGGGAAGAGGACAAGTTGGTAACTTTTTTTCACAAGGCCTTGCTTTCATTAAGAATAGCAGAAGTTATAAAAATATAAACTAATATAACCCTTTGGTAATACGTCCAAAGGGAGCCCTTTAGTCCCTAAGTCCATTCAAATCTAGAACCATCATCGAGTTGACCAACAATGGAATGTTTTCTTCTAATGCTGAAATGACCCATGCCAAGCTGACTGAACATAATCAGTTAATTTCCCACAGACTTCCTGAGGTAGAAGCAACATCTTCAAGCCCCATTTCCCCGTTCCCAACATGCAACATTTTCTTTAAGTGATATAGACACTCCTTGAGACTTTGTTGGCTCAAGAGACCAAGAACTTCTAACCCAAATACAAAGTAGCCATAGGGACGTGGGGATAGGGGGAACTTCCGAAGTTTAGCTGTTTTACCACATGGAAAATGATTGCAGGAGTTCAGGTAAATTAATGTGAGGTGTCCTCGTTGCCTGTCCTTATGAAATACCCTTCTCCTGCTATGGCTAACTATTGAATGACCTGAGTGTCTCATTTATCTGCAGCAGTAAACCTAGACAATAAGGAGTTTGGCCTAAGTCAGGCCCATCCCAGAACAATCTCCAACTTTACAACTCACGGTCATTAATGACATAGCTGGATTTGAACAGATCATATACCATGTAATTTCTACAATCCTAGAGGGTGCTAAGTCATAGCAATAACCTGGAAAAAATATTTTCCTTCATATTTCCCCTATTTCTGATAAATACCTTGATTGCATTTTTTTTTTAATGAGCACCTTATAGGGAGACACATGGCTTCCATCATAAAGCGTGATACTTAGTTGGACACATTTCATACTCTCCCACCCCAGCACTTTCTTAAAGCAACATGTAAATGATATAAGATTCTACAGCAATAGCAATTCATATTTATATAATGCATTTATACAATTTATAGAGTGATTTCTCTACATCCCCCCTATGGATAATGGTAGTGAAAGACTTACCCTGATATGAGAAAACTGACAGTTGAAGAAAGTAAGTTACATGCCAATGGTGAAATAGGTATCATAACTGGGAGAGTTCACCTTATACACAAGTGGGTAAGAAAATGGAAAAAAAGGGTAATGCAAACAGCATGGTATTACAGGGAGAAAATTTGGAGGAACTTTATAAAAAGCTATTGACAAGTACTTCTGTAGAACAGACAGACTGAGGAAATGATTTGAGTAGCAGTATAAAGGTAAGAATCAGTTTGTGAGGCTAATGTTAGGAGGTAATAACAGAGATGATGTTCAAAAGGAAGAGAGAAGAGTTGAGGGACTGAGGAAATTTCAAATGATTTGTCAATTAAACTGGAGTTGATATATATTCAATATTCATCAAATATGGAACTCATAAGTTTATAACTGGTTTAAATTATCATCACTTTTTATGTAGCATTAAGAATATATGTAAAGCTTTTACAACAAATATGAGGAAATGTTGAAGTTGGAAGTCAGTTTCCTTCTTGATGGAAAAAGTAAAAGATACACACACACACAGAGACTGTTTTTAAAAATTAACGAATGCCAATAACATTCCTTGGGAATATGTTAGAATACAAATTCTTGATAAAGAATCTGTCAATACTAAATTTAATTGGGACAGTATTATTCTGAATATCAAAATTAAAATAGTATGCTAATTTCCCTGAATCACTACATATCATCTTACAAATAATGCTGTAATTTATGGCAACTATGAGTTTATTATCCTATCATGAAATAAAAAGCTACTTCCCTGGCTAGTTCCAATATTTTCTACTGATCAAACAAAGAACACAACATAATAAAACACAAAAGTGGTCCTGTTTCTCCCTTTGAAACCTGAATCTTGAAATACATTGCTTAAGCCACACATTTCAGGTAAAATATGACTTTTAAGGGGTTTCCTCCCACTTTTAAATTTCACTGTTCTTCCCTCAAATACAACTGTGAGAGTAACAGGTGTCCCTTATTTTCCTCTGGGGACATGGAGAGGACGTTACGTAAAATGATCTGCTTGATGCCAAGTAACTAGAACGGGTCAATACTTAGACGTCCTTGGAGTCCAATTTTTATCTAGAACATTAGTGTCTACATGAGGGCTACTCTCTGCACTACAGAAAGGATGTCTTTGTGCTTTAGTAGTTCCGTACCTCTTTTAGAAGTGGTTCTGTATCAGGGTTTGAGGTTTCTGTGGTGGTAGAAGAACTGTCATCATCAGCCAAAGAATCTTTCAGCTCATCCTCTTGTGGCCTCCCTTTTCCTCTTCTCTCCTTCTCCTCTCGTTTCTTGAGTGGTTTGACTTTGCGCTGAGGAGTCTTGCCTTTCCCTATGGAGAACAAAACAAAACTCCTGTTTCTAAGTCTTCAACAACAACAATCATCCCCTAAAAAAAAGATCTGAAGAGATATTAACCATGAAGAATCAACAAGCACGTGTTTATTAAGCACTTGCTGCCTGGAACTGTATTACAGGCCCTAGGGATAAAGAGAAAGGCAAAAATGGCCTCTGCCCTCATGGAGCTAACATTCTGTGGTGCAAACAACACATACATAGACACATGCATGGTATAGGGAAGGCTCTAGGAGCTGGGGAGACTGGGAAAAGCCTCCTGAGAAAGGTGAACATTCTTCTGATTCTTGAAGGAAGCCAGGGGATTTTTAGGGGTGAACGTGAGAAGGGAGAGAGTTCAGCTTATGAAGAACATCCTAGTTCGGTTCTCTATCTGGAGATCTCCAAACCAATTATAACTTTTTTGGGTTTTATTTTCTGTTGTTGTTTTGGATTTGTGATTTCATTAGTAGAAAGAACTTCCAAGGAAGGGACCTTCTCTATGAATGCAGAACGTCAGCACTCTGAAATGTTTAATCTTTGAGAGAGTGGCCTGGGGTACTGAGAAGTGCCCAGGGTCAGGTCAGCTCTTTATATACTATGGCATGCTATATTTCCAGGTATAGTGTATTAAGGAAGTGATTTTCTAGCATAGCCTTTCAACGAAATTCAGTTCAGTTTAGTTTATATTTATCAACCTTGCTATATGTAAAGCCACTATGGTAGCAACTGGAAATATAAAGAAAAAAATGCAGAATAGTCCCTGTAAGCCAAGAGATGAGGAGGGAGAGCATTCCAGGTATGAAGGATCCTGTCTGAGGAACAGCAAGGAGGCCAAGGTCATTGGACTATGGAGGATCTAGCAAGATTTAAGGCATAAGAAGAGTTGAAAATTGTTGGTGAGGGAGCAAGTTTTGAAGGGCTCTGAATGCCAAAGGATTTTATTTTTGATCCTACAGGGAGGATGGAACCACTGTAGCTTACTGAGTAGAGGGTGACATGATTAGACCTTTGTTTTGGTAACATAATTTTGACAACTTAGTGGAGGATAGTCTTGTGGAAGGGAGACCCATTAGTAGGCTATTGTAATAGATCAGGCATGAGGTGATGAGGGCCTTCACCAGGGTGGTGACAGTGTCAGAGGACAGAGGAGATATACGTGAAAGATGTTATGGAGGTAAAATGGGGTGGAGGGAGAGTGAGGGTCAAGGATGGCACCTAGGTTGCAAAACAGGGTGGCTTGGGAGGACTGCTGTACTCTTAACAGAATAAGGATGTGTGGAACAGGAGAAGGCTTGATAGGAAAGATAATGAGTTAAATTTTCAATAATGTTGAGTTTAATGGGCATCTACTTGAAGATATTCAATATAGGGAGTAAGACTCAAGGTTAGCAAAGAGGTTACGTATAGATAAGCAGTTGATAATCCATGGGAGAGGATGAGATCACCAAGTGAACCAGTATAGAGGGAGATAAGGGCCCAGGAGAGAGGCCTGGGGAGATAGCCATGGTTAATGGAGACCACTGGATGAAGATACTGCAAAAGAGACTGAAGGAGCAGTCATGGACGGGGAGAATTCATAGAGAGTAGTGTCATCAGAACCTAGAGAGAACACAATATCAAGAAGAGGAGGGCGACTGATACTGTTAAAAGCTGCTGAGAGGTCAAGATGGATGATGACTGAGAAAAGGCCATTAAGTAATTCTGGAGAGAGAGCACTTTGGGTTAAATGGTGAAATCAGAAGCCAGACTGTAGAGACTTAAGAGAGTGAGAGAAAAGGAAGCAGAGGACCTTATTACAGACAGCCTTCTCAAGGATATTATTAGCCACAAAAGGGAGAAGAGATATGGGGTAATACCTAGCAGGTATCAATATATAAAATGAGATGTTCTGTGGAAACAGGAACATGTTTGTAGACAGTAGGAAAGCAGCTAGTGGGACAGAAAGACACTGAAGTTAAGAGAATCGAGAAGATAGAAGGGGAAATCTACTATATAAGACAGGATAGTATGGGATCTCTAGTGCATACATAGAGGAGTTTGTTTTAGCAGAAAACTAGTATGAAAGCTGTGTGAAGGGAGGGTTGGTGAGGGAACGGAAGCAGGGGAAGGGACAGTTGTACTGATTCCAAGTGAGAGACGACGAGGGCCTAAAATAGGTGGGAGCCATAGGAGTGTAAGGGTACATCTGTTAAAGATGACTACTGACGCTCTGAGAGATGGTAAAAACATCAAATGAAAGGTGTAGATGGGGAAGAGAGTCTGGGTCAGAGTCCTGAGGAACATGAATAGTGAGGGGGCAAGAAATGAATGATGATACAGTGTGGGAGTAATCAGACAGGTAGGGGGAGAACTAGGAAAGAGCAAAGTTAGAAAAGGAAGAGTATCCGGGAGAAAAGACTGAGAAAATAAAAAAATTCTATTGTGTTTAATGTTTGCCAACTATTAAAATAAGCATTTGATTCAGGATAGCAAAAGTCTAAGAAAATCCCAAAGGATGGTAAGGTCCTACAGATTTATTTGTTGGTGAATGACATTATGATGACTGCAATCAAATTTAGGACACTAGAGAACCTACTAAGTATAATCCATAGTTCTTCAAAAGGTGTCAGTCTATCTGTACAGGGGGAAACCTAGTGGATAAAGAATGCCTATTGTCTAGACGGTGTTTGGCAGACCAAGGTTGGTGGTCCATATCCAGATCAGGGGCCATGGTTGGCTGGCCTCTTTATTTAGACAATAAAGTCCAGTGGCAAGTATCACCTCCAGGATCAAATACAAAATCCTCTGTTTGGTGTCCAAAGCCCTTCATAGCCTAAGTTTCCCCTACTTTCCAGTCTTCTTACATCTCACCCCCTGCAATGTACTCTTTGATTTAGTGACACTGGCCTTGCTGATCCATAAACAAGACTCTCCATCTCTCGGCTTTGGCCATTTTTTCTGGCTGTCCTCCATGTCTGGAATATTCTCTCCTCCTCATCCTTGCCTACTGGCTTCCCTGTCTTCCTTCAGATCCCAAGCAAAATCCTATCTTCCACAGGAAGCCCTTTCCAGACCTTCTTGTTTGTATATGTTTGTTTGCATGCTCTCTCCCCCTTTAGATTGTAAGCTTCTTGAGGGCAGGGACTGCCTTTTGCTTTTTTTTGTATTCCCAGTGCTTAGTACTATGCCTGACACATAGTAGGAACTTACATTTTTTTGACTAACGTGATCTATTAGTTCAGAGACTATATGGTGGGCGGTCACCGTGGATAGACAATGAACTAGGCCCCAAGTTGAAAAGGAATAAGGGAATGTTAGATTACATTTGGGAAATTGTAAAATGTTTTTAATGACAAAAGCTTAAAAATAGTCTTTGAGAGATATATGATATGATATGGCTGCAAGTCATGGAATAAAATAGTCTCTGAAGAACTAAAGTTGCAGGGCAATGTAGAAGCCAGTCACAATATAGTCCTGAAAAAGGATTGCACTCAACGTGGCAAAAAGTACATCATTTGAAAGATGAGGGGCAAGAAAAGAGGGCTGGCGGATCACATAGCAGTGAGAGCCTCAGGACAGATTCTTGGTTCCACCGGTAAAAGGCTTATCACAGGATGGGTGGGTGGTTCATCTGTAGGGGCCATCTCCTTGACTGGAGGATGTGGACAGAGACCACCTAGGACAAGGTGGGGAATCTGAGGCCTTAAGAGGATTGAAGATCCCCTTAAGGATTTGTTCTGTGAAGTCTGGATTCAATCAAAGGGCTGCACTTGAGGACCTAGAGCCACTTGTGGCTTCAAGGCTGCAGGCTCTACTCCCCTGAGCTAGGATATGAAGGTGTGGACGTGTTGGGAGTGTATTCAAGTGTTTGGCAACTTGTACAAGAATTTCAGTCAAGAAGAAGTGAAGTACAAGAGCCACATTGCAAAAAGGCAATCTTAGCTAGGCCTGGGTCCTCTCCTCACTTTATACTCTTTCTCTTGGTGAACTTGTCAGCATCTGTGGGTTTAACTGCCATCTCTATGTAGGGGACTCCAAGATCTCTATGTCTCATTCCAGTCTTTCACCTGAGCTTCAGATCTAGATCACCAAACTGCCTAATGGACATTTCTAAGTGGATATCCTGGAGAAGTCATATACTCATTATCTACCTTCCCCTTCCCCACCCCAAACCTTTACCTTTTCTAAACTTCCTTGTTTCTCTTGAAGGCACCACCACCCTTCCCCGTTTCCCAGGTTTGTACAGTCTCTTTCACCCTATAAATCCAATCAGTTCTTAAATCTCTCCACATCTTCATCCACAACATCTCTTTCATCCAACCCTTTCTCTCCACTCCTACAACTAGGATAGCTGGGGCCCTCATCACCTCTCCATGAGAGTACTGGAACAACTACCACATTGATCTCCCCGTCTTAAGTCTCTCTCCACCTTTAGTCCGAAGCAATTTCCCTTAAGCTCAGAAGTGAACATATGACTCCTTGAGACAACTGACTACAGAAGTTTCTGTTGCCTCTAATATAAACTGCTTTGCTGAGCTTTTAAAGCCCTGCGCAGCAAGGTCCTACCCTGTCTTTTTGAGGCTTGCTGGACAATGACTGTCGCTCCATTTGATGGTTTTCATGTCTTTGCACTGGCCATCCTACTCTCCTTCCCATGTCTGGAATGCATGTGGCCTCACAGTCCCTCTCTTCTTCTAAGATGTAGCTCAGGCATCATCACATTGGGCACAGAGATTTTCCTGAGCTCCCCAAATACAAATGCTCTTTGTATGTACTTGCATTTATTAGCTCCATGTTTATGCTGTGTATATTTTTAACACTGCTATTTCCCAAAATGAATGTAAACTCATCACCCGTAGGAAATTTCTCATTCTTTGCACTTTGATGTCTAGCACATGGCCTTGCCCAAGACTGGTACTTAATAAATACTTATTGACTGTAGATCTGAATCTGAGCAAACTGAAAATCTCATTAACTGGAACTAGTAAAGCTCAACTGAGCAGGAACTTTAGACTTGGAATCAGGCATATCGTAATTTAAATCAAACCTCTCAGATGTCCAATCATGGCTAAGTCACTTAGCCTCTCTTGGCTTCAGGTAACTCTCTAAGAGTACAAGTTATAGATTATTATCACAAATGCATTCTGGAGGGAGTTCCCACACTAACAAAGTCACAGGTCCTTGATTTTATTGCTATATTACAGATCACAGTTAAAGTAAAATTTACAGAGGTCTCAATCTTAGAAAAACTTATCTTGTAAAATCAATCATTTCTACTAGCAGTCACTGCCTAGATAAATTGGTACCTGCACAAATTAACACAAATACACAGTGTCTAAAGGCATTTTATGCCTTAGGATTGGTAAACACAATAATTACATTTAGGATTAAAGAGCTCTTTCTTCACAACAACACTGTGAGGTAGATAGTGCAATTATTATAATCTCCATTGTATAGATGAGAAAACAGGCTCAGAGAAAAGTTTAGGTAACTTGCCATGAAAACGCAACACTAAGAACCAAAGACCATTTTGGAATGCAGGTGTCCAACATCATCGACCCTTCCCCCTACTTCTACACTATATGACTTAGGAATACTGATGTAGTCTACACTGTTGAGTTTAATCCATGACTAGGCTGAGCATACATACATGTAAGTATATAATATTGTTCCTATCACTTCACAGTATCATGCTTTAATACAATATATTATCCTAGTAATGGTATGCCAGGATAAAATCCTTCCAAATGGTGACTCCCTCTCTATTTTGTCTGAAAAGAGCTAGTCCACTGATTGGTGGAGAGGAACAAATACAGACCACTGGAAAATAACTGCTGGGGTCAAAAGGCAGGCTGAAGAAAGGAGAAATCAGACAGGGATATGCCTGAGCTCTGTTATGACAACGAGAAAAACTGTTAATGTCTCCATGCTTCCTCTTCTATAAGATAGAAGTAGTATTGTTTCATAAACACTGCAAAGAAAAGAGTCAAGTTTTGTATGAACTGTGAACATGATATTTAAACTGTAATGGTCTTAACTCCTGACTCCATTAAGTAATAATTCACTCCAAAGCTGTCATGGAATTTTAAAAAAATGTTAACGTTAGTAGGGCACCTTAGAGAGATCATTTAGTTCAATTCCTCCCATCATGTGACTTGCCCAGTGTAAAAGAGCCTTCACCACACACCCAGGGCTCTTGTTCCCCTCAAGCTCCACCACATGGCCATCCAATACTACCAGACATCAGTATGAAGCTTGATGGTTATTACACAACAGTTACCTAAAATGGACAACACGCTAGAACGGCTGCTCATTACAAAACCACAACTACCTCTTCCTATTCTTGGGTTAATACAATGTCTAGAGCCATGTTCACTGATTAAATTTCTAGATTCTGACAATTTTTTTTTCATTTAGATTTTATAATTTAGGGAGAATAGCTTTATTATCAATGACTCTGGATGGGAAATAAAGACCTAACTTATTTTTCTCTTAGATTAGTCTCAAAGTCAAAATTCACTTTTTCTTTAAGTTTACAGTATTCATCTACTTTTACTATCTAAAACTTTTTATTTTCACAAATACTTTTTGTGAATATCTACACAAAGAGATGAATTTATTAATAATGTAATATAGGACTGGGATTCTTAACCTGGCATCCAGAGAGACCCAGGACATAGACAGACTTCAAGGTCTGTGAAAATGACATCTTCATTTTAACTAACCTCTAAATAAAACCTAACATTTCTCTAAATTATGAATTAAAAAAAAAAAGTTATTCTGAGAAGGGATCCATGGAACAAAAACGTTAAGAACCAGTGCCTTACAAGGACTGTAAGAAGAAAGATGTGGTCAGGCTATGAGTTTTAGATCTTTATATGATTTTTTTTTAAGAAAATAATTCATGTCACTGTCAAATTTTCTCTAGGACAGAAAGCAACTGATAAATGTTTGCCATACTGAAACATAAAAAGAAAAGACTAAGACTCATTTGTAGCACAATCTAAGTAAAAATAGAAGAAAGTAACATTCTTATTCTTTAATTTCAAAAGAATAATAAAATTACCTGCTAAAATAAACTCAAAAGATTATGATTTATGAAAAAATGATTTTATGGCATTAATTTACTATTGAAAAGTTTACTTTAAAGGAATTAAATTACAAAACTGAATTTCCAAGAGGAAGTGACATAATTCTTATCTGTTTTCCTTAGAAGGACCATAGAGTCACAAATCCAGAGCTAGAAGAGACTTCAAAGGCCATGCATTTCTACCACTCATTCAATAGATGAAGGAAAAAAACAAAGCTCAGGAAGGAAAGTAAAAGAGTTGTCTAAAGTCACACAAGTCATGCTGGAGATGGGAATTGAGCCCATGCAATGCTCTTCCCACTGTATGCTTGTGCTACAGAGATCAATTTAAAATCAAAGGACAATTAATGGTCATTCACAGCTTTTTTTGCACTTTGCTCCTGAAAACCAGGAGTTAACCAGAACTTTAGATTCAAGAGTAAAGGGCAATGGAAATACCCTGTTCTCTCAAGTGAAGATGTGGAATGTATCACTTTACTCTTCAGCACTGATAACACTAAACACATGAGAATAATGGGATGAATTTGGCATTGTTAGCCTCCACCAAGGCCATCCATCTTAGCACATAAGCTGCCAAGAGATCAGGGGAGTCAAGTAACTTGCCCAGCATCACACAGCTAGTGGGGTCAGGGTGTGTGTAGGGGGGGTGGCACTGGATCTGAATTACTCATTACACCCAAATTCCCTAGACAGTGAAGACACCCCTACTAAATAAGAAAGGCTTAACCTTCCCTGCTGCTATGATACTAACGTACAAAACGCAGTATACAAACCATAAATTTCTGCTTTAGTAAGCAATCTTAAACAGTTAAAATTTTGTGACTATATTTTGAAAAGATTGTATCTTATTTTTCTTTTTCTTTTTTTATTTAATTAAATTTATTTATTTAACTTTTAACATTCATTTTCACAAAATTTTGGGTTACAAATTTTCTCCCCTTTTATCCCCTCCCCCCCAAACACCAAGCATTCTAATTGCCCCTATGACCAATCTGCTCTCTCTTCTATCATCCCTTTCTGCCCTTGTCTCCGTCTTCTCTTTTGTCCTGTAGGGCCAGATAGCTTTCTATACCCCTTTACCTGTATTTCTTATTTCCTAGTGGCAAGAACATTACTCGACAGTTGATCCTAACACTTTGAGTTCCAACTTCTTTACCTCCCTCCCTCTCTTATTTTTAAAATACATGCTTATGGAGGGATATCAACTGACAAATTTACCCTATTACCATAACTATAGGGATGACAATTTCTTAAATTTTTAGCATCAAGGAAAAGGACTCCAATTACCTTTGTTTTTTGACATTGGTGATGGAGGTTGCTCTGTAAACACGTCTAGTGAAGGGGAATCGGTGTGATCAAAATCTTTGTCCATGGCTTCTATGAGACTGGTGATATCTGAATCTTCTGAGCTGTGTCTTAAATTGCTGGTACATTCTGGGTGGGAAGGGGACATGGAGCTCTCAGGATGATGCTCCAGGTGCTGAGGCACTGTTGGTGGAGGTGGGGAGTGCTGCTCCAGCAGCACCTGACTGTGGTGCTGGTTCTGCTTTGCTCCTTTGGACCTTCTGCTTGCTGTGTGACTCTGTGTTACTGCGTTGGAATCCAAGACTAGGGTACCAGTTCTGTTAGCAGACTGTGTAGAAGTCCTGCTACTAATGTTTGAATTGTTTTTAGATTTGTAATTTTCAACATCAGCTGAGTTTCTATTGCTGTGCAGATGAACGGAGGGATTGCAGTGCTTATGATTTCCGGAGCTGGATCTCGATGAGGAACCTCCTGTTCCATAGATTCCCCTATTGGAACTGTGACTGGTGTCAGACCCAAGACTGTTCAAGCTGAAAAAGGACCAATGATTATCAGAATACATGAATTAAAAATGTACTCCTACTTCAATCAGAATGCTTTAAGGAATTAAGGGCTCACAGAGCTCTTGTCTAATGAATGAGGTACAGGAGAAAGAGCCTGCTGCAGGGAATCTAACAGTTGGTGAATCAACATTTTACATCCACATGAAATTCATACTCAGCATATTTTTTTCCTCCACTAAAAATTTTTATTATTTATTTTTAACATTCTATATTTTCTTTAAAATTCGAGTTCCAAATTCTCTCCCTCCCTCCAGCTTCTCTTCCTTCCACTAAGAAGTCAAGCAATATCAATTATACATGGGAAGACATGTAAAACATTTTCATATTAGTGTAGCATACTTTTAATGTACATTACCGAATAAAAATGATGACCTTCAGTAGTCAATTCATCACCAACATAAAATATTCTAATGGAAACAAAGGTAATCTCTAAAACAAGAAAGGTGTTCTATCTACCTAAAGATTTATGAACTGTCAGTTACTGACTCCCAAAATATTTGTTCAACATTACAAAAATATTGTCTCTGGGATGGGTGTTTTGTAGCTCAATGCCACAGTAAAAAGCACTTTTAACAACCAGAATTGGATTGGTTGTTTTTTCCTCACACAACAACAACAATTCACACTGCTAGATAATGCTTACCATGTTCCAAGAAACGTGTGAAGCTCTTTACAAATATCTCATTTGATCAGGTTTTTTAAGCATTTATGTAGACAGGATTTATTGGTGCTATGAACTTACTTTCCTTCAGATGAAATACCAACAATTCTCCTGAGATCAAATGGTCTTCCCATATCAAAGGGAGGGTTTGAAGCCTCAAATGACAGACGCCTTCGAAATGGCTCCCAAATTCCTTGAGCTTCTAAATAGGCTGTTCCAATTACCAAGAGAAAGAGTACACTGCAGGGGACCAAAAAGTTGGAGAATCAATACTGTCAATGTAAGAGTGAAGAAATTTAATAGTACAATAAAAGCATAATAACTTGGTGGTAAATCAATTTTATAGCACCAAAAAATGTTGCCTCTATCAGTCTTTGATGAGTGATATGAAAACAGGCAAAAAAAAAAATGGATTAAAGATTAGAAGCATTTATCTATTTTATAGCATTGGATTAAATGGAATTCTGATAAATGTTCACCTTAAGGGTGACCTTTCCACAAGATTTATTTATTTTTGCCAAGAAGAATCTTTTGACATAGTTAATCCTTCCTCCGCTTGTCTTTTACGCTAAATTAACGAATCAGTTTAACAACACAACTTATCTTTATTAATAAAAGATTCTAGAAAAGAAAAATAAAATAGGACAGTTAGAGGGGATTTTTTTGGTTTTAACAATTTTCTTTCAAAATCATTATGCACAAATCATTTTAGCAAGTTCAATTAATGGGACTGAATTGATAATGTCTTTTTCAAGGCAAAACTATGCTTGCTTATCAAAGATGCACGACAACTAGTGGTGGGAAAAATTCCTTTTGGTTACTGAATATGCCCCCATGATCATTAAATTCCAATCTACTGCAAAAAAGCATATGGTGTAATACCTCATTATTCCTGAGATGATTATGTACAGTGCCAATTCCCAGTTGGGTCTGGGCAAGGCTTCTGCACATGTTGCTAACATATGATACGGAAGGGATGCATTCAGTATAAAAGTAAATTCGGAGCCACAAGCTGTTATGAACTTCAGTTCACGAATGACCCTGGAGGCAGTGAAATCAGGTGTAAACCTAAAAGAGAATGATGGCAGTAAGAATTAACATATTTAAATGATACCACATAACAGTTAAAATCCTAAACTAATCCCATGATGGTCTTTTAATAAGAACATACCAAGTAAGTTTGGGGTGATGCAATCAAAGTTAGAGCATTATCAGGGTTAACCACAGTAATGAATGCAGACAAAGGTATCTAGGTCTCTTTTTTTCTCCTACCAGACAAAATCTTGCCCATTTTCTTTATTCTTGTCTCTTGCACTGGTCTCTTCAATTTCTTTTTCCACTACTGTTTCTGTAGTCTAGAATCTCAGTGTCTCAAGCTGGACCTACTATGGTCATTTCCTAACCAGTGGTCTTATCCTCGGCCTCTAACCCATTCTATGTTTACACTCATGCCAAATCAATCTCCCTGGAACTATGTAGATACAATTCTCTCATTCAAAACCACCATTGGTTCTCTACTATTTAAAGAATAAAGGCCTAGTTCCTTACCTGGCCATTAACAGGCCCTATGGAAGCTGGTTAACATTTTTCTCTCCAATCTGCACAAACAGATCTACTTACATGTCACACACAGCTCTGTCTCCACTGTTCTGTTCATATTACTTCCTTTTGCCAGAATACACTCTTGTTTAGCTCTACCTATCCAGGTGAAAACCTGCCGCCTTGAAGTTGCATGGGGCCCTCCAGGTCCTTAAGTGTGGCCTTTTATTAAGGGGATTTGTTCTGTGAAGTTTGAATTCAGTCAAAGGGCCACACTTGAGGACTTAAGAGGGTCACATGTGACCCCTGATTACACCCTTCTTTCAAGCTGATGTTCAGACAATGTTTGGACCTTCTCCAAAAACCCTTTTCTGACTATCCCATTTCATAATCACAAATTCCTTTTTTGAATTCTTGAACAATCAATCCTCAACTTTCACAGGGGTAATATTCCTTAAAAATGATGTGAAAGTAAAAAAATGTGAATGTTGATGTGCTGAAACTCTGAGAAATGGGGGGTTAGGTTCCCATGACCACCAAAAATTGTAATCTTTCATTACAGATTGCTGATATTTTACGTATATAATTCTTTATAACAAAACATTAATTCTGATAATATGTGCTTTTCTAACACAGTAACCAGGAAATAACCCATAAAATGCAGCATAAAAAATAAAACTGTTAACATGTGAAACGTTTATTTCTTGCTAGTAATTCCCTAGCACCTTTTGTGCTTAACACATCAATTAAAAAAACAAAAACACAAACAATGATTTCAGACAATACTATATTAATGTAGAGAGATTTATGGCAGCATAGTATTGGACACCCTTTGAAAACCAAGGGGGAAGCTGATGGAACATTAGTTGCTGCTGTCAGAAAATGCTAGACTGCCAAGATCTGAACATCGCCTCTGACACTCTGAATACACAGGGAGCTCTTTACAATGGCACGGTGAAGAACACCAATGAAGTACCTAGTAGGATATCAGCAGCTCCACAAACTTGTGTGCACTATGCCTCTCTATTTTCTCTACTGCACAGAGCTACGAATGCATGTGATTGTCAATAAGACTGCAAAAATGAGGTTACTAATAAAATCATATGAATGCTTGAAGTCACAAAAGTTAAACGCACAAATGTTGAGGATCAACTCTATTTACTGTCATTACTACAATGTGACGTTTATTATAAGCTATCTTTCATCATTTATCTTTTCATTTAACACCCTGCTTCCCAACTAGACTGTATACTTGAGGGCAGGAACTATGTCTGTTTTTCGATAACTGTATAATGTTTTTCTAAAACTATAGTGTTTTTCTTGCACACAGTACTCAATAAATGACTGTTCATGCTGCAATGGTAATTATACTCAGGCACTAAAAGTCATACTTAACACTTCTTTCTACATAGCTAGCTGTAAGTTAATCTTCTCTAATAAGAGATAAGGCAACCCTTAAAATTTAATCAGAAGAGAGATTCAATCCTCTGAAAGAAATACCACACATTACTATTGTGCTTAATGGAAAAATCAATGATCCTGTATGTGATGCAAATTCTATGGAGCAGTGAAAACCCATCATTAATTATAACACAATGAAGAACTGTAAAAACATTTATGGGACATCTCAAGACTTCAGCACAAGAACTAATGAGAAAATGCTTCTTTTAAATTTAATCAGAAGTTACTTACAATATAACAATGTCTTTTGAGGCATTGACACCTAGTGTAAACTCTTGACAATTGACAACCTTAAATCCATATCCTTCACATGCATAGCCACTGATTTCAATGGACTTTATATTAATTTGAAGTTGTCCAGTATTCTCAACTTTGAATGTTCTCTTCAGTGTGAAATTTGGTTCTTTTAATTTCATCTCTAAACAAAACAAGACAAAAATAATCAGGACCTAGAAGAATTCTTGTTTCTTCATGATTTGGATATTTAACAACATTTAACAAATGATTTTATCACCTCTTTTAAGGTTTAAAATATAATAATACTATAAAATGAAATGACTAAATGATTATATTCACATTGAGGTATTTCTTAAGAGAAATTTTAAATAATAGCAAAATCATCAAATTTCTCTTAGAAATAATTCTTCAGACCAAAAATAATTCAGTCACAAAAGTCAAAATTTGAAATAGAAGAAATTTTTGTCATAGCATAGGTCAATTTATATTTAAGCTTAATTTCAATGGTTACTTCTAGACCAAATCCAAAGAATTTTTTTAGTTTTGGAAACAAATCAGGGATTTGCTTTTACATCTGAAGTTGATATTCATATAAAAATATACAAACATACCAAAGGGTATGACTAAGTACATGAAAGGTTTCAATACATGCGCGCATCTGTAATTTTATGGAATACTCACTGTCTGAACAATCTTTCAGCAATGCTTCTGTGATTTTAAACCGTAAGGAACTTCCTGGACCTGGAGGCTTGCCTGCAATCCTCATGTTTTCAGTTGTTCCTTGTCCTTGTACCATCAGAGCATCCACCACAGTTAAATTATTTCTACATAAGAACAAAAGTTATGTCTTTTTAAATGACAAAAATCTACATACTGCTTTGATCCACAATTTCACAAATCAGTATTCTGAAATGGAAGCATGCCAAATTCATAACTTATGAATCTACTACCTACATAATAAAAACAGCAAGGGTTTCTTATCGTTCAAACTGTATCACATGGTACTAGTAAGTATGCACCTTAGAAAAATATTTTAATCACATTGTAGATCTATCTTGGTAAGTTTTTTGCATTTTTTCTAACTAAATGACAACCTCATTTCTGAAACAGACTCTATATATGTATTACAGAACGCACTCAACCCTAACTCATAGAGTCATACCTGATTATGATTAATGAAGCAACAGTTTTGTTGAGGACTGGTGTAAATTTTACTTTAATAGATTTCTTTTCTCCAGGTTTTAAAATTATATTTAAAACTGAAAGTCGAGATAATCCTTCAGAAAATCCAGATGTACTTTGCAATGGATGAACCTTTAATTAATTAGTAAGAAAACAGTTTTAACATAGAGTCAACAGGTTTAAAAATTAGTTTTATGATACACCTTAATATATTTACTTTTTAATAACTGAACACTTATTTTGTCACTATATATTTGCAGATGCTGTCTAGCTGACAAGGGATGGTGGGGCATTTCATAGTGAACATCTAAACTTCTACATATTTAGACCCAAATGGATTTTGTCCAAAATATTCAACAGCAGCTAGGCAGCACAGTGGCCAAAATGCCGGACTTGGAGTCACCAAGACCTGGGCTCAGCTACTGCCTTAGACCCTACCTAGCTGTGTGACTCTAAGTCAGTCACTGAAGCCTTTCTGTCACTTTCTTCAATTCTCAATTGAGGATCATAACAGCACCTACTTTGCAGGGTTGTTGTAAAGAACAACTGAGGTAGTAGCACATGTAAATTGCTTTGTAAACATTAAAACACTATATAAATGTTAGCTTTATTATTATTTCATAAATATGCCATTTCAGTAGATCTGACACATTTTTCTCCAAATAGAGCCAAAAGAACCTCCTTCACCTAATAATACAGAACCCCTAGAGCTGAGAGGAACCCTAGTCATCAAAATGCTATGTAAGTATTTACATGTTAGCTATTATTAATATTATTACTATCAATATAATATTACACATTGATAATAGTTATTATATCCAAATATAATAAGCCACAACAAAAGAGCACACAGATACATTAAGAGGATATTGTTTTCTAGTTTAATTGTTAATCACCATCAATTTCAATAGAATCCTTCTTCAAGTGATTATAGATTATAGCTGTAAGGGACCTTAGGTGTAATCAAGTCCCAACTCTTCGTTTTTATATATCATGAAACCCAGGAACAAAAGGTTAAATCACCTGTTCAAGGACATACAAACAGTAAACAGCAGAACTGAACTCTGAGCCCCTATCTTTTGACTCTAAATATAAGGCCCTTTACACTGTATTGGGCCATCTCAAGTCCATTCAAAGTGTTTCATCTCAAGTATGTTAAGTACTTAATAATGCTGAATTGAATAAATGGTAAGTGAATGGGAAATTCAGTAACTGCTCTGACTTTCTGAGCTCAGAGAAACTAGAGGTTACTACAGGTTAGAGCAGTCAGAAAAGGTTTACTGAAAGAGGTAAGAGTTGACTAGTTTAGATGTGGTTCAGTAGAGGAGGGAAACATACCAGGTGAGGAGATCACTGTGAGCAAAGGCACTGAAGTAGGAGGACTAAATGTGTCACATTGTGGACATAGTAATGCAGCAGGGCAGAACATACAAATATTTACTGGATGCTTAGTATATGCAAAAAGTTCAGGTTAGGAATTAGTGGTAGATAAAGTTTTAAAGTTTGGGAGATGATGTGTGTGTGCGCACAGAGACATACATTTATTATGTATAAATATGGGTTGTATGATATAAATGTATAATATATGATACAAAAATTAGAAATTTTCAGATAAATAATCAAATAGGTACAGATCATGAATTTTTACATATAGACAGGGAATTTCTAAAAGGAAACAAGCAGTTTTCTTAACGTAATTTTGGATGATATTTTAACTAGGCTACTCAACTTTTGATTTTAATTAATTTAAATAAGAAATGTATAAATTGATTCACTGAAACAGCAATTCCAAAGGTACTTGTTTTTCCTAAGTCTCCAAACATTTCATTTTTCTTCAAGATAATGACATAAAATATTATTACTATTCCATGCCCATGTAATTACTATCTAGTCTTTCCTGTCCATTAGCTATAAATTTATTCTTGTTTCTTAATTTCTTTAGTCCACTTTAAGACCGATAATTTTTAATCTAGTCAAATTTAAGAGTTAATAACATTTTTCTCTTACGTGGTACAGCAACGTAAGATACTGTGATTTCCTTAGAATTTTATTATGAATGTTAAAAAGACTTACACAGTTTCTGAAGACTTGGAATTCTAATGTTCTCAAATCTAGATTTGCGATTTTACTCAAGTTAAACCTAAAATAAAAACGCACATTACTTTGTAAATAGCATAAGACAAACAACTTTAACGGAAGAACTACTTATCAAGTTTACACTTTCAAATGCCTATTTTATTTCTAGGACAGATGTTGCAGATTAATAAAAAATATAAAACTGCCAAATTTGAGACTTGCTCTTATTTTCTTCACAGGTTATTCAGGTAGACATCTCTATCAAATTTTGTTGGTCTCCACCTAAAAGTTCCTAAAAGAGCATGGGACCACATCTTTAGAGCTGAAATAGACAATGGAGGTAATAGGAAACCGAGGCTAGTAAGGAGCAGAGATGAGAACTGAACCCAGGTCATATGACCAAATTAATTGTTCTTTACATTGTCCTGAATTTAAGTTAATTATAACCCTCTAAACAAAATCTGGTTCCTTTACTTTCAATGCAAAACTAAAATTTCTCAAAGAGTTCCAACACTATGATATAGAGATGGATTCATGGACATAGACCTGCGATTTCTCTTGGCAGAGGGAACTCTTGAAGAAGAAAACTCCCTCTAATGATGTGGGTCAGCACCTCTGCCATTTATAGCTTACGGAGTTGCTCCACGTCCCATGAAGTTAAGGGATTGGTCCCAGGTACAGCCAATATGTGGCAAAGGTGGGACATGGGACTCTGGCTTTGAGGATGGATGCCACACTGCCTCTCACTAAGAAAAAAAAGAATTTAATTACTTAAACAATGTTTACCTTTCCAGTAGTTTATCTACAAAGGCTGAGGGATTAGAATACAAAGCCATGGGAACAAACTGAACATGAACAGGAACATCTGCTGGGTTTTCTAGAACAATTTTTTCTTCCTAAAACAAAATAACAAAAGGTCAAACTTGGGATTTCTACTAATTATATAGGAAGGAGCAGACATTCTGCAACAAAGTTCTTTAATTCCAAAAGCAGTGTCACTCTGAATACTTACGGAAGAGCTATTTATATTTGTAAGTGGGAAACTCAAAAATCGAGGTGAACTAAGTATAGACGGCCAGGATAGCTCTGCAGTAATTTTTGATACTACATTTTTCTGAAGGTCTGTATCCACTTCAAACATGGTGGTCAACCTAAAAAAAAATTTGAAACATCCCATAAGGACAAAATACTTGAATTTCCTGAGTACAAGAAATTATACCTTACTAAATTTGTACACTTGGGAAATTTAACTCTCACCTGAAAATACTGGTTTATTTTACTTTTCTAATCTTTTCTACTGCCTTAATGCCATTTTAAACTTTATCTCTTTTAGTATTTTAACAGTGTAACAGTTTTGCTGTATCTTATCTCACTTTATTCTGCTATATTATTTCCAAGTTGAATCTGTCCAAAAGTTATAAATCTTGAAAATAATATCAACGATACTACAACACTCTTAAAATTGAAAATTTTTGCAATGGACTCTCAGTGAATGCAAAGCTTAAAATTGTATTAACAACTATTCTGGTGAGGTATAAAAAAAGGGCAAGCATAAAAAAGAGGTGTGCCATAAATTCCATGTATACCATTGGGGAACTATGTATCTTTAACTTAATATATTTCAATTATTAAGGACTAGTGCAATTCCTATAAAACCTTGACTGTCTAGATTAGGGGCCAAGATGTCAGGATAGAGTATATAGAGGCATTTTTGGTAGCAAAAGGAAACAACCAACTTTGCTGCCTGGAATCTAAGCTTTCTTTTTAGTATTAAAATGTTACAAGTAACAAATATGGGATCCTATTAGCCAGATAATGGTGGTGGTGGTGGTAACTGTACAAGACTAATGTGATCTTTTCAGCAGCTTTCAGATATGCCCCAATTTATGAGTGGATTCAATTTCAAAAGTTTACTTACGAATCAGTTTTATGAACCTCACAGCACTTATCCCCATAATAACAATGTTGCAAATGGTGTTTGGATTCCAAAGCTACTGTACAAAAGTCAATCTAATCCATAATGTAATATTATAGAGGCTATAGTACTGGTACTCTACCCTTCTTTAAATTATTACATGTATATTTTACTTGCCAATTTAAAGGCAGGAGTAGAGAGAGTGTTACACACTTGGTACAACTGATATTGCATTAGGAGCGGTAGGACAGCAACAGGAGATTAGGAGAAGACTATTGGGGCTCTAAAAGCTACTGAGATGGGCACAGGAAAGAAAATGAATAGAGCAGCTCTTTATAGAGTAACAAAGTTTCACTTTCAAGGTGTCAGTTTTTCACCCTTGTCAAAAGCAGATCTGAATGAACTACACTGGAGTGCCATTGTGAAAACAGAAAACCTGAAGAATGAGAGTTGTCAGGAAAGGTGGTTCAGAAGCCCTTTTTTTTTTTTTTTTTACAAAATAAACTCTCACACATTCTATTCAAACTGTGGAACTGAAATGGAACATTAAAAAAAATCTTCTGGGTATGCTCAGTTTGTTTTTTGTAGGGGACAATGAATAAATAAAAACCTTTTTGAAGATACTGTTTCTGGTAGATGCAGCTGTTTAGGTCAAAGCATAGTAATTATTTTATAGAAAGACATTATCAAAAGCCTTCCTTTAGTTTTAATGATATAGCTAGGGGGACTGGAGGAAATAGGAGGGAATATTCTCAATGAATATTAATAGTCAAAACGACAACTTGATTTACTTCCTTAACTATTTTTAAAAGACTGGATTTAATTCCTGTTTGTAAAATAATTCATCAAGTCAAATGATGTAACAAAGAAATGACCATTTGGGCTCAAATACCTATTGAGAATTAGGATAATTAGAACAAAGGGACTCACTTGTGACCTGCATTGTCTTTTATTCCTGTCCATGTTCTGAATAAGTTTTCATGCAAATCCCAATCAGAATCCCACATATCTTCTTGCATTGCTAGGCCATGTTGTACTTTAGGTTCAGCTAAAACAAAGTCAATTTATTTTAAATTACAAACACAAACTCACAAAAAGGAAGCATTATCCTTTATGTCCTTTCTGTAAACATGGTGGGGGTCGGTGAATTGGATCAGTTTTTTGCTAGAATCAAGGGTTACTTACATTTGGACAGAAAAGGTAATCCAACATAGCAATGATCCCCACACTGTAAACTAGGATCAAAATAAATGTTTGCTATCTGTAAATAAAAGAGAACCATTACTAAAGATGAGGTGGAAGCCTAAAGAAAGGCAAACCATCTATAGAGTAACAAAATAAAACATGAAGCTAAAATTATTCTAAATGATTCAATAAATAAAAAAATGTCCAAACCTTAGATTTTTTTCCTGGCTCTAATTCTTCTTTATTGCTCTTTAGTCGCTTGTAGTAAAATCGCACATCTTCTGACAATGAACGTATGTGTTGTATTTTTACCTTCTGTGAGAAGGAACTCATAACATTTAAACTTTGATGAACTATTTTACCCTGAAGTTAGAAAAAACAACTTATTAGCATACTACTTGTACTTTTAAAAAAATGCATACTTTAGAGAAGACTGGCATTTATTTGCCCAAGAAACCAAAAGTCAAATATTTAGAAATCAACAAAATCTATAAATCAAGTTTGTGAATGGAAAAATAACTTTTCAAAGTGAAGCAAGCAAGGAGAAAATGAACGGCCAAATCACTGTAGTCTTATCTGGCTGAATTAATAAGTAAAATATTTAATTATTAAAATATACTTCTCATGCTACTTCTTTAATGGATGAAAATGAAGATGAG
This sequence comes from Notamacropus eugenii, assembly GCF_028372415.1. Classification (NCBI taxonomy): domain Eukaryota; kingdom Metazoa; phylum Chordata; class Mammalia; order Diprotodontia; family Macropodidae; genus Notamacropus; species Notamacropus eugenii. Next base: position 405,639,036 of record NC_092876.1, on the reverse strand, counting down.
AATATTACATAAGAATTTAAAGAGTTAAAAAATAGTTGTAAGCCACATTCAGTTCAGTATTGTGACAGCAAAAACTGAAATAGCTATATTTCATACTAGAGCAGTAAGTCTAGACATATTCTATTCAAAAGAAAATTTCTTTTCAGTGACAAAATATAATTAGTATACAGAGAAAGTGACTAGAGATTGCTAAGATAAAGTTTTCTGATATCCTGCTAAATTGGCACATTTGTTATAAGCCAAGGAAGGGGAAGTATCAATTATATTATTCCCTTATGAGTTAGCACCTTTCTTCCCAAAACAGGTCTCTGTCTTCTACGTTGAAGTGAAGCTAACGACAGTAATCCCATATCAGTCTCTATTCAACACTGAATTTTATCTATTTTGTTCAGGTGAATTCTCAGAAGTTTGAAAAACATTATCAAACTCCATGTCTAATTTTTGGTTCATTAGTAGAATAAGGAGAATGAACAGGAAGAAAAACAAGTGAATGAACCTCAGCATGGAGAAAATTACCTATCACAAACCAATGGAAACAAACAAGGATTACTTTTAAAATAATTTATATACAGTAAAACTTCATTTGTTCAATATTACGTAGCTTCAAGTGTTGTCTATTTCCAAGTTACTCTGAGGATTCTCTAACAAGATGGTTTTAAAGACTTTAGAAACTAATGATTTAAAGTATATTTAGAATTAAAAATAAATCTGGTCCTATAAGCCAGGAACCAGACCTGAATAGGTCTGAATAGATGCTTAAGTTGAACAAATATTAAATATTAAAATATTATATTAAATATCTTGCTTCTACAAAGAGGTTTCTCTACTCCTCCCTCATTAGTGTACTTTTCCCTCCTAGTATTTCCTTGTTGTGGTTAAAGAAACAAGCAGAGGAAGAAAAGCTTTACTTTGGGGAAAGATGAATTAAACAAGCATTAGGAAGAACTTAGTGGTCTAATAAGAGTTAGGAATATAGCATGGATTACCGAGGAGGTTAGGGGTTACAAGGCACAGGTAAAACCAAAGATTTAATTCTGTACAATGCTGAATTTGATCAAAATTTTTATTTTGGACCTGCTTAATTTTGAATCAATGTTTTAAAAAAAATCTCTTTTTAAGTATAATGTGTATTTTCTCCTAATTTGCATTTCTTCTACCCCAAAATTAGTTCAACTTTTAAAAAACACAGTGGTAAATTGCTGGGAAAGGCTAAGATATATATTTTAAATGAATTATCTTACTGGAAAGGAAGGTGGAAGAACAACATGCTTTGGAGAGCAAGTCAAAGAACCCACTGCAATGACAGCCTTCACAGGAATTGTTAAGATCTGTGGGAGAAAAAAAAGTTAAAATACAGAAAAAATGCATTAAATTTTAGTTTGATCTCAATGCTTACAACAGGAGGATTAAAACTGAGCTCAGGAAAGCTTGGTAAGGACATGTCAGTGGTCCATGGTGATACTCTTGGTCAGCCACAGTCACTTACCAAACATCTTCAGCTTGTCAAAGATTGGTAGCTCATATTTACATAGTTTTAAGTCTTACAGGGGGCTTTTCTATAAAATATGCCTAAAACACAACGAAATTTCAAAGTACTTTCAAGTGGATAAATAATATAATTTGTACTTGAATAGTAAACAATAAATACTAAGAAAGAAATGGAAATAAAATTTTTATGCAGCAAAGATTTTCTGGCTCACTGAAAACACACCTAGGATCACCTTGTCTCTGTTTGTGCTTGTAGAATAGCATAAAGTGGGCTGAAATTAATTTTCTTTAGCAAAATTTTAATGTATTGAAAAAGTCATGAATCATTTGGATCTAACAGTGCATCACTACCCAAAGAAAGTAGGACTATTTCAAAGCTCTTAAATATTTATCCTAAGTATATCAAGATGGGCCATCAAAAGCATTACTTTAATGTACCACATCAAACCCTTCAAGGATATGATGATTCTTTATAATGATTATTCAGACTGGTTTACTGAAAAGTCAAACAACTATTGTGAGACAAGTCAAGACACAGTATCTAGTTTTCATCTTTTTTTCCCAGAAGTACAGGAGATGAGAAATCGTGTTTCAGTTATCATATCAGATCTAGCTAAAGTATTTCAGTCTAATGAAATACAAGAAAGATGTTCTATATTATTCCTTTTCAAACATGGAAATAATATACTATAGGATTTTTCTAAAATTTCTTTCACAATTCAGAAGTTTGGGTTGAGTAACTATATACTACTTTATCCTAACTTTTTAATAGGGCATAATTTCTCAGGGAATTGCAAAATATTAAAATATTAAAATGGAGAGGAGGAAAGAATTTCATAAAAAATCTAATTTAGAAAAATTTCTTTGACACTTAGCATTACCTCATAATCTGTTGTTATCTGTATGGCTCCATCATGAATTCCTTCAAGTTCTTTTGCAATTAATTTGACTCTGAATACAGCAAAATAGCCAGAAGTTAATATTACCTATATGTGGAAGAAATAAGATATTCAGCCCTTTTCAGCAGAATCCTCCACTAAAGTGAGTAAGAATGCTACAGTGACCACCTGAATTTGAATCCTAAAATATCAGGGTGGAACACGGACTTAATACCTGGAAATAATAACCTTTGTGGGGCGCTTATTTGTACTTATGTACACAGCCTAGACACAGAACAGGACTTTAAGGCAGTATAAACTTCAAGACAGAGGTTACAGATTATTACACGTAAATGGCTATACATCCATTATATTTAAAGTCCTCTCAGCCCTCTGCCCCACAAGAGTAAAGTTAGTTTTATATGAAAAATTCTGACAATCAGTAAAATTCTAAAATTCCAAAATCTGATTTTGTCAAATGACTTTGGCTTAAATTCACTAAAATTTCAGTAATTCTTTTATCTAATAAGGGAACTTTGGCAACAACTCCCAAAAGCATTGCTCTCGGAGCCTTACGTGATTTCAAACACCCACAACATCAGATAACAGATAGGAGGCAATTTAAATTGTACTTTATCTTTTTTACTGTTAAGTTTATCTTAGTTTAAAAAAGATGAAATGACACTACTGTTCACAATGATAACTTCCACTCTTCCTTAACTATTTCAGCACCTAAGTGCTGGTGTCAGGATGAGAGAAGGTGTGTGTATGTATATATATGTATATGTGTACCCTCCCCCCCACCCCAGGCATATGATTAACTAGTTCTGTTTTTTGAAGTGGTATTGTCATATTTTTATAATGGGAAGATAGAAAGGTTTGGCAGTGACAAATGTGGAGAAGGAGGATCTACAGCAGTCATATAGCTCAGGAAATAACATTTAATTCTCAGTACATCAGTTACATTAGCACTATGCTTTAACTAGCTTGGCTAATCAGCTATAAATACTACTCAATCAATGAAACCCTTTTCACCACCTTTCAGGGAATGGATCTAATTTCACTTGATTAGCTGTCTTCTGAAAACAGCAGAGATTTAAATAACAGTTCAAATTTCTCCTTTGCTATACTACTTTTCCTGTTAGAGAGAATGTATGACCTTGCTTCCTATATAACTTTTAATTTCAAGGCAGCACCATCAAATAAGTATTATCTGAAATGTTCAACGTGTGTATAAAAGTCTTATTTGGGAAACTGAAAGCCTCACATTAAAGAAGAGTAATAAAAGTATACCTACTGATGACTGATCTGGTACAGGGGAGTTTTCCAATTCTGGAAGGATTGAGATAACAGTAGTTCTGTTGCCTTTCTCCGTAGTTAAAAGTTCTATTGTCAGACCATCTCCTATAACATGCCAACTTTTAATAGCCAACTTGAAAGGAAAATAAAAAGCAGTGATTTCACTACCAAACTGTGAAAACCTAAAATTTTTCTTTAAGGTAAAAAAAAAAAAAAGATTCCTTACCTCAATTGGATTGCTGTTTATGATTGCAAATAACATATTACTTGCTTCTGTAGCACTAAGTATACCAAAATCTATGAAGCGTTCCTCCATTTTGGGGGACAATACAAAGTACTACAAGGATTGAAAAAGATGTTGAGGCTTAATTCACAGACTATAACAATTATGTTTATTAGATACATAATCAAGAGAAATAAAGTAGCATCATAAAGCTATATGAAATACTTTTTTTAGCCTATGTGAACATTACAATTCAGAAGGATCTGATAAGGTGAAAAATTATATAAGTCAGAAAGGAAAACTCTTACAAACCTAACTGGTTAGCTACCTTCTTGTATACATATGCAAATAGCAATATCAGTGTATTAAAATACAGGTAGAATATAATGCACATTTGAAACATTTTTAAACTTTTTTGAAACTCTATGTACAATCTTAAAAAATCAAACACTGAATATGTAAAGGCACATATAAATAAAAACATGTGATAAAATGTCACAAATCTTACTGATTTTCACACTGAAAATCTCTCACTTTCTATCTAGATGTTCTTTGGCACCTCAAATTAAGTATATTCAGACAAATCATCATTCCCCTAAAACGTGCCCTTGCTCCTAACTTTGCTAATTCTATTAATAGCACCACCATTCTTCTAGTCACATAGACTTAAGAATTCTTCCCTTTTACTTCTCACATTCATTAGAGGGTAGGATCATAGATTTACAGCTGGAAGATAGCTTAAGGGTGATCTAGTTCAGTTTCTTCATTTTACAAATGTGGAGACTGAGGCCCAGAGAGGTTAAGGCCTTGCCTTGGTCACACAGGAAGTAATTAAACAGGGCCATAATTCAAATTTAGGACTTCTGATTTCAAATCTGGTGCTCTTCCTGTACTATGTTGCATTCCAAAATGCATTCATGAAAAATCATTTATTAAACACTATGTGCAAAGTATTGGGGAAATAACTGGAGAGGCTAAGACAGTACCTGCTTACATTTATGCTTCTAGGCAGTTTCAGGTGCAGATCAGACAGAAAGGCCCAATGATTCTTTTTTTTTTTTTTTTTTTTTTTATTGAACTTTTAACATTTATTTTCACACATTTTTGGGTTACACATTTTCCCCCCTTTTTTTCCCTCCCCCCCCCCAGACCCAAGCTTTCTAATTGCCCCTGTGACCTATCTTCTCTCTCCTCTATCCTCCCTCCCTGCCCTTGTCTCCGTCTTCTCTTTTGTCCTGTAGGGCCGGATAGCTTTCTTGACCCCTTAACCTGTATTTCTTGTTACCCAGTGGTAATAACATTACATTTGGTCCTAACACTTTGAGTTCCAACTTCTTTGGCTCCCTCCCTCTCTACCCCTTCCCCTTGGAAGACAGGCAGTTCAATATAGGCCATATCTGTTTAGTTTTGCAAATGATTTCCATACTAGTTGTGTTGTATAGGACTAACTATATTTCCCTCCATCCTGTCCTGTCCCCCATTACTTCTGTTTTCTTATGGTCCTTTCCCTCCCCATGAGTGTCGACCTCGTATTGCATTCTCCTCCCCCTGCCCTCCCCTCCCCTCTATCCTCCCCCCCATCCTGCTTGAGCCCCTGTCCCCCACTCTCCTGTATTATGAGATAGGTTTTCCTATCAAAATGAGTGTGCATTATATTCTTTCCTTTAGTGGAATGTGATGAGAGTAGACCTCATGTTTTTCTCTTGCCTCCCCTCTTTATCCCACCACTAATAAGTCTTTTGCTTGTCTCTTTTATGAGAGATAATTTGCCCCATATAACTTCTCCCTTTCTCCTCCCAATATTTCTCTCTCACTGCTTGATTTCATTTTTTTTTTTTTTAGTATGTGATCCCATCCTCTTCAGTTCACTCTGTGCACTCTGTCTCTATGTATGTGTGCGTGTGTGTATGTGTGCGTGTGTGTGTGTGTGTGTGTGTGTGTGTGTGTACTCCCACCCAGTGCCCAGATATTGAAATGTTTCAAGAGTTATAAATATTGTCTTTCCATATAGGAATGTAAACAGTTCAACTTTAGTAAGTCCCTTATGATTTCTCTTTGCTGTTCGCCTTTTCATGGTTCTCTTCATTCTTGTGTTAAAAAGTCAAATTTTCTTTCCAGTTCTGGTCTTTTCATCAGGAAAATTTGAAAGTCTTCTATTTCATTGAAAGACCATTTTTTTTCCTGAAGTATTATACTCAGTTTTGCTGGGTAGGTGATTCTTGGCTTCAGTCCTATTTCCTTTGACTTCTGGAATATCCTATTCCATTCCCTTCTGTCCCTCAATGTAGAAGGTGCCAGATCTTGTACTATCCTGATTGTATTTCCACAATACTTGAATTGTTTCTTTCTAGCTGCTTGCAATATTTTCTCTTTCACCTGGGAATTCTGGAATTTGGCCACAATGCTCCTAGGAGTTTCTCTTTTTGGATCTCTTTCATGTGGTGTTCTGCGGATTCCTTGAATATTTATTTTGCCTTCTGGTTCTAGAATCTCAGGGCAGTTTTCCTTGATAATTTCATGGAAGATGATGTCTAGGCTCTTCTTTTGATCATGGTTTTCAGGTAGTCCCAGAATTTTTACATTGTCTCTCCTGATTCTATTTTCCAGGTCAGTTGTTTTTCCAATAAGATATTTCACCTTATCTTCCATTTTTCGAATCTGCGCGGTATGTTCTGAGATATCTGTCTTTCTCGAAAAGTCCAAAGCGTCCATCTGTATCATTCTAGATTTGAAAGATCTATTTTCTTCAGTGAGCTTTTGAATCTCCTTTTCCATTTGGTTAATTCTGCTTTTGAAAGCATTCTTCTCCTCATTGGCCCCTTGCACCTCCCTTGCCAGCTGAGTTAGGCTAATTCTCAAGGTGCCAATTTCTTCAAGATTTTTTTGGTTCTCCTTTAGCAGGGAGCTGATCTGTTTTTCATGCTTCTCCCTCATCCCTCTCATTTCCCTTTCCAGTCTTTCCTCCACCTCTCTAACTTGATTTTCAAAATTCCTCTTGAGCTCTTCCATGGCCCGAGCCCATTGGGTGGGCTGGGACACATAATCCTCGATTTCTGTGTCTTTGCCTGATGGCAAGCATTGTTCCTCCCCATCAGAAAGGAGGGGAGGAAGTGTTTTTTTCTCTCCGATAAAGTACCCTTCAATAGTTTTATTTCTTTTCCCTTTTCTTGGCATATTCTCCACCTAGTGGCCTGAACTCTGAATGTTCTCCTCACACCCACCTCCTACTCCTCCCAGCCAGCGTTTGGGAGGACTGAGATTCAAATGCTGCTTCCCGCCTTAGGGCTTTTGGCGGGGGCAGGGCTGTTATTCAGTGTTAAATTAAGTTCAGGTGGTCAGGGGCAGGGCCACCTCTCTGGCTTGGTTCCCTCAGGGGGTTTATGCACAGACCTTCCACAATGGATCCAGGCTCCCGCCTGCTTGGGGATCCGCAGCCGCCTCTCAGTCCCCACCTCCCGGGGGGGCACGAGCCATGGGGGCACCTCACTCCCCTCTCAACCCGCCAAAGGGACTCTCTCACCTACCCCTGTCAGTCACCTGTTGGTGGGGGGGACCCGTGCCACTGCTGAAGATCCCGCCTCCGGAGCCCTCTTAGAACTGTGCCTCTCAGAGCCACAGCCGCTGCTGCCGCCGCAGGTCCGGGCTGGGTGCTGCTTCTGCAGCGCGACGGACCTTTTGCAAGAGGTTTGCAGGTCCCTCTGTGGGTGGGGGGACCCGCGTGGCCGCTGGAGATCCCGTCTCGCAGCCCTCTAGGATCTTCTTCCCACGTTGTCGCTGCCGCGGTAGGGTTGCTCTCTGCTTCTCGCCCTGGCGCCCAGTCCACGGCACGAAGGATCCCCCGCGAGAGGTTTGCAGGTCTCTCTGGAACAGAAATCTCCCTTGCTCCAATATTCCGTGGTCTCTGGGTGCAGAATTCGCCCTGGGTTAGTCCCCTCTGCCGTTCTGTGTTTTGTGGGTTCGGAGCTATGTGTATGTGCGTCTTTCTACTTCGCCATCTTGGCTCCGCCCCTTTGTCTGGTACTTCTTCAAGGATCTCACTCCATGGAGTCCCAGAAATCTCTGAGATATGCAAAGTGCTAGGACACAGCTGTGCAGAGCATTGACTGCTGAAAACAATTGCTCCCTCAGAAAAAGAGCAATAATACTGGACTGTGCTCTTCAACATAAATCTGGTGCAGAAATTTACCAGACTTCCATCTTAAACCCTGACTGTGCTTGTGCAAGACTTTCTGTGTGTTGTGTGTATGTCTATGTGTATTTGTGTACCTAAGCTCCTGGAAAAACTCCTTTGGATATTTCTGGGGGGAGAGTCTGACCAGACTTTGGAGGTGTAGAATCCAGTGGGAGACGGACTTTGACAGATTCGGAGCCCAGGCTGGACTGGAAGGTCCACCCCCAATGATTCTTAAGGTAAAGTGGCAAGGCAGATGATAAGCATTCTTCTTTAAGGTTCTACAACTGATAACGCCCTGTTTTTGATGCTGAACTATCTGATGATGCCAAGGACTTCTGTACCAACCATTGTTTTCTCCTTGGGTCTTTAGTAACTGTAGCTGCTCAATCTCCACAATAGTTGCTTCCCTGGACAATGCCCCAGGGAAAGGAGGGAGCAGTGATGGGGGAGAGGGAGGAAGGGGCGGGGCTGAAAGAATGGGTTGTCTGCATTGTCCTTACTATTCTCAAGGTTCTTGAGCTCAGGCTCCTATCTCTACTGGGACTTGAGAGGAGGTGCTAGTAGAAATGGTGGCCGTGGTTTATCATGATTGGCAAATACTGTCTTTTTTTCCTCTCCCTTGAGGTGCCTTGCTGCTTCAGGTAGGCTGGCTTGCCTTCGTCATAGGTAGGAAAGAACATATGATTTGCAGGCTGCTCTGTCCCCTATACAGCCCAAAGGGACAGGCTGGCAACCAAGATTCTAGTGTTTGACCCACAATACCATACAACCCCTTAGAGCCTGCGAACATTGTAATTGTAATTGGTCCTTCCATGCAAACTCTTGCCACTTGTTCCTCCTATCCCTATTATCACTTAATCACTAGCTACCTAGAAGTGAACTATTTCCACCTTCTACTTCCTGTTCTCCCATGTCTTTCCTTTTCAAACCTACCATAGCCATATTCCATCCCAACTCTGTCCATACCTTCCACTATGCCCTATTACAATTCCTGCTGCAGAATGGAGAAACCTTCTGTTCATTTTTGACCTCTTTTTCTTATATTCATCGATTTACTTACTCTTGTTGAAATTTGGCAAGCCCTATATGCCAATGCATCTATTCTCTGTAGCACTGGTTGTACCTCCCTTTAAACTCCTGACACATTCATGTTGAAAGGAGACTTGGAATCCTCCATTTTCCTAATGCTACTTCCTGATTTCCCCTTTCACCACCATTACTTAGCAACTTCTCCTTTGAAATTTACTCTATTAGCAGTTTTCACCCTATGCAGATCAAAGTAGCTGCTGCCTACTGGCCACCATCAGCATTTCTCCCTTTTCTCAAGGAGTTTTGTACCATTTACATCGTTTCCCTCAACTCCCCAATTCTTGACATTGAACTACTCCACTTCAACATTTACGATGATGCTTGCTTAAACATTTTAAACCTATGACTTCCCCAATTTCCTTAAATCCCAAGACCCACTGCACCACACTCAACTTCAGCTACACAGAGGAACTGTCATGCCCTGGATCAAACCATTATCTTCTTTGATCAAAAATTCTTGACAACTTTCTGACTATAACCTCCTGTCATTCAACTTCTCCTTAATCCTATTTTCATATTTATTGTAAGTCTGACTTTCTAGGTCACTCTATATTCTCAGGATATTACCCTTGCTCTGACTTGACTTCTCTTTTTCCCAATTTAAATCCAATAATTAACCAATTCAACTCCACACTGTTCTCTCCTCATGAATTCCTTGCCCTTTTGTTCTATGATGATCATCCGTTGCCCAACCCCAGTGATGGATTACTCTTACACTCTACCCACATGCCACTTAAGAGTTAGCCCTAGTTATATAATTGTGCTAACTAGGTATACTACATATTTACATGACGTACTCTGCCCTCACTGCAGGAAGGCAATGCTTTAACTCCTCCTGAAATGGTTTTCTATCTTACCCCTAACACTATTTCAAACCTCTTTTCTCTTCAAGCCTCTTCTATTTCCCTTTCCCCTCTGCCTCTCAGCTGAGAGTTTCCCGTCTTGTTTCACTAAGAAAAGTGAGGCCATTCCCACAAAGCTTTGTTTCCTCATCCCCACGCCCCTTAATATCATCTTCCCACTCTCTTCCTTCTGTCTCCAGCCATGAGGTGGCCCTTCTTTTTGCCAAAGTCAAACCCTGTACCTTTGCACTTGAGTCTATTCTCTCCCACTTTCCCAAACTCCTTTAATGGATCATACAAACATACACAATTGTGTGTGTATTTCCCACCACTCCCCCACATTATGAATGGTCATTGTATTGATCTTAGTTCTTATAGCTTTCAAAGTTATTTGTTTTCCCAGTGTGGTTGCTGGTGTATAAACTGTTCTCTTGGTTTGGCTCATTTCATTCTTTATCAGTTTATAAAAATCTTAAAAATTGATCACTTTTATAACATTGATGTTATGAGTATAAAATGTTCTTCTGTTCTGATTACTCCCTCTGGATCGGTCTTTCTGTATCTCTCTGAAATCTTGTTTCCTCATTTCTAAAAGCATAATCATATTCTATCACATTCATGTAACCATAGCTTCTTTAGTCATTCCTCAACAGATGTGCACCTCCTTAATTTCTTTCCAGGCTGCAAGCCTCAATTATCTCCCCTGGACTTGGTCTTCCAGGGCCCTCCCCTCCCTTTTTCCTTTGATTGGCTGGTTCCCCCCAGAGCCTAAGGAGGAGGCTCAGACCGATGTTTTCATTGCTCTCCAGGCCACCCCAGGCTTTCTTTTCCACCCCCCAAACACAACACCTTCATCTCCCCCCGTTGGTACCTAAGGGTGGAGACTTTCTCCTGGTAATTGTATTCGCAGTGCTTGTAGTTCTAGGCACTTAGTGAGAGCTTAATAAATGCTTGTGGAACTGACTTCCAAGGTATAAGGAAATCCCCCAGGGAGAGGAAATGTCCTCTACAAACGCAGATCTGTATCTGCTCAGCTTTGGTTGTGGGTCAGTCATGTCTGACTCTTCCAGACTCCATTTGGGGTTTTCTTGGCAAAGATATTGGAGTGGTTTGCCACTTATTTCTTTAGCTCCTTTTACAGATGAGGAAACTTAGGCAATGGGTTAAGTGACTTGACTAGGATCACACAGCTAGTAAGTGTCTGAAGTTGGATTTGAGTCCAAGAGTCTTCCTGATGCTAGGCAAGGCATTCTGTCCAATGGGCCACCTTGCTGCCCCAGGAACTCTTAGTAATTAAGAGTTGCCTCAGATACATGAGTTTAAAGGACAAACTTAGAGGGTTATGAAGCAGTATTGCCATGGGCAAAATTTGAACCCAGGACTTTCAGACTCAAAGACCAGCTCTCTCCTCTACCTTTCACTGCTTTTTTCTGACAGTTTTAAATACTTCAAGGACCTAAAATTTTGTTCATGTGGACCTTCTTTTTCCCTTTGACATAAATCAGAAGCCTTCTATGCCTAAATGGCCAATTTTGTGAACTGTGAATGAAAATTTCATCACCAACTAATGACCTAAGTTTGTATCCTCCTTTAAACACTTAATAGCTGTGACTGTGGGCAGGCTATGTGACAGCTGTGTGACTCAGGTTCCTCATCTGTAAAATGGGGATAATAACAGCCATCACTTTGCAGGGTGGTTGTGAGGACCAAAAGAGCTAACATATGTAAAGTGTTTTGTAAACCTTAAAGTGCTATATAGATGATAGTTATTCATGTTAGTTTTTAGTTTTTTGCCACCACAAAAAAGCTGCTATATTTTTGTACATATAACATTCTTTTCTCTCTCTTTGATCTCTTAGGGGTATCGATCTAGTATGAGTCAAAGGGCTGTACAGTAACTGTTTGTATGTAATTCCAAATTGCTTTCCAGAATGACTGGATCTATTCACAGATCCAGCAGCAGTGTATCAGAATGCCTATTTTTCCACAGTCAATCAATCAATTAGCACTTCCTCCAACGTTTATCACTTTCATTTCTCTCATATCTACCAATCTGAAGGCCATGAGGTAGAATCTCAGAATTGCTTTAGTTTGCATTTGTCTAATTAGTTGTGATTTGGAGCATTTTTTCATATTGCTATAGATAGTTTGGGCTTGTTTCTTTGAGAATTGTACGTTCATATCCTTACACCATTTATCGTTTGGGAACAGGTTCTTACAAAGGTCAATCAGTCCCCTCACATATCTTGGATATGAAACCTATTCAGACAAACTTGCTGCAGAGGTTTTTCTGAGCTGTTTCCCTTCTAATCTTTGGGACCAAAATTAGCTGTCCTCTGTGATTTTATCTTCTGTTCCTTCTTTAGGCATGAGCTTTTTTCTTTTTCATACATTTAATAGGTATTTTTTCTTCATATTTCTCTAATTTGTTTATGCTGTGACCTCATATGCAGGGGATGTATCAATTTAGAATGTATAACTGTATGAGGTGGGAGGTGTTAGCCTAAATCTAATGTACTACAGACTGATGTCCAATTCTTCCAGCAATTTCTGCCAGTGAGTCCTTATTCCAACGTGTTTGTGTTTACCTGAATATTAGATACATTTACTTTTTGTATATCTAATCTGTTCCACAAATTAATCCCACAAATTAATCTACTTTTAACCAGTGCCAAATTATTTTAAATTATTATTGTGCAATACAGTTTGAGTCCTGGCACTAATAGGCTCCCTTCATTTGCAGTTCTTTTCATTATTTCTTTTGAAATTCTTCACGTTTTAAAAGTCTATTAATTTCATTATTATTTTTTTCTAGTTCTAGAAAGTAATCTTTTGGTAGTCTGATTAGTAGCACTGAGTAAGTAAATTAATTTAGGTATTATTGTCACTTTTACTATAATGTCTTTTCCTACTTATGAGTAATTAATATTTTCCCAATGATTTAGCTTAGTTCTATAGACAGTTGTCTCTGGTTATATTTATAGTTATTTTGTGTACCTGGGGAAGTTGTTGCTGAAGTATTTTATATATTTTGCAGTTTCTTTTTCTACTTCTTCCTATTAGTTTTTAAAAACATTATATAAAAATGCTGATGATTCATACGTATTTATTTTATATCCTGCAAGTTTACTTATTGTTTTTTCAGAAGACTGTTACTTCAAACATTAGAAAGACTGCCATCTTTCTAATCTTCAATCTTTCCCTATCTATTGATTCCTTTAAACATGTCCAAGTCTCTCATCTTTAAACACAAACAAAAAAAGACCCCAATAAAAACAAAAACTTCATTAGGTTTTCCCAGTCCATTAAGTGATCATCCTACATCTCTTTCCTTTCTTTCAAAATTCTTGAAAAAACTCAACTATTTGTACACACACACACACACACACACGTATGTTGTAATCCGTTTGAATGTAATACATACATACCATCCATCCATTTATTGTAATCCCTGTTAGAAGATAAGCCTCTCAAGAGTAGATTGTTTCATCTTTCTGTGTCCCTAACCCCTAGTATTCTGCCTTGTCTTCTCCAGAAAATCACCCCTTTCATGACTCCTTCTCTCACTAGTCTTTTTTCCCAGCCTATGCTAGCTTTGCTGATGCCTACTGACACAACTATGTCTCTCCTAACCTCAAAAACTTTCACTTTATCAATTCCTGCTAGCTGTTATCCTACATCTCTCTTCTTTACTGGGGATAAACTTCTTGAGGTCAGCTACAATCAGTGCCTTCTCTACCTTTCCTCTTGTTTTCTTCAAAATTCTCTGGCCTTATTCATTTGAAACTACTCTCTCCAAAGTTTCCAATCATCTCTTAAATTGATTCTTCTCAATCTTTCTCCCTCTTGACTTCTCTGTAGCCTCTGACCTCCCTGCTCAGTGTGTTTTCCTCTCTCCAGGTTTTTGTGGCACTGCTTTCCTAGTTCTCCTTTGCTGGCTCTTGACTGTGGGACCGTATCCTCCAAGGCTCTGACCTCAGTCCTCTTCTCTTCTTCCCCCATACACCTTCGCTTGGTGATCTCAACTCCCATGGGGTCAAACATCATCTTTATGCAAATTATTCTCAGATCTACTTGTTCCTAACCTCTCTCCTAATCTGCAGTCTCACATCTCTACCTGCCTACTGGACATCTCAAACTGGATATCCTGTAAACATCTTAAATTGAACATGTACAACAAAGACACCGTTATCTTTGCCCTAAAACCTTCCCCTCCTCCTAACTTTCCTACTACTGTTCTGGGTACCACTGCCAAAACACTTGGGTTCTAATTCTCTGTGCTTTTGGAAGCATCATTGCCATTTAATCTCCAAGCATCAAATACAAGAGGGTGACTCCATGATCTTTAAGATTCCTGTCAGTTGTAAAATTCTAGAATTTCCCTGATCACTGAATCACTGAAGAACAGAATGAGTCAGAAAAGCAGAAGATGGAAATTTACTCCTTGGGTGGGTATGGAAGCCCCAGTCCCAACTGTGTGGAATGACTACACCTGGGAAGAAAGAAGCCCAGCCAAGGAAAACACTGAAAGAAGGATGAAATGTAAATAAATCTAAAGTAACTGTCTGATGGATCTTATTTTCATTCGGAAAAAAGGGTATAGAGTTTAAGAAAAATAAGGTACTTACATCTAAAAAGCCTGTGTATACCCGTACAGGTAAATTAAATTTTGAAGCATTGGTAATAAGTAAAATATTATTATCTATATGTATAGATGATGTTGAAGGCATAAAAAATAGGGTAAAAATGTATCTTGACTCATTTGGAGGTATTAAGACTGGTTTGCTGAAATTCTGTACCTGAAATGCAGAAAGAGAAATAAAATTTTAATAAATCAGCATCACTTATCACTTTCTGCTATCCTATATCTTTTCTTTACCCTTTTCTATGTCATCCTTTTCTTATAAGATTCCCTCTTCTTCCTTTTACCTTTTTTACTCTCCCAACTCTTGCTCCCCCAATTAAGAATGACTGACACTCAGACTTACTTTAAACATTGTTTTGGCTTCTTCCGGCAACATCACATCATGAATGAGAATTGCAAAACTGAAAGTGTTAGTAAGATAAATTGGTCTTTCTACAGGGTCAGCAGGACTGTCCCGGATGTGAAATAACGTGGCAGCATGATCAAATCCCAAGTAACTATTTCCAAAGAAATAACAACAATGAAAAGTCAAATTTCCCTTTATCTGTTAGTTTTAACCATATTTGTGTTTCTGAGTTTTCAGCATTATATTATTAAAAATAACATATATTTTTTGTAACAGATTATTTTTCTAACATACACATATTTACATTTGTCAATTACTTCAAAGAACTTTTTGCTGAAAAGAATTATTACAATTTGGTTAGCTATAAGCTTTCCATTAAAACTATTATTTTGGTGCCAATTAACAAAAAAAGAAAATTATCTAGTTGTCCCTTTCAAACACTAAGGCTTTAAAAAGAGATATAAGCCTTTAGCTTTAAATCTTTCAGCTTAGCTTCAGTTGATCAAATTTTTTAAAATTAAATTTTAGTTTTTAGTTAATAAAAATAAATTTTCCCTCCTCTGCCACAGGAGGAAAAAACTTCAAATAAATATGCATAGTCAAACAAATTAAATTCCTGCATTTACATCCAATAAATAAATGATTCATTCTTTGCCTTGAATCTAATCACCTCCTGTAACAAAATGCTTCATCATCAGTCCTCTGGAATCATAATTGGAAACCAAAGATTTATATAAAATAATGACTGTCCAAATGTTAAAAAGGAATGCTAGGAAAGAAATTCAAATGGTCTAAACATTATGGAATTTTGAATCCTTCAGATTTCTTTTACACTCAGATCTAAGAAATGGTAGTTATTTTATATGTACATATATAAAATCATTCCTATTTTTTTATTTATGAAATTAATGCCTGTTGTTGATGACAAAAGACAGGTAGGCCTCGGAATAAGTTCATGTAGTTGGGTGTAAATCGAGTGCAATCGTACTATTTTCACAAGGGAATGAGAGGAGCAACAGCTACTTAACTGCAAAATGAAGATGAATTTGATGCAAGACTTACCCATCTAAAACATCTGCCTGATAGGGAATTTCAAGTTTAGAATAACTCTTCTCTTTTGCTTTAACAGTGATTTTTCCAGAAAACTGAGATGTTCTTTTTGCTTTTGATGCTGAAATGAAGCATAAAAATGTCTATAATAATCCCACTGCTTACAAAGGAAAACCGCACCAAGAAATTTATGCAAAAAAGTATTTTAAAAGTCACACTTTGAATCTTGAAAATCTAAAGAAAAAAAGCTCAGTATACATAACAGATGCTTTCTTTATTGTCAGTTTAATATAATCTAGAACCATGACTTCTCTTTTTTCACACAAGAGGAAGAAAATCTTGTCTTATTCAAAATAATGCAGGTAGGTAAACAATAAATGGACATCACAGTTAAGTACAGTTTACTCTGTATTTTGCTATTACCAGAGAGATGTCGTGATTTTACTGACAACTAGAAAAAAACAACAGTCCACGTATGGCAGGTTTTATCTATAAATACAAATGGAAGTAGCAAGGTCAAAGTATCTAGTACAATAATAAGAGTTATGGGTCCTAAGTTTGTATTTTATCTAATACTGACTAAAAGTTTGAGTGTAGGGCAGACAGATCTTTCTCCTTTTGGCCACGGATGGTGTTTATAACAACGGCAGATCTGGTAGCAGCTGTAAATTTCACTAAATTACTGTAAAGGCAATTTATTGTGCAATTAAAAGAAAACCATTTGGGAAGACCATACTTGATTTTCTTTAGAACAAACCATTAGACACTTACTTGCAACTAAACTGCAAAATATTGTTTTATCTTCACCTTTTGTAATACATTTCAAAAACTTTCTGTTATTAAATAGGATTACCACATCTGCAAATGTAATTTGTGAGGTGCTTTGCCACATATGACATTTCACCACCAAAGATAATATATTAATTTAGGATACTCGAATTTGATGAAAACAACAGCCTTCCATAAACATTCTTTATTGTTTGTTTTCTAATTACTACATGCCCATAGATTTTTCATTATTTGGTTCATTAATCTGTCTTGGTTTGCTAGAGGGCAACATCATCCTCCCAGTCCCTAAAGCTTTTACAACCTAGGAGTCATCCAGGATTCCTCACTCTCTCTCAACCTGCCCCTCTTCCCACCTCCCCTCAATCCAATCTGCTGCCAAGACTTACCGATTTTACCTTTGCAACATCTCTCCAATATGTCCCTTTCTCTCTTCTGACCTTGCCACTACCCTGCTGCTGTCATCACCTGGGACCTAAATTACTGTAATAGCCTGCTGGTGGATCTGCTTGACTCAAGTCTTTATCCTCTCTAAATGATCTCCGTTCTACCACTAAAGTTATTTTCCTAAAAGAGTAGGTCTGATCATGTTACTCCCATACTTAATAAACTTTAGTGACTCCCTCTTGCCTCCAGGATCAAATGAAAAAAAAAAATACTCCATTTGGCATTCAAAGTCCTTCATAATCTAGTTCCCTGCTCCCTTTCCAGGCTTCTTATACCTTACTTCCCTACATGCACTATTCCAAGTGACACTGGCTTCCTGCCTGTTCCACAAAAAAGACACTCCATCTCTCTGCTCCAGGCATTTTTCCTGGCTGTCCTATATAGCTGAAATAGTCTCCCTCTCCACTCCATCTACTGACCTCCCTAGCTTCCTTAAAGTCTCAACTAAAATTGTGTACTACAAGAAGCTTTCCTCAACTTCTTTTACTTTCTGTGTCTTCTCTTTGTTAATTATTTCCTATTTATCCTGTCTATGGCTCGTCAATAGCTTGCTTTGAAAATATTTATTTACATGTTCTCTCATTATATTGTAAGCTCCTTGAGTACAGGGACTGTCTTTTGCTTCTTTTTGTATCCTTAGTGGTTACCGCAGTGCCTGGCACATAGTAGGAACTTAATAAATGTTTACTGATTGGTTGCTATCAGGCTAATTATCACTGACCACAGAAAATATAAAGAAAACTACAATTCATAAATGAATAGAGTATTGCTATCCATATTGAATGAATTTTCAGAAAATTATTTATGTAGTGGAAATTTGTTATAAGAAAACATTATTCCACTGATTTTTCTAAATTCAAGGATGGATTCTGGCAAGAAAAAAAAAAACACAACCTGGTCCCAAAGTAATAAAAATGTTATTTAAAAATTCACTGCACATTCTATGCATATTTAGTTCTTTTTCACAATTCCTTCAAGAAATTCTAATTGAGTGTCAATTACTGAATAAGAACAAGTTATGGATTAAATTTGAAATGAATTAGCAGTGTACCTTTATCAACACAGATCCCATTAATACAAACAGAAGCCAGTAAAACATCCTTTATTACAAGAATTCATAGGGGTCACTGATCTCTAAAAGCACCATAATAATCCTGATTAGCAAAGGAAAGTGTGAAAATATTCCATGGATAAGATGCCCCAATATCATCACCAAGTACCTCTCTGCCTCTCACAAATGAAGGAACTTTCCTGCTAATACCGATGTTAATAATGAGAAGCATGCTAAGTGAAGTCACAACTTAATTCTTTTATTTTAGCAGTAACTTGGGGTTTCACACCTAGAAACTGGGTTCTTCTGGCATATTCCCCACCCAGCTCCCAGCTGAGATTAAATGTCCAAAAAATGCAGCTTCTCTTTTTTCTCTGACATAGTACAGTATGTTTCACTCCTTTGTACAAAGACCCAATTATAGTAATTATGTGAAAATTTCCCTTTAGAGTCTACATAGAAAAAGAATAGCTAGTTTGTGAGGAATACAAGATAGCAGTAGAGAGACAAAACACTTTAACCACTTCCTTATATTTTTTAAATAGAAAAAACAAGAACACTTCAGACAGTTTCCCATATTTTTAAATAGGAAAAACAAAACAAAACCCAAAGTCTACCCTTTGGAAAACTTCACAAGGGTTTGCTTGCTTTAGAGACAAAAGAGTGAGAGAGAAGTTAAAAGAGTACATTGTAGAGGTCAAAAATCCTGGCTAGCCATGCTAGACTATAAAAAGAGGAACTAAGGCAAGCCAATTCTTGGGGACTGAAGGAAGGGAATGACGTAGCTCAAGGAGACAAGGAGATATCCTTGGGGTTACCTTGCTAAAAACCCTGGTTCAGGCACCACTATCTGCTAGGGGTGTACCTGTTCCCTCCTGCTGTATAGGGGAGAAGAGTGAAAGATGGAGGATTTTCCATTTCCACTGAATGTCTGGAGAATATATCTTCCTGACAACCCAAGCTAGAACTATGGCTGCATGTTCCTACTGGGCAGTAAAGATTACTTCAGGTGTATTTTTGGGTTAAATGGGTTTTGGTGGGCTGGTCTGGAAACCTGATTACCATAATATTGTTTCTATGGTGAAATTCAATGGTCCTTATAAGCAACTGACTCATACAACAGCTTCTGCAAAAATAAGGCTACCGATTTGGTAATCTCTGGAATTTCTGTCTTAAGGCCCCACCTCTAGCCTGGTCACTGCCACACTCAGACCATGTTTTCAGGAAAACCCAAACCATGTTGATTCTGGATAACTGCCTTGTTATACTCCCCTTTCCCTATAGATCTGGAACCACTAAACCTTGATCATATTAATTTCATCAGTATGCAATAGCTTTCTATCACCCCTAGGATCAAATACAACATGTTCCTATTTAGCATTCAAGGTTCTTCAAAACCTGGCCCACCAACTTTTCAAATCTTCTTACACCTTACATATTCTCCACATACTCTTTATTCTAACTGGGCTCCTCCTTATTCCCTAAACACCACTCTCCATTACTCTGTCCCCCATGCCCGAAATACTCTCCCTTTTCATCTCCTACTGCTGGCTTTCTTCAAATCCTAGCTAAAATCTCAAGATCAAGGAAGCCTATAAAGGTTGAAGGAGAAGAGGTTATGAAGGGTTTTGAATGTCAAATAGAACATTCTGCATTTGATCCTGGAAGCAATAGGCAGCCACTGGAGTCTATTGTGTAGAGGGCTGACATGATCAGACCTGAGCTTTAGTGGCTAAGTCGGGGATGATCAGAGTGGGGAGAGACTTGAGGCAGATCTACCAGCAAACTATTGTAGTAATCCAGGCATGAGGTGATGAGGGTCTGGAATAGTGATGGTGATGCCAGAGGAGAGAAATAATAATCAGTAGATGTTGTAGAGGTGAAATCAACAGGCCTCCTTGAGAACAGGAACTTTTGAGATGATGTAGGTCACATACTAGATTTTTTTAAGACTCAATTTTCCCATGAAATACTTATTGTTTTATGACATGACCTTACTTATAATCTTTCAGTCATCCTTCTTACTACTTAAAACAAACTGTTTGCCTTGACTACAGAAGTATCAAAGTAATTGCCTAAAGAGTTAACTGATTCTTTTGTTTCTGTTGTAAACATTACTTTAAGGTTTGTATAGCATTTTTTCATTAATTATTCCAAAAGTCACAGATGATTCTTGAGAAATCTGCAAAATGACTTGGAATGTCCCTACAAACCTATTCAGGAAAATAATCAGTTGTGTCACCACAAGCAGAATCAACATTTCTAGTTTTTTGTTTTAAATTTTTTTACCCTGGTTAATCAACAAAATATTTTTGGGAAAAAAGCTGAATACTTACCATCAAAACTAATACTTGCAACTTTGGTGTATTTACTTTCTGAAGCTTTTAACGTGACTGGCTTAAAGTTTACAGTTATAGCTTCATTTTGTGGTGTTGGTCGAATACTCTGCAAACAGAAACCAAAATTAATTAGCATTCTTTTGGGCTAATGGGTTTGGTCATTTTTGTAAGCTTTTCTCTAAAGACTAGTAAACTGGAGCAGGGAGAAAACTTGTAAAGAACAGCTCAAATGGTATAGTTTAAAAAAACAACACTTCAAATTACCTACCATTTAAACAACTTTCTAAAATGAAATTAATTTTTTTCTAAAAGGCATGACAAATTGGAGAGCACAAATCATTAATGAACCTTAAAGGTCAAATGATGATCTGAATAACTGCCTAAAAAAACATCATACAGGTAATTATTTTCCAAACCAATGCTTAATCCATTCTTAATAAAAAATAATTAATAGGAATAATGTTATTGGGCTCTTTCTTTTGAATGAAATAAACAACAGAAAATAATAGTAATAATTATGAAGCACAGGCATCATCATGTTTTATGCCACTTCATCACACAATTTTATACAGTGGAAAAAATCCTGGACAAAAAGTCAGAGAACTGGATTTGAATTGCAACTCTGCAGTCTCTAGTCAGTAATTTCACTTTTCTGGGCATTGGTTTGGTCTAGGTGATAAGGAACTCTCCTTCTAGTTATAATCTATTCATATCTATGAATTTCTTTAAAAATTCTTCCATGGCTAATGAGAGAAGGGGCCCAGAAGACAGAGTAGCAGGAAGCACCAGCCAGCTTACCTGCAAACCCCTCCAGACAGACCTAGAAAATGCACCAGACCAAATCCTGATCACTCCTCAAAGTGAGTCATGCTTTCAGCCTAAGTCAGTATAGAAGATAAAGAGTGAGGTCTGTAAATGCGGAAGGACAGATGTCTAGGAGTACGGCATGTATAGAGCCCTCCAGTACAGAGAGAGGCTGCAAACTAGGGCAAGATAAGATCCCAGACCCAAACCCGGGCATCTTGATGGCAAGCTGTGCTGCCCAATACCCAGCTCTGGGTCAGAGATCCAGTGCAGAATTGAGTATGAAATCTATGCTCAGGGGTGGTGTTCTGGGGTAAGGGGTAGTAGCAGACCTCAGACATTGTACTGAGGGAGAAACAAGCTCAGAAGCGAGTAGCAATGGTGTGGCTTGAACACAGCATCTCAGTTTCAATTTCTAATAGTCTAAAATTTGTAAAGGAATAATTAGGGCAGCACTCCCAGATCAAATGGAAACCTACAGTTCTGCCACTCTAAATCAATAGCTTTCCAAGTGATCGATAACAATGATTAAGTCTAGCCATGGTCTACTGCTGATCAGATGCAAACCCAGTTCAAGAACTTGTAGAGTTCAGACTCAAGAAGGACAGAGATCAAACTTGCAGGTCCCCATCCTGAACTGTCCCTGAGGTCCTTGAATAATACTATGCTCCACACAAGAAAGCAGCAATTGGAGCCACCCAGGAAGGAGGCTGGTAGAATGAACAAATAATACTGAATCCCACCACAGAAAGTTATTATGGTGACAGGGATGCTAAAGACAGAAACCCAGAAGAAAAGAATGACTAAAACATCTATAAGCAAAGGCTCAAAAAAAAAAAAACCAAAATACAACATGGGCACAAATCCAACTAGAATTCCTGAAAGAACTTTTAATGAGCTTACAAAAGAGATAATAAATGTTTTTATAAATGAAATAAGAGCACTAGAGGAAAAAGCTGAAAAAGAAATGAGAGCTATGGAACAAAGAATTGGAAAGGGAATTAATAGCATGGCATAAAAGATACAAAAACTTGCCTAAGCAACAAACTCCCTGAAAATTAGAATGGACCAAATAGGAGCCAACGACTCTAGGAGATAAGATAAAACGAACTCAAAATATTGAAACTACATAAGAAAATGTTAGGTTATCTCATAGGAAAACAAATGAGCTGGAAAAAAGATTGAGGAGAAAAATTTAAGAATTATTAGACTACTTGAATGACAAGATCCAAAGGAAAAAAAAAGTGCAGACATATTTCAAGACAATCATAGAAGAAAAGTGCCAAGAACTCTTAGAATCAAAGGGCAAAATGGAAATACAAAAAAACCATTGGTCATCTCCTGAAAAGAAAAACAACAACAAAGGAAAAATGAAAACTCCCAGCAATAAAAAAGCCCAATTCTAGCACTTCCATATCAAAAAAATATCAAAAGCAGGCCAGAAAAAAAGAATTCAAGTAATTTAGAGCTGCAGTTAGGATTAAACATGACTTGATATGTACCACTATAAAGAAGCTTGGAACATGAAATTCCAGAAGGTAAAGACTCAAAAAAACAACACCCAGAAAAACTGAACATAGTCCTACAGGGGAAAAAAACTGACCTTTAATGAAAAAGCACATTCCTTATGAGAAGATCAGAGCTAAGCAGAAAGTCTGATGTATAAACAAAGTAGTCAAGAGAAGCACAAAGAGATAAACATGAACAAGCAATCCTACAGGACTAAACAAAGCTAAAATATTTTTATTCTTATATGGAGAACAGGGTGTGTCTCCTCTCAGAACTCTATCATCCTCAGGACTCAGAGAGTTCAATTAGAATTTACAGGTTCCCGAAGTGGGCAATGCTGCCCCTTGGGGGCACTGGAATGATCCAAGGGAGCCACAGTGGCCTGTGTTGAAATTGTGGGGCATGGAATAAAAATAAGGAGGCAGTGAAAGGATGAGGAAAGAAGAGAAGATAAAGAAAGTTGTGAAAAACCATTGGCATGTTTCACCTGTTGTGTAACAGTTAAAACTGTAGTGATTACATATTTTCCAAATAAACACAAAGTGCAAGTTATAACCAATCAGTGGTGAAAGCCCACCCACAGGTCTTAATAAGCAAGTGTTGGCAGATGAGTGTGTCATATGTTGTTGGGAAGGCTAGCATGCACTGGCAGGAACATGTGCTTGTCATGACCTGTTTATGACGTGATACTATATGGTTACATGATACAATATTGCATCATCAGGATTTCAATGCAGGAAAAAAACCTACAAATTTACCATAAATTATTAAATTTAAGATGAATCATTTAAAAACATCTTTTATATTTCTTAAATGATGCAGATTAAAAAAAAACATTAAAGGGTTAAAGAAAGTAAATTTCCAGGGGGTACTGATTAATTTTTTTTTTTTTAAAGAGGGTGGTAAGCCTTATTGGGAACCTGTGAATTAGATGGACAATTTGTGTGAGGAAAGGAAAGAAAGGAAGAGTCTGATATAAATCCTAAATTTTAGATGAGCAACTTTTAAAAGATTCTGATAAATAAGAGACACACAGTTCCAACCAATAAGGAGATAATAATAGTCTAAGAACTCTACTGCAAGACTGTACATGGAATATTGTGTTCAGCTGTGGGCATACATTTTAGGAAGGGCAATGATAAGCTGGAAGGTATACAGAATGGTGAAGGACTTCAAGATTGCTTAAAGGAAAGGTTATGTTTGGTCTTGAGAAAAGAAGTCTTTAGAAAGCCAGGAGAGTTGTCTCCTAAGCATTTTCAGGGTTGTTGGAAGGGCTATTAAACCCTATTTTGTTTGTCTGCAGAGGAGAGATGTAGGAACAATAAGATGAAGTGGACTTAAAGAAATAATTTCTAATACTTGGGCTTATTCATAAACTGAATGGGCTGCCTCAAGTGGTAATGTTCTTCATTAGAGATCTGAAAGTCAGTGTGACCACCTGTCAAGTTAGGTATAATTAGGGCTATCTATAGTGCAGATGGTATTTACTTCTCAGTGCTGTTATGGAGGGTGTTTTTTAAGCTTTAGAGTGCAATATAAGTTCATTATTATTTTACTACAATAACGACTACTACTACCTACTACTGGTTCTTTTCCAGGTACGAATTTAATTACATGGCCTCTGAAGTTCCTTTTAACTTTGAAATTCTATAAAATGCCTGTTGGTAAGTTACCAACTTGTTCATAGAAAAAGGTTTAAATTCAACCAAATATTAAGTACCTACTATGTGCAAGGTACTGCACTAGGTGACAGGAATACATACACACACACGTAAATATAAATATGCACATATACATATATACGATATAGTAATTGTCCTCAGCTTATGCTCAATGGATTCATTCTATTATTATTTTTTATTAAAGCTATTGTATTTTACTGAAAAGAAAACTAAAACTTACTGTTATTGGTACATCTTTTGTTCCTGAATTTAGTAAATGAAGGTTTAAAACTTTTGGCATATCTATAAAAACAATGGGAAAAAAACACTGTATTTTAACAAGTATATGACAAACGCATGGTTGAGATATGTTGCAATTTTAACAAGGACCATATTAAGAAATATCAAGTGAATTATGTTTTAATAAAGCATATTTATATTTAAAAAATGAATCCTAAATTGTCCGCTTTTCCAAGATCACCTTTTATACATAAGGGCATCATATTCTACAAATGTTCTTAGTAGGATTATAGTAAAATGCTTAAGGTTAGTAATAGTGGAATTAACAGTAGCAATGGATCTATCCAAAAAAAATCAACCCTTCATTCATAAACTAAATTAAAATGTAAGAGGAATTATACTGGGCAATATGTACAACAAAGGAATACCCTGTAGATATGAACATTCTCTAAATCAAGAAGTTTCTTTTAAATTACTCTTTAGATATGGCTATCAAAATAGACAAGAATTAAGAGAAAAAGATTATTTTCTTCCTTCAGTCAAGAACTACATACAGCTTTGCGGCCTTTTTTTTCCCACTTAGAGAGCAAAGTTAATAACTGTACCTAACACAGAAGTGCTACATGGCAGTTAAAATGTCTTGTGACTAAAAACCCCACAACCCTAGCACCCTCCTACTCCCCGCCCCACTATCAATCGCTTGGAGTTCCTCAGAAGTTAAGAAAGTAAGATTCTGCTGCACGGTTCGTTAAAACATAGCGACATTAGAAATGCACGGCCGCAGCCACTCTGCATCGTACAGGGTTACACCGAATGGCACCCATGAAATAATGTGCTTTACCTTGTGTCCGCAGCGTACCAAAATCTAACATTTCAGTTGAGGAATAAATTCCAGGAGCTTGAGGAAAAAAAGATAATGATTATATTTATTTTGTAAAAGCAACATGTATTTAAAACCTAGACTGCAGTTTTTTACAAACCTGTGGTAACTTCAACTTCAACAGGAAGAATGATAAATTCTGTGCTGTCTGAAGCATTGGTTTTTATTCTGATGAAGGCTGTGTGATTGTCTGCTTCTCTAGATGAAAAACTGGCTCTCATCACTCCCTTTGTTTCATAGGGTGGGATTTCCTGATACAACAAACATAGAGTGATGTAAACATAAAACAGCAAAGTCCTAGAAAACATTGGTATTTCAAACGGATAATATTTAACATCAATATAAAGTCGAGACAAAGAAACTAAATGGTCTTTAAAGAGTATAATTAGTGGCAAAATAAAATCACAAGGTGATAACACATCTACAAAATAATTTTTTTTAGTATGTTAGCATTTAGGTATTTAAATTCAGATTTGGAGCTTTTAGTACAATAGAAACTTGAAACATTATAATAGTATATGAGCAGCATCTTGGGTGTGGGGGATGCAAAATAGATCTGGAGAGAAAAAGCACAAGGAAGGAGGGAAGGGAATGGGGGGACAGACAGAGAGGAGAAAGGGGAGGGAGGGTGGGAAGGAAGGAAGACAGAGACAAGAGACGATGCCAGAAACAGCAGCAGAGAAAGAGATGGACTTCTCTTCAAACAATAAAACTTAATCTGCATTTAACCTACTTTTTTCAATAAAGATCACTTTCAACAACAACTTTGAAGAGTTTAACACACAATAAAGTTCTTCAGCACTTTACTGAGGCTCTCAGCACACACCATTCTGTTACAGTTTGGTACAGTTCAGAGGTCTGCACCTGACTGGCCAATATATGCAGGATTCCTTGCCCAGTGTATTTATGCTTAAACTGGGGTTTCTGGTGCTTCTGTTCAAGCTGATTAGAACCCCTAACAGCTTCTACAAATAAAATTCTGCCCCTGGAAGTTCTGAATCAGGGGTCTGAAGAACTTTGAGGTACCCTTCAACTCTATGATCCAAAGTAAAAATCAGTCATATATTTTAGTTAGGTATTATTAGTCCTTAACTGACTTTCTAGATCTCTCTCACATTTAATAAGAGGAGGAAAAAAAATCAATACAGTTTAATCAGATAACACTTAGGAGTAAAGTATATTATTACTTACCCATAGTTTTCTAGTACCACCTTGTTGACCTGTTGGAAGCTCCAGGTGGAGATCACCACCACTTGAATACATTTCTACTACCTATGAGAAGAAATGAAATCTACATTAACATTCGCCTTTAGTAGAAGAGAAAAATTAAGTCTGATACACTAATTACCTTGATAGCAGACAGAAATTCAGTAAAAGATATGGACTGTTATTAAGTTAAAACTATCACAACTATGTAAAAAGCACTGTATTCTTGATATTCAAAGTATCATAATTTAAAAAGATAAGCCTAGAAACATGTACCCCAATGTTCTCAGAATCAGAATGAACAAAATTTATTCACCATGTAACTTCAATACTGATAAGTGTTAAGTATGTAAAAAGTATAAATCAATAAGAAATGAAATGCTTTAGTGGATCAGAAATATTGTTCCTGGATATAGCTTTATTTTTGTCATTTTTCATTTTATTTTCACTTCCAAGTTCTTTTTTTCCTCTCCCCACCTCCCCGCTCATTTAGAAAGCAAGAAAAAAAAGAACCTATTACAAATATGTATACTCATGCAAAAAAAATTTCCTCACGAGCCATATTTCAGAAAAAGAAGGAAAAAAGGAAACTATGCTCCAATCAGCATTTTAAGCCTATAAGTTCTTTGTATCAATGTGGACAGAATGTTTCATCAGGAGTTGGAATTGTGACTGGTCTTTGCATTGCTCAGAGTTACTAAGTCTTTCAAAGCTGATTATTTTTATAATCATTATAATCATATAATTATTTTATTTTTTACATTTTTGTAATATTTATATTATCTCTATTATTGAACAAATTATTCTTCTGGTGTTGATCACTTCACTCTGTGTTATTTCCCATAAATCTTCCCAGGTTTTTCTGAAACCACTCCTTCATCACTTTTTTACAGCACAATAGTATTTCATCGTATTCATACACAATAACTTGTTCAGCCATAACCCAACTGATAGGCATTTCTTCAGTGAGAGAGTGAGTGAGAGAGAGAGAGACAGACATAGACGTAGAAGAGAGACAGATGGAGAGAGACAGCAAGAGAATGAGTATTCTGTTTTTAATTTTTTTATACACAGGAATCGTTTCCCTCTTTCTTTGCTCTCTTTGGGTTATTGATCTAGTAGTGGTATCATTGGATCAAAAAATATGTATAGTTTAATAGATTTTTGGGAATAGTTCCAAATTACTTTCCAGAATGGTGAGATTTGTTGACAATTCCATCAACAGTACATTAGAATGCCTTTTTACCCACATTCCTGTCAGCATTAATCATTTTCCTTTTTTTGTCATCTTAGCCAATCTGATGGGTATGAGATGGTACTTCAGAGTTATTTTAATTTGCATTTCTCTAATTAGTAATGATTTAGGCATTTTTTATATGGTTATTAATGACTTGGATTTTTTCCTTTGAAAAATGGCAATTGATATCTTTGATTCGTTATTAAATTTGACTCAGTTTGCAATATATTTTAAAAACAAGACCTTGGATCAGAGAAAAATGCTCCTCTCCTACTCTCCTGCTTGATTTTTGTGATACACTGCTGCAATTTCCTTCCTGAATTTTTGTTTTTGCATTGATATTCATTAGGAAATTTGGTCTGTAGTCTTCTTTTTCTGTTTTGATTTTCGCTGGTTTAGGTAAAAAAGAATATATTTGTTTCATAGGAGGAATTTAATAGAACTTCTTCGTTAGCTATTTTTAAAAAGCTTAAACTTTAAAAAGTTTAAAGTTTAAAAAATTATATTGCAATTAATTATTCTTAAAGGTCTGGTAGAATTCCCTTATAAATCCATCTGATCCTGGGGCTTCTTTCTTACAGAGTTCATTGATGGCTTGCTCAATTAAATTTTCTATGATAGGACTACTTACATATTTTATTTCTTGTTTTGTTAATATGGGTAATTTATATTTTTTGAAAATATTCATCCATCTCATTCCGATAGTCAGTTTTGTTGGTATACAGCTGGGCAAAATAGCTCCTAATAATTACCTTTATTTCATCTTCATTGGGTGTGAATTCACCCCATTTTTGAGGCTAGTAATTTGGTTTTCTTTTGGTTTCCATTTGCTGCCCTTTCAGCGTCATCTATAAAAGTTCTCCAGATAATTTAGCCTGACTTGGGTCCCATGTCAAACTTTCTGTAGGATTGTTTTCCCTTCAGTTCTCCTTTTCTGTGTTTTGTGAAGCAGTATTGTTTGCAATCATGTTGTCTTATCTTAATCTTATCCAATTCTTGGATAGAATTTTACAAATGAGATTTATGTTAAATTGTGCTGCCATGTTTCTTTGGTTAAGGAAATTAAATGTTTACTGACTGAAGTGATTTCTGGTCCTATTTGCTCTTATAATGGGGACAATTTTAAACCTGTTGAACTTACTCTAAAAAATGGTCAGGATAGCTTTACTTCAATTCATCTTCCATTTTTTGAGTCAACAGTAGTTTGCAGCTGCTGCTGTAATCATAAGCAATGTCTTTTCCTCCTCTTTTCCCCCCCTTTGGGGACGTGACAAAGTAGTGATGAGGAACTTCAATTATCCGGACATCTACAATAGATGCTCTCTCCCTTCCAAAAGCAGAACCTCTGACAGCTTTTGGATTTGTCTCAGTGATCATTTCATCCTTCTGAAAAGTAGAGGAACCAATATTTCTTTCTCTAATAGAGAGAAAGAACTTGTTGCTTTGATGGGAATGAGAGGAACCTCAGGGGAAGGGGCTCCTCTCTCCTTAAGAATGTGATGCGTATCTCGGATTATTAGGAAAGCAGATTTCACAAAATGGTTCAGAGGAAGGCCAGGATCCTATAGAGTAAAATACTACAAGGGAAATGAGCCCAGAAACAATGCAAGATGCACAAGGATGAAATTCTAAAAGGAAAACTATGGGATTTGTCGGAAAATACCAATGTGAATGTAAAGAAGAGGGAGGCGCCTTACAGCTGATTATAAAAGATGACTATAAGAGCCTGATTCAATAAAGAAGTGTTAAGAATGCCAAAACTGAAAATGAACTGATGCTGGTGAGAATAAATAGGGAAGCCCAAAGACAATATGCTTTAGGTGGATGGGACAATTACATGTGACTGTAACAGAAGAGGGACAGCTGCTCAATTCTAACTGTTTCAATTTTCTCTGCCAAGAATGACCTTTTCACTAGAAATGACAAAATAAAAATGATAACTAGGGAGTTGATACTTGAGAAAGATGAGACAGTGAGAAAATATCCAGCTCCCACAGCACCTGGCTGAGATTAACTACATCCTCAGGTCTTAAAATAATTGGTGGATGTGATTTTTAAGACTGTCAGAGATATGTCAAAAATTCTGGAAACTGGAGAAATACCAGAAGACTGGAGAAGAGAAAAATGTCCTCACTTTCAAATAAAACTGTCCTAAACTATGGCCAGTGCACTTGACTCTGATTCCTAGAAAAATACTAGAACTGATCATTAAAGCTCAGTGTCCAAAAAGCCAACACAGTTTCATCAAGAGATGGAGATAAGATTAACCTAATCACCTTTCCTAACAAGAGCACAAAGATCCCAAATGGGGGGAATGTTAACGCTGTGGCTTTTTTAGACTTTAAAAGCAAAGTTTTGGATAAAGTATCTCATAATATTCTTGTGGAGAAGCTGGAGAGATATGGATTAGATGATAATGTAATCAGAAGAATCTATAACATGGATGTCTGGACTAAAAGAGTTGTTAATGGTTCAATACCAATGTGGCAAGATGTCTCTAGTGGAGTTCCTCAGGGATCTGTGTTCAGTCTAGTGCCATTTAACAATTTTATTAATGACTTGAATAAAAGTATACCAAATAGATGGTATGCATCAAATTTTCAAATGACCCAAAACTGAGGAGAATAAACACAGAGAGATGAAAGAGTCAGGATTCAAATGGATTTTGATAGGCTAGAGTATTAGATTGAAGAAGAAATTCAATAGGGATAAAAGTAAAGTCTAGCACTTGGATACAAAAACCATATTTGAAAACAGAATATGGAAGAAGTATACTGAGACATAAGCTTTCTGAAAAAGATCTGTAGGTTTAAGTGGACTATAAGCCTAATTTAAGTTTAGTAGTGTGATGTGGTGGCCAAAACAAGATAATGTAATCTTTAGGTCATGTTAAGAAAGCCATAACTTCCAAGAATAAGAAGATGACAGTAAGTCCCATTATACTTTGTCCTTGTCAGATTTCAAATGGAGTACTGTGTCTCATTTTGTGCCCTTTAGAGGAGTCATAATCCATGATATATGAGGATCAGTCAACAGAACTGGGCATGTTTAGCTGTTTAGCTTAGAAAAGAGGTAGTGGGGACATGATAGCTATCTTCATGTATTTGTAGGTTTTTCAAGCAGAATTTAGAAGAACACCTGCTAGGTATGTTACAGAGTGGGTTCTTTTTGTCTGTGGATTGAACTAGATGGATTAGACTGAGATCTCTTTCATTTCTGAAATTCTAAGCTTCTGTTAATTTTTAGCTTAATTCTAACTAGGTGGTAAATTGACTATGCAGAGGTATAATTATGAAATGATTCTGACTTTAGTAATAAGTCTTTTAAGATACTGTCAATTTCAATTTTTCTGCTATTATGTGGTGTTCATCATATCCAACACCTTCTAGCTTTCCTTGAATAAAGTATTCATGATATACAAGTATGAGGCTTCTAAGTAATACACAAACATTAAAAATATTATTTCTTATTGATAACACAAGAAGGAAAGCTACAACACAATGCATTATATTCCATAAACTTACCCTAACTTAAGTCACTGTATATCAAGCTATAAACTGGCAGGATACATTCTTTTGGGAAGTGGGGGGAAGAGAAAGGAGGAAATAAGAATTTATTAAGTACCTACTACTACGTTAGGCACTTTTTACCTTATTTGATCCTCACAACAGCCTGAGGTAGGTGCTATTATTATCCTCATTTTACAGTTGTGGAAACTGAAGCAGAAAGAGGTAAATGACTTGCACAGGATCATACAACTAGTAAGTGTCTGAGATCAGATTTGAATTCAGGTCTCCCTTATTCCAGGACTAGTGCTGTATCCACTATGCCAAATAGCTGCCTAGGTGAAACTGTACACAGAATTTATTTATTCTCTGCCACAGAAGCTGGCACATAAATGTCAAGTATTTTCATGGTATCCTTTTTGATTGTTTTTATAATAAGCACTGTAAGTGAAATGACTAAGAGTCCCATGAGATAAAATCTATTTCTTCTTTTGGGGGGCACAATGAAACCAACTTTGCTAACTCCTTCATTCACTTCTCCAAGGAGAATTTCTGACCAGTCCTTCCACTTGGCTAAAATTTCTTGGGTATTTTGATTTCATTAATAGTGATAATAACAAATATTCATTTTAGTTTGGTTCTTCTATTAGTGTGTCAATTTGTTGAATGTTGGACAAAAATCTCACAATTAGAATAGTAATGATACAAATTTTAGTGACTTTATAGAAAGTATAAAATTCAAGCGTCCCCAGGTTCTTGTTATTTAATCCACTGAAGTATAATGGTAAAGTCTAAACACAACAATTTATATCTTATTATGCACAATAGAAAGCCCCCTGGTTTTCAAGGAGACGCGGTCATTTCTGATCTGAAGGAAAATTACTTTGTCAGTAGTCCACAGGATGGACTAGAGGGTAGAAGCTTCCATGTAGCAGACTGTTACAATAATCCAGGATTAAGGTGGTGAGGGACCTGAGGATAAGCTCATAGCTATATGAGAGGGAAAAAAAGAGTTAAATGCCAAAGATATTGTGGAGCAAGCAGCAGCAAGATCTGATAAATGACTGGATCTGTGGGGTGAAGAAGAATAAGGAATTGAGGGTGATGCAGAGGTAGGTGACTGAGAGGATGGTGGTACCTTCACAGAAACACAGAATGGAATCAATTAAACATGCAGAGGGATTGGCCTTGGCAATGAGAAGGACTGCCTCTGTAAGACTAGGGGAGGAGAAAAGGGGTAATAAAATCAAGGAGGTCTGAGGTAGAGACAATGGAAAAAGTGTGAGTCTTAGATAAATGACCTCAATTTTCTCAATAAAAGAAAGAGACAAGGCCCTCAGGAGATATGGAAAATTTGAAGAGGGAAGGTTTAGAATAGCTTTAGTGGGGAGAGATATGGAATCAATTGGGCAGGAATAAAATGATTGCTGTACTGCAGTGAGGCCCCAGTTAAAAGTGGCCCTAGAACAAAGCTAATTTTGTAACTAATGCTGCAGAGATGAGTAAATAAAATGAAATTATCAACCAGCATAAACAACATTATTGAGCTCTAGAAAAGACCTATACAACATACAGCTCACAGGCCACTTGGGGCCTGCCAAAGCAGCCTGGGTTAGGTATGTTGGGCATGCCTGTTTTACATCCTCTACATTTTTCATGGCTGCCCAAAATCTTTTCATGACTTGTGGGCTGAATGTTGCGCAGGCCTGCGTTAGGAACCCCCTCCCCCCATTCCCCAAAATAAGTAGTATATAACTCTGAAACAACTGCAGGCAGTGACTCAATGGATAAAAAATGGATTTTCCACTAAGATTTTATCAACAAGTAGAAGAAATAAAGCAAGAGATATATAAGCTCTGGAGGAAGGTACTGGAAGGAGACTAAACAGCTTAGAAGTGAAGGTAAGTGAAGGTAATAAACCTTAGTAATGTAACAGACTCTGAAAATAAAAACAGAAGGACAGAAACCAGTGACTACATGAGAGCAAAAAATATTAGAAAATGAAAAGGCTAAAAATAAAATATGTGATATCAAAATCAAATACCTGGAAAACAGGTTAGGGTTAGATAATTTAAGAATCACTGGACTCCATGAAAACCATGATAAAAAAAAAAGCTTAGACATTATATTTCAAATAAATCAAAAAACTGCCAAGATCCATTAGAACTAAGGGGTAAAATGAGGATAGAAAGTATCCATTAATCAATTCCTAAAGGAAAGCCCCATAGGAAAAGTCCCAGAAAAATTATATTCCAAACCCAGAGCTTACATATCAACTAAATATTGCTGAAAATATACAGAAAGAAGCAGTTCAAACATCAATGAACCACAGTTAGGATTACATAAGATATGGAATCTCTATGAAAATTGAAAGGAGATCTTGGAATACAGTATTTCAAAATGCAAAAGATAAAAATGTACAACTAAGATTAGCTTATTCTGAAAAGTTTAAGTATAATCCAACAGAGAAAAGAGTAGGCTTTTGATGGAATGAGTACATTCAAGCATTTCTGATGAAAAGATTAGAACTGAGAAAGACCTCAGAAATGCAAACACAAGACTCAAAACCTAAAAAGGTAAATTTACTTGATCAATTTAAAGGTGCTAAATGATGATAAGGAAAAAAAACAAACAAAAAAAACCAACCCCAAACAAGAAATGTCCCTTTAAAACTCTAATTCCTTCAAAGAGTATGAAAAAGTTAAATAACAAAACAGAGGTGGGTATAACAACAGACTGGTTCTGTTCTTAGGGTTTTAAGAAAGGAAAGAAAAGGGAAGGTAAAAGGAATGTCAGTATAGAAAAGAAGGAATGAGGTGGTGGAACTTACTCTTTCTTATAATGAGGTTATTTTAATTCAAATTTTAATTTAACTCAACATTTTAATTCAAATAACTTTGAAAGAGTTAAGAACTCTGATCAATTCAATGACCAATCATGTCTCCAGAGGACAGGTGATGAAGCATGTTATCTACATTCTGATGGAAGGTTGAGGAACTCAAGGTACAGAAAGTGGCAAACATCTTTTTGAAAAGGGCCATTATGTGGATTCTATTTGCTTGACTATACTTATTGATTACAAGGGATTCCACCCCTCTTCCGTTCTCTAGATTTCAATTGAGAGAGAAGTTTGGTGAATAGGGTAGTTAGCAATAATACTGCTAAGAAAAAAAGGCAAGGGAACAAAAAGAAAATCAGAAGGAAGCACAGGTAAGTAGAATAATTTTGAAAACAACATGTGGAATTGCTATATACTTTTTTTTTAAAAGCAAGAATATGAAACGGAGAGTCTCAGTTTCTATATAATCCTCTCTTGGTGTTCTGCTGTGTGCAGGCAGATCTGCTATCAATTGTTTTGAAAAGGCAAATTTGTTCCAACTTGACTGATATATTAGGGAACAGTCTGAACAAATTCAAATTTTGTTTGATTATATGCAATTTTGTTTGAGATAACACAGAATAGATAGCACAGAAAACAGCATTACTTCATAACAAATGATTATAAGCTATAACCCTCTGATGCCTGCTTCCACAAGCAAACTTCAGGTCTTGTTCCTGTTAAAGTGCCCTGTTTATTGTGTCTCTCCTGGCATAGGAGCTGTAGGTGGTTGAGGGCTAGTCTGACCCTCCCACAGGCCCCTATCTTCCACCAAAGCTCCAGAAGTTCAAAGTTCAGTTGACCAACCAAGCCCCAAGTCATTAGACTTTGACAGGCCAGGCTCTGTGGGAACTAGGGTGCAGGCTAAGCAGCAACCTGAGGTCAAGGGCACTGTCACCATTTACAGTAGTGTTAATATATTTCTTAATCATATAACATGTATAATACTATGTTACCATTTTTATTAGGTTCCTTTTTTTCTTTGTCATTGCTGATGTTCCTAAGGGTTGTGTCCCTAGCCTGTGACTTCCATTGTGTTATTTTACCTAATGGAACGATTTTTAGGAATGTGTATGTCAAATGATAGCAGAACTGACTATATGTGGAAATGCTCTTTTCTGGTGTTTAAGTTTTGGGAAAAAATTAAATAAAAAAAGAAAATGAAGGGAAATAAAGGCAAAATAGCAACATGAATGTTTTGAGCAAGTTTACAGAGGAGTCTATTGAAACTGGGACAACAATACATTACTGATTTTGATTTCTGCTATTTATGTTTTTGCTATTTCTGCTAAGTATGCAGATTAAAAATAATTCTTTTTTGCTTATATTTTCTTAAATTTGGGGGAATGTAAAACTGACCACAGTGTAGCATGATGTTGTTGCATCAAGCTGAAAATGTCTTACAGATAAATATTTTAAATTTTGATTTTATAAGGGCACCAGTCATCCTTTTCCATATCCTTTATACCATATGCTTTTGGAAAGTTTACTTTAAATCCACTAGATTAAACTTAACTCTTGCATAAAATATTAGTATAACTTGTACACTAAGTGAACAGTACCAAGGTAAATGAAAAGGAGAAGCATATTAGAATTTTAAGAAAATTACCTTGCCTTAGATGACATTTTGATAAGTAATGTGTTTGAGAAAAAAAAACCCCAAATGGCAGCTGGTATAACCAAGTAAGGTGATACTATTTATATATGCATATACATGTATGTATAAATATACATAAATAATGTACACATGTATGGTTGTATATATACACATATACAAACAGACAAGAGTACTGCAGATGCTTCCTTTTCATTATAGAGCTGGAATCAAGATCTGTGGTCAGAAGAATATATTTCATTGTTGCTGATTTTCCCTAACAGTGGGACAGTGGCAGTGGTAGGAAAGAGGAAAGAACATGAGCTCAGATATATGTAATATCACTCCTCCACTGCAGTGTGCAGCAGCTTATGCTGCATATTTTGGCAAAAGGGAACAACAAATCTTTCCCTCTGACTGCGGGCCTTTCTGAAAATAGCTGAGGGAAAAAATAACAGTTGTATGTAGGTGGAGTTTCTCTGAAGATCTGTTACAGAAGTTAGCCAGAACAAGAAGGATATTCTATTACCTAAGGAGGCAAAATGACATCAATTTATCATTAGGAATGACAGAAGAAGAAAAGATTTATCATATCTTCCTTGATTCGTTTATGTATTGTAAAAGATGTTGGCTACAATCATACTCTTCTTTGACAAGTGATGTTTATTTAATTAATGGAATTAAACTTCTTATTAAGTGCCTACTATGGGCTAGTCACTGTAGCATCCTCTGTCAGAATCTTCCTGTCAGTGTTGGGCAAGTTGGGAAAATCCTCCACAATTGATAACATGGAAAGCAATTCCTGTTTATTCGAGGTTATTCTTCATTATTCGTGGACTGAATATCTGATGTACCTTGTATTTTCCTTATTTCCTTTCTGACCATTTTGCTGCTTAGTATTACCTCTAGTACAGGGTTCTGTGTGGAGAAACAATATTTTAGCTCCAAAAACTGGTGGGTCAGATAATACTTATTATATAAGCAACCACATGTGGGAGGCTGTGAGCCTTGGCCCCACCAGATTAAACTGTAGGTTTTCCAAGACACTCAGAATTAAATCTCTAGATTTTAGTCAAACAGCTTTGCATATATATTGGGTCCTTGGAACTTATTCTAAGAGTTATCGATGTGCTGCTCTGCTTTGGTTAAAGAATTTCTGAAGTATCAATAGGAAGTACCAGTAAATCTCATGTTCATAGAGTACACAAAATGGAAGGCTAAAAGTATAGATGATAATGACCACAATAGTGTAAAAGTTAAAGGCTGTAGGACTGGTGTTTCACATGCGCTGAACTGGGGAAAGGGGTTACATTTAGTAAGGGAAATGGCTGGAGATAGTGGCAACTCCTGGACACGTCTGTTCTAGCACTGACTGAAGGAAAATGTAGTATACATTTTTCCACTGGCTATCCTTTTACTTCTAAGCACCAGTGAAAGATTACTGAAATAAGAAACTGGAATTATAACTTAATTACCAAAAACATACCCACAGCATCACAGTATCTTAGTCCTTTTCCCGTTTCCATTTGACTCCATTATCAGAGATGATTTGCTTACATTTATATTGGGATAGCAACAACTTCAGACATTAGCTTAGAAAGGAAGAAATCTTGTACGGTGAGAAACAGACCACTGTGAAACTATTTAAAGTATTTTACACTGCAGATCCCAGCAGTTTTAAAGTTGTTTCAGAAGTAAATTTAGGCCAAAGAGAGATCTACAAAAGCATTCTCCTTTCTTTTAATACATTTATAATGAAACATCTGGGCTGAGGAGAAGACACCAAATCCAAAGAAGATGAAAAGCAGTATTTTCAATACAAATAAATGCAGTCTTTAAAATACTACATTATCCCACTCCCCAATCTAGAAGTAACTCAGTTTTGGAGCAATTTCCTTAATCCTTCAGTAACTGAGTTTTCAAGTAATTTCTTTTATTTCTTTCTTCAGCAAGATCACATAAGTTATCAAGATGCACTTACCTGTAAAGGTTCACTGTGAGGATTGTGTATATTGATTATAGGCGAAAAACTGCTATTTACAGGAACTCTGGCCCCAATAAAGGGGCGCAATCTATATGGGTTTGGAACACCAACACCAAATACCTGTTTCAAAGGAGAAAAATAAAAGATGTATTTAAGCTGTGTCTCTATTACCTTAATTTACCTAAAACTGAGACTGAGAAGCAAACAGCATTATGGAGCGGAATAGAGAGCTAGTCTCTGAGTTCAAAAGACCGAGGCTCACACCCCTTTTCCAACACATATTATTTGTGTGACCCTATTGATCACTCTTTAATCACATATATATGATGTAGCAAACACATTTTCTGTATAATTATTTTTATTATATGGTTATTAAGAATTAAAAATACACTACCACATATGCACACAGTTGTTTACATATTGTCTCCCACCACCCACCTTAGAATGTGAACTTCTTGAGGGCAGGGATCTTATTTTTGCCTTTCTTTGGATTTCCAACCCTTAGCACAGTATATGGCACACAGTAAGGACTCAATAAATGCTGGCTGATGACTGACAGACACCAGGAGTTAATGGTATTGAAGTCAGAAAAATGAAACAAAAGGTGATTATCTCCAAACCCTTTTCACTTTCCCTTTGTTCAATTTCTAAGGTGTTTTCTAGAGTAAAGCAATTTATAACTAAATAGCTAGCCCAGTCCTAGGTGATGCTGTGGTCAGTCGCTACCTAGTCACTTACTAGAAAACAACCAGACAACTGTTCCTTAAGTTAAACTGAATCCATGTGGTTTTTGGTTTTGCTGTTCATAAGACAGACAAGCTCTTTCTTTAGTTTGTTCTCTATTAAACAAATATCTTAATGCCTACTATGCACGTAGCACTATGCTAAATGTTGACATATATGGTAGAATTAATGGAAGAAGTAACAGAATAAATCAATATACCAAAAAGTCTTGACTAAGCTCACACCACACTAGCCCACCATTGTGATTGTTTTATAAGCATACTTTGTTTTATCGTATTTCACAGATACTGTGTTTTTTTTTATGGATTGAAAGTTTGTGGTAATACTATTGGGTAAGTCTATCGGTGCCATTTTTCCAACAGCATATGCTCACATCATGTCTCTGTGTTACATTTTGGTCATTCTCACAATGTTTCAAACTTTTTCATTATAATATCTGTTATGGTGATCTGTGATCTTTGATGTTATCATTCTAATTATTTTAGAGCATCATGAACTAAGCCCATATAAGATGACGAACCTAATCAGTAAACGTTGTGTGTGTTCTGACTACTCCACCAACTGGCCATTTTCATTTCCTTGTTCTCTGTTTTTCTCTCCTTGGGCCTCCCCCATTCCCTAAGCCACAATAATGAAATTAGGGAAATTAATAATCCTACAATGTCCATTAACTGTTCAAGTGAAATGAAGAGTCAATCAATGAGGCAAACTTCATTGCTCTCTTATTTTACAAAACTGCCACAGCTACCCCAACCTTCATCAACCAACACCCTGATCAGTCAGCAGCCATCAACACAGAAGCAAGATTCTCCACCAGCAAAAAAATTTTGACTTGCTAAAGGTTCAGGTGATTTTTTTTTTGAAGTCTGATATGGACTTATTAGGAAATTTCTTAGTCATAGCAGAAAGCTGTACACAGAACAACTCAAAAATGTTTGGTTTCTAAAAAGCACTGAGGATGATGCTATAAAGAAAATGCTTTTTAGTATTTTTTAAATGATAAAGTACTTTTAAATTAAGGCATATACATTGTTTTTTAAGACATAATGTTATCACACACTTAATAAACTACAGTATAATGCAAATGTAACTTTTATATTCATTGGGAAACCAAAAAATTCACGTGACTCACTTTATTGTGATATTTGCTTTATTGTGGCAGTCTGATACTAGATCTGCTGTATCTCTGAGGCATGCTTGTATGCTCTTTTATAATATTAAATTTGAAACAGGAGACCTATCCTAAAAAATTTAAATGGAATTTTCCATCCCTAAAGTAAAACTGATTAGTATAATATAAGTTTTCATAAAGACAATGAGTATGAAGCAGAAAATATGAAAAATCTGCCACATATTTTGGGCACCCAAATTAAATATAAAAATTAATAATCAAGAAATTAAGAGCTTGGCTGGCCTTAAAGCCAACTGCTACAAACCTGAAAGAACAAGAGAAGGATCTATAAATTAAGGTTTTTATTTGTTTTAAAAAAGATAAACCATAAGTATCTTTCAAAAGTCCTTGCTAATATATTATCAAAGATTTAAAAATTTTTATTCATCTCTTTAGTTTTTTACGTTACTTTGGCTTCCAAATCTATTACTCACTCTTACTCTACCCAGAGAATTACCCATTGTAACAAAAAAAAAAAAAATAAAAGAGAAAAAAGCTTTGCAAAACTGCCATATCAATTATCTGAAAGTTAAGTGTAATGTTTCAAATCTATAATCTCTCAGTTCTGTAAAGAGGGAGAGAAGTATACTTATTTTCTCATTCTTTCAATTTTGGTTCACTTTAGTTGTTCTTTCAAGTTTGCAAGGTTATGAACAAATATATACATATATGTTATATGTACATATAACATATATGTTCCTCTGATTTTTTTTACTTATTCTTTTCTAAATCACATTCACCATTTCCTACATTGTGGTAATAATTCCTTTTCTATAATATACAACTACTGAGAAATTAACTAATGAATGGACATTAACTTTGATTTCTGCTCTCTGAACTCTGAAAAAGTATGACTTGTATAAAAATTAAGTTCTTAATTTCTCTCTTTTAAAAAAGTTTGTTAATGGAAATTTTCAGAAATATAAGTTTCCCTCTGAAGACTACGTCAGCTGCATTACAAAAATTTTGGCAAAGCAAGTCACAACTATAATTACCATTCACATAACTTATTGTTTCTATAATTTTTTTTGACCTATTCACTGTTGAGCATGTCAACAATTGTCATCCAGATCTACAGCTTTTCCCTTGACTTCCCTTTGTTAATTAAAAGTTTTATTGTACTTTGGTCTGACTGTTTAACACTCCTACTTTATCATTTCTTTATCGCTTCTCCGTGCAGATTGTGTACTGTTAAAAGGTAGCATGTCAGACTGAGAAATAGTTATAGTCTTTAATATTACCTTGCAAGGCCACTGTAAGTCTTTCAGATCCAAATTCTACAACTCTTTATTTAGTTTAATATATTTCTCTTTATCTTTGTTAGATTTGTTCAACTCTGGAGGGACATTAAAATGATCTATACTTATGTTAAAAATTGTGGTTTTTGAAATTTAGTTGGTTCTTTCTTTATGACTTTATAGTTACTATCCCATTCTGTGTTATGCTTAGCATTTGATATTGATTCATTATCTATGGTTCCCTTAAGCTTAATCTAATTTTCATTATTTCATCATTTAATTTCTTTCTATTTTGAATTTGCATTTTGGCTTTGTCTTCAATTTCTGTTTTTTTTTTTAAATTCACCTGAACAGTAAATGTTGCTCTTATCTCATTTTCATTTTTTTTAAATCAAAAGAATTTTAAATTCAATTTTATTTTATGTCCATATTCCATCTCCCTCCTCACCCACTGAGAAGTCAAGAAAAATAGAACCTGTTATGATTAAAAAAAAATTATTCATTAACCAGGCTCCAAGAAAGAAAAAAGCAAGAAAAATAAAAAAAATACTTCAATTTGCACCCAAAGTCCATTAATTCTGTCTTTGGAGGTGAGAACTCCAGGAGACACACACACACACAAGAAGTGAATGAACCCCTTTTTTATCATGAGCCCTTTGAAATTGTGGTTGATCACCATGTTGATGTACACTACATACTGTTCTCCTTCTTCTGCTCACTTCACTTTGCATCACTTCATGAATCTTCCCATCCAAAACCACCTCATTCCTCATTTCTTACAGCACAGTAGTATTCCATCACATCCATATATTTTAAGGCCCCAATTGATGAGTCCCTTTCCCCAATATCCTTTCCAGAACGTTATTTTCCCTTTTTGTCTTCTTAGCTAGTCTTATAGTTATTGGGTGGTTGTTTTAATTTGCATTTCTCTAATTATTAGTGATTTAGAGCAATTTTCTCCCTATATGGCTATTGATACCTTAGGTTTCTTCCTCTGAAAAATGTCAAATCATATCCTTTGACCATTTATCAGTTGAGTGGTGGCACGATTGTTATAAATTTCACCTAGTTCCCTATATATTTGAGAAGTGAGAGCTCTATCAGTAAAACTTGCTGCAAAAACTTTCCCCCATTCGAACTTTCCTGTTTTTCTTCTAATTTTGGCTGCAATGGTTTTGTTTGTACAAAAACTTTTACTTTTGTATAATCAATATTATCCATTTTATTTCCTATGAACCTCTTTCTATGTTTTTGGCCATTACTATTAGCCTATATGACCTTTTACGTCTACATCAAATATCCGTTTATGTCTAAATCAAATCAAATATTTATCTTTGTATACAGTGTGAGAAGTAGTTCTATACCTAGCCTCTCCCAGGATTCTTTTCAGTTTTCCCAACAGTTATTATCAAATACTGAGTCTTTGCCCCAACAACTAAGCTCTTTGGGTTTATCCAACATCAGGTTAATGTACTTACGTGTTTCTGAATATTGTATAGCTAATTTCTTCCACTGCCTAACCTCTTTCTTACCCAGTACCAAACTGTTTTGATGATTATAGCTTTGTAGTACAGTCTGAGATATGGTATTACCTGACCCTCTTACTTCCCTTTGCCCCCCTGCTTGACTCCCTTAATATTCTTGATTTTTTTGTTCCTCTAGATGAATTTTGTTATGATTTTTTAATGAAATATTTTTATAAAGTAACTATGTGCTAGCTTGGTATGTCACTGAATAAGTAAATT
Source organism: Notamacropus eugenii (assembly GCF_028372415.1). Taxonomy (NCBI): domain Eukaryota; kingdom Metazoa; phylum Chordata; class Mammalia; order Diprotodontia; family Macropodidae; genus Notamacropus; species Notamacropus eugenii. Next base: position 405,595,982 of record NC_092876.1, on the reverse strand, counting down.
AATGTAGGTGGTGTTGTTATTTTTATTACATTGGCTGAGTCTACCTGTGAGCTATTAATATTTCTCCAGTTATTTAGAGTTGTCTTTATTTATGTGAAGTGCTTTGTAACTGGGTTCATTCACTTCTTGTGTATATCTCTGCAAGTAGACACTCAAATATTTTCTATCATGATTTTAAATGGAATTTCTCTGTCTCTTCCTACTTGGTTTTATTGATAACATACAGAAATGCTGAATATTTGCATGGGTTTATTTTATATTCTGAAACTTTCCTAGAGTTGTTAGTTGTTTCAATTAATTTTTTCAATTGACCCTCCATAAGACACCCATTACTACTCCCAAAATTATTTAAGAGGTGCACTGGGATCTCTTTGTGTCCCTTTGATTACTTTTTCTTTTCTTGGCACTGGAATGTTCCCAAGAATGCTGCTGCTTCTACCACGGTGGGGTACTCTTGAGTAGTCCTCATCTCGGTGTCCTTAGACTTATTTACCTTCTTAAACTGCCCTGAGCTGTAAAAATGACTCACTGTGACTTTTCCTTGGATTTTTTTAAAATCAGAATTCCATCTGATACCTTTTCTTGGTTAGTGCATAAGTGGGAGAGTTACATAAAAATTCTGATTCTCACTGACATCTTGACTCTACCCCTCCTCATTTTCATTTTATTAAGTGCTTTTATTTTTAAATTCTCTCTAGGACCATCAATTTTATTTTTTCTTTCCTTTACTTGGAGCAAATCTTTATTATGTATTGCTTGCTTTTCCTTTTAAGTATTTTTTTAATCATGATGTTATATTCAAAGTTATCTTTTTTTCATGAGTGATTCCTTTTGGTCTTCTTTATGTTCTCTTCTGTGCATTCAAAAACACGTTCCAATGACCTTTCTTTCATACTCCAATTTTTTTTAAGGTAAACATTACCCTAAGTATCTCTCTCTCTTACCACTCCACTCCCTTTCCAACTGAGAAAAAATTAAAAGAAAACCTTTGTGACAAATGTGCAAAATCAAGCAAAACAAATTTCCACAGTGGCCTTGACCAAAAAAGGCAGTCATTGTTTTGAAATGGGTTTCCTGTATAGACCAGATTTTTGGGTTTTCTTAACTCAGCCTGTCCCTTATTTTAGTTTATTTGATATTTTAGTGCATTCACATTTGACAATATCATTAGGCCTGTGTTTTCATCCATTTGTTTATTTTCCAATGATTTTAAATGTTATTTATGAGAAATAAAAGTTATATATTTTTTGAAGAAATATCTATCAAAGAAAGGTATCTTACCACTTTCAAATCTTAAAATAATTCATCTGAATAAGTATAAGTAAGAGTTATGAGTTTGGAAGATTTTCTGGAAAACAAATATGAAAATTTTTTTATCTGATTGTTCTTACCTGGTACGTAAATACCCCATGATTAGATGTGTTAATAAATAAAGTGTTTTCTACATTTCCCACTACTCTGGCAAGAAAAACTACATCAAATGATGTATTTCCTCCTGGAAGAATTTTCTGGAAAAAAAAAACACAACAACAATAAAATGAAGCCAAATCATGGGAGGAAATTACTAAAACACAGTTACTTACTTATGAAAAGACTATATAAATATAGTTTATAGTCTAAGTTTTCTAAAATGTGATACTTCTCCTTTGTCTTCTCTTTTTCTAGAAGACTTCTTATTTGACTACCCAGGTCCAGAGTTCATCTCTTCCTGTTTCCAGGAATGAGGTGGGACCAAAGGATCTTGGTCTTTTCCCCTCCTTTTAGCATGTAAGCACTGGACCATCACCCATCTTTTATGAAGTACTAAAACCTGCTTATTTTAAATCCCTCTTCTTTTGCCCTTGTCTACACTGTTTAGAATCGCCCAGTGTTGGAGTTCTTTGGTACACAATCTGTTTCCTTCTGGTTTGCTGTAAGATGTTCTTTTTGTTTACGGGACTCTGGAACTTGGTGATCACAGTTTTCAAGCAGTCAAAATTGGGAAACTTGGACTTTTCCTCTAGTGAAGTATTGGGGGGATTAAAGTGTACTTATCCTATGATTCTAATACTTTCAAACAATTTTCTTTCATGATTCCTTGAAAATAGTTTTCAGGTTTTTTTCTTTTATCATTCTTAATTGAGCGACCAATGAATATGAAATTTTCTCTGTCATATTTGTCACGTAGATTATTTGTTTAAATTCTATAGACTTCATATGCTAGGTGGCACCATGTATGACAAGTGCTGTGACTGGAGTCAGGAGGAACTGAGTTTAAACTCAGCCTCAGACACACACCTGCTGCAGATAAGTCTTTTAATGTTTGCCTCAATTTCCTCATCTGTTGTGAGGATCAAATGGAATAATATTTATAAAGCACTTAGCACAATGCCTGGCACATATTAAGTGCTAAAAAATGTATTTTGCCCTAATTTTGCTATCTTCTAACAGCTCAATTAATTATTTCACTGAAATTTTCAATTCTGTTTCCTATGTTGTCATTACTGAAAATACTGTAAATAAAGTAGTATCCTTGACATAAAATTATGATAAAATGCTACATGAATTCCCTATAATTCCTAAGTTAAACAATTATAAGTCATTTTGTAAATAAGTAAAAGTTATTAACACACACAAATACACAAATATACACTAAATGTTTGAAATGCAGGTGTTATCCTGATATTCCCTCTAAATAAATGCTCTTCAGGATTCAACTTTATTTACTTATTATAAACCAAAACATTTCCATTTTGGTATTCTTTACCGGTATTTGGTATTCTCAAATTTCTTCAAGGAATCCTTTTGAGTTTCTTTTACTGTTTTCAGTTACTAGTTGCTTTCAAAAATGTATACACACACTACTCCACTTACTGACCACAATGATACCACAGAATCATAATCGAATCATATTCTTTCCATTTATTTTTTTTAAAAATAATGTTAATAGTAGCAATCACTTAAACAATAGTTCAGATGTTAACTGAAAAATTCTCACAAATGCTAATGATTAGCTTTGTTGCTGAAATTACTGGAAGATGTAAAGGAAATTTCTTCTGAATTTTATTATAAATTGATATGGGATTACTTCTACACTGAACTAGTCATTTTCTGGACATTAAGATACAACAGATTTCACATTTGGAGGCTATTACTTGGGGTTTAACATGTTCAGTACTTCTTGACTTTCTTCTGATACATAGATATGCCTATTTTTACAAGCCTTTGGTCTCTCAGTTGTTAGTCCTAGAACTATGTTTGACAACACACACACACACACACACACACACACATACACACACGCGCACACACACACACACTCACTCACATAGCTATCCTCCCCACACCTACTTTTGCATTGGAACTATTGAGTATTAAAGTACATGTTGATTTATTTTGATACAATTTAATTAATTAATTCTACAGATTTTTTTCTACCTTTCCTCAGCTGGTTGCAACAGACATTAGTGCATTAATTGTGATTATTTTCAAAGTGGTCTTGCAAAGCTCATCATGAGCACTGTAAAGTAAGATGGCCAAATTGTACAAGAATCAATGCTTTTCTTGCTTTCGTTCCTTATAAGGAACACAAAAGCTGAAGCTGGACAGTTTTGAATGGCAGCTCTGCTACTTACTAGCTACCTGACTTAGGTCAGTCAGCCTCTGAGTCTCAATTTCCTCATCTATAAATGAGTACTGGATAAAATGACCTGAAACGCTTCTTCCAATTCTAAATCTATGATTCAAGAGATCAATTAGTGTTATCTATTTGTTATGATTTCATGTTCGAACCTAAGCACTTCTATTAACCTAAAGATCAGTTCACCTAACTATAAAAGTGATTGCAACTGAGATTTTTGAAAGCTTTAAACTTTGGATGATAAGAAACTAATCTATTTAAGATGAAAATACAATCAATTAAAAATGGAAATGCCAAAATTTAAGTCATAAATAAAAGTCTGACAGTCATTAACGTGATTCTACTCAAGATGGCAATGTTTTAGGGTAAATAAAACCATCAGCATTGAAAGAAAGACTTAGGGAACTTGGGTACTGAGACAAAAATAATCCTAGGATTAGGTTTAAAACATTCTTGAACATTTTAACAGACTCTCATTGAAGTAAAACTAAATTATTCACCAATAAAACCACAACACAAGTTTCAACTTAAGTAAATATTTACAACAGAAAAACTCACCCTATTTTGAAAAAATGATGCATGAAAATGTGATGTTGTAGCGGATATTGATACTAACGTAATAGTTTCTTCAGAACTAGGATTATGAAGGTAAACTTTTTCCATTTTTGGCATCCCAACTGGTCTGTTTAAAAAAATAAGAAACAGGGCAAAGGTTTCACAAATTTTTCCCAAATACAAATAGTATCATTGAACTCTTCTATTTTAATTTGACCTTCAAATCCAATATATGCCTCCCTCCCCCTAGAATGTCATCCCTTGTTTTACAACAAAACAGAGAAAAAAATGCAGTTTAGTAAAAACCCCACAACAAATCTGACAATTTATGCAACACTGCACATGCATAGCTCCATTTCTTCAAAGAGATGGAGGTACATTTTCATTTCTTCTTTAGGGTTTACATTATAATAATTAATTACACAGCATTTAAGTTAGCTTTGTTTTTTTTGCTTTATTTCCTCCCCCTTGTTATTCTTTCCATTTACACTGTTGTAGTCTTCGTGTATACTATCTTGTTGGTTCTGCTTATTTCACTTTGTATTAGATCATACAAATCTTCCCATACATACCTAAGTGATTTCTATTCTTCATTTCTTATGATGCAATAACATTTAACTGCATTCATGTAACGTAATTTCTTTAGTACAATTAAGAGAACTCTACTTTATTTCCAGTTCTTTGCTACCACAAAATGTACTGCTATGAGTATTTTTATGTATATCTTTTTTTTTCTTTGACTTCCTTAGGATTCAGAAATAACATTGGGATCTTTGGGTCAAAGAGTACTGATATTCTAATTATCTTCTTAGCATATTTCCAAATTTTTTTCCCAAATGGTTAATTCAATTCATAGTCTGATTAACCACGTTTTATGGTGCATATATATATATATATACACACCCTATCTTCAACACTGACAATTCCCATCTCTTTTTTATCTTTGCCAGTTTACTGGGTATGAGGTTAAAACTCAGATGTTTTGCTTTGCATTTCTCTTATTTTAGTGATTTATCATATGGTTATTATTAGTTTGCATTTCTTCCTTTTTCACATTTTGATTTAATTTAGTATTTATTTTTAACATTCTTTTCTTTTTACATCTTGAGTTCCAAATTTTCTCTTTCCCACTCTTTCCCCAACCACTGTAAAAGCAAGCAAAATGATATCAATCCTACATATGAAATTATGCAAAACATATTTCCATATTAGACATATTAGGAAAAAGCAAGAAAAATGAAGAAAGTGAGAAAAATACACTTGTTTGCTATCAGAGCTCATCGGTTCTCTCTTTGGAGGTAGATAGCATCTTTTTCATCAAGAGTTCTTTGGACTGTCTTGGATCACTGTATTAAAAGAATTGTGAAAAGTGTATGAACCAAACTGACTTCACTTTGTAAAACTATTTTGAGATCTAAGTTTCATTTTCCTGTAAATTCCACCTGCTTGCTAATCGTGGGAATTGAGTGATATGAAAGTCCACCTGCTTGCTCTCTCAACTCCCAAAATTTGTTCATCCCTAATCTTTCCTCAAATTAGTAATCAGATGATCTGATCTTGTATTTTGGTTTATATCCTGCTGTTTTCTTTCAATGCATAAAAATCTATCTCCCCCTGAACTCTAGGTATAGTGTCAAGGAGAGGAGGCCTGGTCCCAATTTGTTCTGCAGTTGGCATGCACTGTATAATAAACTGATACAGTTAGAAATTTGAACCTTTGTTTCCTAAATTATTTCAGATTTTATCTGTCATAGTACTGATAAAAGTAGTCAAATCTTAAACAGCTGATCATTATTACAACATTGTTTTTACTGTACACAATAATCTCCCAGTTCTTCTCACTTCAATTTGTATCAGTTCATAAAGGTGTTCTCATGTTTTTCTCCTGAAATCAACCCCCTTATCATTCTTTTAACACAACAGCATTCCATCACAATCATATGCCACAATTTGTCTAGGCATTCCCCAGTTGATGAGCAATTTCTGATTCTTTGCCTCTATAGAAAGAGCTCCTATAAATATTTTGGTGCATATAGTTATTTTCCTTTTTATTTGATCTCTATGAGGTGCAGACCTAGCAGTGGGATTGCTGGATCAAAGCACATGAACAGTTTTGTAGCCCTTTGGGCTTAGTTCATAATTATTCTCCAGAATGGTAATAATAATAATAACTATGACCAGTTGACAATCCCACCACCAGTCTGTTAATGCACTTAATGTCCCTCATTCCTCCAGCACGTCATTTCTGATAGGTGTGAGGTGGTACCTGAGAGTTCTTTTAACTTGCCTTTCTCCAATCAATAGTGATTTCGAGTATACTTATATGACTATAAATAGCTTTGATTTCTTCTGAAAACTGCCTATTCATATCCTCTGCCCATTTACAAATGGGAAACAGCTCTTATTTTTATAAATCTGATTCAGTTCCATATACATTTGAGAAGTGAGGTCTTTATTAGAGAAATTTGTCTTAAAATTTTTTGATATTGCTTCATTATCTAGGGTGCCTTTTAGCAAAATGTAGTTTGCCTGATTATCTCTTTTTAGATCTGTTTTTGATTTTGCTTTGTCTGAGATCATGATTGCTGCCACTGCCTTTTTTATTTCAGTTTATACTAGAATATTAAATTCTACACTAGCCCTTTAACTCTGTGCGTGTCCTGTTTCAAGTTATAAGTATCATCCTCTGTGAAGGTAGGGGAATTTGAAGATCTTCCCTGCCCCTTAATAGGCCCATGTGACCTATTTTGAGCTTGCCCAGCCCACAGCCTGAGGTACATGGAGCAGGGTGGTGGAAGGAGCTTGCTGAATGGGTGGAACAGGAAGGGTGGAGCAGGAAGAGAGAGTGAGGCAGAGCAGAGAGAAAGCAGAAAGAGAAGAGCAGCTACTGTGAGTGAGAGAGGGAGTGATTTTGTCTAAGGGAGCTTATTGTGGGGAGGTCTAATGGAGAGAAAACTTGGGAATGGCTATGTTCCCTGCACTGATAATGTGTATAGATTTCTTTGTTACTATGATGAATTTGGCTTTCTGGTATCTGAATAAATGTCTTGGTTTTGTCTTTGAGGAAGAGAGTTTATATTTTCCGAAGTTACCCAGGAAATATGCATGCATATTCATAGTAGCTGCTGTGGGTATCACATTGGTGTTACATCCTCCCATATAGGAATATGAACAGTTTATCTTTATAGAATTCTCTATGATTATTCTTTCATGTTTACCTTTTTATGCTTCTTTTGAGTCTTATGTTTGAATGTCAAATTTTCTTCTCAGCTCTGGTCTTTTCATCAGGAATGCTTGAAAGTCCTCTACTTCATTAAATATCCATTTTTCCCCCTGAAAGATTACACTTATTTTTTCTGAGTAGATCACTCTTGGTTGTAATCTTAGCTCCTATAGCCTTCCACACTGTGTGTGTGTGTGTGTGTGTGTGTGTGTGTGTGTGTGTGTGTGTGTATGTTTTGTCCTCTGTACTCAAAGAGGACCATGGCATCAGGGAGGCGATGACATGACTTACAACTGACTTTATGAGTGAGGAAGGGCTGTGCAATGGCACCAGCTTCACTTTCTCTGCCAGAGCCATCTGGGTGCAGTGGCCAGATATTGAGCAGGACAATTAGAGATAACCCAGGATGCAGTGTGAGAGTTGGCCCTTTTGAGTTAAGGTCTTTCCAAGTGCTCACTTTGAGTGAGGCAATGCCCATTTAGTGAACAGGCTTCTTTAAGAAGTGAATCAAGGGATGGTCCCTTTAATAATAATTAAAAAAATCAACCCTTCATTCTTTTAATATGGAATATGCTAAATCTTGTGTTATCCTGTCTATAACTTCCCAAAATTTTTTTAGTTGCTTGAAGTATTTTCTCCTTGACCTAGGAGTTCTGGAATTTGGGTATACTATTCCTGTGAGTTTTCATTTTGGGATCTTCTTCAGTGATCAGTGAATTTGTTCAGTTTCTCTTTTACCTTCTAGATCTAAGATATTAGGGTATTTTTCTCTTATATTTCACATTTTCTTCTATTTTTTCTTTCTTTTGACTTTATTTTATTATTTCTTGATGCCTCATGGAGTCATTAGCTTCCACTTGCCCAATTCTAATTTTTATGGAATAATTTTCGTCAGTGAGTTTTAATTCTTTTTTCCATTTGGTCAATTTTCAAGGAATTTTTTTTTTCAGTGAATTTTTATGCCTCTGATTTTTAAGGTATTATTTTCTTCAGTATTTTTTTATACCTCTTTTACCAAGCTATTAATTCTCTTTCCAAATATTCTTGCATCACGCTCATTCCCCTCCCGCCCCCATTTTTTCCTTTACCACTCATTTCTTTCTTTAATTTTTCTAGGCATTCTTGTTGGACTTGGGTTCAATTAGCATTGCTCTTTGAGGCTTTGCTTACAGCTGTTTTCACACTGTGTCTTCTGAGTTTATGTCTTAGTCTTCCCTGACACCATGGTATCTTTTTATGGTCAAGTTCTTTTTGTTGCTGTTTGCTTATTTTTCTAGCCTATTTCTTGACTTTGAACTTTATGTTAAAGTTAGGCTCTGCCTCTGGTACTGAGGAGGCACTGTCCCAATCCTCAGTCTTTTTAGTGCTACTATCTACAGGATAATTTTGGGGGTCTGCAAGTCTTCAGTGCTTCCAAAGTGTTGTGGTCACTGTTCTCCTGGTCTCCTAAGATCTAACCTTACCTAGAAAGGGCCCCTGCACCTCTGCAGCTGCAAGTGTCAGTGCTCCTTTACTGTGACCAGGGCCTCTGCTCTTCTTCAGTCACAAGTGCTAGTATTACTGTTTGCTCTGGAACTATGACTAGGGTCCCTGCTCCGCCCTGGAACTATGCATAACCCAGAACTGTGTATTGGCAAAAGAGATGTCAATCAGTGCCAGCTGCTAGGTACCTACTACCAGCAAAGGGTACCCTGTAATCTCTTTCTAACCAATTGTCCGACCACTTACTGTCTGGGCTGAGAGGTCCTACAGCTGTGGCTGCTGTCAAAGCCATCTCTTTGCATTTCTTCTTAAGAATTTTTTTGTTCATATAGCTATTTGGTCTTATTTGTTATCAATTTGCTTCTTCCTGAGAACTGTTTATGTATATAATCTGACCACATGCCTACAGGGAAATGGCTTTTGTTCCTATATATTTATTTGTTATTTATATTTATGCTAGTTTCTTATATATCTTAGTTATTTATCTGCAATATTTGATATAAAATTTTTAGTCACCAGCTTCCTTTCTCATTTTATTTGCATTGTGCTTTTTAATTTTATCTACTGCAGTTGCGTCTATCCTTTGTCTGCTTATAGTCTATCTCCACAGACATCACTGAAAAAAATACCTGATCTAGTTTTTCTCTATTTTTTTTTTTTTATGGTGTAACCTTCAATATTCAGGTCATGTAACCATTTTGAGTTTATTGCAGTATATGGTACAACATGGAAATGTTGAAATCTAAAATCTGCCAGACTTCTTTCTAGTTTCCCCAATAGTTCTAATCAAATAGAGGGCTTCTTTTCCAAATTACCTATATTCTCAAAATTATTTTAAAGTGAGAGATTCATTTTAACAGTTAGTGATTCTTCCTTTTCTGACCAGATCTGCATTTTTGTTTAATCAGTACAAGTTTTGATAGCCACTATTTTATAGTATAATCAATTTCTATTTCTTAAGAGGTTATCTTCAAATATATTTAGATATCTATATATTTAATTGATTAATGTTATTATAAATTTATTCTCAAACCCAACACTGGCAATTTAACAAAAAAACTCGATAAGCAGGAGCCTCTAAGGTACCTTCCAGATTTAAATCTATGATCACAGAAGACTGGGGGTTCTTAATCTAGAGTTCACTGATAGACTTCAGACCATTAGTGAACTTGGATGGAGGAAAAGTTACTTTTCATTTCATCTATTTATTTCCACTAATCTATTAACTGAAATTCAACAATTCCTTCAATTATGAATTTTAAAAATATGTATTATTTTGAGGTATCCCAAGACACAAAAAGGGAAAAGAACCATTGTAGTATTAGAAATTGTCAGTCTGTTTTTACTGTACCACTATTTATCTACTTATTTTCAATTATGTTACAGAAAGAAAATGTGTTCATACTTTGGCAATACCTGGTTCAAAGCCTGCCTCTGATACTTAAGTTCCCCTCCCCCAGTCTCAGTTTCTTTGTTCACAAAATGGAGATAATAATATCTCCAATACTTAGACAATGGTCAGCTAAGTGGCACAGTAAACAGAGTGCTGGGCCTGGACTCAGGAAGACTTGAGTTCAAATGTGGCCTCAGACACTTACTATGTGACCCTGGGCAAGTCACTTAATCCTGTTTACCTCAGTTTTCTCATCTGTAAAATGAGCTGGAAAAGGAAATGGTAAACCACTCTAGTATCTCTGTGAAGTAAACCCCAAATAGGGTCACCAAGCATTGAACACAACTAAAAAATGACTAAACAACTGAACTTACCTAACAGGGTAGTTGTGAGGTTAAATGACACAGTGAATGTAAACTACTTGTTAAAACTTAACATACTAGTCAGATACGTAAATGCTAGCTATTATCAGATATTCCCAACTCCAATTCCCAATTCTAATTACATATTACCTCAGAAGTAATCTGGTCCATTTGTGTAAGAGGCCTGATACAGTTCAATGAAAAGTTTGATTGAGAGCTTAAAAAACAATGATACTCATTTATCAAAGTAAAAATTCAACCTCATACTTGGCGTTAAAAAAAATTAAGATAATTTCAGTCCATTAAAAATAGAATGATATGTAGCTCAACTATTTTATAATGCAGGGGGAAGGGGAGGGAAACTTTTTTTTTTAATCTTGAATCAAGAGTTTGTCCTTATTTGGCTAAATTTCATCTGTCAATTTTCAGGTAGGCAACATTAAACTCATACATTGTACAAAATGAAAAATCCACTGCAGAATCCCTATAGCTATCAAACATGAACTCCTAGAAATGTGATCCTTTGTTGTAAGATGAGCTCATCTTATGCCATATTACACTAGAGACCCTTAAAACCTAGATATCTTACCTGACCAACTTTGTTTCTTGCCATTTTAATCAGGCCCCTGCCAAGAATGTCCTCCTCAACCATGTCCACACTTATTTACAACCATTATTTAAAACTTATCTTTAGTCCTAGCTCATCCCATCTTTTTTGACTAGTACACATAACTCTTACAGTACTGAATGTTCAAACTACACAATTTTTGCATGCAATTATAATACTGCCTCTTATTTACTCTTTTGAATGATTCTGAGTCTTATCTACAAGGCACAGAAATCCTACTGGGTTTGAATCAAAATTAACATGCTCAACAAAAAGAAGCATTTGGAGAAGTTCATCTACAGAAAAGTCTTGTCTTCTTTGACTTGGAGTCTATGGTAGGTCTCCTTCATGACAAGGCAAATAATGTTTTCCTATTTTGTCTCAAATGTAATTAATATTCAAAAGGCTGAATAAAGTTCTCTCATATATTTCAAGGAACCATGAACAATTCTGACAAATGGACAAGAGGTACTTTCCGTGAAAGCATCTGAGGTTAGCATTTTAAAGTAATTACTAGTAAAAACAAAATTCATCTGGAGGAATGAAAGGCCAAGAATATCAAGGGAATCAAGGAAAAAAGGTGATGCAAGGTAGTGTAGCTGTACTTGATCTCAAACTATACTAGGAAACAGTAATCACCAAAACAATCTGTTGCTGGATAAAAAATAAGAGTGGTTGATCAATGGAATAGATTCTGTATATAACATACAAAACTAAATGACCACAGTAATTTAGCATTTGGTAAACTCAAGATCCCCACTACTGTGGCAAGAACTCACTATGTGACAAAAAATTCTGGGAAAGCTGGAAAGTAGCCAGGCAGAAACTAGGCAAAGACCAGTATCTCACATGGCATACCAAAATAAGATGAAAATGGGTACACAGTTTAGACATAAGCAAATTTGGGGAGCATGGAAAAATTTACCTATCAGATCTATGGATAAGGGAAGAGTTCATGGGCAAACAGAAAATAGAGAGAATCATGGGAGGTAAAATGGATAATTTTGATTACATGAACTTAAGAAGCTTTGCACAAATAAAACAAATGCAGTCAAAATTAGAAGGGGAAGCGGGAAACTGGGAAAACAACTTTATAGCTAACTTCTTGGATAAAGGCCTTATTTCTCAAATATATAAGGAACCAAGTCAAATCTACAAAAATAAGAGCCATTCCCTAATTGATAAAATGTCAGAAGATATGAACAGGCTGTTTTCAGAAGAAATCCAAACTATTAAGTCATATGAAAAAATACTTTAAATCACTAATTAGAAAAATGAAAATTAAAACAACTCTGAGGTACCTCACATGATTAGGTAAAACATGATAGAAAGGGAAAATGACAAAGGCTGGAGAGGATATGGGAAAATTGGTTCACAATTCACTGTTGATGGAGTTGTGAACTGGTCCGACCATTTTGGAACTACGACCAAAAGGATATAAAGATGTGTATACATACATACCCTTTGACCGAACAATACCACTACTAGCTCTGTATCTAACAAAGAGGTCAAAGACAAAGAACTCAGCAGTTCTTTTGTGGTAGCAAAGATTTGGAAACTGAGGGGATGACCCCCCATTGGAAAATGGCTTGGGGAATTTGATATATACATTTTGATATAGTGACTGGGCAAAGGATGAGAGCCTAAACAGTAAAAAGAAATGCCTGTGAAGTCAGTGCTGTCCTGTTATGAGAAGCAGATAGTAGCTGCAACAGGAATGAGACTGGCTTCCTGGAACAGTAGATGGTGCTAATTTTTGCTCTGATAAGTTACTGTAGCAGTGGAGCTACAGAGGAGCAGGGAATTTAAACTTGAAGGCACATTTTTTATCTTCTGATATTCCTGTATATACACAACATACTAACTCAGGACCATAAGAAAAACTGTTTGAGGAATCACATTGAGTGGCAATTCTTTCAGGAAATAAGAAGGTTGTCCTAAAGAGAGATTCTTGTAGTTTTATTTTGAGGTTGGGTTGAATTTTGGCTAGCTACACATTTTAGCATCACTTGCTGCGCTTGCTAGGGTAGGTCACCTATCTTATGCAAAATCTGAGTATCATGAAATTGATGAGAATGAATACCTTTCTATAATTGTTACTTCTTAGAGAAAACCTGAAAAAACTGTTCTGACTTTACCAGTTCATGTTTATAAGTTTTATCTCCTTTCCTTCTACTTGTTCCCTTATTCCCAACCCCATCAACCCCACACTCTAAAGTTATCCCACACTCCCACTGTGTTCTCTGGAATGCCTACTCCATAGATAACAAGTCTTCATCTTAAAGCTTTTCCTTTCCTGCTCCCTCCTGAGGGTCCAGCTTTCTTGACTAACTTTTTCCAGCACAGGGTATACTTCTCATATTCTCTCACTGGTCATGGTGGAGGAGTTGATCCTCACTGCCACTTCCAAGATCTTTTAACAGAATCACTCAGTAACCCTAATCCTCTCTCCTCTGCGTTTCCTGTAATATACATTTAATACTCAATCAAGAATCTAGTGGCTATTGTCTACCATCTTTCAGAACACTACTTCCTTTCTCAAGGAGGACTCTCTCAATGAGTTAAGTGCCTGATTCATAGCCTTTCTCTCCTTCTCAAGTCTTGCTCTCACACTAGAGGACTTGAAAAGAAAATCTATCTTTATACGCATATGGAGAGAGAGAGAGAGAGAGAGAGAGAGAGAGAGAGAGAGAGAGAGAGAGAGAGAGAGAGAGAGACAGACAGACAGACAGACAGACAGACAGATAGATGGATAGATACTCCCTCAAACACTGTAACCTCCTGGTTTCAAGTTACTCATTACTTATGACTTGCTTCTTTACCCCCCCAAAGTCATACATAAAGTCACCACTTACAAGTCTAGAACTCTGAAAATTTCCTCATGATCATAATCTGTTGTCATTCCACCTATCTCTCTGCCCTGCAACACCAAACATCATTCTTTGTTCTCACTGACCTTCAATACCTTCATCCTTTAATTATTTTTAAGGCCATCTCCCCTGCACTGGACATCTATTCCCTTCCCTATTTTGACCCTGTCGTGAAAACAGTTTAACTCTACACTGTTTCCTTCTCTGAGTCCCTTGTCCTTTATTCTACTATAGATCATGCTGTAACAAGCCTTGGCCTTACATTATTCCTGCCATTTGTCGCCTTTCCTCTTATTCGTGTGCTGCTGAAGGAAGCTGGAGGAAATCACAAAACTGCTAAATGGGTCCACTACCAATTTGTTACATAATTTCAAGTGGTTCCTCCTTTATATCTCCCTAATCAATTTATTGTCATTTCCCATCTGGGTGCTCTCTTCATGATCTCCAGAAATTCATCATCTTGGGAGATGAAATCATTTCTGATGCCTGGGTACTCTCTGGCCCCAAGGTCCTTTCCTCCCTCTAGCTGGAGAGGATGGAAGGGGATAGACATCAGAAAGTTCCTCCCAGACCCTCTACCCCTTAAAGAAGGTGCTTAGGACATTCACCTAATCATTTTCCACCTTGACTGCAGACTTCATGATGCTCCTGCACAGGCTTATACCCCCCCACTCCACTTTTCAGCTTATTATGTTGACTTTGAACTCTTTGGGGGCAAGGACATTCTCATACCTTTTCTTTGTGTCCTCAGAATTTCACAATGGCTGGCAAACAGTAGTTGCTTAATAAATGTTTATTGATTCTGACACTATCCTACTTACCACAGAGGCATTTCCAAATCATTTCATCCTTCTCAAAACTGACATGCCCCACCCCCTCCTTTCACTACCACAGCTGAGAAATATGCCTCATTTTCACTGAAAAAAAAAAGAGGTTATCAATATTTCCCTCTTTGATCCTCTTTCTCATCTTGCATCACTCAGAAACCTTCTGCCACTATTAAAAGGGGGGCCTTCTCAGTTGCCTACCCTGGTTCCCTCTACAGCTGGGCCGCCTGGGTCTGGCTCCATCCCCCACATCTGGCCGCCCTGATTCTTGCCCTTTTTCCCTCAGAGAACGTTAGGCTTCCAAATTAACTTCACCCTGCTTAAGGAGCTGCCTAGTTTCATCAAGATTCTCTTGTGGGTCCACTTTTCTTCTGCCACTTGTGGAAGTTTTAAGGGCAAAACAGTTTTCCTAGTTTCATGACCAAATTAGTCCTCCTAAAAATCACACAGTTGAAGTTACCTTTGCCTATCCATTCAGGTTGAATCAGATTTCCCTTCAGTATAGCATTGGAGTCTCTGTATAATATAACGTGGAGCAATTATGTTCTTAGAGATTTTTCTTCTTCTGATCAGTTCTATTACATTGTAGCCTTGGTCTTCCTGTATTGCACTGCTACATTTGTACTTTAAACTGGTTATATGAACCCATATCAGGAATGTTGAAAAATTTCCTTTATCAACTTCATTATTATTCTTACTGCTACTTATAATTGGTGAGCCCTGCAGTCTGGGCTAATAAAGCTCTGAGAGACATTAAGATCACTACAGGTGAAAACCTTATTGGTCATCTCAACTCTTGCAAAAGGTATATCGCTATTTTGACTCTGTGACCAGTATGGGATCTCTGAATATATCTGTGATCTGAACACTATACTTTAGGGAGTAAAAGCTTGGTTTATGTATGAGACCAGCTTACGTGGTCAAACATTTCTACCCATGGTGCAGCTCCTATAGGAATGTAACTAAAGGAGAGAACCATACTATGTGAAATAAAAATCTATTCTCTTCTATAACATATTGTTAGTGTCTTTAGAGATAATGCAATTTGTTTCTAACATAAGTAATGACATTTGCAATAAACTGATGGATTAAAATTTCTGCTAGTTTTTACACAAAATATATGCCTTCGTATACAAATTCTGGATGTAAATGTTTCCATTTGTAGATTCAGAGATCTCAGATTTTTATGAGACTGTGTATGTAAAAATGAAAGTGTAGTTTCTTCACTAAATCTTTTGCAAAGCCAAAGTGTACCTTAACACATGTATATTTATTTAGGAAGGTGACATATTATTCTATTTTATATACTATTCTGTTTTAAAAAGGAAGAAAGTACATTTGAATTGCACACTACTTTAAGTTTGTCGTTCAAATGCCTTAAGGCCTCTTTGTCTTAAAAAGGTTTACTGCATTACAAATATAGCATAGCAAAAAGTCTTTAGATCAGAACTTCAATCTCAATACTGCTCACATTAAACAAAGATTACTGAAATACAGAGATGAACGTTAAAATAAATAACCTTCAATACTTAATAGTTGTACAATTTTTCTGAGGATGCAGGCTGGAAATTTCAAGTGTGTAGAAATGTTCTTTGGTACATTTATGTAGTTACTATAGTAATTCTACAATTTGAGGTGTTTATATTACGCTGGTTGATTTCACAGACTAAGTGTAACTCTAAATATGATTCACCTATACACTCTGAAAACTATAGGCATATTCTTATTGATATTTATCTTCTACATGCACAATCCTATTAAATACATGTTGCATAGAAGAATTAAAATGAATGGGAGAAATCATTAAAACAAAACAAAATACAAAAGAAAATGGTCTGCTTCCACTTGCAATCCAATTTCACAATCCTCTGGATGTGGAAGGCACTTTGCCTCCAGAGTCCATTGGAAATTTAAGTCCTTGCATTGCAATGAAGTACCAAGTCTACTAGAAAAATCCCTCCCACACTCTGGTTGTAGTTGTGTACATTTTCTCTTGGTTCTGCTTCTTTCACTGAGCATAAGTTCATATAAATCTTTCTAGGCCTCTCTGAAATCTTCCTGGTCATCGTTACTCATAGCACAATAGTATTCCATTACATTCATATACCACAGCTTGTTCAGCCATTCCCCAACTGATGGGCATCCCCTTGACTTCCAGTTTTTGGCCACCATAAAGAGAGCTGCTATAAATATTTATTGTACATGTGAGACCCTTTCCCATTTCTGTGATCTCTCGGGAATACAGTCCTAGAAATGGTGTTGCTGGGTCAAAGGGTATGCATATTTTTGTAGCCCTCTGGGTATAGTTCCAAATTGCTCTCCAGAATGATTGGATCAGCTTATAGTTCCACCAACAATAAATTAGTGTTTCAACTCTCCCACATCTTCTCCAATATTTATCATCTTCCTGTTCTGTCATGTTTGCCAATCTGATAGGTGTGATGTGGTATCTCAGAGTTGTTTTGATTTGCATCTCTCTAATCAATAGTGATTTAGATCATTTTTTTATATGACTATAAATATCTTTAATTTCTTCCTGCCTATTCATATCCTTTGACTATGTATCAATTGGGGAATGACTTGTATTCTTGTACATCTGACTCAGTTCTCTATATATTTTAGAAATGAGGCCTTTATCACAGACACTAGTTGCAAAAATTCTTTCCCAGTTTTCTGCTTCCCTCCTAATCTTGGTTGTATTGGGTTTGGCTGCGCAAAAAGTTTTCAGTTTAATATAATCAAAATTATACATTTTGCACATCATAATGCTTTCTATCTCTTCTTCAGTCAGAAATTTTTCCCTTCTCCATAAATCTGATAAATATAGTACTCCTTGCTTCACTAATTTGTTTATAGTATCAATCTTTATACCCAGATCATGGTACCCATTTGGACTTTATTCTTGTGTACGGTGTCAGGCATTGGCCTATGCCTAGTTTCTGTCACATGGTTAACCGGTTTTCCCAGCAATTTTTGTCAACAGTGAGTTCTTATTCCAGAAGCTGGCGCCCTTGGGTTTATCAAACAGTAAATTGCTATATTCATTGACTACTGTGACTTGAGTACCTAACCTATTTGACAGGTCTACCCTTCTGTTTCTTAGCCATTACCAAGTGGTTTTGATAATAGCTGCTTTATAATAAAATTTGAGATCTGGTAGAGCTAGGCCTCCTTCCCTAGCATTGCTTTTTATTAGTTCCCATGATATTCTGAACCTTTTGCTCTTCCAGATGAATTTTGATATTATTTTGTCTAGCTCTACAAAATAAGTATCTCATAGTATGATTGGTATGGCACTGAATAAGTAAATTAATTTAGGTAGAATTGTCATTTTTATTATATTGGCTCAGCCTACTCACGAGCAACTGATGTTTTTCCAATTACTTAGACCTGACTTTATTTGTGTGAAAAGTGTTTTGTAATTGTGTTCATATAGTCCTTGGGTTTGTTTTGGCAAGTAGCCTCTTTATCGTGTCTGCTGTCACTTTAAATGGGATTTCTCTTTTTATCTCTTGCTGTTAGGCTTTGTTAGTAATACAAAGAAATGTAGATGACTTATGTGGGTTTATTTTGTAACCTACAACTTTGCCAAAGTTGTTTATTATTTCAAGTAGTCTTTTACTTGATTCTCTGGGATTCTTTCAGTTTATCATCATATCATCTGCAAAGAGTGATAACTTAGTTTCTTCTTTGCCTATTGCAATTCCTTCAATTTCTTTTTCTTCTTTTATTGCTACCGTTAGCATTTCTAATACCATGTTGAATAACAGTGGTGATAATGGACATCCTTGTTTCACCCCTGATTTTACTGGAAATGTATCTAGTTTATCCCCATTGCATATAATGCTTGTTGGTGGTTTTAGGTAGATACTGCTTATTATTTTTCTGAAAAGTTCCATTTATTCCTTTGCTTTCCAGTGTTTTCAATAGGAATGGGTGTTGTATTTTGTCAAAAGGTTTTTCCACATCCATTGCGAAAATCATGTGGTTTCTGTTAGTTTTGTTGTTGATATGATAAATAATGCTAATAGTTTTCCTAATATTGAAGCAGTCCTGCATTCTTGGTATAAATCCTATTTGATCATAAGATAAGTTGCTGTATTCTTTTTAAGATCTTATTTAAAATTTTTGCATCTATATTCATTAGAGAAATTGGCCTATAATTTTCTTTCTCAGTTTTGGTTCTTCCTGGTTTAGGTATCCGAGCCATTATCTGTGTCATAAAAAGAATTTGGTAGGACTCCTTCTTCCCCAATTTTCCCAAATAGTCTATATACTACTGGAATTAACTGATCTTTAAATGTTTGATAAAATTCACTTGTAAATCCATCTGTCCATGGAGATTTTTTCCTAGGGAGTTCATTGATGGCTTGTTCAATTTCTTTTTCTGAGATATGGTTATTTAAGTATTCAGCTTCCTCTTCTGTTAATCTGGGCAATTCAATTGTAGTCCCAGCTCCTTTGCCTTACAGAATATCATATTCCTATTCCTTTGATCTTTTAATGTATTAGCTGCAAGGTCCTGTGTGATCCTGACTGTAGCTCCTTGATATTTGAATTGTTTCTTTCTGGATGCCTGTAGTATTTTCTCCTTCATCTGACAATTCTGGAATTTGGCAATGACATTCCTTAGTGTTTTTAGTTTGGGATTCCTTTCAGGAAGTGAACAGTGGATTCTTTCAATGACTATTTTGTCCTCTGGATCTAGTACTTCTGGGCAGTTTTCCTTGATGATTTCTTGGAAGATATTTTCCAGGCTTTTTTCTTCATCATTGCTTACTGATAGATCAATAATTCTTAGATTTTCTCTCCTGGATCTAATTTCCAGGTCAGTTGCTTTTCCAATTAGATATTTTACATTTTTTTCAATCTTTTCATTCTTTACATTTTGTTTGACTGATTCTTGATGTCTCATAGAGTCATTAGTTTCGATTTGCCTGATACTAATTTTTGTCAAATTGTTGTCTTAGTTAACTTTTGCATCTCCTTTTCCATCTGTTCAATTATTCCTTTTAACGAGTTATTTTCTCCAGTTAGGTTTTGTACTTACTTTTCTATTTGTCCAATTTTCCTTTTAAATTCTTCTGATTTCTTTTTTCATATTTTTAAAATCACTGGTCAGTTTTTCTTCAATTTCTCTAATTTGACTTTTAAAAATCCTTCCTCAGCTCTTCCAAGAAGGCTCTTTGTGCTTCAGACCAGTTCATATTCCCTTCTGAAGTTTCAGATGGGAGTACAGTCTCAATGCTGACCTCTTTGGTATTCATGTTTTGGTGCTTGTCCCCACAGAAAGATTCTATGGTCTTTTCTGCTTTGCTTCTTACTCATGATGATCACCCTTTTCCTGGTTTTTAAAGTGGATCTCGGTATCTGGGGCACAGAGGGTCCTGCCACAGAGTTCTTGTGCCTAAAACTTGAGGCTTTGTGTGTTGTGGCCTCTGGTTCTTTCAGCTAGAAGCTAAAATGCTTCAGCTTACCTGGTGCTGAGCTGGCTGGTGTTGGAAAGCATAGGTCAGGTGAAGTCTTTTTGGGTTTCCCTGGAGTTAACCTGAAGCTAGCTGCATTAAGTGTAGGGGAGGGCTGGTTTGGCCATAGGAGGTCTCCTCTGCTCAGCTAGAGCATAGGCAAGCTCAGTGGTTGCTGATCCTGTCTGTGCTAGTGTCTCCCTGATTTCCCTGGTGTGCTGAGGCATGCCTGGGGTCCTAGTGTTGGCGGTTGCGGGCTTCACTCCCCTGGAGCTCAGGATCTTCTCCCAGTTTGCTGAGGTGGGGCTATCTGGGACAGCTCTGTTCCTGCACTGGTCCTCTTCAGCCACAGCAAGAAGGACCCTCCTTAGTGATCTTCCTAGCCTCACAGGCTAAAAGACTGTTTATCCCTTTTGCTGCTCCCACTGTTCCAGGATTTTTCCTGAGGAGATATTCTCTGGGTTCTTCAAGGTCAACAAGGGGAGTGCAATAGCAATTACCGATCACTTCACCATCTTTGCTCCCGGAAGTAGTTCAAATCAACAGCTCTTTTTCAACAGAACTAGCATACTCAAACCCCTCCCCCAGCCTTCTATGCTCTAGGTCAGGAGTGGGGAACCTGCAGCCTTGAGGTCACATATGGTCCTCTAGGTACTTGGGTGCAGTCTTTAGACTGAGTCCAAGTTTTACAGAACAAATTCTTTCATCAAGGGGATCTGTTCTGTGAAGTTTGGATTCCGTCAAAGGGCCACACTTGAAGACCATATGTGGCCTCGAGGCTGTCTGTTTCCCACCCCTGTGCTATGTTAATCATTCTGAATTCCTTCAATTGTCACATGGCATAATTTCAAGAACCTTTATCAACCTAGTTGTTCTTCTTTGGACATTCTTCAGCTTATCAATTTTGTTCCTAATATGTAAGACCCCAAACTAAATGAAATATGCTCTGAATGTGAATGTAGTCTGACCAAATATATTTGGACTATCACTTCCCTCATTCTGGAAGCTATCTTTTTCTTAATGAAACCTAAGCTCTTGTAAGCTTTTTGACTACTATATCATAGTCAACTCCTATTAGCTTGTAGGCCAATAAAATATCTAGATCTTTAACAATGCATCCTTCATTTTGTACCTTGGGAAGTTAATTTTTTGAACCTAAATGTGAACATTTAACTTTATGTCAACTAACTGAATCCTCTGTGGGTTTCCCTGCACACAACCAATATAGGCAGCAAAAAAACTGATGAATTTTCTGCTTATGCTTTTAGTCATTTTGTAACTGACATTCTTCTTTTTGGACTTCTTCCTGGGACTCCAGTGTTTCAAAGAATAAAATCATCATCAACAACAAAAGACCAAAGGAAGCACCAATTAGATGTCTGAGTAGAATAAAAAAATAGTATAAAATGCATAAAACACTATTTCTTAAGAAAACAAAACACAAAAATCTTTAAAACTTACTGTTCATGGAAGTCCAGCATTGGTGGCTCAAACCGTATAGGTCTGCAGTTCCCCCGGTACAGGGATACACTGTAAGCAGTAGAAGAAAAGAGTATTATAATAAAACCAGTTCTCAAAGCACACATTTCCCTAATCCAAAGACTCTTAACCCAGGGTAAGAACTTGTTTGTTTTTTACCTGACAAATGTATTTCAACATAATCTGTTTCCTTTGTCATATATAACATATATGTGTGTAACTATATAATATACATATATGTATAGATTCACATATATGTATGTTTTATTTTATGCATTAAAAGACCCATTATTCTGAGGAGTCCTTTGGCTTCATCAAACTGCCAAAGAAGTCCATAACAGAAAAGAACTCTGCCCTGATCCAAGCTCAAAAAGCAGTAGCTTTCTTATCTTTCAAATTAGATTTTATGAAAAGATTCTTAACAAGTACCAAATAAAATGGGTATTTCCATATACATAAAACAGAAAAAGAGGACTGTACATGAAAGTGCAAATCTCTATACACAGAACTTGCATCTCTTTCAACACATGATAAATTCAACATATAATTTTCAAACTTGTCTTCTAGTCTATGATTGCAGCTTTTGCTCTGCTGTCTTCTGTAGTTTTTTTTCTGTGCAAGAAATTTCTTTAATAAAAGCAGAGATTTTTGTTACTCAGACATGATTTTAAAGGAAGACTATTAACGCTAACCTGTGTTTTGTTAATGTAATAGAAACAGTTTCTCTGAGTTGTGTGGATATGCATAGAAAATAGCAAATATTTCTTCACATTTACTGAATAAAGGGATGTTCAGTTATGCTTAAGTATACAGATTTTAAAATGACATTGTTGTAACATATTACAAGAAAATTACATATTACTAGACTTTTTTTTTTTTTGAGTAAAAGAAGACCAGACCTGTCATTTCATTGGTAAAAGAAATTCTCAGTAAGGAAATTCTCTCTACCAATGCCTGTCATTCACGGTTCCCCAGTTAACTGGGACAATGAGAGGATAATGACAGAGATTTGTCCAGAGTCATAAAGCCCATGCGTCAGAAGTGACATTTTATAAGAGACCATGGCCAAATTCAACATACACAAGAGAAGGGAGGCTTAATGAAACAAAACTGCCAAGGATGAATTCCATAAGCTGTGGTATAGTCAAGAAATTCAGCTGCACTAAGCCTAGAAAGCCCCTTTCCACAAAAACAGAGCAAAGATTCCCTTATTCAATAATAAGGAAAAGCTTTGAATTGGTGATGTGGCTCCTTGGCTCTACAGGTATAGGAATGCACACAGTTCAAGAGACTTAAAGTTCCTCCAACCTCGTGGGACCTTTACCTGATAATAGAGATTACTGGACTGAGGGAAGTCCTTATGAAGAAAAGAGGGGGCTAGATGGGTAGACTGGATGGGTAGCACTGCCATCATTGCTATGTGTTTACTAACTGAATTTTTGCTGAATAAGCACATGTGAATTTAGGGTAGCTTTTAGACCCTTATCACAAATTTAGACTCAGTTCTTCCTGACTCCAGACAGGTCTCCACTATGTTACTTTATTTCTTGCTACTGGATTTCTAGATAGTAATTTCCATTATTAAAAAAGCTAATTAATCTGAAATTTCTGGCCTCAGTATAAATAGCTGAAAGTGATTTCTTATTTGTCACTGTAACTAACTTCTCATTTTAAAAAATTCTGAGCACTGAATATAATGTACAGATGTTAGCTACTGTATGGGAGGTGTGCATATACCTAATAATCTGTTCATATAAAGGGCAACTAGGCAGCATATTATATGGAGCACTGGGCATGGAATAAAGAAAACCTGAGTTCAAGACCTCGGAAACTTACAAACTGTGACCCTGGTCGAGTCATTTAGCTTTTGTCTCATTTAAACCTGTAAAATGGGGAAAATAAAAGCAGCTCCTAGGGTTGCTGTAATGATAAAATGAGATAATATTTACAAAGCACTTTGCAAACCTTAAAGCAATGCATAATTTATAGATCATATAGCAACAGCTGCAGTCTTTGGATATGATTCTGCCATCATCATTCTTCTCTTTCCCATCTTTCTTTGCAAAGTATTTTTACAATCACATGAAAGAATGCTTCATAGATAATAAGAGAAGTACAAATCAGAACCACCCTGAAGTTTCACCTCACTCTTCACAAAATGATGAAGATGACAAAAAATGTAAAAAGCCAAATACATCTTTTATTCACATACAATACGATATTTATTAAGCTCTTGTTATGTGCCAGGAAGTATGTGGTGATGCAAATGAAAAAAAGGAAAGCTCTACCCTCAAGCAGCTTATAAAGGGAAAACAATACAAGAAAGCAATCTCAAAGGGGTAGAGAAGGTACTTGGAAAAATCGTGAGATGGGAACACACAGTAAGGCACTGTTGGTAGAGTTGTGAAATAGTACAACCACTTTGGAAAGCAATACGAAATTAGCCAAAAAAAGTGATTAAAATTATCTATGACCATTAAGCCAGAGAATCCATTACTGGGTTCGTACCTTAAAAAAGTCACTGATAAAAAGATAATTCTTCATATACACCAAAATATTTATAGCAGTACTTTTTGTGATAGCAAAGAAATTGAAACAAAGTAGATGATTAGCAGTTAAGGAATGGCTAAACAAATAGTTGTATATGAATGTAATGGAATTATTATTGTGCTGTAAGAAATGATTTATATGATGAATACAGTAAAGCATGGAGAGATCTATAAGAAACAAGAATGAAGAAGAACAAAGCAAACAATATACACAATGATTACAACTATGTAAACAGAAAGATCAACTACACACACACACACAAATCAAAAGTGAATGAAACAAAATTATAAAGCATCCTTCCAATGAAGTGATATGAAAATACACCTCCAAACTACTCCTTCGTAAAGGTGTGAGGTCTACAAGTGTTGAACATTGTATGTTTTCAGACTTTTTCTATGTTGTGCTGATTTTTGTCTTTTTTTTCTTAAAAATATTGTTTGTTATATGGGATGGTTCTCTGGGAGGGAAAGAGAACAATGGATGGATTGGGAGGATTGTTAGGGAAAACAGCAACGATACAATAAACAGAAGACATCAATTAAAACATTTTTAAAGTACACATAAACACTAAGAATTGTTAGATATGAAGGAAAAGGATTAAAGACATTTAGTAAGCCAACTAACACTTCAAAATAGTAATTTAAAAGTAACTCAAATGAAAAAAGGAAGAGTTCAAAATACCAGCATAAACTGATACTAACCAAAGCCCAACTTTATCAGGTATGTGAATCTCAGTGACATGTTTAAGAAGATGGCACCAGCACATAATTTTTTTACTTTTACACTCAACTCAGAAAAAACAGAAGAGTGGGAGCATTAAGGACTGAACACAATGAAGATATCCGTTTCTATCTGTACTAGTTAATAAGACTTCCTTACTTCTAGTTTATGCCCAAGTTATACTCTGTATTCAAGCATCCAGAGAAGAGCTGAAGACCAAAGAAAAATAACACTAGGCATAAAACTCAGAATCATCCTAACAATCAAAAACTAGCCCTTGCTACATAGCTGTCAGGTACAGCAAGGCATATGTAACACTTAGAAGATGACATGTGTAAAGCTGCTTGCATACCTTAAGGCTATGGTAAGTGAAAGATGAAATGACCGAGTAAAGAAAGGTTCAAGCTTCCAAGCATTTAGGTTTATTAAGCAAGGAATGCCAATTGCCTAACAAATTGGAACTGGAGGTGGAGTGCAGGCTGGCACACAGTGCAGACTGGCACAGAGCACAGGCCAGTGCAGGCTGTGAGGCAGGGACAGGACCCGGAACAGGCTTCAGGGAGCCACCAGCAAAAGTAGTTCTCAGATTGCTCAACCCACAAATGCTACAGACAGCTTCAAAGGTCAGTGGGAGGGTTCCTTCACCCAAGAGAGAGGGGAGCACGGTCTGGACCCCCAGCAGCAGCCACTGCATTAGCAGTTTCCATTTTTGGAGACCTCTGCCAAGAGCCCTGGGGGAACGGACCTGCTGATCTGAATCTCAGCTCTGAGTGGCAGCCCTGGGAGACCTCCTCTTAAAATCCTTGGGGCAACTGAGACACTAATCTGAGTCTCAGCTCAGAGTTTGGCCCTGGGGTGAGGAGAAGCACTGGTGTGGTGGAGCAGGAGGCTGTTGTGGTGAGGGAATTCTAACTGCAGATTCTGGGCAGAAAAGTTTTTGGTTACTCCCAGACTAGTGTGCAGACCAGGAGAGGAGTAAACTCCTCTCCCTTGATTGTGCCACCTTGGAGGAACTGAGAACTTATGGGTCTCCAAAGTAAACTCTCCTCTTGACAAAGAACTCAAAAGTCAAGTAACTGGCTGGCCAAAAAGGGGACAAAGAATAAGACAATAGAAGGTTACTTTCCTGGTGAACAGGTATTTTCTTCCATCCTTTCAGGTGACAAGGAACAATTTAGGTCTTCAGAGAAAGACCTAAAAGTCAAGGATTCTGCATGCAAAACCTCCAAAAATAAATAAGCAATAGTCTCAGGTCATGAAAGAGCTCAAAAAAAATTTTTGAAAATCAAGTAAGAGAGGTGGAGGAAAAATTGGGAAGAGAAATGAGAGAATGCAAGAAAATCATGAAAAGAATGTCAACAGCTTGCTAAAAGAGACCCCCCCCAAAATGCTGAAGAAACTAGCACCTTAAAAAATAGACTAACTCAAATGGCAAAAGAGGCCCAAAAAGCCAATGAAAAGAATGTTTTAAAGAGCAGGATTAGCCAAATGGAAAAGGAGGTTCAAAAGCTCACTGAAGAAAACAGTTCTTTCAAAATTAGAATGGAACAGATGGAGGCTAATGACTTTATGAGAAAGCAAGAAATCACAAAACAAAACCAAAAGAATGAAAAAATGGAAGATAATGTGAAATATCTCATTGGAAAAACAACTGACCTGGAAAACAGATCCAGGAGACAATTTAAAAATTATGGGACTACCTGAAAGCCATGATCAAAAAAGGAGCCCAGACATCATATTTCATGAAATTATCAAGGAAAACTGCCCTGATACTCTAGAAATAAATATTGAAAGAATCCACTGATCACTTTCAGAAAGAGATCTGAAAAGAGAAACTCCTAGGAATATTGTAGCCAAATTCCAGAGTTCCCAGGTCAAGGAGAAAATATTGCAAAGCAGCTAGAAAGAAACAACTTGAGTATTGCGGAAATACAATCAGGATAATACAAGATCTATCAGCTTCTACATTAAGGGATTGAAGGGCTTGGAATAGGATATTCCAGAAGTCAAAGGAACTAGGATTAAAATCAAGAATCACCTGCCCAGCAAAACTGAGTATAGTACTTCAGGGGAAAAAAATAGGCATTCAGTGACATAGGGGACTTTCAAGCATTCTTGATGAATAGAAAATCTGATTGTCAAACACAAGAATCAAGAGAAGCATGAAAAGGTAAACAGGAAAGAGAAATCATAAAGGACTTTCTAAAGCTGAACTGTTTATATTCCTACATGGAAAGATAATATTTGTAACTCTTAAAACTTTTCTCAGTATTTGGTTAGTTGGAGGGATTACACACATACACATACACACACGCATACATATATATAGACAGAGAGCACAGGGTGAGTTGAATAAGAGATGACATCTAAAAAAATAAAATTAAGGGGTGAGAGAGGAATATATAGGGAGGAGAAAGAGAAAAATGTAATGGGGAAAATTATCACTCATAAAAGAGGCAAGAAAAAGCTTATTCAATGGAGAAGAAAAGGGAGGAGGTAAGAGGGAAAAAGTGAAGCTTACTCTCTTTACATCTGGCTCAAGGAGGGAATAATGTGCTCAATTAGGTATGAAAATCTATCTTACACTACAGGAAAGTATGGGAGAAGGGGGCAAGCAGGGTGAGGGGGATGACAGAAAGGAGGGCAAATGAGAGGAGGGAGTAATTTGAAGTCAACACTTATGGGGAGGACAAGGTCAAAAGAGAGAATAGAATAAATGGGGGGCAGGATAGCATGGAGGGTAATATAGTTAGTCTTATACAACATGACTATCATGGAAGTCTTTTGCAAAACTACACACGTACAGCCTGTATTGAATTGCTTGCCTTCTCAATGGGGATGGGTGGGAAGGGAGGAAAGGAGAGAAGTTGGAATTCAAAGTATTAGGAATGAATGTTGAGAACTGTTTTGCATACAACTGGGAAATAAGAAATACAGGTAGTGGGGTATAGAAATCTATCTTGCCCTACAAGAAAGGAGAGAAGAAGGAGATAAGGGAGGTGAGGGGTGTGATAGAAGGGTGGGCATATTGAGGGAAGGGGTAATCAGAATGCAAGACGTTATGGGGTGGGAAGAGGGGAGAGATTGGGAGGAAATTTGGAACTCAAAATTTTGTGTAAATGAATATTGAAAACTAAAAATAAATAAATAAACAAAAGAAAAAAAAAACAAATTGGAACTGGACCCCAAATATAGGAGGCAACAGATTCTTATACATTAAAAACAATCAAATAACACCATTTGATTAAAGGGAAACAATTAACTAGGATATAACATTAGGTAATTTGATTTCTAATTGGAGGAAAGATGAGGGGTTTTCCAAGCTGGGAGAGGAAGAGTGAACAGGTACAATTCCCCGAAATCAGAAAAAGACGTGTCCCACTCCCCCAACAGTGCTTGTGAACAATTAAAGGAACACAGAAACAATAAATGATTGATTGGTACAGGGTTAGTTTTCAGATAAGACTGATATGGGCTGCTCAAGATATATAGTTTTGAGAAAACTCCTTGCATCAATCTTTGGGTCTGAGTTTCTGGTCAGCATAACCTAGGTCCCTAGTTAAGGATCTATAAACAGCAGGTAGAAGTGGTCCAGTTGCCCAGCCATGCAGGGCTAGGGTCTAAAATACAACAAGATTTTCTTACAATTTCTACACAGTTTTCTCACAAGACAGAAACTGAATTAGACTTCTAACTGAATAGGAAGAAAACCACTAACTCCAGAATTGAGTCACAAGTTGGAGTCAGTGCGGTTCATTCACTTCCCACAAGGCTGTATTTTGTTATTATTACAATCAATTTCTGCTTTTTTCACAACTTTAATATATAGAGTAATACAAAGATAACTCATGCTCCCTATGAAATAAGAACTTATTTTTAGTATTTCTGTTAAAACAGGTTCATAAAATCTCAGAGTTAGAACAGACTTCAGAATATTCCAACTCGTATCTGAGTGAGAATCCCCAAACATGTTCACCTAGCCTTTGAAAACCCTTAATTGAGGGCGAACACCTAATATATGCCCTAATTTGAATACCTCCTTCACTGCTGAACACTGTACTCTTCCTTCAACATCCAAGTCATGCTCTTACTCTTTCATTAATTCTTCACTAACAACCCCAACTCATCTCTCTCCTAAAGCCCCTAATTTCTGTAATACTCAGTTGACCTTAAGCATGCTTACACCCTTTCAAAGTTCACAGTGTGAGACAAATGGTGTAGGTACAGAGTTAAACCAGGAATCAGTAAAAGTTGTGTTTGACACGTACATATCTGTGTGACACATACATATCTGTGTGATTCCGGGTATATCACAAACTCAGTCCAAAGAAACTCTCTAAGATTATAAATTGCAGAGAGGGTGTCAATCTGCATTGGTAAAAGAAATATCTTCATTAAAAGTTCCCTAATCCAGCGTTTCTCAAATTGAGGCATAGGACCCCTTTTTAGCACATTCGCATAGGGCTTTATTTGCAAACTCAGGGTGCTGAAGAAAGTAAAATAATTTCCACAATAACACTAAAACATTTTAATTTATAATATGGTAAGTATCGATAGATTTAAACCACATAAACAAAAGTTCTTTTATGGTGGAGATCCTCAATAGTTTAAGAGTGTAAAAGAGGTTCAGAGATCAAAGTATATGAGAACTGTTGCCTTAGAAGAAGAATGAAATAATGGGCCAGATCAAAACAAAAAAAAAAAAGAAAGAAAGAAAAAAGACAACCACTCACAAATTTAAATTTAAATATGTAAAAAATTCAAAGAAAAAAAAACCCAAAGGATAAGATTAAAAAAAAAAAGCTGTGGAAAATTACTAACAAAGATATTCCATCCCTGTTGGTTGGTTTGTTGTGATTAAAAAAAAAAAACCAAGAGTGTCTATATTAACCTTGATATTTGAGGCCTGAATGATAATTACAATGTGATTATGTGAGGTGAGTAAAATAATTTGACAAAGACGCTAATTAACAGAAAAATCATCCATGATTTTTATGTCATGTTCTAGATAAATTGGATACTCATCCTTCACATTACTGCCAGAATAATCTTCCTTATTCACAGATGTACTCATGTCACATACACAGATGTACTCTGCTGAAAAACCTTCAGTATCTCTAGTACTGATTGCTTAACAAGTTTAAACTTCTAAGTCTGGAATTCAATGTTCATTAAAAGGCATAGCTTGTAAGATTTTAAAACTTTTTCTCATGCTATTCAATGAGTCAAGCAGCCTTCTACGTGCTAGATGCTGGGGATAATTTTGACTTCTTGCTCCTGAGGGAGAAGAAGATAAAAGACAATCTGAGCAGAGTATGGAGAATAAAATTATGTAGGTGACTTGTAGTGTCTTGAACACTGAGAAAACTAGAAGAAGGCCAATTTCCAGATTCAGACATTGGTCTAGTTTCTACTTATGGATTGAAAATAAATAAACAAACAAATAAATAGATTTAAAAGCATTATTAATAAGTGCTTACCACAAGTGATGCCATGACTTGCAAGTGAACTGGATTTAAGTATGAGGGATGGCTGTGCAAAGTCATCAGTATCACTTTCTCCTCCAGAATCATCTGGATCCAGTGACAGGATAAAGATCAGGATGACTGGAGATGGGCCTGGTGCAGTGGGAGACATTGGCCTTTTTAAGCTAAGGTCTTTCCAAGCTCTCACTTTGACTCAATCAATGCCCTTTCAGTGATTAAGGATAGGTGTATGTTTGTCCTTTGTTGCCAAAAACAACCATGCCATCAGAGAAATAACGACATGACTTGCACTTGATTTTGTTTTTGAGTGATTGAAGGCTGTGCAGGTCACCAGCCTCACTTGTCTTCCAGAGTCATCTGGTTCACTGACCAGCTATTCATCAGGATGACTGGAGATGACCCAGGATGAGGCAACTGGGGTTAAGTGACTTGCCCAAGGTCACACAGCTAGTGAGTGTCAAATGTCTGAGGTGAGATTTGAACGCAGGTCCTCCTGACTCATGTACTGGTGCTGTATCCACTGCACCACCTAGTCGCCCTTAAGAACAGGTAAGAAATAAGCTGAAGATAGGCCTCTTTTACTTGATTAAAAAAAAAATCAATTTGGGAGGGGAAGATTCTCAGAGTTTCAGGCCAAAATGAAACATTACTTCATGTCAAGTGTGAGAAGACCTAGTAGACCTCAGGGTGAAGGAGAAAAGGCTTTTCTTCATTGTCAATGTCTATTAAGGAGAACACTTAAGTATTAAGGAGGATGAAGAAGAATAAAAGAAGATCAAAGAGTACAAAACAGAGAAGAAGTAGACTGCAATGGAACAAAAAGCAAGTAGCTGGCAAAAAAGCGGCAAGATAAGAAAAGGTGGCAAAAGGAACAATTATAGGGTTAAAAAAACAGAGTAGAATCATGGGTAGGGAAATTCAGTGGAAAAAAAGGAACATGGTTGGTTGAAAACTGAAGGGAAGGTAGCTGTAACTATGGCATAAATGTGACAAAGGGAACGGGGTTGAAAATTGTTAAGATTGCTGTAAAAATTTTAAATACTTAGGTTGACTGTGGCTCAGATCATGACCTTTTTGCAAAAGTCAAGACAAATTGAATAAAGTGGGGAAAAAACATCAGACTATACAGGTACTAACTAAATAACATCCCTTATGAATATGAAGTGGAAGTGAATAAATTCAAGGGATTAAATCTGGTAGATAGAGTGCTTGAAGACAGAGGTTTACAATATTGTACAGAAGGGAGCAAAACAAAACTTTTCAAAGATTAAGAAGAGCAAGAAAACAAGAAGGCTGTCTGATTGATGAGGCTTTACAAAACAACTAAGGAAAGATGAAGAGAGAAAGGCAAAGGAGAAACAGAAAGATATACCCAAATGAATGTAACTAATTCCAGAAAACAGCAAGGGGAGACAAGAATATTTTCTTAAAGGAGCAATGCAAAAAAATACAAGAAAACAATAAAATGGGAAAGATGAGATCTCGTCAAGAAAATTAGAGCTATCAGCAATCATCAAAATCACTTGGTACTGGTGGTCAATGACTATAGCAGTCAAACCCAGGGATCTCAGCTTCAGGGATAAGAACTCACTGTCTGACAAAAACTGCTGGGAAAAGAGGAAAATAGTGTGGCAGAAACTGGGCACAGACCAATGCCTGACCCCATATACCAGAATAAAGTCCAAATGGGTACACAATCTAGGTATAAAAGCTGATACTATAAACAAATTAAGGAGGCAAGGAATAATTTATTTGTCATATTTATGGAGAATGGAGGAATTTATGACCAAACAAGAGACAGAGAATATTATGAAAAGCAAAAAGGATAATTTTTATTACATTAAAAAGTTTTTACACAAAGCTAATGCAATCAAGATTAGAAGGGAAGCAGAAAACTAGGAAAGAATTTTTACAACTAGTGCCTGTGATAAAGGCCTCATTTCTAAAATATATAGAGAACTGAGTCAAATTTACAATATAAGTCATTCCTCAATTGATAAATGGTCAAAGCATATGGACAGTTTTCTGAGGGAGAAATTAAAGCTATCTATACTCACATGAAAAAATCCTCTAAATCACTATTGATTAGAGAGATGCAAATCAAAACAACTCTGAGGTACTACATCACACAGATCAGACTGGTTAATATGACAAAACAGGAAAGTAATAAATGTTGGAGAAGATGTGGGAAAGTTGGAACACTAATTCACTGTTACTGGAGTTGTGAGATGATCCAACTATTCTGGAAAGAAATTTGGAACTGTGCCAAAGGGCTATAAAAATGTGCATACCTTTTTACCCAGCAATACCCCTTCCAGGGCTGTGTCCCAAAGATATCATAAAAAAGGGAAAAGGACCCACATGGACAAAAATATTTATAGCAGCTCTTTTGGTGGTGGCCAAGATTTGGAAATTGAGGGGCTGACCATCAACTGGGGAATGGCTGAGCAAGCTGTGGTATATGAATGTAAAGGAATACTACTGTTCTACAAGAAATGACAAAGAGACAGAATTCAGAAATACCTTAATAGACTTATACGAACTGATGTTGAGTGAAGTGGGCAGAACCAGGAGAACATTATACACAGTATACACTTAGTCTTCCACAGCAGTGCAAGGATCTAATACATTTCCAAAGGACTCATGATGCAAAATGCCATGCACATACAGAAAAAGAACTATGGCGTCAGAATGCAAAATGAAGCAGACTATTTTCTCTTTTGTTATATTTGGTTTTGCTTAGTTTTACTCATGCTTTCTCCCATTTGTTTTAATTCTTCTATGCAACATGACTAATGTGAAAATGTGTTTAGTGTAGAGCCCATATACGATTGCATGATGTTTTGGGGAGAGAAGGTGGAGGGAGAGGTAGAAAATTTAAAACCTATGGAACTGATTGTTGAAAATTAAAAACAAATAAGTAAATTTGGAGAAAAAAAGAAAATTAGATTTTTCAAGGGAAAGTTTCATGTAATAAATGGACATGATAAAAGATAATAGTAGTGATTTAATAGAAGTAAAAGGAATTAAGAAGAGGTGACAAAAATACACAAAAGAACTATACAAGAAAGATCTTAACATTACAGACAACTGATAATCAAGGTGGTAAGGTTATTGATCTGGAGCTAGACATTCTGGAGAATAAAGTCAAATGGACCTTAGGAAGCACTACTAACAGTAAGGTTAAAAGAGGTGATGGAATACCAGCTGAGGTATTTAAAATCCTAAAATATGATGCTGTTAAAGTGTTGCACTCAATATGCCAATGTGGAAAATTTAACAGTGGCCACTGAACTGGAAAAGATCAGTTAACTGCCCAAACCTGAAGAAGGAATGTTTGAATTACCAAACAATTGCATTCCTTTCACAGGTCAACAAAGTTATACTTAAAATTCTGCAAGCTAGGCTTCAGCAATATGTGAACAGAGAATTATCAGAAAAGCAGGCTGGTTTTCAAAGAGGCAGAGGAACTAGAGACCGAATTTCCCAACATTGATTGGATTATGGAAAAAGCAAGGGAGTTCCAGAAAAACATCTACCTCATTGGCCACACTAAAGCCTTTGACTGTGTGGATCACAAGGAAACGTGACAAATACTCAAAAAGATGGAAGTCTCACCCAATCATCTTACTTGTCTCTCCTGAGGAACCTGTAGGCAGGTTAAGAAGCAATATTTAGAACAGATCATGGAGCAACTGGTTGGTTTAAGACTGGAAAAGGAGTATGACAAGGCTGTATATTGTTACCTTATTTAACTTATATGAAGAGTACGTCTTGTTAAATGCCAAGCTGGATGAATCAAAAGTTGGAATTAAGGTTGCGAGGAGAAATATTAAATCATCTCAGACATGCAGACAATATCACTCTAATGCCAAAAAAGTAAAGAGGAATTAAGATGCCTCTTGATGAGTGTAAAAGCTGGCTTGAAGCTTAACATAAAAAAAAAAAAAAAACAACCCTTAAAATCTTGGCAACTGGTTCCATTACTTCCTGACAAACAGAGAAAGAAGAAATGAAAGCAGTATCAGATTTTATATTCTTGGGCTCAAAAATCTCTGTAGACTGTGACTACAACCATGAAGTTAAAAAGACACTTGCTTCTTGGAAGGAAAGTGATGGCAAATATGGACAGCACATTAAAAAGCAGACACATCACCTTGCAACAAAAGTCCATATAGTCAAAGCTATGGTTTTTCCAGTAATGATTTATGGCCATGAGAGTTGGACTATAAAGAAAGCTGAGTAGAATCCTATGCTTTATAATTGTTGTGCTGGAGAAAACTTTTGAGAGTCCCTTGGATCAAATCAGTCAATACTGACAGAAATTCAGGCTATATTCACTGGAAGGTCAAATACTGAAGCTGAAGCTTAAATTCTATGGCCATATAATGAGAAAACAGGACTCACAGGAAAAGACCATGATGTTAGGAAAGACTAAAGGCAAAAGGAAAGGAAAAGGGGATGACAGAGAATGAGATGGACAGTGTCATGGAAACAATGAACTTGAACTTGGATTTCAATACTAGAGGATAGAAGGGCCATGGGGTCATGAAGAATGGGACAGGACTGAACGAATCAATAACAAAAACTCACTTAGGATTAAGTTTAAAATGCAGCTCAAAGGTGAAAATCTCAACCATTAATTCTTTTTTTAAATTAATTTTATTTATTTTCAATGTTCTACAATCACTAACATATAACTTAGATTCCCCCCTTCCCCCTCCCACCCTGAGATGGCATAAAATTTTATATAGGTTCTACACATGCATTCCTATTAAATACATTTTCACTATAGTCATGCTGTGTAGGAGAACTAAAATGAATGGGAGAAATCACATAACATACCAAATCGTAATATACACACACACAAAATGATCTGCTATATTCTGCAATTGAATTCCATAGTTCTTTCTCTTAATGTGGAATGCATTTTGCCTTAAAAGACCATTGGGAATTTTTTTTAAGTCCTTGCATTGCAATGAAGTTGCAAGTCTACCAGAAAAAACTCTCACACGCTGTGGTCGCTGCTGTGCACAAAGTTCTCCTGGTTCTGCTCCTTTCACTCAGTATCAGATCATATAAGTCTTTCCAGGCCTCTCTGAAATCTTCCTGTTCATCATTTCTTATAGCATAATGGTATTCCATTATATCATATATCATAATTTATTCAACCATTCCCCAATTGATGCACATCTCCATGATTTTCAGTTTTTGGCCACCACAAAGAATGCTGCCATAAATATTTTTGTACATGTGGGACCCTTTCCCATTTTTATGATGTCTTAGGGATACAGTCCTAGAAGAGCCCTGGAGATTTTTTCCTAAGGAGTTCATTGATTGCTTGTTCAATTTCTTTTTCTGAGATGGGGTTGTTTAAGTATTCAATTTCCTTTTCTGTTAATCTGGATACTCATCACCTAATTTGGATTGTCAAATTTAGGGGCATAAAGTTGGGTAACGTAATTTCTAATTATTGTTTTAATTTCCTCCTCATTGGAGGTGAGTTCACCCCTTTCATTTTTGATACTGGTAATTTGGTTTTCTTCTTTTTTTAAGCAAATTAACCAAAGGTTTATCAATGTTATTAGTTTTTTCATAAAATCAACTATTAGTTTTATTTATTCAATAGTTTTCTTAATTTCAATTTTATTAATCTCTCCTTTGGTTTTCAGTATTTCTAATTTGGTAATTACTTGGGGATTTTCAATTTGTTCTTTTTCGAGCTTTTTCAGTTGCATGCCTAAGTCACTGATCTCCTCTTTCTCTATTTTATTCATGTAGGCATTCAAAGATATAAAACTTTCCCTAAGAACTGCTTTTGCAGTATCCCATAAGATTTGGTAGGTTGTCTCATTATTGTCATTCTCCTGAATGAAATTGTTGATTGTTTCTATAATTTGTTGTTTAACCCACTCCTTCTTTAGGATTAGTTTATTTAGTTTCCAATTAATTTTTGGTTTATCTTTCCATGGCCTTTTATTACATATAATTATTATTGCGTTATGATCTGAGGATGCATTGATTATCTGCCTTTCTGCACTGGATCGTGAGGTTTTATGCCCTAGAACATGGTCAATTTTTGTATATGTGCCATGTACTGCTGAGAAAAAGGTGTATTCCTTTCTATCCCCGTTCAATTTCTTCAGAGATCTATCATATCTACCTTATCCAGTTTATTCACCTCCTTAACTTCTTTCTTGTTTATTGTGAGGTTAGATTTATTAAGTTCAGAGAGGGGGAGGTTGAGGTTCCCCGTTAGTATAGTTTTGCTGCGTATTTCTTCCTGCAACTCTCCCCCAACCTCTCCTCTAAGAATTTGGATCTTATATCTACCACTTGGAGCATACATGCTTAGTAATGATATTGCTTCATTAGCTATGGTGCATTTTAGCAGGATATAATTTCCTTCCCTATCTCTTTTGATTAGATCTATTTCTGCTTTTGCTTTGTTGGAGATTAGGTTTGCTACCCTTGCTTTTCTTACATCAGCTGAAGCACAATATATTTTGCTCCAACCTTTTACCTTTACCCTGTGTGTATCCTGCCATTTCAAATGTGTTTTTTCTAAACAACATATTGTTGGATTATGGCTGTTAATCCACTCTGCTATCTGTCTCCGTTTTAATGGAGAGTTCACTCCATTCATGTTCACAGTTGTGATTACAAAATGTGTCTTTCCCTCCATCCTCTTTCCCACCGTTTGTGCTTTTAGCTCTCCCATCTCCCTTCCCCTCCTCAATAGTTTTCACTTTTGATCACCACCTCCCACAGTCTTCCCTTCCTTCTTTCAACTCCCTCCCTTTTACTCCCCTTTACCCTCACTACTTCTGCCCTCTCTTTTAGCTTCCTCTCCCCTTTCTTCCCTCTTCCCCTCCCACTGCCTATAGAGCTAGTTAAATTTATATACTTAATTAAGTTTATTGTTCCCTCCTTGAACCAAATCAGATAAGAGTACCTCTCAAACAATGCTCATGTCCCTCACCTCTTTCCCTCTACTATAATATAATTTTGTACTTCTTCCAGTGATGTAATTTACCATTTTCTGCTTCTTCCTCTTCACATTTCCTGTTACAATCCCTCTGCATGCTTAAATCACATTTTTATCATTACATCATTTACTTTATACCTGTTCCTTCTTTATCTATGTATGTCCCGTTTATATTTCATAATAGATGTACAATTCTCAAGATTAACAGGTATCATCTTCCCTTATAAGGAGGTAAACAGTTTGCCCAACTTGAGTAACAAGTTTTTCTTTTCCCCTATTTACCTTTTTATGCCTCTCTTGAGACCTGCGTTAGAAGACTGAATTTTCTATTAAGTTCTGGCCTTCTTGTCAGGAAGGTACAGAAATCCCTTATTTCGATGAATATCCATCTCCTTGCCTGAAACGTTATGCTGAACTTTGCTGAGTAACTGATCCTCGGTTGCAGTCCCAGCTCCTTTGCCTTACAGAATATCGCATTCCAATTCCTTTGCTCTTTTAATGTAGAAGCTGCAAGGTCCTATATGATCCTGACTGTAGCTCCTTGGTATTTAAATGGCTTCCTTCTGGCTGCCTGTAGTATTTTCTCCTTCACTTGATAGTTCTGGAATTTGGCAACAATATTTCCTGGTGTTTTTAGTTTGGTATCCCTTTTGGAAGGTGAACGGTGGATTCTTTCGATGACTATTTTGCCCTCTGGATCTAGCACTTCTGGGCAGTTTTCCTTGATGATTTCTTGGAAGATACTGTCCAGACTCTTTTTTTCATCATGTCTTTCTGGAAGGCCAACAGTTCTTAAATTTTCTCTCCTCGATCTATTTTCCAGGTCAGTTGTTTTTCCAATTAGATATTTTACATTTTCTTCTGTCTCTTCATTCTTTAGATTTTGTTTGATTGATTCTTGATGTCTCATAGAGTCATCAGCTTCCACTTGTCCAATTCTAACTTTACCATCTCCTTTTCCATCTGTCCAATTATGCCTTTTAAGGAATTATTTTCTCCAGTTAGTTTTTGTACTTCCTCTTCCATTTGTCCACTTTTCCCAGTCAGGTTTTGTGCTTCCTTTTCTATTTGTTCAATTTCCCTTCTTAAAGAGCTATTCTCTTCAGTGAATTCTTTTTTCATACTTTTAAAATCACTGGCCAGTTTTTCTTCTATTTCCTTCTTCAGTTGTTCCAGGAGAGATATTTGTGCATTCGAGCAGTTCATAGTCCCTTCTGAAGTTTCACATGGGAGTACAGTCTCACTGCTGACTTCTTTGGTATTCGTGTTTTGGTCCTTGTCCCATAGAAAGATTCTATGGTCTTTTCATTCTTGCTTTGCTTCTTCTTGCTCATGATGGTGAGGCTTTGTGTGTTGTGGCCTCTGGTTCTTTCAGTAAGAAACTGGAGAACCTGGTGTTGGTTTGATTGGTGTGAGAAAGCTAAGGGCAGGTGTCATTTTTTTTTTTTTGTTTGTTTTGTTTTGTGTTTCCCTGGATCAGCCCTGGGGCTAGCTTGTTAAATGTTGGGGTGGGGTGGTCTGGTCACAGGAGATCTCTTCAGCTGAGTTGGAGCAAAGGCTAGCTCAGGAGTTTGTGATCCTGGCTGCCCTACTATCTTTCCCTTTACCCTGGAGTACTCAGGCACACCTGGGTCCTAGTGTGAGTCCCCCCCCCCCCATATCCCTCCCCCTCCCGGGGGCTCTTCTCCTTCTGGTTTGCCTCTGCCACAGTAAAAGGAATCCCC
The DNA here is from genome assembly GCF_028372415.1 of Notamacropus eugenii. NCBI lineage: Eukaryota > Metazoa > Chordata > Mammalia > Diprotodontia > Macropodidae > Notamacropus > Notamacropus eugenii. The sequence continues at coordinate 405,556,632 of NC_092876.1, read as the reverse complement.
CTTAGCTATTTTCCTAGCCTCAGGTGCTACAAGACTGTTTGCCCCTTCTGCTGATCCCAATGATCCAGGATTTTTCTGGGGAAATATTTTATGGTTCTTTTGAGGTCAACAAGGGGAGGGGGAGAGAGCATTTACTGATCACTCTGCCATTTTGGATCCCAGAAGCTCAAGTAGATGACTTACAGATGTTTAATCTGCTGACTGATAGTCTCAGGAGCAGCTGCCACTGTTACCTATTGCTCAGTGGCTGTCACTCATTCGGCTCTGCTGGTCTCCTGCCACTCCACCATTCTGCTGTGCTGCCGCTGCCTCAGGTCACCCTGGGGGTTTCCTGCCTGGTCATGCTTCGACAGGACACTTGCGCTCTGTGGTGTGGACTCACCCCTGCGGAACAGCTCCTTCCCATCTACCTTCTAGTCTGTCCTGGTCTGTGAATCTGCCACAGTCTGTCTCCTATTGGATTCTGTACATCCAAAATTTAGTCAGATTCTCTTTTTAGAGGTATCTGAAGGAAGAGCTTAGGTGAGTAGTTACTCTCACTCTGCCATCTTGGCTCTGCCCCTTCAACCATTAATTCTGCAGGGGCTGTGGTCAAGTCTGTAATGTTTTCATTTCTGCCACAGCCAGAGTAAATGTTATCCATGTCCCAAGTATAAGCTGACATAAGAGGAAAAGTTTAAGGCATTTGAAGAATACTTCTGTATGGTTCAAGTTGTAAGGGAAAATCAAGGGTTCCCAAAGAAAACAGAATCCAGAATTTAATGGCAGAAAAAGGAATCTGATTTGGAGGAGGAGAAACAACACGTCAATATGATGGTGAATGGAAGATGCTAATACTGAGAAAGGGAAGGAAAGGGACAGCTGTACAAGTGGAGTTTAAAAACAAATCTGAACCTTTTTTTCCTGAAGACAGAGCTTGATGCACTATGGAAGCCGCTTTTCTTCCAAATAATAATAGGGTAGATAGAACCAAAGGTAAGACAACATCCAGTAAAGCTCAAAGGAAGCATAAGAGAGTTGGAGCACTTAGCAGAGTGCCTGAAACACAGCAGGCATTTAACAAATGTTTACTGTCCTAGTAGTAAAGAAGTAGTCACTCGTAATTCCAGTAGTAAAGAATTCAATAGTAAAAATCATGGTCTCAAATGTTTATATACTAATGTCCAAAATTTAGGCAATAAGCAAAGGAATTAAAGGTCAACACCAGGAGGCAAATTAGAATTCACAGATAATGGAGACTTGGTGGGATAAAACCCATAACTGGACCATGACTCTGAAGAAGTATGCCTTTTTGAAAAGAAAGCAGGTTGGTAAAGGGAAAGGTGGGTTAACATTGTACATCAAAAAGGTATAAATATGCGAGGAAATCCAGGAACCAGAGTAGAGAACTCAGTAAACATTTATAAAGTACCTCTTAGGTTCTAGGCACTATCCTAAGTACAAAAAGGTAAAAGACAGTCATGGCTTTTAAGAAGTTCAAAGTCTAACAAAGGGAGACAACATAAAAGCAATTATGTACAGGCAGACTATTTATAGAATAAATTGTAAATAAACAACATGGGGCAGGCACTATAATTAAAGGGATCAGGAAATGTTTCCTGGAGAAGGTCTGACTTTGGCTGGGACTTGAAGATGAGAGGAGATAGCACTCTATACATGAAAGATAGCCAAATAGAGAGTTATTTCAGTGAAGAAGAGAAAAGCAGGGACACATGATTTTGTCATGAGTTTGCTAACTGCGTCATAATTCTAGTATAGAAGCGGGAAAGTGTAAGGGATGGGGAACTTCAATTCTCATTCTCATTCTTTCTGCGTGTATCTCCTAAAGAAAGAACATTTGATAACTGTTTGAAATTCCTTAGAATAAGGACAATGTCACCCTTCAAACTAATAAGGGCAAACTCCATTCTGTATCTGATCCTCACTAAAGGGGAAGAATTGGCTGCTGGGGTCGAAATGAAGGGAATCTTAGAAAAAAATAATCCTTGCCGAGTTTGTGACAGGAGAGAATCTGTGCATATTGTGACACATATGCTAGACTTGAAAAAAGCAGATTTTAAAGGATTCAAAGGAAAAATAGGAAAGATCTCATGGAGTAAAATGCTAAAAGGCACAGGAAGGATAGGAGATGCTCAAGAATGAAAGTGAAGACACAAAGGAAACTATTCCAATAAGGAAGAAAAAAAGAGATAGCTATACAGGGAACTCAACAACAAACTTTATATTATAGAATGAAAGGCAAAGAGATGGACTGACCAGGTAATCAAGAATGAATATAAAAATATGGCCCCAAAAGCAAGAGATAGAAAGAGAAATCCCATTTAAAGCTAGGGTAGATACCATAAAATATTTGGAAGTTTATCTGCTAAAACAAACCCAGGGACTGTATGAACACAATTAGAAGACACTTTTCGCACAAATAAAGTCAGATCTAAGTAAGTGGAAAAACATCAGTTGCTCATGGGTAGGCTAAGCCAATATAATAAAAATGACAATTCTACCTAAATTAATTTACTTATTTAGTGCTATACCAATCATACTATCAGATAATTATTTTCTAGAGCTGGAAAAAATAATATCAAAATTCATCTGGAAGAACAAAAAGTCCGGAATATCAAGGGGACTAATGAAAAGAAATGCTAGGGAAGGTGGCCTAGCACTACCAGATCTCAAATTGTGTTATAAAGCAGCACTTATCAAAACCACTTGTTAGTGGGTAAGAAACAGAAGGGTAGACAAGTGGTATAGGCTAGGTACTCAAGATACAGTAGGCAAGGAATATAACAATCAACTATTTGATAAAACCAAGGACCCCAGCTTCTGGGATAAGAACTCACTGTCAGACAAAAATTACTTGGAAAACTGGATAATGGTGTGGCAGAAACTAGGTGCTGGCCAATGCCTCACACTATACACAAGAATAAAGTCCAAAGGGGGACATGATCTAGGCACAAAGATCGATAATATGGACAAATTGGTGGAGCAAGAAATAGTGTACTTATCAGATTTATGGAGAAGGGAATAATTTTTGAATAAAGAAAAGACAGAAAGCATTATGAAGTGCAAGATGGATAATGCTGATTACATTAAACTGAAAAGTTTTTGTACAACCAAACCCAATGCAACCAAAATTCGTAGGGATGTAGTATACTGGGAAAGAATTTTTACAGCTAATCTCGGGGATAAAGGCCTCATTTCTAGAATATATAGAGAACTGAGTTAAATGTACAATAATACAAGTCATTCCCCAATTGATAAATGGTCAAAGGATATGAGCAGGCAATTTTCAGAGGAAGAAATTAAAGATATCGATAATCATATGAAAAAATGCTCTAAATCACTACTGATTAGAGAGATGGAAATCAAAACAACTCTGAGGTACCACATCACACCTATCAGATTGGCAAACATGACAGAACAGGAAGATGATAAATGTTGGAGAGGATGTGGGAGAGTTGGAATACTAATTCATTGTTGGTGGAGCTGTGAGCTGATCCAACCATTCTGGAGAGCAATTTGAAACTATGCCCAGAGGGCTACAAAAATATGCATACCCTTTGACCCACCAATACCACTTCTAAGACTGTATCCCTAAGACATCATAAAAATGGGAAAGGGTCCCACATGTACAAAAATATTTATAGCAGCTCTCTTTGTGGTGGCCAAAAACTGGAAGTCAAGGGGATGCCCATCAATTGGGAAATGACTGAATAAAGTATGGTATGTGAATGTAATGGAATACTATTGTGCCATAAGAAATGATGAACAGGAAGACTTCAGAGAGGCCTGGAAAGACTTATATGATCTAATGCTGAATGAAAGGAGCAAAACCAGGAGAACTTTGTGCACAGCAACAACCACAGCGTGTGAGAGTTTTTTCTGATAGACTTGGAACTTCATTGCAATTCAAGGACTTAAAAAAATCTCCAATGGTCTTTTATGGCAAAATGCATACCACATCGAGAGAAAGAACTATGGAATTCAATCGCAGAATGTAACAGATCATTTTCTTTGTATTACGTTTTGGTTTGTTACATGACTTCTCTCGTTCATTTTAATTCTTCTACGCAGCATGACTATAGTGAAAATGTATTTAATAGTAAGGTATGTGTAGAACCTATATAAAATTGTATGCTGTCTTGGGAAGGGAGCGAGAAGGTAAGGGGGAGGGAGGGGGAAAAATTCAAGTTATATGGTAGTGACTGTAGAACACTGAAAAAAAATAAAATTAATTAAAAATTTTTTTTAAAAAAATATGGCACAGTTCTATACTCAGGATGAGCTAAGGCCAGCAACCAAATAAAGTAAGGAAAATGGAGACTGGAGGGGGTAGAGGTGAGAAGTGAGATGAGTAAGGGATTTTCCTTTAAGCTACACTGGAAGCAAAAGAAGGATCAAATAAAGGAGAGGATTTTTGTTTAGGTGGATATATTGATAATGGAAAAAAGGAGAGAAGGCAAAGCTGTTTAATCCTTAACTATATTTCTGTTTTTTTCTGCAAAAAAAAATTATCTTTAGGTACCATATAATTGGAAAAGGGCACATGTTGGCTTGACTTTTTAAAAAAGTAAGAAAACAAAAGTCTGTAAAGAAGAACAGGTCAGTGAGCTCGACTTTGGGTTTCTGGAGAAATTTTAGATAAACACTAAACAGTTCACTGGTATACACATAGATAGGGAAATAGTGATCACAAAAAGCCAGAATGGCATCATCAAAAACAAGTCATGCCTTCATTTCCTTTTCTGAAAGAATGACTAAGCTAGTAAAGAGGGGCATGCTGTGGCTATAGTTTCTCTACATTTCGGAGAATTTTCAATAAAATATCTCATCCTATTTTTGGGGAGAAGCTGAATTAGAGGATGATGCTAAGCTAGCATTTATGTAGTGCTTTAAGGTTTGCAAGACACTTGGACATGTGTCATCTCATTTGGGAGATGTATTCAGATGGTTGAATGGCCAATTAAATGAGTAGTTCTTAATGGTTCAACTTCCATCTGTCAGAAGGTCTCCAATACAGTACCAAAGGAATCTGTGCTTTGTCCTGTTCTGCTTAATAATTTTATCCATGACTTAGATGAAGGCATAGGTGGCATGGCATTTCAAGATAATCCAGAATTGAGACGAATAGCTACAATCATAAATGATAGGCTCCAAAGTAGCCTGACAGGCAAGAGTATCAGGATAAGTATAAGAAGTAATTCAAAACAGAGCGATATAAAATCTTACGCTTGGATACAAAAGTCACAAGTACGAGGTGAAAGAGGCATGTTTATACAGATATTGTTCTGAAACTTCTTTTGGGGATTTTAGTACGCTGCAAATGGACCCCACCCAATGGCATATCAGGGTGCAGAGGCTGATACTGCACAAAGCACCAATTTAGAAGCTAAAGATGTGAATAAATCAAAGAAATCATCTTTGATACTATTCAGCATCAAAAATTACTGTAAATCTAATTCCACAAGAGTGCAGACTTAAAGAAAAAATGAAAAAAATTTTTTCACAAGGATTATATGAATATCTAGACAAAAATGCAGCAAAAGATTAAAAAAAAAACTCGAAGCAAGAATCTAAAAAACAGAATAACTCAGAAGAGAAAGTGGTTATAAACCTTATTCAAGAAATGGAATCCCTGAAAACTAGAAAAGACAAAAATAAGAGACTTAATGAGACAGGAAGAAAAATTGGAACAAAATCAAATGATTGAAAAAAATAGACAAAATTTAAGATATCTGATATCAAAGAAAGAGTATCTGGAAAATAAGATTAAGAAGAAATAACCTAAGAATCAATGAGCTCTCCAAAAATCATTACTTTAAAATAAGAAGCCTGGACACTTAGGCAAATTAATTTAAGCAACTGGAAGGAGCTGTACGATGAGGTAGTACTACCATGTTAACCTACGAAGACATCAAGGTTGGTTCTGAAGGCATACTTACTTCCACTCCCCCCATTAGTACATTAACACTGGGCAGCTAGGTGGTACAGTGCATAGAACACCAGTGCAGGAGTCAGGAGGACCTGAACTCAAATCTCACCTCAGACACTTGACATTCACTAGCTGTGTGACCTTGGGCAAGTCACTTAACCCCAACTGCCTCATCCTGGGTCATCTCCAGTCATCCTGATGAAGATCTTGTCACTGGATTCAGATGGCTTTGGAGGGGAAGTGAGGCTGGTGACCTGCACAGCCCTCCCTCACTCAAAAACAAAGTCAAGTGCAAGTGGTGTCATCATTTCTCTGATGGCATGGTCTTCTTTGGCAACGAAGGACAAACACACATATTAGCACTACTTCGTTATAAAGTGAGAGCCTGGAAGTGTCCAGAAAAATTCATATAAGGATAAAAACATTGCAAACAAAAACAATTTTTAAAGACTTAAGACCTCTGTGATGAAAGCACTGAACAACCACATCCATAGAGGAACTATGAAGAAGCATGTTCTCCACTTTCACACAGGGATGAACACAAGGGGGAGAAACATATACTTTTGGACATGGCTATATATGGTTTCGTTTTGCTTGCGTATGCTTACTTGTCACTGGGATCTTCTCCCATCCCACCCCTCCCCCTTACTCTTGATTGGTTATATAAAGACGACCAATATAACTTTTTTAAAAAAATGTACACAAGAGATTCAAAGTATGACATTCAGGAAGAAGCACAGATAAGCAGATCTGTTTTAAAAACAATGTGTAGAATTTATTATATACTTCATTTTTAAAGCACTGTAAAAGGGAGATTCATGCTTTCCTAAAGAATCTGTTTTGTGTTCTGCTGTGTGTGTGGAAATGTCCTTTTTACAGTGTTGAAGTTCAGAATGAAATAGAAAATTTTAAAAATGCAGAATGGGTAGAATCTGCAAGACGCAAATTTAGATTTGACTTTGGGGAAAAATTCCTAAGTATCTGAGCCATATGAAAGTGAAAATGCATAACCTCTGAGAGATCATAGGTTCCCTTCTTTGGAAATTTTTAAGCAGAACCTGGTTGACAACTTGCCATGTTATTTTGGAAACTGGCAAGACTGCAAGAGATGAGAAGGGTTAAACAAGGGTGGTGCTTCTGTGAAAGGAGGAAAGGAGGGGATGTCCCCAGAGATGTGGTGGAGATACTGACAAGATTCAGCAACTGACTGGATGTGAAACTTCCCTTTCTTGGTTCTCTTTCCCAAGCAATTTATTTAGTTGTTCCTTTTTTTGCCTTCCACAGTGGATCATCAGTCTTCTCCTACCAGGCAGTCAGAGTGTTGCCCAAGGCTGTGCAGTAAGTCCTCTTCTCCAGTATCTCTATGTTTTCTCTTAGTGATCTCTTCAGCTCCCAAGGGTTCAATTAACTCTATATGGATAACTTCCATATTCAACAAAAGGTTGTGTGTGTGTGTGTGTGTGTGTGTGTGTGTGTGTTTGTGTCTTATGTTTCTCCTCAAGTCTGGCATCACCAACCACTGCTTGATATTGCCACCTGAATATTTGGTAACTGAAGCAAACTCAACATTTCTCAAAATGAATTCATCATCCTTCTCAGTAAATTCGCTGCTACTCCAAATTTTCCAATTAGCCACATGTGCAAACCTTAAAGTCACCTTTGACTCTTTCCTCTCATTTACTTCCTGCATGAAGTCAGTTGATAAGCTCTATTAATTTAGCCCTCATATCTTACATTTGTTTCCACACTACTAAAAAAGTCTTAAAAAGCTCTTCCCAAATCTTAATAAACGTATTATAATTGCCTCCTAATTATTATTCATGACAGTAGATTTTTCTTTCTGTTCCAATATATCATTCACATAGTCACCAATAATTTTCCCCCCAGATCTATGACTTCCTTAATAGGCAATACTGGGTGAGGCGGCCATTTTACCTTAATGAAGATGACCAGGTGCTCTACAACTTAACCAGACAGTTGCTGGGAGCACTAAGAGGCTGTAATTAGGCAGGACATGAATCTAGGTCTTCCTCTCTACCCACTGCATCATGTTACCTATCAAGATATTGCCAAATAGGGGCAGCTAGATGATGAAGTGGATAGAGCATTGTTGGGGTTTAGGAGTGCTAGACACCAAAATTCAAAGGCAAACAATGAGCGGGTCCTGCCTGGAATTAAGTGGACTCAAGTCTTCTTTCAGTCAGAGAAAAGGTTTATTAGAACACTGGTCTGGGTGGGTGAAATTTTAAGAATCTGCCCTACTGTGGCACTTGTATTGACAGATGCTCCAGACTGAATCTGAGCTACTGGCTAGAGTTTTAAGGAATCTATGCATTTTAATGGGAGGCAAGATGGACCTTATATACAGAAAGACTGTGGGAAGGATCTAGGAGTGGCCAAGTGGTCTGGAGTGACTGGGAAGTAAGAGAGAAGGACCCGGAAGGGCTGGGTGCCCCAGGTGAACACCAGGGACCAAGGCCATGTGGGAAGGTCCAAGCACTTTCCTTTTTAGGTCCAGATCCCAAAGACATGGTCTTTTCCTTTTGGGGGTTCAGGTCTCATCTCCATCAGCACCAGGGCTTAGAGTCAGGGGAACCTGAGTTCAAATCAGGTCTCAGACATTTACTAACTCTGTGACCCTAGGCAGGTCATTTAACCCTCCCCCTCTCTGCCAAGATATTGCCAAATAATATTACCAAAGAGAGGTCTGATGATGTCAATGATTTGTTCAAAATGGCTTGCTGCAGCCCTTAGGATAAAATGAACGACTGTATGAAAAAGCATTTATTAAGCATTTAGCCTGGCATTTAAGGCCCTCAACAATCTAAGTAAAAACTATCATCCTTATTTCATGTTATTCCTGTTTAAATGATTTTTCTGGTTCTGCTCATTTTACTCTGTGGGAGTTCATACACATCTTCCCAGGATTCTCTGAAATTCCTCTCCCTTATCTCCCCTACCCCCCAATTCTGCATCCCAGCCACCATTCCTTATAACATGAGAGTATTCCACTATATTCATACACCATTATTTTTTTATCCATTACGTTAATGGGCATTCCTTTAGTTTTGAGTAGTTTGTCACTACAAAAAGCTGTTTTTTCTTTTTTTTGTAAATATGGGTATTATCCCCCTTTCTTTGGTTTCTTTGGAGTATAAACCTGGTAGTGTTATCACTGTGTCAAAAAGTATGCAGAGTTTAATAGCTATTAATGCATAGTTCCAAACTGTTTTCCAGAATGACTGGACCAATACACAGCCCCACCAAAATGCTTGTTCTATTACCTTAAGTTGTCTGTTTAATCACAGCCACTCTAGTATTTGTGGGTCTGAGATAAAACCTTGCAGTTGTTTTAATTTGTAGTTCTCCAAATATAAAAGATTTAAAGTATGTTTTCATCTGGCCACTGATAGCATGAACTTCTTCCTCTGAAAACTACCTTTTCATATCCTCTGACCATTTATCAATTAGGGGGTGACTTTTATTCCTATAAAATGAATCAGTTCTTATATATCTTGGAAAAGAAATCTTTATCAGAGAAATATGCTGCAAAGATTTTTTCCCCTAACTACCAGTTATCTTTCAAATGTTAACAGCATTAGTTTTGTTTGTGCAAAACCTTTTTATTTTATATAAGCAAAACCATCCTTTTAATCTTCTCATCCTTAGAACCTCAACTTTTCACTTGCTCTCTCCCAAACATGGACTGTTCTTTCTTGTCATCTCCACCTACTGGTTTTCCTGGCTTTCTTCAAGTAGAAGCTAAAATTCTACCTTTTACAGTTAGCTTTCCCTAATCCTATTAATTCTAGTGCCTTTCCTCTGGTGATTATTTCCAACTTATCCTATAAATAACCTGCCTGTACATTGCTGTTGACATGCTGTCTCCCCCATAAGACCTTCCTGAGAGCAGGGATTGTGTAATATACTTCTTTGCATCTTGAGTATCCAGCATAGTGCCTAGAACAGAGCAGGCACTTAACAAATGTTTATTAACTGAATGAAGGGTATTTTCTTCTTAAACCTTTAATTTATGATTATCATCCAATACTGGTCTATACCTACTTTTCTGCCCAATTACTTTTCAGTTTTTTCAGAAGTTTTTGTTGAACAGTGAATTCTTATCCCAATAGCTGGGATCTTTGGCTTTATCAAACATTAGGCTACTCTGCTCATTTAATTCTGTTTAATGTATATCAGGCCTGTTAACAATGATTGACCTCTCTCTATTTCTTAACATTTACCAAATCATTTTGATGATTACTGATGGGCTTTTACATTTTAACCAAATTGAATTACTTCCTCTCCCCTCTTTAAACTTAATGTTCCATATCTTTCCTATGTGCATTTATACAGGTTGTCATCTCTCATAAAATGTTCCCCTTCCTCACCTTCACCTTTCAGAAATCTTATCTTCCTTGGTGACTTGGCTTGGGTACCATTTCTTCTCTGAAATCTTCCCAGAAGGTCCCAGTTGCTAATGCTTTCTCCTTCCTCAAACGGACTTTGAATCCTTTTTTCAGTCTTGCCACTGCCCATATTATTTTCTACCTGGTATCATATTTAAGTGTCTTTGTATAGTTTTCCCCAATAAGAATATAAGCTCCTTAAGAGCAGGTTCTATTTCATTTTTTTCTTGCCCAATGCAGGAGCTTAGTAAAGGTTGGTTGAACTGAATTTATATTGCACTTAGCACTAGCGTGGGGAACAACCTGTACAAAAGCATGTAGACTTGAGATGGGATACAGTTTTAGGGAAAAGTAAGTGGATTAGTTTAAATTGCAAAGTAGAGTAGATGAAGTAGGGAGCAATGTGTAGTCATCTGGAAAGCTACCAGAGATGCCAGATTGGGATCATATTATACATCTTCCATCCTCCCTCCATTTAATACTCTACTCTGGCCAAATTGTATTACCCATCATCCCCCTTACATACCCTGTGCTTTTCTGACTCCATGCCTTTGCTCATGTTGCTCATTCACTATTTCTGTAGGCCTAGAATTATCAGAAAGATTAAAAATGATTTATAAAATAAACCTGCAACTAAACAATAAAGGGTATGTACAGGTAAAAAGGAGTATTCCTTAGGATTACCAAGATTTAGAAAGTAGTCATTTCATGAACACTGTGATGTAATATTTTTATAAAATAAGTCAACGAGGTTGTATCTTTTCACAATACAATCTGAGTTGATAGCTTTCAACTGTTATGTTAAAATGGTAAGGAATGATTAAAATTTCAGCTTGAAGATGACCTTAAAAACACAAATCTAACAAAAGTAGATATTTACTTATGGTTTTAATTAGCTGGAAATATGTTCTTTTTAAACTTCAAGAAAAGTGACTCCATTAGTCTTTTTAATACTTAGAGTGCATAAGTTTTCAAACTCATTAACTATCACATAGGAAGAGATTTAGGGGGAAGGATAATGAGTTCAATTTTGTACATGTTGAGTTTGGAATGACTATGCAGCATTCAGGTGGGGAGATCCAACAGGCAGTTGGTGATAAAGTAATAGAACTAAGTAAATATGAGAACTAGATATGTAAATCTGGAAGTCACCTGTACACAAATGAAAATTTAATCTACTGAGGTTTATAAGCTCACTAAAATACAGGGTAGAGAGAAGAAGGCCCAGGACTGTGTCCTGGGGTAAATTCATATACATGAAGAGATATATGGGTGATCATGCAGTACTGAAAACTGAAAATAATCTATTAGAAAGACAGGAAATCTTTGGAAAGAACAATGTTTTGAAAACCCAGAGAGAAAAGGGCATCCAAGATGAAGGGGCAGACAGTGTAAAATGTTAAAAAAAGGTAAAAATGAATGAGAATTATGAAAAGGCCATTGGATTCAGCAACTAAAAAATCACTGATAGACCTTCTAATTTACATGACCAACAAGATGAGGACTAGACATTTTCTCTGACTCCCATGACTCCTCAAATGTCTCCCAAATAGAAATTAGGTGCTAAAGATAAAGCAATTCTAGCTGTCTCCATTGTCTAGGATGGTGGTGTCAAACTCAAATAAAAACAAGGAACACTAAAGTACATGAGGATACTTGCAGAAAATTTCACATTTTAAAATGTGAAATTATCTATGTTTTACTGTATTTTTACTTATTTTGTTAAATATTTCCCAATTAGATTTTAATCTGGTTTGGCCTCACTTAGGAGGGTTGTGGACTGAGTATTTGACACCTCTGGTCTACAAGAGCAGGAATCAAAAAGAAGGTTAAAAATAAAATAACCAAAAACCATGAAAAAACATCTATCCTGAGCTGACTTGGCTCCCTGTTTCCAAAAGAGCAAGGTTACATTAGTGGACACAAAGACCTGGATCACTGGCTGTGCAACAGAACACAAGGACTCTATACACAGACTTGTAACAAAACCCAATCCATCCTCCTTCCCTCTCCCTCTTTCCAGTGTCATGGAGACTCAGGGCTCTAGGCTGCAAAAGTCTCTTCATGTCATGACAAACAAACAGTGCTACCAGCAGCAGTGTTCTGTGCTGGAAAAGATTTTTGCAGCAGAGGAGAGGTCTCAAAATAGAATTCAGTTCTAATACCCCTTTAATGTCCCTCCTCACAAAGTCTCATAGATGCAAACTACAGCAATCAACCCTATAGCACCAGGGCGAGAGCTCTCTAAACTTTCAGTGCCAGGCCAGAGAACTAAGAACAGCAAGGACAAGACATGTGTATGAGAAGCTGTGTAACACTTCACTAAGCCTGTGGAAAAAAGCCCAGAATCCAGATGAGGTAAGCTCTGTCTCCATGCAAAAGTCATTTAGGAAGACATTTAGATTGATGAATTGTGAATTATGCAGCAAAACAAGAGGTTAAGACCTTTGAGATCCAGCTGCCACCACCACCACAAGGGAGGGAATCAGAAAGTGAGTAAAAGATGACAATAAGGCAGGAAAAAGCAAACAAACAACCTGAAATTACCAAAGATGTCAGGAAGAAGAAAACTCAAAGACTATGAACATATATAAAGCAGGTAAATCAAAAGGAAAAAACATTAACAAAAGAAGGAAATATGACCTCCAGATCTATTAAGTTCAGATATCTATGAATAAATACTGCAAAACGAAAGAAAATGATCCAACACATGATGAGGATTCCGTGGAAAGTGACAAGAACATGAAACTTACATATTGTTCTTGAGTGGTTCAAAAGAGAAATGAGAATTACAAGAGAAGAATTTATGGCCTGCACAGCAAAAATAATGGGCAGAATAGAAAAATCTGGAATCTTAAATCTCACTAAAACTCTCTAATTTGTTGTTAACAAGAAATATATTTTAAAAACTAGTATGTATGCAAAATTAAACTGAAAGGATGGAAACAATGTATTAGGTTTCTAATCAATCCAAAGAAGCAGGAGGTGAAATCATGCTATTTGACAAAGCAAAAACAAACTTTCAAAAATACAAAGGATAACCAAGGAAACTATATCATGCTGAAAGGAACAAACTAATACCAGTAACAAATGTACACACTCCAAATTCACAAAGAAAACTTAACTGAGCCTCAAGAAGAAAGAGAGGAACGTAATAGCGATAGGGGATGTCAATATTCCTCTAATAGTTTTTGATTAAGTCTAACGGGGGATAATCAAAACAGAAAATATGGAATAGAAAAAATTCCTGGAGAAACTAGACTTAAAAGACTTATGGCATCTTTAAATGGGACCATAAAAGAATATATATGTTTCTCATCACATTGAACTTTTACAAAAACTGACAGAGATATTGCAAACAAATGTAAAAGACAGATATTGCAAACAAATGTAAAAAGACAATAACAATAAATATGTTCTTTACAGACAATAACAATAAAAGCAGTCACTAGTTCGGGGTCCAGAAACAAAAAACATAGACTCAAATGGAGCCTTAACAATGAAATCCTAAATAATAAGCAAGTCAAAGAACATCACAGAAACAATTAAGAATTATGTGAAAGAAAATGACGATGAAAAAACATACCAAAATTTCTGGGATGCAGATAAAGAAGTCCTCAGAGGAAAAACCATATCCCTACAAATATATATTAACAAAATAGAAAAAGAGAAGATTAATGAACTGAATATGCATTTTAAAAAATTAGAAATCCAGCAAATAAACAAATAAGATGATAAAATTAAAGGAGAAATAGAGAAATTGGAAACAAACCATAGAAATAAGTAAAAGTTAGTTCCTTGAAAAGACTAATAAAATTGATAAACACTTAGCTAATCTGATTTAAAAGAGGGTAGAAAACTAAATCATAAGATAGCAGACGAACAAGGTGAATTACACACCAAAAATGAATAAGGATTATAGAAAGCCATATTCCAAGAAAACTAAGAACACAACAAAAATAGAGTATATGTTAAAAAATATAAATATAAATAGATCTAGCTGTAAAATGATTACCAAAGTAAAAAAAAAAGTATTCCTGGTCATGATGGATTCACAGAAGTATTCTATCAAATTTTTAGAGAACAACTGAAACAGATTATTCTCAAAAATTAAGAAAGCTCCCCATAAGAATACTTCTGGAGATGAACAAAGTCCTAATACATAAACCAGGAAAAGATGAAAAGAATTCAACAACACAGAAAGAAAACTACAAGCCAATTTCATTAAAGAGCACTGACTGAAAAATTTTAAACAAAACTCTATCAGGTTATAGCAGTTTATCCATGATGTCATTCATTATGACCAAGTGGGATTTAAAACAAATATGCAAGGATGGTTCAACATCAGGAAAGCAATCAACGTAACTAATATTAAAAACCAAAAGATTCAAAACCACATAATCATCCCAATCAATACAGACAAAGCCTTTGGCAAACGAGTGTTCTCTTTCATGAAAGAACCCTACAAAGATTGGTAGAGAGGGATTGTTTTTAATATCATAAAAAGATTTATCTAAAACCAAACGCAACCATCATTTGTAATGGAAATACACTAGAATCTATATGAATAAATATGAGAGAGATGTAAGTATGCCCACTCTCTTCACTATTATTTGATATAATTCTGGAAATTCTAACAACAGCAGTAAGACAAGCGAAAGAAAAGGTATAAAGACAAGTAAAGAGGAAATAAACTAATCCTACTTGCTGATAAGTGATATATTTAGAAAATTCTAGGGAATTAGTGCAAATACTAATTGAGACAACAGTTTTAGCAAAGTAAAAGGCTACAAAATCAATCCTACACAATCAACAGCATTTTTTATATAATAACAAAATACAAGAAGCCAACAGGAAAGGAAATTCCATTCCAAATGTCTAAAAATTCATTAACTATCTGGTGACTGACCTAAAAACCAACTTCTATTGGAAAAGATGAAAGAAAAAAACACAAAAGACTTTTACTGAGTTAATTACAAAGTGATCCTTACAAAGAAATAAAGAACAACCTAAAGATTAGGAGGAACAGTCAGTGCTCAAGGTTAGACTGTGCTAACATAATAAAAATGACAATACTACCAAAATTAATTTACACTTTTAATGCTCTACCAATCAAATCACCAAGGGATTACTTTATAGAACTTAAGAAAATAATTACAAAATTCATTTAGAAAAAACAAAACTGTAGGATATGAAGATAAATGATGAAAAGAAACAGGGATCAAAAGGGAATAGCACTTCCTGACCTGTATCTATAACATAAAGCAGTAGTTGTCAAAACTATCCAGTAATCACTAAAAACAGAGAGACCAATGGGATAGACTAGAGAAAAGAGAATCAGAAAGGATGGCACTCAATAACCTAGTGTTTGATAAAGTAGAAAACATGAATTACCTATAAAAACTGCTGGAGAAACTGGAAAGCAGACTTGCAGAAATTAGGCTTAGACTAACACCTCACACCATACTCCATAATGTATTATAAATGGATTTACAACTGTAACAATTAAAGATCATACTATTAATAAAAATTAGAAAAGAAACAAACCACATGCTTCTCACAACTCTGCGTAGGAAATGTACTCTTTCTTAGCCAAACAAGAGAGAGAGGAAATTACAAAAAATAGAAAACTTTGACTACATAAAATTCAAGAGTTTGTACACACAAAATAAATGCAACCAGGATAAGAAGGAAAGTGGTGGAATGCCCCCCGCCCCAAAACTTTGTAACATATTTTTCTGTTAAATGTGTGTATGTGTTTCTGTTAAATGTGCATACATATTTCATATTAGATATGCGTGTATACATGTTATATATGAATATATATGAACATGTTATATATATTATAAACACATATGCAATATGACTGATAATAATAGCAGCAAACATTTATATAGCATTTACCATGTGCTAGCACATTACAATTTTTATCTCATTTGTTCTTCAAACAACCCTGGGAGGTAGGTGGTATTATTATTCCCATTTTACAGATAAGGAAACATGACTTGCCCAGGTTCATACAGTAAGTATCTGGGGCTGGATTTGAACTCAGATGGTCCTGACTCCACACCCAGTGTTCTATTCACTGTGCCATTAAAAACCATTTATTTCCTAGAAGATATGAACAAATAGTTCTCAAAACAAAAACTGCAAAGCATTCACAAACACGTGAAAGAATGTTGTAAATTAGTGATATCAAATTCAAATAGAAAGGTATGACTGGGGCCATGATTTAAAAAACCACAAATTAACATTATCTGTTTTACTGTATCTTTACTTCTTTTCATAAACATTTTTTTATTAGCTTTTAATCTGGTTCCTTCCTCACTTGAGCCTTCTATGGGTCTCAAGTCTGACAGCTATGCTCGAAATCACTAATAATAAGAAAAATGTAAATCAAAACAACACTGAGTTTTCACCTAACACCAAACTACAAAACTGGCAAAAATGACAAAAAAGAGGAAGTCATTTTCTGAGGGGTGGTAGAATGTTAAATACACTCATATATTATTGGTGGAGCAGTGAAATAGTAAAACTATTTTGGTAAGCAATATGGAATAATGCAAATAAAATGATCAAAATGTTTATACCTTGTGAAGCAGAGATTCCATTATCTATCAATAAACACTTATTAAGCACCTATATGCCCCAAGCACTGTGCAAATATAGGACACGCAAAAAGAGGCAAAAGACAGATTCTCCCTTGAAGAAGCTTATAATCTAACAGGAGGAAACAAGATGTGAACAAATATAGACAAAGCAAACAATATACAGGACAAATAGGGAATGACTAACAGAGATAATGGAACGAAGAGGGGCTGGGGAAGGCTTCCTGTAGAAGATGAGATTTTATTTGGGACTTAGATGGAGAGACTGGAGGATGGAGAGACTTCTAGGCATGGGGGACAAGTAAGAGAAAATGCCCAGAACTTAGAAATACTGTGCCATGTTCATGGAACAGCCAGGAGGACAGTGTCAATGGACTTAAAAGTATGTGTTGGGGACTAAGGTGTAAGACTGTAAGGTAGAAGGGGGATAGCTTGTGAAGAGCTTTGAATGCCAAATAGAGCACTATGTATCTGATCCCAAAGACAATGGGTTTGGGGGAGGGGGCGTAAGGAGTGTATGGGAGGAGGGGCCACAGGAGATCACTTCAGTGTTTGAATCAAGGATGGACTGCAGTGGGGACAGACTTAAAAGCAGGCAAACTCAACCACAGGCTATTGTAATAATCCAGATGCAAAGTGATAGATCTTCAATAGAGTGGTGGCAATATCAGAGGAGAGAAGGGTATGTGCAGGACATGTGTTACAAAGGTAAAATCAACAGGTCTTGGAAACAACTTGGATACAGAGGGGTGAGAGATAGTAAAGAATTCAGGATTGTGAGTCTGAGAGACTGGGAAGACAGTGCTGCCCTCTCCAGCAACAGGGAAAGTAGGAAAGGGGAGGGCAGCTGGGAGGTACACTGGATAGAATGCTGGCCCTGGAGTTAGGAAGACTCATCTTCCTGAGTTCAAATCTGGCTTCAGACATTTACTAGCTGTAGGTTCCTGGGAAAGTCACTTAACCCTATTTGCCTCAATTTCTTCAACTATAAAATTAGTTGGAGAAGGAAATGGCAAACCACCCCAATATCTTAGCCAAGAAAACTCCAAATGAGGTCACATAGAGTTGGACATGACAGAAGCAACTGAATATAGGATATAAAGTTTAGATGTCTTAAACACAGTTGAAGATATG
This sequence comes from Notamacropus eugenii, assembly GCF_028372415.1. Lineage (NCBI taxonomy): Eukaryota > Metazoa > Chordata > Mammalia > Diprotodontia > Macropodidae > Notamacropus > Notamacropus eugenii. The sequence continues at coordinate 405,538,552 of NC_092876.1, read as the reverse complement.
AGATAAGAGGTCAGCGGAGAGTTTGAGACAGAACAGGTAGATTTAATCAAATCAACGTAACTCATGGATCATTTTGACAGTCTAGTGAAACCTACAGAACCCTGCTCAGAATGGTTTTAAATACATAAAATAAAATACAAGGGAACACAAAAAAGAAATTAATTCTGCTGAAATTCAGCTAGCAAAAGAAGTAGATTTTTTAAAAAACAAACTAATGGACCCCAGGTTAAGAACATTTAGTATTTTAAAAAAATGCAGAGAGACTCTAGTCGGATTAGTAAAAATACTTCAGAGCCCACAAATTATCTTCTAGGGAGGCATTAAGTCTGCCATTAAATAAATACTTTTGATAGCAGGACTAACTACATATTTTAAAGCATCAATAACATCTTCACTTTCTGAAAGCAATCTAAGGGCTGTTTACCTTGGCTAAAAAATATCTGCCATTTGTTATTTCCAAATTATTGGAAGTGACTTTGGCCAAGTCATATAACCACTCTGGGAATCAATGTGTAAAATGAAAGACTTGGACATGCTCTCTGAATTCCTTTCCAGTACTAAATCTATGAGCCTACAAATTCCCAGAACAACTGCATGCAACTGTTTACATAGTTCCCTTGAATTAGTAAGAATTCCCCCGAAAACAGGAATTGTTTTGTATTTCATTACAAAGTGTGATTGAAAAATAAGCAAGTAAACATAGTGTGAAATATTTAATAGACTTCCTGAAGGGTGTTTACGGAAGAATTAAATACCCAAAGACTATATGTTCCCTAGTATAATGTACCTTCAAATGTATATTTAAGAGGAAAATGTGCCTTAAAATACCCCAAGGATTTAAAATATTTCCTGTGGGATATTTTTCTGAAGTAATAATGAAAATCAATGAGAAATTACGATTTAATAGCCAAATATATGCTCTAAATATAATTTTCAGGGACACATAATGCAGTATGAAGTGAAAGTAAAAGTGAAGTGAACTGTAAACTCAAATCACAAATGTCTACTCCAAATAAATATATCCATGAAAACAAAAATAATGGAGAATGGAGAGATTTGGCTCATCACTGAATGAATGTGAAAAGTCTCTAAATGTTTCTTTTTTTTATACCTAGTAGACTCTTCTTAAAAAATTATTTACTTGTTTTTAGTTTCCAACATTGTAAGTTTTCTCCCCCTTCCCCCATACCCCCCCCCCCCCAAGACATTGTTCAATTTGATATAGGCTATACATGTACAAGCATATTAAACATATGACTATTTTACCCTTTGGTTCTAGGACATCAGGGCAATTTTCCTTGGTAATTTCTTCAAAGATGCTGTCCAGGCTCTTTTTTTTGATCATGGCTTTCAGGCAGACCAAATTCTTAAATTATCTCTCCTAGATCTATTTTCCAGGTCAGTTGCTTTTCCCATGACATATTTTACATTTTCTATTTTTTTCATTCTTTTGATTTTGTTTGACTGATTCTTGATGTCTCATTGAGTCATTAGCTTCCACTTGCCCAACTGTAATTTTTAATGAATTGTTTCCTTCAGTTAGCTATAAACCTCCTTTTCCATTTGGCCAATTCTGCTTTTTAAGGAATTCTCCTCTTCAGTCAATTTTTGTCCTTCCTTGACTTTCTCTTGCATATCTCTCATTTCCTTTCCCAATTTTCCTTCTACTTCTCTTATTTGATTTTTACAGTCCTTCTTGAGCTTGTTCTAAGATGGCTTTTTGGGCTTGGGACCAATTCATATTTCCCTTTGAAGTTTCAGATGTAGATATAATGACAATGTTGCCCTCTTCTGAGTTTTTGTTTTGATCCTCCTTGTCACCATAGTAATTCTCTATGGTCAGTGTTCTTTTCTGATTCTTGTTCATGATGTTTGCCTATTTCTAACTGTAAAATTGCGGGAGCACAGAGGGCACTGTCCCAAACTGTTTGTGCTGGGAGCCAGGGGCCTGGTCACAGGATTTGTGTGCCATGGCTTCAGGTGCTGGCAGCTGGGTGCTCTAGGAGTCTGGCAGCTGACCTGGGGTCTCACTGGTGGTGTCTGGCACATCCTGAGGCCAGGCCAGTTTTCTGCATTTCCTGAGGCTGTGCTGCTGCTAGGGACACTTGCCTAAGGCTGCACTGGAACATAAGGGGGTCTAGCTGTGAGAGACCACTTACCTACCTGGGGCCACACTGAATCTCGTGGAGGTTTGCTGCTGGGGGCCGACTGCTGGCCTGCAGTCACACCATGATTCTCCAAGCTTGAATCTGCTGGTTCACATCAGGGATGAGGAGAGTGGTCCATCAACCTGGGGCTTTGGAGCTCCGGCTGGTTTGCTGAGGTGGAGCTTGTCACCAGCTTCCTATCCTGGAATGTGCTCTCCTTTTACCTTAGAGAAACAAACCTTTCTTGCTGATCCTCCAAATTTCCCAGGTTAAGAGACTGCTCCACCCCATCCTTCTGCTGGCTCCACTATTTCAGGATTTTTCCTGGGGAGCTATTTTCTGCTTTTGTAAGAGGTCAAAAAGAAAGAGTGACAGCTACAGAGGAAAGGAAAAACAAATGGAGGATGACCAATGTCCAGATTGTGATGTCACTGGAAGGGCAGCTCCTAACTCCATATATCTTAGACTGGTGGTGCATGAAGACATTGAGTTGATCTCAGAATTTAGCAGGAAGAAGAAAATGGACTGGATTGCATTTGCGAAACTGTGCATGACTTAAATAATCTGTGACATGAAAAGTCTCCCCTTTAAAATCACTTTTCTTGTATGTATGCTTGCCAAAGGTATTCACCACTATGATGGATGAAATCCTAAATATTCTAAGCCATAAGAAGGACGAATTTGTAAATGGCACTGTGTATATTGCAGCAAGCCTCAGAACATTACAGAAACTCCTGGATGAGATCTGTAATTGCTCAAAGGAGTTTGTTCTATCCACATAGGAAAGACCAAGTGGATGGAGAATGTCTTGTCCAGATTTCCACATGCTTTTGAATAGCTACCCTGTAGAGTGTCTCCCACAGAGTATAACTGGGCTAGACCACACAGACAGACAACAAATTGGGCCCAGAGCTGAATATAAGAATGAGAGTGGAGCAGACTGTTTTTGGGAAATTGCAAAGCTCCTCTGCAGGAGTTTCCCATGAAAGAAAAAGACTTTATTTGCAATACTAATATTTTATTGTCATTGTTATATGTTAGTGTGATGTGGAACATTACTGCTTTTGAAGAACTAAAATAAGCTTTGCAGAGGGCAATGGAGGGGAACTACGAACGTGAATAGGTTGCAAAATATATCATATAAGAAACTGTGAAAATCAGTTATAGCTTTATTCTTTTTAAAATGACTGTATGCTTTCTGAATTGTACAGTATAAAAATTATGTCTAATGTATAACCATGAGCTAGCCAATGTTAGTCACCAAAATTTGAAATGAGTTGTAGGAAAATCAAGATAGGATGAAATATTTGTCTGAATATATGATTTTCCAGGCTATTCATGGCTTTCTCTGTTCTACTTTAAGTGATACAGATAGACAATAAAATGTTTCTTTTACCACACAAAGATAACAGTGACAGTCCATCAATAAAATCTGTACTTCCAGTATTGTTTCTAGTAAAGTTATGGATCTGTGATCTTTACACACACAAAATGGTACCATTCACAAGAAAGCTGACTGGGTAAAACGAAAGCAATCTATAGTCTTGTAAAAGGGCAAAGTTAACTAGCTCAAATTGCTAAATTGTTTGAGGGAAGGGATTATGTATATCTGTATCCACCCCAAACACTTTCCAAATTGCAATACACATAGCATGTACTTGATAAAAGTTGACAGAATAAACAATGAATATGGGACTCAAACTCCTAACATGTTAGGTTTCTAGATAATTAAACTGTCACAGTATTTTACCTGAAAAGGTATACAGTATTGCATCACTGGAATGGAATACTACAGACCTTGCTGCCCATCAGTGAGGCAGACTAAGCAAATCAGGTTAAAAATAGAGCATCACATTCATTCTAATTTGAAATTTGTTGCTGCTTTTCTGAAAGCTATTCTGCTATGCAAGTGCTATACAACATGTGTCATAGTAGTTAGATGCAAAAGATTATTCCTTGCTTACTTAAATTCACTTTCAATATGAGTGGGATAGACTTAGTGAAGACTCCTCAGATTGTAATTTTTCTCCCAGGGGTGAGGTAAGGCCTAAAGGCTCAAGGTTACAATATTTTTTTAGAATAGAATAGTTCCATATAAGGATATAAAACTGTGTAGTGTATTAGGGTCTCAATGATTGGACAAAACTTACATAATTCCTCGATGTCTTCATTTCAAAAGGGATTGGTTAGATTTCGTGTCTAGAATGTAAGACCATATTCTCAGCTAATGAGGATAATGGTCAGTGGGGGGAGGAGGGACTTGCGTTAGGGTCTATATAAATCACTGTCCTGTTCTTTGTCTTCGGCTTTCCTACTCCTACAGGTGAGCCCCGCTTCTCGAGAATCGAATAAATCACTTTTCTGTCATCACTTTGAGAGGCCTCTGAGTAACTGATTTATGTAGGGACCTGAGCCATCCCACACAGTTTGGGGGCATTTGCCCGGGATCTGTGGCCTTTCTGAGAGATGGCTGACAGCTCAGTTCAAAGACTGGGCGCCCTCGGGGAGATTTCCCCTTCGTCCTTGAAAAGGGCTGCCGGGCCTCCCTCTCTGCAAGGTAACGACCCGAAGCAGAGGAACTCAGTGAAGACAGAAAAGAATAGAGATAGAGACTCCAAAGACTCTGAAGCTGTGAAGTGTGTAAAAATGCCAACCGGTTGGTGTTGAAGTTTGCAGTCAGGCAACTTGTACATGTATACGACCCAGCAGTAAGCAGGGCGGGGGGGGGGGGGGTCTGGGGGGTCAATTTGTTGAGTCTTAGATAGACTCGGGGAGAAGGTGACGACTCCCAACCAAATTAGTGGACTGTGGGACCCCAGGGTGAAGGGCCCCCCGAAAAAACGTTTGCTGGGTGACTGCTGGTGACGGGCGACCCTCACCTGAGAGCTGGCAAGAGAAGCTAGCAAGGGAGCTAGCATAATTCGTTGAGTCTCAGACTCGGAGGTGTTGGCGACAACCCTCGACCAAAGGAGCCAGCAGGAGAGCTAGCAAGGGAGCTAGCACAATTCGTTGAGTCTCAGACTCGGAGGTGTTGGCGACAACCCTCGACCAAAATGAGACAAAAGCAGTCCAAGAATAGAGCTTCAGAGTGGAGTCAGGAAGAAATACCGGTAAACAGTCCCTTGGGAAACCGATAACAAAATTGGCATGAATTACCAAAATTATAGAGAAAAGAATGTAGAAAAAGATGATTAAGTACTGTTGTTTCGTATGGGGTGAAAAGACATCGGAGGAGGAGGCACAATCTGGCTCAAATATGGTTCCTCCGAGGACTGGGTTTGACAAAAATTTAAACCTATATGTACTATTCTATTCTGTTAAATGTTTTGTCTGTATATGTTGTGTTGGTATTTCTGTGTGAATGAAAGTCTGTGTGTCTCTTTTTTTTTTTATCTGATAAGGTGGTAAATTTAGCCAGCCAGCCAGCCAGCAGGAGCAGAAAGGCTGAGCTGAACTGTCCTTGAAATTCCTGTTACTCCCTTTCTTCAACCCCTCCACACTAGTTTCAGAGGGGCGGAGGGACAAGGGGGGAGAGAAAGGAAAAAAAAAAAATTAAAAAAAAAATCTTTTTCCCTCAGACCTAAGAGGCATGCTAGCAACCATTTAACCATTTCCTGCCTCACTCAAAAGAAGAAATTTTAGTGTAATGGGAAATAACAGAAAGTTACGTGAATTCATTCTGGTTGTATTTGGAATTGTGAATAGGTAAAATGTGTCATTCTTAATTTAATGTTTCAGATAGGTTAGAATTTATTAAAGTTTGGTGGAAGTAAGCAGAAGATTAGAAAGTAAAAAATCTCAAGTAAGCAACTTAGAGCTGAGAGTTTTGGATTTAGGTTTAATTAGATCAATATATTTGATGCCAGACAATGCATTTAAAGTAAAAAGATAATAAGTTTAGGTTTTTCTTTTTCTTTGCAGGGTGGGAGGGCCAGAAAGGGGTGGCCTTGGGAATCCTGGCACAAATAAGAGGAGGGCAGAGACACCTAGCAGCATTTCTGCCAAAAATGTTAGATCCAGTAACAAAAGGATAGGTATTTGTTAGATGCAACATTAATCTAATGTAACTATTTACACGATTTTGAATTTTGTAATTTGTTACATATAGATTGGGATTTTAAAAAGATGTGATAGAAATTTGATAATTTGAAACTTACATTTGGTTATAAAAAAAGCCGAATAGGTTAATGGCTTCTTTTAAGTTTAAAGTAAACTTAAATAAGTTTAAATTTTTAGGTAATCCATCTAAATAATGTATTAGAAATTGCATTGTTAAGTTAATTAATGAATTGGTTAAAAAGAGCTGTTATGAATTTTTTTTTATATAGGAGTTTCCGTGTTGTAGCATTCTTATTAAGAAAATGAGAACGCTTTAAAAATGTACGGGTATATATATAGGTGTGATTTTCAAGCCTGTTTCATCTGAGCATGTATTATGTTAAAAGTTTATTTCTGTTGTTGAAAAGGAAATTTTAGCTAAAATTGTTTTTGCCATGAATCAAGCATTTACTCTAAAGTTATTTTTGTAAAAGAAAGTTTATGGGCAAATGTGAAAAGGCTTTGGGTTTAGGTCTTTTCTTGTGATTTCTGTCAATTAGTTTCAAGGGGATTGTGATAAACTGTAAACTGTTCGTAAGAGAGGAAATATTTGCTGTATTAAGAAATACTTTGTAAAATCTTTCATATGGGTTTTTGGAAGGCCTACCTATCCAATTTGTATTTGTAAGTTACAAAAGTGGGAAGAATTTAGTTTCTCTAATAGGATATGAAAATGCAATTGGTGTCATCTGAAATTTATTGTTCGGGTTCATAGCTAAAACAATTTGTTATCACTTATGAAAACTATGTTTGCCATTTGTAATTCTAATGCTAAAACCTAAAGCTGGTACACTGTGTGAATATGTGGGGGAAAGAAGCAGTCCTCAGGCTAGTAACAAGTACAGCCCCAGCAGCTGAGGAGATTGTGTATAGAACTTGCTTTGGTGAGAATTTGAAAATGTACAAGAAATGATCTTCAGTGATTGGCTCTTTAGGGCAAATTTAAGATCTAAGAAATAAATAAAATCTCTGGGAACGTTCTTTCTAAATCTAATGGGAATAAATAGATATTGTATCATTGTTACACAGAACAAAATTGGGATTTAAAGTTAACTGTAATTGTATTTTATTTACAGGGGGATTCAAAGAAAGGAATCCCTTACAAAACAAAAAAGGTGGGGGGGGGGCAGGTGGTCTGGGAGCTCCAGGAATGGTCTTGATGGGAGTGGCCAGTAAACTGGAGATTTGGACTGATAGAATTAAGAGTGGGAAGTAGAATAGACTTGGGCATAGGGATAGAGTGGATCTTAGGAGAGCCGGTTCATGTGGAAAAAAAAAAAAACAAGGAGTTTTTAAGGTGAAGTTTTCCAGGGCCTTTAGACAAATGAGACTAAAACTCTTTTGGGGTAATGGACAAAGGTCCCAACTTGGAATAAGATCTTTACAGGTTACAAAATGATGTAAAAGCAATTAGTATTAAAACAATTAACTGAATTAATTACTGAGACTAAATCAGAGACATCCTCAGTTTGGGGAAAGAATTTCAGTCTAATTTTCTTAGAGGTAGGTAGCCTCTGGTAATATTTGGCATTGAAAGTTAAATGATTGTTTTGATTTGAATTCATTACATAAACATAAATATTCAAGTTAATGTCTGAACTTACCATGTGTAGCTCATTCTTTTAGATTGAGCAGGGTTAGAAAGGGATAAAGTAGTTTGGGAAACAGATATAAATCTATTAGAGCAATGACTTATGATTGTTATTCAATCAGGAACTAGAACATGTATAGAAAGGCATGTAGGCTACTTAGACCTGCTTCAAAGATGTTCCTTAGCCAATGTGAAATTAGTCATGTCTGAAACTGATTATTGGAGCTTGCTATTTTAAGATTTTTGTGGGACTATTAACTGACTGTTCTTCTGAGTCTAACTCCAGGTGTGGATAGCAAGCGAGGCGGTCTGAGCCACTGATCCATGATGCCAGCAAGCCTGTGAGATGCTGGTATGAACTGCAAAAAGGTGATCTCATGGGAAGGTCGGGAGAGCGGCTGTTCAGCCTGAGCTGAGGTAGGATTCTCCTGACTCAATTTCCCCACTGACACCTGGCAGACTTGAAGCCTGGCTGAATGCCAGTTGACAATCTACTCCTGCCTGGAATTGACATGAAATGAGGGAGATGTTGTTTTCTTGCAACGTCCCCACTCTTAGTGGCAAATTCCTAAAATCAGAAGTTTTGTAAGTAATAATACCAGATCCTTTGAATAATAGATTGTTGGTAGGGGAACATCTGAAGTTCAGTCTAAAATTGAGCTAACAGGTTTAGGACTTTAGACCAACAACAATAAGTTACGGTACTCTAATTCTTAGTAATAGTGTGAAGACAATCAGGTCAAGGGCTTGTGAGACTAGCATGCATAGTTATTATTTTGTCCTAGTTGGTTAATGCTAAATGAAAAATGGTTTGTGGACTATATTGTAAATGCTTTAAAAGAAGCATCACATGATCAGAAGTTGGAATTGTTTTATGATGTGATATGCACTGTGTTAAAAATGATTATTTATTGCATTTATATAAGTACTGGAGCCTGGTATTGACTCCTTAGTGAAATCTCATCTTCCTAATGAGGGAATGAATAATGACTTACTGTGAAATGTAGAAGCTGCATTTTAATGTGAATTTTCTTTTTAAAAAAAAAAGATGACAATTTGTCAAAGTTTCAATTGTGATTTTTGTAAGAGTGATAGGAATGGTAATCTAAGATGGTATTAAGTTCAGTTTTGTAGGAGAGTGGACATCTGGATTTCTACAAGAAGATGAAGAGAAGAAGATGCTGAGATGCTGTGCTGACGACTGTTTGAAGGAGCATCCAGATCAGAAAATTGCAGAAGATGATATTTCTCCCCAGACTGCTGTATGAGATGGAACCTCTAAATGGACAGTTCATTATGACAAGGGGACTGCCCCCCTGTAATTTGCTAATGTGTCAGTCAACTTTGCTTCCTTCCCATATTCATATAAAAGGGAGATAGATGAAGGGAAGGATTCATAAGGGAAAGAATGTGAAGAGGTATTTATTGACTGGATTAGGTGTGGAAACAGGAATAAATAATAGGAGGGGAGGAATATGGGTAAGATTGAACCTTGAACTATCTATTCCCCCATCCCAATTCAGAAAATGTTTAGCATGATTGGGAAGCCAGTAGACAAAGTTATGGAAGGTTACTGCATTTAAAAAAAAATTTAAAGTTGTTTACTGTCATTTATAATTATTGCTATTAGTTATTAAACTCTCAAGCTTCATGCTTGGAGACATACCTTGTCAGTATTAATAGCTCCATTTGAAGCGTGTGTGAGAACACACAGAATTTGGAAAGGGATAGCCAATGAGGTATATATATATATATATATTCATTATAAGTTTTGTTATTTGGGGAACTATACTAGGATTATTACTGTTTGTTCTTAACAGGATTCTCTGTTCAGCAATTGTCCTAAGCCATTAATCACAATATCTAAACAGGACTCTTCTATTAAGACTGTGTGGACTTGACAAACCGTGGGAACAATGCAACCAAAATGTAATACCCTGGGAATGTCCCTTTTAGGCATGAGCCTATTCCCACTGCTGGGACACCAGGCCCCAGTTATCAACCCCACTCTTGAAAATAGTTTCCTGGCCCTAATTCAGACCATTGCGGACACCTTTGAGGTATCCGACTGTTGGATTTGTGGGGGGACCTCAGCAGTTAAGCCAATGGCCATGGGTAGCAGTACCGCTGAGTCCAGTCTGGATTTTAAGTAATAGATCTGTAGTACATGACAGAACAAGATTCTGGACAAGCCAAGAGAAACACCAATGGTCTTTGTCTGAATCAGTTCCAGGTGAACATTGTTTAAACCAAACAGGACCTGAATTGCAGAAGACATGGCTGGGAAAAAGTAATTGTAAATGGACATTCACACAAAGACCAGAAACCCTGGCTCGTATTGATTGTGCCCAGTATGCAAACAGATGGGATCAGAACGGTATTACCTGTTCAGATAGTAGGGTGATTCCCTGTACCCATTCATTTTTTCCATCCTCTTCATATGAAAAGAAAACAAAAGAGGAATATCACAAAAGTTGTGGGTATAAGTTTTACAACCCCTCTGATCCCAGAAAACCATGTGAAGGGGGTCACGACCATGACTATTTGTGGAGATTTTATATATATATATGAATAGTACTAAGAATAACACAGAATATAAAGAATGGGTATGGAAGTAGGAGAATGGAACACATAGGATGATGTTTGATACTTTCTGGAGTGTAATCAATAGAACTGGGGAGAATTATCAACATTGTATATGGAAGAGGAAACAACAACAATGGAAGGGTAAGTCAGTGATCATGAAAGGGGGACCATTAGGCCCGGATGATGTGAAGTACTTTCCGGCTGTGGATTACAGAGTAAGACTGTTTCTAGAGGAAAATCCTGCTTTGAGAGGGCACTACTGGATATGTGGACAGACAGCCTATACTCACCTTCTGCTAAACTGGAGAGGTGTTTGTTACATTGGATTGGTAAGACCTAAATTCTTTTTCTTGCCTGAATCAGGGAAACAGCATCCAGGGGTCCCTCTATATGATGATCTTGCAAAAAGAAAGAGGAACATTGACACCTCCCTCACTCAGACTGGAAATGCAAATGGGTGGGGCGATACTTGGCCTCCTGAGAGGATAATCAGAGAGTATAGGCCTGAAACTTGGGCTCAAGATGGGAGCTGGGGTTATAGAACCCCTATATATCTATTAAACAGACTAATCAGACTCCAAGCAGTAGTTGAAGTTATAACCAATCAAACAGCAAAGGCTTTGGACTTCTTGGCTGATCAAGCCACACAAACTAGGGAAGCAGTACTGCAACATAGATTAATCTTAGATTATTTACTTGCAGAAGAAGGAGGAGTTTGTAGGAAACTCAATTTATTTACATGTTGCTTAAAAATTGATGATAATGGAAGGATAGTGAAAGAGATCACCAAGAATATCAGGAAAGTTGCTCATGTTCCCATACAAACTTGGGGCTCCCCTTTCAATACATCCTGGTGGTCCTGGTTTGAGGGGAGCTGGTGGAAGAGGTTACTGTGGTTTGGCCTTATAGCAATTAGTGGTATTGTATTATTTCCTATTTGTTTACCTTGTTTAATTTCACTAATTACTAAAATAGTTAGAAATTCTTTACTAAAACTTGCTAGAGTAGAAGAAAGGACTGAAGGAGCCATTCGACTGATGATATTAAAGAAGGAAGGTTGGGCACCTGTGGAGACAAGAAACATGAATGATCCTGATTGGGATGAGGAGATTAATAGACAGTGTGAGATTATGTTACAGAACTTTGGTTGAAACATCCGTGAGAAGTCTTCAGGCTGATAAATAAGAGGAGGGATTGAGTGGGACAGACTTAGTGAAGACTCCTCAGATTGTAATTTTTCTCCCAGGGGTGAGGTAAGGCCTAAAGGCTCAAGGTTACAATATTTTTTAGAACAGAATAGTTCCATATAAGGATATAAAACTGTGTAGTGTATTAGGGTCTCAATGATTGGACAAAACTTACATAATTCCTCGATGTCTTCATTTCAAAAGGGATTGGTTAGATTTCGTGTCTAGAATGTAAGACCATATTCTCAGCTAATGAGGAAAATGGTCAGTGGGGGGAGGAGGGACTTGCATTAGGGTCTATATAAATCACTGTCCTGTTCTTGTCTTCGGCTTTCCTACTCCTACAGGTGAGCCCCGCTTCTCGAGAATCGAATAAATCACTTTTCTGTCATCACTTTGAGAGGCCTCTGAGTAATTGATTTATGTAGGGACCTGAGCCATCCCACACAAATAAAAACTTTTTTTTTCTATAGTTGATCCTATCCTTTAAGAGAAGTTAAAGGTTGTAAAACTTTTGCATATATGAAAAATCTCTTCATTTAATGAGGCTAAAATTCCCCGGAGTTTAAAAAAATTGGTATAAAACAAATTTTAAAATAGAAAATTTCAAAATGTAGCGTCAAAATAGTACTTCAAAATCCCAGCTTAAAACCAACCTATGTATTTTTTGTAAAATCTTAAAACATGATTTCAGTAAAATTTCAACAGAGCAGATCCTATGAGTCATTAAGGTATTTTCCAAATGACCAGTCTAAAAACTACATTCTAGATCTATCTGTATTGTTAAGAGCAGAAAACAATTGCTTTGGTATTGACAATATAGCATCTGAAGGACACGAATATGATAACACTGTCATTCACGTAGTGCTTTACTGTTTGCAAAGAACTTCTCACATAGTTTAAGTAAGGCTGACGGAGGCAGGTATTATTATCCTCATTTTGTAAATGAGAAAACTGAGGCTCAGAAACAGTTAAGCAATCTGGTAAACTAGTCACCTGCCAGAGGACATTCATGGAGACAGGTGCTTCACAGATTAAGATATTTTCTATCCTAAATTCCCATCTGACTAGAAACAGAAAAATACTGAGACAAAAGGGTCTTGATGTCTCAAATGTGTCTCCTATTTTTCTTATCTAAAATGCACTGTACTAAATGCTAGTCTTAGGCTTTAGTTCTAACTCTACCTGACTTTAGGTTTGAATAGATTTTATATCAGGCATTCAATTACAAAGTACTTTAGGTATGTTCTCACTTGATCCTAATAATAGCTGTGTTGGGTTAGGTAGGTAGTACCAGTTATGACTTTTTAGGATTCAGTTCCTTTATCTCTTCTAGCTTTGCAATTCTAACTTAGAAATATTTGGGAACTTGTGGCCTGGAACAGAGAAGAAATAATGAGAAAAGTCTTCAAATATATGAAGAAATGTCTGCCTCTAGCCTATCTTCTCCGTCATTTCACAATTTTCTCCTTTAGGCACTGTACATTTCTACCAAATTGAACTAGTAGGTGTCTCTGAAACAGCATTTCATCACTCTTCTTCTGTGCTTTTGTTCAGGCTGACCCCCGTTCCTGGAATGTACTCTATCATCTCTGTATTTTAGAATGCTTGCCCTTTTTTGATATCCTAAGTTATTAGGACTTATCAGTGTTTGTCTTAGCTTATCAGTGTACATAGTCCCCAACCCCCTTTTATGTACCCAGCAACTAACAGGGTGACTTATAATATTAAATGCTTAATAAATATTGGCTGAACAGAATAGCTATAGACAACTGAGTGACTAGACTTATTCTATTTGGCTCCTGCATATAGAATCTGGACTAATAGGGTAGAAGCTACAGAGAACCAGAATTTTGGTTTAATAAAAGAAGGAACTTCTTAATTGTAGTTGCCTTGAGAGATAATGAGTTCTTTGATGCTAGAGATGCTGGAGAGAGGACTCATTCTACAGGTTGAACCAGGCTACCTCTGAAGCTCTTTCCAACTCTGGGATCCTATAATCCTAAAATGACATCTTTAAAAAGTTGAAAAGAGCATTATGGGAAGAGGAATGAATTGACTGATGAGTGAAACAAAGAACTACAAGAAATAACATACACAATAATCACAAAGATAGGAACAGAAAACAAGAACAAAAGAAACTGAATTCTATGTAAATATGATTAAATTTGGTCCCAGAAAAGAGCTAGGAAAATGTACTTCCCCACCTTCCAAGGAGATGTGGGGGACTATGGATGAAGAACAGTAGTGTCAAAACCAAAAGATGGCCACTAATCCGTATATAAGGATATATACAGGTTATATACTAACCGAGTTTTAAAATGTAATGTTATCTATGTTTTATTTTTATTTATTTTGCTAAATAATTTATTTTAATCTGGTTGAGGTGGCAAGGAGGAATTCTGTGGACTGCATATTTGATACCTTTAGTGCAGAACACTGCATATACTGCTAAATTCTACTGATGTGTTGATTAGTTTTGCAGAACTACTTTTTCTTTTCATTTTTCATTTCTGTTACGAGAGCTCAATGAGAGCTCAAGAAGAGGAAAAAGAAAATATAAAAACGGAAAACTGTTGCTAAAATTTTTTTAAAGTTTTGAAGAAATAAGTTAATTATATCTAATAAGACAATACTTTTGCTTACATTAACCATTAGCTAATATTTCAGGGTTCATGATGAAGGATGGCAAGATTTCATAACTTAGAATATCTGTTCCAGAATTAGAAAGACAATTTAAATGAAATTAAGAAATTAAGACTGGGTAAAGGAGACAAAGTATGGAGCTAATCTTCTTCCTTGAGATCAAGCACTATCTTTGTATTTCCAAGGTCTTAGCACAGTGCTTTGTACATAGTAAGTGCTCAATAAATGCTTCACTCACTCACTCATTCATTCATTCATTTATTCATATTAGTCCTCTATTGTAAAACCCCTAAGTGCACAGGGAACTTATTTCTAAAAAAGAACACAAAAATGTTACTGGGTCATCTTAATTGCATGAGAAATTGGAAAATGGGGACCAATAAGGAATACTTAATCAATTTTGATGAGACAATTAAATGGTGAAAGGGGTGTGGGAAGAAAGGCATATTGATCCATTGCTGGTAGAGCTGTGAATTGGTGCTGTCATGGAAAACTTTGGAATTATTTTTAAAAAATTAATAAGCTATTCAAATCCTCTAATCTAGAAGTCTTACTATCAGATTTTACCTCAACAAAAGTCCCAAGTATACCACAAAAAAATAAAAAAAACACAAAACAAAAAACTCCCCCCAAGATAGAACACTATTCATCATTTAAAAAAAACCTAGAAACAAAACGTTTCATAATTGAAGAATAGCAAAATAAATTGTGATATTCAGATGTAATAGAAGATTACTGAGCCATAAGAAATGACAAATATGAAGACAGAACAGGCTCTGAAAGTTAAATGGCTTTTCCCATATTAGGCCAATAGAAGATTGAGGAATAGTTCTCCCTATAAACAAATCCCTGCTCTTTGTATAAATGTATGCTAGCCAGTAACATGTACTGGAAAATTATAAAGTTGCACTTAGTAACAAAAAATAAGTGCCATCTAACTGACTGTAATCATTAAAAACACTTCACAGAAGAAATTCTTTTGTATCTGTACACAACTGTTTACAATGAATCAAAAAACTTGAGTGTGTGTGGAATATAAGCCTTTATAGTACATTAAACTTCTCATTTAAATGTTTTATAACTCCGTGCTTATGCATGTTAAATAATACTGCTCTCTTAAAAAAAAAAAAAAAGGAAATAGATTTCCAAAAGGATCTGAAAGTGTGCTAATAACAGCATAATGAAATTCTAATATTTAGTTCTTACCTTTTCTGCTGATAGGAATTGAGTCCAATTGTCTCAGTCTGTAAAAGGAATAATATAAGTAAGACTGAAATCAAGACTTTAATACAACAATCAACATACAGATTATTTAAGATGTATGAATATTAATATTTTTATACATAACTTTATGTGACTGCTTAACATAATGTTTTATGTTACATTACATTTGAAGAAGTTACCTTGAAAGCCTATAGACTTTCACCAATATGGCTACTATTCTTCTGACATTTTTGGGGGGAAATTTCTCTTTAACTGCCTTCATAATTAGCTTACCAAATGAACTGAGATTATCAATTTCATTACAATCATCACATTTCTGACCAAAAACATCAGTGTCCAAATTCACCACCTTACCCCTCTCTGACCAGATTTCTGGTTTTTAAGGACATCTGGCTATTTCCAAATATCAATCTGTCCTCAAAGATTTTCCGCCACTGAAGATATTCAAATAAATTAGATACATGGCTATTCCAAAAGAATTTCCAATGTGTTTGAAACTACTCTAGAATCAGAATTTTACTGATATTCACAATCTAACCGTGATAACCTTTAAGGAAAACATTCACTTTAATTTATGGAAGAGTAAATTTGAGATAATCTCAGAGGGAAGGCACTATGGCATTAGAATATGGCATTTCAGCTGAGAACTGAAGGAAGCCAGAAAAAGCAAGAAGCAGAGGTGAGGAGGGACAGCATTCCAGGGAATTTGATATTTAATCCTAGAGACAAAATAAAATACCAGAGTTGATGGAATGGGAGTGGAGGTGTGTGTGACATGGTTAGATTTGAATTTTAGGAAGATCAATTTGACTTCATCTTTGGATCAGTTAGGAAGATCAATTGATGAGTGAAGGACAGAATAGAATGGGAAGAGATCTGAAGCAGGGAGACCATAGCAGGCTACTGCAATGTCCAGGCACGTGGTAACGAGGGGCCTACACTAGGGTAGTGGCAGTATCAAGGAGAGGAGGTATATGTAAAAGATGTTGCAAAGTTAGAACAGTAGGACTTGGCAACAGATTATATATGGGGAGGGTGGTCATGAGAAAGAATGAATAGTCAAGAATGACATCTAGGTTACAAGCTTGCATGACTGAGAGGATGCTGCTGCCCCTGACAGTAACAGGGAAATTAGGAAAGGCTGAAAGACATAGCAGGAAGAATTATGAAATCAGTTTTAGACATGTTAAATTTAAGATGAATATAGGATCTCCAATATGAGATGTCCAACAGACATGTAAGATTGTAGGTCAGAAGAGAGGTTAGGGCTGGATAAATACATCTGAGAACCCTTTATATAGAAATGTTCATTCAATACACAGGAACTAATATGATCACCAAACAAAACAGTAGAGAGGGAGAAGAGTACCCAGGGCAGAGCCTTGGGGGATGTTTACAGTTGGTGGGCATAGCTTGAATATAGCTCCAGCAAAGGAGACCGCCATCCCTTAGTCTATTCTGTTTCATTGTTCAACAACAAAAGAACACATATTAAGTTTTTACTGTAGAACTAGGCATAGTGCTAAGCATTGAGGACACAAAGGAAAACAGGGCCTGACCTCAAGAAGCTTACAATGTACCTTAAAAATTAGGGAAAAGACAATACAGGAATTTGTCTGACTTTGCTTATTTGGAACAAGGATTTTGTTTTCCTTTTAGCGGAGGAGTTGGTAGAGAGAAAAATAAATGCTGAATAACTGGAAAAAAAATGTAATTTAAAAAAAGAGACACCAAAAAAAAGGACATTCCACAAAAACTAAGTAAAGAGTGTATAAGGTATTCTAGGCTCTTTAACAAAAAGGAAATTATAAAATAGGTAATTTTGTCAAAAAAGTTACAAAGATGATAACATACAACAAAAGTTTTGGGGTACAGCCAAAACAGTCCTTAGAGAAAAATTTATATCAATTAAAATAGAATAAACAAAACTGAAGTGAAATATAAAAAAACACACTGAAATTGATAAAACTAGCAGCTGCTTTTAAGAAATGTTAATAAAATACATAAACCATGAGTTAATTTGGTTTTAAAAAGGAGAAAATCAATTTCCAGTGTAAAAAATGAAAAAGTCTAATTCATAATAAAAAGCCAAGCATTAGAAATGATGTTGACCATTTATATGCCAAGAAAATTGACAACTTAAATGAAATAGGTAAGTGTATATCTGCAACAACAAAACAATCCCCCATCCCACAGTTTAAAGGAATAAGAAATAGAAAATTTATATAACCTAATTCCATAAAAAAATACTGAACAAGTCTTTAGAGATTCCCACCAAAAAAGTCCAGGATCAGATGGACCTGAGCCTCCACACCCCTGGAACATGACAGGAGGTTTCAGTGGAGACCAAGTCCAATTGCCTCCCTTAGCCCAGGGTGCAGGAAGATACGGGCTGAGTTGATGAGTTGGGTTCCCATGCTTACAAATAAAATCTATCGAATTTAGAAAAATGAATAATTTTAATACTAAGTCATGTTTGCAAAAATAGGGAAATAAACTCTTTTTTTGATGCAGCTAAGGTCTTGGCCCCTAGATGAAAGAGAGATAAATCAGAGAAAGAAAAAGATAGACCAATATGCCTAATGACTACCAAGGTAAAACTAATATAATTTAATAAATACTAGCAAAGAAGGTAAAACAACACACACCAAGAGGTAGTACTTTCTGTGAAGAAGAAATGCTACAGCTTTCCAATAAGATCATGGAAAAAGCAAAGATGTACCATTACTGTCACTACTATTATTTGATACAGTTCTAAAAATGCTATCTATAGCAATAAGATGAGACTGAGAAATCTATGGGATAAGCAAAGGCAAAAAAGAAGCATAGTTAGTACTGCATGCAGAGTATATGGCTTTTTTTTTTAGAGAATTTAACTAATAAACTGAAATAAATTCATTCAAGTAGCTAGATATAAAATAAACACAAAAATCATCAGCCTTTTTGTATATTACTAACAAAACTCAGCAGAAACAGAAAAGGGAATTCTTTAAAAATAACTAAAGTATGAATACAATATCAAGAAATACACTTACCGAGATACAATAAACAAGGGGTTACAATAATAAAACTTGGCAGAAATACATACTTAAATTGGAGAGCTACTTGGTTACGTTGAACCATTTTGTATTTTTCTTTGTTTTATGGTTGTCACAGTCAAAGAATTTAAAACCAAGAGGCTGACCTAGCAGGGATTTTCTGTACTTCGCCAGGCTAGTCCTTGGAAACCAGCTAAAAATAAAATATAAGAAAAAATAAAGTAAAATAAAACATAAGATAAATAAAAAGTTGTGAAAGAAAATGGGCTTGGGAGAGAGAAAAGAAAGAAAAAAGGAAAAGGAGAGAAAGTTAACCAATGGAGAGTCTTCACTAGAATACTCACAATGCCAAGAAAACATTCCAAGAAAATTGAATTGATTCTACGTAGAAAACTCAAATGAAGGATATAGACAAGATTCTCACTGGGATGGCAGGAATGCATGGATTATAACTGTACTGTTAGAAGGAACCTTCACATTGATAAGATCTCAGATTCATTTGAGTTTTTTGAGCATAATGATTAAGAGTCCAACAGTCTAGAGACCAACTACCATTCCCCTAGATCACAGGCATCTTATACTAAAAGGGTCAAATTTGCCACAGCATAATATACAATGACAAAATGAGGGTAAAAAGGTTAGAACTCCAGGTTTGGTTGCACATTGGATGACTTAGTATGCTAAGTGCAATAATCATGGAACTCTAGAGAGCCGGAAATACCACTGTTGCTGGTTGGTTTTAACACAATAGTATAAGAGATTCCTAAATTTAGAGTGGAGAATACCCCAGAGGAGGTATCAAAAATAACTGAAACCAGCATCCAATGTCAAATAAAAAGTCTGTAATCACAGGTCACAGTAAAACAAATTAAAATCAAAATAGCCCATCAATTTAATCCAAGACATAACTAAGCAAAAATTTCCTTGACAAATAGTTTGTCAGCCAGTCACTGCTTGAAAATCTCCAGTAATAGAGATTAACTACCTCTCTCCATAAAAATCTATTCTAGTGGGGGAAGGAAGGTGTGGGAATTGACCTCTAATGCTAACAAGTTTTTTTTTTTTTTTATAGATATCATCCCTTCTGATTCAATTCAACCTGTGCTGTCTGTGTGTGTGTGTGTGTGTGTGTGTGTGTGTGTGTGTGTGTGTGTGTGTAATCTCTCTACCTATCCAAATACTGAGAAAAGTCTCAAGAGTTACAAATATTATCTTTCCATGTAGGAAGGTAAATAGTTCAGCTTTAGAAAGTCCTTCATGATTTCTCTTTCCTGTTTACTTCTTCATGCTTCTCTTCATTCTTGTGTTTGAAAATCAAATTTTCTATTCAGTTCTGGTCTTTTCATCAAGAATGCTTGAAAGTCCTCTACATCACTGCATGACGATTTTTTCCTCTGAAGTATTATAGTCAGTTTTGCTAGGTAGGTGATTCTTGGTTTTAATCCCAGTTCCTTTGACTCCTGGAATATCCTGTTCCAAGTCCTT
Organism: Notamacropus eugenii; assembly: GCF_028372415.1. Taxonomy (NCBI): domain Eukaryota; kingdom Metazoa; phylum Chordata; class Mammalia; order Diprotodontia; family Macropodidae; genus Notamacropus; species Notamacropus eugenii. The sequence goes on along the minus strand of NC_092876.1, from coordinate 405,518,550 downwards.
TGATACCTTAATGCAGAAGCTGCCAGATCCTATGTTATCCTGATTGTATTTCCACAATACTAGAGTTGTTTCTTTCTAGCTGCTTGCAATATTTCCTCCTTGACCTGGGAACTCTGAAATTTGGTCACAATATTCCTAGAAGTTTCTCTTTTCAGGTCTCTTTCAGGAGGTGATCAGTGGATTCTTTCAATATTTATTTTGCCCTTTGGTTCTAGAATATCAGGACAGTTTTCCCTGATAATTTCACGATAATTTCATATTTTTTAAACATATTTTGACTTCATACAAACTCTTGGCCCTTACTTTATCCTTCATTATTTCTGAGTCAGTGCCTTCTAGAGGAGATTTTACTTTTCTAATTATGTCTACCTACCACTTAGAAACCACAACACTTTACTTGCTAAAGACAGGGGTAAAAATAGATTTAGAATTGTGTTTAAAAAAAATTACGGGGGAGTTTAACAAAAATCAGAAAAAGAAACATTCTTTCTAGGCAGTTCAGTAGACAGAATGCTGGATTTAGGAGTCAGGAAAATCTGAGTTCAAATGCAGCTTCAGACACTTATGAGCTGTGTGACCCTGAGCAAATCACTTAGCCTTTCTGCAACTAAATTTCTTTATATGTAAAATGGAAATAATAATAGTACCTACTCTGTAGGTCTGTTGTGAGGTTCAACTGAGATAATACTTTTTAAACCTTAAAGTACTACGTAAATGTTAGCTATTTTTAGTTCATGTCATAAATACTCCAGTGCACCAAGTTTGATATCCTTCTCTACAAATATAGCGGAAGAACCTCTGATACTGAGCTCAGAGGGCACCTAACATTTGGGAATTTTAGAGATGGTAGGAGCTTTAGTTATTCAGTCTAATGCCCTTACTTTACAGATGCATAACAGAGATACAGAGAGATTTCAAATGGATTGGCTTATCTTCTGGTACTCCTAGTGACATCTAGAACACTATAGGCCTAGAGACTCTCCGTAAAAGAATAGTATAGAACATGGAAAAGGTTTGCTTGGTTGAGGATCAGTGAGGAAGTAACTGAAGAATATATGCAGTTGTATGGGTAAGAGATTTGTTTTTTGTTTTGAGGAATGTAATGAAAGAGATAGAACATTTAATTCAAAAGCCTCTTCCCTTCGTTTTTCATATAAAAGGGAAGTTTAATAACTATTCCATAATCAATTCTGTATTTTTCCTACCCAAAAATTATAAAATGGAAAAAAATCTATTAAAGAGCAGGACTAAGAATTTAAAATAAATGAATAAGTAATGAAAAAGATGCAAAATATGATAAAGCTTACATATCTATCGATCTATCTATACTATGCATTCATATCTATGTATCTAGTATGCATGTACATTTAATATCAATAGTAAAAAGAAAAGTCTAGCTCCTCAGGAAATGAAAAATACCTGCAACATAGGGAGTGGAAGGAAAAACTGGTCTGAAATTTCACATGTTCCAATATTGAAATTATTTTGTAATGCAAGCCTAGAGAACATTTTAAAGTCATTTGGCTTCTTAAGTAAGAAATCTCTAAACATCACTAGAATGATGATAAGTGAGGAAGATTTAAGAATTGGAGTCTGGATCCTCTTTTTTCAGTAGAGAGAGAAGAACCAAATATTGGCACTATACATTACTCGGGGGTGTGTGTGTGTGTGTGTGTGTGTGTGTGTGTGTGTGTGTGTGTGTGTGTGTGTGTGTGTGTGTGTGCGTGTGCGCGTGTGTGTGTGTGAGAGAGAGAGAGAGAGAGAGTGACAGAGACAGAGACAGAGAGAGGCAGGCAGGCAAGTAGGCAGATAAACTATGTTTATTGTCTGAGGACCTACTTAACTGTAGTCAAAAAAGTTCATTATCACGGGCAGAGAGTGATGAAATTTTAGGCTATAGTAACTCTCAAACACCATGTACCAAGTCATAGAAAGGCTGTGATATGCAACAATGGAAGAAATACTAGAGCTAATGAAATCATATTATCATTTATTGTTGTACAAGCTGTACATATATAACATCAAAATAGGTGGAAAAGCTACTAGATAATCTCTATGGTTTCTTCTAATTCTATCCTTATTATGTTTCTATTTTAATTTTTAGTGCTCATGAAATCCCACCTTTACTAAAGTTTGTTTTTTAAAGAAAACAGCTTCAAACTTAAAAACAACTTTTAAAGCTGACAATGTTATAGTTAATGCTACTGCTACTGTTGGGAAATGTAAAAGGAAGTACACGCTTATAATTTAAAATGTTTAATTTAAAGAAATCATTCTTCAAAATGGAATAGAACCTGTCAATCTGATAACGTTTTTTCTAAGTATACCTACCCATTACACAAATATCAATCTCATGAAAGCCAGATTACCATTCTGTGCAATTCAAAAGAGATTTAAATAAAGTTTCCCTGACCTTTTAAAATGAAAATCCAATATATGATGAGCTGAAGACTTTCTCCCTAAATCTCATTGCACACTCTTCCTCCTGCTGATTTCAACAATATTTTAGTTGGTTTCGATTATTATCTCTAAGATGACTTCCAAATCTCTCCTTTGACTTTAATCCCACTGCCTGAGGACATTTTCATATGTTCAAAGGTAAAACTTCCCCCTTCTAAAAATATCACATGGGGGTGGGGGTGGGAGGAGAAAGGGGCAGAACCAACATGGAGGAGTAGAAGCAGGGACCTGCTACAGTTCTCCCCCAAACCCCTCAGAAAACTTGTAAAAAAAAAAAAAAAGACTCTAAATAAATTCTAGAGCAGCAGAAATCACAAAATGACAAGACTGGAAACAAATTTCCAGCCCTAAACAATCTGGAAGGTCAGCGGGAAGGGTCTATTACACCAGAGTAGGAGAAGAGTGCAGTTTGGCCAGGGCAGACTAAGCAGGAGCAGGCTTTAGGGACTGAATTTCTGGGGGTTGCTTTGGATTCCAGACTTCTCAACCCACAAACACTAAGACAGCTTCAAAGGTCAGTGGCTGAAAGAGGAGCATGGTCCTGCCCAAGGCCCAGCCCCAGCCCAGACCCTGGGCGGCTGCAGCCACTGCTGAAGCAGAGCCCACTTCTGAGCCCTCCACTTAACAAAGCTCAAAAGTCAAGTAACTGGCTGGGAAAATGAGAAAGCAGGGAAAAAGAAACAGACTACAGATTCTTACTTTCTCAGGGAAGAGGTATTTTCTTACATCACTGGTGACAAAGAAGATCAAAACATACAAGCAGAAGAAGAGAAGAAAGCCAAAGCTCCTGCCTCCAAGGAAAATATGAATTGGTCTCAGGCCATGGAAGAGCTCAAAAAGGATTTTGCAAATCAAGCAAGAGAAGGAGAGGAAAAACTGGGAAGAGAAATCATAAAAACCATGAAAAACAAATCACCCACAAAAATGCTGAAGAAAATAACAACTTTAAAATTAGACTAACCCAAATGGCAAAAGAGGTCCAAAAAGTCAAAGAGAAGAGAAATGCCTTAAAAGTAGAATGAGCCAAATGGAAAAAGAGCCCACTGAAGAAAATAATTCTTTAAAAATTAGAATGCAGCAAATGGAAGCTAATAACCTTATGAGAAATCAAGAAATAATAAAACAAAACCAAAAGAATGAAAAAAGTAGAAGAAAATGTGAAGTACCTCACTGGAAAGACAACTGACCTGGAAAATGGACCAATGCCTGATACCATATACCAGAATAAAGTCCAAATAGGTACACAGTCTAGGTATAAAAGCTGATATGACAAACAAAATAGAGGAGCAAGGAATAGTTTATTTGCCAAATTTATAGAGAATGGAGGAATTTGTAACCCAAACAAGAGATAAAAAATATTATGAAGTGCAAAATGGATAATTTTTATTACATTAAATTGAAAAGTTTTTGGCTGAAAAAGTTGTGGTATAGGAATGTAATGGAATGCTATTATGCTATAATAAATGACAAACAGGCAGATTTTGGAAATACTTGGATAGACTTATATGAATTGATGCTGAGTGAAATGAGCAAAACAGTAACAGCCACATTATGCATGAACTATTTTTGATAAACTTAGTCCTCCACAACAATGCAAAGACCTAAAACATTTCCAAAGGACTCATGATGCAAAATGCCATCTGCATCCAGAGAAAGAACTATGAAGTCAGAATGCAGAATGAAGCAGACTATTTTATCTTTTGTTATGTTAGTTTTATTTCGTTTTACTCATGCTTTCTTCCATTTGTTTTATTTCTTCTATGCAACATGACTAATGTGAAAATGTGCTTTATAAGAATGTATGCATAAAGCCCATATAAGAAAGACATGCTGTCTTGGGAAGGGAGGGGGGAGAGAAGGGGAGAAAATTTAAAACTTATGCAAGTGATTGCTGAAAAATGAAAACAAACAAATCAATAAATTTGAAAAAAAAATTAAAATAATCATTCTAGTCACACAGTCTTGAAACCCAAGTATACTTTGACTTTTCCCTTACTACCCACCACATACTTACTACATCTATTGGAGAATCCTCAGGAGTCCATTTCTCACATTGATCCCTCTTTGCAACTCGCATTCCCACTTCTGAGTCCAAATTTCACAGAACAAATCCAAAGTTCTGTAAAACTTGGGCCGTCAAAGGGCTGCACTCGAGGACCTAGAAGGCCATATGTGGCCTCAAAGCTGCAGGTTCTCCACCTCTGAAAGACTACTGTAGAACTTCCTAACTGATCTCCCTACTTTTAATATTCCTCCTCTTCAACCCATCCTTCACATAGATGCCAAAAATAATTCTCCTAATAATACAAAAGTCTGATCATGTCACTCCAATGATGAAAAACCAAAAATCTTCAGTAGCTTCCTACTGACTAGAGCAGGGTTCTGGCTTGTCTAGCTAAGAATGGCCTTTACCTTTTTAAATACAATATAACTTTAGTTAAAAAAAACGAAAAGATAAGCCTAAAAACCAAAACAACTCAAACATTTCTGCATCTAGAAGGGAATTTAGACCTATCCAGCTCAAGGATCTCATTTACGGAGGAAATTCAGGCCCACAGAAGTTATGTGACTTCTCTAAGTTCACAAAGCTCCTGTGGATAAGAAGGGGGCTTTGAACCCAGGTGCTCTGACTCCAGAGCTAGTGATCTTTCTACTGTACCATCTCCATGAAATTCAAAATGTGAGGGAAGGCTCTATGAAGTCAATTTGGTTTCAATAATGCAGCTCTTAACTTCGTTACAAAACAGCTATCACATCCCCGAGTTGGTTCTTCTATAGGTTACACATAGCCAGTTCACAGGGATCACCGAAATCCCAGATCTGGAAGGAACCTAAAAGGTCATATCTTTCAACTCCCCTCATTTCACAGCTAAGGAAACTGAGGCCAAGGAAGAGAGCTGCCTTGTTTAAGGTCCCAAAGGTAGTAAGTATAAGAGGTAGCCTAGGTCTCTTGACTCCAGAACCAGCCCTTTCCTACTATACCACATAACTGGATGGAGGCGGTGTGCCTCTGACTTATCCATCATGTCCCCAGGAACCTCTTCTTTAGGAACTTCATCCTCCTACAGGGCAGAATTGGATGCCTGAGCATTCCCTCCTCAGCCACACTGCTGCCCCTCTCACTACACCATTTACGTAGGGATCAGGCCAGCTATCTCTCCACATTCCACCTGGCTGACTCATTTGACTCCTCCATCACTCCCTGTTCCACATCCATGTCCTTCTCCCTCTGCAAAGCTCTTCATCTTCCTTTTCTCTTCCTCCATTAGGCTGGAAGCTCCTTGAAAGTAAGGCCTATCTTTCCTTTTCATACAGGTATTCCCAAAGTGTAGCACACTGCCTGGCACGCTTAATAAATGTTTAATGAACAACTGATTTGCCCAGTCACACAACTAGTAAAGTGACCGAGGAAGGATCTGAACTCAAGTGTCTCTGATTCTAACAGGTAAGCTGACTTTCTGCTCTGTGAAAAAGAGTTTGTTACATACCTTCTCAATATATAATTTTGACACCCATTGTTTATAGGTTCCAGGATTAGATGCTGCTCCTAATACATTACCATCAATTAAAAAAATTCACTAGCACACAAGACTTTATCTATCTTAACCTGAATATGATTCCTATGGTAGATCATACCATTGCTAGCAAAATATCAGACAATACAGAGGTTGCCTGAATGGGATATACATTCCCATTTAGCCTATTGCTATTTAAAAGGAACATTGTTACCAGATAGCCAACAACACACCTTTTGATTTGTTGAGCTGCAACCCCAAAAAAGCACAGTTCAGGTAATCTGGACATCCTAGGATGGTCACTGGATTCGGATGGCTCTGGAGGAGAAGTAAGGCTGGTGACCTGCACAGCCCTTCCTCAGTCAAGAGCAAGTCATGTCATCATTTTTCTGATGTCATGGTCTTCTTCAGCAACAAAGGACGAACACACACACACACACACACACACACACACACACACACAGAGCAGTGTCTGAGGTGGGATTTGAATTCCCATCTTCCTGACTCAAGGCCCAATGCTCTATTCAATGAGCCACCTAGCTGTCAATCCTCGCTTCCTCCAACTCCTTTTCATTTGGGTTGAACAGAGTAAATCCCAAAAAATTGTTCAGGCAGAAGTACATTATCATCCACATTACATTTCTTACCCAAAAAAGCCACTACTCTTTCCAAGTTCCTTATTAATGTGGAGGGTAGCACGATCTTTTCAGTCACCCAAGTTCTCATAACTTTGGTGTCATCTTTGACTCCTCACTTTCCCTCACCTCACACATCGAATCAATTCCCAAATACCTTCAATTTTTCCTCTACATGCCATGTCTGTCCCCTTTCCTCTATTCACACAGCTCCACCCAACTTCAGACCCTCATTATCTCTTGTTTAGACTATACAATAGCCTCCTAATTGGTCCTCTTGTCTCAAGTCTCTCCATATGACCTTTTTTTTTTTGACATGGAAAGTTTATTACAGATCCTCTAGTCCAACTCCTTTTTTTCTAATGTTTATTATTTATTTTTAATTTTCAATATTCATTTCCACAAAATTTTGAGTTTCAAATTTTCTCCCCATCTCTTCCTTCCCCCGTCCCAAAACGCCATGCATTCTGATTACTCCTTCCCTCAATCTGCCCTCCCTTCTAGCACACCCCTCCCTTCCCTTATCCCCATCTTCTCTCTCTTCTTGTAGGGCAAGATAGATTTCTATACCCCATTACCCGTATTTCTTATTTTCCAGTTGTATGTAAAAACAATTCTCAACATTCCTTCCTAAAACTTTGAGCTCCAACTGCTCTCTCTTCCTCCCTCCCCACCCATCCCCACTGAGAAGGCAAGCAATTCAATATAGGCCATACATGTGTAGTTTTGCAAAAGACATCCATAATAGTCATGCTGTGTAAGACTAACTATATTTCCCTCCATCCTATCCTGCCCCCATTTATTTCATTCTCTCTTTTGACCTTGTCCCTCCCCAAAAGTGTTTACTTCTACTTACTCCCTCCTCCCATTTGCCCTCCCTTCTATCATCCCCCTACACCCCACTTATCCCCTTCTCCTCTACTTTCCTATAGGGTAAGACAGATTTTCATACCAAATTGAGTGAGCATGTTATTCCTCCTTAAGCTGAATGTGATGAGAGCAAGCTTCATTTTTCCCTCTCATCTCCTCCCTTTTCTCCTCCATTGAAAAAGCTTTTTCTTGCCTCTTTTATGACAGATAATTTGCCTCATTCCATTTCTCCCTTTCTCCCAATATATTCCTCTTTCGCCCCTTAATTTTATTTTTATAGATAAAATCCCTTCTTATTCAACTCATCCTGTGTTCTCTGTCTATGTATGTGCATGTGTATGTGTGTGTGTGTGTGTGTGTGTGTGTGTGTGTGTGTGTGTATAATCCTCCCAAATACTGAGAAAAGATTCAAGAGTTACAAATATTATCTTTCCATGTAGGAATATAAACAGTTCACCTGTAGCAAGTCCCTTATGATTTTCTTTTCCTGTTTAGCTTTTCATGATTCTCTTGATTCCTGTGTTTCAAAGTCAAATTTTCTATTCATTTCTGGTCTTTTTCATTAAGAATGCTTGAAAGTCCTCTATTTCAATGAATGCCCATTTTTTTCTCCTGAAGTACTATACTCAGTTTTACTGGGCAGGTGATTTTTGGTTTTAATCCTAGTTCCTTTGACTTCTGGAATATCCTATTCCAAGCCCTTCAATCCCTTAATGTAGAAGCTGATAGATCTTGTGTTATTCTGATTGTATTTCCACAATACTCAAGCTGTTTCTTTCTAGCTGCTTGCAATATTTTCTCCTTGACCTGGGAACTCTGGAATTTGGCTACAATATTCCTAAGAGTTTCTCTTTTCTGGTCTCTTCAGGAGGTGATTGGTATATTCTTTCAATATTTATTTTGCCTTTTGGTTCAAGAATATCAGGGCAGTTTTTCTTGATAATTTCATGAAAGATATGTCTAGGTTCTTTTTTTGATCATAGCTTTCAGGTAATCCCATAATTTTAAAATTGTCTCTCCTGGACCTATTTTCCAGGTCAGTTGTTTTTCCAGTGAGATATTTCACATTATCTTCTACTTTTTCATTCTTTTGGTTTTGTTTTGTAGTTTTTTGGTTTCTCATAAAGTTATTAGCTTCCATCTGTTCCATTCTAATTTTTAAAGAACTATTTTCTTCCGGGAGCTTTTGAACCTCCTTTTCCATTTGGCTAATTCTGCTTTTTAAATCATTCTTCTCCTCATGTGGCTTTTTGAACCTTTTTTGCCAAATGAGTTTGCCTATTTTTAAAGGTGTTATTTTCCTCAGCATTTTTTTGAGTCTCCTTTAGCAAGCTGTTGACTCGCTTTTCATGATTTTCTTGCATCACTCTCATTTCTCTTCCCAATTTTTCCTCCACCTCTCTTACTTAATTTTCAAAATCCTTTTTGAGTTTCTCCCATGGCCTGAGACCGTTGCCTACTTATTTGGCAGGTTTTGGATGGAGAAGCCTTGACTTTTAGGTCTTTCTCTGATGTTATGCTTTGTTCTTCCTCATCCAAAACAATGGAAGAAAATACCTGTTCACCAAGAAAGTAGCCTTCTATAGTCTTATTTTTTCCCCTTTTTTGGGCATTTTATCAGCCAGTTACTTGACTTTTGGGTCCTTTGTCAAGATGAGGGTATATTCTGGGGGCTTGTAAGTTCTCAGTTCCTCCAAGGTGGCACAATCAAGGGAGGGGGAGTTTACTCCTCTCCTGGCCTGCACTCTGGTCTGGGGGCAACCACAGGCACTCTTTTCTGCCCAGGATCTGCCTGCAGAGGTCCCTCTGTAGAGCCTCCACCAGCTCCACTGCCAGTACTCTTCCTCAATCCAGGAGAGCCACTCAGGGCTGAGATTCAGATCAGCAGCTCAATTCCCCCAGGGTCTTTAGGCAGAGGGCTCCAAAAATGGATGCTGCCACTGCAGTGGACTTGTGTCCCTTCTCACCCAAGTGAAAGAGATTTCTCACTCACCTCTGAAGGTGTCTTTAGCGTTTGTGGGTTGAGTAATCTAGGAATTGCTGCTGCTGGTGGTGCCCTGAAGCCTGTTTCAGGTCCTGTCCCTGCTGCGCCACAACGCCCACGTTGGACTGTGCTCCACTCCATGCCCAGTGTGAAAGACCTTTCCTGTCAGCCTTCCAGGCTGTCTTGGACTGGAAATCTCTTTCCTTCTGTCATTTTGTGGCTTCTGCTGCTCCAGAATTTGTTTAGAGTCATTTTTTACAGGTATTTTATGGGCTATGGTGGGGAGCTTCTACTGGTCAGTCTTTCTCCCCCCCTCTCCATATGATCTTAAAAAATGTAGTGAGAACAATGTACTTGAAAACAGCCTTTAAAGGGTCATTTAATTACGTTAAGTTGAGTGGTCAAGATTTTGCCTTTCTTTTTCTTCTTCTTATAAAAGTAACAAGCATACTACTCTTATCACATCCGACTCAAGGAAGGAATAAAATGCACACTCATTTTAGTATGAAAACCTATCTTACAATACAGGAAAGTGGGGGAGAAGGGGATAAGCAGGGTTGGGGGGATGATGGAAGGGAGGGCAATGGGAGGAGGGAGCAATTAGAAGTCAACACTCTTGGGGAGGGGCAAGGTCAAATGAGAGAATAGAATAAATGGGGGGCAGGATAGAATGGAGGGAAAATATAGTTAGTCTTACACAACCTGTTTATTATGGAAATCATCTGCAAAACTACACATATACAGCCTATATTGAATTGCTTGCCTTCCCAGTGGGGATGGATGGGGAGGGAGGGAGGAAGAGCAGTTGGAACTCAAAGTTTTAGGAAAAACTTTTGAATATTGCTCTTGCATACAACTGAGAAATAAGAAATACAGGTAAAGGGGTATAGAAATTTATCTTGCCCTACAGGACAAAAGAGCAGATGGGGATAAGGGAAGTGGGGGGATGTTAGAAGGGAGGACAGATTGGTGGTAGGGGTAATTAGAATGCTTGGCATTTTGGGATGGGGGAAGGGGAGAGATGGGGAGAAAGTTTGGAACTCAAAATTTTATGGAAATGAATGTTGAAAACTTAAAATAAATAAATTTAATTAAAAATAATATAAAAAATAATAATAAGCATATCAGGGTCTGATTTTCACTATCCCTCTCAGTCCACTCTGTGGATGTGAACATGTGGTCTACTATATAAAATCATCTATCAAAATTGGCTTGTTTCATCAAATACTTTCTTCAAGCATGCACACAAAGACTATTTTCATAGGGATCTTGATGGCCAGTCAAGAAAACATCTATGAAGAGCATACTATGTGCCTGACACTATGCTAAGCAGTGAGGATACAAAGAAAAGCAAAACAGTAACTTCCCTCAAGGAACTGACATGGCACATGAGTGGATACTTGATGTCTGTTCAGTAACCTTTTCTTGGGTAGAATATTAGCAACCATGATCCTTTACAATCTTTTAGTATCTTTGGGCTATCTTGAAGATAAATCCTTAAGAACCTGTAAAAAGTTTTTGCCTTTACCATTACCTATTCTGTAGGTATTTTTCCAAGTTCAGCCACACTTGATAGATTCATTTAAATGTCATTGTCCTTTCTTCACCTAGCACAGCAGACACCTGGGTAGAAAAGTCCAAGGGTAGTGGTCCCCGCTCTGCTGATGACCACAAAAATGAAGACTGACCTATCCCATTTTATTTGTTTCTTCCCTTCTATGTTCCTCTATAAATGTTATCTGGTGATTTGGCTGCCAATGCAGCCAATGCTAATGCTAACTCTTCAGGTTTACTTTCTTCAATTATCTTTAATTGTTTTGCATGGGGATACTGTTTGTAACCTACAGTCATCGTCTTCCTTATAGTTTACAAAGACATAGTTTATGAACTAAACTATATTGTCTTTATCTGCATGTCTTCCACTGTGAGTTTGCTATCTTCAGCAATTTCTGGGTTCTTTCAGCTCCTTTATTATGACATATATTAATGCATGGGTCAAAATTCTCTAAGATGTGGTGATAGAATCAATGTCTTAACTTTTACATTTTTCTAGGTCTAGAATAACAAGTTCTTTTGGATATGATCAAATTCATCTGTAGTGTCATCCTGTTGTCATCTTTTTTTCTAATTCAGCACTGATTTTTACCATTGTTCTCACCAGTATAGCTCACTACAAGGAAGAGCTGGTTATGAAATGATTTCCATATTAGACATCAGCTATTTCGTACTTATGTTCTGTAACTGTAATCCAACTACACTGGTTCTCAATGACCTATAAACTCAAATAAAAATTCCTGTTTTTCGTACAAAACTCTTCACAATCTGGTACCTATCTTTCTAGCCTTCTCCTCCACTTATTCTACACTGTAGAAAAACTATTCTTCTTCCTGATCCTTATCCACAACACTCCATCTCTAAACTCTGTATCATTATGTAGGGTGTCTCCCATGTGTGAAATGCATTCCTTCCTCATCTATACCTCATGAAAGTTTTGAACTTTTTCCAAGACTCAAGCCAGTCATAGATTTTCTCTCAATCTTCACTTTTTGCAATAGATACTGATGCATTACATTAAAATTATCTTCATGGTTACTAACAAAATTTGGCAAAATTGCAAAGCAAGGTAACCAAGTCACTCATGAAATGGTATCACTTAACTTTGAGGGCACAATAAAACCAGTGCAGCCAATTTACTCATTCTCTTCTACAAAAAAACAGAACAAAACTTGTGAGTTCTCCATCCTTTTGGGTAAAATTTCTATACATCATCCGGTTTCATTAACAATAAGAACCATCAATATAGATAGTGTATCAAATTGTTGTCTGCTGGACAAAGATCATCCATTAAAAATACAAGTTAACACAGTATTTGAAATAATCAAAAAACAATCCATGCTTAACATTTTTCTCCTTTTCTACCATCACCACTTCTCAACAGGGGATCTGAAGGGACATAGGGCCTTTTTGTATTTTTATGACTTTTTACTGGCTGCCATGGCTAAAAAAAATGAACATTTAGTTTCCAATAATGTAGTAATGAAACTTTTCATATTCCACTAGGATGATCCACAGAGTGGCCACAGTGTAGTAAGAATCATTCCTAGTTCAACTAATACTGACACTTACCCCAGCTTAGTTTTTGAAAAGTTAAGGCTACCTACCTTCATTCCCTGAAAAATCACTGAAACAGAATCTCTGTGTAGGCAAAAAAATCACACTGGGGTAAAACTTAACCATCTAAATCCATAAAGCCATCTAAACAGAAAACAGTACAATTCTATCTAAGAATTTTTTGCACAGGTCATATGGGAAGTTGCTTCTGCACAAAGTAATTCATTTATGAATTAGCCTTTTAACATACCATTTTGTCTTCACAAGAATTAATATAGTTAGTTCCTTAAGTAATTTGCTAAATTTCTTTTTCACCTCTCCCAACTCTTTTTTATCCAAATTTGAAGCTTAACCTCAAAAGTCTAAAAAACTTCAAGTATAACAGAAAAACAACTTTGATTTTTTAAAGGAAAATGTAGAAGAAAGCAAATATCCACAAATTAACATCTAAATTAGCAAATTAAAAACATTTTAATATAATATGCTAAATATATAATATAATAATATAATAACTTGTTACCTGTAAAAGTCCTCCATCATCAAAGCGTAGCACTTCTATTATGCTATCCGACTGAATGAATGCTGTGAAAATACAAACAAGGGAATTTTATTCGTAAAAATACAAATTAGATTTCAATCTATAATTGCAGATTAGAAATTTAAAGTCATATTCTAAACATGGATTTTATTTGATGGTTCAACATCAGGATATAAAAATTAATTCAGTTTGTAATCATTGAACCCGGTAATATAACCAGTATAATAGTAAAACCTCAATAAAAGTAGTTTTAACTTTTAACTTTCTACCAACCAGGCTTCACAAATAATGACTAATTTTGTGTGAGTTTCTTAACTCTGGCAATGACAACCTATGAAACAAACAAAGTTACAAAATGATCCTTTGTCCTAGGCAGCCAACTTCCAATTTTGCACTGATGAAGACAGAAAAGGGGTAGAAGGTGCTAATAATCCCCTTTTTTCGGCTGTCTACAAATATTAAGCAGCTGCTGGGTCCCAGGCCCAACAATTGAGTATTCTACTGGAAAAAATTAAATATAATTAATATTGATATTATCACTGAAAATAAAAACCAGAAAGCACTTTTGGTGGCAGCAAAGAACTGGAAACAAACGAGATGTCTATAGGATGGAGAATAGCTAAACAAACAAAAATGCACGCATGTACTGGAATACTACTCTGCCATAAGAAACAGTGACTATGATGAATACTGAAAAGCATGGAAAGATGTATATAAACTGATGCAGAGTAAAGTAAGCAGAGTCAAGAAAACAATATATACAACAATTACAATAAAGCAAACAGAATTATCATAAAAGAACTGAAAGTAAATGCTAAAAAATTACAAAGAACACACTTCTCACTCTGTTGCCAAGGTGGAAGGTTCATGAATGTGGAGCATTACATAGTTTTTCAATGTATTGATAAGGTTTTGCTGACTGCTTTTTTCTTTCTTTTTTTAAAAAAAAAAACATCTTTGTTAAAAGAAAGTTTCTGGGAGGGTGGAGGGAAATTTAAGCAAGACTTTTAAGTGTCAATTTTTTTTTTGAAAAGAAAATGAAGCCAGAATGAACTGACAACTAAATGGGAAAAAAGGTCACAAATTTGTCCTTGAATTGAAAAAAAGGGCAAAGAGTTGGTTTTGCTATGGGTCCAAAAGTAACAACATTTCATAGGCCATTTGGTCCCCTCATGCTGCAATGCCAGTATAAGCATCTGCAAAAAGACCACCATGAAAATAACTAGTTTATTGTGCCAGAATTCGTTGCAGATGATGAGGAAAAGAAATTCTATTATAAGAAGGTCAAGAGACTTCAGATCAAGTCAACATATACCTTAATTTAGTGACTTCAAAAGAAAGGCTAAAAAGGAAAAAAAATTGGAAAAGGCTTCAAGACTTAGAAACTAGTAAAAACTAGAGTATAAATGTTATAGAATACTTGTGCCTACATATTTTCAAGTAAAAAGATTGGTAACTATACATTCTAAGGATCAAACAAGATCATAAAAAGAGGACTAATTTTAACAAGAAATTATTGGTTCTTGGTGTTGTCAGACTATTAAAGCAAAGATAAAATAAACACCAAACTAGAAGAACAGAAGTGAGAAGAAAATGTACGCAATTTAAACCAACTTCAGCAAAGGACGAAAAGCGGGGAGGGGGGGGGGGGGGGGCCAGGGAATAAAAGAACACATACAAGCAATAGCTAAATTTCCTTAGGAAATTAGAATCTCTGTAAGCTAGCTGATATAATGAGGAGACTGTGAAAGTTTGGGAACTATTTCAAACAGAGAGATATGGAAGCCAAAGGTAACAGCCATTTTGTATGTAAAGTAGCTCATAAACTCTTACGGAGGAGCTCAGTGGATAACTACAGTTTGCCACGGAAAATAGCAAGAAACAGCAGGCACAAAAAACAAATTCATGGGAAGTTTGGCAGGAGGCTGAACTAAGCAATACCATCTCCCAAGGGCATATAAGGAATAAACTGTTAAGATAATATATGAAAAATAAAAAAAAAATCTGAAAATCTTTATAAATACCGCATTCCACCATCAAAGACTGTGGGGTCACTATATTTTGCCATACTACAGGTCGTAACTACATAAGGAAGTAGAAAAAACTAAAGCAAACAGATAAAAGAACAGCTGTTCTAAACCAAGCACTGTATATAATGAGGCAACAAAATTTTGAGGGCACAGAGGAATCCATTCTCAAGGCATTTCAAGGAAGGCAGGACACCAAAAGGTTGGGGAAAGTTCTGTGCCTCACACACTGCGTGGATCCTGGCGGCAAGCTTGCAGAAACACATGGAAAAGAATAGCATAGGATGGGCAGACAGATGATTTGCCATCTGTATCTTTGGAAGAAATATAGAGATCCATTTGAGTATTGCTAACAAAAAGAAAAAGAAAGAAGAAAGGTTATAGAGAGAATACAAAGTACCAACCCATGCCTATTTTCCCACATACACAAAAATTTTTATGAGGAATAATAAATGTAGGAAGGACATTCTTAATATAGGTTTGAAAAAAGGAAGAGTCAAGCTTTCACATACAATATTCTAGAGCAAACTGCATCTTTCATTCACACAAATGACTAAAAGAAGAACAAAATAAAAGACCCCACTGTCCTTTTTTTCATACTATAAAATATCATTTAACAGGCCATTAAAAGGTTCTGTCTTCTGCAACACATCTCAAATGCATTTTAAAGTCATAAAAATTCTCTGAAAGATATAAATGGAAATTTATTTTTACCAACTGTCCTCTATTAGTATCATGTGAAACATAAAAAAGGAAGGAGACACACACAACATTGGTGTTTGTCACTGTTGTGGTAGATACGAGAGGCAGCATAATGTAGAAGGAACAGGACTTTGACCTAGGTTGAAATCATAGCTCTAATCCTTCATACTTGTTTCTTGGAAGTCACTTAACCTCTCAGTGCATTAATTTCCCCATCTAAACAATGAGTGAGTAGTTAGGTGGCACAGTGGATAGAATGCCAGCTTGGAGTCAGGAATGCTCATCTACCTGAGTTCAAATCTGACTTTAGACACTTAGTAACCGTGTGTCCCTGGGCAAGTCACTTAACCCTGTTTACCTCAGTTTCTCATCTGTAAAATGATTTGGAGAAGGACATGGGAAACCCCACCAGTATCTCTGCCAAGAAAGTTCCAAATTGTTTTACAAAGCATCAGACACAACTGAAATGACTGAACAACAAAAACAAAAGCTTGTACTACATGACTTCTAAGGTACTTTCAATTCCATACCTACTATCTATAGACCCATTTATGATTTATGATCTATGAACCTATATCTCACATGGAGTTAAAATGGAAAGAAATTCCCTGTAAATGGTGAGGTCAACGAGATGACTGTACATGAAGATAACTGTGGTAAATGTACCAATCTTCCCAAATGAGATTTATAATCACTCAAGAGAGTCTGGCCTAACAAAAAAAGTTGAAAAAAGGCTCATTGTCCAGGCACTGATATGCAGTTGGATGAGCAACCCATAGGTCTGAATCATTAACACTTGTATCTTAAACAATGAGCAGGAGTAAGTTGGGCCCAATATTGAATTGGAGGAGGAAAAAAGGCTTGATCACCATTAGGAAATTTTGCACTCCTTTAATGATACCAAGTTTTCCCTGAAATGAAAGTCCATTTTTTTTTTTTTAACAACACTATTTTTCTCACAGTGCTAGAGGGCTGAAAATCATGGGATACTACAGCATCCTCTGAAAAATAAAGTTGAGAATTACCCAGAAAGGAAATGGGAGAGTTCATGATAAATATGCACAGTTTGTAACACATCACCAAACAAGAATTGTACAAGAAATATAACACAAAGGATGTCAGAAAAGTCTAGGAACATATATATTTTAAAATGGGCTAGTCTACATGTAATGAGAGGTAGGGATAATTGATGGGCAGATTTCAAATGTTTCAATGGTCCCATGAAATAAAAAAAACCAAAAACAAAACACTTGAGAACCCCCATAACACTGAATGGATGCCAGAAGATGCACTGGAAGATTTAACAGAGGATACTGGCAAGAATCTTATAGGAAAGAAGTATGTCAAAGTGTTAAAATCTGGATTAGCAGGACTACCTATATTGTTGTGATCAATGTATCCTTCTCTTTTGGCTCAAGAAGAGATCTTTCCTTGATAACAGCATGGGAAATTTCTAAATCTTTCAAGAGCTGAGCGGATAACTGTTTTTTTTTTTTAAAGTTGGTTAGGCTTTCTCCATTATATTTATATTCAGAAAGGCACAAAACATTCAAATTTATTGGTAGATGACAAATTTAAAATGAAAAGACTATTGTCTTTTATATCTGTAAAACACATGTATATATACACATATATGTACCTGTATATACACATATGTCCTTCCTATTCATCATCTCACTGATACTCAGATCAATCTTGTGAAAAATTCAGAAGGTTGACTATGATAGAGATTCAGATTCTGTGGTTCTGAGAGACGAAATAGTGTCTCCAAGGTCATATACATAATTAATTACACACCTGACTAGATTTCAGTTTTCTGAGTTCACAGCTTTCTTTTTAAGCAATACATTTTGATGTAATCGTTTGCAAATAAACACTTCCGTCTTCTTATAGCATTCCCCCTTTTAAACAGTTAAGCAAAACCATCTAATACAATTGGAACTGATAGTACATTTTACGCTGTTATAATTCAAAATTTCTTAAGAAAAAAATTCAACTTAGATACATGAGCTGGGGTGAACTAGACCCAACGCTAGAAACGACACTGGGAGGAATCTTGTTTTTTAATACTTATCCTTGTTGATTTCATTATAATTACATTGATTTTTTTCTGGTTGTTTTTTTTTTTTACATTAGTTCATTTAAGTCATTCCTCATGGCATAATACTGTTTAATTATATTCATATGACAGTTTATTCAGCAATTCCTCAATTGCAGGATACATAATTTTGAGTTCATATTTTTGTTAGCATAAGTAGTGTTACTACAAATATTTTGTCATATATGAGACTCATTGGAAAAGACCCTAACGTTGGGAAAGACTGAAGGGAGAAGGGGACAGCAGAGGATGAGATGGAAAGATAGTGTCATGGAAACAACAAACATGAACCTAGACAAGACTGAGAGACTGAAAGATAGAGCCTTGTGTGCTATGGTTCATGGGGTCACAAAAAATTGGATGTGACTAAGCAACAACAATATATGAGACACTTATTTCTACCTTTTTCAGTTACATAAATGAAATAGTAAGGTCACTGGATCAAAGAGCACGGATATCTTAGTCACTTTTCTGGTATAGTGCAGATGGTGTATTTATGTGCTAGTCAGACTTCTGACAGTCCCTCCAATACTGAATTTCTGTTTCTTTTACTACTTTTGAAAATTAAAGGAATGCAAGGTAATATACCTCAGCCTTGTTTTAGTTTGTGTGTCTCTTATTATCTATAATTCAGAGTATTTTTTCATATGGTTGATGCTATTTTGCAAAATTTTGAAAATCATCAGTTCGTATTCTTTGACTATCTATTGGAAAGCAATTCAGGCTTTAGGTAAGTGTGGATTCCCTAGAAATTTTGGATATCACACTTTTATTGGAGACATTTGATTCAAATTTTGACAAAAGAAACCAATTACTTTTCTTATTCTAAATTTTATTGTTTTTGTTTATATAAAAACTTATTTTATGTAAAAAATTTGTCTCCTTGTCCTATAGTAACTTATCTGACTATAAATTTTCCTGTCTCATGAGAAAATTGTGAATGCCCCATCTCCTCTAGTATTTTGCTATATAACCTTTTCCTCTAGATTCTTCATTTGGCATTCAACTACTTAAATATGTTTGTTTCAGACTATTTTCTGGCAGGTTGCTTTCTAGCCATCACAAGAGCTCTTGCCTAAGTGCTTTCACCTCTGTTTTCTGTGCATAGATTTATCACAACTCAGTTGTTGTCTTGCCTGCTTCTAGAGCTTGCTTATCAATCCACTAGTCTATGTATTTTTTTCAACTAGAATCAATAGCTTTGGAAATTACCAATAAATAGTTTGGGATCTATAACGCTGACTCCCATTCAATCTTTTTTTTTTTTTTTGAGAGGACAAAGGTGTTATTTACCTTAAAATATTTGTATTTTCGTTTTTCTGTAGAAATGTTATTTTGTGTTCTCTTGGTAGTTTGGCATAACAATGAAGCTGCAGATAAATTTTGGTAGTACTTCTACTAAATCTGCACAGTCTACTCAGGAAAACAGAATCTCCTGCCAATTATTTTTTTATTCCTCATTTCTATATAGACTTCTTATGGGTGTGTGTGTGTGTGTGTGTGTGTGTGTGTGTGTACTTAGTAAGTTAACATTCAGATATTTTGTGCATTTTTTGGTGTTATTTCAAGATTAACATCACTTTCTATTTTTTCCTTCTGATTTCTATTAGTAATATGCAAAAATGCTGATGAATTTTATAAATTTATTTTGCATTCTGCTACTTTTCTTTAGCTTTTTCCCTCAGTTAATTTCTTCATTGATTTTCTAAGCTAATCATCATCTATTCACTGTAAATTCATTTTGCTTATTTTAACAATTTATTTTTCCTTTCTCTGCATTTTAATCAAATTAGCTAACAGCTACATAGGGAAATTCAGACAACATAAAGTAAGATAATACGTAAAATGGCAACAATGTGTCATTGTGTCAAACAAAAGAACAAAAATAATGAACGATGCAAAATTATAAAGAACAAGCATGGTTTAAAAGGAGAAATATGGGAACATACTCCTACCCCTTGGTGGGAGGTCTGTCATATACACATATTTTCAGGTCATTTTCAATGTACATCAGTACATTGCTAGTTGCATTATCAGTTTGTTCTGATTGCTAACTACACAACTACAAATGTACATGGACTTATGTTCATCTTTTTTCTTTTTCTTTTTGTCTTTAAAAAGTATTATTCGTTATATGGGACCACATTGTGAGGGACGGAGGAAGACTAGGGGAAATCATGGTTATAGGCAATGAAAAACATAAACACCTCCTGGATGTTTGCTTTCAGTACATTTCTTATACAGCGCAAGTGTTAATTTCTTGTTTCTTTTTAAGCAATCTGTCTTCTCTGTAATTTTACTGGCAAGTTCAGTCAATCCACAAAGTTGCAATTAAGTTTGTTTCTTTCTTCATCATATACCATTTTCCCCTCTTTTAAATTAGAACTAATCTTTGTGGTTTTTCCTACCCTAATGTAATCCCAGTTTCTTCCCATAGAACCCTCACTATACCACCACAAACTCACACTATCTTTTTTATTTAACCCTTCCCTTTCACAGACCAGATAAGAATATAGTTCAGAATCCTCTCTATTCCCTGAGTCCTCCTGACTCCAATTTCTCTATTTTTTTAAATAAGACTCTCATTTATGTGTAGCACCGCTTTCAATAAAATGTCAGTTTATTCATTCATCTCCATGTTCATTTCTTCCTCCTCCTAGACATTATACATTACAATTAGACACCTCTGATATCCTGCACTCTTCACTTCATTTAGCAACATTACCCAATCAGATATAAATACTACCTGAAGATCTAGAATAGATGTTAGATATGTAAGAACTTAAATTATTTCTGCCCAGGGCGGAAATTTGGTACAGTAGAAAGAACACAGAATTTAGATTCAGAAGATGTGGTTTTGAATCTCACATCAGCCACTTAATAGTCGTGTGATTTTGGGCAAATCACTTCTCTCTGGGTCTCAGTTTGCTCATCTGTAAAAAGAGGATTGGACTAGAGGACTTCCAAAGTCCCTCTTGCAGTTCTTTTCCCTTCATGGACTTTGTACATAAATGTTCACTAGTCCCCCTCAATAAATTGCATACAAGATGAGACTTCCAGGAAACTCTGTGTGCCTCTCCTTTACTCTCCCGTAAGTATATAATTACAGACTTTCCTCCAATACTATTTCATCTTTTCTCATGTCTGACATCCATCTATGAACCCCACTTCCCAGAAATACAAACTTACTAAGGAGGCAATGTACTGTGGTGAAATGGGCACTTTGGCGTCAGAAACCCAAAGTCTGCCTCTCATCATCTAATCATCTACCCACTCTGTTCCTTTGTACCCCAGATAATTTTTCTGACAAATGAGATTTGACCAGAGAATCTTCAAGGTCTCTTCCTTCATTCTTCATGATCACCATTGACAAATGAAAAACAATTTGAATGGTAGGGCCCCAGCCCCTTTTTTTGACCTCTTGCTTGAATGGTACTGTCAGGGTTAAGTTCCCTACTTCTCTTTACCTCATTCCTACTTTCCTGTTCCACATTCCTCCTTCTTTATTAGGGAACTTAGAAAATACCCTCATTTTACTGGTGCTAAAGATCAGTGATGTCAAACTCAAATAGAAACAGGGCTACTAATCCATACATGAGGACTCCTGTAGACTACATACTGACAGCTTTTAACAGTATTTTTTCTCTATTTTATTGTAATTTTATTTATTTTGCTAAATACTTCCCAATTACATTTTTATCTGATTTAGGCTGGAATCAGTAATGTTACTGGGTTACATCTGAAATCTCTGCTACAGACAAAAGGGCAGTCTTCCATTGGTATTGTATAAGCTTTGTCTCAAACAGGCTGAGCCCTGGGGTTATCTGGACCTTCAACTGGTGTGTAGATATATCCCTTCACTGCAGACTTGTAGCCTGTACACTGAGACTGTTCCTGCTAGCACTGATTTCCTCCATCCCTTGTGAGGAGTAAAGTTTGTTAAAGCCATCTATGTGCAGGATGACTTTTTTCATCAGAACTCCCCTGTACTAAAACCACAGGCCACCTCTTTTCCCACCTCACTCCATCACACTAATATTAATTTTTTCTATTTTTTCTTTTTTTTTTATTTAACTTTTAACATTCATTTTAACAAAATTTTGGGTTCCAAATTTTCTCCCCTTTTGTCCCCTCCCCCCACTCCAAAACACTGAGCATTCTAATTGCCCCTATCACCAATCTGCTCTCTCTTCTATCATCCCTCTCTGCCCTTGTCTCCATCTTCTCTTTTGTCCTGTAGGGCCAAATAACTTTCTATACCCCTTTACCTGTATTTCTTATTTCCTAGTGGCAAGAACAGTACTTGACAGTTGTTCCTAAAACTTTGAGTTCCAACTTCTTTTTCTCCCTCCCTCCCCACCCCTTCCCTTTGGAAGGCAAGCAATTCAATATAGGCCAAATCTGTGTAGTTTTGCAAATGACTTCCACAATGGTCGTGTTGCATAAGACTAACTGTATTTCCCTCCATCCTATCCTGCCCCCCATTACTTCTATTCTGTCTTTTGATCCTGTCCCTCCCCATGAGTGTCGACCTCAAATTGCTCCCTCCTCCCCATGTCCTCCCTTCCATCATCCCCCCCACCCTGCTTGTCCCCTTATCCCCCACTTTCCTGTATTGTAAGATAGGTTTTCATACCAAAATGAGCGTGCATTTTATTCCTTCCTTTAGTGGAATGTGATGAGAGTAAACTTCATGTTTTTCTCTCACCTCTCCTCTTTTTCCCTCCTCTAAAAAGTCTTTTGCTTGCCTCTTTTATGAGAGATAATTTGCCCCATTCCATTTCTCCCTTTCTCCTCCCATTATATTTCTCTCTCACTGCTTGATTTCATTTTTTTAAGATATGATCCCATCCTATTCAATTCACTCTGTGCACTCTGTCTCTATGTGTGTGTGTGCATGTGCGTGTGCATGTGTGTGTATGTAATCCCACCCAGTACCCAGATACTGCAAAGTTTCAAGAGTTACAAATATTGTCTTTCCATGTAGGAATGTAAACAGTTCAACTTTTATAAGTCCCTTATGACTTCTCTTTGCTGTTTACCTTTTCATGCTTCTTTTCATTCTTGTGTTTGAAAGTCAAATTTTCTTTTCAGCTCTGGTCTTTTCATCAAGAATGATTGAAAGTCCTCGATTTCATTGAAAGACCAATTTTTCCCCTGAAGTATTATACTCAGTTTTGCTGGGTAGGTGATTCTTGGTTTTAGTCCTAGTTCCTTTGACTTCTGGAATATCCTATTCCACACCCTTCGATCCCTTAATGTAGAAGCTGCTAGATCTTGTGTTATCCTGATTGTATTTCCACAATACTCAAGCTGTTTCTTTCTAGCTGCTTGCAATATTTTCTCCTTGACCTGGGAACTCTGGAATTTGGCCACAATGTTCCTAGGAGTTTCTCTTTTTGGATCTCTTTCAGGCGGTGTTCTGTGGATTCCTTGAAGACTTATTTTGCCCTCTGGTTCTAGAATCTCAGGGCAGTTTTCCTTGATAATTTCATGAACGATGATGTCTAGGCTCTTTTTTTGATCATGGCTTTCAGATAGTCCCATAATTTTTAAATTGTCTCTCCTGGATCCATTTTCCAGGTCAGTTGTTTTTCCAATGAGATATTTCACATTATCTTCCATTTTTTCATTCTTTTGGTTTTGTTTTGTGATTTCTTGGTTTCTCATAAAATCATTAGCCTCCATCTGTTCCATTCTAATTTTGAAAGAACTATTTTCTTCAGTGAGCTTTTGAACCTCCTTTTCCATTTGGCTAATTCTGCTTTTCAAAGCATTCTTCTCCTCATTGGCTTTTTGAACCTCTTTTGCCAACTGAGTTAGCCTATTTTTCAAGGTGTTATTTTCTTCAGCATTTCTTTGGGTCTCCTTTAGCAAGGTGTTGACCTACTTTTCATGCTTTTCTTGCATCTCTCTCATTTCTCTTCCCAGTTTTTCCTCCATCTAACTTGATTTTCAAAATCCTTTTGAGCTCTTCCATTGCCTGAGCTCACTGAATTTTGGATGTTTAGGATACAGAAGCCTTGACTTCTATGTCTTTCCCTGATGGTAAGCATTGTTCTTCCTCATCAGAAAGTATAGGAGGAGATATCTGTTCACCAAGAAAGTAACCTTTTATGGTCTTATTTTTTTTCCCTTTTCTGGGCATTTTCCCAGCCAGTGACTTGACTTCTGAGTGTCCTCTTCACACCCACCTAGCCTCCAGATCTGCCCAGCCAGCGTTTGGGGTCTGAGATTCAAATGCTGCTTCCCAGCCTCAGGGCTTTGGCGGGGCGGGGCCACCTCACGGGCTCAGTTCCCTCAGGGGATTTATGCAGAGACCTTCAAGAATGGATGCAGGCTCCAGCCTGCTTGGGGAGCCCCGGTCTGCTGCCGCCTCAGCTGCTGCCTCCTGAGGGGGCCTGAGTTATGGGGGCATCCCACTCCCCTCTCGACCCGCCAAAGAGACCCTCTCACCGACCCTTGTCACCTGTGGGTGGAGAGACCCGTGCGGCCGCTGGAGATTCTGTCCCTGAAGCCTGCTCAGATCCGCTCCTCTCAGCTCCGTGCGGCCAAGGCAGGGCTGGGCTCAGCTCCAGGTCCACAGTGCAAAGGACCTTTTGCGAGAGGTTTTCAGGCTCTCTGGAACAGAAATCTCATCCTCTCCGTTGTTCTGTGGCTTCTGCTGCTCCAGAATTTGTTGGGAGTTCTTTTTTACAGATATTTTATGGGCTGTGGGTTTGGAACTAGTGTATGTGTGTCTTTCTACTCCGCCATCTTGGCTCCGCCCCCTTATTTTTTTTTTCTTGATTCATGATCTTTGCCCTTGAATGTCCACCCTTTGCTCTCTTCTAGTCCCTAGAACAAAGAAAGACTTCTAAAAGGAAAAAACTGTTTTTCTTTGGTTTATTTCAGGTAAGATTATATTTGAATTTTACTCATTACTCCCCTTTCTTCCTTCTTTTTATTTGAATAATTTTCACTTGTAACACCCTATTTTAAGAACTTCCAAAGTAATTTTTCTTCCTCTTTCCTAGAAGTATCTATTGTTTTATCCCTTTTAAGCTATGACTTGGAATTTTTTTTTTATTTTCTCAACAGCACTAAAAAAAGGTAGAAGTTTTAAAACAAAATAGTCTTGTCTCATCCTTGAAACACTGATTTATTTACTTTTCATGCTACCTGGTCTTACATTTCTCTTATTTCATGAATTTCAGCTGGACATTAAATCACCAGATTACCTAGGCTATTTCATTAGAAATAATCTGAATTCCCCTCTTTTGCTGAAAATCCATTTTGTTTTAAAAGTGTGATTTGGGAGTACAAACCTTTTTTTTTTTTGCTATTTAGACTATTCAAAAACCCTTCATTTAATTTCTCATAGAAATAATTTATACTATCTTTTACTTGTGAAGGATCTTCTACCAGCTGGTTGCAAGATTTGCTATGCAAAGTTCCATAACTTGACTGTAACATTTCTGGGTAAGTTTATCTTGGAGTTTCTTCTCTTTTTCAATGATCAGTAATTATGATAATTTATACTCTACATAATTTGCATTCTTTTTTATAAATGCAAATAATTTTAAATATTTAAATAATTTTAAACTTTATATGATTGCTTGAAGTATGGCATTCAGGAATTTTCTTAAGATTATCTCAACTCATTTCCATCTTGAAAGTCAACTGACTTGGCTTGAAGAGAGGTACCATTTCAATTTTCTTCTATTTTTATTTTGTTCTGATGTTCATTCTTCCAAATCTGATCTCTTCCAGAAAATCCTGGAGAAATTTTCCATTATTTATCTTAAGCTTTTTTTTTTTTTTTTTACTAATTTACATAATCTGATTTCCACCCTTATTGCTTCCAATTTTTAGTGATTTTCTAAATCATGATAGAGGATCTTGTAGTTTATCCACTATTGTTTTTGGTGGTCACATTAATTTTCCCTCCCTTTTGAGGTGTAAACATTATGTCATTCTATATTATTTAGTCATTGTATTAAGGTCTCCTTTTAGTTACTAATTTCCCCCTAGTTTTCTCTACTGGCAAGGTTTCCCCTGACTACCTACTTCGGGTGGTTTTCTATTCCAATCTGCTAACCTCCCACAGGTATAAAGTTCCTCTCATTGATTTTCAATACTTTTTTTTCAATGGGTCTTACTTTTCTCTTTGAATCCCCTACTTCACAATACATCCTCCAAAACTCAAGTTTGTTTTGCCTGGGACCATTTCCTCAACTTCACCTTCCTGTACCTAACTATATCCCTGCTCAATTTAATGCATTTCTAAATCAAATGGCATGTGTATGTGTGTCTAATGCTTCCTTTGCCAGGACCAGGTAAGAGTTATGTCAATGATATGGCCAACACATCACACACTACCTTAAATACACATTCTTTTTCTTGGTTCTATGCCTCTTTCTCCCTCTTTTAGAATGGCATATATACCATGATTTTCTCTTCCTGAGAGTATCTACAGCATTATCTTGTTTTCCTAACTGTGGTTCCTTAGTACTTGATTCTTTCTGGCTACATGAAGTATTGTTTTTTTCTCTGAAGTGGAAATTCCAGATTTTAGCTATGACATTCTTGGATGTTTTGAATTTGTTGTCTCTTTCAGGAGGTGACTGGTAAATTCTTCTTATTTTTCACTTTGCCTTATGATTTCTTGAAATACAATAATATAGTTTTTCTTGTTTGGTCATGTTTTTCATGATTTCTGATGATCTTGAAGTTTTCCTCCCAACCTCTTTTCCAGTTAGTCAATTTTTAACAGTAGATAGTTTACATATTAGTAGAATAATATATTTTGTTGCTTTACTGAATCATTGAGTTCTATTTTCTTCATTCCGTGGACCTGTTGGAATTGACTACTTGGATAAACTTTTTTTATATCTAGTCTCTGCTACTTATTCTCTTTCCAATTTTATTTTTACTCAAGAACCTTAATGGCTATAAAGCTGTTAGAATACTGAACCTAGATAGGAAGACTGAAGTTTAAATCTAGCTGCAGATACTTGCTAGCTGTGTGACCCTGGAAAAGTCACTTAATCTGCCTGCCTTGGTTTCCTCATCAGTAAAATGGGGATAATTACACCTACCTCCTAGGGTTGCTGTGAGGATAAAATAAAATGAAAATGCTATATAAATACTAGTGCTTATCAATAATTTTATTTTTTTCTTCTCTTGTTTTATTTCTTTCATCCAGTCTTGGTAGTTCATTATGATGAAAATATTCTTTTGTTCTGATGCTTTTCTTGTACTTACAGTAAAGATGTTATCTTCTGCATTCATCTCATTCATCATCATTCCTTTTAATCCATAATTTTTCTTCATTGTTCTCAGAACTTTCTTCTCTTTATTCCTATTTCTAATCCCAGTTCCTGGGTGGGATTCTGTGCAGTAACATGCTCTCTACTCCTTCCTATATTCTTACACAGAGTAGGTAGCCCCTTTCCAATCCTGTCCATCCACAATCAGCATACTACTACAGCAGTTCTGGCTGGGGTAATTCGGATCAGGGTCCACCCTCTGCTGTAAATTCAGATTTCTGCCTGAGTCACCTGTAAAATGATTAAATGCAGACCCATCTCTGTCTTCTTTTCCTTGCACAATCATCTGCTACGAGTCCCTCAAACCCTATTGCAGTATGGGCTGCTTAGGCACTATACCATCCCCCTCCCTGAGCAGACAACCACTAGGAGCAGGCCCTTTGCCTTGTCATAGCTGTAAGAGGAACACTGGCTTTAGTTCTTTTGAAGGCCCGCATCCACTTAGCCCTGAAACTCTGCTAAGTGACCTAGGAGAATCTAGTTCTACCTCCTACAACAGTTGAGATCCCACTGGCTCCAAGCCCCATTTTCCAGTGACTGAGTTACACATTAAGGTCTCTCTCATGCAAAACTACTCACAGTACCCAAAAGTCTCTGGCTATCTTCTTGTGCAGGCCTAGACTAGATACAGCAGCTTACTGGTATTTCCCCTGGGTTTATTCAATTATTGTTTCCTTTGGTGCCATTTGAAATCTTAGCTAGACTAGTCAAAGCTGGACTGACTTTTCATGTCATTATCTTAAATGGATGTATTTCTCTTTGATGTTTATTCTACCTGCTGCCTTCCTATTACCAAGTGATAGAAGGTAGATGGTGTTAGGTATGACCTTTCCCTCAATCAGTAACTAAGCTGGATGTCTTTAAGGTCCTTTTAAATTCTGAGATTAAAAAAGAGTCATATTGCTTTCACCTGTTAATACTACTGACAAATGTACAAGAATACAAGTCATTCCCCAATGGATAAATGGTCCCCTATGAACAGGCAGTTTTCAGAGGAAGAAGATAAAGCTATCTATAGTCATATGAAAAAATGCTCTAAATCACTATTGATCAGAGAGGTACAAATTAAAACAACTCTGAGGTACCTACATCAGACCTATCAGATTGGCTAACATGACAAAACAGGAAGATGATAAATGTTGGAGAAGATGTGGGAGAGTTGGAACACTAATTCATTGTTGGTGGAGCTGTGAGCTCATCCAGCCATTCTGGAGAGCAATGTAGAACTATGCCCAAAGGGCTACAAAAATATGCATACCCTTTGACCCAGCAATACCGCTTCTAGGACTATATCCCTAAGACATCATGAAAATGGGAAAGGGTCTCACATATAAAAAAATATTTATAGCAGCACTCTTTGTGGTGGCTAAAAGCTGGAAATCAAGGGGATGTTCATCAATTGGGGAATGGCTGAATAAATTGTGCTATATGAATGGAATGGAATACTATTGTGCTATAAGAAATGACGAAGAGGAAGACTTCAGGGAGGCCTGGAAAGACTTATATGATCTGATGCCGAGTAAAAGGAGCAGAACCAGGAGAACTTTGTGCACAGCAACAACCACAGTGTGCGAGGATTTTTTCTGGTAGACTTAGAACTTCATTGCAAAACAAGGACTTAAAAAATTTCCAATGATCTTTTAAGGCAAAATGCCTTCCACATCCAGGGAAAGAACTAAGGAATTTAATCACAGAATACAGCAGATCATTTTCTTTTGTATTATACGTTTTGGTTTGTTGTATGATTTCTCCCATTCATTTTAATTCTATACAACATGACTATGGTGAAAATGTATTTAATAGGAATGTATGTGTAGAACCTATATAAAATTGCATGCTGTCTTGGGGAGGGAGGCAGGAGGAGGGGGGAAAGAGGGAAAGAGAGGGAAAAAAAATCTAAGTTATATGGTAGTGATTGTAGAACACTGAAAATAAATAATAAAAAAATAAAATTTTAGATACTAAAAAAATATATAAAAAATAAAACAAAAAAATACTACTGATAATATTGTTTCTATCTAGCAAATGACCACAAAAAATATAAAATGATAAAAATTAAATTCACAAAGATTCTTCCATAAAAGCTATTGGGGCCTAAAGCTACCACTGTAAACTATGGTATTTCTAACATTGTCAATTTTATCCAAATCTCCCTTTATCACAAGACTGATTAGAACTAATTGGAGCATTTTTTCTTTTTTCCTACTCTTGCCATCTCAACAGCTACTTAAATACTTTGTCCACTGAATTATTCCCCAGACACAGAAAATACAGGCCCTTTGCCTGGGGGCAAAACAATCAATACACATTTATTAAGCACACCTACAATGTGCTAGGCACTGTGCTAAACAAAGGGATATAAAAAGAGGAAAGCTCCTCAAGGAGCTTACAATCTGATGGAGAGACAACACACAAATAAATACATACAAAGCAAGTTATAAGGCACTAGAATTAAGAGGGAGCTGGGTAAACTCTTCCTTTAAAAAAAAAAATGAGATTTTAGTTGGAATTTAAGCCAGGGAAGTCAACAGACAGAAGTGAAGAGGAAAAACATTCTAGGCATGACAGACAGAGAAAATTGCTGGAGCTGAGATGGAGGGTCTTATTTGTGGAACATCCAGGAGGCCAGAGTCACTGGATCAAAGAGGAAGGTATAAGACTGAAAAGGTAAGGAGTTAGGTTTAAGAAAGGCTTTAAACATCAAACACAGCATTCTGTATTTCATCCTGGGGGTCATTAGAAGCCACTAGTTTAATGAATAGAGGCTGGACCTATGTTTTAGGAAAATCACTTTGGTGGACAAAAGGAGGATGGATTAGAGTGAGGAAAAACTTGAAGCAGGCAGAATCACCAGTACACTATTGTAACAGCCCAGGCATGAGGTGATGAGGGCCTAGATTAGCATAGTGGCATCGTCAGAGGTGAGAAGGGAACATATTAGAGACATATTGCAAAGGTAAAATAGATAGACCTTGGCAACAGATTGGATATGGGGTGAAAGAGAGTGAGGATTTGAGGATAATTCTGAAGTTTTGAGCCTGAGGGTCTATGAGGATGGTGTTGCCCTCTACATGGGAAGGTAGGAGAGAGGGAGGGTTTAGGGGGAAAGGTAATGAGTTTTGTTTAGACATATTTAGTTTAAGACATCTACTGGACATTCACTTTGAGAAAACAACTCTTCCCCATGCTGATTTGAAAACAGAGGCAATACAAGTTCAGAGCTTGGATTATAAAAGCACATCTTTGGAGTATAAAGGAGACAGAGAAGACCAAAAAGTATATATATTTTTCAGGTTCATTTTGCTCAAAATTTAGGATGTATACTTTATTGAGTCAAATCAAGAAGCATTCATTAAGTGCTTATTATCCGTCAGGAACTGTACTACAGATGCAAAGAAAGACAAAGACACAGTCTCTGCCCCCAAGGAGCTCACATTCTAATGGGGGAAACAACAGACAAATAGTTATGTATATGAGATAATATAAAGAGTAGCTACATGGAAGGTATTATGGTAAGAGAAGACATTAGTAGCTGGGGGCACCAAGGCCCCTTGGATTAGGTAGGACTGAACTGAGACTTCAACTAAGTCAGTGAAACTAAGAGGTGAAGGTGAGGGGGTAAAGCATTCTATGCACATGGCACAGAAAGTACAGAGGGACAGAAACAGGTGTGGTATGTTTAAGAAACTGCAAGTAAGTGGGTCAGTATTGCTGGAACACAGAATGCATAGAGATGAGTAAAGTGTGAGAAGGCTGTAAAGGTAGAATGGGGTCAGAGTTTGAGAAACTTATATATCAAAGGTGTTACCTTTTGATTCCAAAGGTAATAGGTAGCTAGTGGAGATCAATGAAAGGAGGTAAGGAAGGGTGACATAGTCAGAGCTCTACTTTAGAAAAAACACCTTGGCAGCTGAGTGGAAGATGGATTAGAATGGGGATAGTGGTGTGGAAGCAACACCAATTAGAGGCTATTGGCAATGGCACAAATAAGACAAGATAAGGACTTGTACTAGGGTTATGATTGTGTGATTGGAAAAAAAGAGAAGGTATGAAGGTAGAATTATGAGGTGATGCAGATGAGTGAAATGAGAATGAGGAGTTAAGATGAGACCAAGACTGTGGGTCTGGGTGACTGAGAGGATAGTAGTGACCTCTACAGTTACCAAGAAGTTGAGAAGAGGGGAAGTTTTGAGAAAAAGATTCTAAGTTGTCTTGTACATGTTGAATTCAAAATGCCTATGGGATATGCAAATATGGCATGTTCTAAAAGCAAGCTGGTAATTTGAGACTGGAGCTCAGGAGAATGGCTAGAACTATGGATCTGTGAATCAGTTGTGTAGAAATAACAGCTGAACCCAAGAGAACAGATGAAATCATTAAATGATCATCTCTACCTACTGGCTTCCCTGGTTTCCTTAAAGTCCCAACCAAAATTCCATCTTCTACAGGAAGCCTTTCCTCTTAATTCTAATGCTTCCCTCTGTTAATTACTCCTTTTGATCCTGTATGTAGCTTGTTTGTACGTATTTGCTTGCTTGCTGTCTTTCCCATTATATTGTGTGCTCCTGAGGAGGACAGACTTTTTTGCATTCTTGTGCCTAGCAGACCCTTAATAAATATTTACTGTCTGACAGACCAAGGGAGTTACTACAGAGAAAGAGGGAAGAGAGCCCAGAATAGAGCTGTGGGGGATACCCATAGTTGGTGGGCATGGCATGGATGAAAATCCAGCAAAGGAAACTGAGGGGAAGTTAGATAGATGGGAGAATCAGAAGAGTTTTGTCAAAAATCCTAGTAAGGAGGTAATCAACTTTGTCAAATACTGCAGAGAGATCATGAACTATCTGGATAAAGAAAAGGCCTAATGGTCTGATCTAATGATTTCACAATTAAGAAATCATTGATGACTTTGTAGAGAGCAGTTTCACTGCCTGAATGATGGATCATAAGCCTGATTACAGAGCATTTAGAAGAGAATGATAGGAAAGAAATAAAGGCCACTAATGTAGATGACTTTCTGAAAGAGGGTAAGCCAAGAAGGAGAGTTAAGATAAAGGGTGATAAATAGTGGAGATGGTAGGACCAAGTGAGGTTTGTTGTTTTTTTTTTTGGGGGGGGGGTGGTGTCACTGTTTTAGGATGGAGGATCTATAATGTTTTCAGCAGTAAGAAGCCAGTATGTAGGGAGAAACTGAAGAAAGGCCTGACTATGGAAGGAATCTGCTAGAGAAATGAGATAAAGGGGTACATATACAAAGATGAGCTATATAATATTAGAGATTGAAGAAGATGGTGGGGAAGAGGACTGAATAATGTGAGTTGAAGAGGGGAGAGAGGAATTTTGGGAGGGGCTGGGGCAAAGGCCAAATTTTTTCAGTGAAGAATGAAGCTAAGTTCTTAAGTGAGAGGCTGGAAGAGGAAGGACACATGGAAGGCTTGAGAAGAGATGAGGATGAGAATAGCTACTGTGAGGAGTGAGACAGAGAATCAATTAGAGAGGAACAGAATGTTTGCCTTGCTGCAATTCAGCTGAGCCTGGATAACAAATTTGTAGTGTATTCTCCTAATTGCAGTTTCATGTAGGGAAAATGCATCCTAGAAGAGTACCAGGATAGCCTGCTGTAGTAGAAAGACTACTGGATCTGAAGTTGAATTTAAAATCTGAATTTTAGCTTCAAATTCTGTCACTTTCTAGCTATGTGACCTTGGGCAAGTCACTCAATTTCTTTAGGACCTAATTTTTTCTCATGTACAAAATGAAATAAGTGAATTCTGGGGTCTCCTTCTAGCTTTAGATCTCATGAACCTGTGCCACACAGATACTTCTGTAGAGATGGTTAAAAAAGGTTAAATTCCTCTGAATGGTGACTTCTCCAATTATAGTTTTTCCAGGTCTATCATATCCAGTTCCAGATCTCATTTGAATATCTCTTTTTTAATATTTCTTGCTATTCTACCTTTCTGCTATATCTTTATTGATCCTATTTCCTGAGATCCTAGCCTTGCTAATCAAAAACCAGTTAATATGCATATGCAGAGTGGAAATACTTAACCATAACTTTTTAAACTAATTTAAACATGGTGTCCCAAAAGTCTTAGGGCAGTTACCAATGCTTAAAAACTGCTTTAAGATTTTTGCATTGCTCTATGCAGAGTTGAAAGCTAGGCACCTAAGAACTAAACTGGCAATTAAACTGATAAAGCCTTATTTCAACACCTAGATAGAAATCATCAAATAAACCAGTTCTGGCATGAGAAGGTTTCAACTATGTTTGAAGAGTATAATTTGGAATTTACAGAGTATGAAAAGGTATTATCCTCCAGTTAAAGGTTCAAAAAATTGGGCATATGTGTGGGTACGCTTTTCTTAACAGCAATGTAACATGGAGAAAGTTGCCTTTGCACAGGAAGTCATAGCTGTGAAAGTCTATTCTAGTATCAAGTAGCTCCTACTTGACTAAAGAGAACAGTATTCAAAATTCTGTTTCCTTGCAGAAATATAGTCTCAAATGTATACAACTTGCTAGCGTGTGTAGTACATTTGTCACATAAACACCTAGACATGAGGCATCATCCTTCAGTTTCAATCCCATGTTATCTTAGATCACAGTGGATCCAATCAGTACAAAACAACATGTAAAACTATTTTGCCCTAATTTTTCAATGAAAAAGCAATCAATCTACTGGAGAAAATGAAAACAATGTATTTCATTAAAATTTTAGTGCAGTAAAGTTGTACAGATCAATTTTATGATAATTTTTAACAGACATTTCCTTTTATGGTGCAAGTATTTTTTCTCTCCCTCTTCACAGAGAATCTGGGCTCTTTTGCAAAAGTACTCCAGAATGATTCTCATATTCTGAAAAATTTGAAGATATTATTTCTAGGAGCAATGTGACAGAAAATGACTCCTCTCCAGGCAGATCACCTCTACTGTCACTTCTTTTCACTTCCCTTTCAATCATATTTGTCTTACCTCTGCAGGAGTACTGAGATTTAGACATGGAGACCGTGGGTCAAAAAAACTGTCTCCCCCCGCCTTTTTTTTTAAAGTATATGGGTTTAGAGTAGCAGGAGTCTGCCCCCTTTATACAAACATTATGTGAAATTATGAATTATATCTTTCGCCAGCTTACAGGACAGTGTTGGAATTTCTTTTTATAAAACTTTGCGAACTTTTTTTTTTGGAGATTGTGAAATGTTTCTGAATACAGCTGAAATGAAGATCCTTCCTCTTTTGTAGCGGTTACGAGAAGAGGCTTTCAATCTGTGAGAAGCTAACATAACTTTTCCAAGCAAGAGAGATGTGCTTAGAAATGGATAGAATGATATAAATTCCTTTTGCAATCAAAGGATATGTGCTGGTATATGCAGTTTTCAGAAAAAATAACAACCTGAAAGTTGTTAGCAAAAATTAAATCAGTGACATCAAAGCCTTATAAAAATCATTTTGCTTTCATTCTGCCAGAAGCAATGAGTACTGGGTCATCCAACCCACTTTTGAAACCTAGTTGCTCCAGAATCAACACAGTAATTGCTAGAACGTTGCTATTATCCTTCTCCAAAAGAAAAACTATGATATATTTATGGAGGAAACGCAAAAATGAAGGACTATGAAAAAAAGTATTCTTCAAAGTAACTAGACTATTCATTCCCTTGATCTAGAAATCTCATTGCTGGAACTATATCCAACCTAGGTTACTGACAGAAAAAAAAAGCCCGTGTGTACACAAATATTCACAGCAGCATGATTTGTGATAACAAGAAACGTTCTCAACAACTGAGAAATGGACAGACAAATTGTGAATGTAACAGATAAAAATGAAGAACTTAGAGAAGCACAGGATGACATATGCCATGTGAATATACAAGACTAAAATGTAATAAAACTTGGATCAAATACAAGAGGAAATAGTGGTATATTATGATGGTTAAAAAATTTGTCCTTACTTTATCTTTGTGTGTGGGGCTTCCTCATCCAGACCTGTGATTTTCCCTGGGGTGGTAAACCCATAGAATAAAATTTCCTCCACCAATGTTCACTAGCAACACATTTATAACTTAACAGCTTTAAGAGAGCTTGTGACTGACTCCACTACCTGTGACCCACCACTAATATATTTCCGAGACATGATCTGAACCTAGATCTTTCTGATTCAAAAGCTAGCCCTTCATCCACACCCCACATTGCCCTATTAACAATTATTAAACTACAAGAGGAAATGGAATATACAATCAGTCACAATCACACAGTGAAGTGACTGCTTAATTGCCTTTGGAGAATATATTTTGTTGGTGAATCTGGGCATTTGTTGGGCCATGGCTATCCCGTCAAAACAAAACATTATCAATAAAAATTAGATTATTTGCAGAATAATAAGGTTTTTGTTTTGTTTTTAAAGAAAAAAGGTAAGAATACCTCAAGACATCTTGTAATTTCATTGGTGTGGGAAGTAAACTTCATCTGAACAAATCACAAACTCCCTTCATGCTTTAGTAGACTGCTCATAATTTGCTGTGAGCAGGAAAAGCCACCCACCACCTAGTGGCCAATGTTCTGATGATAAGCCTTTCGCATTTGGGCTAAGTTAATCCTTGGACAAATAGCCAGGTTGTTGCTGGGCCCATACCTGAAGCCTTTCCCGACTGGTAGGACCTACCAGAGCTTATATTCCACTGACATAACCTTCAAGAACCCAGGATCACTTCCATAATATGATGAAGCTTCTGAACAGAACTTTAAGGGAAGGGAGAGAGGTATTATTAAATCATCATTACAATAAGGAATGAATGTGAACCTTCAAACGCATGAGCAATACATGCAAATGTGAAGATGTTAACATTTGTTCCCAAACAATTCCCAACTTCATACTCTTACAAATATTTTCTTTTCCTTTATCCTCTACCAACATTCAATGTTAATTTGAAAGGTACTGTCTTGCATACATGGCATATCTTGATCCAAAGATCCTGTCACAATCCTCTCTTTCTTCATTTAAATAATGAACATAAATGTTTTGAATCTTGACAGCTCTTCCCCAGAACAACTTGGCTCTGCGGTGCCAAACTGCCCAGGAGAAAGCTATGTAAGAAGATTTAATCAAGTCATATGCAAGAATTGAAAAATTACACATTGTTTTAAAAAAAATACCACTGCTCCTTATTTAGATATAACAATAGTGTAGTATTCTTAATGGGTTTTGAAAAACAATTTGAGAATGTTCATTATTTTGGCAAAATTCTCTGACAAAGCAACGTAAATAAGTAGCCTGACTGCCTTTGTTCTAAGATATATTCCAAATTGAGTATGTGCTTTTTTGACAAAATTAAATTATTATAAGCCTTTAAAAAGTTCATAAGATTTATATTTTTAGAGGGAAATAACCCATACTACCATTAGGTAAAGCTGATAATTTTTACCAAGAACGCAAGAACATTTTTTCTAAAATTTTTTATTTAATTTGTTTTGGCATACTACCTAAATTTACTAACATCAAAATGGTCCAGTCATAGCAATAAGCAATGTAATGCCCTAGTTTATCAGAAAAACCATTATACTGAGAATCAGAAGACATAGCTATGTCTGAGTCCCATTTTCAATATCTGCTATGTCGGTGATGATTTTAAACAAATTGCACTCTATGACCCACTCCAACAGAATCCTATCTAATATCTCTTTTCACAAAGACAAATTTACCTTGAACAGAATCCCAATATCTATTTTCACAAAGATAAATTTATCTGCGTTTAAAAAATGTGTTCAGTAATCATGAACAGTATTAAAGCAACCTAATTTTACAGCACTGTTGAAATGTATTTAATAGAATAATATTACCTTCAAGTATAGGTTTTAAAGTAAGCTGTAATAAAAATATGGCAATAAACAGTTGACTAAAATAATCATATGGATAAAGGTTCTAGGTGGCCAGATATTTTATACATTAAGCTGTTTCTGTTAAGTATATAATAGTTATTCTGAATATCCTTATCCTGTATAAACTTACTTTTTATCTCTTTGTGAATAAATCAGGATAACTTAAAAGGGCTTACATTCTACTGAAGGATACAACATATACAGCTATACTATATATGATAAATACGAAGTAAATTAAAGTGGGAGGGGAACAACATTTGGGGAACTCCAGAAAGATATCTCAAGAGAGGTGGTACTTGAATTGTGTTTCAAGAGGCAGAGAGGAGAGGAAGCATGGAAGTTAAGATGGTATGTCATCTATGGGGGAACAGCAAATAAGCCAATTTAGCTAGAACTTAAGAGTGCACAAGGAAGAGTCATCAGCTTAGAAAGATACTTCTGAGTCTGACTGTGATAGGTTTTATGAAGCAAACTGAGAAGTTTGTATTTTGTCCTGGAGGCCAAAAGGAGCCAGAAGAGGGACAATAATTCCAGTACTTAAGGAATATCAATTGACAACCACGTGGAGAATAGAATGGTCAGGGGTGAAACTGAATACAGACCAATTACAAGGCTACAGCAATCATCCAGGCAAGAGGTATTGAGGGATCAGGAGCAGCTAGGTGGTGCAGTGGATAGAGCACCAGTACAGGAGTCAGGAGGACCTGAGTTCAAATCTCACCTCAGACACTTGACATTCACTAGCTGTGTGACCTTGGGCAAGTCACTTAACCCCAACTGCCTCATCCTGGGTCATCTCCAGTCATCCTGATGAATATCTGGTCACTGG
This sequence comes from Notamacropus eugenii, assembly GCF_028372415.1. NCBI lineage: Eukaryota > Metazoa > Chordata > Mammalia > Diprotodontia > Macropodidae > Notamacropus > Notamacropus eugenii. The sequence continues at coordinate 405,480,596 of NC_092876.1, read as the reverse complement.
ATTCAGATGGCTGTGGAGAAGTGAGGCTGGTGACCTGCACAGCCCTCCCTCACTCAAAACAAAAAAGTCAAGTGCAAGTCATGTCATCATTTCTCTGATGTCATGGTCTTCTTTGGCAACGAACGATGAACACACATTGAGGGATCAAATTACAGTGCCATGAAGAGAAAGAAAAAAGGAAGGATCATAGAGATGCTGTGAAGGTAGCTGACAAAACTTAAATGGATTTGGGAGGAGTAAAAAATAACTATTATGTAAACCTAGGTGACCAGAAGAATGGTGATGTACATAAACAAATAAGAACACTAAGGGGAAAGAGGGGCTTAAGGGAAAAAGACAATATGTTCTGTTCTGGACATGATAAGCTTAAAAACTTTTACGGAATGTCATGAGTTAGAGACCACCAGATGAACTGAAGAGACTTGAGCTAACTCCCACATTCCTCTAACACCAACCTCAGCTGTTACAAGCCAAGACACCTTAGAGAAGACATGCAGTGGTTAACTTTTTGTTCCAGGATGAACTGATATGGGACCCAGATGGAGACCCTCTGGACAGAGGATATAAAAACAGTTTAAAGGTTTTGGTAGGAAAGTTTATGAAACCCCAGAGAATCTTCCTGCCAAATTCAAATTTCTTGTTTGTGGCTGTTACCTGCTTTTATTTTCTGGACTATTTTTTACTCCCTATGTACTGCCTTTTACCTGAGGTCAATGGATGCTTTTATTATTTTTCTGAACCCTGTCTCTGGGTGACACATTGCTTCAGACATGGAACAACAACTGAAACAATTAACAATGAGGATGAGATCTAGTGAGATGATCTCTCTTTGAAGTGGAGAGGGTTAACAGAATAGGTATGATCTGGCCCTCAGCAGCACAGGCAGGTGACGTTCCAACCACAGATAGCCAGCAAAAGCAAGAAAATGGAGAAAGCAGTGGTTTTCTGGACTGAAGAGCAGAAGTTTGGATAAGAACGCCAGTGCTGGCAACATCAGGATAATAGGAAAATAGTGGTATCCTGGCACCCAGAGCCCTGGCAACAGACAGTGATGTTGGCAGAGACACTCAGCCTGAAAGCAGGGCCTCAAATAGCATCAGGAATGAGGCAGTAGAAACAGCAGGGGCACACAAGTTTGAAGGCCTTGGCCAGCTGTGCAGGCAGTAGCATGGGTACAAGGCAGCTATGTGCAGGCCTGAAGTAGCCTCAGGATGTGTGGACCCTAGTCAGTTATGGGAGGGTCCTAAAAAGTTGGGTGGCCCAGAAGCAGCATGAGTCCAAGCCAGAAGGACAGGCAGTTAGTAGCAAAATTCTTAGCAAGTTGGGCAAGCGTCAGACTAGCTATTTGTTGCTTTTTTGAGAAGACCTCTTCAGATGTGCGGCAAGGGTGAGGTGAAAGGGGTGGGGACAAGAGAGCAGGGGCAGGGAGGAGAAGCTGTTGTGCTGAATTAACATCAGGACCAGAACATGAGAAATGCAGGACGCAGTTGGATGTTTAGGAATGGGGCTCCCAAGAGAGGGGGGGATGAACCTGCAGATTTGGGAGTCAACTGCACAAAAATGGTCGCTAAAACCATGAGAGTTGATGAAATCATCAAAAAAGATAAGAAAAGAGTGCCCAGGACAGAGATTAAGGATACATGGATAATTAATCTGTAGAAAGGTTAGTCAGATAGGTCCAAAAAAAAAAGTGGTGTCACAAAAACCAAAAGAGAAGAGATTATCTAAAAGTCTGGGGTCAAAAGTGCCAAAAACAGCAAAGAGAAGGATGAGGAATAAGTTTTCATTTGATAGGATCCCCAGTAATCTATTGCTAAATGAAAAGAAAAAAAATGTTTGATAAAATGATTTTAGGTGAACAGTTATTTTTAATGGCCATTTTCTCTTCTTTTAAGGTACATTCTGCAGGCACAGCACCGCACTAATCAAATGACAGAGCACTCCAACCAGGGTAACCCACTATCTATCTCAAAAGCAGGGGCAGGGGGGAGTGGTTGTTTTGTGAAGTTATTACTATTGCACCAATTATTTTTATAACATCAATGTTGGCTTTGAAATTTAGATTTGAGTATCTAGTGTCATCTACCTACACTGAATGTGAGAAAGGAGATCTCTGTGAGAAATAATAACCAGCTTCCCGTAAACTACCCCAGGCTGTCATTTCCCATCTACCCACCCATTCCATCAAGACTGAACTTGACCTTGAGAGTACATCAGAGTTAATGTCAATGAGTCATGGCACCTAATTTTTAAACCTGTCTGTGATTAAGCAGTTTTCTTCTGACAGACTATACTCAAACTGCATTTTCTTGTGAAAAGAAAAGCTTTCTTCCTCCTTTATCTAACATTCATGACTAGTGGAGGTGTTAGCCAGTATCATGGCTAGTGGCTAAATAGTTTTATTTGACTTTTGGATCATTATTGGTCAATTTAATGTTGGTCAGTAGCTCAGTATCAGGAGATACTGAGGAAGAAAAACAGCCTTCTTATTATCTCTGTATACTACACTCCATTCCCTGTCTATGCCTTTGTACTGGTTGTATCCCATGAATGCATTTCTACCCTCCTAACTTCTGCCTCTTAGAATCTTTAGTTGGTTTCAAGACACATAAACCTTCTCCTAGACCACCCAAATTTGACTTGCTATAAATACCTTCTCCCACCAAAAACCCACCAAGTGTCTATTCCAAATCATTTCCTAGGCTGTACTCCTCTAGACCTCCTCCATATCATGCCCTCAGAAGCTCATCATTCTGCAAGATCATATCACTTCTGAAACACACCTCCTCAGCGCCTCTGGGACCCTTCCCTCCCTCTAACTGGAAAGGGTGGACAATGGAGACCTTCTCTCAGCTTTTCTACTGAAGGAGGGAGCCCAGGGAAGTCATCTCATCATTTCCTGCCCAGCTGTATTCCTCCAGACTGACACTATCATCCTTTGTTTCTTTTTATATTGTTCTTCCTGTTAGATTGTGAATTCTTTGAGGACAGGAACTAAATCATTTGCCTTTCTTAGTATAGTGCTTAACAAATAGTAGGCCCTTAATAAACTTTTGCTGATCAAATGACTGAAGCTATACATGTATATGATGTCTTATCCAATAGGATATAAACTTTTTTAATTTTAATTTTATTTTTAATGTTCTACAATCACTACCACAAAACTTAGATTTTCTCCCCCCTACCTACCCTCCATCCCCCCTCCCTCCCCAAGACGGCATACAATTCTATATAGGATCTACACATACTTTCATTCTATGTAGGATCGACACATACTTTCCTATTGAATATGTTTTTACTATAGTCATGCTGTGTAGAGGAACTAAAGTAAATGGAAGAAATCATATAACAAATCAAAACAAAACACACACACACACACACACACAAATGATTTGCTACATTCTGCAAATGAATTCCATAGTTCTTTCTCTGAGTGTGGAAGGCATTTTGCCTTAGAAGACCACTGGGAATTTTTTTTTAAGTTCTTGCGTTGTTACGAAGTTCCAAGTCTACCAGAAAAAACTCTCACACACTGTGGTCGTTGCTGTGCACAAAGTTCTCCTGGTTCTGCTCCTTTCACTCAGCATCAGACCATATAAGTCCTTCCAGGCCTCCCTGAAGTCTTCTTGTTCATCATTTCTTATGGTGCAGTAGTATTCCATTACATTCATGAATACCATAATTTACTGAGCCATTCCCCAATTGATGGGCATCCCCTTGATTTCCAGTTTTTGGCAACTACAAAGACAGCTGCTATAAATATTTTTGTACATGTGGGGCCCTTTCCCATTTTTATGATCTCTTGGGGATACAGTCCTAGAAGCGGTATTGCTGGGTCAATGGGTATGCACATTTTTGTAGCCCTTTGGGCAGAGTTCCAAACAGGATATAAACTTCTTCTGGGAAAAAATGGATTTACTTTTGTCTTTGCATCCCCAGCACCTAGCACACTAGTTGGGTGCTTAGTAAAGACTTGGTGATCAACTAATTCCAACTAACCAAATTTCAACAAGCAACTTTCTGGTTCCTTCTCAACTATGTGATTTACTGTTTTGTAATACATCCCACACTTTCCTGTACCTTTACTGATCAGTTCCATGATCCTAGAATGTCCTCTCCACCCCAAAGGGACCTCTTCTTGTGGAAATCATCTCCTCCATGAATTCTACACTGATCCTCCATATCAGGAATGATTTTCCTTCTTCCTCAAAACTCACTACACATTTTACTGCTCATATATACGAGTTTATTTTGCACTACAGCGATGTATATAAAATGTTGTATGTTCCATACTAGGACAGAAGCTCCCAATAGGGGCTCAAGTGTCCCTCAAATGGAGAAGTGCTTCCAGATATCCCAATGGGATTACAAGTCTACCTAAGAAATGCTTGTATAGATGTTTGGAACTTGTTATTTATGACATTTCGTTTTTGTCTTTTTACCTGAAATTCCTAGCATAGAATAGGCATTTAACAAATAAATGGCCTTACAATGGACAGTCATAAACGATTAATGTAAGATTTAGACCTGTATTTTAAATTACTAAATGAGAAGATGGCTAACAGAGAAGTAACTTCTTTTTAGATTCTAAAACAACTGAAACAAAACAAGGTCAATCTTTCTAATTACTTTCTAGTTAGACCCTCAAAGAAAGACAGAAAGAGGATTTATATGCATCTAAGGTTCATCTTCATGTTCTTTCAGAATTCAGTAAAAAGTTTTTTGTTAAGTCAATTATAGGCACCAGAACAGGGTTGTCAACAAACATCTCTCTCCTTTTCATTCTGTATAAACTTACACAAATATTTTACATTCACAGATCAGTCCACAATCCTCCTTTAACACATCAAGAAACTGAAGCCCTAATGTGATTAAGCCCAATCACTGCAGGGCTCTTTTCTCACCACCCTATTATTATAATGCTCCTCTATTATCACAGTCTAGTCATTCTCTTCCCCATTTAGGACACTCACTTACTTTTCTCTCCCTTTGCCCATTCCTAGTCTTGATTTTTTCACTGAGACTGGAACCCTAAAATTTCAAAATATAATCAGAATCACTGGGCTTAGATACATTTTTGTCACCAGGTTAAAACTACACAGAAGATGTTGGGAGAAGGGAAGTTAATTGTCATACATACTTAATTATTATTCTACCTGTATGTAACCTAACCTCCTATTTTAATCACTATATTTGCCACAACAGTTAAAAATGATTTATTTTCCTGTGCCCAAGGTCAAGTTAGTCTTAAGAACACAATAAGTTTATCTCAAGGCAGGGGAGGGAGGATTATATAATATTTTAAAAAAGTTTTTAGTAACAAATACTTTTGGCTCCTGGGTGTTTGTACTGTTTAGGTACTGCATAAGTATGAAAATATTATGAAATTAAAATCAAAATCCAATTAAAACAAAATTAAATTTGTTCACTAAATATTCACCTTGTAGAAAGCACTCTGCCAGGCTCTGAGGATACAAGCACTAAAATGAAAAAGGCTGTACCCTCCAGGAGCTTCCATTTCACTGCTAACAGTATACATAGATAAGTAAATTCAAGATAATTTGAGGAAGGAGAAAACTTTACTAACAGAGTTGGAGAAGGCTTAAGAGAAAAAGTGGTTCCCTGTGTGGCACGCCTTGAAAGAAAAACAAGGATTCTCAAATTCAGAATGTGAGTGGGGTGGGGGGGAAGGTACATTTCAGGGATGGAAAAGCTTATATGAATGGGAGGCACTACATGTGGAGTTTAGAGAATACATAATAGGGCAGTTTGGCTAGAATGAAAACAGTGAAGACAAAAAGTAAGACACCAAAGGACCCAGCCTGTGGAGGTTTTCTAGAGGCAAGATGGAAACATTGAAGGTTTCTGAGACGGGGAGTGATGTGGTCATATCTGTTCCTTAGACATCCATGAAGCCAGTGAAGGTTTCCTGACATCTGCTGGATTGGAGATAGAAAAGACTGGAAGCAGGGAGCCCAATTAAAAGGTGATTACCATAATCAAGCAACAAGCATTTATTGTCTACAAAGTGCCAAGCTCTGTGCCAAAGGTACTACAGACAGAAAAGTAAAAGTGAAAATAGTTTTGTTTTGCTTTTAAGAAGTCTTATCATTTACTGATGATAGCTAATATGTAGGTGTATATACAAAATCACAAAGCAATTTGTGGGGAAAACACGAGTACCTAGGAGAATCAGGAAAGGCCTCGTATAGACCTTGGGCTTAGCCTTGAAACAATCTAGGGATACTGTGAAACAGTGAGGAGATTCCAGAGATGGAAAGGAAGATGGGGAGGAGGTTGAGAATGGTGGTGGTGGTGGTGTACAGGCATAACAAAAGCAGGAAAGAGGATACTGAATGGGAGTTTAGTAGGATTATAAAGTATAAAAAAGGGAATAATGTATAATAAGAAAGAGAGGTTGGAACCAAGTTGTATAAACTTTTAAAATGCCAAATAGGAGTTTATATCTGATCATGGAGGTCAGTAGAGCATTGGTTCTTACCTGGGGCCCATGAAGTTGCTTTTAAAATATTTTGGTAACTGCATTTCAATAAAACTGATTTCCTTTACAATTTCTGTGTATCTTATTTTATGGACTTAAAAACATCATTCTGAGAAGGAGTCTATAGGTTTCAGACTGTTAAAGCAATCCATGAAACAAGAAAAGTTAAGAGCCTCTGTCCTAGACTTTACTGATAAAGGGAGGGATGTTAGGGCAATTATCTTGACAGCAGTGCAGAAGATGAATGACAGTAGAGAGAGATTTACAGCAGAGAAATACATTAGGAGCTACTGCAACAGACTAGGTGAGAGGTTAAAGATGGTCTGAACCTGAGTGGTTAGCTTGAGTGTAGAGATGGAAAATGATATGACAGATGTCACAGTTCATAGAAGTGACAAGATCTGGCAACTAACTGTAATTGGGGAAAAAATGGGAGTCAAAGATATTTCTCAGTTCTCTTCCAGTCATAAACCTGAGTGACCTTCCCACTTCAGTGAAAGTGGAACTAGGGAAGTCTACAAAAGGGCAGGTCTGGGGAGTGGATATAAGAGAGTAAAATAATCACATTCATTTTGGACATCTAGTGTTTTAGGTATTTATGAGATATGCAGGAATGAATATCTATCCTACAGTAGGTAGCCTGAAACTGGTATTCAGAAGGGAAACTGGAGATGTACATATAGAATCTGGAGTCATCTGTTTAGAGATGACAGATAATCAAACTCAGAACACCAAGGTCTAAAGACAGTAGAAAGACGGAATGGAACAGAGCCTGCCTGGAACAGAATCTTAGGGTACACACGGACAAGTAGACAGAAGATGAGCCATCAAAGGAGGCTAAAGAGGAAGGAAGGAGGAAAAAAACAATGAAAGAGAAGCCAAGAGAGGCAATCTATCCAAAAACAGGCATGATGGACATACTCAGAAGCTGTCTAGGTCAAACAGAGTAAGAACTGCTGGCAACCTTGGAAAGAACACTTCATTAGAATGGTAAGGTCGCATGCCAAATTGCAAGAAGTAAAGAAGTAGGAAGTGAGGAGTTGGAGAGAATGTAGATAATTGTAGGATTTTGGAGAAAACAGTAAGATAGAGGCCCAAAGCTGTTCAGATTGCTTGTGTGTGTACATGTATGTACAAATAATATTTATGAGAATTGTTTACAGAGAAAGGACATCATACATTATTAGAAGAGATTAATAGGCAAACTTTTGCAAGTACTGTTTTATAGTTGATTATATTTTCACCATTTCTTTTTTTGAAGATTCAAAAAAAGAAAATACTGCCTTAAAGGTACTCATCTAAAAAGAAGTCTTCCACATCAAAATTATTCAAAATTGCTTAAAAGGTATAACAGAGATAACCTCATTTGACTACACTCTGTTCATAAATATCAGGCAAAGTATAAATAGGGGGCGTGCTTGCCAGAGGGGTTTGTCACTATTGTGGAGGAGACCCTACAGAGTTCAAACTGAAAAGAGAATCTCAATCATGAGGTCCTACAGATGCTTCTGTGGACTGAAGACATTGTGCTGGCTACCACAGGACTAAAATATTTCAATGTCTAGTGGAAGAGATTCCCTAACCACTTAAGATTTTGGACTGACCATCCACACAAGAGAAACAAAGTAAATGAAAAGTATTTATTAAGCTCAATGGCACTCTAAATACACTATGAATTCACAGAGAAAAGCAAAATCAGAGTCTGAATTAGTGAACTGAATTGCAGATGATTAAGTTTACAATTTAAATATGACATGATTTCAACTGTATCTTTAGCCAAGAACCATTTAAATGGACTATGCAGGAAAACAGTATAAAGTGAAAAACTCATAAGGATATGCAAACAGTAATAGTAATCCATAAATCATAGAGAATAGTGTAATGCAAATGAAATACTTTTAAGTCTTTAAGTCTTTTAAGAGCCTACTAAAATCCTATTTTATAGAGGAACCCATCTCTAATCTGTTAATTCCACTGACTTTCCTCTGTTAATTATTTCCTAATTATCCTATGTACAGATTGCTTGGTGTATATTTGTTTGCATGTTGTATCTCCCCTTACTAGACTGCAAACTTCTGGAGAGACTGCCTTTTGCCTCTTTTTGTATTCCCAGTTTCTGAGAGTGGTATCTGGCACAGAGGAGGCACTTAATAAATTTAATTTAATTGAAATGACTACTGGATTTGGAGTCTAAGAATATAGGTTCAAATCCTGGCTTTGCCTCTCATTATTTGGGAATGTTGGACAAATCATTTAACTTATCTGAAATTCAACTTCTTTACCTATGAAAAGAGGGGACTGGGTTAAAAGACCTCTTAGGTCCCTCACAGGTCTAAATGTACTACCTTGCATAATATTCAACCCTCAACACATAAAAATTCAAAATTGAAACTTCTTTCTTTATTTGGCCTTCATGTTCATACTAATCTAAGTTTTAAAAGATAAATCATAGATAAGAGGTAGAGGAGAGAAAAAAAGCACATATCATTTTTCCTCACAAATATTAAAACTGTAAATTTTAAAAAGTCTCAGTGGAGAATGCTTCACATGCTGTCAGATGTGATTGATATGTTGATTGGTTTTTATGAACTGCCTTTTTTTGGTCTCCTCTCTCTTTTTTAATCTTTGTTACAAAGAGATAGCTCTCTGGCTAAGGGAAAGAGGAGAAATCTATTCAGAAATTAAGGAAGTATAAACTGCCTTTTTTCACTTCTTTTTGTTTTCATTACAAAAGTCAGCTCCCTAGATAGGGAAAAGGAAAGAAATAGATTTAGCAATCAAGGTGCTATAAAAACAAAAGACTATAATAAGATTTTTTAAAGGTAAAAACAATATACCTGAATGCTATAAAAGAATCATTTGTTAAATGTATTTGTAGACATTAGATTTATCAAATTTAAAGAAAAAAGCCAAATTCACGTAGTTCTTTAACTCAAATTATAACAAGCAACCACTGCCCTCCCTATTCACAGCTCTTTACCCATAACCAATCCATATGCATGCACACTGTGACCTGATAAGCAGATAGACAGGAAGTGGCGAATTTTTTTAAACATATGCTTCTAAACTGAACTTGAACTAAAAATAGCTTTTGGCTGTTTTCTGGTAAACTTAGCAATAATCCACTATTCTTCAGGAATTCTTCAGGAATATTCTTGAGGGAACAATGTGTCCTCCCTATAGTTAAAATTTCTATAGTCACTATTCATTTCCTCTCAAGAGGAATAAACAAAACTTTAGCTCCTAGAACAAACTTCTATTTTCACTCTGACTACAGAACTGAGCTCAGTCTATGATAAGCATTAAGTCCTTTTCTTAATATTATCAACAAATTCAAGAAATGTCTCAGAAAAGAATAATATTATCAAACTACTAGAGAAGAAGGGAATCAGAGGTATAATGGAGGTATGCAAGAAGACTAGAGAAATGAGGTGGGAGCAGGAGAACACACATAAAGCTCGATGCAGAAATACACTCACCTCAACAAGAACTGAGAGAGGAGGAAATAGAGAATAAGAAGGAGGATAAACTCAGAGATAGACTGGTTATAAAAACAAAACAAAACAAAACACCTTCCAACCTCAAAGAGTGGAATGTGAAGAAAGGATTTGAAGGAAAGAAGTCAGGGGAAGAAGCTGTGACTGAGCAGAAGAGAAGAGGGCCAAGGAAGCTGAAGACAACTACATCAACCTGAGAGCAAACAAATTCTAATATTTAAAGAACAAATTCCAACACTGGAATTTGAATCATTTGAAAAAACTGAATGAGTATCCTATCACATTCTTTCTATGATACAAATATGATCTTGAAGGCTAAGTAGTGAACAACTTGAGAGAAAGAAAATAATACACCAATAGCCCTAATATCAACACACACAAAAATTCAGTAAAATACAGCAAGGAGACCACAGTAATATATGAAAATCATTTAAGAACTATTACTATGTTGGATTTATACAGGAAATGCAATGTTGCCTCAATATTAGGAAAACTATAAAAAGAGACCATATTAATTATAAGAACAATGTGATTATATCATTTTGCTTTTGATAAAATGTAACACTAATTTCTATTAAGAACTCTAAAAAGGAATAGGATTAAACAGACCTTTCCTTAATGGGAAGATATTATAAACCAAGAGTCAGCCTATGCAATGGGGATAAGCTAGAAGCTTTTCTAATAAGATCAGAGGTAACAGAATGATGTCCTCTATCATCAAGTTATTTGATATGGCGTTAGAAATGCTAGCTATAGCAATAAAACAAGAAAAAGAAATTGAAGGAATAAGCCCAGGCAGAGAAGAAAACAGAATGATCTGTGTTCCAGATCGTATGATGGTTTACTTAGAAAACTCTAAAGAGTCAACTAAAAATTAGTTGAAACAATAACTTTAGGAATTTAAAGATATAAATTCTCATAAATTGAGAACATTTTTATATACAACCAACAAAATGCAACAGAAAGATGGGGAAATTACATGCAAAATAACTACAGACTGTTAAAATATTTGAGAAGTTTCCTAGCAAGCCACACAGGAACTGTATGAGTACAAGTATAAAATCATTTTCATCGAAAGTGACCTAAACAATTAGAAAACTATTGATCACTTATGGGTGGGCCAAAACAACACAATAAAATTACAATACTATCTATTTAACTTACTTTCTCAGTGCCATACCAGTCAGACTACCAAAGTAAACCAGAGTTAGGAAAAACAAACAACAAACAATCATATTGAGAAATAAAAGTCAAAGATATCAAGGGAAATAACGGTGGGGGGGAGTGGGAAGAAAGTAGTTACTATCAAAACAAGTTAGCATGAGTTCAAAAATTAATGACTGATCAGTGTTCTAATACTATGTATTTATCTGTGTGTGTACCTGTGGCACATGTACACATATGCACGCACGCACACACACACACACAGAGAAATGTTCATTTTATTTGGTATTTGTTAAGATCAGAATAAAAAAGAAATTAAAAAATTTTAAAGGAAGTTATAAATTTTAATTGTTCATTGGTTTCCTATAGAATTAAAGATATACCTAAAAAAGGAAGGCATTATGAAAGAAAACTTGGATTAACTTCCCTCTTCTATTTAATAAAGGTAACAATAATTATTTAATTTCTTCTGTCCTTCAATCCTTCTTATCTCTTCAAACTATCCTATACATAGAATATATTTTACTTAAGATCATATCATTTGAGGGAAAAGTTTTTATTTGATTTGTCCTATTTCCAAAAGAACTTTTCTAAGTGCTTTAATCATAATATATATATCACTGCTTTCATAACAAACAAAAAAAAACTATTGATGATGCTATTGACAATTAGAGACTTACTAATCAACAAATATTTACTAAGTTACCATGTTAGGTGCAATTACATATACATTGTTTTGGTTGTTCAATCGTTCATCCAGCTTAATCAAACTCTTCATGACCTCATGGGCCATAACACATCAAGCCCTTCTATCCTCCACTATCTCCCAAAGTGTGTCCAAGCTCATGTTTGTTGGTCCCATGACACTATTTATATGTCACATCCTCTGCTGTTCCTTTTCTCCTTTTACCTTAAATTTTTCCCAGCAGAGTATTTTCTGATGAGTCCTATCTTATCATTTTGTGGCTAAAGTATCTACGGTTCCGCTTCAGTAGCTGTTCTTCTAACGAATAATGAGACTTGAATGAATTACATACATGCTGGGACACAAAGTAAAGACTCTGGGTTCTAACTAAACATGGCATTGCCACTAACTAGCTGTCTGATCTCAGGCAAGTCAAACCTTTGTGAGCCACAGTTTATTTACTCACTATTGAGAGAATGGATTAGAATCAGGGGTGGGTAACCTGTGGCCCTCTAGGTCCTTGGGTGTGTCCTTTTGACTGAGTCCAAGTTTTATAGAACAAATCCTTTTATTAAAAGGATTTGTTCTATGAAGTTTGGATTCAGTCAAAGAGCCACACTTAAGACCTAGCAGGCCACATATGGCCTTGAGAACACAAGTTCCCCACTTCTGTAAAGATCTTTTAGCTTTAGGAATTTTGTGCTATATAATCCTGTTCTTCCTAAATTATTTCATATAGTATTTGAAGTGATCAAAAACACCTGAGCTATTATTCTGACATATTAAAAAAAATACTATGAAGCTGATTCAAATCCAGATTATTTAAGTTCTTAGTAAGGAAATCTCAATTTGAAACATTCTTCTAAAAAGTGTATTTTTATATTTGATTTTACTCCCCCTCCCCCACACACACTCTGGAAAGTAATGATTTTTAAATGTGTAAATAACCAGGGAGGCAATATGGCAAATCAATCCACAAGTACTTACTAAATACCTATGTCCAAAGGACCAGTGCTCAGTGGTGGGGATTCAAGAAAAAGTAGATAGAGAACTGACAATGGTATCACAAATCCCTTATTAACTCTGTAAACCTGCAAGTTACAGAGTAGGTGCTGATCTGTATTTGGTAAAGGGAGCTTCCCATGCAAATAAAATCATATTTTATACTCTCCCCCTCTCCTGCCCTTCCCCGCAAAAACAAAACAAAAAAACACACAAAAATCAACCAAACAAAAACCTTTAAACCCCCAAAATAATAATCATTGATATTTCCCAAATCCTCTCCGATGGCAGATCTAAGACAGGAACAGTAATCTTGGACTTCTCTGGTGTCATGCTCTTCCCATGCGCTGCATTCTTTCCACTTTCCCTCTGTAGATGACAGCTTCCAGCACTGAACACAGTGTCTAAGCATATGGTAAGGGCTTAATAAATTCTAGTTGATGGAGATGAACCGAATTCTCACATGATCATAGGTTAGGTTTCACACTTGAAGAGATCTGATTAGTCATCAAGTACAATCCCCTCATTCTACAGATGAGGAAACTTAGGCATAGTTATATACCCAAAGTCATGAAAGCTAGTAAGTGTCGGAGATAGGATATGAACCCAAGTTTTCTTGCTTCCAGCTCTAGTGCCCTATCCACTACACCATGCTACCTCTCCTCTAGGCCTAATAATATGTTAAAGTACAGGCAGATGAATAAGCTATTTCAACAAATACTTCATGTATATTTTAATGATGTTTTTTCTAGATTATTTTAAAATAACTACCATAATCAAAAAGATATTTGTTTTCATATTCTACATTATTTTCTTCAATATTTAAAATTGGTTTTTACTAACAAGTACATGTGTTTCAAAGTTTATTATTTTAGTTATAAATGTGGAAAGTGATTATTTTAGAATAAAAAATCATTTTATCTAAGAGAACAAGAAAAGTTTTAAAATCTAGGCTACATAATGTGATTTTTTTCCCCTTTCTCTTAATGTTTATTTAAACTAAAAATGAAAAAAAAAAAGTTTCATTCCCCCAAACTTCTCATTTCAGAATGAATTAAACACAAGACATTGCAGAAGAAGCTCCTGCTGCTGCAATCTGGATTACCTCTTCAATAACCTATTTTTAATACTTGTATTTAAATAGTTTGATGAATGTGACTAAAATTTTTAACTAATCTTTTTTTAGGTACTTAGAATTTTCTAACAATCTGCCAACTGTAATTTAACTAATCATCTAATTTATAATCTTTAACTTTTCAGAACCCTTGCCAAGAAAGATATAGCAATTATGTATCAGAGACACAACTTCAACACTGGTTCTCCTCACTCCAGAGTCAACTCTCTATCTACTATTCCAAGATCTCAAGATTTTATCACTAATATATTTTTTTAATTAATCATAGCCATAAGTTATAGAGTTGCTATCCAATGACTTCTAGACTCCCATAAAATAGCCAACTAATAATCAATCAATGAACATTTTTTAAGCATCTTCTTTGTGCCAGGCACTGTGCCTGTTCTCAAGGAGATACAATCTAATGGGGGAGACAACATGCCAGAGAATATCTACAAAGCAAGCTATTTACACTACAAGATAAAGAGGAAATATTAAGAGGCTGCTTAAAAAAAGTAATCTGGGGCTGGGACAGGAAGAATAGATCTGATTAAGAAGTAGATCTATTTAAAAGGCATAGTTAAAGAAAGAACTAGCTTTAAAGTCAGAAAGACCTAGGTTCATATTCTGCTTCTTATATAAACTTGTCCTGCATGAGGGAAAGGAAGAAAAAGTGAGAATGAGATGGAATCATTCTAAGCAATGTAAACTGGAGATAACTACTGCTGATTTGTCTTCCTGTCCCTTCTCTATTTTAGACAGAGAAAAAGAAAGAAATACAATAGAATTTGGTGGAGAGTAATTTAATCAGTACCATGAACATGAATGGGATGAATTTGTCCATAAATTGAACAGTGGCAAACTGGATTAAGCAAAACCCCAAAATGTGAAGACTAATAGCATGTTTAAAGATTCATACAGAATTTAAATGAAGTACAGAACTTGTCTCAAATGAATCCAACAGAGGCAGGAATGACAATTATGCTGAGAGGAAACAGTAAAAATATATCTGATTAAAAGATGATGTGGCATAGTTAAGAAAGAACTAACCTTGAAGTCACAAAGACCTGGGTTCATGCCCACTTCTGAAAGTCCTACATGAGTCATTTTTCCTGCTAGTACTCCAGGCAATGTTCTAAGACTACAAGTTTCAGAGCAGGTGTCTACATGTGCACCGGCAGGAATATCCTCAATGGGAGTTTCATGAACCAATGAAACTATTGGTCCAAATAGATAAAAAAGGTATATACACACTTTAGCATGTACAATACACACAAACATATGCACTAAGGAAATACAATAGTTGAAGGCACAATAAAAAAGGATTAAACATTATTAATATTAAAAATATACCAAATAGCAATGACAATGAATCTCAATACTTAAAGGAAAAGCTACCTGACCTGCAAGAAGACAGTAATATTGTAATTGTTGGGAACTTCAACATGCCTCTTTCAGATTTAAGAAAAAATCTAACAGAGATATAAACAAGAAAATAAGGATATGAATAAAATGACAGAAAAAACTAGATAAGCTAGACCCCTATGAATTATGGAATGGGAATTGCAATTAATGTCCATTTCCCATCATTGTAAGACATCTTGACAAAAATGTTAACTATCAGGCCATCAAAAACAAATTTAGAAAGACAAATATGAAGTATACTGTTTCTAAATCTTAACAAAAAAATTGAAATAAGAAAGAGAAATATGAAGGAAGGACACAAACTTAACATTTTATTCCAAATAAAAAACTGGTCCGGGGTAAAAATCATTGAAACAATACCTATATTAAACAAAATGAAAAGACAACAAATAAAAATTTGTGGGCATAAACTATCTTAGGAAAAATTATCTCTGAACACATATTACTTTTTAAAACTTTAATTTTTATTGATATATTTTGCTTTTACATATTCATTCCTAAATGCACTCCTTCCCATAGGAATCATTTTTTGTAGGAAAATGTAAATAAGAAGGCAATGCAGCAAAATTAAACATCTCAACTGAATCTGACAATATATGCAATGCTCCATACCCATAAGCTTCCCCTTCTTGTAAAAAAAGGGATGAAGGCTAATATTACCTCATCTCTGCTTCAGTAACAAGCTCATTCGTTAAAATCACAATGTTTAGTCAGCGCTTTTTTTGTTTGTTTTTTCCATTTACACTATGGAACTCATTATGTATACTATTTTCCTGGTTTTGATCACTTCACTATAAATTTCTTTATTGTTGCTTTTCTCTATTCTTGATAATCATCATTTCTCACGCTGCAGTAATACTCTATTATATTTGTGCACCACAATTTGTTCAACCTTTCATTTAGTGTTTCCAGTTCTTTGCTACCAAAAAAAAAATGCTATGAATATTTGGGTTTCTACGGATGACCCTTCTACCCTTGGCCTCTTTAAGGGACATGCCTAGCAGTGGGACCTTTGAATCAAAAGCTATAGTAATGTTTAGTAATGTTCTTAGTATAATTACTTGCTCTAGGAGTGAGGCACAGTGGGGGTGGGAGGTAGGAGGAGTGAATTCTAGAAATACAACACAGAAATCAGAATAGAATAGAGAGTTTAATTTGGTGTTCCATCAGCTCTTACCTTCATAAGAACCACAGATTCAATAAAAAAGGAATAACTAAGAGTACAGCCATAAACTGGGAAATAAAATTCAAAATAAGGCTAAAAGAAGTGAGTAATAAGGAAGAAAATAAAAGTAAAACTTCTTGGGAAAGGAGGTTACCTAAATTAAGAAACTGGAAGTGGAAGGAGGGAGATTTGAAAAGAAAAAATTTAAAAGGAGAGCCAACCAGTCAATAAGCATTTATTAATGAGGGAGAAATAAATAATTTAAGTGACTCAAGAAAACTGGAACAAGGCAGGTACATGGGAAGGTAAGCGAAATTTATGGCAGGGATGAAGTGATAGTAAAGTGAGAGGAAAGGGAGAATAATCTCTTTAAAAGAAGTAAAAAGAAGAAAGAAAACACAAACGTGCCAAAAAAAAAAAAACCCTTTAAATGTGAATTTAAACAATTCAAAAACTTGAGGAACAAACTCCTTAAAAAAAAGCACAATTCACCAATCTGCTACTTACATAAAATGTAAATAATTTAAATAAAAAAATACACAAAAAATGAGAATGAGAATAAGAATTACAACGCATCAGATGACTCCAAAAATGAAGGAACTGCAGTGATACTAACAAAGACAAAATAAATTTACATCAAGAAAAATAAACAGGGAAGTGACATGTTTAAAAATACACTAGACAATGAAACGATATCAATACTAAATATGTATGCACCAAATGGCAAAGCACCTAAATTCATAAAGGAAATAAGACAGACAACAACACAAATATTAGAGGCTACAACGTTTATAGTCAGAGCTGGACACGAAAAGGAACATGATAAAAATGGAAAATATAAAGCTGAACAAATTGTTAGATAAGTTAAATATAAAAAATTGTTCTGAAGGGAAACATTAAAGAAGATACATAATTCTCTCACTATCACAAAAATAGATCATGGGATAATTCACAAAGAAATTATTTTAATGTAAAAAATCAGAAATAAAAAGTTTATTTATCCATGTAATGAGAAACACAAGCAAGTAGCATGGAGACTTCATGATATCTTGCATGAGTGAGTCAAAAAACAAATCATAGAAACATTTAATAACAATATCCAAAAACCATATATCCAGTATCCAAAATCAATAACCAAAAACATATCCATTACTAAACGATGAAAGAATCCAAAACTTTTGGGATGTAGCTAAAGCATTCTTCAAAGAAAAAATTATTTCTTAAAAAGCGTCTATTAACAACAATGAAAAAGAGGATTAATGAGCTCAGTATACAATATTTAAAATTCCTGAATCCAGAAGTTAAAGTAACATAAAAGAAGTAAAAATTGAGAGAATTGATAAACTGGAAAATAGAAATGATAAACAAAACTAAAAGCTGAAAAGAACAACAAAAATCAATAAACCTTTAGTTCATCTGATCTCCCCCCCCCAAAAAAAGACAATGAAATTGCCAAAATAAAAAAGGAAAAGGAAAACACAATACTGAAGAAATAGTGGTCTCTTTCACGACTACCTGGAGAGAACTTTCAGCCTAACAAGGAACAGAAGAGATCACAAAGGAGAAAAGAGAAAATTTTGATTACATGAAATTGACAACCTTTTTCACAAACAAAACCAAGGCAACTAGCATAAGAAAGGCAACTACCAAATGCGAAAAAACAAAAGACAAGACAAAAAAACCTTTGCATCAAATATCTCTCATAAGTATTTAATATCCATGTAAGTACATAGGAGAAAAAGCTATTCCCCAATGAATTAGTAAGTATTCAATGGATGAAAACAGTTTTCAAATTAAGAATATGAAAACTATCAAAAATACATTAAAGACTTCTCCCAACCCACTAACAATAATATACATGTAAATCTCAACAACTCAAATTGCAGGATAAGAAGTCCATTAATAGCCACTCTGGTGGTGATGCTATGAAGTCACTGTAAGAGTGATTAAAATAAAATGAACACGCCTCCTAATTTAAAGACACCACTGCAAGGCATACGCACTAATGAGGTCAAAGACAGAAAGAAAGGTGATGATATACACCAATATATTCACAGCGGCGACACAAATTCACAAAACAGAATACTGTTGTGCCACAAATAAAGAGGAACATGGGAAGACTTACATGAACTGATGCAGAGTGAAGTAAAGAGAACCAGGACAATAATGTAAAAAAGGAAAACAGAACAAAAACGAAAACTGAAAATACTTGTTGTTCAGTTGTGTCTGACTCTTGCTGACCCTATTTGGGGTTTTCTTTGCAAAGATCCTGTAGCCATTTCCTTCCCTGGCTCATTTTAGAGATGAGGAAAGCAAGGCAGAGTTAAGTGACTTGGCCATATTCACACAGCTAGTAAGTTTCAGGCTACATTTGAACTCAGGAAGAGGAGTCTTACTGGTTTCAGGTCTGACAGTCTAGCCTAGTCACTGTCACTGTGCCACTTGGCTGCAAACACTATGTGATTATAAAATACCAAGTCTGGCCCTGGAGAAGTGCTTTAAAAAAAAAACAACAAAAACCTCCTTCCCTTTTTTCTTGAAGTGGGCAATTATGGGTGGAAGGATGCATATGGTATTAGATACTGTCCAAGAATTTTCTGTATTTCCTGAATTTTTTAAAAAATTCATTGAAGAGGAAGAATTGAAAGTTAATGTGATGGGAAAGATTCTAAAATGAAATGTAAAATCAAAAAGCAGTAGAGTAAAACAAAACAAAAAATGAATTAAAAAACACACAAAAACTGTACAGAAATCTCATTCCTATGTGAATATTTTTTTCTAAAAAAAGAGAACTAGGTAGCACTAAATGGTGCAAGTACCAAAGAGAATTCCCCTTCCCCTGTTTTCCTTCTGTCCTCTCACCCCAAGGAATTGTAATTTTTAACAAATGCGAAATGAATAGTTACTGAAAAAAATTTAATTCCAAATCAAGTGACTATGTTATCAAGTAACTAGTTAGAACTATGAAATCAAAATAATATGAAGCATTAGAAATGGAATATAACATGGCAACTCCAATGTGGATAAATTAAATATGAAAATACATACCATTAAAATTAGAATGGAAGGTTATGTCACGAATAAGGAAAAAATTTATGACTATACACATTAAAAGATCATTAATAAACGATTCAGACAATTACAATTTTATGAGATTTTAAAACTTTTGTACAAATAAAATCAATGCAACTAAATTCAGGGCATAATTGGTTACTCTCAGTGTCAGGAAAGTCTGGGTTCAAGTCCAGCCTCAAACATATTAGCAATCTGACCCTGGTCAAGTTGCAACCTCTAAAATGTTCCAATCAATTCTCTCAAACCCATTCACAATAATTATAAACTGTGTAAAATATCCAGAAGTCAGTCTACCAAAGCACATTCAAATACAAGTATAACCACAATTATAAAACAGTCTCTAAAGAACAATTTAAATAACTGGGCTACATTAATATAATAAAATAACTACTTTCTAACTTAACTAACAAATTTAGACCTATACTTATCAAACTACCAAAGGGACACCATACAGGGCTAAACAAACAAAAATAACAAAATTTATTTGGAAGAAAACATTTAGGACAGGGGTTCTTAGTGTGGGGTCTATGAACTATGAAAAAAAATATTTTGATGAATGTATTTTAATGACTCATTTCCTAACTTATGTACTTGTTTTGTGAATTTAAAAATTATACTTTGAGAAGAAGTCCACAGGGTTTTGCCAGATTGCCAAAAAAGGTCCATGTCTCCAAACAAGCTCAAAATCCCTGATCCTGAATATGAAGGGTGACTAGCACTTACAGACCTCAAACTATACTAAAAAAAAGTTACCACAAAAAACATTTGCTAATGATTAAAAAAAGTTTTTCAAACAGACTTGACAAGAAAGAATCAGAAATACTCAGCTCAGCAACAGTGTTCAACTAAGTCTGAAAACAAAAATTACCTATAAAAGAATTCCCCCACAAGAAATGCTGGGAAGATTTTAGAGAATAGCAGAAATTAGGTTTAGACCAACACTTCACACCATATGCCAAAATGGATACCTAAACTAAATATCATTTAAAAAAATTAGAAGAGACCTTTCATAGCTATGACTAGGGGGTGAATTCTTAACCAAACAAAGGTTAGAGATGATTACAAAAAAACCAAATAGGCAATTCTTCATGTAAGAATTTGAAGAGCTTTTACCTGAACAAAATTAATGCAACTAAGATTTTTTTAAAAAAGGAAGCAGTTAACTGGGGAGAAAAATCTTTGTGTTAAAATTCTGATATTTATATCAAAGATATATAAACTACTAGAAATAAAAAACCAAAACCCACTGCCCAATAGATAAAGTGTTCAAAGAGTATGAACAGTTCTTAAAAGAATTTCAAGATATTAAAAACCACATTGAAAGATTTCAAATCTACTAAGAGAAATGCAAATCAAAAGAACCACAAGGTCAGAATCCTGTTATGCGCAGAAAATTGGCAAAGATTTTTTAAAATATTGTAGTCAATGTTAGAAAGGTTACTGTAGCAAGTTAGGCACAATAATGTATTATTGGTAGACTTGTAAACTGATCCTACTATTCTAGAAAGCAATTAGGAATTCTACAAGGTGGCTAAAATGTTGCCAGACATATACTCCAAGGAATTCAATGACAAAGAAAGTCATCATATACCCTCAAATATTTATAGCAGCAATTTTTGTGGTAGCAAAGAACTGGCAACAAAGTAGAAACCCATCAACTGGAAAAGAACAGACAAATATTTATGTATTAAGATAGGAATAGTAGTGTTCTGTAAGAAATAAAGAATGTGATGAATTCAGAAAAGCATGAAAAGATGAACTGATACAATATTAAGAAAGCAGAACCAGAAAAACAAGAACAATGGAACAACAGGATAATAACAGAATACAGGAATAACAACAGCCAACAAAAAGAATTTTTTAAAATGCTGTAAAATTATGATCATAACCTTGGGTCCAAAAAGATACAAGACACTTTCTGCTCTGCTTCTTTGCAGAGATGGCAGGCTCTGAGTGTTGAACACTACATATAACATCAGATCTTTTCAGTATGTTGGCTAACTTTGCTGAACTTTTTCTTTTCTCCTTCCTTTAAAAATTATTATAAAGGATAGGCTTCTAGAAGGGGTAAAGGAGAGATGCTTTGGGAAATGCAAGTGACAAAAAAAAACTAAAGACAACAATAACATTTTCTTTAAAAAAAAAAAATTTCAATGGTTCGACAAGAGGATTCACATGGGTACTCCTTCTAAAAGTACAGAATGCAAATTCCATGTTCTCCTGTAAATTTTTTCCAGTGGGTCCAACTGAAGTCAAGAGAAGACCTTGTGATGTCACTAGTCTTTGAAAAAGGACAAATGACAAACAACAACCTAATGCTAAGGAGTCGCCTTCTAGATTTTTAGAGCCTAGACACTAATGGAAAGTAATTATATTCCCTATACTGTTCTACAAAATACTGCTTTTGGTGATTATCTGTGCAGGCCTATTACTAAAGAACAATAGGTTCTTCTATATGCTTGGTTTCTTCTTTATTTATCTGATACAGTAGTTACTTAAGGATCCTTTCATCATTTATTACTACCTCAAACTCATAGCCTAAAGGCTTTGCTTATTCAAAAATGCTACCCTACTTACTATGGCACAATTAGTCTATAGGTCACTTTTGTTTTTCCAAAAGTGTATGCATCCATACCAAATGAAGAAAGTTCTCAATTCCACTAAATGAAGAGAATCTTTCTTTTGGATCAATCCCATCTAAACGAACGTAGCTGGAAATATGGTACATGGATGGCCCATTAGTGCTGCTAATTAAACAAGTTTCAGAATGTTACAGAGTGCAATAGGGCCATAAGAACAATGTATAGACACACAGAGTGATGAGGCTACTTATAAGTAGACTCACCCATGCCTGGGATTTATATGGCTGCTGAGCAGAATCTAATTTGCATTTTAGGACAACAGCCAAACAACATGATACCAGGCTTTCACTGGTATATTGATGAAATAAATATAAAATGTCTGTTGAGACATTATGTGATGTCTATCTCAGTTTAAATAACAAAAAAATTAACATTATTGTATTTCACACATATATAATACATGTATATAAACACTACTCTAACAACTACCCAACCCTGATCATAGCCCCTATAAGTTAAAAATTGCAAAATTTATCATAACAATAATGATCCATTTACTACAATGAATAGTCTGAAGGAATTTGTTTTCAACTCTCACATAATAATAACTCTTCCATACAAAAGTTTTTTTTTTTTACTAGTACCCAGTTTGATTCTGTATTACCTCTGACTCCTGATTCCTGACAAAGTATTTTTAAGATTAAAAGACTCAGGGAACGGGATTGTACTATGTGTGCAAGGCTCTAATTGGCCTAAAGAGAAATACCTACAGGTCTTCCTAAATATTTCACTAAATAAGTGACAAATTGCTAAGTTATTTCACAAGGGGAAAAACCAGAAGAGCTAGACTTAAATTTAAATCACTCTTTTAAATATTAAAAAAAAAAAAGGTATCCCAAAACATTCCTTTATGCCAGTAATCTGTCACTGCTTGACAACAAAATGAAGTTTAAAAGAAGAGATATCTTTAGGTCAGAGTCAAAACTAAAATATGCTAAACTCAACATACTGAGTACCAAAGGTACTAAAAGAAAAAGATTTTAGATCACTAAATCAACAGTCTGCTTCATTCTAATAATATTTTAACATTTCCATTCTTGAATTTTTATTTTAAAAGTAAACAATCTTTTGCCCTGTTCATCCCTTTTTTCTTTGTATAATACTTTTTTCCTTTAGTAGCTGGACATACATTTAGCCCTAGCCTGTCCTGGCTTGCATTAGGAGTTCTATTCATACAAATTTTGGCATTGAAAACTGGCTATAAACAGAAGGTGCCAGTTTAACTCTAACTCCTAAAGTAGGGAGGAGCAAGGTTACTTTATGATCTAATTTTGGGGCATGTCAGTTTCCACTGCAAACTTAAAGCTAAAACATGTCACTTCTTTGGACATTAGAAAAACTGCAAAGGCTTTTATTCCAACGTGACACATATTTACTGCTTTCAAAATGTGTTTTTAAAATGTTAATAAACTATATACATAGCTTCAGTAAAGAGCAAGTAAGGAAGAAAACTTAGAAAATTTCTTGTTGATGATGTGAAGATGATGATAGCAGCTAGCATTGATATAGTCCTTATTTAAGATTTGCAAAGCACTGTGCATGTTATCTTATTTGATGCTGCAATAACTTTTGAGGTAGGTTGTACTATTATCTCACTTTATAGAGGAGGAAACAGAGTGAGAGAAGTAACTTGCCCATGTGCCACTGATGGCATAAAACCACCTTCTCTACTATTCATCATAAAAGCAAATGAAGTCACCAATGGCACAAGTTCACTTCTACAACTCTTCACATCTGACATCTTTCCAGTATCATTAGGATAATGCTGTCATATATTCAACAAAATTTTTTGGAGTGCCTACTGTGTATAAAATACTGTACTGGACAGTGTGAAGAATACAAAGATATTTAAAAAGACACTCCAGGTTCTAGCGAGGTAAGTACTATCTTTTAAAAAAGAAAAAAAGCCCATACAAATAACCAAACAAGCTGCAAATAAGGTATCACATGAGTGATATAAACAAAATGCTAAAAAAAAATACTTAAGAAGATGGGAGAGCAATCATTATTGTTGTTGTCAATGTAAAAAAACAAAAACAAAACCTTTATGAAGTAGGTAGCTTTTGAGCCATGATCTCAAAAGACGAACAGGTTTTAGATGGAGGAGGAAAAGTGAAGAGAAGACATTCTCTAAGAGGAATATGGCATGTGAGAAAAGAATTAAGGCAGAAATAATCAGGAGTACTTGGGAAATAGAATGATTTAGGTAGTAGTGAAGTTTATATACAGAAATAATGGGAGAAAAGGCTAGAAAGACAAATTTCAATTGAAATTAGAGAAGTTATAGAAGATGAGTTTGATTTCTGACAGATTGAGTTTAAAGCACTACTAGAAATCTAGATGAAACTGTCCCAGGAACAGTTGAAAATATGGGTCAAGAGTTGAGAAAATGGATCTGGTAGCCATTCACAGATAGTAATAGTTGAGGCTCTAAGTGAGATGACCTGGAGATAGTGATGAGAGAAAAAAGGCCAAGGGAAGATACTCAGAAATATCACAGATAGGATACAAGAAACCATTAATGTCTGTGAGGCATGAAGAAAGCCAAGAAAAACCCCTGTCAGAGGAGTAAAGGGGGAAAGCATTCAAAGAGAAAACAGGTATTGATCAACGGTATCAAATATTACAAAGGATCAAGGAAGATGAGGGTCACAGATTTAGGGCTGGAAAAGACCTCTGAGTTCATCTTGTCTAACCCTTCCTCTATTTCAGTGTTGAAAAAATTTGAAGTGCCCCAAAATGAAGCATTTTGCCAAGATGAGAAGGAAATGAAGTAGTAGGAGTGGAGGTCTGAACTGAAATCCTCTGAGTCCAAATCCAGCATTCTTCCCATGGTATTACATAGCCTACTTGAGACTAAGAAGCTACTGGATTAAAAAATAATGACTCTGATGACTTTTATGAGTGCCTATGTGTTTTGAAAGATGTGAAGAGGAGAGGTAGAAGATTTATGAAGTCAGATTATAATGGGACAAGGAGGGAATGAAGAGTGAGGAAGTATAATAAATGAGCACAGACTAATTTTTCAAGAAAGGAAGAAGAAAAGGTAAGACCACAGATCAATGAGACAGTAGTACTTTCATATTTCCCTTAGGAAGAATCTATGCAGTTTTATAGGCAGAGGAAAGGAGCCGCTAGAAAGGAAAAACTTAAAGGTGTAACAGGGTAAGAATGAGTGATTGAACAGAATCTAGAGGAGATGAAAACAGACAAATGAGATCAAGAGGACAGAATTAGTTTGGGAAAGATGGTACAACCACTTCCCTAAGAAAAGAAGTTTCTTAGCTCTGTAGAGCAGTTACAGAGCTACAAAATACAGAGGAATTGTGGTGGGGTGGGGGAACATTTTGATGTAGAAAGGAGAAGAGAGCTTTTGCTGAATGGCTTCCATTTTCTCAGTAAAACAGGAGGTGAGGTCAACAAGGAAGTAACTATGAGATGGGGAGGGGAAGCTTGAGAAATGTGGAAACAAATGTGTAAACAATATGAAGGAATCTGTCAGTCAATGAAAATGAATGCAGTGAAATGGCTATAAGATACCAATGGATTAGAGAGGCAAGTGAGGCCCTGAAGCTGATAAACTGGGAAAAGAGGAAGGGACTGAAGAGTCATGGTGAAGGCAAAGACCAGATTTAGAAAATATGAGTATGTATTGCTGGTTAAAAAAAAAAAAAAAAAGGTAAAGAGACTATTATCAGAGACTTTCAATTCTACAGACACTGGTTAAATAAATGTCTACTATGCAAATGAGCAGACAGACCTAGGTTCGAGTCTCTTCCTTTCTTTGCCTCCCACAAATAGAGTGGCTATCTGCCTTGGTAGAAGGATTTCCTAGTTGGGAAATCACATTGAAATCAAGAGCTCAGTTTTAAAAAAAAATAGGACAAAAGTCTATTAGTCTAAGGGAGATAAAATAGAATCAACTAAAATCCAGTCACAGCCCTCAGAGATATTGCATTCTAAAGGCAAAATGCGAAATAAGTGGGCCACAAGACTAGATAGACTTTAATGAAATGTGGAATATGTTCATTCAAGTTAAATTGTGTCCAATGTGCCAGGTTAAAAAAAAAAGTTCCATTTTGACTATATAGGGTACAGCTGTTATATACAGATTTCTTTAAACTTCACATATTAAGGAGAAAAAATATAAGTTGCTTGGCTTCTTTATAGTATTTCCTACTAAACAGCTTTTCTGAAATGTAAAATTACTAAAGAGAGCTTACCTTTCCTTTTAATATTTGACAGAGCAAATCTCAGATCTGATGAGCAGAATCTAGTATAGTCAAAAAATGTGAACGAAAATGATGTTTTATCTTATGCAGTGTTAAAGTAGGGACTAGCTGAAACAGTGGTTCAAACCCAAATAATAGGTGTGAAAAATATTTACAGCAGAAAGAACTTTCTCCTCATCAAAGAAGTGTCATTGGATCTGATAAATGCTCTTATCTGAAGATCTGAGAACAGACCCATGTAATTTGGAAAAGATGTGTAATAGAAGGACACTGCCACTTTACTTTACATTTTTAAAAAAAAAATTATTATTCAAGGCTTTATGTGTACACAATATTTTTAAATGTGAAATTTTTTCTATTTTATCTTTTCAAATTACATGAGAAAACAACCTTTGTATTAAAAAATTCTGAGTTTTAAATTCTTTCCCTCCCTGTCTCCCCTAACACTGAAAAGGAAAACAATTTGATATAAATAACATATGTGCAGTCATACAAACATATTTCCATATTAGCCATATTACAAAAGAAAACAGAACAAAAAGGAAAAGAAAAATAAAGTTTTAAAAAGTATGATTCAATCTCTTTCAGCTCTTTCTTTGGAGATGGATAGCATTTTTCATCATGAGTCTTTTGGAATTGTCTTGGATTATTGTACTGCTGAGAAGAGCTAAGTCATTCACACAGTATTGCTATTATTGTGTACAATGTTTTCCTGGTTCTTCTCACTTCACTTTGCATCAGTTCATTAAACTCATTTCAGGTTTTTCTGAAAGCATCTTTCACAATCATACACCACAATTTGTTCAGCCTCTACCCTACTCATAGGCATCCCCTCAATTCCCACGTCTTTGCTGACACACACACAAAAAAAAACTGCTATAAATATTTTTGTACAAATAGATCCTTTTTCCCTCTTTTTGGATGTCTTTGGGATACAGATCTACAAGTGGTACTGCTGGGTCAAGGGGTATATATAGTTTTACAGCAATTTAGTTTGCCCTCCAGGATGTTTGGATCAGTTCACAACTCCACCAACAGTGCATTAGTGTCACAATTTTTCCACATTCTCTCCAACATGTCATTTTCCCTTTCTGTCATATTAGCTCCTCTGATAGGTGTGAGGTAGTACCTCAGAGTTTGCTTTTCTCTAATCAACAGTGATTTAAAACATTTTTTTATATGACTTTGGACAACTTTGATTTCTTCTGAAAACTACTTGTTCATATCCTTTGATCATTTATCAATAGAGAAATTAGAATTTTGACTCAATTCTCTATATGTTTGAGAAATGAGTCTTTTATCAGAGATGCTATAATTTTTTTCCATTTTCAGTTTTCCTTCTATTTAATCTTGGGTGCATTACTTTTGTTTGTGCAAAATCTTTTTAATTTCGTGTAATTAAAATGATCAATTTTACGTCCCATAATGCTTCTTATCATTTGTTGGCTCATAAATTCTTCCCTTATCCATATATCTGACAGGTAAGAGATTCCATGTTCTCCTAATTTGATTATATCACCCTCTATGTCTAAATCATGCACCCATTTTGAATTTATTTTAGTGTATGTTGTGAGATGCTGGTCTATAACCTAGTTTCTGCCAAACTGCTTTCCAGTTTTTCCAGCAATTTTTGTCACATAGTGAGTTTTCTTCCTAAAAGCTTAAATCTTCGCATTTATCAAACACTAGATTACTATAGTCACATACTTCTGTGTACTCTGTACCTAATCTACTCTACCCTTTTAGTTTTGATGATTACCACTTTAAAATACAGTTTGAGATGTGGTCAACTTTCTTCACATTATTTTTTCATTGATTCCCTTAATGTTCTTAAAAGTTTTTCCAAATGAACTTTACTATTTTTTTTTAAGTTCTACAAAATAATTTTTGGTAATTTGATTGGTATAGCACTGAATAAGTACATTAATTGCAAGTAGAAATGTCCTTTTTATTATTTTGTGGCTTGGCTTAGCCATAAGCAACTAATATTTCTCCAACTGTTTATACTTGTATTATATAGCTCCTGGAATTGTCCTGCCAGGTTACTATCTACAGTTATATTAAATGGAATTTCCCTATCTCTTGCTGCTGGACTTTGTTGCTAATAAACAGAAATGCTGATAATTTATGTGGGTTTATTTTACATCCTTCAACTCTGCTGAAGCTGTTCAATATGTCAACAAGTTTTTTTAGTTGATTCTTAGTGAGTTTTTGTACATCCTTTTCCATTTGGCCAATTCTGCTTTTTAGGAAGTCCTTTTCCTCAGTGATTTTTTTGCATATCATTTCCTATTTTGCCAATTCTACTTTTTAAGGAATTCTCTTTAGTGCTTTTTTTGTGCCTTTTTACCAAGCTCTTTTCATGTTTTCTTGTGTCACTCTCATTTCTTTTCCCAATTTTTCTTCTACCCCTCTTATTTGATTTTTTAAATCTTTTTTGGGTTCTTCTTGGGACTGAGACCAATTCACATTTTCCTTTGAGGTCTGTTTGTAGCTTCTTTGATTTCACTGGTATCTTCTGAGTATGTATCTTGATCTTACCTGTCACCATAGTTACTTTCTATGGACTGGTTATTTTGTTGTTGTTTGGTCATTTTTCCAGCTATTTCTTGACATATATCTTTATGTTAAAGTTGGGCTCTGCTAGCAAGCTGTCTCTGTTTCAGGTTTTTTGTGCTATGTTTTCAGAGGTAGTTCTGGAGATCTGTAAGTTTTCAGTTTTCCAAGATGGGGTGCTTTAAGGACAAGTGTGGTCACTGCTCTCCTGACCTGTGCTCTGATCTGTGAGCAACCACAAACATTCTTTTTGACCCTGGAAAAGTGACCAGGACTGCTGCTCCCCTGCAGCTTCATGTTCGATAGTGTACTAGTGATCCTCCTTATCTGGAATTTTGTATGGGCAACACAACAGAGTCTTGCACCTAGTGCCAGCAGAGGGTCTCCTTTAACATCCTTTTGACCAGTTGTCCAACTCCCTTACTGTCTGTGGGTTGAGAGTTCCAGAAGGTATACATGTCCCCAAGGCCTGCTGCTGGCTTGTTGGGGGTGGCCTGTGCTGTACTGTACTCCAGATCTATCCTGCCAACCTTCTAAGTTGTTTCACCTTATCCTTTGTTGGTTTTGCCACTCCAGAATTCATTTTGAAGCATTATTTTAAAGTTGTTTGGAGAGGAATTTGGGGGTACTCAGGGAGTTCCTGACTTTACCATCTTCGCTCCACCTTCCCCTACTTTTCTAAAGATGTTTACTTTTCATATGTAAGAAAAGTAATTGGTTATGCTTGGGATTCTGCCATTAGGTCACCACTCTCATCACACTAAAGACCAGTTCTGAGAGAAAGATAAAAGATGAATCCCCTCTCCACCCTCCAAATCTGGAAAGCTCCAATTTCCCTAGTACAAAAGGGAAAATGGCAAATTTTTATCTAAACTAATCCAGATGGCTTCCCATAGTCATCTTTTTCAATTAATAAAATACTAATGAATGGAAGTCCTAGATTTAGAAAAATACAACTTCCAGAGCTAGGTGAAGGTTTTTTTGTTTACTCCCAATTACCACTAAGTTTGAAAGAATTTAAACACATTAATTTTTAAAATACACACTTTAATTGGACTGTCCAAACTTCAGTAAAAAATAATTGCAATCTGGTTTATTTTCTAAAAATTACCCATTTACATGGCAGCACAAGCATCACTACGGGTTTATGGACAGCAAAAATAACTCAGTATATACAAAACAAGTTCAGGTTGGTTTTTTTTTTTTTTTAGTAACAAAGAATTTTAGTGTTTCAAAGTCTAATCTTTGAGTATCCTGGTTTAAATATCTATCTAAATGTTAAATAGTCTGGTGCTTAAAAAATGAAATAAATACAACCTATGTAAGCAAAAACAAGCCAAACAAATTCAAATTACTAACAAAACTGATTAGTTAGGTGAAACAACAAGGTTACCTAAATGGTGAAATTTAGGAATAGAATGATGAATAGTAGCGTTTAGGAGATAAAATGTTAAACTTTAAGGGGAAAAAAAAAGCCTAACTGTTCCTGGCATGCAGTAAGCATTTAATAGTTTGTTGACTGTAAATTACATATAAATGTCAAGTCAAAAAAATTAAATATAGGAAGAATGTCATAAAATGTTTTAAACATGTATTACAAACATTACACAGGTAAGTGTATTTTAAGAGTACAAGAGCTCTATAGTTGAAGACACTTCAGCATATTTGACTTACTACAATTATTGAGAAATTGGGACTACAATTAATTTGTCGACCCTTCAATTAAAAAGCTAATTCAATTCAGCATCTATTTATAGATAATAAATTCTGGCAATTAAAGAAGCACTAAAAAGTCACCATCTTAACAGGTTCTATTGACTAGGCACCAATTATGTGATTTCAGAAGAAAAAGCACAAGTGGAAAATTTTGAATTATAAATAAATGGTGATTAATACCAAAAACTTAAAGAATATTTTTGGTTAATTTAGTCAGTGTAAGTAGGTAACCCAGACAGACTGAGCTCGAAAAGTTTGCTTATGACTTTCTTAGTTTGCCTACAGAGAAATGACCTAAATATAGTTCTGATGTGCATATATAGGTATAGATGACATTAACTAATCTTCCTAATGTGGTTCAACAAAGAAAGCAAACTATTACCAAGGACTCAAGCCAAACTCACAAGTTAAAATGAAACGAAGTAATCATGTGGATTATCTGGGTGAAAACAAGCATAACTCAGTATGAGTATTTTTATTAAAAAGTTTGTGAGATTTTATTTAAAAAGTAGTTAAGATTAAATTTTGACAGTTTTTTTCTTTGAATTTTTAAAACTTCAATTAAAACTGGGACAAATCAATTAGTGGCAGAAATGCAGAACTTGTACTTTTTTCCACTGACAGAATAAAACTAGCTATTGAGAATTTAAAAACCTTAGTATCAGAGGTCATCTAATCAATTCCATCCCTGATAAGGAAAGAGTCCCCTCTACGTCTTCCAAGAAGTTAACCAGCTTCCACTCTAAGACTTCCAGTAATAGAGACCTCACTATACACAACAAAGGGAACCCATTCTACTTTTAGATAACTGATTTTCAATAAATTTTTCTTCTGCTGTTGTTGTTAAGCTAGCAAACTTCAATTATCTGCCTCTTCAACTTCTATCCATCTTTAGAGGGTTTAGATCTGGAAAGAACCATAGAGATCACTGAGGCAGGCAATTCCCAGTTACTGTAGGAGGGAGGAATGAATTATTTGAAAGAATGAGTTACTTGCTCAGTAACTCAAGCTGCTAAGTTGTATCAAGGAATGGTAGGATCAGATTTGGAGCTATAAGAGACCTCAATCGTCTAAGTCAGCACTTCTTAAACTGTGGGTCATCACAACCTACATGTTTAAGATGTGCTAAAGGGGTTGCAAGTGAAAAAAGTTTTAGGAAGTCCTGATTCTAGTCCAACCACTTCACTTGATCAGTGAGGAAAATGAGGCCCTCAAAATGATTTGCCCAAAGTCACCAAGCTAAGTATAAGTACATGGCATAGCAGGGACCAAATTCCTGTAATGCTCAAATTCAGTGCTCTTTCCAATATATCATGTTGCCTGACAAAATTTTTAAGTGTAAAGGATATCTTTAGATATCTGTGCAAACTTACTTAATGGACAGGGAAACTGAATCCTAGAGAAGGGATATAACTTGCCAAATACCTTTAATAGGAATAAGGAAACTTCCCAGTAAAAAACAGACAAAGCTATGTACACTAAATTTTGAAGGAAATAATAAGACTTTCTCTTAAGATTTTATTTATCATTGGATCTCATTCATTCATTCATTCACTCAATAAACATTTGTTAAGTGCCTGCTATGTGCCAAGAAATGTGCTCAGCCCAGGGAATACAAAAAGAGGCAAAAGGTAGTCTCTGCCCTCAAGCTGCTTACAAGCTAATGGGGGGAGACAACATGTAAGCTAATAAATACAAAGCAAGCTATACACATCATAAATAAGAAATAATTAAAAGAGTGAAGACACGGGAATGAAAAGGGGTTGGAGAAAGCAGTAAGTGGTTTGGATTTATTAGATTCTCTTTTATTTAGTTATTTAGGATACAGATAATTTTGATTACCTCTTTAGGAAAAACTTAAACCCATGGTTCTCAAAATGTGATGTAGGAACTCCTGGAGTCCCTGTGACCCTTTCAGGGTCAGGACAAATTTTGACCTGTAAGGTCAAAACTTGGCATCTGGGTGACATAATTTACAGAGTCCTTAACCTAGACTCAGGAAGTTCTGAGCTCAAAGCTTGCCTCAGACATTTACTAAGTCTGTGATTACAGGCACATCACAACCACTGTCTGTCTCAGCTCTCTAACTGGCCTGCATTTGGTGATGACATGTAATGGCACTGTTGCAGGGCATCAGATATGTTTCTATCACTGGCTTTACTTTCTGTTGTAGATTCCCAGTCTAAAGTAGTGACTTTCCCATAGTCTGGGATAGGTAATAACATACAATTGCTTTAGAATGTTTGACCAGAAACAGAGTTAAGTGAGTGTGAAAAGTTTTTAAAAGTTATGTTCTGAACATGATTTGGAAAAAAAACGAAGGGTTATTAAATATTCAATAATGATACAATCTTACATTGTTGTGAAAAGAATGAATTAAGATAATTTGGAGGAATCCAGGGGCAACTCACC
Source organism: Notamacropus eugenii (assembly GCF_028372415.1). Classification (NCBI taxonomy): domain Eukaryota; kingdom Metazoa; phylum Chordata; class Mammalia; order Diprotodontia; family Macropodidae; genus Notamacropus; species Notamacropus eugenii. The sequence goes on along the minus strand of NC_092876.1, from coordinate 405,447,409 downwards.
TCAACAATTATTAGCACTTATTCCTAAACGGTATACAACCACAAACCTTTTTGAATTTTTCTTGACCATAGATGGAATCTTGCCCTCCTGTTTGTCATAATTTTAGAACAGACCATCAAGATAACTTGATCCAGACCCTTATTTTTATGAATAAGGAAAGTGAAGCCCTTGAAAAGCCAAGTGGCTTTTACCAAAATCATTGCTTAATTAACGACAGAAGCAGAATTAGAATATTCAGGTTCTTCAATTTCTATTTCCAGTTTTCTCTTAGCCTCAGTTTTACCCTAAACTGTCTACAAAATGTTCAAGTCTAAGTGAGAATGTCAGCCCAACTAATCTGTCTAACTTTGCTTATGAATTAGGCAGATTATTCTAAATACACACACTCACATACAAACATACACACACACAAATATATACATGTATACCTTTTGTAAATAACTTGACTGACAAAGTCTTGGCCTTGGTCTCACTAACTTCATCCTCTAACCAATTTATTAGTTTAGCCAAAATTTTGCATATACTTAATTGATATTCATGCTAAAACTCCAAACAGGACATATTCCCCAAAAGTCATTCATATTTTATTTTGGCATATATTATGACTTTTCTTTGGAGGAAAGAAGGGAATCAAATGTACTATCTAAATCCTGGTGTAAAACTTACTGAAAACAAGAAAAAGAAAATCTCAAAACATTCAAGGTAGAAGAAAACCAAATAGAGGCTTAATATTTGCCATAGATAATCTAGGAAGGAGAAAACTGAAAAACTCAAACTCTCAACATAACAAATTTCATAAAAATAAATGTTTCTAGTAACTTTCCCCCTCTTGAAACTTTATTATCCTGAATTAGCCCACAGGAAGAGATAGCACAGTATTGTGGAAAAGAATGTGACTGTCAGGAAATTAGAGTTTTTTTGTCTATGTAATCTTGAGCAAATCACTTAATCTCAGTGTTCTCATTTTAAAATGAGGAGGTTGGATTAGATGATGTTTACCTGCTTACTCTCACTATGTAAATTAGACCACCTATTTTCTCATTTTACAAAGTAGTGACTGGTAACGAATTTCATAGAATCTTTAGGCAATGAAAATGTACCATGAAAGAGATATAAGTAACATGTTAACAATGAAGATTTGTACTGAGTAACCACTTTAAAGAACCTTATTAGAGAAATGTATGACTAGAAAAACAGAGATGAAGCCATAGTGAGAGCAGGGGATAAATTGATGAGTAGCCCTCAAGCTCCATAGATTTTCACATGATAGCAAAAGATCTACAGGAAATTCCAGTGGAAGATTTATAGGATGACATGGAAAAGAATAACAGAAGATGAGAAAGCATGATCAAATGGCAATCTGCACAACTGAAGGGAGTACCCACATCAGTGACATTACAGGTTTATCAAAATTTTTGTTTATCCTAAGAAACAACTTCAAAATCTCCAAAGTAAAATTCATATCTAGGGTTGAATTACTTTTACAAAGAAAGACAAGTTTCAGTGTTGACTGCTTACTTATCTAGGTTTCCAATGGATGACAGACCACTACTGCTCTTTTCCAAATCCCTTTAAAATTAAAAAGGTGGCTATACAATAGGCTATTAAATAAATGTCCAATTATCCAGAGTGGTTGGGCAGTCCTATTAAAAGTACACATTCTGAGAAGCAATTAAGTCTACAAAATGAAATCCTACCTTGGGAAAGAGGTTTTTCCAGGACTCTCTTGCTATTATTTAATCCCTCCTCTCTAAGAATACTTTCCATTTCCCCTGTATATATCATATATGTATCTCTCTCTCTCTCTCTCTCTGTATATATATATATATATATATATATATATATATATATATATATATATACACACACACACACATATATATATATACACACACACAAATATCGTTGTTTGCATACTGCTCCCCCATACAAAGGTAGGTGCATTGAGAGTAGGTGCTGCATTTTTGCAGATCCTTGTAGCCTTAGCGTTCAACACACTACCCGGCAGAGAGGGTAAGACTTAATATCTAAATAGTTGTTGACTAATTAACACACTTATTTTGATGGTTATACGATCATATTTAAATGTTTGTTAAATGGTTAGTTAAATCCCAGTTTCATCAAAAATACTATCTAAAAAAAAGCAAGGAAAGGCTCAGAACTAGTGATAACAATGTTACCCTGAGTTCCTGGAAAATTTCTTTTATTTTAAAACTGGACATATGTTTGACAAAATATAAAGACAACCAATTCTAATTTCTTTTAAGAAGTCTTAAATGGCTGACCACAAATCATATTTTGGGCATAAACTAAATAAAGTTAAAATAAAACATGAAAAAAATTCCTACAACCTAAGAGCTATAACGTACAGTGAGAAAATGACCAAAATGTAAACTCAAGAAAGAGACATCTGGTATTTGGAGAAACCTTGTAGCTCATAAATAAAGACATAAGCCCTCCCTCCAGTGAAAATAAAGGATGAAAATTTTGAAAATCAAGTATATAATAAGCATTCTAACAAAGTACAAAACAGTAATATTAATATTCCCTCATTTCTGAAAATTGTAAACATAACAACAATTTATATCAATGGAGGTAATCAAAACTTAAGACAAAAGCTGACATTTAATATTCTGCAAGAGTGGGAACCAGTTTGAATAAATGACATGTATGTAGTACAATGGATAAAACACCAAGAGGATCCACAGTGCTACTCAGTCAGTGCTGCTAGACTTTTTCATGTTAATATGATAGTTAATGTGATAGCAAGCAAATCTGCTCATGAGAAGACGGGTGAATTGTGACCACTTGCGACGCAGGAGTCACTGAGAACCTTGCTTTAACTAGCTAGCATTACTGAGTTGCTGACATTTTCACCTTTCAAAAAGATGAGAGAAACAACTGAAGGATACTGTTACTTTAAATCTGATTCTGCCCAGTAAAGAAAAATACATTGACAATATGGAAAAGAACTTTGGTAGGCAATGACCATTCCATTGTAGAACTTATGATGAATAAGGTAAAGGATACAGAGAAGAATCTGGTACAGCCCCTGTCTAGGAAATTAAACAGCTTACAACCTTAAACATTATACAGCCTTAGGAGCTTAAAAGTACAAAGAGGGAGCTCACTGATAAGTTCTTACTGTTTTTCAAGCACTGTGAGTATAAAATCTGAGATACAAACAGAAAAGTAAGACTTCCTATTTTCAAGGAGCCCTCACTAGCTAGTAGAAAGGACAAACATACAAAAGAGATAAAGGGATATATAAAGGCCCTAAGGGTACATCAATGAGATGGAGAGCAAAGGCCCAGGGATCCTTAGGGATGAGCTGTTGAGAAGGCACTGCCTGGAGGTCTTAAGGGTGTCACAGCAGGACAGATGCTAAGGCCCAGAAGACCTTGAGATGCAGTGGCAGGGCAGACAATAAGGTCTGGAGGCCTTCCACTTTATCAGAAAGATTGTTGTTGGTTACCCCTCTGTTCATGAGGTTCTGGGCTCTCTCCCTCAGTGAGTTCTGGAGGGAAACCCAGTGACCAACTAGAAGGGGGTACTGGCAGGAAGGGTGGGGGAGAGGGGAAGGGAAAGTAACTAATGTTAGCACTTATTCCACCAGGTTCTTTGGTGCCCTCATGGGCTGTGAACAGCTTTGATTAAGAGGAAGCCTTCCCTACCAAAAACGGAGTAAGAACTAGAAATTCAAATTCAAGAGAGGCAGGGTCCCCTAAGACTATAAGAAAGAAGAAAGCCCTTTGTAGAGCTTGTAATTAACGCTCAGGAGTTTCTGCTAGGACCCAAATAAATCAAATAAAATCTAGCATTCTTGCATGATGTATATGGAAGAATGATAATAGACAAAGAAAAGGCAAAACTACTTCACTCTTATTTTGCTTCCGTTTTCCCTATCAAGACAGATGGGAAGGACAGAACAAAAATGAACAGTGAATGGGAAAAAAAGATAGGTATAGAGATGTTAAGAGAAATATCTTTAAAGAGTAAGCTATCTGGACCTAACAAACTACATTTGAGGTACTAAAAAAAATGTGCATATGTTACTTCTGAATTACTACAGGTGATTTCTGAGGAAACATAGTGAATAGTATAAAGGATGGTATAAACAGAGACAACCACTTTCAAAGAGAAAGTAGAACCTCCTAATGCTAAAACTATGACTGAGTGAATTGTTAGTTAAAACAAAATGACAACATGAATTACAGAAATGATCTGAAGCACTCAGAGAAGTGATAACTAAGGGATGGCATAGGTTCATATAAGACTAACCTCCTTATGCTCACGTAGGTTGGGATTCAAGTCCAAGAACCTCCCATTTCATGGGGGTTCAAATGAAGCACAGGATCACATCAGATTACTGGGGGACTGCTATCACACTGTTTTAATGCATACTGTAGGTCACTAAAATTGTTGTGCCCTTTTTATGTAAGCCAACATTTAAAGGAATATCAATGCTCTTTAATATGGTGATGGAACTAGTAAAGGTGGTGAATGAAGTATACAATATAGGCATAAATTACATCAAAAGCAAATTCAAACACCATATAATTGAAAACAGAAGCACTAGCATTCTCAAAGCTGTTACTTTATAAAATGTATGTTCAGTGAAATAGTGATATGCTAACATACCACAGGATGCAGAAAATGGTGGTAATAATAATACCACCTTCCATTTTATAGCACTTTACTTGGGTTTTTAAAGACATTAAACAGTTCGGCCTCTTCCCATCTTTACACCGGCCTTCTTGTTCCTCACATACTATAGTCCATCTCTTGATAAATTCTTGTTGACTGACCTTACAATTTTCAAATTGCTTTCATTATCTAATTAAATCTCACAGTAACTACGGAAACAGGCAGCATAGATATTGTGTCCACTTTACAAAGGAAGAATCTGGAAGTCAGAAGTTGTGATTGGCCCAAAGTCCCATAGTTACGAGCAAATGGAGGAGTCCTGTCTCTAGTATTCTATTATGCTTCTCAAGGTTAAAATGGGAAAAAACTGAGACATTCAAAATTTATAGTTTGTAACATATTTTTGCAAATTTTAAAAGACAGAATAAAAGAAACACAGGATTAGGTTTAGAGCTGGATAAAAAAGGTAGAGCTCAACTGCCCCATTTTATCATGAAGAAAATGAGGCAGTGAAGTGGAATGACTTGATCAAACTCATACAGTAAATCACTGGCAAAGAATCAAGTCCGGGTCTTCTGGTACAAATTAACATTCTTCCACTGTACTTTAACCCCTCTTTGGCCAGGAAGAAATTATAGGATCTATGTGATTGGCATCTATAGTAGAATAGCATGTACTATTGACATCTTATTGAGTAATACTGATAAAGAGTTGATGTGATGAAGGCAGGATAGCTGTAATTAGTGATAAAAGGAAAAAAAAAGAAGGGAATAGAACACAGGGTTAGTCATGATAATGGGAGAAAAATGTTATGTAATTTTAAAACAAATTGAAATGTTTATTACTTAAATTTCAATTTGTAGCAATGAACCAGGTATCTATCACATTCCTTAAAAAGCCATAGCAGCCATTAGCTTCTTTTTTTTAAGACTTAAGATTCTAAGAAGCTAGATTAGTTCTGAAATAAACAGATCATACTGCTACCAACACAATGTAGAATATCTTCACCAAAAAGTTAATTTTGGAGTATAACCAAAAAGTGCCATTTATACACATAACAACACAAAATTATCACCTCACATACTGTCTCACAGTCTCATAAGAATGCGTCAATAATAAATAAAAGTAGATAAGCACTTTGCATAGCTTAGATTTACAATGTACCTTGGAAGAAGGCAGAGTATTCACAGTTGTGGTATAACACACTACTAGGGGTGCACGTTCACACAAGATAGGCCAGACTTTCTAAAGGCCCACACAGCTAGTTTTTCCTTACAAATACCGAAACCATCCTCAAAGCTTAATTTAATCAGGGGTAAGATGTGAACTATAACTTCCTGACACCTGAAGTATAAAATTCAAAGCAGAAGTCAGGAGTTCCTTCTTCAGGTTTGACACTAGAGTACTACTACTACAATAAATACAGAAAGAAGAAAGCTGTGCCCAACTAATTCTATGCTGTATCCATGCTGAATATCCTTCTTATTCTATGATTAAGTAAACTTCCTTTAGTTAATTATAAGACAGATTATGAGTGTCTCATTTCTTTCAAATTCCCATGTGAACCACCAGATTGACATGAGCTAGGTATAGGCTCTAGCAACAGCAAAGCGGGCAAGTCTATTATAGCCTTTTGCTTGCTGTAATCTAGAAATGATAAAAGGCTGCTCTACATTGTTGTTAGTACAGTACCCACTGGGCAATGTAATCTCCTTTTAAAGAAGGGCTTGGAAGACTGGGGCTGGGAGTTGGGGGAGAGTGGAGTTCCTGGGAAGTACCTTACTTTCTGGCAACAGGAAGTTGCCCCCTTGGAAGAAAGGAGAAAAGTAACTCAACAGGATCCACAAGGGGTAAAGATCTGGTATCTCCCTTCCCATCTTTTTATCATGGAGGCCCCAGGAAGATGGAGATCTCGGCTGGTATATCAGAGAATAAAAAGTAGGTCTGTATTAACCTAAATGCCAGTAGAGGTTTTATGTAAGAGGGGAATGAGCTCTCAGTTACTTCACCCTGACCCATGATGAGGACTGGCATCTGTTCAAAAATATTATCCCCTGTACTGTGGTTCTGATGCTCCTGATGCTGCGACTGTCCATTATCACTGAGTTATACTGAAAGAGCCACTGTGATCTGCCAAGATTTGGCATTCCCCCCCTCCAACATGGACCAGAGCAGTAATCAGTCCTGTGGAGTAAGAGGAAGCTTGGGATTTCTGGCCTTAATTCCTCTCCACATTCATGACTTCAGAGCTGTCTTTTTGTTCTTCTCTTTCCATTTGAGTTTTCCTACTCTAGTATACTTTATACAATACTTTTTGCATCCCCAAGGTCAGGGGTATCAGCTAACAGTAATAAGGCCATTTAAGTGGAGAAGAGTTTCTAAAAGACCTTTAGGCCCTTGTCACTAAAGGTTGGGTGTGACAGGGGCAATAAACAGGGTCTCCGTCATTCGGCTGGATGTCTTCCTTAAGGTCGAATCGCACAAAAGCTAGGCTGGTTTTCCATATTACACTTAAGTAAATTTCCTTCTGTGAATTACAAAAGATGGCCTATGGTTGTCTCATTTTATTCCAGTCTCAAACCTAAACCATCAAACCATGCGTGGCCCACAACTCTGTGCCTGTTAAAAAAAAAAAAAAGCTTCTCTCATATCTACAACTTACACACACACACACACACACACACACACACACACACACACACACAGAGTTGATATTTAAGATAGTGACATTTATGGTTATATCCAAGGTACCTACAATTTCAGTTCTCATGTCAAGAGAAATCTCTCTCTCTCTCTCTCTCACCTTGCCTTCCCTCCCCTCCCTCACCTCTCTTTCCCTTCCTCCCTCCTGAGTGGGACAGACTTAGTGAAGACTCCTCAGATTGTAATTTTTCTCCCAGGGGTGAGGTAAGGCCTAAAGGCTCAAGGTTACAATATTTTTAGAATAGAATAGTTCCATATAAGGATATAAAACTGTGTAGTGTATTAGGGTCTCAATGATTGGACAAAACTTACATAATTCCTCGATGTCTTCATTTCAAAAGGGATTGGTTAGATTTCGTGTCTAGAATGTAAGACCATATTCTCAGCTAATGAGGATAATGGTCAGTGGGGGGAGGAGGGACTTGCGTTAGGGTCTATATAAATCACTGTCCTGTTCTTTGTCTTCGGCTTTCCTACTCCTACAGGTGAGCCCCGCTTCTCGAGAATCGAATAAATCACTTTTCTGTCATCACTTTGAGAGGCCTCTGAGTAAGTGATTTATGTAGGGACCTGAGCTATCCCACACACTCCCTCTCCGTCTCTCTCTCTCCTCTCTCTAGAAACTAGACCTGTGATTTCACTGGTCACGAAAATTCTGAGTGGGAAAAAATTTCTACCACTGCAGGTCAGCACCTTCTCTGCAACATATCATCTTAAAGAGTTGTTTACGAATTTTAAGGCAAAATTATTTGCTAAAGGTCATGCAACCAAGTATGTGTCATTGGCAGGATTTGAAACTAGGTCTTCCTGGTTTGGAGAGTGGCTCTATCCAGATTTATACTCAAACAGATGTGTGTAAAATTAAAAGTTTCATGTCTTCCTTTTAAAAAATTACAGAACCCAAAATTGCAACTTTATAATACACACACATATATTCATATACATACATACATACGAAATAAAACTATTAGGTTAATCTCTAAAACAGCAGGTATCTGATATCTTTAATTCCGCAGAGTAAACACTGAGTCCTCCTAATTAAAAAACAAACAAGAAACCCCCTAAAGAGTAAAGGCATCGGGGAGGGGGGGAATGTTAAGAAAACAAACAAAAAAGCCTAAGAGAGTATTTCCTGTTGCTTAAGAACACTTCATTAGGCTCCTAAATCTGTAAATATGAAATTCTTAAACAATCAGTTAAAAAGCAAAGGAAATACACACACACACAGACACACACAGACACACACAGACACACACAGACAGACACACAGACAGACACACACACACACAGACACACACAGACACACACAGACACACACAGACACACACAGACACACACACACACACACACACACACACACACACACACACACACACACACACACACACACACACACACACACACCCCTCTATCCCCCCCGGGTGAATGCTAAACTGATTATAATACATAGTTTATTGGAAATTTTAAGTCTACTATACTCTTCAAAACTCTGCATTCCTCAGGTAGAAACTAACCTCTTCAGGGGAACATCACAGCATATACTAGAACTATGTTCACTTCAGGATAGACATAAAAATGGCAATCTAAAGGGAATACTTTTTGAGCCCTCACCTCAGGAACTTCCAAAGTTAAGAGTTTGAAAACTAGAAGCACTTAGGCCCTTGTAGATCTGGAATAGTTCCAAGGCCTCCTATACTTGCCTCAGATTTAGGGTGGGATAAGGTTGCTGGCAATATAATGCTGCTGTCTGGGCTCCTTTGCTCCCCTAGGAAAAGGCAGCAAGAAGCTGGATACCAGTTTATTAGTGTATCATGATATACAAAAGGCACACTGTAAATAATTTCTTACAGTATTGCAAACTAGTAAGAAGTGTAAGAACTATTCAAACTGACAATGAAATTAACAGAACCACTGTAAATTTATCTTTCCTGATTGGTACTTTAAAACAAACAGAAAAAGGTAAAAAAAACAAATCACAATCCATAGCTTTCTGCTGGCTTTAATGTTTAGAAATCAACACACAAACACATTCAGCTAAAAAAAAAACAAAGCAAAAACAACTACTTTTAAATGGTCAATTCTTCTACTACCACCCAAGGTGGAACTACAAGCTATGCTCATTTTATATACACATTTGTGGCAATATAATCATCTTAATTTTCAAATCAGATAAGCCAAAAACACTAGAATTATGCTGCTAAGTTTGAATGTTACTGATCTAAAATTGTGCTTTACACTAATGTTTAAGTGATACATTTTAGTCTATAAATAACTCCCTCAATTACGGAAGTGTCATCACCCATATTTAGACATTAACAGTATAGCCTCCAATGCTTTGCATGAGATAGTATGCATAGCACCAAGGAAAGCAAAGACAGAAAGAAAAGCTGAACTATTACAGACAGAAAAGGTCTGTATTGGACGTCAAAATTTTGAGGACACTGATGAATTGTCTTAAAATAACATAAAGAGGGAAGATACCAAATGATAAGTTTAAAAAGTCACAAGCATTTTTGCAGAACAAAAAGAAAACACGAACACATGCTTTCTCACCACCACATAATCTTTGTGACAATAACCAACACCTACATGGAGAGCATCAGTGATAAAAATATAAAAAATTAATAACTGAAGGATATTACAAATGAAATTCTATATGATACCATTTCATTAAAGTCACACAAGAAGTAAAAGACTAGAATATTCCACTTTCTGTTTGTTGACTTTTTAAAAAGAATTTTATTTGGAAAAGCAAAAGAATAGCTTAAAACACAGGTTCTTAACCTGGGGTCCATAAACTTGATTTTCTTAAATATATCTGATAATTGTATTTCAATATAATTGCTTTCTCCTTTGTAATCCCATGGATTTTATTTTTATACATTTAAAAACATTCTGAGAAAGGGTCCATAGACTTCTCTAGATTGCCAAAGAGATCTACAACACACAAAAAAGGGCTAACAAATAACCTTTGACTCAAAATCTTTCTTCCAACAAAAACACTCATGTTAAGATCACAAAAGATTATTCAAGATGCAAAAAAGAAATTTGTTGAACATTCTCCAATTATTAATACCAAGTAAAGTGTAAGATAGAGAGATTATGTTAGCCACTGGCATTTATTTACCACTATCATGAAGGATGTCAAGTGCAGAATTCAAATAGAAGATGTATTCTATAGATAAGCTCTTTCTGATGTTCCTTTTTTTGGGGACTTCAAATGCAGTTATTCATTCAAGAAGCTTTTATTAATTACTTACTATGTACAAGGCACATAGACCCAGCTTGGTGTAGTTGATAGAGGGCCTACCTTGGAATCAGGAAGACCTGTTCATATCCTGCTTCTGACACATTTTAGCTATGTCACACCATGGACAAATCACTTAATCTCTCAGTGCCCAAATCTTTTACAATTATAAAAATTGCAGGTCTTTAAAGATTATACTTTACAAAAGTTGTCAATTTGCTTGCAGTAATAGTTTCTATACCAAGAGTTCCCCACCACCAGTGAAATCCAAGTTGTGTACTTGCAGGGAAGTGGGAGAATACGGACCCAGAGAAGAAATAGGGGTAAGGGGAAGAGAACCAGTGGAAACAATGCCATCTTTAAAAAAATTTAAGGTGAAGTAACCAAAGAAACATAGCAGAAGAGGGAAAAAAATGTAACTTGAAACAAAACTCAATATTATAAACGGTGGAGAAAATATGTCTAACATAATTTTAAATATGAATGGGTTAAATAATCCAATAAAACAAAAAAGGATGACAGACTACATAAGAAAAGAAAATCCTAAAATCTATTGCTTACAAGAAATACATTTAAAAAAACAAGGGCATACATACATCTGAGGAGACAGAAAAAAAACTTACTATGCATTAAAGGAATCAAAAAAAGCAGAAGCTGCAATCATGCATCTGACAAAATAAAAGTAAACATTCAAAAAGTAAAAAAGATAAACAAGGAAACTATATTATGCTGAAAGAAATCACAGACAACAAACCACTATCAGTAATAAACTTATACACTCCAAATGCCACAGCATCCAAATTCATTAAATGAAATATCTGAGCTAAGAGAAGACACAAAGAATAACACAACCAATAGTGAACAGGAAATTTCAATATCCCTCTCTCAATTTCGGACAAGACTAACAGAAAGATGAGGCAGCTAGACGGTATGGTGGATAGAGCACTGTAAACTGAGCTGGAGAAGGAAATGGCAAACCACTCCAGTATTTTTGCCAAGAAAACCCCAAATAGGGTCACAGAGTTTGAAATGACCCAACAACAACCACAACAACATGTGTTTTATTAGGGCGGCTAAATAGTGCAAAAAATAGAGCAATGGGCTTGGAATCAGGAAGACCCAGCTTCATGAGTTCAAATCTGGCCTCAGATACTTATAGCTGTATCACCCTTGCCAAGTCATTTAACCTTGTTTGCCTCAATGCCTCATCGGTAAAACAAGCTAGTGAAGGAAATGGCAAACCACTCTAGTATATGCCAAGAAAACCCCAAAAATGGGGTCACAAAGAGTTGGATATGACTGAAACAACTAAACAACAACAACACAACAGAAAGATAAGTAAAAGGAAAACTACTGAACTAAACAAATTTCTAGAAAACAATAGTTTAAAAACTTATGACATTTTCTATACAGGACAGCAAAAGAAATCACCAAATGGAACTTACAAAAAAAACCCCATATATTAGGGCACAGAGATACTGCAAACAAATATAAAGGGCAAAAATAGTTAACATATCCCTTTACAAACCATAATGCAATAAAAAATAGTAATTGATTTCAGGACCACAAACAAAAGATAAGAGACCCAAATGGAGATGAAATAATAAAAAGTCAAAGAACAAATATCAAAACAATAACTATGTAAAATAAAATGATAATGATGAAAAAACATACCAAGATTTTCAGGAATGAAGCTAAAAAAATTTATCAGGGGAAATATTGTATATTGACAAATATACATTAACAGTAGAAAAAAGAAAGGATAATGAATTGAATATGCGTTTTTAAAAATTAGAAAACTACAAACCAAGATAACCATAAGTGACCTGATATAAAATTAGAGGGGAAATAAATGGGAAAAACCGTAGAAAGAAATAAAACTAAAAACTAATTTTTGAAAAGACTAATAAAATTGATAAACCCTTATTAGTTAATTTGATTTAAAAAGAAAAGAGCAAAAACTCAAATAAATAAAATAGCAAATGAGCAAGGTAAATTCCAGTAAACCAAAAGAAATAAGAATAACCAGAATATATTATACAAGTCATAACACAAAAGAAATGGAAGAATGCTAGGGTTGGAAGCTCAATTCCATGTGGACAGTCTCAGGCGGGTAAAGGTGGGAACTTCTAAATCTTAGAGTTCTTACAAGGCCCCCCATAATAATATCAATCACCAGGGAATCGAGGAGGAGACCGAGCTAGCTCGTGTATTTCCGCCTCTTCCCGTGAGATACGTGATGGGTGGAGCATTCCCGTTCTGGAGGCTGTCCCGGATTGTGGCACACCTGTTGTTACCTAACAGGCTCGGTATTGACGTGTAAACTACGCAACGGGAGGGCTTAAGTAGGGTCAGGAAAGCCCGAAAGCTCTCTTGGGCGGAGGGGTGCGGAGCGGACAGGACAACAAGGCTCCGCTTTTCCTCTCTCCTCTCTCCCCTCCCCCTCTCTCCCCGCTTATACTTCTACTTCCAATCTCTTATTGTAAGATCTTTGCCTCCTTGGGAGATTCTCTTTCCCTCCTAAGGAAGAATTCCCCTGCACTTGTAACCGAGACCCTGAAATAAAGCTCAACACTTGTTCGACTCTGGAACGTCCTTTCTCTCATATGCGCACCCGGCGTGGCCAGCCGAAGACCTCGGGAGGTGAGGTAAGAAAGATTCGGGTAGCCCACAGGCCTCTAGGTCTGGCAGTTGGCGCCCGAACAGGGACAGACGCGGATTCCTGGGTGCTTTGGGAACACCCGGAAGGGGCTGTGAAAGAGGTGAGTCCCGAATCCTAGATTCGGAAGGAGAGAAGGAGTGAGAGTAGCTTCCCACACCCATGGGAAAAGGCCAGGGATGGGGAATCAATTGCCAGTAATAAAGCCAGAGGAACAGGAGGTCTGGGCTGAGATACTTTACAGGGAATGCAGGGAGGCAGGGGTCACAATAGAGTTAAATGACCTCTGAGAATTTTGTAAAAGGATTTGGAAAGTTTCTCCTTGGCTCAAGCAGGCAGGAATATCAAGAGAAAGATGGGGAGCGGTCGGAGAACAAATGACCGCTTATGAGCAACAATGCCCCGGGGAGCTGGAGGATTTAGATTTCCTGATATTCAGTGTAATTAAGAGCCTTTTAGAAGGGCCGGAGAGGCCAGGGCGGGATTGGAATGAGAGTGGAAGCGGAGAGAGGGGAGGGGAGAACCCTGGTGAGCAGAAAGTTAAGGAGTGTAGAGAAAAAATAGATTCAGAGCTCCATCTAGCTGATGGGAAAGGTGAAGCAGGGGAGCATACGCCGTGTCTTCCCTCTGCGCCTCCTTATAGCATGCTCCATTGGTCAGACAGTCCAGGGCCACAGTCCAGTTTGGAAAAGGGAATAAGAAAGGCTATAGAGAATGGAGAAGACGTAGGGACATTTCCTGTGCTAGAAATAGCGGACCCCAGTATCCCCGGTGGGGTTCGGAGGAGCCACATACCTATAGAGTGGAAGAGAGTAGCGACTCTCAAAGAGGCTTGTACCAAGCACGGCCCTAATTCACCCTTTGTCATAGCCATGCTTGAGACTCTCAGTGGTCAGTTTGTTCTGACTCCTAATGACTGGAAGAGCTTAGCCAGAGCCTGCCTTACCCCTGGGCAGAAAGAAATAAGTACAGAGAGGGGCCAGGATCAGCTTCCCATAGCTATTGCCCTTCCCTTAAAGCACTCAGTTCAAATCCAGTTACTAAAGGAAATAGGACAGAATAGACCTGAGTGTACAATCTGGCTCAATGGAATTCCCATGACTGGCCTCCTTGATACTGGAGCGGATAGGACCTGCCTTAGCGGTCGCTCAGTACCCCGGCACTGGAAGCTCAAAGAAAGCCAGAGACCAGTGTGGGGAATAGGAGGGTGCCAAAATACCTTAGAGACAATGCACCCAGTAAAGTGGGAGGCAGAGGATCGCCAAGGGACCGTATGGCCGTTGGTGATTCCAGGACTTAGTTTTAACATCTGGGGCAGGGACATCATGAGCCGCCTGGGGATGAAGCTATCAAATTTTTAGTAAGGGCCACTGCTGTTGCCCTGGAGTCCCCACCCTTGAATTGGAAGTCAGACACCCCGATTTGGGTGGAGCAATGGCCCCTCACTCCAGAAAAACTCCAGGCACTACAGATACTGGTTAAGGAGCAATTAGCACCCTGGAATGCTCCTGTGTTTGTTATAAAGAAAAAATCCGGGAAATTCAGGTTCCTTACAGATGTTAATCAAGCATTTGTAAGCACCTGGCAGCAGCTATACCAAAATAAACAGCCACTATGCATTCTTATCAATTTTACCTTAAAGGCGATTCTCGCTAAACAAAGAAGGGGGAGATTAAGAGATTGCCTAATACAATCAGAGCTTGATACAGATGTCTCAAAAAGCGCACATACTACTCCAGCTATGAGACATTTTGTGAATATTCCAAGACAACCCCACAAGGAAAGTAATACCCAGGCTGGAAATAAGGACACATGGGCCATGGTAAAGGATATGGCCTCAGGGAAATGGAAAGGTCCGTATAAGATACTAATATGGGGTCCAGGGTATGTTTGTGTCTCCACAGGAAAAGGTGATGCGTGGATTCCCATTAGAAGGATCCGGAGACGGCGGAGACGCAGGAGGCAGAGACCCCGGAGAAGGATCATGCACCACCTGAGCCTGCTGCTGACAGCTTTAACCTTGCTGCCCAGAGAGGAAGCAGCACTCATCGCAACCACTGACATTGCTGCTGACAGCTTCCCATCTAGGCATCTCTTTCCACCGGCTGAAGGAGGACTTTGATATCACAAACCCAGGACATTGGGGGGGGAAGGGGTGACCAACTTTTCACCTGAATACCACAGGCTTGGCCGTTGAGATCCATTTGCATGACTGAGGGGGTGGTGATGTGTAAGGCGCCAGCACTAGCTGCTTCTCTTAGAATATGCTTTGGAATTAGTGATTGCCCTTTCTCTTGCTGTAACTCAGCCATTTAGTTTCATCTTTGTTTTATTTGATGCCTCCCTTTGTCAGTTGTGCTAGCTGCAGATTTCTGTGTAAATGAAGTCTTGTTGTAGGGTACTCATATGCTAAAGGCCTTCCTAATCCACTCAGCCTCCAGCCACTGTTTGCTCTAGAGCCATGTGCGCGCCGCGCAAAACAAAGAAGGGGAGAAGAATACCTTTTAAAAATATGAAATACGCAAACAATCAGACAACCACCTAGAGATTTTAAAGAACCCAATCTCAGAAAAGGAAACAGAAGCAGTTGTAAATTAACTATTGGGATGAGGGGAAAGTGGAGGAAGAACCTCTTGGTCTTGAAGGTTTCACAGGAAAATTTTTAAAGAACAATTAATACTCATACTTTACAAATTATTTCTAAAATTGAGAAAGCAAGAATCCTTTTAGGAGACATATAAGAGTCCTAATGCCTAAACCAGGGAAAGATAAAACACAGGAAGAAAATTATAGGCCAGTATCATTAATGAACATGGACTCCAAATTTTTAAACAAAATCCTGTTAAAAATATTTTACAGCAGTGAAATATCCAGTATCCAAGAAATAATTCATTTATACCAAGTGAGATTTATACACGGGGATGAAAGGATGGTTCAACATTAGGAAAATAATTAACTTAATGAATCACATTAAAAATCAAAACATCCAAAACCATATGATCATCTCAATAGATGAAGAAAAAAGTTTCTGACAAAGTATAGTACTCTTTTATGCTAAAAAAAAACAAACCAAAAAAACCCTACAAAATACCGACATTGAGGGTTTTTTTTTTTAATACAAAAAGTATCTAGGTGTAGATTCCTTTAAGAATCTGGCACACTGGTCAATATAAGCATCTGCTACCATGTTTTAAAAAAAAAACTTGTCTGACTGAAAGAAGGCTTGAGTCGAATTCTATGGAGGTAGACCTGTGCCTTTTGCTAGTTAAATTTAGAGTTCCCAGCACCTAGAGACCGAAATTGCCCAATTTCAAGTGCTTCTCCAACCAAGACCAGAAGACTACAGGCCATTCACCTATAGTAGGTAGCAAACAGTGGGTACAGCCTATGACCACCCATTATTCCCTGGATGCAGCCATGCTCGGTTCCAGTCAATCTCCTCTCCGGGACCACCTGTACGCAGGGACTACTCTACACCCCTTGCCATTAGGAAATAGTTCAGAAGCTGAGAACTTCACCACTTACCCCAAAAGAATTTGTATCTCATTTGTTTGAGGGGAGAATGATGGGGATGGGATCTGAACCCAGATTTGGACTCCAAAAAAGAAAAGACCCTGGAATGTACCACATGGTCCAGTCCCTGGGGTTGACCTAAGGCATCAGGTCATCCTAGTATAATCCTTTTAACTGCCCTTTCCTTGTGGCCCTCACTGTCTGCACCTGGACACACCCCAGGCTATTCACCATTCCTAAATCCCATCTATACCCCTTCTTGGTTACCTTAGGGTCACCCCAGTCTATTGGCCACTCCTAGATCACATTTAAATCTTCCCACAATCTTTTAAGCTATAAAACGGGGTCAGTCTTATCTACCAATTACAGACTCACTAGGAATCTCGCACACCCCAACAAGAGCTTTAACAAACCTTGTCTCTGACTGGGGAAAAAAAAGTATCTGTCTAAGACCAAAAGGAAGCATCATATACATTGGGGATATTCTAGAACCAATGCCCATTTCCCCCATGATTATCTGATATAGTTCTGGAATGCTAGCAACAGCAGTAAGAGAAAGATGTTAAGAAGGCAAAAAGAGGTAAAGAGGAGGTAAAACTATCCCTATTGGCTGATATGATGGTTTACTTGGAAAATCCTAAAGAATCAGCAAAGACAATAAATGAGCTAATTAATAGATTCTGTCAAGTTGTAGGCTACAAAATATACCTTCAAAAATCAACAACATTCCTATATAATAACAATAGAAAAAAACCCCAAAACTGCAATAATTGAAATTTAAAATTTCCAAATAACTTCAAAATGTATAAAATATCTAGGGATCAATCTACCACAGCACCGAAGAGACTTGAATAGATTCAAATACAAAGTGCTCTTACAAGAAATAAAGAATAACTTCAAGAGCTGGGGTAATACTCAGTGATACTCATGGGTAGGCTGTGCCAATATAATAAAAATGACAGTACTACTAAACTTAAATTACATTTTTCATGCTACACCAATCAAATTACCAAGGGGATAGTTTATAGAACTTGATAAAATAATAACAAAATTCATTTGGAAAAACGATAGATCTAGAATATCCAAAAAATGTAGAGACAAAGGAGAAATAGCACGTCTACATTCCAAACCATATTATTAAGCAGCAATCATCAGAACCTTCTATTGGTTTAAAGAAACAATAGAGAGATCACTCAAACAGACTAGACAAAAGAGAACCAGAAAAAAATAGTACTCAATAGCCACATGATTGATAAAGTAAAAAACACAAATTGCCTAGAAAAAAAAAATGATTATTTGATAAACACTGCTGGGGAGACTGGAAGGAAACCTGGCAGAAATTAGACCAACACTCAACATATTTAATAACACATTTTAAATGGATTCTTATTCAGTTGAGTCCAACTCCTATGAGACTTGTCTCCTTGGCAAAGCTACTGGAGGGGTTTGCCATTTCCTTCTCCAGTGTGTCACCAGTTTATAGATAAGGTAATTGAGGCAAATAAAGTTAAATGAATTGCCCAAGGTCACACAGCTAGTAAATGTCTGAAGCCGAATCTGAACACAGATCTTCCTGACCCCAGGCCTGGTGCTATATCCACTGCACCACCTAGCTGCTCCTAAAAATGGATATACTACCTTAATATTACACATTATACTGTCAAAAAATTAGAAAAGAAAAAGATTATATACTTCTTACATCTAAGGAGAGGGGATATATTCTTAACCAAACAAGACACAGAGGCAATTACAAAAGACAAAAATAATTAACTTTGATTAATTGAAACAAAAAAGCTCCTGTACAAAATCAATGAACTAAAATAAGAAGGGAAGCAGTCATACAGGAAAAAAAAAACTTCTTTAACAATTTTCACTAATAAGAATTTGGTATTCAGGACATATAAACAAAAACAATTAATAAATATATATGAGACTAACAGACATTCCTTGATAAATTATAAAATTATATGAATAAAGAATTTGCAAAAGAATAATAGCGAAGTATTCACAATCACATGAAAGAACACTCCAAATCACTAATAAGAGAAATGCAAACCAAAACAACTCAGAGGTTTCATCTTACACCCTGCAAAGTGGCAAAAATAGCAACAGTCAATGTTGGACGGGTTGTAGAATGATGGTAACACTAATTCATTGCAGATGGAGTTGTGAAATAGTTTAATCATCTTGAAAAGCAATTTGGAATTATGCAAATAAAGTGATTAAAATGTTTATACTCTTTGGACCAAAGACTCTATTACTGGGCTTATACCACAAGGAAACCATAAAGAAGAAAATCCCCCTATACTCTGCAATAATTATCACAGCACTTTTTGAGATAGTGCATAATTGGAAACAAAGGAAATGCCCATCAGCTGGGGAAGGCTAAACAAACTGTTGTCCTTGAATGTAAAGCAATATTGCTATGTTGTAATAAATTACGTGTATGATGAATACAGAGACGTATGGAAAGATCTATATGAACAGAGTGAGGAGGCTAAACCAAGGAAATTATATACAATAACCACAACAATGTAAATATAAAAAACTATACATCAAAAGAGCAAAAAATATAATAAAATTGTAAAGATTTAAAGATTAAGCATGAATCAAATGATAGGAGAGAATACCCTTAAACCACTCCGTGGTGGGCAACAACAAATGTTATTTTCAGACTTTTTCAATGTCCTGATCTGTTGCGCTGACTTTTTCTCTGTAAAAACAAATTTACCATTTATTACATGGCATGGTTCTCAGAAAGCAGAAGGTGGATGGATACTTGATAACTATGATGATGTAACAAACAAAAGATACCATTAAAAACTTATTTAAAAAAGAAATCAAAGTTGTAGACCTCTAGCCTTCTCCCTCTTCCTCTCCCTCCCAAATGTGTACAAAAGACAGTTTCCAAGAGATACAAAGACAAAATGAAAACAAAATCAACACTAAAAGAAGCAACACTAAAACTAGGGTTGTAGGGGAAAAAAAGTCCCATAATAGATGTATCTGAATTTAACCTTGACATAAGAATTTTTAAGAGATAAGGATGAGGAGGGATTGCATTCTAAGTAGAAGGACAACCTATGCAATGGCCTGGTGGTTAGAGATAGAATGTAGAGTTCAGGTAGTAACAAGTGGATAATGGCATAAAAGTGAATAAAGTCTGGTAAGGTACAGGAGTGCCAGACTGAAGGGTTTTCAAAGCCAGATTATGGAATGTGTATTTAATCTAGGGGCAAAAGGGAATGAATGAAGAGTTCTGGGTGGAACAGTGAGACACACGGTCAAATCTTTGCTTCATTGTTACTCAGTCGAGTCTGACACTTTGTGACCCTTTATATAGGGTTTTCTTGGAAATGATAGTGGAGTGGTTTGTGATTTCCTTCTCCGGTGTATTAAATAGGCAAACAGACGCTAAATGACTTGCCCAGGATCACACAGCTAGGAAGTGTCTGAGGTCAGATTCGAATTCAAGTTTTTCTGATTCCAGGCTCAGAGGTCTGTCTACTGCACAACCCAGCTACCTCTAAAACCTTCGCTTTAGGAACATTTTGGCAGCATGGATAGGAGAGGGGTGAAAATGGAAGCTGGAAGACAAATCAAGAAAAACTCAAGAAGAACCCGGGGGAGGCCATGAGAATAGAGAGCAGGAGACTGATATAAGAGATGTTGTATATAACTGACAAGACTTGAAAAATGCACATGTGAGTTGAAGGAATATCAAAAATTGAAGATGACTCCAAATTACAAACCTGTGTGATAGAAGGATATTCTTGCTCTCAAGAGAATGTTGAAATAGAGAGAACTCAATAGGGAAAGAAAGTGAGAGTTCTGTTTTAGAAATGTTTAGTTTGACATGCTTACAAGAAGGCATATAGGTGGGATTTCTAGAGAAACAGTTGAAGAGAAATTAATGCTTGATATATGGATGTGGTAGTCATCTGCAGAGCAATAATTGATCTTATGGCAGCCCTGAGAGTGTGTAGAGAAAAAAAGAGCAAGTTGCCCAACTCAGAGCCTTGGGGAACATGTAGGAGATGACAATCCAGTAAAGAACAACAAAGAGAGATCCACCACAATTATACAAGAGATCAGTTTAACAATCTACATGGAAAAAACCAAGTAGATAGAGAAAGCTCACTATCTAGAGCCCAGGGGAAGGTCAAACTTAAATGGATCCTGGCAGCCTACATATTAACCACAAACCTACACATTAATCACATATTAACTAACATTATCTATGTTGATTGTATTTTTATTTTGTTAAACATCTCCCAATTAGATTTTAATCTAGTCAGCTGCCCTTGGGGTATTTTGCTTGCAGAGAGTTTGACACCTCTGGTCTAGCCTATGAAGAGTTCATAGAGCTTGTCCATCACTCTTGTACAGAAAATGTAGATGGACAATAATTGAAGTCCAAATTTAAATAGGAGAGCAGCAGTAAGCTGCATTTCTTTCAGGAAATTGAGGTATCCTTTCAACTCCAAGTTTCTCCCTGAAAGATAAAACTATCTTTTTAAAAGCAACATTCTTCCTATTGTGTTATGTGGCTTGTAATCATGAATAAAATACAATCTCAGAGGAAGAAAATGTGTGGGTCACTCAAATAATAATGGAAAAATGCCCTGTAGGTACAAGTGGACAGAAGCACATTAGCTACAATGGAATGAACACACAAAAATAATAAAATAGATATCAAAGCATTGTTCAACCCACATGCTGTCAGAAGACTCTGAAGAACACCATGGAGGACAGTGAGTAGATACCAGTGGGGAACTAAAGAAAGAAAATGGACAAGAACTAAATAAGATGGAAAGGTATGAGTGGGTTACTATCTGCACTGCTGGGCATAATTATATTGATGCAGTTATGCTGTATTGAAATATTTAAGTATCCCGATAATGAATAGTTAAATGAAATCCTGATTTACCACCCAATTTCTCTTGCAAATTTTTCAAAGAATCCTTCCATACAAGTATTCAGAAGAGAATTCCTTTAAGTAGCATGTTCTCCGAGCTTTTAAAAATAATTCCGTTTTGGAAACAGCTTAGGCAAATTAAGATACTGTTAGAGATAGGAAGGAAATGATACTCATTGTCCCACAATAAGCATTTAAACTTTGAATGAACAGATAGGTCAATACTTTATGGACTGGCAATTGTCCTTGTGGGTGCTCCCTACCACATAAATTACAGGCTACCTTTAATAGACAGTCTTTGTGAACTTCTACCATTAGAAAAATTAGTCATGCTGTAGCCAACTTGGTAACGAATCTTCCCAAATTTAACTAGCTAAGTTAATCCTTAAACAGACAGACATTCCTCTTTAGGGCTTGAATTCTATGCTCTTCCTGCTTGATATGACCTACCACTGCTTCTGCTTCATTCTCATGGCTTTTAAAAGTCAAGGATCACAAGGTACACACAAGAACTATATGAATGGAAGCACAAAAACATTCTTTAAGGATATAAAGACAAACCTAAACAGTTAAGAGAAATATTAATTGCTCATAGATGGCCAAGACAACATAATGAAAATGACAAATGATTTTTGTGAAGAAATCATTTTAAATATTAAGTAATGGCAAACTTATTCAATTTTTAGATGTCTCTTATGTAGAAGCTAGCTCCTACAGAGTAAAGAACATTGTCTATTTAATTCTGTACTGCAGAGGTATCAAACAGGAGTCTACAACACTTTCAAGTGAGATGTGAATCATGTGAACCAAATAAAAATACAATACAACATAATGTTAATATATGCTTTTATTTCTTTTAACTTTTTGTTACATTTTAAGTTCCAAACTGTCTCCCTCCCTTCCCACCACTAGAAAAGGCCACCATTTGGCAGAGATTCATAAAAATATGTAAAATGATACTGTGTATACTTCTTTCTCTGGGGGGAGGGGGTATGAACATCTTCCTTCATAGAGTATTTGTAGCTGATATGAGTTTATAACAATCAAAATGACTTATTCATTTAAAGTTATTCTTAGAACAATACTGCTATTACTATATACAATGTTCTCTTGCTCCATGTTTTTCTAAAGTCAGCCTGCTCATTTTTTCCAAATTTATTAATTTGTTTGTTTTCAGTTTTCAACATTCACTTCCATAAGTTTTAAATTTTCTCCCCCTCCCACCCACTTCTTCCCCAAGATGGCATACAATCGAGGGGGCAGAGCCAACATGGAGGAGTATATACTCTAGCGCTTCCCCCACAGCCCACAAAATACCTGTAAAAAATGACTCTCAACAAATTCTAGAACAGCAGAAACCACAGAATGACAGAGTGAGAGAGATTTCCAGCCAAAGGTAACTGGGAAGGCCAACAGGAAAGGTCTATCCCACAGGACACTGAGCAGAGCAGAGCCCAGCCCTGGCCATGCTGCACCAGGAGGAACAGGCCCAGAATAAGTCTCCAGGGCAGAATCCCCAGCAGGGAGGGTCCCAGATCCCTCAACCCACAATCAACAAAGAAAGCTTCAAAGGTCAGTGTGAAAGGGCTTTCCCAGAGGGGCAAGAGGAGAATGGGGTTCCCCTGCACCAGCACTGGCCCCAGGCAGTGGGAGAGGTGGTGGGCTGCCACAGTAGCTATGAAAGCAGCCTAAGTTCATAGTCTGAGCTGCTTAAAGCTCCTGGGGGAATTGAGCAGCTGATCTGAATCTCAGCTCTGAGCATGGTACTGGGGGGAGGAGAAGCACCAGAACCCTCCTCTTGACAAAGGATTCAGAGGTCAAGTAACTGGCTGGGAAAATGCCCAAAAAAGGGGAAAAAAAAATAAGACCATAGAAGGTTACTTTCTTGGTGAACAGGTATCCCCTTTCATCATTTCAGATGAGGAAGAACAATGCATACTGTCAGAGGAAGTCAAGGCTTCTGCCTTCAGTACCTTCAAAATGAATACAAAATGGGCTCAGGCCATAGAAGAGCTTGAAAAGTGAGTCAGCAGCTTGCTAAAGGAGAACTAAAAAAATGCTGAGGAAAATAACACTTTTAAAAATAGGCTAACTCAGAAGTCAAAGGAACTAGGACTAAAACCAAGAATCACCTACCCAGCAAAACTGAGTATAATACTTCAGGGGGAAAAATGGTCTTTCAATGAAATAGAGGACTTTCAAGCATTCTTGATGAAAAGACCAGAGCTGAAAAGAAAATTTGACTTTCAAACACAAGAATGAAGAGAAACATGAAAAGGTAAACAGCAAAGTGAAGTCATAAGGGACTTACTAAAGTTGAACTGTTTACATCCCTACATGGAAAGACAATATTTGTAACTCTTGAAACTTTGCAGTATCTGGGTACTGGGTGGGATTACATACACACACATGCACACGCACATGCACACACACACATAGAGACAGAGTGCACAGAGTGAATTGAATAGGATGGGATCATATCTTAAAAAAATGAAATCAAGCAGTGAGAGAGAAATATATTGGGAGGAGAAAGGGAGAAATGGAATAGGGCAAATTATCTCTCATAAAAGAGGCAAGCAAAAGACTTTTTAGAGGAGGGAAAAAGAGAAGAGGTGAGAGAAAAACATGAAGTTTACTCTCATCACATTCCACTAAAGGAAGGAATAAAATGCACACTCATTTTGGTATGAAAACCCATTTTACAATACAGGAAAGTGGGGGATAAGGGGATAAGCAGGGTGGGGGGGATGATGGAAAGGAGGGCAATGGGAGGAGGGAGCAATTTGAAGTCAACACTCCTGGGGAGGGACAGCATCAAAAGAGAGAATAGAAGCAATGGGGGGCAGGATAGGATGGAGGGAATTATAGTTAGTCTTACACAACACGACTATTATGGAAGTCATTTGCAAAACTACACAGATATGGCCTATATTGAATTGCTTGCCTTCCAAAGGGAATGGGTGGGGAGGGAGGGATGAAGAGAAGTTGGAACTCAAAGTTTTAGGAACAACTGTCGAGTACTGTTCTTGCCACTAGGAAATAAGAAATACAGGTAATGGGGTATAGAAAGTATCTGGCCCTACAGGACAAAAGAGAAGATGGGGACAAGGGAAGGGAGGGATGACAGAAGAGAGGGCAGATAGGGGCAATCAGAATGCTCGGTGGTTTGGGGTGGGGGGAGGGGACAAATGGGGAGAAAATTTGGAACCCAAAATTTTGTGAAAATGAATGTTAAAAGTTAAATAAATAAATTTTAAAAAAAAGAAAAAAAATAGGCTAACTCAACTGGAAAAAGAGGTTCAAAAAGCCAATGTGGAGAAGAAGGTTTTAGAAAGCAGAATCAGCCTAATGGAAAAGGAGGTTCAAAAGCTCACTTAACAAAATAGTTCTTTAAAAATGAGAGTGGAGTTCAGTGAAGCTAATGACTATATGACAAATCAAGAAGTTACAAAACAAAACCAAAAGATTAAAAAACTAGAGGATAATGTGAAACATCTCATTGGAAAAACAACTGACCTGGAAAATAGATCCAGGAGAGACAATTTAAAAATTATAGGACTACCTGAAAGCCATGATCAAAAAACAGCCTAAACATTATCTTTCATGAAATTATCCAGGAAAACTGCCCTGATATTCTAGAACCAGAGGGCAAAATAAATTATTTAAAGAATCCACTGATCACCTCCTGAAAGAGACCCAAAAAGAGAAACTCCTAGAAAATATTGTGGCCAAATTCCAGAGTTCCCAGGTCAAGAAGAAAATATTGCAAGCAGCTAGAAAGAAACAATTCGAGTATTGTGGAAATACAATCAGGATAACACAGGATCTGGCAGCTTCTACATTAAGAGATCAAAGGGCTTAGAATGGGATATTCCAAAAGTCAAAGGAACTGGGATTAAAACCAAAGAATCACCTACCCAGCAAAACTGAGTATAATAGTTCAGGGGAAAAAATGGTCATTCAATGATACAGAGGACTTTCAAGCATTCTTGATGAAAAGACCAGAACTGAATGGAAAATCTGACTTTAAACACAAGAATCAACAGAAGCATGAAAAAGGTAAACAGGAAAGAGTAACCATAAAGGACTTTCTAAAGCTGAATTGTTTACATTCCTACATGGAAAGATAGTATCTGTACACACACAGACACACACACACACACACACACACAGACAAAGAGTACAGGTTGAGTCGAATCAGAAGAGATGATATCCATAAAAAAAATAAAATTAAGGAGTGAGAGGAAAATATTGGGAGGAGAAAGGGAGAAATGGAATGGGGCAGACTATCGCTTATAAAAGAGATAAGAAAAAACTTGTTCAATGGAGGAGAAAAGGGAGGAGGTGAGAGGGGAAAAGTGAAGCTTATTCTCTTCACATATGGCAGGACATGTATCCATTTTGGCTTTACCTTGATAAATGGTATAAGATACTGGTCTATACCCAATTTTTGCTAGACAGTCTTCCAGTTTTCCTAACACTTTTTACCAAATAGCATACTCATTCCCAAAGCTTAAACATTAACATTTGTCAAACACAAGGTTACTATAATCATTTACTACTATGTATTGCACTGCTGCACTGATCCACTTTTCTATTTCTTAGTACCAGAGAGTTTTGATAATTACTACCTCAAAATACAGTTTAAGATCTGGCACTCTAAATCTTTTTCCTTTATGTTTTTTCCTCCATTAATTCCCTTGATATTTTTGACCATTTTGTTCTTCCTAATGAATTCTGTTATTATTTTTTCTAGCTCAATAAAATTTTTTGGGTAATTTAATTGGGATGGCATTGAATAAGTAGAATAGTTTAGGTAGAATTGCCATTTTTATTATATTGGCTCTATCTACTCGCGAACAATTAATATTTCTCCAATTATTTAAATCTGCCTTCATTTGTATAGTGTTTTATAATTATGTCCATGTACTTTCTGGATTTGTCTTGGTAGATATACTCCTAGATATTTTATACTGTCTACAGTTATTTTGAATGGGGTATCTCTTACTATCTCTCCTTGCAGGGTTTTGTTGGTAACATATGGAAATGCTGATGATTCACGTGGATTTATTCTCCATCCTACTACTTTGCTAAAATTATTGTTTCAACTAACTTTTTTAGTTGAATCTCTAGGATTTTCCAAGTATATCATCATATCATCAGCAAAAAGAGAATTTTATTATCTTACTGCCCATTCTTATTCCTTTCATTTCTTTTTCTACTCTTATTTCTATTGCTATTATTTTTAATGCAAAACTGAATAATATTGGTGATAGTGGGCAACCTTGTTTCACTCTTGATCTTACTGGGAAGGCTTCTGGCTTATCCCCATTACAAATAATGTTTGCTTATGGTTTTAGGTAGTAATATGTAGTTTTCTAAATTAATACACAGCCTTTAGGGATTCTTATTTATATATAGTTTGGTTGTCCCCTGTTTTTATTTGAGTTTGATACCACTGCTATACTGCTGCTGTCAGAGCACCACCTAATGATGATAAAGCATTTATTAAACACCTGGAGGTTTGGGATGAGGGTGGGGGAAGAGGGCAGAACCAGGCAGCAGCAAATGACCTCACTGGAAACACCCTTTATTAATGCAAATCAGCAATTCAGACAGTGCCTGAGGCACTTAAGTAAAATGAGTTGTTCATGCAATTAGTATTGTGTCAAAACCTGATCTTCTGGACTCCAAGGGTGTCTCTATCTTCACTACCCCAAGCTGCCTATTATTAAACATCTAAGAGTGTGTGTGTGTGTGTGTGTGTGTGTGTGTGTGTGTGTGTGTGCACGCACGTGCAAAGGGGAGATGGGGGGAGGGGAAGTAGAGGAAAGTAGTAGGTGAAGCAGAAGAACCTTTTCACTTGTGGAGTTGTCAGCTGAAACATTTCTCTCCCTGTCCATTTTTTGGTTCTGTTCCTTTGCTTAATTTTCAACAAATTATAAAGAGCATGAGTATGCGTTACAATCTAGATAGTTACATCTTTATGCTAATAAATATACCATTTTGGTCTTGGGGTTCCCACCTTTTTATTATGAATTTGGCTATGTCAACCTGGGTAAGTCACTCTCAGTATTCTAAATCTATGGTATCAAACTCAAATAGAATGGGAACCACTAATCAATACATAAGGATTCCTGTAGTTGGCATATTGACTTTGAAAACCATTTATTTACATTATCTGTGTTCTATTGTACTTTCAATAATCTTGTTAAATATTTCCCAATTCCATTTTAATTTGGTTCTAGTTGAGAATGTGGTGGTTTTATACATTATTCTGGACAATTAAAACTATAAGATGCAGAGAAGGAGACTAGAAGGAATCTCCTCACCTAGAACTTCCCTATGCCATGAAATCACAGGTCCAAACCCCATTCCTCTTATGAACTTCGACATTTCAATATGTAAATAACAGAAAAAGACTGTATTTCTGCTAAGCAAAGTTATCATGTTCCTTTGTTCATGTAGGGTGTTTAGATCCCCCAAAGTGATTTTTTTTTAATCTTTTGTTTTTATTTTCAGTTCCAAATTCTCTCCTTCCCTCTACCTCCTTCCACACCCATTGAGAAGGCAAGAAATAATACCCATTATGAAGTCAACATTTCCACAGTAGCCTCACTGTGGGGAGAGGGGAGGAGGCAGGAAAAGTAAAAAGAGAAAAAAATGCTTTGACTTCTGAGTCAGAGTCTTGTCACTTTGCTCTTTGGAAGACAATGGTATTTTTCATGGTAAGTCCTCTGAAGATGTCTTGGATCATTATACTGACCAGAGTCACTAAGACTTTCACAGTTGATTATCATTACAATACTGCTGTTCAGGTCAAAGTGATTATTCTTAAAAGGCCCTTTCAAGGAAAGTTCACTACAGACTGGTTCAAGGTGGAGCCAAGATTTCAGATAGGGACAGTTATGTCTAAAGTACCAAGTCCCTAGAATGTGTAAGGTTGAAAGAAAGTATATTTTAAAATATGATGTTATAAGTTGCACGTAAGATAACAAAGAACTTCATCTATGTCGCAACAAAAGAACTGGCTAGAGGCCAAAAAATGTTCAGTTACTTCTGTCACTCCCCAGGTTCCTCTACATAGGACTCTACCCCACCCCCCACTCTTCTCCAGTACTAGCAGCTGCTCAATTTGAGGCATGTGCTCAGGCTTGTCACTACGTTGCTGTTGCAGATGAACATAGTATACAAGTCTGTCGCAGACTTGCTAGAGAACAGTTTATCTTGGAAATGTTAAAAAAAAAAAAAAAGAAAAAAAAAAGGTACCCCCGCTCCCAAGATTATAAAAATGGAAAAGGGTCCCATATGTACAAAAAATTTATAGCAGCTCTCTTTGTGGTGGCCAAAAACTGGAAATCAAGGGGATGCCCATCAATTGGGGAATAGCTGAATAAATTGTGGTATATGAATGTAATGGAATACTATTGTGTTATAAGAAATGATGAACAGGAAGACTTCAGAGAGTCTTGGAAAGACATATCTGAACTGATGCTGAGTGAAAAGAGCAGAACCAGGAGAACTTTGTACATAGTAACAACCACAGTGTGCAAGGAATTTTTCTGCCAGACTTAATACTTCATTGCAATGTAAGGATCTAAATAATTCCCAATGGTCTCTTAAGGCAAAATGGCTTCCACATCCAGGGAAAGAACTATGGAATTTGATCACAGAATGAAGCAGATCATTTTTTTTTTGGTATTATGTTTTGGTTTGCTTTATGATTTCTCCCATTCATTTTAATTCTTCTATGCAACACGACTAAGGTGAAAATGTATTTAAACAGGAATGTATGTGTAGAACCTATATAAAACTGTATGCCATCTCAGGGAGGGAGCAGGGAGGTAGGAGGGAGGAAGGGGAAAAAATCTAAGATATATGGAAGTGATTGTAGAACACTGAAAGCAAATAAAATAATAATTTTTTTTAAAAAAAGGTACCATAAACACTTAAGTCCCCCTAAACAAAAAATGATTAAATCTTAGTGATTTATTAATAACCTACATCACCTAATAATCTCCTTTTCTCAAGTTCCTCATCTTCCATATTCTCCCATGTCATTGCAAAAGCTATGAATTCTTAAATATGTACTTTAATCTATCCCAACAAATCAAAAATGTGTCTAGAAACCACGACACTTTTACTCCTTTCTTAAAAAGAAATAGTAGTCACATTAAAGCAAATTTTTGAATTACAGAAATTATGTACAAAATTTTCCTTCTAGGATCTTTTTCCAGAGGCAATTGGTGGGTTATTTCCATTTCTATTTTACCCTCTGGTTCTAGAATATCAGGGCAGCTTTCCCTGATAATTTCTTGAAAGATGATGTCTAGGCTCTTTTTTTGATCCAGGCTTTCAGGTAGTCCAATAATTTTTAAATTATCTCTCCTGGATTCATTTTCCAGGTCATTTGTTTTTCCAATGGGATATGTCACATTGCCTTCTGTTTTTTCATTCTTTTGGTTCTGTTTTATCATTTCTTGATTTCTCACGAAGTCCTTAGCTTATAATTGCTCCATTCTAATTTTTAAGGAATTATTTTCTTCCGTGAGCTTTTGGATCTCCTTTTCCATTTGGCCAATTTTGCTTTTTAAGGCATTCTTTTTCTCATTGGCTTTTTGGACCTCTTCTGCCATTTGGGTTAGTCTATTTTTTAAGGTGTTATTTTCTTCAGTATTTCTTTGGGTCTCCTTTAGCAAGCTGTTGACTTGATTTTCATGATTTTCTTGCATCACTCTCATTTCTCTTCCCAATTTTTCTTCTATTTCTCTTACTTGATTTTCAAAATTCTTTTTGAGCTTCTCCATGGGCTGAGACCAATTCATATTCCTCTTGGAGGCTTTTGATGTAGGAGCTTTGACTTTGCTGTCCTCCTGTGGTTATATGCCCTGATCTTCCTTGTCACTAAAGTAAGATTCTATAGTCTGAGTTCTTTTATGAAGTTTACTCATCTTCCCAGCCAAACACTTGACTTTCTAACTCTTTGTCAAAGTAGGACTCTGCTTCCAGTAGGGGTGGGGGCTGGGGTGGATATACTGTCCAAGGCTTCAGGAATTTTGTATCAGCTCCCTGATCCCCCAACATCTGTGGGCCCAGAGCTCCATAAGCAGCCTCCTCTGCTAGTCTCTCTGCTGCTGCTGCTGGCCTCCAATGCCATCACCCCCATCCCTATCACCTTGGGGCTGGGGCCAAACCAGGCCAGACCCCATGCTCCTCTTTCACCCAGGTCCCACAGAGTTTTCCCACTGACCTTTCTGTTGTATGTGGGTTGAGAAGTCTGAAAGCCGCCACAGCTGCCAATGATTTAGTCCCCTGAGGCCTGCTCAGGCCTGTTTGTGCCCTTGCAGCCCATGCCAGACTGTACTCTGCTCCCTGCTCTATGTGAAAGACCCTTCCTGTCGAGCTTCCAGGTTGTCTTGGGCTGGGGATTTGTTTCATTCTGTCATTTTGTGGGTTCTGTAGCTCTAGAATTTGTTTAGAGTGATTTTACAGGTATTTGGAGGGTTTTGGGGGAGAGCTCAGAGAAGTCCCTGCTTTTACCCTGCCATCTGGGCTCCACCCCCAATTCTGACTTAAAAAAAAAAATCATTTCCCATCCTTCAGGTTGTTCATAACTGACAAAACATAATGAAACTAAGCAATATATTCTCTAGTTTAATAACCTAACAAGTATCTACCAGAAGATGTCAAAGCTCAACTACTTCACTTAACTGCATACCTGAATATTTTTTTAACTACTTTGCCCGAAATGATGGTATCACAGCTCTAGAATGAACTTTAGAAATAATTGTCAACTCTTGTTAATTTCACTCCCACAACATTTCTCACAGGTTCTTCCCTCTAATCACAAAGCCACCACCTTAATTCAGGCCTTAACACTTTTTGCCAGAACTAATTCAGTCCCCCTAATTAGTCTCCCTGTCTCAAGTCTTTCCCCTTTACAATCTATCCTCTACACAGATGCCCAAATGATTTTCCCAATGCTAGTGTGATAATGTTACTCCCCTGCTTACAATCCCCACTGGCTCTTTATTGCCCCAGGATCAAATATAAACTTGTCTGGTATTTGGAGCTGGTCACAATCAACTTATCTTCCTATTGTTATTACATATACTCCTTTTCGTGCACTTTACAGGCTATCCACACTGTTTTGCTGTTCCTCTTACATGACACTCCCCATCTATCTCTCCATGTAAAACACTGTCTAAAGTCAGCTTGGAATGCATTTCTTCCTCTTTTCTGCCTCTCAGAATACCTAGTTTCTTTAAAAAAAAAAAATCAGTTCGGATGCCACCTTCTACATAAAGCCTTTCCTATTTCTAGTGTCCTTTCCCAAAAACTACCATTTATTTATTTTATAAATACTTATGTACCTGTTATCTCCTCCACTGGAGTGTAAGATACTTCAAAGAATATTTTTGTTTTTATATCTGCCAGGCCAAACAGTCAACAAACATTAATTAAACACAGTGGTGGTAGGCATATAAGAGAGACTTAATAAATGCTAGTTAACTACTAAGCCAAATCCACTGATACTGAAGCCCCCAAAAGGAAGAGTGACTTGTCTAAGGTTAAACACATAAAGTGTTTTGAAAGTTTAATGCACTTATCACATAATATTCTCTGATTATTTGCTTCAATTATTACAGTGTAAGCTCTAAGGGGGCTGGTATCAATTCTTTTCCAAGCTCTGGGTCCTGCCCCAAACCCAGCACAGTGTTCTGTACACAGTAAAATCTTAAATATTTATTGTATTTCTGTTGTTACAAATGACAAAACCAAGAGTCCAATAGACCTGGATTCTCTGCTTTCGCGTCAAGTACTTATTCTAGTAAATGAAAGAATCTCACAATGCAATACCATAAAAAAAGATAGTACTTTCTGGTAGTGATGACCATTGTTTTTTCAATTATTTGCTATCAGGAAACAATACTTTAGACACAGCTACATTATACATATTACAACTTCTTGGGAATTTGGGGGGGTGGGGGAGGGAAGCAGCATGCAGAACCATTCCAACTACATCTTAAACTTCATTTGAAGAACACTTATTTTGGCAACCTTTCTTTATGGAATAATTTTACAATTAAGACACAAACTTAACAAAATCAAATTGGAATGGACCTCAGTGACCACTTAGTTCAACCATACACAAAAAGAATTTCCACTATGACATATCCAACAATCATCCAGTCTCTTCTTGAAGATCTTCAAAGAAGGGATTCGAATTAGAAAGAACCTTCAAATAATGGTAGTTCTCTAGAAAATCTACTGCTCCTAATGCCAAAGGTAAAAAAAGTAAAAATCCTAATAGCAAACTCCAAGAAACTTCCATACAAAATACTAATTTGTATTTGCACCATATCTTTTGTGATGATTTTAATCCTGCTCACATTTTTAGTTAACTTTTGAAACCTAGGACATTTAAAAAGGTTTCATTTTTTGAAGTCTAACAATAGCTATTAAGAACCAACAAATAAAATATCTATGACAAATCACTGTGAATGATGTATAAATCCTCCCATCCTCCAGCCCTCCAACATACTAGCTACGTGGCATGCTACATAATAAGCAGCATGAGGGAGTAGACAGAGTGCTTGCTAGTGCTGAAAGTCAGGAAAATGTGGATTCAAGTTCTCTTTGTGGTTCTGGGCAAGTTATTTAACCTGTGTCCAAAGCAACTCTCTAAAATTATAAGTTACAGAGCAGATATATCAGCAATGGTAAAGGAAGTTTCTTCATAGGATGTTCTCCATACCAATTAAATTACACGTCCAATTTTAAAAGTATGAAGTTTGAATTCAAAGCACTCTCCTTCCAAAAATAAAATATGTAAGTATATACACGAATTTATTCCTATATATTTATATTTACCAATATTAGACACACCATTAGGATAACATAAAATATATACTTGATGCTTTGTTCCACAATCATGCCTGAAAATTTCTGAGCACAACAGAATGATTTAAAAAAAAATTAATGGACGAAGCAAAACCAAGATGATAGAATAAAGTCAGCAATTCATCTGAGCTCTCCCAAATTACTCCTCAAACAACTTTAGAAATAATGCCTCAAAAGAAGTGACAGAACCAACAAAAGGACAAAATGAAATAATTTTCCAGCCTGGACAACTTAGAAGGTTGATAAGAAAGGTCTGTTTCACTGGAGTGAGAGTGGAGCACAGTCCAGCACAGTGTAGTTCTGACAAGCCAGCAGCAGGCCTTGGGGGTGGGGGTCATTGAAGCAGATGCTTCTGGAGTTCTCTGACCATTCGCAGATGGTAAGAGTGTTGAACAACTGCTCAGAAGATTACAGGGGACCTGCTGTTGGCACTGGCTGCAAGATTCTGATGCATTGCCCATACAAGGCTCTAGGTCACAATCCCAAGGCCAGTAGAAACGTTAGCACATTAGTGCTTGAGGGCCCAGAGGAACAGGGACCCTGGTCAGTTTCAGGGTGGAAAAGAGTATTGATAGTTGCTCACAGATTTCCCATAGACCAGGAGAGTAGTGACCTATCCTTAGATCATACCATCTTGGAAAAAGTGATACCCCCAGAACTAGCCCTGAAAACAGCAGTTGAAACTTTAGACAGTATCTCCTTCACCCTGGGAGCAGAGCCCAACTTTAACATAAAGTTGTAAGTCAAGAAACAGGCTGGAAAAATGACCAAACAACAACAAAATAACCTGACCATACAAAGAAACTATGGTGACAGAGAAGATCAAGACCCTAGCTCAGAGGATGACAATGAAATCAAAGCAGCTACATGCAGAGCCTCAAAAAAAAAAAAAAAAGTGAATTGATCTTAGGCCCCCAAAAAACCCGAGAAGAGCTCAAAAAGGTTTTTAAAAATCAAATAAGGGCAGTGGAGGAAAAACTGGGAAAAGAAATGAGTGATGCAAAATTATGCAAAGGACTTGGTAAAAGAAGCACAAAAAAAAAAAAAACCATTGAGGAGTTCCTTAAAAAAGTACAATTGGCCAAATGTGAAAAAATATATTAAAAAAAAAATCACTGAAGAGAACTTCTTAAAAAGCAGCATTTGCCAAGGAGAAAAGGAGGTATAAAAGCTCACTGAAGAAAATAATTTCTTAAAAATCAGAATGGACATGAGACATCAAGAAACAATAAAACAAAATTAAAAGAATGAATAGAAAATGTGAAACATCTCAGTCAAAAAAAAAAGAACCTAAATATCATATTTCAAGAAATTATCAAGGAAAACTGCCTAATATCATAGAACCAGAGAGTAAAATAGAAATCAAAAGAAATCAACAATCTCCTCCTGAAAAAGATTCCAAAATGAAAACTCCCAGAAATATTAAAGCCAAATTCCAGAGCTCCCAGGTCATGGAGAAAATACTGCAAGCAACCAGAAACAATTCAAATATCAAAGAGGCACAGTTGGGAAAACACAAGATTTAGCAGCTTCTCCTTAAAAGTATCAGAAGACTTGGAATGTGATATTTCAGAAGGCAAAGGAGTTGCTTTCACCTACTCAGCAAAACTGAGTACAATCCTTTTAAGGTGGAAAAAATGATCATTTAATGAAACAGAGGACTTTCCAGCATTCCTAGTGAAAGACCAGAGCTGAAAATAAAATCTGATTTTGAAAAACAAGACTCAAGAAAGGCATAAAAAGGTAAATACCACAGAGAAATCATAAGAAATTCAGTAAGGTTAAACTGTTTACATTCCTACATGGGAAGAGGAAACTTATTAACTTCCAAAAACTTCATCATTATTATGGCAGTTAAAAGGAGTATACACAGACAGAGGGCATAAGTGTGAGTTGACTAAGATGGAATGATATCCAAAAAAATAAAATTAAGGCATGAGAAAGAGGGATGCACTGGGAGAAGAGGGAAAGGGACAAGTAGAATGGGGCAAATCATCTAATGGAGTGGAAGATAGGAGGTAGTGTTGGTAAACTACACTTGACCATTACTCTCATTAGAATTGGCTCAAATAAAGAATAACATTCATACTTAGCTGGGTATAGAAACTTATCCTACTCCACAGAGAAGTATGAAGGGAAGGGAGTAAGAGAAGAAGGAAACGCAGATTGTGGGATGTGGTAGTCAGAAGCAAAACACTTTTGAAGATGGACAGGGTAAAAGAGTTGAAAGACGAGAGAAAAAGAGAGAGAGAGAGAGAAGGATAAATGGTGGAAAATAGTATAGAGAGAAATACAGTTAAGAATCAAAATTGAGAAAAAATTCACAGCAAGTTTCTCTGATAAAGGTCTCCTTTCTCAATTATATAGAGAATTGGGTCAAATTTATAAGATTATGAGTCATTCCTCAATTGATAAATAGTCAAAGGATATGAACAGGGAGTTTTCAAACAAAGAAATAAAACCTATCTATAGTCATATGAAAAAATGCTCTAAATCACCAGTAGAAAAATGCAAATTAAAACTCTGAGGTACCACCTTACACCTATCAGATTAGCTAATATAAAAGTAAAGGAAAATGACAACTTTTAGAAAGTATGTGGGAAAATTGGGACACTAAAGCACTACTGGTGGAGTTGTGAACTGATCCAACCATTCCAGAGAGTCATTTGAAGATATGCCCAAATAGCTACAAAATCACGTATTCACTCTGACCCAGCAATACCACTAGAAAGTACCCAAAAATATAAAAAAAAAAAAAAAAAAAAAAAGAAAAGGACTGACTTGTACAAAAACATTTATAGTGGCTTTTTTTGTGGTGGCAAATAATTGGAAATTGAGGGGATGCCTATTGATTGGAGAATGACAAGTTATAGCATATGATTGTGATGAAATTGTGCTATAATAAATGAGCAAGAGGATTTAAGAAAAATCCCAAAGTGAAACGAGCAGAACCAGGAGAACACTGTGCACAGTAACAGCAACACTGTATGATGACCAGCTGTGACTGACTTCACCATTTTCAGCAATACAATGATCCAAGACAATTCCAAAGGACTCATGATAAAAAGTGCTACTCACCTTCAGAAGAAGAACTGATGGAGCTTGAATGCAGATCGAAGCACAGTTTTTTTTTTCACTTTCTTTAGTTTTCTTAGGTTTGGGGAGGAGGGTCTATGTTCTTTCACAACATGATTAATATGGAAATAAGTTTTGTAGAACTGACCCTGTATAACCTATATCAAACTGCTTGCCTTCTTAATGGGGGGTGGGGAAGAGAGGGCATGAGGAGGAAGGGAAAGAGATAATCTGGAAGTCAAAAAAAATTTTTTAATTATTTTTACATATAATTGGAAA
Organism: Notamacropus eugenii; assembly: GCF_028372415.1. Lineage (NCBI taxonomy): Eukaryota > Metazoa > Chordata > Mammalia > Diprotodontia > Macropodidae > Notamacropus > Notamacropus eugenii. Next base: position 405,410,464 of record NC_092876.1, on the reverse strand, counting down.
AAATATTTTAAAAGTTTTGTCCAGTAAAAAAAAAAAAAAGATCTACTAAAAGCGAAACTCATTAAAGTGAATGGAGAACAGTTTTAGCTGTTTTTTTCCAGATCTATACATGGCTTTAATGTAACATATAAAATGTAAAAAGACCTAATACTAAAGATATAAACAGGGTGAGTCAATTTTAATGAGACCTCTATAAAGAAAATAAATGAGAATAAGATAAGCAATAGAAACATCCAGAGCACTCAAATATCTAAAGGACCTAACCCAAGAAAGATAAAAACTTTTCCTATGTCAGTAGCAGATACAACTACAATTAATTTGATTATCTGTTAGCACATTTATAATCTCTAGTGGGCTTCTTACTATTATTTCAGATTTTAAATTTCATTCCTCCCACTAACCAGAGGACCACAAGATCACAGTATCCTCTAGTTAGAAGATACCTTAAAGATCATCTAGTCCAATTCCCTGATTTTCTACCCAAGAAAAGTTAAAGAGACTTTTGTCCAAGGTCAGTCACACAATAAAGTATCAAAATCAGAATTTGATCTTACACCATCAACTCTAAAAACCAGTATTCTTTCCACTCTGTACAAAGCTAGAGGCTTTAAGAAACCTACCCTAGACCCTGGATTTTGCAGACCTCATCAGCTTCCTGAATAGAATAATCTTCTTCTGTAAACATATCCAGGAAAAATATTTCCCCCAGGCCCAAATTTCTTGCTATATTCTAAATGCCACCAATTTCTAACCATGGTTGGAACTACTGAATCTCTGATCTTCTGGTTCACTAAACTTGCTTGGCTAGCTTCCTGAGAGAGCTACCACACCCAGTTGCTGATGACCATTTCCTACTTCTGACACTACCCTTCTCCCTGCATACCCTGGCACTGTACCCATATACTCTTTCCCTTTAAGTAAAGTCAATACCTCACTTCCCTGATGCTACATACTCCAAGCCATGAGAGTACATTTTAGAAGAATTCTGCCCAGTTCTAGCCAGATGCTATTCACATGGGTTGGACCAGATGAAAGGACCCTTTCAACTCTAAGTCTATGATCCATCCTATCTAAAATTCTCCCATCCAGCTTAAGCCATGATTTGTTCATCCTCAAACCCATGCTCTGATGTACAGCTCCTACTCTAATCTGAAGATCAAGATCTTCTTTTGCCCAAGAAATTACCTTTCCCCCAAATCCCTATATGAGATTCTTCTGAATAGATGCTCTGAACAGAACTCATTCAACCATCTCATAATCTCCAAATCACTCTCATTGAGAGTCTCCAGATAACTAGTAGGCTTTTTTAAGGGCAGGAAGAAAAGACTTCATTAAAAGGCACCAAAATATTGTTTTCATCATCCAGAAGAAGAATTATATTACCATTCCCCCCAAATTCATGAGACATATATTTTCTTTTGTCACACACTACTTTAACATTGGCCTAAACAAAACAATCAGGTAGCTTAGACTGCAAAATTTTAAGGAAAAAAAAGAATGCATTCAGATACAAAACATAATTAAAATTATTTAACAACTAGGATTTTCCATGCCTCTATTTGTTTTTAGTAGTTCACGAGATGTAGGAATGAACTGCTCACTAATTCTAAACTATTTTAATGGCTAGCAAATTGATAAAAAGTGAAGAAAAAGCTTTTGGAAAAGAACACTTTATTTAAAACAACCTTCACATTAAACCAAGTTCAAATAATCTAAAAAATGGACAAGTCCTATTTTCTTCCGACTGCATACACAATAAAAGAAACTAAACATGCTTTAATACTCATATTCCATATTAGTTCCTGATTAAAGGTTATTTGGCAGCTTTAGTATGTCAAAAATTTTTTTGCTATTTGGACTAACAATCTTAAAATACAAGTAGTAAGAAGTGATAGCATAGGCTAAAATACCACTTCAAATGGAAAGCAAATGCGTGTCTCCCCAAGTTTTCCTTGGGTGTTTTTCAGGTCCATTCCAGATTAAGGTTGCAAGTGGCTCTGAATCATGAACTTTGGATGAGTTTCACAGAATCTGAGGAGCATTTCAGCTAACATCTAGACCAACCAGTTCCTACCTGAACAAAAATCTATGATATACAACACAAATGGTCATCCAGCTTTTACTCGAAAATCCCTATTGAGAGAGACCCCAGTACTTTCTAAGGCAAATCATTTAACTTTTAAAGAGCTCTAACTATCAAGAAGTCTTTCCTAACATCAAATCTACATTTGTCTCTCTCCAGTTTCCATTTGTTCTGGTCATAGTCCTATCCTCTGAAGTCAAGCAAACAGTTTTAATTACTCCTCCACATGGTCCCCCTATAAACACTTGAAAGCTTGCTAACATATCCACTCCTACCTATAGTCTTCTCTTTCCCAGGCTAAATATTTTAGCAGTTCCTTCAACTAGTCCTTATATGGTAGAATCCAGGACAGCATGCCTTCTCTAAGGCAGCCTAATATGAGGTTTTTAAGCTAACATATCACTGCTGACTTACACTAAGCTGAAAGCTTCAGATGTTTTTTAGACAACAGCTATGCATTCCCCCATATCATGCTCATAAAATTGATTTGTTGAACTCAAATGATGAACTTTACACATATCTATATTTTGTATCATTATATTAGGGTAATCACTATTACATTAGTGAAATCTTTTCAGATATTAGCACATTAGCTATCCTTTTGCTTCCTATCATCTACAACAAAGAACAAGGACAGAGTCTGGGCACTTTACTAGAAAGCTCCTTCCAAACTGACAATGAATCATTAATGACTACTCTTTGCCAGCCACAACCAGTTCTGAATCTACCTCATCTAGCCAATCTGGTCCACTAAAATAACATGAGAACTTGTCAAATGATTTTGCTAAAAATCTAAGCAAAACTACAACACTCGTTCTTTCTCTCCTTGCTCGGCCTCTCTGTGTCTCTCTTTCTGTCTTAGCCTCTCTCTCGCCATATATTATATGCATGTGTGTATATATATGTATATATATATATATATACACATATATATACACACATATATACACACACATATATGTATGTATGTATGTATGTATGTGTGTATATATATATATAAAAACATACACACACAGCATTACCTTAATCTACACATCTAATAATGACCTTATCAAAAAAAGTTAATAATGACCAGATCTTGAGGCAGCCATGTTGGTTTTTTTATGATCACACCTTCCTTTTCTAGATTCACTAAACACCACTTTAATTACACACTTTAAAATTTTTCCAGGAATAAAAATCAAGCCCATTTGCTTAAACTTCATGGGCTCTATTTTCTTCCCTTTCTTGAAATTCAAGACAATACTTGCTTTTACACAGACTCCATTTTCTTCCTTTTTTTGAAAATCAAGATGATATTTGCTTTATACAGTCTTGGCACCATTCTCTCTCTGATCTTTTAATAAAACTGAATAGTCTAGATCCAGTCCCTTTACAGATATCATTAAGTGAAAGGAAAGACAAAGAGTAAAATAATTTTAAAATAATTCTTGCAACAAACCATACTTTTCTTATGTATGTACTGAATTTATGCACTAGGTGTTATAGGATACGTAAGATATTAAAAACATACTACCTGTTCTACCGGAGTCTGCAATCTAGTTAAGGAGAGATGGCATAAATACATGAGAAAGTAAAGTAACAGTATAAAGTGGCCTAGGAATTAAGTGCCAAATAAATTTGATAAGTGCAGGAGAAGGAAATCACTGTGGGCTAAAGTGGCTGGAAATGATGGTACCAGATACTGAGGCTGAAGAATAGAAAGCATTTAAATAGGTGTAAGGGAACACCTAGGAGAACATATGGAATGAAGGTATGAAATTTAAAATTAACATGGCATGTTTGAGAGATAAGTTAATTTAACTGTCACAAGGATTTATGATAGTGAATAATGAGAGATGCAGTTGGGTAGGGTCAACGCATGAAAAACCTGTGAAGTCAGACCGGGCAATGAAGGTTGGAAGCAACATGAGGAATACTTTGTTTCAAGATCAGTCTAGCAATGGAGCATCAGGTAGAAGGAGTAGGGAAAGAATGGAGATAATAAAATTGCTGCAGTAGTCTGCATATTAAGGGGTGGGTCCAATGAGCATTTAAAAAGGATAGATGAGAACTGAAAACAGATGAGATACAAAAAATTAAGGAAAGAGAAGGATCTAAGTAGACTAATCCTTCTATTCTGAATTGACAGAAATAACTAGCATGTCAATGACAAAGAGATATGGACGAGAATTTTGTTTGACAACAAAGATGACAAAGTTCACTATAGGACATTCATTCAACGAACATTTGAGTACCTACTATATGTTGAAAGCATTACCTTAGTTGTTGTGTGACATATCAAGGTAGGCAGCTAGGTGGCACAATGGTTCATCTTCCTAAATTCAAATCCACCCTCAGGCACTTACTAGCTGTTAGCCCTGGGCAAATCACTTAATCCTGTTTGCCTCAGTTTCCCCATCTGTAAAATGAGGAAATGGTAAAACATTCCAGTATCTTTGCCAAAAAAACCTGAAATGAGGTCATAAAAAGTTGAACAAGACTGAAAAAGACTAAATAACAACAATTTTAGGGGACATAAAAAAGAGTACTTGCTAGAAAAAAATTTAAGTTCATTGCTTAGAAGCAATGCTGAGTTTGAATTGATAGCAAGAAATCCAAGTGGAAATGTCCTGCAGGCAAATGAATATATAATGCCAGAGTTGAGCTGAGGCGATGGGACAAGAAATAAAATTTAGGATAGAGATTAATAACTGAAGTTATAAGATAGGACCTGTTCATCAAGGGAAAAAAATACAAACACACATGTTAAGGAAGGTTGGGAAGAACAACCAACAAAAAAAGACAGAGATATGAGTAGAGAAATGCAAAGAAAATACAGTGTCATAGAAGCCAAGTTTTTAAAAACTGACATAGCGGTCCGAGCCTGGGAGCAGCAACCTCACATCTATCTCAGAACTTTCGCAGCCTGACCAGCTATCCCCCCAGCTACCCTCCAAAATGGCATCAACTGTCAAGGATCAGCTTATCTTGAATGTCCTAAAGGAGGACCAGGTTCCCCAGAACAAGATCACTGTTGTTGGGGTTGGTGCAGTTGGCATGGCATGTGCCATTAGTATCTTAACAAAAGAAGTGGCTGATGAACTTGCCCTAGTTGATGTAGTAGAAGACAAACTAAAAGGAGAGATGATGGATCTCCAACATGGCAGCCTTTTCCTCAAAACGCCAAAGATTGTTTCTGGCAAAGACTACAATGTGACTGCAAACTCAAAGCTGGTCATTGTTACGGCTGGGGCACGTCAACAAGAGGGAGAAGGTTGTCTTAATTTGGTCCAGCATAATGTGAATATCTTTAAATTCATCATTCCCAATATTGTTAAATACAGCCCTAATTGCAAGCTGCTTATTGTTTCCAATCCAGTGGATATTTTGACATATGTGGCCTGGAAGCTAAGTGGCTTTCCTAAACATCTTGTTATTGGAAGTGGTTGCAATCTGGATTCTGCCCGTTTCCATTACCTAATGAGGGAGAGACTTGGTGTCCATTCTTTAAGTTATCATGGATGGGTCCTTGGGGAACATGGAGACTCCAGTGTTCCTGTGTGGAGCAGTGTGAATCTTGCTGGTGTGTCTCTAAAGAATCTTTATGCTTTTTTGGGAACTGATGCTGATGCAGAAAATTGGAAAGATGTTCATAAACAGGTGGTTGAAAGTGCTTATGAGGTAATCAAACTGAAGGGCTACACTTCCTGGGCCATTGGCTTGTCTGTGGCAGATCTGGCAGAAAGCATTATGAAGAATCTTAGGAGAGTGCATCCAATTTCCACCATGATTAAGGGCCTATATGGCATTAAAGAGGATGTCTTTCTTAGTGTCCCATGTGTCTTGGGGCAGAATGGCATTTCAGATGTGGTGAAGGTCAACCTGAATCCAGAGGAAGAGAGCCGTTTAAAGAAGAGCGCAGATACTCTTTGGGGAATCCAGAAGGAGCTGCAATTTTAAAGCCTTGGAATGTGCTGCCATAAAGAGAACAGGACAGGGGTTGAGGGGTTACGTATGATCTGGTTCTCAGATAGACCAAATCCTTCCTCTGATTAGGGACTAAACACCAGAAGTGTAAAACCCGTGAACACATTCTAGTTTCTTCCTAAAGTTAGAAATGGGGAATAGAATCCTGTTGTAGTTTGCATATGATGCTGAATATGACCTGTATAGTCTCAGTGGCTGGTGTCAAGCACAGCCAGTGCCCCACAGGTATATAAACTACCTGCCTTGTATGTAGGTGCTACAAGTTCCCTTAGGTCCAGAAGACAACACTCCTGGATACAAAACACCATACAGTAGTAATTCTTTAGTGATGCATTGATTACCTTTGTGCTCCCCTCCATTAGGACACTACAGCATGGCCCCCATGTATCACCTTTCTAGAGGACCTGATTTTGTCTGCCTATATATATATCAATAGTTGTAAACTTCCATACTATATAAAAAGATCTGTATACGTACAACAATGCAACCAATTCCTCAAGTGTCATACTAACCCTAAATACTGAATAAACAACAAATAACTGATAAAAAAAATTAAAAAAATAAAAACTGATATAGTATATGTTACATCACCTTCATTTCTGCATGAGGCCCAGTTAGAAAAGGTCAGTGGATTTGACAAGATCAGTCTAAAACATAAATATGTCAGACAATTGAAGGCAAATATAAGTCAGTACTAATTTCCATACTGTCAAACACCTTGCAAGGAATATGTGTTTCTACAGAAATTCACTGTGCTACTCTAAATGAAAAATTACAGGAGAGTTACCTACCCACTCATTTCATTTGGAAGATTTATGGAATCTATTTTTCTTGGCGTTCTCAATCCACATACATAACAACTATGAACAAGAAAGGAGGTGATATCTTTCCAAAAACATATAATTACATCAATTTTGAGGAAGCAGGGGGAAAAATATGTGCTTTCAAGTGATAAATGGTATATTTAACTGCCAAAACAGATTTCAGAAGCAACTCCAAATTCATTTTAGACAGGCGAAACCATAAGGGCACACTTAAGTAGCAACTAAAAAGGATTTATTAATTGGGATATGCACTTAAGCCCCCAAATATAACACCCTTATAAAATGCTTAGGCTTTCACATGTATGTGTATGTGTTTATAAATGCTTAGGCTTTCATATGTGTGTGTATGTGTTTACATATATACACATATATACATACAGGCATGCACATGCATACATCCATATATATGAACAGACAGATAGATACACACAGGCATGCACATGCATACATCCATATATATGAACAGACAGATAGATACAGAAAGATATTTAAAATCTCATTCATGGCTGAAAACAATTCTTCACTGTCAGGCAGCCTTTAACAGTCTCTAACTAACTTCTTAGCAAGCTGCTACAAAGGAAGACACATTAATTACAATCTAATTCATACTTGAGGGGGTAGGGAGAAAGAAACCCTGGCAAACAATGTAACTGATCTAATAAAGACCATGCTCCTAAAGTTAGCCTGCCATCGACTACCAATTAATGTCAAATATGCTACTAAAATCTGAAAGGCCAGTGGCATAATGGAAAGAGTCCTGAATTTAGAGTCATGGACTTGGGATCGAATCTCATCATGTGTGACTTTGAGCAAGATACATAGCCTCTAAACCTTATTTTCCAGCTTTAAGATTGTATGAATTGATTCCATAAAGATATCATAGTATATATAATAGAGAACCAGCCTGGCACAATGTACAGATGGAATCAGAAAAGCATGGATCTAATTTTGACACTGACACACATTAGCTGTATGACCATGTGCTCTTGCTTAACCTCTCAGCATCTTAAGTAAGTCTTTTAAAATTATATTTTCAGCAATCTGCATTAGAGGAAGGTACTCAGTTTCCCATACTGATGAAATCACAGCACTTGACAAAATAAAAGGCAAAAAAAGCATCTATAAAGCTAGCAAGCTGGAAAGAATCATATTTCTGAAAAACTTGTGCCCCTCACCCCAAACTTCTATGTATCATCAGTTCATTTTAATTACATAAACTATGCACTTTAGAGTCATTAATAATATACCAAAAATTTCTTGGAATTCATTTTTCAGAAAAAAATATGATTTTTACATGACCGAGTACGAGGACAATATCATATATTTGCTGTTATTAATTATTTGTTGCATAAATTCCAAGCATCATTTCAAGAAATGTATAAAAAATATCTTCACCATTCCTGGAATTAAGAAAATTCCTGAAAACAGTGCAGAATGAGACTGGAACTGCAGAAATACAGCAATACAGCTTACCTCTGGGTAAGCTGAGCTAGCCAAAACATCTTCAAAGTTCTGTTCTTGCAAATTAATGATGTACTTGACTCTCCAATCAATGGGCAGATAGAGAGCAACCAGTAAAAGATGTGTGTGACCTGATAGTGAACCAAATAGACTAGTATGGTCTAGTCCAAGCATGAAATATGCTAAACAAACTATATTAGATAACAACTAAGCTTGTGAGCAGTCATCATAGTGAGTTTTTAAATTATTAAAACATACTTGTATGAAATATTAACAAGCAGATATTGACCAGCCTTGCTCTAAAGTCCTCCATAACAGAGATTTCCAATCATTAAAAAAAAAAAACAAAAAAAAAAACTGTGCACTTTCTAATGGGGAGGAAAAATCCCAATACAGTAACAGAATACACTGTAAGCCCGTAACTGAAAATACATGTAGACTCTTAAAAAAGGAGAAAGTTTAAAATATTTGCCTACTTTTGAAACAGGCATGACAAAATGTAGTGTTCAGGACAAAACGTTGTAGCACTCAGCCTATTTATAGACTTACTGAGACCCGTGTAGAGATTTACCTGCTCAGACTCATTATTATTGTTCGCTGGTCTTTTCAGGTAAGAAAATCAGTTTCTTTTGCTCAAATAAAATAGGAATCAAAGTGGAAAAATGGGTAAGCCACTAACTTTTGGAGATTCCTTGTTGGAAAACTTAGCAACTAGATTCAACCAAGTTCCTCTTCACTTACATCAAGCTCTCTAGGTTTCAAGATTGAGATCAAATTCTACTTTTCACTGAAAGGTCTTTCCTGGGCTCCCTCACTCCCCACTAGTGTCTTTCCTCTAAGATTCCCATCTACTCTGTACATAGTTTGTACATACATAGCCATTTGCCTGCTGTCTGCCTCATCAGAATATGAGGTCCCTGAGGAAGAAATAGTGCTTTGCCTTTCTTCGTATCCCCAGAATTTAGCACATGCCTCACACATTGAAATAAGCTCTTAATAAATGCTTGTTGACAGAACAACAACCATATAATACATTAAGAGCTACTGATTCAACCACAACTCAGTACAGTTGTAGTACATATACACAAACAAGGGAAATAAATCTCACAAACTAACCTAATAGACAACATTAGCAAATAGATTGTATGGGCACTTTTTTTTTTTACCAAGTGCGTTTTGTTCATTTAACCGTCCCTGTTTAGGGATTTAGTGTGTCAAATGAAGTTAAAGGCACAAAAAGCACAACAAACAAAAAACCAAAAAACAAAAACAGCGTATCAGCAAATGTTATCAGGCATACACTTCATTTCTAGTAGTCTCTAAGGAACAAATTAGGGTTTGAGAACCTGGGTTCAAATTCAGACTGTAATTTTACTACTTGGGTGAACTTGGGCAGGTGACTTAATCTCCCTGGGCCTCAGCAGCCCCTTACAGGTCTAGCTCTATGACAGTAGGAGTCTACTTTTAATAATTCAACAAGCACTAAGGGTCCACTATGTGTTTATTAGTGTGCTAGGCGCTATAAAGGAGTCCTCCTACTGAAAGCTTTACAATCCAAAGGAAGCTGGATTCAACCTGGAAGTTTCACTAGCACAATTAAACAAAGATTAGCATCCTTGATAAATCTGACATTATGAATACCAATTAAGCTTAGTATAAAAAGTTACATTTCAGAAAGCCAAATTAATCTTACTGCAAAACTCCAAAATGAAAAGTAGATAGAAAAAACTACCTACTTTCACACTTTGCTCTAATTTGGTTTGTGCCACGTTTGTGTCTCCAACAAAAAAAAAGCAAACCGAATCAAAGTCAAGGTTTGATTTTGCACTAGTGGCCTTAGAAAAGTTATTTTGTGAGACTCACAATTTAATCTTAAAATAGTATTGAGTATAAAAAGGGAAGGTGGCTTTGGCCTCTTTGATACTGAAATTTTACTTTTAGCTCCACTTCCTCTCCAAGCTGTCAGGTGAACACACAAGTTTCAATGGGCAAACACCCATGTGGTATACATAATATTTTAAAGAACCTAGATTTGACTTCAGCTCTGTGACTTGTATCTCTTGTCACCCTGAGCAAATAGTCAAGTCTCCCTCTCTGGGCCTCACTTTCACCATCTGCAAAAAGCAACACTGTTTCATAGATTTTAGGGACAGAAGGGAGCTCAAAGCACATCCAGCGCATTTACAGATAGGGAAGTTAAAGGAACTACGCCAAGGTCACACAGGTAGTAAATGGCAGAGCCAGGATTTGACCCTCAATTCTGACCGAAGTCATCACTTTCCCTCACAGTCCCAAGGTCCCTTCTAGCCCTAAATCCTAGAGTCCAAAATTCTGTCACACCAACAATCCAAAACCATACCTCTTGAGCTATTTACAGACTTCCAAGGTATAAAATAGCTTAAAACATTAAAGAATTCAGTTTTTCCTACGCTTTACTTGTCTTAAAAAATGAACAAGAAACAGGCTTTCAGAAACAAATATTCACCTCAACTATAAATGACACAAAGAGGCTTACAAATGAGAAACCTGATATGTGTACTGACAGTATTTACAAAGACTGTTTTTCAAAAGCGAATGTAACACTGCAAAGGGGGGGGGGGGGGGGTGATTTAAAGTATTTCCAAAGTAAACACAGCACTAGGCAGAGAACGCGGTGATTTAAAGTAACCGGAAACCTAAGTAAAACTCTGTCCCTGGTTTAACTTCTGGAGTAGGAACAACCCTTCATGAATGAGAATCTAAACAACTGAGTCTGAAGTCAATTCAGCAAACTGATCGGGTGGCAGCTGAAGAAACTGGAGATGGAGAGCGACCTCCCCGCTTCAAGGAAGGGGCCCAGATCAAAGCCCAGCCCGCCCCCTCCCCAGCGCCCACCAGCGCCGCTTTACAGCCTGCCCTTCCATTTCCTGCCTGTCACTCCGGACGGCCTGCCCCGCAAGCTGCAGGGGAAACCAAAATAAAGCGGCCCGACTACCGACAGCCATGCACTCTGAGGGAAGCGCCGGGCTCCGCGCCGGGCTCCACGCCGTGCCGAGGGGCGAGCGCACCCTCACACACACTCACATGCATGTACACACAGACACACTCTCACAGACACGCGCACACAGACACACTCACAATGTACACACAGACACACATACATGTACACACATTCACTCTCACATACACACTCACACACATATACACATACACACACGCTCACACATACATGTACACACACTCCCACATACACACACGCTCACACATACATGTACACACACTCACATACATGTACACACTCACACAGACATATACCCACTCACACATACATGTACACACACTCACATACATGTACACACTCACACAGACATATACCCACTCACACATACATGTGTACACACACTCACATACACACTCTCACACACACACACATAGACTCACACACGCTACACACACGCAGCAACTCAGGAAGTTTGGAACGGCAGTGACAGGACCCACCAAGTAAAACCATCCCTGCGGCCCCGAACAAGTCCGGGCTACACCGGCTCCAAGGCGGCCCCGGGCTCGGAACGCACAGGACTCAGCCCTTGGCACCCCCCCACCCCCGCCCGCCGTACAGACACCCGCCCCTGCAGTCGGGGATCCCAAGCGCACGAGGGGCGCGGAGGGAGTGACAGCGACCCGGGGCAAGGGGGCTGCCGGGTGACAGCCACCAGGTCTTTGCCACTCTCCGGAGCACCCTCGCCCCGCGCCCGCCCCGAAGCGGGGAGGGGGCGCCGGTGGCGGGGACGCTCCCCGGGGTCGGGAAGGAGGAGGAGAGGAGCGCCGCTGTCACCCACCTTCCTTCTCGGCCCGCGCCGCCGCCACGATGAGGCTCATGACCAGGTGCAGCGCTCCCATGAGGCAGGCGGCCGGGCTCGGCGGGCGCCCGCTGGGGGCCGCGGACGCCTCCCGGACCGCCCGGGAAGAAGCGAAGGGGCAGGGCTCGGCGGCGGCGGCGGCGGCGGTTCCCGCTCCTCCTCCCTCCCGGTTCCCCATCCTCCCCGGCCGGGGGCCGCCGCCGCCGCGGGCTCCGGGCAGCCTTGCTTAGCGCCGGGCGCGTCTCGGATCCGAGGCGCAGGACGAGGCGGGAGGAGGAGGCGCCGTCGCCGCCGCGGGCTCCGGCTCCGGCCGCCGGCGCTGGAAGGAGCCGGGAGAGGAGAGCGGGCGAGAGCGAGGGCTGGGTTCGAGAGGATCCGTGTCCGGGCTCGGGGCTCCGGGCGTGTGGGGTGTCCGTGTGTGAAAGAGCGAGTGTGTCACTCACGGACGCGGCATCGCCCACAAGTACTTGAGGTAGCAGAAGCGCCGGGTCACGCACGTCGGGCCGCCATACTGGAAACGGGCACGGGAGGGCGGGGGCGGAGGAGGAGGAGCGCGGAGGGGGCGGGAGGCGAGGGGGAGGTGCGGGGCCTCGCGGTGCCGCCTGCCCCCCCCACGCCCCGCCCCTCCCTTCCGCCACCGCCTCTCGGGTCGGGCCCGGCGCCGCCCATCAGGCAGCCGTCCCCTTTTACGGAGGGCCCGATGAAAGAGAACGCCGGCCTCTTCTCCCCCCTCCCCCAAAGGTCGTGGCCCCCTCAGTCACATCCGGGGGCGAGGGGGAGGGGGCAGAAGGGTGGAGGGAGGGACGGGCTGAGAAGCCGGGCCCGGAACTATGATGGCCGCCCGAGCTTCACGCGAAGGCGACGGTCACGTGGACGTGTGAGGGAACACTCCGGCCTCTCTCTCCCGCCGTCTCTATGGTAGGAGAGGCTTGGCCTGGGAGCCCGGGGCCTCCAGCTAGCGTGGTAGGGGCCAGGGAAGGAGGGCGGTGCGGGTGGAGACGGGAAACCGAGCCTTGTGGGAGCCGCGGGAGGGAGGGGGAGTGTCTGCCGCGTGGTACGTCCCGAGCAGTCCTGGGGCTTTTCGTGCTGACGTCACTGCGTTAGCATTCCAGAACTAAACGTCAGGAGGACCTGAGCGAGCCGCCGGGACGGCTTCGCGTGTGTAATGGGAAAATCCCATCCGAGGAGACGGGCGCTGCCTGCGGTGCCTCTTAGCGACAGGGATGCCATCTCCGCCCGGCGGGCACTGAGGTGCCTAGCGAGGGGTCAGCCCGAGCTCCGTGCCAGAAAGAGGAGTGACGGCGCTTCCCTAAATTACGCACCAAGTGACGGTAAATGAAGGTAATCAGAGCCCACGGGCACCTCTCCGTACGTCCTCAAGATTTATTATTGTTATCCCACGGTGCGTTTTTGGAATGGCAGCTTGGCATAATGGACCACGGGCCTTCCTCCTCTCCCCCAAGCAGCTGTCTAAGACCGTACCTTAGAAACTGAGCTGAACCTCCCAAGAATGGGAGACTGGAATCCACAGCTCCCCCCAAAAGAAAGTGAAAGCAAATGAAAACAACATAATAAAAGGAAAAAGGCAAAGCAAATAAAAAGCAAAAAAAGAAACGAAGAAATAAAAGCAAAAAAAGAAAAGAAACTCAAATAAAAACAAAAAAAAGAAAAGAAAAAAGAAAAGAAAAGCAAATAAAAACAACATAATAAAAGAAAAAAGCAAATAAAAACATAATAAAAGGAAAAAATCAAAGCAAATAAAAAGCAAAAAAAGAAACGAAGAAATAAAAGCAAAAAAAGAAAAGAAAAAACGAAGCAAATAAAAGCAAAAAAAGAAAAGAAACTCAAATAAAAACAAAAAAAAAGAAAAGAAAAAAGAAACGAAGCAAATAAAAGCCAAAAAAGAAAAGAAAAGCAAATAAAAACAACATAATAAAAGAAAAAAAGCAAATAAAAACATAATAAAAGAAAAAAAATCAAAGCAAATAAAAAGCAAAAAAAGAAAAGAAAAAAGAAACGAAGCAAATAAAAGCAAAAAAAAGCAAAGCAAAGCAAATAAAAACCAAAATAAAAAGAAACGAAGCAAATCAAAAAAAAAGAAAAGAAAAGCAAATAAAAACCTAAATAAATAAAAGAACCACCAGGAAAGAACTCCCGGGAACAAACTTTTAACACTACATCTGCAATAGAGCTGAATTTAAAGTCAGCTGCCTTGGCTTCTAATCCTGAAGTTTACTACCTTGAAAAAGATAATTCACCTCTTGGAGTTCTTCATCTGCCGAAGGAGAGGGTTGGATGAGGCTATCTCCAAAGTCCCAAATCCTGTGGACCACTATAAAAATTCCTTTGATAGGCCAACGTTTTGAAAAATTAATTTTAAGATTAATTTTAAAACGTGCTAATTAAATTTAATACTGCATGTCAGGAAATGTGAGCACAATCTATGTGCCCTGTATCCCTAAAGTACAATGACCGGGGCAGAACCATGAGGAAAGCCTTCCTAACCCACATATATATTCACTTTTCCTCTCACCCTCCAACCTCATTTAATCGGTCCTTCTTTTGAAAAAAGTAGTGATTCTCTTGTCCCTTATTTTCCTTCTGCCAATTTTCTCTTCATTTCTCCACTCCCTAATACATACAACAGGACATAACAAAACCTCACATGTTTCTTATTTTTTTCATGGATACATTTCACAGCAATTTGTTTGATAGACCTCTTCAACATTCAGCTATCAACTTATTTGTGTTTTCCATTTTATGTTTCCTTGTTATCTTTTAGAAAGCCCATAATGGGTAGAGATTTGGTACTATTTAGCTTATATGTGTAACTCTGGTATCTAAAAATGAGGGCATTTAATAATGCCCTTTTATCATAATGATTTTGCTCATAAGAGGGACTCATCATTAAATATTTGTTTGAACCTATTGTCTAGTTTACAGAATTATGGGCATTTAAAAAAACCCACGTTTTTAAAATATCTCAGGAGTCAGACTTATGGAATTTTAGATTAAAAGGAATCTGAGAGATTATTTAGTCTTCACTCACCTCCTTTTATGGTTGAGGAAATTAACTCCAGAGACATTTCTATTGGTAAGGAAAATTTTATTAATTAGGTGTGTTATGGAAAATTTAACAACCCAATTTGCATTCCTAAAATTAAATCTGGCCAATATCCTTATATTACAAATTATAGTACCTACCCTAACTTGGGCATTTTTGCTTATAAACTTATTATATTTATGTGGTATATTCAAATACTATTTTTATTCAATAGTGTGGAGAAGTAAGTAGAGCACTAGGTTTGAACTCAGGAATATCAGAGTTCAAATTCTGCCTCTTTATTAGCTATGTGATCATGAATAAATCATTTAATCTCTCTGGGTCTCAGACACCATCTTAAGACTTACCTATCAAGTTATAAACCAGTTTCCAAAATTGAGAGTGTGAGTTCCTACACCAGGGGTGGGTAACTTGTGGCCTCGAGGCCATCTGTGGCCCTCTAGATCCTCAAGTGCAGCCCCTTTGACCGAATCCAAACCTCAAAAACAATCTGTTTGGATTCGGTCAAAAGGGCTGCATTCCTGCCTCCAAGAATTTTTCTCATGATGCTTTCCCCAAAACAAATACTTTTCCATCCTCCATCCCAATTCTTCCACAAAGTTTTTCATAACTATTCTCATTCATATCACTCTGTCCTTAGGAATCCTACAGCATATAGTATCTATGACCCTCATTTGGACATTTAATCATTATTTTCTGTTGTTATTTAGGTAGACTGTGTATTTTATCTTGTATCCCCAATAAGTAAGCTTGAGGTACTGACTTTGGAATATGCCTCACATTATTGATGGTTTGATTCACCTTTCATTGAACTGTACTGACCTCTGCAGCAGTTAATAGTACCAGGTACAGGAAAACTTGTTTAAAAGAAGTTACACCAAAGAAATTCATCTCAAGGCTCTCAAGAGTCTGTTTTCCTAACCATTTTCCTTACTCTAATGTTCTTGAATGTTACAATTTTACCATTTGTTACACTAAAAGATTTCTGAATACTGCAGCAAAAGTTGAGGCAATAAGCAGTCAGCCATTCAAGATGGTCAGACTTCAAAGGCTAGACAAAAAACAAGCATTTAAAAACATTGGTGTAAAACAGTGAGAAATATTTCAAGTCTTCAAGGACAAGAGAAGAGCAAAAACTAGTTAAGAGGTAAGCCACACGCAGAGACTACAGTATGGCTTGCCTAAAGGGGCCTAAACAGAGAATGAAGATGTTCTCAGAGGCTGAGCCAATTGCATTGGCCAGATTGTGATTAGGCAACCAGATTGTGTTTGGGCTGTGAAGAGAATCTTAGCCACAACATATGCATATTAGTACAGTGTTTTTTGTCAATATAAATACTGTTTTTTTCCAATTTTTGATGTTAATCACTATACACCGATATACTTTCTGATAAAAACAGAAACTAGTCACTTAATGAAAAATCACATCAGAATGTTAGGAAGACATTAGGATGTCTTGAATTTTGAAGTTAATCTAAAATCTGAGATAGAGAAGAAAGTTTGTGGGCAAAGATTCCCATGGGGGAAAATAAAGTTTTCCCTCTTATCCAATCCCTATTCCATCTTTATTTTTATTTGAAAAGGCTTCTGTATGCTATCATAAAAGTCTTTCATCCTTTTTATTTATATCCCCAGCACTTAGCATAGTACCTGGTACGTAGTAGATACCTAAAAAATGCTTGTTGATTAGATGAATGATGTATGATGCTTTATGCAGTTATGGAAACACTAATGATCGGATCCTTATTCTTAATAAAACTGTGCTGTGCATCATTATAAAAAACATTATCACAGACAGCTAAGGTATCAAGGATTCTAAAGTAAATGAATTATGCTTTTGGGTGGAGGAAATACTCTCTTATTAAAGGAAAAGAACACCATAAATACCTTGTGGAACAGCACCCAGGGCCATATTTTTACAGGTCAGGAAAGAGGAAAGTATGTGGGGTGTGTTCAAAGTCTTATAACTAAATAATGGCAGAAGCAGAGCTAGAACCCAGATTTCCTGACTTCAGGGTTCTACCCTACACAGGTTTACCTAGAACCCTTATGGATACAACTAAAAAGCTGATTAAAATTATTATGTCAGCAACTTGCCAATCTTACCACACAGCATCTTTTGCTTCCAATTCTTTCTACTCACACAGCTACCACTATAGTTCGTGAGCTCAGTGAGTAGAAGTAGAGGCAGTAAATGGTGGGAATAACCTAGTTCTAAGGTTTGACCAGAGATGAGCAGGGATAAAACAAGAGGGCAGTGGAATCTGGGAGCAGAGAACAGCATGCTATTGAAATAGTTAATTATTGGGTTGAGGTTGGAGAGGAAGGAATGTAAATTTAGAGGAATAATGATCTGAGAAAGTACTAAGGGGTGAAAGGATTGAAGGTGTCATTGAGAGGAAAAAACAGATTTATGAAGGCTAAAGCATAGGGAGAGATGAAACAATAAGAGGTTATGGTGAAATAGAGGAATGGCAGTGTTTCCAATTAGGGAAGTAGAACATCTGTGGGTCATGGTGAGAGCTAGTGTGTGAAAATCTCTTAAGTGTGCTTGGGGTAGAGTGAAGGCTTACGTCATAGGACTAAAAAAGGTTAAGAACTGGGAGGTTAGGGGGTTTGAGGGAACTGCTGTCCATATGTGTGTATACATATAATATACATACATGTGCATATATGTATATTGTGAATGTGTATCTACATACTATATATGCCTATATACATACATGTGTGTGTATATAATTTCCCTAGTATAAGAACAACAGTTGAGAGGATAAGAAGGTGGTCAACCAGCCTCAGAGCCAGAACTGTCTGGTTTCAAGTCCTGTCTCTGATATATATTGATCATGTGACTGCAGGCAAGTTACTTAAGCTCTCTATGTTCTAGGTAACTTTGTAGGACTGTAAGTTGAATAGAAGATGAAGACCTGCATTTGTAGAGGGAGTTTTCTCATCTGGGAGTTCCTAATGTCAATTAAATCAGAAGGAAGTTGTCTCTGTCCTTATCCCTAATCCTGTATCTACGTCCATCCCTATTCCTGTCCACAATACATAAAAAACTGATACAAATTTATAAGAATAAAAGCCATTCCCCAGTACATGTATTCAATGGATATGAATAGTCAGTTTCCAAATGAAAACAATCAACAACCACATGAAAAAAATAATTACAAATGATAAAATAAATTAAAAACAATTCTGAGGTGCTATTTCACACCCATCAGATTGTCAAAGAAGACAAAAAAGAGGAAAATAGAAATTATTGGAAGAATTATGGGAAAGCAGTCAGTCACATTATTACTGTCTTCATGGAGCTGAAGGTTAGTTTAAGTATTTTAAAGCAGTTTGGAACTGTACTCAAAAAGTCACTAAAATGTTCAGCTTTTAGCCATATACCCCAAGGAGGTTAGGGACTGAGGGAAAGGACCTATACATTGAATAACATTTATAACAGAACATGTTTGCTGTGACAAAGGACTAAAAACAAAATAGGTGCCCATTAGTTGAGGAATGAATGAACAAATTTTGGCAAACTAATGTAGTGGAATTTTATTGCCCCTTAAGATGTAAGGAATATGACAGATATAAATATGAAAAACTTGAATGAACTTATACAGAATAAAGTGGCCAGAAGCAGAACAAAATTTACACAGTGATCACAATAATATGTGGTCTGAAGGATGGCAGAACTTTTGAATAAGTGACCAGTCCTAACTTCATGTGACTGGTGATGAAGCAAATTTTTCCTTTCTCAGCAGACAAGTGATGAACTTGAGCAAGGATTCTTAGAGGATGACCCAGGGGCCCATGGGGGGTCATTGATTCCCTCTTCAAGGGGTCCAAAAGGTTGAAACTATTTTTATTATAATGCTAAGATTAAAATTAAGATTTTAATTTCTAATATGGTAAATATTGATAGATATAACCCACACAAACAAAAACTTCTTGGGAGTTCTCAATAATTTTTTAAGAGCATAAAGGGGTCCTGAGACCCAAAAGTTTGAGAAAATCTGGACTAGAGCTACAGGACCAGATATATGTCCTCATATATAGACAATATTTTGATTTCTTTTGCTTGACTATGCATATTTATTGTAAGTGAGAGCTTTTATTCTTAGGGAGGGAGATTGGTATACAGTGATAGATATGGGGGGAGGCAGTGTGAGCAGCACATTTTAAAGTTGGAGAGAAGGAAGAGAAGAGAGGTAAAGAGAAGAGACTAAAAATACAACAATTATTATAACCTGAATAAGCTTCAATATATACACAGATATGAATGTATTTTTTAAAAACCAAAACACTATCTGGTAGTAGTTTATAGTTTCTTGTATGTTTCTCTTTTTTCCTCATCTTCATGTTTTTTATTGTAGTTGAATTAATCTATTATTAATTATATACAATATATAATAATAAATAAGATATAACATAACAACATAATGATATAAATAATAATAAATCTGTAAAAATAAACTACATTTCTCATTCTCATATTTAAGTTTTATTTCTTTAATGCTTAACAGGTAGCATTTTATTTGCAATGTACTTCATGATTTTTAATAGTTTTTTGATACTAATATACTAAAAACATTTCCACAAATAATTATATCAAAATTTATTAGAGATATATTTAAGAGAAATATAATCAATCATTCATTATATATTTATTTAGCACCTATTATATACCAAGCATTTTGCTAGTCCCTTATGTCTCAGTTTCCCCCACTCCTCATCCCCAAGATATACACGCAAAAAGACAAGCACAGCTTGTATGTCTTGGAATAACCATCTTAGTCCTAAGTGCCATTAAGGCCTTTGAATTCCTCTCTTTTTTATTTGGGACATAAGACTTCTCGTTGGTCCCTGACAGCTAAATAAGAACAACGGGTTGAAGTTGCCACTTTAGGTTTGGTGTCGGAAAAAAATCTTCCAAGAGTAGAATAAGCTGCCTCAAGAAGTCTTCAGGCAAAGGTTGGTGACTGCTTGTTGGGTTTATCATTCAGGTGCAGGTAAGATTAGATAGTCTTCCAGGTCCTTTTAAAGTCTGAGATTCTGGGACCCTGTAAAAAATGAAAGCAACAGAGATGAAAATAAACTTTATCTTTTCATTTTCAAGTGAAAGTAGCTTTAAATCTCCCCTCTCCCCCTTTAGTATAATAGATTTAGTTTTTATATTTAACCAAATGTTCACTCGATGAAATGTGAAAGTTATCCAAGGTAATTAGAAAGGAGTGAAGGAATCCATATCTAAAATTTCAGCATTTTTCTACTTAAAAAAAAAAAAAAGTTCACTCCCACAGTCCTCCTCTGATGCCTCATTGTGGCATGGAGGCAGTTCTGCCTTTTGAGGATTATGCCAGTAAAGCCTAAGCTATATAGCAAGTCCTTCAAAGCTAGAAAGGATTCAGCTATGGCTGAATACATTTATTGTACATCTGCTGCCTAAGGACCAGCTTTGCTAAAATGAAACCAATTTTTTCCTTCCTTCCTTTTTTTCTTCCTTCCTTTCTTCCTCTTTCCTTTTCTTTCTTTCTTTTACTTTCTTCCTTCCTTGTTTCTTTGTATTTTTTTTAAACCACAGCAGTTCTAGCAAGGCATAGAGGGATTGTGATCTGCTTTGGTGGAAATAATAGCCTCAACAATTAAATCACAGATGCTCAAAACATTTAAGACTATTAAGAAAATAAAACTAGCATATCACTCCTGAGAGCAGTAGAGAGAATACAATGATTCCACAGCAAAAGACTTCACTACCACAGATATTATTCCATAAATATGTCTCTTTCATAGTTCCTTAAATCCTGGGCCAGGACTCCTAATGCTAAAGAATTCCTTTTATTTCAGCTCTCTAATTTACTACCTTCATTACCTTAGGGCTTAGGCAAATTCCTGAACTATTGTGCTTGTCTCTCTTTTTTAAAAATCTGTATATAACCAGGAGGCTCACGGCTACCATCGAATGGTTCTCCTCATTGGTGAAGAATGATTACTTGATATTCTCTGCCTGAGTCTGGGTAAGAGGAGAGCTTAAGGAAAGGATAAATCCTAAGTCTTTTGGCTTCTACCTTAGAGAGAAGTCATAGGCTTTCCTCAGGGAGAATCATTGTCAGCCAATGAGGAGAGTAATGTGCAAGTAGGTGTGAGCCTTGGGTTACATGTAAAATGGAGACAAAATAATTAGCCTTGCCTATTTCACAATATTTTTGTGAGGATCTTTTGAAATAATATATGTGAAAATGTCTTGTAGAATATAGAGCACTAATATACATGCCACCTATTATTAATATTTTGCTGTTTACTTTGGTACCTAGTTATATGCTGCATTACATTAATACTTAACTGTTTTATAAATGTCTTCCCATGTAGATTACAAGCTCCCAGAGAGTGAAAACTTCTGTTGTGCCTATGTACACAGGAGACATTCATTAAATATTTGCTGAACAAATGAATTTTATTTTAACTCAAAGCAGTGAAGAGAAATTGAAGTAAATAGAAGTAATTACAGTAGAAATTTCCTCAGATTACTAAAGTCCTACTCTAATGTCTGAGCATGACATGTAGATGACCCTGGATTCTCAGCAAATATGCCAACACAGCACAATCTTTGGCAGTTCCTATCAAGCTGGAAAGGCTATGAGAACAGACTCAGTGACAGATGGTGTGTCTGTCATCCAAAGATCCGGCTAGCTAAGTTTTGGGAGACTCATTGCCAGGAGGTTGAACAACAGGTGATGAATTATTTTGTCCTACCAGCTCATGAAATCATCTATTAAAGTATAGAGGGGGTCAAAATATGTATTAGTGGGGAGGTCAACCACTTGAATGAAATCTCAAATCTTTGAAGGATTAAAGCAATTGTGCACTTTTAATATAAACACCTATTACCATTCTGGAAAACAACTTGGAATTAGACCAAAAAATAGTAACTAAAATGTCCATATTCTTTCTCAGTGTTAGGCACATATCCCAAGAAAGTTAAGGACAAAAAGAAAGGTCTCATATATGCATCAAAATATTCAACCAGTACTTTTTGTGGTAGTAAAAAATTGCAAACAAAATAGACACCCATTGACTGGGGAATGGCTAAAGAAATTTTGATACATGAATACAATGGCATTTTACTGCCCATTAAGAATGAATGAATATGAAGAATTCAGAGAAGCATGAGAAAACTTACATGAACTGATGGAGAGTGAAGTAAACAGAACTAGATCAACACATACAACATAAATTAAATAACAGTAAAATGAAACCAAATGTTGTATATTATTATTAAACTTGATCCCAGAGAAGAGCTGAGGAAATACATTTTTTTTCCTTCTTTGCAAAGGTGGGAGAGTATGAGTATAGAACATTGCATGAACTGTCTTTCACGGTTGATATATTGATTTGTTGTGTCAAAATAATTTTTTCTTTTACTTTTAAAAATCTTCGTTACAAAGGATGGCTCACTGGGTGGAGTGGGAGAATTCTATTTGGAAATGAATGTGATATAAAAACAAAATCCAATAAAAAAATAAACACAAATACCTGTTACTTCATTCATTCTTAGGAATAGGAAGTGGATCTATGATTTAATTGTTATAGGGAACTCCCAGGTGAGAAAATTCCTTCTCCCAATACAGATTGGTACTTTCTTTGCAACTTATAATCTTATAGAATTGTCTAGAGTAGGGGTGCCAAACTCTGCAAAATTCTTCAGTTCAACAAACCAGGTTAAATTATAATTGGGAAACGTTGAGCAAAATAAATCATAGACATTGTCAATTTATGATTTTCTAAGCCAGTATCCAGCTTCAAATATCCATTTTTATTTGAGTTTGACACCACTGGCCTAGACTTTTAAGAGTTTAAATAATTTACCCAAGGTCCTACAGCCAGGCAGAATGTGTCTGAGGCAGGATTTAAGAACCTAAGTCTTTGTTGATTTGAGACCATTTCCCTAGCCACTATACCACACTACCTTTCAGTACTTAAAAATATTTTTTAAATGTTCTGTAACTGTGTTGGGGGAGGTGGGGGGAAAGGACTCCTAGTACTTAATTTATTTATTCATACAACAAACACTTATTAAATGATTGCTGCATTCAGAGCATTGTGCTAAATGCTAAGTGACACCAAGATCTTGATATCTTCATGGAGCTTACAATCTAGTAAGGGACATAGCACAACAGTACATAACTAATATGCACAACATTATGTGTTCGGTTCATGATAAAGTTGCAAAAAGAGGTGCCATGTGCAATATGAGATTACATTTAGATAATGCACTGAAACCCCTTTCCAGTGGTGAGAAAAGAAACCGCTCTCTATTCTGTTCCCAAATCTGCTACTTAAATACTAAATTATTCTTTCTCGATTTTTCTAAGTCAATTTTATGTAACTACCAGTGGGTTCCATTCGGTTTGATTCAACAATTTTTTATTAAAAGTATATGCACATTACTCCAGAAAAGAATCATGAAAAGACACCTTTTCCCAGTTCTTTTCAGAGGTGGGAATTCCATAGAGATGGAATGTCGTGGATTTTTTCAGATTTTTTTCACATATTGATCAGTTTTGCTCTTCTTTTTTTTTGTTTTTTTGTTTTTTCTCTTCTTTCTCTTTATTTTTTCTCTTTAAAAACATTGTTTTTTTTTTATATGAGATAACTCTTTGGGAGAGATGGGGAAGGAATGCAGAGGTAAAACTAAGCAATGAAAAAAGATGAATAAAATTAATTAAAATTCATCTGGAAGAACAAAAGGTCCAGACTGTCAAGGGAATTAATGAAAAGAAATGCAAGGGAAGGTGGCCTAGCTGTACCATATCTTAAATTGTATTATAAAGCAGCAATCATCAAAACTACTTGGTACTGGCTAAGAAATAGAGTGGTGAATCAGTGGAATAGGTTAGGTGCACAAGACACAAGTCAACAACTATAACAATCTACTATTTGATAAACCCAAAGACTCCAGCTTCTGAAAAGATACCACATCATACCTGTCATATTGGCTAACATGACAAAACATGAAAATGGTAAATGTTAGAGATGTGGGAAAATTGAGACACTAATGCTTTGTTGGTGAAGGTGCGAATTCTGGAGAGCAGTTTGGAAGTATGTCCAAAGGGCTATAAAACTGTGCATACCTTTTGACCCAGCAATACCACCAAAGAGATCATAAAAACAGGAAAAGGACCCACATGTACAAAAATATTTATAACAGGTCTTTTTGTGGTGGCCAAGAATTGGAAATTGCGGGTATGTCCATCAATTGGGGAATGACTGAACAAGTTGAGGTATGTGAATGTGATGGAATACTATTGCACTATAAGAAATGATGAGCAGGCGGACTTTAGAAAAACCTGGAAAGACTTATATGAACTGATGCAGAGTGAAATGAGCAGAACCAGGAGAACATTTTACACAGTAACAGCCACATTGTTCGATGACTGAGTTTGACAGATGTATCCTTCCTCAGCATTGCAAGGATCTAAGACAACTTCAAAAGACTAATGATGGAAAATACTATACACATCCAGAGAAAGATCTTTGGAGTCTGAATGCAGATGGAAGCAGACTATTTGCTCTCCTTATCTTTGGCTGTTTTGTTTTGTTTCTTCTTTCTTGTTGTTCCTTCTATCAGTTCTAATTCTTCTTTACAACATGACTAATGTGAAAATATGTTCACTATGAATGCATAAGTAGAGCCTATATCAGACTGCGTGCTGTCTTGGCGAGGGGAGGGGAAAGAATGGGGGAGAAAATTCAAAACTCAAAATCATATGGAAGTGAATGTTCAAAATTAAAAATAAATAATTATTTTTAAAAAATTAATTAAAAAATAAAACACCACATACTCAAATGCAAATAGATATGCAAACCTTCAGGTCTACTCTGTATCCAATTTCAGATAAATCAATAAAATCAAAGGGTTACGAAAAGGAAATTTTATTTTTACACTAGATTTAGATTGAAGTTCTTAATGTATAGAGTTTATGCCATTAAGTCTATAGAGTCTTTCACATAGTGAGTGTTCAGTAAATATTCATTAATAATAAAGATTATTTAAATGTTTTGTAGCTTGATTTAATTTCTTTTTTTAAATTAAATTAATCTTTTTTTGTTACATTTTAATTTCCAAACTGTCTCCCTTCCTTCCTCCCCAACCCACACCAGAGAAGACCACCATTTGACACACACTTTTACAGATAAAAAACACTGAGAATCAGAGTATCCAGGTAATTTATAATCAATTTATTAATTAGGCTAGATGGAAATCAATAAATTGATGGTCAGTGATTTTTCTCAATAACCAAAGACCCCCAGTGGAGACACTGAATGTAAAAGGGAATGCCCCCGACATGTGAAAACCCGCTTGATTGGTAGACATGTAATAAGGAAATGGGCTAGAAGCTGTCAGTTCCTCCTATTGAAAACATGGCTTGATCGTGAAACTCAAGTGCCTTCAACAATCTAGACAAGGAAATCTATGTACATCCAGAGCACTCTTGTTGGTTTTTCTCCTTCATGAACTGGGTCATCCTGAACTCTAATGGAGGGATACAAAGAGAGGGGCTCATTTCCTTCAAGAACTTGCCTACATTGGATTCTGTTTATAATTCTAAACAGAAGTAAAATCTTCTAGATGGGAGAAGTCCTGCCCAAGATTGAAGAACTGTACCCTGAGGGCTAGGAAAATCTTATCAATCAGTCATATCCTTTAGAGATTGACTTTTCATTGCCTGGGCCTCAATAAAAAACAGAGGAGAAAAAGCCTGGATTCCGATTTAATAATTGGTTATTAATATAATAGAAAAATATATATGTGTATATACATTTGCATACATATGTAAAATCATACTAATTCTCTGAGGGTGGATAGCATCTTCCTTCATAGATCATTTGTAGTTGATTTGAGTGTTCATAATACTTAAAATAACTTAGTCATTCAAAGTTATTATTAGAACAATATTCAATGTTATTAGAACAGTATACAGTGTTCTCTTCATTCTGTTCACTTCATTCTTCATTATTTTATGCAACTCTGTTCATGCTTTTCTAAAATCATCCTGCTAACCATTTTTTATAGCACAGTACTATTCCATCACAATCACATACCACATCTTGTTCAGCCATTCCTCGATTGACGGGCATCCCCCTCAATTTCCATTTCTTTGCCACCACAAAGAGAGTTGCTATAAATATTTTAGAACATATGTTTTCAGGAACAGATGTAGTAGTGATGAATGCTGCGAGTCAAAGGGTATATGCAGTTTTATAACTCTTTGGGTATAATTTCAGATTTCTCTCCAAAATGACTGGATGAGTTCACAGTTCCACCAACAGCGTATTGGTGTCCCAATATGTCCACATCCCCTCCATTGACCCACTCTGATTTCTTTCCTCTCATTTTCTTCTCATTTCTATTGCCAGCATTTCTAATACAATATTGAATAATATTAGTGATAATAGGCATCCTTATTTCATTGTTGATCTTATTGGAAAGTCTTTACCTTACAAGTAATGCTTACTGATGGTTTTAGGTAGAAGCTTCTTATCATTTTAAGGAAAGGTCCATTTATACCTATGCTTTCCAGTGTTTTTAATATGAGTGAGTGTTGTATTTTGTCAAAAGTTTTTTTCTAAGCAGTTTATATTTTTGTAAGTATTCTTCCATTTCACTTAAATTGTTACATTTATTGTCATATAATGTGACCAAATAACTCCTAATAATTACTTTGATTTCATTTTCATTAGTAGTATATTCACCCTTTTCATTTTTGATAGTAGTGATTTAGTTTTCTTCTTTCTTTTAAACATTAACCAATGGCTTATTTTCATAAAACCAGCTCCTAGTTTTAATTTTATTTATTAAGTCAGTGGTTTCCTTATGTTCTGTTTTATTAATCTCACCTTTAATTTTTAGGATTTCCAATTTGGTGTTTAATTGGGGATTTTTAATTTGCCCTTTTTCTAGTTTTTTTTAATTGCATGCCCAATTCATTGATCTGCTCTTTCTCTATTTCATTGATATATGCATTTAAAGATATAATTTTTTTTCCTGATTACTGCTTTTGCTTCATCTTGTAGGTTTTGGTATGTTATCTCATTATTATCAATCTCTTTACTAAAATTATTTATTGTTCTTTAACCCATTCATTCTTTAAGATTAGGTTAGTTGGTCTTCAGTTAATTTTTTGTCCATGTTTCCATGATCCCTTGTTAAATATAGTTTTGTTTGCATTACAATCTGAAAAGGATGCATTTAATATTTCTACTTTTCTGCATTTAACTAAATTTTTTATACCCTTATATATGGTCAATTTTTATAAAGATATCATGTTCTCCTGAGAAAAGGTATATTTCTTCCTATTCCCATTCAGTTCTCTCCAGATGTCTATCACATCTAGTTTACCTAAGATTCTATCCATCTCAATGTCTTTCTTATTTATTTTTTGGTTATATTTATCTAGTTCTGGCAAGAGAAGGTTGAAGCCCCCGGCTATTATAAGTTTACTTTGTATTTCCATTTAGCTTTTCCTTTTAAAATTGGACACTACAGCATTTAGTGGATATAGGTTTAGTATTGATATTATTTCATTATCTATGGTATCTTTTATCATAACATGGTTTCCCTATTTATATCTTTTAATTAAAGCTGTTTCAGTTTTAACTTTGTCTGAGATCATAATTGCTACCCCAACTTTTTTTGTATCAAATGAAGCATAATAAATTCTACTCCAGGCCTTTATTTTTACTCTGTGTGTATCTCATTTTTAAATATATTTCTTGTAAATAACATATTGTCGGATTCTGGTTTTTACTCCATTCTGCTGTTCCCATTTTATGGCTGAATTCATCCATTCACATTCAAAGTTGTAATTACTAGTTTTGTATTTTCCTCCATCCTATTTTTCTTCACTGTTTATCCTTCTTTCTCTCTTTTACTCTATCCCTCCTCAGAGGTCTAATTTATGTCTGACTACTGCCTCCCTAATCTACCATACCCTTTCTAAGGATCTCTCCCTCCGTCCTCTCCCTTTATCTTCCTATTCCTTAATCTACCCACCCTTCTAAGAGTTTCCTCCCTTATCCTATTCCCTCAACTTCTTATTCCTCCATAAATTAAGACTTTTGTACCCTTCTTAATACACACACACACACACACACACACACACACACACACACACACACACATATATACTATTCTCTCTTTAACCCAGTTCTGATGAGAATAAGGTTCTAGCACTACCAGCCCTCCCCCACCCCCCACTATAACAGTTCTTCCATTAATGCCTCATTTGTATGAGATATTTACTCCATTTTATCTTTCCCTACCCAATTTCATTTTTTTAGCATCATCCCATCATATTTAATTATTAGGTAAGCCTTCTATTCTATGTATGCTCTTTCAAACTAATCTAGTAATGATCACATTCTTAAGAGTTACAGATAATGATATTCCATATGAGAAGTAAACAGTTTGGCCTTATTAAATCCTTTATAATTGGTCTTTCATGTTTACCTTCTTGTGTTTCTCCTGATTCTTGTAGTTTAAATTTTCCTTTCAGTGCTGGTCTTTTCCTCAGGAATACCTGAAAGTCCTTTAATTGATTAAATATGCCTTTCAATTAGGCCAGACTATCACTCCAGGAGGTCAGATCTTTAAAATCTTAGCTAGTTGTCTTAGGCTAGACAACTACTTAACCCTGACTTTTAATTATTTCTGTGCCTCTAAAGTTCTCTTTGAATCATTATTTTAAATTACTTTGAATTTGGGAGAGCCAGGTAATTTCCTGCCATATTCTGCCATCTTAACTGATTACATTTCAATTTATAGGATTTAGCATTTTCAATGGGGTTATGAAAAAAAGGACTATATCTTTTAGGATCATAGGATCATAAAAATCTGGGGCTGGAAAGGACCTCAGAGGCCACGTAATTAATTTTCACCTGAAACCCCTAAACAATTTCCTCAAGGCTGCACAAGTCATCAGTGTGAAAAGATTTTAGAATACATAAAATAAAAATGAAAGGCTGGAACAAAATTTATTATGCATCAAGTGAATCCCCAAAAGCAAGGGTCAATTATACTATCAAAGCAAAAACAGAAATTTAAAATATACTTTTTAATCTCAAAATTTTTATTTTTAAATTTGAAAAAATTGAAATATACAAAACTATAATTACATTATACTAAAAGGAATCAAAGATACCACATCAATGTCAATATTAACCTTATATTTTCCAAATGGAAAAATTAACCAAATTTTAAGATTTCAGAATCTTCTTTGAATTTATGCAGAGATGTTCTGATAATGAAGGGTGACCCCTACTATGGGGAACTGATTATGACTTTTTCCTAATGTTAAACTCAAATTCAGATAATTCTTTTAAAATCTATTTATCTCTAGTCTGTCAGAGACATAGGCAGAGTTAGGAAAGAACATTATAGACAAAATAACAAGAAAGACTTTTATAGCTTAGAAATCGCACTTAAGAGTTGGAATCCAGACCTCTACAGATTTGTAGCTACTATTACTTATAGAGCCTTGGGATTCTGGGAGTGCAGCTGGTACAAGTGGGACCATCAAAAAAATTTCATAG
Source organism: Notamacropus eugenii (assembly GCF_028372415.1). Lineage (NCBI taxonomy): Eukaryota > Metazoa > Chordata > Mammalia > Diprotodontia > Macropodidae > Notamacropus > Notamacropus eugenii. The sequence continues at coordinate 405,380,641 of NC_092876.1, read as the reverse complement.
CTTTTTTTCAATCCCTCCATCAGACTGAGTTATCAATTTCTTTACTATGCATGTCAAGAAATATTAGTAGTAACTCCACTCATAAAAAACCAGTTCTGTGGCTTCAGATGTTTTATTGGAAAGGGAAAAAAACCCACCATACTATTATTTTTATTTTTTGGATAGTCTTCTGAAGCTGAAATAAAATATTATTTGAAGTGGAAGCCCTTTTCAGTTGCTGCAGGAGTTGAATTAAATTTTAATTACTGGTTTGCCTCCTCTTGGCTGATATTTGTAGATATATAAATATATAACACGTAGTTTTTTCTCTCTCCATCTCTCACTGGCATTCTGACTCAGCCTTAGATCTTGGCATAGCTTTCAATACATTGTTCTGCTTTTTAGCTATTCTTGTCCTCTTTCATTTCTGTTCTCAATTCCATGGTAAGTTACAGTTCCTTAATTTTCTCCCTGATATAAAACATCTTTTTCAATTTAGAGGTCAGAAGGTTGAGTAATGACATGAGCTGACTAAGAAGTCTCCCACACAGTTCTCTTTCATCACTACATGTGTCAGAAAGCATTTTCTTATTTAGATGTCTCACTTGTCTATAAGAAATATTTTCCTAAACCAAGAGCTTGATCACCTATAGTAATAAACAAACATGAGATTCATAAACAAAATCAAAGTAATTTGTTTTTCTTTTATTTTAGAGATAATAATGCTCACTTTGAAAACCTTATTGTAAATACATGCATATATACATGAGTAGGTGCTCTGAAAAGGCATAGCGTATTTTACAAGGTAAATAGTAGCTAACCTTTATCATAGTACATAATCATAATAATTTGCTTTCCTCTTATTTTAGAGATGCTATTCACTTTAATAATATATACATATGTATATACATTATATATATAATATATACATATATACACACACATAAATAGAGGCTCTCTAGGGGAATAATATATTTTACAAGATAATAATAATAGTAGCATGTATTTAATGCTTACTATGTGCCTGACACTGTGCTAAGCATTTTACAGTTATTATCTCATCTGACCCTCACAACAATCTTATGAAGTAGGTAGTATAGCCAGGACTATTTTATAAACTGGTAAGTTGGCCATTTTCTCTACCACTTGGTAGGGCATGGTTTTCCATCATTCTTGCACATTGTGATCTCTTAGCAGAACTCTGTCATCTGTATAGAGATCTTGACAATAGACTGTTTAAATTAATATGGCTACTTGTTTTTAATCAGAGCTTTTCTGATCTTTCATTGAGGCATCAAAAGAAGTACACATAGACCTGGAGGCCATTTTGTTTTTGTTTTGTGGGTTTCCATGTCCAAAGCCTCCTGGTAATAACCCTTTCCATATTTAGCTGGACAAGCTGTTGTAAATAAGACATATAGTCTGTTGCCATGACCATACTCAAAGCCTTTCCAATATCAAAAATATCCATTCCTCAAAGTTATGGTATACAAAGAACAACACAGCATTTTTGTGGCAAGATATATAGGACTGCTTAGAAAAGCTAACATATATCACAACCTTTCAATAGATGACTCATAACTAAAAGGAATTTCTTAGTTCATAAGTTAATATTAAAGCCTGCACTTAAATATTCAAAGCAGTTACCCTCAAAGGCCATGTTGACATTTTACCAGAGTATTGACTAACCAGGATAGATTTCCTTTTAAATAATGAAACTGGACTTTTAGGTTTTTTTTCCTTTTTCCTTCTTTAGTAAGAAATTAGCCTCAAGCCATTTTAAAGCAATAACATTATCTTGTGGTAACACACACCTTTATCTCTCACTACACACAGGTAAGAATTAACAGTTTATATTTAGAGAACACTATAATGCAGTTGGGACACTATACAAACTTTCATTGGGTCTAGCAAAGCAGTAAACAACTGTGATATTGTTTTGAACTTGTAAGTAGTCAGCAATAGAACTGGGGGTGTTCACTATCATTATTGCTGCTGTTGTTTCCCCAAGGTTCAAGTTGTTAGTAGCAATGGACTAATACTATGGACAGCAAAAGATCAATACTGATTCTGAGGTCCAAATCCCTATAAAAAGTATGGGCTCCAACTATGCTGAAATGCCTTTGATCCAACAATACCACTACTATGTCTCTATCCCAAAGATATTTAAAAAAAAAAGAAGAAAAAAGACCTACATGTACAAAAATATTTATAGCAGCTCTTTTTTGTGGTGGCTAAGAATTGGAAATCAAGGGAGATGCTGATCAGTTTGGTGATGCTGAAGAGTTGTGGCATATGATTGTGATGGAATATCATTGTGCTATAAGAAATGACAAGCAGGATGATTTCAGAAAAACCTGGAAAGACTTACATGAACTAATGAAAAATGAAGTAAATGCAGCCAGGAGAATGTTGTACATAGTAGCAGTAATACTGTACAATGATCAACTGTGAATGGCTTAGCGATTCTCAGCAACGATCCAAGACAATCCCAAAGGACCTATGGTGAAAAATTCTGTCTACTTCCAGAAAAAAAATTGATATTGTCTGAATATAGTCTGAAGCATGCTATTTTCCTCTTTCTCTCTGTCTCTGTCTCCCTCCCTCCCTCCCTCCCTCTCTCTCTCTCTCTGTCTGTCTTCTTATACAAAATGACTAATATGGAAATATTTTACATGATTGTACACGTATGAACTATATCAGATTGCTTACTGTCTCAGGGAAGGAGGAGGAGAGAGAGAGAGGGAACATTAGAATTTGGAACCCAAAACCTTAAAAAAAAACATTTAAAATTGTTTTAACATGTAATTAGGGAAAAAATATAATATTATTAAAGAAAAAAAAGGAAGTTTGCTGTCCAGCTAAAGGATACACAAAATGGAGGATCAACTAGAAATGAATATCACAGGACCTGTTTTAAAGCCTTGGTTTTACTTACAGACCGAAAGTTACTTAATCTCGCTAAGCCTAGGTTTCCTTTCATGTAGAATGAAGGATCATGACAGTTTCACTATTTGATCTTGAAGGTTTATTATGAAGAAAACTTCCTTGTAAATTGTAAAATTCTGTATAAATGTGAGGCGTAATCATTCTTGGGCTCTTGTATCTCCTCTAATGCTTTTTCCTTCCTTGTTGAGGAGGACCGGTGACATCACAAGGTGATGTCTTGACTGGTGTGTGAATTGGATTTAAGTGAGGAAGTGTTGCATAAAGTTGTCAGCCTCACTTCCAGAGTCATTGCAGTTCAGTTGCAAGACAAAAGTTAGGATAACTGGTGATGGTCCAGGTGCAATGGAAGACCTTGGCATCCTTGAGGGCTGACCAAGCTCTAAGTGCTCCACAGTACCTACTTCAGCTGCCTTCATGGTAGTTGGAACAAATTGTTCTCATCTACCCATTCCACTAGGAGAAGTCTTCACGTGCTTGGGGTAGACACCCCCCTAATTCACCAACTGGTTTGAAGCCTGATGATTACCTTCAGCCAAGTTTAACCTGTCTGCCAAGATGGTTTTACTGGGGTGTGGCTACTGCTCATGCTACACCTTCTTAGAACCACAGGTGAGAGCTGAGTTACAGAAGGACACCAAAGTGGATGAGCATCCCTGAAAGGGGCTCTACAAGTCCTCACACCAGGGATGCTAATCCTCCTTGTAAACCCCATCCTTCCTAATGCTTAGTACGTTGTTGTACATGTAACAGATACTCAATAAATGACTGGTGGATGAATGAACAAAATCATCAACTCAGTAGAAGGTAATAGGTTGCTGCTTATCTCACTACTGTGGTCATTTACTTTTATCTTTGGTGTAAAATGCTGATTGAATTGTTTTTTTAATGTCTTCACTTGCATCATTATTTGGACCAATTTCTAATTTATATTAAACTGTATGGAACAATTATTTTAAAAAATTAATTCCTCTCATAAAAATGCATTTCTTCTGTTTTTGTGTGTGGTTGGAGTCTTCTCTAATAGCTTTTAGATAAAAGTAAAATAATAAATTGTTTATCCCAAAGTGTTTCTCCCCAAGCTTCTGCAAGTCAGCTTCTATAAATGGGCCATTGAAAGAATTTGTTTTTTTCTTTCTCCAGAATTTTCAGTCTGGGGACAATTGATTATATTTGTTTGGGAGTTTATTATCCCTGCATTTGAGGGTGTACTCATGGAAACAAAGCTGTGCAGTTCGGATCTGAGTATGGAAGGATTAAAAATTCTGAAGGCACATGTGATTTACATTCCTAAGTAAACATGATAAACAATTATGTGCCCACAACAAATTAGTTGAGCTCTCTTCAAGAACCAAATGTTTTCTAAGTTCTCTTCCAACTCGTATATTGTGTGATCCTGTTGTTTGAAGAAGTGTCTATAAAATATACATGACTTGGTACCACACCAGGCTGCTAGGTGTCACAGTGGACAGGCTGGGAGTCAGGGAGACCTGAGTTCAAATTCAGCTTCAGACACTAATTATATGATTGTGGGTAATCCACTTAACTTCTCTTTGCCTCAGTATCTTCAGTTGTAAGATAGGCATCACAATAGTTTATCTCAGGGTTCTTGTGAGGATCAAAAGAGTTAATATTTGTAAAAGTGCTTAGCATAAAGTAGAAGTTCAATAAATTCTTATTTCTCCTTCCTTCTCACCCCTCCCCTACCCCTTGCAAAAAAAAAAAAATGCAAAAAACAAAAGGCCTGGATTCAGTTTATTTCTACTAGAACCACCCAATTTCAGAGTTACAAAAGACTTTAGAGATTATCTAATCCAAACTACACCTGAATGGGAATCCTCTCTAAAACATTCCTGAAAAGCCTTCCTTACTTGAAAAAGCTCCTTTAATAGGGATTTTAGGATCATAGTTTTAGAGCAGGGAAGACCGTGAAACAAAAAACTATCATTTTTAGAGGTGAGGAAACAGAGCCCCCTGGGAAGTTAAATCATTTGCTCAAGGTCTGTACACAGCGATCAAGTGTCTAAGGAAGGCTTCTAACTCAGGACTTCCTGACTCCAAGCCCATAATTCCTAAAGCACTCATTTTTGAGGTAATGAGATAACATACACAGAAGTATTTTTTCAAATCCTTTAAGATGATGTATAAATGTCAGTTATTATTATTTTGGAGAGTTCTAATTGTTAGTTTTTCTTTACATTAATATAAAACTCTACCTCGTTTTTAACTTCTACCCATGGGCCTTATTTATGCATTCTGGGATTAAAAACAGGACAGCAAAATGTTTGCCCTCTAAAAACCTTTCACCTATTTTGGGTTTCAACCAAGGGTGTGCCAGTAAATGTTTAACAAGGTGGGGGGGAGGTGGAGAGGAGAGTTGGAAGGACATACTTTTAAGTTTGATTTACATTATTAGCTTTTTCTTAAGACTGGTGTAGTGATTGCAGATTTCTGAAATGTGAATACTCAGGCCAGTTAGAGCTGGCTCCAGCATACCTCTCCCCACTCCCTCTGTCCCCCCCTGCCCACTCCCCCCATGTCAATTTCATGTTAATATTTTTCTCATCACTTTCCTAATCTGAAGCCCATTTTCCTTATTAGAGGAAACAAAAAGTTAAGAACTGAGTATCTCTGCTTTTTTTCTCTTATCGGTCCTGATAATTTTATCCATATCAAACACCTTTTATCACTTCTTTGATCTTCCTCATTGCTCTCCAGAAGCTTTAAATTAAAAAAAAAAATCTCTTTCCTAGTCCTTGCTACTCATTCTCTGGTTATTCTTTTCTTTTTTCTTTTTCTTGTATAATCATAGCTACTATGTATAAAGCACTTTAAGATTTGTCAAATGCTGTGCATATATTATCTTATTTGATGCCCACCAACCTATTATTATATTATTATACCCACCTTCAAAGGCAGACAGAGGTTAAGTGACTTGCCCAGGATCACACAGAAAGTAAATGTCTATGTTGAGATTTGAACTTAGGTCTTCCTGAGTCCAAGTCCAGTATTCTATCTATCATAGCTCACTCCTCCTCTTCTTATTCTCATCTTTAGAGATGCTGTTACTATTCTTACAGGACTCAGCATCTCTCATAAGCAAGCTCTCAGCATTTTTAATCTCTCTTATATTGTAATATAATAGAGGAGTGGCCAATAAACCCAATCCTTATTAGCATGTACAGAGAGCTTGACTGATGCAATCCCCACTTAGACTTTGGAGCATGTGTCAGTGTGGTTCCAGTTTGCTAGCCATGTAATGAAGAAAATCTCTTGAGCCAGACCTGGAATGGATTAAAAAAGCACTAGTGAGCCAAGACCATGCCCTTGGTTGGGTTTTTTTTTTCTTTGCCTGACATAATCAAGTAGAAAACAAACAACAACAAATCACCCCCCCCCAAACAAGGACTAAGTGGAGAAAGGCCTTAAGTTTTCATCTCCTTATCAGGCCTCTTCAGTGAGATCTATGAGTATGAATAGCTCTGCTGTTGCTTGCCTATTGAAGATGGCTATCACCCTGCGAGCTTCAAAAGGTTAGGAGAGCTAGCCACCAGGATATGCAGGAGTTGGAGTCCATGCTAGGTATTGTGGCCAGAAAGTCCAGGCAATAGGTCCCAGCACAGCCTATATCAATGAAGCAGATTCATATATTAGTACTGCCATGTTGACCATGAATTTGGTAGGACCAATGCTATGGAGAAACTTTGTTAAATTCTTTTTAATGAAGATTGATGGAGATGATATAAGAGAGTGGGGTCAAATTCAAGTAGAAATAGGATCCCCGCAATGGTATTTTGACTTAGAAAAATACAAATGAACATTATTTGTGTTCTATTCTATTTTTGTTTTGTTAAACATTTCCCAATTACATCTGTTTTGGCTGTGCTGGGAGTTTTGCCAGCCTTCAGGTTTTGACTTTGACACCTCTGGAATAAAGGATGGTGTGTCCCTTGGTGTTTGGCAGTGAGAATATTTATATTTCTGTCCTTGCTATATTTTTACACTTTGTAAATATTTGTAAAATTTTGTAAAATATCACTTTTTTGATCGATGTTAATTGGTTAAATGGAACTGGAGCACTAATCATTGGTGGTTATCAGTTGAAGGAATGTAACAGAATGGAGGGTTTGAGCAGATAACTTTAGAGAAAGACATCCCATTGCCTCTCAGGGACACCCCTAGAACACTTCAAGTGAGGCCAAAGTAATTGCTACAATAATTTGTATTCTAGCTATTTGTGTACATCTTATCCCCTCCTCCTAGATGATAAACTGCTTGGCAGCAGGGACTGTATCATTTCATCTTTTTATTGACTATCTTCTAGTACTGTGCCTTGTACATGGAAGATACAGCATGCATTTTTTTTTCAAATTGAATTGAATGATAATGTTGAATTTATTTGAGGTAAATATAAAATGAAGGTGCTTCTCTATCTCCTTAATTATTTGGTTAATTATCTCAAAAGACCAATTTAATTTGAAAGATTATATTATATGTGGTTCATGCAATCAATTTCCTTATGTATATTTCCTGTAAAGTATGCTGTTGATTTTTTCTTTCCTTCCTTTCCTTTTTTTTTTTTTAGAGGCAGTTGGCATTAAGTGACTTTGCTCTGGGTTGTACAAATAGTGCTCCTGACTCCAGGCTGGTTGCCCCTTGGGTTTTTCTTATTATCTCTCATTTCAGAGATTTTACGTTATCATCTGAATTGCAGAAAGAAATTATTAAGTAATAAAGTGTGAAATAGTGGAAAGAGTACTGGCTTTTGGTCCTAGGTGTCAATACTGCTTCTGATGCTTACTACCTCTGTGACCTTGGGTATACCTAACCTCCCTAGGCCTCAGTTTTCTCATCTGTAAAATGTGATGGTTGGTCCAGATGGTCTCTGAAGTCCCAGCTCTAGGTCTAAAATCCTAATGTCAGCTATAAGTGATTTTAATAAGCTGCATTGACATTTTGAGATTCTGTGGTACAAAGCAAAGCATTCTGGAGCCAGAGAAGCTGGTTTCAATTCCTGTCTCCTGTGCTTGTTTCACTTTGGACCAATTGCCTAACCTCCCTGGGTCTCAGTTTCTTTATCTGTAACATGAAGGAGTTGGATTAGATGACCTCTAAGGTCCCTTCTAGCTCTAAGTCTATGATCTTAATAAATGCAGTTGGGAGAATTAAATGGTAGTATGGAGTGCAATTAACACAAATCTATATTATTTACAGAGATTCAGACTTTCTTGTCAGTTAAAAACTGGAAGGAAAGGGAATGTCACATTTTCTCTAGTTGAATAGAGAAGTTGATAATCTTCTTTTTCAACCTTTTCCTGGAGAAAATGTTTGCAATTTTGCCAGCACAATCTTACTGTCCAAATCATATAAAGAATGTATGAATGAAACTCCTGCATATTCAATGAATTCTCAAAGCAGGGTAAACAGTTTACAAATGAATAAAAGCAAATCATCACATGAAAAAACATACACCTTGATGAGCAATTAAACAAATGAAAATTCAAATGATACTTGCCCCAATCAAACTAACAAATATGTATTTTTAAAGATCAAACAACACTGATGAAGCTATGAAGAAAAAAGTCCAATTATACATTAGGGATAGGATTAGAATTTAGGATTATAGTCGGAGGTGGAGTCTCTATGGTAGGGTTAGTAGGCAGCATACATTTAGGGTTAGAGTTAGAGTCAGAGGTATTTATCTATCTGGAGAGTAATCTTATAATATACAACCAAAGCTACCAAGTCAATCATTGATCTAGTATATTAGGGACTACATTTTTTCCCCCTGGAATCATTTTTCAAGTAAATTCAAATAAAAATTACTTCAGAATGGAATTTGGAAGAAGACGAATACTTTAGAAAGACTGAGTGGTAGGGTGAAGAAATAACCAGTCTCAGGGTCAGGATGACCTTGATTCAAGTCCACTTCTGACCCATATGACCTGTGTTATCCTGGGCAAAACACTCTGTGCCTTAGACCGAAGGGCAGGTACAGTTGTGCATTGATAGAGAGAGTTCTTTACTGAAGTTTCCTATACTTTTGAAATTAGAGGCTTACCAAAAAAAAAAAAAAAAAAAAAAAAAGGAGGGTGAAGGAAGAAGGAGGAATAGTTTAGAGCTTAAATTCATTAGCTCTTTTTTTCAGTAAAGTTGCCTAAGTTCCTCCTTTTAAAAAATAAAGATACCACCAGTGTTGGGACAATCTACATAATTTGGCCCTACCTATTCATCTAACCTGTGTTAGATACTTTCCCTTCAAAATGTTATGCTCACTATTGCTTCATGCTTCCCTCAATGTAATATAATTCCTGCGTTCATCTTTCAAAGACCAGTTCATATCCCCTTTTTAATGACTACCCATTGATCTCTCCCTTTGAAACTTTTAAGTAGGTCAGTACCACATAGTTGAATCCTTATAACAACTGCTCAATAATTGTTTCATGTGTATCTCACTTGTACCCTATATCTATATACATGGGGCATCCAAATCTCCCCATGACATCTTGCTGATTGCACTTCAGAGAATGGGGCTGTCTCCTGATGTTTAGTTGACTGAGGCTCAGAAGGATGGGTTCTTATGGGAGGAAGTAGTCCATAGAGGACCGAATTGTTTCGGAGTTCTCTTCTCTCCCTCCTTCCATTCCCCCTCCGTGCTTTCTTTTCCTTGGATTTCCAAGATAGAGTACAACAAGGGGGTGGGATGGGGTGGGGAGGATATTTCTCCTCCTCAGCCCAGGAATAGAAAACTTGCAAATTTAATAACCTGCAAAAGGAGCACATGTCCAGAAGCCTGTCCTAACCTGTGAGGGACTTCCTGAACTTTCTGCTTTTCTGTTTTCAAGTTCCTTTGATCGTTTACAAACACTTGGGGGTAATGGGACACCTCTTTTTCTGAATTCAGGGAATTGTACCTGTTTGCTCTCCTCCTCCCAATTTGGAAAGTCCCTAATCTTTCATCCAATTAGAAATCAGATTACTCAATGTCATATTATTTCCTTTTAATTAATTTAACCATATTTGATTCTTAATGTATGTCTCCCCTTGTATTCAGGGTCCAGGGCCGAAGCTGAGGAAAGGTACTGGTGCCTATTTGTTAAGCAGTTTTCATACATTGTTTAATACATTGAAATACCCAGAAGCTCAAATCCTTTTTTCCTCAGTCATTTCATCTTTCACCCACCAAACAACACATGTCAAAGATCTCTAAGAATAGCTTTTCTATACATGTTTGAGAAGTCTTAAGAGACTGAGAACTCCCGAATCTGAAAACTGATCTTCCTAGAGAAAGAAAATTTCAGCATGCTTGGAAAAGGAAGACAATTCTCAATAGAGATTTACCCTGGAGCTGAAGGACTTAAAGCTGTACCATAGAAGGACATAGAGGGACAAAAAATAATTGGGTCTTTGCAATCTGCTTTCATTGTGAGTCACCTAGATGGCACAGATCTAGGGTGAATGGATGGTCTTTATTCAATAATCTCCCAAACTCTCTATCACCTGGAGGGAGTTGAGTGGACTATTTAAAAATTATATTTCTGGTTCTATATTCATGGGCTCCTGTAAGGAGTTCTTAGCATAGTATGAAATTGTTTTTGCATTGGGGAAATAGAATTTGTCTTATAGCAGCACCCATATTATACACTTATTGTCTGTGCAGGAATTAGAGCCCACTTTTGGGAAAACCCAGACAGAAGTCATACCTCACTAAGCTTTTATTCTTATTTCCATAGAGTAATCTGGCATGGGGGCAATGAACTAAAAGATACGAACCCTCCCTCTTCAGGACCCTGGGATCTAACATAGTATCTGTTAAAAGAGCCTAAAGTTCGTGGAGGAGGAGGCAAGACCATAGTTAACAGATATATTGATAATAATAACATTTCTTATAGTTTTTTTAAGGTTTATAAAGGGAATTCATTGTAACAACAATGTATGAGTAGTTTAAATATTGTCCCCATTTTATACTTGTAATACTAAATATTATTAATACCAATAATTATAATAATCAGGAAACTGAGGCTCAGAGAAACTGAGTGTATTGACCATATTCACAAAACTAGTAAAAGTCAGAATCTGAACTCAGATCTCCTGACTCCAAGTTTGGCATTCTTTCCAACTACTACCTTGCTTCTCCTTGTAAGCATCCTGAGGGCAAGGTCCATGTCTTATACTCCTTTTGTATTCCACGTAGTAGATATATAGTATAAAGAACAGAAGGAGAGATCAATAAACATTTGCCAGTTGTTTAATTGTAGAACTTAGTATCATGACTGACCTGGCTTAGTTTAGTTTAGTTTAGATAGACTAAGAGGAAGAGTGGATAGAGAATTAGTTTCAAAGTCAGGAAGGCCTGAGTTCAAATCCCACTTTTGACCTATATGGATTGGGTGACTTTTGGAATGTTACTTAAACTCTTAGTTCCTCAGATAGCTCTCTGAGATTATAAATTGTAGGGCACGTATAGGTTGGAATTAGTAGGGAAAGTTTTTCACCAGGAACTTCTTATACTGATAGTATCAGAGGTCCAGTTTAAAAAAAAAAAGGAGAACATCGTTTGGTGTTGGTGTCTATTACACTACAAACAAAAAATCCCAACAAAACTGCAAAACTCTTCTTAGTTGTAGCATAGGTTAGATGCTTATTTCTTTGTCTTGGTGTTTGTACGTGCAATAGAAAGTAGGCACTTAGGTTAAACAACTTAGGAAAAAAGAAAACTTCTTGCTGTGTTGACTGTTACCAAATACTTTTACAAAAGAAGAAAAAAACCCTTTATGATTCTTGGTAGTTAAGTAATACCTTTTTTTATGCAGTTCAAAGCTAAAACTATAGAACTCATTCAATTTTGGCTCGTTTTGCAGTGTACAGGTGGAAAATATTATTGACATTTGCAGATGGCAAAATCTGGCCAAAGGAAGGATATGATTACCCAGGTCACACAGTTACATAAGCAGCTGATACTGAAACCAGGTTTTCCTGTCCTTTAATGCAGTGAACAGGGCTGTACTGTATCCATAAAGGAGGCTGGGCAAATTTCCATACTAGACTACAAGGCAGAATTTCTAAGGGTGGCAGCTGGGTGAAATGAAAATTGCCTTACAGACCACCAGTAAATAACAAATTTGTACTTGGGGTCATTGTGCTTAGGATCATTTTGTCTCTATTAGTGAGTCTCACAGCAGGCTCCAGGTGAGTAATGCCTTGATCCCAACTCACCAGGCAATTTTATGCAGATTGGGTACAAGGTAGCAAGATCATTTATAGAAGCACCCAGCTTGGAGACTGGAGACTGATTGCATAAGGATTCAAGATGGTCTGGTTGATTCCAGTCATCCTATTTTGGTTTTTAATTTATTATCTATTTTTAACATTCTTTTTTATTGAGTTCCAAATTCTTTCTCTTCTTCAAGCTCCTTCCTCACTGATTGAGAAGGCAAGCAGCATGACATCAGTTGTACATGTGAAATCATGCAAAACATTTCCATATTATAAAAAAAATTCAAGAAAAATGAAGTACAAAAAATGTACTTCAATTTGTACACAAAGTCCTTCAGTTCTCTCTCTGGTGGTGGATAGAGTTTTTCATCATGAGTCCTTCAGAATTGTCTTGGATCATTGTATTGATCAGAATAGCAAAGTCTTTCACAGTTGATCATCCTTACAATATTTCTTTTACTGTGCGTAATGATCTAGTTCCACTCACTTCACTCTGCATCAATTCATATAGATCTTCCCAGGTTTTTCTGCACCCATTTCTCTTTTCATTTCTTAGAGCAAGATAGTATTCCATTAAAATCATACACCACCACAACTTGTTCCCCAAATGATGGGCATCCCCTCAATGTCCAATTCTTTACCACCACAAAAAAGAGCTGCTATAAATATTTTTGCACATATAGGGCTTTTTCCTTTTTGTTTTTAAATCTCATTGGGATACAGACCAACTGGTGGTATTTCTGGGTCAAAAGGTATGCACAGTTTTATAACCCTTGGACATAATTCCAAAATACCAGCTCACAATTCTACCGACTATGTATTAGTATCTCAGTTTTTCCACATCCCCCAGCCTTTGTCATTTTCCTTTTCTGTAGCATTAGTCAATTTTATAATTGTGAAGTGATCCCTCAGAGTTGTTTTAATTTGCATTTCTCAAATAAATGGTGATTTAGAGCATTTTTTAATATGACTATTGGTAGCTTTGGTTTCTTCCTCTGAAAACTGTCTGTTTGAATTCTTTGACTTTTTATCAATAGGAAATGACTCTCATTTTTACAAATTTGACTCACTTCCCATTATAACTGAGAAATGAGGCCTTTATTGGAGAAACTTGCTATAAAAATTGTTTCCCTGTTTCTTGCTTTTCTTCTAATCTTGGCTGGATTGATTTTGCTGTAATCAAAATTATCCATTATGATTCCTGTGACCCACTCCATCTCTCTTTTTTTATCTTAAACTCTTCCTTTATTCATGGATCTGACAGGTAAAACTGTCCATGCTCCCTTAATTTATTTATGATTTCATTCTTCATATTTAAATCATGAACCCATTTTAACTTTATCTTGTTATACAGTGTGAGATGTTGGTTTATGCCTAGTTTCTGCCAAACTGCTTTCTAGTTCTCCTAGCAATTTTTGTCAGATAGTCAGTTCTTGTCCCCAAAACTGGAATCTTTGCATTTATTAAACACTAGATTACTGTGGTCATTTACTACTGTGTATTATGTACACAGGTTGCATAATTTATTCCATTGATCCACTACTCTATTTCTTAGTACCAGATTGTTTTGATAATTACTGCTTTATTATACAGTTTGAGATCTGGTATAGCTAGGCTACCTTCCTTCACATTTTTTTCATTGATTCCCTTGATATTCTTGACCTTTCATTCTTACAGATGAACTCTGTTACTATTTTTTCCAGTTCTATAGAATAATTCTTTGGTAATTTAATTGCTATGCCATTGAATAAGTAAATTAATCTAGGTAGAATTGTCATTTTTATTACATTGACTGAGCTTAATCCATGAGCAAATCATGTTTCCAGTTGTTTAGATCTGTCTTTATTTGTGTGAAAAGTGTTCAGTAATTGTGTTCATATAGTTCCTGAATTTGTCTTGGCAGGTAGGCTCCTAAGTATTTTATGCTATATACAGTTATATTCATTGGGCAATCTCTTACAATTTCTTCTTGCAGAATTTTGCTAGTGATATATAGAAACGCTGATCTATGTGTATTTATTTCATAACCTACAACTCTAAAGTTATTAATTTTTTCAACTAGTTTTTTTAATTGATTCTCTAGGGTTCTTTAAGTATAGCATCATATCATCTACAAAGAAAATAATTTTGTTTCCTCATTGCTCATTTTTATCCCTTCAATTTCCTTTTCTTGTCTTATTGCTATAGCAAGCATTTCTAGTAAAATATTGAATAAATGGTGATAATGGATATTTTTGCTTCCCCCTTGATCTTATTGGAAAGACTTCTACCTTATTCCCATTATAGAGAATGCTTGCTTTTGATTTCAGATATTATTTATCATCTTTAGGAAAACTCCATTTATTCCTATGCTTTCTAACGTTTTTAATAGGACTGGGTGTTTATTTTGTTGAAAGGTCTTTCTGCTTCTATTGAGATGATCATATGATATGATCAATTATTCTTGTAATTTCCTTAATATTGAACCAGTCCTGCATTCCTGATATAAACCTTGTGATAAATTGCTGTTATCTCCTTGCTAATTTTTTTTTATTAAAAGTGTTATGTTAATATTCATTAGAGAAATTGGTTCATAGTTTTCTTTCTTTGTTTTTCCTTTCCTTGGTTTAAGTATCAAAACTGTGTTTGTGTCATAAAAGGAATTTAGTAGGATTCCTTCCTAACCTATCTTTTCATATAGTCTATGTAGTATTAGAATTAGTTCTTTAAATGCTTGGTAGAATTCACTTGTAAATTCACTTAGTCCTGAGAATTTTGGGTTGCTCATTGATGCCTCATTCAATTTTTTTTTTTCCAAAGTAGGACTAAGTATTCTAATTCCTCTTCTGCAGTAGCTCCTAATAATTGCTTTAATTTCATCTTCATTGGTGATGAATTTACCCTTTTCATTTTTGATACTGGTAAGTTGGCTTTCTTCTTTCTGTTTCTTATTTTAAAAAATCAAATTACACAATGGTTTATCTATTTTATTATTTTTTTCATAAAACCAAATCCATTTTTATTTGTTCGTTCAATGGGTTTTTTTTAACTTTCCATTTTATTAATCTCTCCTTTGATTTTCAGGATTTCTGTTTTAGTGTTTAATTGGGAATTTAAAATTTGTTCTTTTTCTAGTTTTTTTTTTGAAATGCATATCCAGTTCATTGATCCACTCTTTCTATTTTTCATTGATATAAATGTTTAGAGATATAATTTTATCCTTAACTACTGCTTTGGCTGCATCCCACAAATTTTGGTATGTTGTCTCATTGTTTTCATTCCCTTTGATGAAATTATTGTTTGTTTCTATAATTTGTTCTTTGACCCACTCATTCTTGAGGATTAGATTATTTAGTTTCAATTAATTTTTCATCTATGCTTCCAACACCCTTTATTGAATGTAGTTTTTGTTGAATTGTGCTGTAAAAAGGGTGTATTTAATGTTTCTGCTTTTCTGTATTTTGTGAGGTTTGTGAGGTTTTAATATCCTTAAATGGTCAGTTTTAGTGAAGGTGCCATATGCAGTTGAGAATAAGATATATTCCTTTTTATTCTCATTCAATTTTCTCCAGAGATCTATCATATTTAACTTTTCTAAAATTCTAATCATCTTCTCAACTTCTTTCTAATTTATTTAATGGTTAGATTTATCCAGTTCTGAGAGGGAAAAGTTGAGGTCCCTCAGCAGTATAGTTTTGCTGTCTATTTCCTCCTAAACCTCGTTTAACTTTTCCTTTAAGAATCTGAATGCTTTGTCATTTGATGCTTTTATGTTTTCTACTGATATTACTTCATTGTCTATGACGTCTTTTGATTGCTAATCCTCCCCTTTTTATCTCACCTGAAGCATAATAGATTCTGTTCCCAGCTCTAATTTTCTTATCCCTTTAATTTAAAAAAAATGATTTTTAGTTTTTAACATTCCCTTTTATTAGATTTTGAGTACTAAATTCCACCCCTCCCCTCTCTTCTAAAACAGCCTGTAATCTGATATAGATTATACATGTACAATTATATCACACATATTTCCACACTAGTCATGTTGTGAAAAAAGAATCAGAAAAAAGGGAAAAACCACGAGAATGAAAAAATTTTAAAAAGAGAGGAAATATTGTGCTTCAATCTACAATCAGACTCGATAGTTCTTTCTCTGTATGTGGATAGCATTTTCTATCAGGAGTCTTTTGGAGTTGTGTTAGATCATTGCATTGCTGAGAAGAGGTAAGTCTATCAAAGTTAGTCATCGAACAATGTTGCTGTTACCATGTACAATGTTCTCCTGATTCTGCTCACTTCACTTAGCATCAGTTCATGTAAGTCTTTCCACGGTGTTCTGAAAACTGCCTACTCATCATTTCTTATAGAAAAATAGTATTCCATTACATTCATATACCACAACTTGTTCATCCATTTCGCACTTGATGGGCCTCCCCTCAATTTGCAGGTCTTTGTCACCACAAAAAGAGCTGCTATAAATATTTTTGTACATGTGGGTCTTTTTCCCTTTTTTAGGTTCTCTTTGGATACAGACATGGTATTGGTATTGCTGGATCAAAGAGGATGCACAGCTTCATAGCCCTTTGGGCATAGTTCCAGGTTGCTCTCCTGAATGGCTGGATCAGTTCACAACTCCTCCTTTCAATTCTTTTTAGATCATCCCAACATAATTGGCTCACACCCATTCCCTTTGTTTATGTAGACTCCTTCTAAGTGCCCTAATAATAATGAAGTTCTTAAGAGTTACATGTATCATCTTCCCATATAAGAATAGAAACTGTTTAATCTTATTAAATGCCTTATGATTTCTCTTTCATGTTTACTTTTTTATGCTTCTCCTGAGTCTGGTGTTTGAATGTCAAAATTTCTTTTCAGTTCTGGTCCTTTCAACAGGAATGCTTGAAAGTCCTTTATTTCATTAAATATCCATTTCCCCTTCCCTCAAAGGATTTTATTCATTTTTACTGGGTAAGTTATTCTTGGTTGTAATAATGGCTCCTTTGCCTTCTAGAATTCCAAGCTCCTTTAATGTAGAAGCTACGAAAGTTTGTGTGATCTTGACCGTGGCTCCATGATATTTGAATGTTTTCTTTTCTGACTGTTTGCAATATTTTCTCCTTGACTTGAGAGCTCTGGAATCTGGCTGTAATATTCCTATGAGTTTTCATTTTGGAATCTCTGTCAGGATATGATCAGTGAATTCTTCCAATTTCTCTTTTACCCTCTGGTTCTAAGATATCAAAGTAGTTTTCCTTTAATATGATGTCTAGGCTTTTTTTTTTTTGTCATGGTTTTAGGTAGTCCAATAATTCTTAAATTACCTCTCTTTGATCAGGTCAGTTGTTTTTCTGATGAGATAGTTCACATTTTCGTCTATTTTTTCATTATTTTGATTTTGTTTCATTATTTCTTGTTGTCTCATGGAATCATTAGCTTCCAC
Organism: Notamacropus eugenii; assembly: GCF_028372415.1. NCBI lineage: Eukaryota > Metazoa > Chordata > Mammalia > Diprotodontia > Macropodidae > Notamacropus > Notamacropus eugenii. Next base: position 405,363,084 of record NC_092876.1, on the reverse strand, counting down.
TTGTTTAATTGTAATTTTTAAGGAATTATTTTCTTCAGTGAATTTTTATATCTCTTTTCATTTGTCCAATTCTGCTTTTTAAGTAGTTTTTTTCCTAGCAAATTTTTCTGTCTTTTACCATTTGGTCAATTCTGTTTTATGTGTTATTTTCTTGGTTGTTTTTTTTTTTTTGTCCCTCTTTTACCAAGTTGTTAATTATCTTTTAATGGGAGCAGCTAGGTGGTGCAGTGGATAGAGCATCAGTGCAGGAGTCAGGAGGACCTGAGTTCAAATCTCACCTCAGACACTTGACATTCACTAGCTTAGTGTGACCTTGGGCAAGTCGCTTAACCCCAACTGCCTCATCTCCAGTCATCCTGATGAATATCTGGTCACTAGATTCAGATGGCTCTGGAGGAGAAGTGAGGCTGGTGACCTGCACAGCCCTCCCTCACTCAAAAACAAAGTCAAGTTCAAGTCATGCCATTATTTCTGCTATGGCATGATCTTCTTTGGCAATAAAGGACGAACACACAATTATCTTTTCATAATTTTCTTGCATCACTCTCATTTCTTTTCCCATTTTTCACCCTTTACTACTCTTATTTATTTCTTTAGTACTCCTAGAAATTCTTGTTTGGCTTGTGTCCAATTTTTATTTTTCTTTGTGGCTTCGCTTGTAACTGTTTTCACAATGTTGTTTTCTTCTGAGTTGGTGTCTTGATATTTCCTGTCACCACAGTAGATTTTTATGGTCAGGTTCTTTTTATTGTTGTTGTTGTTTGCTCATTTTTCCAGCCTACTTCTTGACTTTGAACTTTATGTTAAAGTTGAGCTCTGTTGACCTTGTGGGTGAGAATTCACTGTTCCTAGCTTCAGGTTTTTGCCCTGCTTTTTTTAGAGCTAGTTCCAGGTGTCCAAGATTTTTCAGTGTTTCTAAGGTTGTGTGATCTGGAGGGGAAGTGTGGTCACTGCTCTCCTGGTCTGCACTCTGGCTATTACCCAGGAATTATCCCTGCTCCCCTGCAGCCATAAACACTAGCACCTCTGGTCCCTTACAGCCACAAGTGCTAGTGCTGCTCTCTGCCCTACAACCTCAACTAGTGCTTCTGTTCCCTTGTGCCTAACTGCAAGCATTCCTCTCTGCCCTGGAGTTGCAACCCAGAACTGTATATGGATAATGGAGTTGCTTAACCATACTAATTCTTGTAATGAGTGCCAGGTCATGTAATTTTTTTTCTGACTAACTGTCCAATCCCCTTACTGTCTCTGGCCTGAGAGCTCCCAAAGCTGCTGCTACCAGTGCTGTAGCCACCTCTAAGCCTCCCTGCTAGTATTGTCACTGGGTGTGTTTTGGCCTAGGCTGTAAACTAGAATAACAGACCGTTATTGCCAACATCTTAAATTGTTTTGAATTGGAGAAATGTCTCACTCCAACCTTTTGTTGGCTATGCTCTTCCAGAATTTGATTTAGGCATTATTTTAAAGTTGTTTGGAGGGGCATGTTGGGAGAGTTTGCCTGGGTTGCTATCTCTAGATTTCTTTATCTTGTTCAGTTATCTGTTGAAGAAGACTACTTTACCCAATAATATTAATAAGTAGAATACAATCTGAAACAAACTTATTCAGAAGAAAATATTTAACAGTCAGCTTATAGAAGGAGAAAGGATAGATGCATACAATGGATAAAGGGCTGGCCAAAGGGAGTACCCATTGTTTGGAGAATGATTAAAGAAATCATGGCATATGAATGTAATGTAATACAATTTTGCTATTAGACATGATGAAAGGGATGGTTTCAAAGAAACCTGAGAAGACCTATATGAACTGACTCAGAATGAAGTGAGCAGAACCAGAACAGTTTACACTATGACAATACCATCGGAAAGACCATCAACTTTGGAACACTGAAGCACTATGATCCCAGTGATGACACATGATTTCAGAAGACTAACAATGAATACCATCCTCATGACAGATGATTCAGGTTGGAGAATTAGGTATATTTTTTGGACATGGACAATGCAGGAATGTGATTTGCCTGACAATACATATTATTACAAAGATTTTGCTTTAAAAAATTTTTTTAAATGGGAGAGAGAGGTAGAAGAGAGAAAAAAATACATGTTTAATTGAAAAAAATGTTTAATTTGATTTGACTACATAGTTAGGAATGCCTGGTCTCAAATCCTGTTTCTTTCACAACACATACTGCCTGAGTTACCCTAGGTAAGCCACCTAACTTTTTAATGCCTTGGGCAACACTCTAAGACTATAAGTCAGAGAACAACTGCATGTGTAAATTGATAAATAGAGTTGGCCCATTGATAGTTCTTTATATGAATGACATAGAAAAGGCCAGTTTTAGTGAATCACAGAGTATGAGAAATAATGTTCAGTGAGATTGGACAAATAGATTAGGGTCAGACTGTGCAGGGCCTTAGAAGTTAACAGAGGAATTTGAGAAGCCACAAGAATTCACTGAGTAAGGGAATAACATGGTTAGATCTGCACTTAAGAAATACTACTTTGGCTTCAGTGTAGGATGAACTGCAGTGGGAAGAAACTTGAGACAGTGAGATCAACTGACCAATTAGTAAGCTGTTACAATAATCTAGGCAAGAGGTGTTGAGGGTCTGAACTAAGGTGATAGCTGTGTGAGTGGAGAGAAGAGATCAGCTGTGTGGATGAAGGTAGAAATGACAAGATTTGGCAATTGATTGTATATATGGTGTAAGGGGAAATGGAGGAACCCAAGATAATGTCAAGGTTACAAACTTGGGACATTGGAAAGATGGTTGTGCCTTTGACAGAAATAAAAAGTTTAGAAGAGGAAAGGGTTTGGAGGAAAAGAGATCAATTTTGGACATGCTGCGTTTAAGATATCTCCAGTTTGAAATGTTCACTAAGTAATTGGTGATGCGGTACTGAAGTTCAGGCTGTGGCTGGATAAATAGATCAAGGAGTCATCTGCATAGAAATGATAGTTAAACTCATAAAATTGATGATGTTACCAAGAGACAATAGAGGGAAATAAGTAGAGGGATTAGGGCAGAACCTTGGAGAACACCAAGGGTTGATGAGCTAGCAAAGGACACTGAGAAGGAATGATCAGAAAGGTGAGAGGAAAATCAGGAAAGAGTACTGTCATGAACATCCAGAGAAGATAGAATATTCAACATCAGAAGGTGGTTAACAGTATTAAATATAATACAGAAATCAAGGATTAAGATAGAGGCATGACCATCAGTTATGGTAACTAAGAGATCTCTTTAACTCTAGAGAGAGTAGTTTCAGATGAATGATGAGGTCAGAAGCCAGATTGGAAGGGATGAAAAATGAGGGAAGAGATGTGGAGGTAATAAGTGTAGACAGATTTTTCAAAGGACTATGGCTAAGAAAGAGAAGAAATATATAGGACAAATGCAACCAAAATCCGGAGGGATGTAGTAAATTGGGAAAGAATTTTTACAGCTAAGCTCGGGGATAAAGGCCTCATTTCTAGAATATATAGAGAACTGATCCAAATGTATAATCATACAAGTCATTCCCCAATTGATAAATGGTCAAAGGATATGAACAGGCAATTTTCAGAGGAAGAAATTAAAGCTATCTATAATCATATGAAAAAATGCTCTAAATCACTATTGGTTAGAGAGATGCAAATCAAAACAACTCTGAGGTACCACATCACACCTATAAGATTGGCAAACATGACAGAACAAGAAAATGATAAATGCTGGAGAGGATGTGGGACAGTTGGAACACTAATTCATTGTTGGTGGAGCTGCGAGTGCATCCAACCATTCTGGAAAGCAATTTGGAACTATGCCCAAAGGGCTACAAAAATGTGCATACCCTTTGACCCAGCAACATCGCTACTAGGACTGTATCCCCAAGAGATCATAAAAATGGGAAAGGGTCCCACATGTACAAAAATATTTATAGCAGCACTCTATGTAGTTGCCAAAAACTGGAAGTCAAGGGGATGTCCATCAATTGGGGAATGGCTGAATAAATTATGGTATATGAATGTAATGGAGTACTATTGTGCCATAAGAAATGATGAACAAGAAGACTTCAGAGAGGCCTGGAAGGACTTATATGACCTGATGCTGAGTGAAAGGAGCAGAACCAGGAGAACTTTATGCACAGCCACAACCACAGTGTGTGAGAGTTTTTTCTGGTAGACTTAGATTTTTGTAATAACACAAGAACTTCTTACCAAAAAAAAAAAAAAAAATCCCAATGGAGGATCTCAAGGCAAAATGCCTGCCACACTCAGAGAGAGAAATATGGAAGTCACTCACATATTGTAGCAGATCATGTTTGTGTATGTGTATGTGTTTGTGTATCATATTCTGATTTGTTATACGATTTCTTTCATTTATCTTAGTCTGACTACATAGCATGACTATAGTGAAAATATACTCAATAGGAAAGTATATGTAGAATCTATACAGAATTGTATGCAGTCGTGGGGAGGGAGGGTGGTAGTGGGGAGTAGGTGGGGAGGGATAAAATCGCAATTGTATGGCAGTGATTGTTAAACATTACAAAATAAAAAAAAAAAAAGAAATATATAGGACAATTAGGGCATTTGTTTGTGGGTATAGCAGGGTCTCAGGCAGCTGTGGGACCCTCTAGGTCCTCAAGTGCAGCCTTTTGACTGAATCCAAACTTCACAGAAGAAATTCTTTTATTAAGGATTCTTTAGGCTCTAGTATAAGTTTTTTAAAGATGGGGGAGACATGGGCCTGTTAGAATGCAAAGTTGTTTATTCTTTGTTCTCCAGGAGGACCATGACATCAGGAAGGTGATGCCATGACTTGCAAGTGGATTGGATTTAAGTGAGAGAGGGCTATGTAAAGTCACCAGCCTCACTTTCTCCTCCAGAGAATCATTTGTCCAATCTCATTGAACATTATTTTCCATACTCTATGATTCTGTCACTGACCTTTTCCGTCTTCCTCACACGACACCTTATCTCCTGTCTCTATACTCTTATACTATATCACATACCCAGAATGCACTCCATTCTTGCCTCTACTTTACAAAGTTCCTTTTCTTTCTTTAAGGAGCAACTCAAGCACTGTTTTCTTTGTGATCGTGAAACCTTTCTGATACCCTTCACTGCAATTTGCCCTCCTTCCAAATCACCTTGTATTTAACTACTTTTGTATATACAGGGTTTTCCAAAGGTCTTCATGCAAGTTTCAGCTAGTGAGCAAGGCTTATATTTGCACAAAGACTTTTGGAGCACTCTGTTTTAGTATTTATTACTTTTATGTTTATGCTGTATATATATATATATATATATATATTTTCCTATATAACTGTTGTCTCCCTCTTTAAAATGTACATTACTTGCAAATAGGTATTGTTTTATTCTTCATGCTTGGCACATAGTATTGTTTTTTTTGTCCTTTATTTGAGGAGGATCAATGACATCATGAGTTGATGTCTTGACTTATGGATGAATTGGATTTAAGTGATGTAGAGTTGCATAAAGCTGTCAGTCTCACTCTCTCTTCTAGAGTCATAAAAGTCCAATTGCAAGGCAAAAGTCAAGATGACTGGTGATGGCTCAGGATGCAGTGGATGACCTTGGCATCTTCAGTTTTTGAACAAACTCTGAGCACTCCACGACACCTGCTTCAGTTGCTCTAATGGCAGTTGGAACAAATGGGTCTCATCTGCCCATTCAGCCAGGGGAAGTTTTCACATGTGGGGGGTAGACACCCCCTTAACTCACTGGCAGGTTTTAGGTCTATCGGTTACCCTCGACCTGGGTTAGCCCTTCTGCTGGGATGGTTTTATCAGGATGTGGCCTCTGTACATGCTACAGTTTCTTGAAGTCGCAGGTGAAAATTGGGTGAAGTTGGACACCAAAGGTGGACAAGCAGCCCTGAAAAGGGCTTGACAAGCCTTCACACCAGAGGGGATAACCCTCTCTGAATATCCCATACATATTTAATGAATACTTGCTGATCGATTAAAATTCTATAGAAATGTGAGCTATTACTATGACTTCTGTTTCAGATCCAACATATAGGTGACTGTCTGAATTATGCTAGCTGACTTCATAACTGAGAGCAAGGGTATCCAGTAGGAGGGACTGGTCATTTAGCATGGAACTACTCAATAATGCCTATTCAGTCTTACCATTTAAGTTTTTAAAATTTTCATCTTTTGTCTAGCCAGATAGTGGAATTAAGGGACCAAATCCTCTCTCAGGATTAATCAGTCACCAAGAATTTATTAAACATTTTCAATCTGCCAGATGAGAGACAGTGTGGCATAATGATAAAGCTGGCCTAGGAATCAGGAAGAGTTGGATCCAATTGATACCTTTGATGTCTACCAACTGTGCCACCCTGGGCAACCTCTCAGTGCCCCTGGTAACTCTCTAAGACTATTAGTTGATGATCTGCTTTGGTATAGGAAGTCTCTTACAAACAACTCTTTGCACAAATGAAATCTCAGGTCAGTTTTAAAAGAAAAACTAATACCCAACGGAATAGGGGTAGAGGGTGGTACAAAAGCCAGGGTGAGATAGTTCTTATCAATGGAGTTGAGTTAAATTGGAAGATAGAACTGACTCTCATGTAAGTACATATAGATTATTATTTTCTTTAATTTCAGACTTGTGGTTTCATTGGCACAAGGAGCTCCTAGTAAGGAAATGCTCGATAATAATGCACGTTACCAAATTTTGTTCAACTTAGTCTTAGGGAGTTGCTTGTGACACTGAAGAGGTCTAAGATGGCACAACCTATATGTGTCAGAAACAGCAAGACTAACCCAAGATAGACAAATAGCTATAGGGACCAGTCTCTTATAGAGCCTTTAGGTAAGACCAACGTGACAGAAAAATCAGAGATCTGGATACACACATTCACATGCACACATGCACAAAGTTATACTAATATAGTCTAATTTTTATCCTCTACTTTTCTAATCAGTTTTCTTCTTGTTTCTCCTTTCAGTAGCAGCAATAAATTTTTTCCTCATAATCAGTGTAGCACATGTTTCACATAAGGGCCAAGTTCCTTTCTTCAAAGAAATTACAATCTAAATTCAAAATAGGGGAAAATGATGTAAGAGATGAAGGGGAATTTACAAAAGAAGAAACTAGAATAACAGGAGTGAAAAGTAAATCTTGATGTAACTTTAAGAAAAATTGCACTAGAGGTTCACCTATCTCCTTTCAGGGATTGTTCATTCCGGCCTTGGGAATAAATATAAGTCATGAAAAAGGAAAAAAGAATACAGATTTCTGCCAAGTGGATTAGGGAAGAAACATCTCATAGAAGGAAAAGAATGTTGAGGGCAGAGCCAAGATGGCAGAGTAACAGCACACACTTTCTAGAATGTGGCCCCTAAGCCCAGCCAAATACCTGTAAAAAATGGCTCTAAACGAATTCTGCAGCTGCAGAGCCCACAGAATGATCAAGTGAAGCAAATCTCCAGTCCAAGATAACTGGGAAGGTCATGAGAAGTATTTATCATACTACACAGTGGGCAGGGCACAGTCCAGCATGGGCCACACTGGCAGAGACAGCACCTGAGCAGGCCTTGGGGAGACTAAATCTCTAGTACCTGTGGCAGTTTCCAGACTTCAGGACTCCAAAATACCAAGGACAAATTGGAAGGTCTGTGTGGGGTCAGTGTGGGAGAGTGGAGTGGTCTAGCCCCAGACCCAGGGTGGCAGAGGAGGAAGGGGACGGAGGAACCCACAGCAGCCACAGCAGCAGCAGGGGCAGAGATAGCAAGTGTTTCTGGAGCTCTAGGCCCACAGATTGTGGGGGAATTGAGCAGCTGACAGTACACTCCCTACCCTCACTGGAAGCAGAGATCTACCTTGACAAAGAGCTTACAAGTCAAGTAAATTGCTTGGAGAAATGAGCAAAAAGTAGAAAAAGAATCAGGATATAGAATCTTACTTTGGTGACAAGGAAGACCAAAACATGCAAACAGAAGACAACAACATCAAAGGTCCTCTATCCAAAGCCTCCAAGAAAAATGTGAATTGGTCTCAGGCCATGGAAGAGCTCCAAAAGGATTTTGAAAATCAAGTAAGAGAAGTAGAGCAAAAATTGGGAAGAGAAATGAGATGCAAGAAAATTGTGAAAAACGAGTCAACTGCTTGCTAAAGGAGACCCAAAAATTGCTGAAAAAAATAACACTGTTAAGAATAGACTAACCCAAATGACAAAAAAGATCAAAAAAGCCAGTGAAGAGCAGAATGCCCTAAAAAGCAGAATTGGAGAGATGGAAAAGGAGGTCCAAAAGCTAACTGAAGAAAATAATTTCTTAAAGATTAGAATGGAGCAGATGGAAGCTAATGACTTTACAAAAAAATCAAGAAATTATAAAACAAAACCAAAGGAATGAAAAAAATAGCAGACAATGTGAAATATCTCATTGGAAAACAACTGATGTGGAAAATAGATCCAAGAGAGACAATTTAAAAATTATGAGACTACCTGAAAGCCATGATCAGAAAAGGAGCCCAGACATCATCTTTCATGAAATTATCAAGGAAAACTGCCCTGATAGTCTAGAACCAGAAGGCAAAATAAATATTGGAAGAATCTACCGATCACCTCCTGAAAAAGATCCTCAAAGGAAAACTCCTAGGAATATTGTAACCAAATCCCAGAGCTCCCACGTCAAGGATAAAATATTGCAAGAGTCAAAAAGAAACAATTTGAGTATTGTGGAAGTACAATCAGGATAATATAAGTTCTAGCAGGGTTTGGAACATGATATTCCAGAAATTAAAGGAACCACCTTTAAACCAAGAATCACCTACGCAGCAAAACTGAGTATAATGCTTTAGGGGAAAAAATAATCATTCAATGAAACAGAGGACTTCCAAGCATTCTTGATGAAAGAACCAGAGCTGAATAGAAAATTTGATTTTCAAACACAAGAATCAAGAAAAGCATGAAAAAGTAAACAGGAAAGAGAAATCATAAGGGACTTACTAAAATTGAATTATTTACATTCCTACATGGAAAGATCATATTTATAACTCTTGAGACTTTTCTCAGTACTCGCATAGTTGGAGGAGTTATATACATATACACAGAGGGAAAAGGGTGATTTGAATAGGAAGGGATGATATCTAAAAAAATAAAATTAAGGACTGAGAGAGGAAAATATTGGGAGGAGAAAGGGAAAAATAGAATGGGGCAAATTATCTCTCACATAAAAGAGGCAAGAAAAAATTTTTTCAATGGAAGGGAAGAGAGGGGAGATGAGAAGAAAAAAGTAAACCTTAGTCTCATCACATTTGACTTAAGGAGGGAATAACATGCATATCCAATTTGTTATGAAACTGTGTCTTACACTACTGGAAAGTAGGGGGAAGGGGATAAGCGGGGTGGGGGAATGATAGAAAGGAGGGCAAATGGGAAGAAGACATAATTAGAAGTTAATATTTTTGAGGAGGGATAGGGTCAAAAGAGAGAATAGAATAAATGGGGACCAGGATAGGATGGAGAGAAATATAGTTAGTCTTTCACAACATGACTTTTATGGAAGTCTTTTGCATAACTACTCACGTATAACATGTATCGAATTGCTTGCCTTCTCAGTGGGAATGGGTGAGAAGTGAGGAAGGGAGAGAAGTTGGAATTCAAAGTTTTAAAAATGAATGTTAAAAATTGTTTTTACATGCAACCGGGAAATAAAGATATGCAGGCAGTAAGGTATAGAAATTTGTCTTGTCCTCCAAGAAAATAGAGGGGATGGGGATAAGAGAAGGGAGGGGTGTGATAGAAGGGAGGGCAGATTGGGGGAAGGGGTAATTAAAATGCACACTGTCTTGGGGTGGGTGGAGGAGAGAGATGGGAAGACAATTTGGAACTCAAAATCTTGTGGAAATGAATGTTGAAAACTAAAAACAAATGAAGTAGAATAAAAAACAACAAAGAAACAACAAAAAAAGAAAAGCATGTCTGAAAATGTATTATGAGGTATCAACAAGGAATCTGCAGTGATCCATCCAATAATGAGGACCAGATTAGCTTGTTGAATGCACTATTCCCTGGGAATAGTTAGCCGCTCATTACATGCACAAATCATTTTCAGTCCCAAAAGTTGAATTTGATATGCTGATTAGGTGGCTTTCTAGAGTTGGTGTAGTAAATATTGATGCAAGCAAATTAAGTTCATTATCAATAACTGCCCCAATTGAGTTAATCATTTGTTAACTTGTGTCATCTTATTATCTCTAAAAAGGGAAGGATATTTCAGAATCAAGGGGACAGATTCTACTTCCTCAGTGATAATAATAGCTGGTCCCTATAGTGCTTTAAGGTTTGCAAAATGCTTTGCATATGTTATTTCTTTGAACCTTGTGAAGGAAGTACTAATAAGCATTATTACCCCTATTTTAAATGGAAAAGGAAATAGATTCAGAAAGTTTGTGCCTTGTCCATAGTCACACAGCTAACAATGTTATAGGCAGAATTTGAAAACATCTCCCAGAATTTGAAAATATCTCCCTGACTGTAGGTCTCGCACTTCATTATGTTACCTCCCCTCTCCCTAAGGACTGGATGAACCCTGCATGGTTGGCTCCCTTCTTGTTTGCTGGCTGGTCTATTCAACTCACATTTCAGTGCTCTTTTATCCAATACTTTTCTTGGTCTGTACAAATAATGAATTTTTGTGAGCAGGACAGATAAGAATAGTGCCTTATTTTCACTTAATTTTCACTAACACTGTATTTCCTTAAACCCAATGACTCTTGACTGATAGAATTCTGTACTGTTTTCAGTTCTGGGCATCACAATCTGAGAAGGACATGATCATCTGGAGGGCATGCAAAAGGGAGGGCAGCTAGGCTGGTAAAGGGTCTCTAGTTCATCCCAATGAAGACCAGTTGAAGAAACTAGGGGATTTTAGATTGGAGAAGAAATGATTGAGTGCTGGGGTATGAGAGCTATCTTCAATTATCTGAAGTACTGTTACATAGGAGAGGGATTAGATTTCTCTGCTTGATCCCAGAAGGCAAAAGTAATGCCAGCATAGCTGCAAAGAGCCAATTCAAGCTTGACATAAGGAAAAACTTCCTAATAGAGATACCTCAAAGTAAAATCTGCTGCGTTTGGAAGCAGTAGGGAGCCTCTCTCTAGCAGCCTTCAAGCAAAAGTAGGATGATCACTTGTCAGGTATTGTTGTAATAATAATTCTTTTTCAAGTATGGATTGAATTAGAAGGTGTCTGAAATCCCCTCCTAACGCTTAGGTTCAATGATTCAGATTTATCCTACTTACCCAGACTCTATTTATTCTATATATCTATGTATCTCTTGCTTTGTATATATTTGTTCGCATGTTGTCTCTTCCATTAGAGGGTTAAACTCCTTGAGATCAGGGACTGTCTTTTGCCTCTTTGTACTCCCAATACTTAGCACAGTGCCTGGCATATAGTATGCCCTTAATGAATATTGATTGATTGATTCTGTAATCCATTGCCATATTCCATTAGAACATGCTATCACGGTCATAAGCTCAGCATGGCGTCAGCAGTGACTTGTCTCCAGAGGGCATATCTGATGAAATCTAGCAATATTTCTTTGAATTGCTGAGTATTCTCCTATGGAAGGATTCCTGATTATAATGGAGGAGTTGCCCAAACCAGCAAACTTTTCAACATTCCTCTGTCTTTTTCTAAAAACATTTTTTTAATTTATCAGACACTTATTTTCTTTCCCCTCTTCCTTTGTTCCCAAGTGGAACAAAACAAAACAAAACCCTAGTAACAAACAAGCACTATATTGGTCACATCCAAAAATGTGTCTCACTCTGTATATTAGGACATCACCTCTCTGTCAGTCCTCCAAATTCAAAACTGACCATTACCCAACTGCTATCTTTCTGTATTTATGGTACCAAAGCCTAATCCACAAAAAAAAGTACATGAGTTTTTCTGAAACATAATAGGCACCGTAGTAGAAAGAATACAAGATTTGAAGACAGATGACTTTCCTTAGCATCTTAGTCCTGCCCCTCGCTCGCTGCCTATCCTTAGACAAACCACTTCCTTTGTCTTGTCCAGATCTTTCATTTGTAAAATGAGCAGCTTGGCTTCTTTCTGCTCTAACAACTAAAGCTTCTTCCAAGCTTCTGCCCCCACATCCTGTGGAGGGTCTTCTACTTGATCCGAAGGAAATGTTCTATTCTACAACAGCTATACTTATAAGGACCAGAGAGGAAGGGACGAGTGTAAAAAGAGCAGTGGACTTGAACTGAGGAGAACTCTGGTTACAATTTTTCCTCTGATACTTACTAGCTAGTCACTTAATCTCTCTGAGTCTCAGTTTTCTCATCTGAAGAGTTGAGATAATAACATCTGTAATGTCTACATTGCAAGTTTGATGTAAGGCTTAAAAGAGATAATATCTAGGATGAGCTTTCAACTGCACTGGCACTTTTCAGATGCTCAGAATGTTAATAAATGTAAATTGTAAATTGAAAGTATAAATTTCAAGACATTTAAATCTATCAATGATTGTTAGTCTTCAAGATTTAGGGATCAACACTAACAATATTGTTTAGTACCCACAATTTTAATATGCTAGCTTTGCTGAAATGGAAATTTTGAACTAATTGTGTACATCTTCTTGCCTTCCTGTTTAAGCTGTGTTTCTTTCCCATTTGCTTGTAAATACTAAGGAAAATTGAGAAGTTTATCTCCGGACCTTCTCTTTTGTTATCTGTGGGTCCCTTTTCTCCTTTCTCATCATAAAGCATCTTCCCTTTATAGCTATCTTTGAAGCTCTCTTGTTCTTGTCTCTTCACCTTGAACCAAATTCTTAATTCAGAGATGTATGACTGTTGGGAGAGCCAAATGACTGAGTCTAGTGTGAATATTTTCATTGAATTGATTTGATGTTATTGACCAGTTCCAGGTCACATGAGGGCATTATTTTCCATATCTCTTTCCCTAAGGCTATCATTTAATTTGGGGGCTGTGTTAAATAACCACATTCTGATTTGTTAAATATAAGTCAGGGTGGGGATAGTTATTTCTGTTCAACTTTCATGAGGTGAGTTGGCAGCTGGGTGACTGACAGGTGAGTGATGCTGAAAAAAATGAGCCATTGTGCCATCTTTGGCTCTATTTGCCCTTTATCAAACCTCAGTTGATCCTGTGTGACCATGCTTGACATAGTCGTGTTTTATTCATATAAACTATGATGCTTTTATTTTTATAAGACCTTTGAGTGGGGGGATGATGCAGAGAGAAGAATGTTACCACCTCCCCCCATGCAAATGTACATAAAACACCTGTCAAATTTTACTGGCAGTGAACAGCTGTCAAACACAGAAGGCTGGGCAGATTGCCATACCTAGCAAATGGGGAGTTTGTATTATTATCCTTTAATTAAGTACACCTTTCTGGGTTCATTCCTTTTTCTCTTGGGCTGAGGAAATAAACCAGATTTTGTCTGAATCATAATAAATAGAAAAATATAGAGTTATAATGCAGCCTGATATAATTTGTGCTTTTTGAAAACATACTCCTTCCCTCCAATAGCATAAAACTGCTTATAAGAACCCAAAATAACCCCCCTATTTAAAAAAAAAAACTGTTGGTTATGCACAAAGATTACTACGGTGCTCAACTTTGCATATTTGTGGTGAAGTATAAAAAAATGTGTCTGGAAGGAAAGCAGTTTGTGTTTTTGTTAATACCAAATGGTCAAACAACTATTATTACTTAAAGGGAAGTGAAACCTGCCTCCATATGAATGTTTTAAATAAATCCTATGAAACCTACGAATCCATATAAATGTCAGTGTAGTGATTGTTGACCAACTAGAAACATTGCATTCCTGCAATTTTCAGATACTAATTGAATCATTGTATGACAGAGGATGTTATTATGGAAGTGGAATGGTACTCTCCAAGTGTATGTGAGTGACTGAGATCATAAGAATTTTCATTCTAAATGCGTGAAAACATAAGGTTAAATTATACTGAAATGCTTACTGAAACCCAGCCCAACTTTAGGAATATCAAATGACCTCCAAGAATATTTCCATGCTGTAACTGATTACTGACGCTTTGCTTTGGTGTGTAGGTGAATGTGATCTGAACATTTGACTTTTTTTTTTAAAGGGTTTCTTTAAGCCATTTTTCTCCTCTCCTACCAAAAGTCATATAAGGGCATAGCTAAAAAAACAAACAAACCAAAAACCTCTTGGGTAGGAAAGGTAGAATTTGTAGTTTCACTCTTCATGTAAAGTGAAAAACTACATTATTTATAATTGACTGTTTGTCTTTTTTTTTTTAGCAGAAAATATTCCAGTCCCCCTCAATTATGATGGGAAGGAGAAGAGTGTGATGGTGTTTATCCAAAATCTCAAATGGGTTGGGATGTTTTTGTGTTATCTGAGATTTCGGTTCATGTTAAAAAATAAGAATTCTGCTTACAGTGGTGAAGTGTACTTACAGTAAAAAGATTTTTACAGTTATTAAATAGCCCCCACAGTCCTCAAGCTATCCATTACTTAGCTGGGCCATTTGTTGCTGATATATGACTCTTCCACCAATCTAATCCCCTAAACGAAAGAGATTTTGAGCTACTGTAAAATGCTCCAATTAGGTTTGGGTTCCACATTCTCTTGAGCAGCTGGGTTCCCAGTCAGGGTGTTAAAGCCATAGAATTCATTCATTATAATTACTTATGTTCTACACTTCTAGAGGGAGTTAGCTGGAATAGCACTGCTGGCTTTTCTCAAATAAAGTAAACTCCATCCTTAGGGGGTTATATGTCTGAAGTGATGCCTGGGAGAAACTTCTTTTATTGTTATTACCTTTCATTGGGCATGTTAGGTCCTGAGACAATTGCAGCAAATACAGTGATTACCATGTGAAGAGTCACCTCGGTTGAGTTCACTAAGACCAAAATAGCTAAAGGGTAATTCATTTCATCATTTAGGAGTTTAGTTGGCAGGGCAGGTTGTGGGAGTCAGAAGTTCTATGTGTCACCATGGCAACAGAGGAAGGTTGCAGGGATTCCTCCCCTATTTCCTCCATTACTATCATCATCCCCACAAACTCAATTGCTGTTGTATTTACTATCTGAGCAACTATTAGGAAGCCAGGTTCTCCAAGCATCCTTTTAAGAGTTTCCAAATGAGGGTCTCTGCACCCCACATTTACCATTCCTATCTGCTTTGAGTTATGAAACGTCCCTCATGTTGCGTGGCTATATTGTCATGAGAAAATCCCCTTGGAATAACTGCAGTCATAGTTTGCTTTTGAGAAATTGCAAAGCTTTAATGCCATGGGCTACTTCTAGAAATGAAGGAAACCCCATGTTTAAAAAAAAAAAGCTTTATTGATAGATTTTATTTTTACATCACCTTCATTTTCAAGTATATCTCTCCTGCTGTCATCCTCTCCTCCCACTGAACCAGCCTTTTCAATAAAGAATGAAAAAAAGGAAAGGAAACAAGCAAATGAAAAAAAGTAATTCAGCAAAACAAATGGCTATAGATAGGACTCTGGTGGTTTCCACATTTGAAATGTCACTTCATAGGTTTCTCTTTAGGTGAATAGGCAAAGTGTGTTTATTCTGTACCCCACTGACTTCAAAGGGAGATAACCTAAAGGTTGGGAAAACTTCTAGGGAAAACTCAAGAGATTAAAGCCAATGATTTAGATGAAGAGAATACAGCTAGATAATGTTCTGTCTCTACTAGCTTCAGCATATTCAATGTATCTTTATCAGCTTCAACATATTCAATGTTGAGTTACATTCAATGAAACTTCCATATTCCCCAGTGGATCAAGAGAGAAAGATAAGGTTGTGAATTTCTACCAAGTTGCTTGGATCCTTTGGATTCTGCACATTGCTATTTATAAGGACTCTGGAAGTTTCCTCATTTGATATGTCTTTCAGTTTTCTATTTAGGTAAATTGGTGAAATGTGTTTATTTTGTCCTCCATTGACTTCAATGGGAGAGAACCTAAAGATTGGGAAAACTTCTAGGGAAAACTCAAGAGATTCAAATCAATGATTTAGGTGAAGAGAATAGAGCTAGATAATGCTCTGTCTTGCTAGCTTCAACATATTCAATATACCTGTCTTCCAATCTAACAATATATAGAATGTTTACACTCATAGTGCTCCTTCCCCATCAATGCACAAAAGGGAGGGGGTTATATTTTCTCATTTCTTCTTTGACCTTGGTCACTATAATTATGCAGCATTTAGCATAATTTTTTCCTTTCCATTTGTATTGTTGCAGTCATTATGTATATTGTTTTTCTGATACTGCTTACTTTACTCTGTATCGGTTCAGATAAGTCTTCCCATGATTCTCTGAATTTTACATGGCATAATAAGCTTTCCTTACACAAATTTGTCCCCATTTGCCTAGTCATTTCCCAGTTGATGGGTACCTAATTTGCTTCTAGTTCTTTGCAACTACAAAAAAGGTTACTATTAATATTTTGGTATATGTGAGATCTTTCTTTCAAAGCCCACCTTTTTAAAAAGAAATTTGATTATTTCTTTATTTTTTACATTCCTTAAAAATTTTTTTTGAGTTCCTAATTTTTTCTTTCATTCATTGAGAAGGGAAGCCATAGGATAACAATTATATACACATGCAATATGATATCAATTATATGAAATCATTTAAGCATATTTCCATATTAAGCATCTTGGGAAAAAACAAGACAAATTTTTTAAAAAGTGAAAAAAATTATATTTCAATATGCATTCAGAGTTCCTCATTTCTCTGGAGATGGAAAGAGTTTTTCATCATGAATCCTTTAGAATTGCTTTGGATCATTGCATTGATCAGAGTAGCGAAGTCTTTCACAATTGGTCATCCTTACATGTTGTTACTGTGTATATTGTTCTCCTGGTTTTTCTCATCTCACTTTGCCATATAAGTCTTCCCAGGTGTTTTGGAAACCATCCTGCTCATCATTTCTTAGAGCACAATAGTATTCCATCACAATCATGTGCTACGATTTGTTCAGTCCTTTCCCAATTATCCCCTCAATTTCCACTTCTTTGCCACCACAAAAAGAACTGCTATAAATATTTTTGTACATACAGGTTCTTTTCTTTTTTCTTTGATGTCTTTGGGATACAGATCTGTCCTAATTTTCCCCCATCCCCTCCATAATTGTCATTTTTAAGGTCCATTTTTAATGCCAATATACTTCTCATATTACAATTTGGCTACAATTCATGGCACAATGTGGTCTCCAAAAAATTTAAAACGTATATTGCACAGCAAGCAATGGGACTGTACATCATAGGTATGTGGATATCATAGAATATAATAAATAAGTTGTGTTGTGTGTGAGGAACAGTAAGTAGATAAATATAACTACTGTACTAAAGAACATGGAGGTGAGTAATATATAAGATAATTGGAAAGATATAAGGGGCCTAGGTTGGGAAGATCTTTAAATGTCAAACAGAAGAGATTATATCAGGGAAATGTATGGCTGAAAAAGAAAATGGGCTGATCACAGGCTAATATTAGTTGTGGCTTGTCCTTCATTCTTGAAGAAGACCATGGCATCAGGAAGATGATGCCATGACTTACTTGCAAGTGAATTGGATTTAAGTGAGGGAAGTTTGTGCAAAGCCACCAGCCTCACTTTCTCCTCTGGAGCCATCTGAGTCCAGCAGTCAAATATAGACCAAGATGACTAGAGATGGTTGGCTTAACATTGGAATCCTCAAGATGACAGGAGAAAGCAAGGCAGGCTCCCCAAAACACTGGTTGTATCCCCTGCATATGTGGATGAATATATGAGAGGACATGGGCAAGAGTTATATAAGATAGGCACATTGTAATCTTCATTGTTGGAAGGAATGGCTCATGGAGTAGATCACAGATCGGTTTGAATAATTTTTAATTTAAATAGAATGTAATATTTTTTGGCAACTTCTGATGAATTTGGAAAAGTTGATTTTTTGAAAAAAAACTTCCTCTTCGGTATATGACATTTCAACTTGCCATGCTACCTTGAGGGAGGGCATCTTCATCATTTACCTCAATTGCTGTTGTTTTTGTCCCTTGTTTTCCAAGGGACCATGACATAAAGATGATGATATGACTTGCAGTTGACTTTGATTTGAGTGAAGGAACCTGTGCAAGGTCACCAACCTCACTTTCTTCTCCTGTGCCATCTGGATCCAGTGGCTTGATATTCATCAAAACCACTGGAGATGACCCAGGATGCAATGTGAGATCCTGGCCCTTTCAGGCTGTAGCCTTATAGGATTCTCTCTTTGAATGAGATACACCCATTCAATGAATATAAAGAAACAGTGAACAAAGAATCATGGCCTAAGGCCATGTGTGCACTGGATAGAAATTTAAGAGAGTTCAGTGGTTCTAACAGTTAAACAGAAGAACTCAGTTCTTTCTAGAGAAATCATGTCATTGCTGAAAAAATGGTCCACAAAGGTGAGTTCTAGAGCTGAATTTCCAGAGGTTAAATCTAGTCAACACAGAGGAAAGGAAAATATGTGGATCCAAAGAGTGCATTGCAGATTATACATGTTCCCCACCGGTAGGCAACAGGCTGCAAATGAGAAATGAAGTGCTTTGCCCAAGGATTATCTTGACATTTGGCTAAAATGCTGCACTTTTCAGATCAGTTCTTCTCTTTAAAAGCATAAGCATCCCTTTTATATAAAACACATGTGCATCCCTCATTGGCCAGGCTGACCACTGGTGGGGATTTAAGGGTACTTTTTTTCAAAGAGTTCATGGTTCTTTATCTAAATCCTGGGTGGAAACTGAGTAGATTTCAAGGGTGATTTTAGATGGGCAGAGTTCTCCCAGGACCACCCACTACTTCAGTCTCATATTTTATTATGATATAAAGGTTTTTGTTTGATTATCAGGGCTTGTTGATTGATTCATAGATTCTGTTGCTAACAAAGGATTTGAAATGAACATCATCACTCTGTTCTTGTCTCCTTTCATCCAGACCCATTTGGCTGAATTTAGGACATTCTCATTAGTCTACCCGCTTAGCAAATGTGTTTCTACTCAGATCTCTTTGTGTTGTCCAATCATTTTGAGAAGAACTATTAAATAATCTGTGTCCCAAAGGTCAGAACCTAAAGCTTTAGGGTAATTTTGTGTGTGTGTTTTAAAACTGTGTTTTCAGTTTAAACACTAAATAACATTATCTTTTCATAAACATGGTAGAATAGAAAAAGAGAGTTATACATGAAACTTCAGATCTCTTTAGATGCAATTTTCTTTTCTTTTTTTAGTATACATTAAATTTGACATGTAACTTGCAAAGGTGTCCTGAATTTTTGATTTTTTTTGACTATTTTTATCTTCTGTGTATAAAAATGCTTTAATGATCCTCTTTTTCTTCTTCATTTTTTTCTTTTGGCAAACCTATCCTCCCCTCTCTCTTCTACCTTTCCTCCTTTCCAAATTGGAAAAAAAAACCCAAAAGACAAAGCCTTTGCAGAAACATGTTTTGGTAAGCAAAACAAATGTCCACTTTAGCTGTGCTTGAAGATGTATGTCTTATTCTGCATCTTGAGTCTTAGGACAATTTTATTTTTGTATCTACAAGATTACTTTAAATCTGTCTGATGTCCTTTGGCTCTATAGCCAAATTCTAGTCTCCATTACCTCCAGTTTTATTGGAGCCACAGCCCTCAGCCTAGCTCAACTTCAGTACATTCTGAATACTATGACCAAAACAATTTCCTTTAACTATTGTACTAATGTCATACAAGTAGGTGACACAGTGGATAGAACGGTAGACCTGGGGTCAGGAAGACCTGAGTTCAAATTTAGCCTCAGACACTTACTAGTTGTATGACTCAGGGCAAGTCACTTAACTCTGTTTGCCTCTGTTTCCTCATCTGTAAAATAAACTTGAGAAGGAAATGGCAAACTACTCCAGTATCTTTGCCAAGAAAAGCCCAAATGGGCTCATGTATCAGTAAGCAACCCAACATACACAGGGGTGCCTACTAGCATAGATTCTTAGATCTGCTTTACTAGGAAAGATAGTCATTTAAGGGGTCAGCAATCTTTTTTAATTACATTCAACAAACAGGGAAAATTCAGAAAAATTATAAGCAGAGAAATAAAAACCAACAGACAGGACTCTACTGCCTAAATCAAAGCCATATTGCTGTATACTTTACATACACCCCTGGATTCAGAGAAGCTCTGAGCAGCCCGGGGCTCTGAACATACTCAGAGTCTCAACCAGGTAATCACAAAATCCTTCTCATAAGCGAATCCTCAAAGTAAAACACTAAGCTCCCAGTATATATAATGAAGACTCGGCTCCTGATTGACTCAGAGTCAGTAGGCACGAAACCTACATGACTCAACACAGCTGTAAGCTATCAGAGTTCAAAGGAGATTGAACCTTCAAATGCTCACAATTTAACCTGAGTTTGGGAAACAACTCCAAAAAGAAAACAAACAAATCCCACTTTGCCTGCTGTTACAGGTCACAAAAAGCTGGATTTGAAATAATGTCATATTAATGATGAATTTATATTCATCCCAAACCCAAAATGGTTTTCTATCACTATCTAGATCAGAGATTCTTAATCTTTTTATTTTGTGTGTGTCATGGCCCATTTAGCAGTCTGATGAAGCCTATAGACTCCTCAGTACAGTGTCTTTAAAGGCATAAAATAAAATATATAGAATCAACAGGAGAAGATAATTACATAGTTATTGAAACATTAAAAAAAGAAGTTCATGTTCCCCAGATTAAGAACCTCTGCTCTAGTTTTTTTTTTAAAGACACTTTTGGTCTTTGTCTTCAAAGTTCTTCATAAGCTGGTTTCACCTTATCGGTTTATTATTATAGATATCTTACTATGACCCAATCTATACCTTCCATTGTAGGAAATCTGGCCTTCTAATCTGTAATATGTAAGCTCCACTTTAAGATTTTTATAATATTCCGCCTGATCTTACTTACCATTTTCTATTTCTCGAATTACAATGCAAGTTCTACAACCACTAGAAAACTTTCTTCAATTAATTCTACCTATTTTTTACTCCAATAACAGTTTTGCTTGGTAATTATATAGGTATGTATCTCATGTCTATGAGATTATCTATACATATATGCACATACATGTATAAAGAAGACATAGTCATATAAATCTATGTATACACCTGGACATATGTGTATATAGGAGTTCCTTGTTATCCAAGGAAAAATGGTACCCAAAAAAAGTCACTTAAAACACACAGTGAATAATGAAAAAGGGTTTAGGAAATAATTTTTTAAATTACAATTTTATGAACAAGTTTAATTGATTATGAAAATAAGTTGATTTCTATTTAATAAAATTTAGGTTTTAATTGCCATTACGCACTAATTCTTTGAACAAAGAATAAATCGTGTTTGGTGTAATTTTACCCCAATTTTACAAAATTATATTAGAGAAGAATATAATATCCTTGACTTTTGTAGCCTCTTAAAGGGAGTGAATGTTGGAAAATATTTGAGGACTTCATCAATTTTCCCAAAGGTGTCTTGTTAAAGGATTTAGTGGATTCTTTTTTGAAGCACGCAGTCAGCAAGAGATTGACAGAAAGATGTTGATTCAATGGAAGAGGGATAGAGAGAGTGGAGTAGACACTAGTGTAAACAGGGAGGAATGCTTCAGTCTAATTTTATAAATGATCAATATTGATCTCCCTTGTGTTAGAGAATCCTACCTGAAACAAAGGATTGGGGTTACTTTGGAGACCCCTTCCTTCTTTGGTTCATTTGCCTTCATCAAGATGTAATCTAGAAATTTCAATATTTGGCTCATTTTCACCCATTCTGGTAAAACCTAGGAACAAAAAGATATGGCACTTCTCTTATAAGCAATAAAGACTCACAAGAGATCAAACCTAGACCAGACTTTATCAATAAACAACACAGAAAAAGACTAACACTCAAGTTCTCCTTACTCTAATGGAGACACGTACTGTATCAATGGCTCACTCTGTCCTGGATGATACTCCTAGAGGGACAGGTCAAGCTTTTCTCCTCTCCGTTATTCCCATGGCTCTACTGATTGATCATTGCCATGAGTCTACCTTCCGGTTGCTCACCATTTTGGATCTGCTTCCTGATGTCACTCACACATGTCACTCTTTCTCCTGGTCACAGTCCTCTACTAGCTAGCAGTGTGCTTTTTGCAGCTAGGTGACACAGTAGAGCCACAGTCCTGCAGTCAGGAAAATCTGAGTTCAAATCTAGCCTCAGGTATTTACTAGTTTGTTTGATCCTGGGCAAGTCACTTTGTCTGTCTCAGTTTCCTCACCTATACAACAGGGATAACAATAACATATAACTCACAGGATTGTTGCAAGGATCAAATGAGATAATGTTTGTAAAGTACCTCGCATATAGCATAATAATTGCTTATTTCTCTCTATTACTGTCCTTAGTTCTGCTTTGCATTACTATGATCTCCTCCAACACTTGATATCTTCTAGTACTTGATCCTTCTATCCAGAAGATAATCCCAGTTCAAGAACATCAAGGAGATCTACACTAGAGTTTTGATAGTCACAATATTATGGTCATTCCATGGATACTGCACAATTTACTTCCATTCTTTAGAATGGGTTCTTTGGCCTCATCCTACAAATGGTCTTTTCAGGTACTATGGGAACCTCTTTCTTCTCATACTGCACCATTTTCCACTTTTAGATATGATGGGGTGAATTAGATCCATATTCTCTTCTCTCTCTTGAAGGAAGGCCCAGAGTAGAGTGCCTCTTGTTTGCTCAACATCTTCCACTGATTTGCTCTTCCATATTCTCTCCCCTCTTGTCTTCCTAATTCCCATCTTTCACTGGGGCCACTGAAAATCAGTCAGGGATTACTTCAAGAAAGTACTAGAACTTGGAAGGAGGATAAGATTTGGCATCTGCTACCAACCCAGATACCCTCTCACATTTACTGGATGGGATAGTGCAATCCTCACTGTATATACAAATACACTCAAAAAATTCGTAGATATTATGTGTGAATATATATTCAAATCAATCTGTGATCTCTTCAGTGCAGGTATTCTCCACCCTTGCCTCAGATAATGCAAACTGCAACCCATTCATTTCTGCACATCCTGTGTAACTCTTGTGAACGTGGTCCCATAAACTGACCACATGTTTATAATTACAGGTTATTTTAAAGACATATCCACAAGCAAATATCAATCCTGTTCAGCTAAAGGAAAGACACATTGTCTATACTTTGACACAAACCCAAACTTGTTCCTTTCTGGGATGTTTTCTTCCTGTCAGATTTTACCGTGTTAAGATGGGATTACTTTAAATACACACATGCACACAGATACACACATTTATTTAATGAAATATTTTCCAATTATATGTAAAAAAAATTAACATTCCTTTAGAAAAATTTTGAGTTTCAAATTCTGGCCCTCCCTCTGCACCTGTCCTTTACCCTTTGAGAATACAATGTGACATTGATTATAAATGTGGTCATGCAAAACATATTTCTATATTAGCCATACTACAAAAGGAAATTTAAAAAGGATGCTTCAATGTGCAATCAGAATTCATTAATTCTCTCTATGGAGGTGAATAGCATTTTTCATGGTAAATCCTTTGGAATTGTCCTGGATCATTGCCTTAATCGGAGTAGCTGAGTCTTTAATGGTTGATCATCCTAACAATATAGTTGTTACTGTGTACAGTGTTCTTCTGGTTCTGCCCTCTTCACTTTGTATTAGTTCATATAAACATTTCCAGGTTTTTGGAAACCATCCTGCTCCTCATTTCTTATAGCAAAATAGAATTCCATAAAATGGAATTACTTTTAAAAAAACTACAACAAAGAATGAAATGAGCAGAACCAGGAGAACATTATACACAGTAACAACCACAGTGTGTGAAGACTGTTTTTGATAGATAGCCCTTCATAGCAATATAAGGACCTAAAACATTTCTGAAGGACTCATGATGCAAAATGCCATCCACACTCAGAGAAAGAACTGTAGAATCAGAATGCAGAGTGAAGCACATACTATTTTCTCTTTTGTTATGTTTTGTTTTTTCTCATTAGTTCTAATTCTTCTATGAAATATGAGTAATGTAAAAATGTGTTTAAAAGAATGTATGTGTAGAACCCATGTTAGATTGCATGCCATCTTGAGGAGGGAGGATCAAGGGAGGGGGAGAAAATTTAAAACATGTGGAATTGATTGTTGAAAACTGAAAACAAATAAATTAATAAGAAAAAGAAAAAAGAAAATATACAACAAAATAAAAACAATCTGTTTTTTAAAACTTTTTAAAGTTTTCCAAGCTTTTAGTTAAAATTTTAATTTTGGTGGTCCAAATGGTACTTGATATTTTGTCTTTTATGGAGAAGTCAAGGAGGAAAAAAGGTGGAAGATAGTAGAGTGCCTTGCTTTTATAGATTTGTATGGAAAAGTTATTTTTCCCCTGTTTAAATGATGGAGATAGGAATATGTTTTGAACTAAGGTATACTTACTTTTTCATAATTTGGGGAAGAACGTTTAATAATTACTTTCAACTTCAGTTATTGAACTGTTGATTTATAAGTTCAAGATCTATTAGTTTGAATCTATTAGTTTGATTGAATTAGTTTGAATGTGGGGAGTAGTTTTTATTCATTTTGCCTAGAACATTATAACTTCCCTTCACTCATCTAGTGTTCCAAAAGGCAAAAGGCAGGATAGATAAGTTAGGTGACAGAGAGGGGTGGGGAATGCAAGGTGGGGGAGCAATAGGTAGATACGTGATAGGTACATATGATTGATAGAATTAACAAATACATGTGCATATACGATTTTTATACTATATATTTGTATAGGACTAGTCACAAAGTATGGTATAATTGAGAGAATACTAGACTTGGAACCAAGAGGGATAGGTTTGAATCTTGGATCTGCCATTCAGTAACTGTATGGCCCTTGGGCAAAACACTTAATAGCCTCAGAACCTCTTGGGGTGGGGTACCTGTGGCCTCGAGGCTATATCTGGACCTGTAGGTCCTCAAGTGAGGCCCTTTGACTGTAGCCCAGAAGCCTAAGATTCCCTGCCCCTGCAAATCTCGTTCCTCAGAACTATAAGTAGGAATTCTGGCACATAGAGAAAATAATCATGGTAACTAAATGCTGATTTGTGTGCATGTGTATTCATTTTTAATCTTACTACTTAAGTTAGTGATCATTTCAGACTTATTTTCTGTTTCTTTTTGTTTTGGGGTAAATCATCAGGTTGTCTAGAGATATTTTTGTTTCTTATTTGCCCATGCTTAGACTTTTAATTAATTTATTCTATTTTATTTGTAGTATGCCTAGAGCTATGTGAAATAGTAGTAGGGTTGGGAGACATCTTTGATTTACACCTTTATTTAGGTGAAAAGTTTTAAGGATTTTGCCTTCAAAAGCAACATTTGGCTTTTAAATACATGCTTTGTATTATATTCTAAAAGAGTCTATGCTTTTTAAAGATCATAGTTTGCTTTTAGCATTAAAGAATGCTACACTTTGACAAAGAAGTTTTCTGAATCTATTGATAGAATCATGTGGTTTTTATTGTCAATTCTCTACCTAATTTCAATGCCAAACAACAAATTTTCAAGCAGCCAGGAAAAGGCATTTAGCTAAGAAGGAGAGTTGTTTCTAATTGCTCAATACCACTCCCCATCTATGAGCAATCAGAGCAGATATTGGAATATAATATTGCAAAATGCAAAGGAGATTGAAGGGCACCCCTAAACATCACATTCTATAGAGCTGAATC
Organism: Notamacropus eugenii; assembly: GCF_028372415.1. Taxonomy (NCBI): domain Eukaryota; kingdom Metazoa; phylum Chordata; class Mammalia; order Diprotodontia; family Macropodidae; genus Notamacropus; species Notamacropus eugenii. Next base: position 405,337,291 of record NC_092876.1, on the reverse strand, counting down.
TAATCGTCAGTGACAAAAGATGAACTTTCAACAAAATGGTAGATATAAGTCATGCTTCCAGAGGAATCCAGAGGTAAGAAAAAGCATTCAGCTTGCCTAAAAGCATTCAGCTTGTCCAAATAAAAAAACACACGATAATTATCAAGAAAAGACTAAGTATTAAAATCAATTCTCTCATGCCTCTAGGACAAGAGAAGGCTATTGTTGGGGAAAACATTTGATCAAGGATGAAGACAAACGTGATAGTTATTGTATATTTATTGGACGGCATCACATCTATTATATTCCCACACAATAATTTAAGTTTCTCCCAGGGTTTAGGAGAGTGCTTTGTTCTTAATAGGTATTTAATAAGTAGTTGCAGAATGAATGAATGAAGTCAAAAGAGAACCCAGGGATATGGGTGGAGCTCATGACCAGAGCCAATATTAAGCTCAACAGCTCAGTCATCGATTGATCTCAAGTGAGCTGAGAACTAAATAAAGGAAGACTCAGAAATTTCTTAGAACCTGCTTATTGCCATAGACAGACAAGTGGTACAGTGGATAGTGCTGGGCCTGAACTCATCTTCCTGAGTTCAAATGTGGCTTCTGAAACTTCCTAACTATGTTATTCTGGGCAAGTCACTTAACCCTGTTTACTTCAATTTCCTCTTCTATAAAATGATCTGGAAAAGAAAACGGCAAACCACTCCAACATTTTTGCCAAGAAAAGCCCCAATGGGATCATGAAGAGTTGGAGAACTATTGAACAACAACAATCCTAGGGAAAAATAGTTTTTCTATTGAGGTCACATGGCATTAACAAAGATTAGGCCTACTTACTAGTTTTCAAACTATAGGGTTATCATCAAATTGCACAGAAGCCTAGAAGTCTAAACAAATGACTGATGGATATGGTTCAGATAAACCTAAGAAGATAATGAGAAATAGAACAGGATTGCAAAGTAGGTGTAACCTTAAGGATGAGTGAAGAAACCTGGGTCCCAGAGAGAATTGTAGCTTAGTTGAAAGGATTATCAGAGGTGATATACACCAAACCCTTTCATTTTACATATGAGAAAAGGAAGCCCAGAATAGCTAGTGGTATTGCTGGAAGATGAAACCAGAACTTCTGACTTCAAATTTAACAATTTTCCCATTGTATTCTGTTGCCTAAATATCTTTTTCATTATGGGAAATCAAGATTATGGGTAGAAGGCTAGAAGATCAGACCATCTATATGGCATAAATAGGTTTCTTCAGGGCCAGAGGGAACTCAGATCCAGAAATGTGAGGAGAAGGTAATGATCATTTTTCAAACTCACCTCAGGCTATAGTTTGGAGTATCTTTGTCTGACATCTATGTGGGAAACAAGAAAAAAGTTCTGTTTCCACAGAGTTGTGACCTAGCTCCATCAGGTTAGAGGTCAGAAACTTGTGTACAGGCTTGACAGCTGTTTGAGGCAAAGCCTTGCCAGGCCTAGAGGCCTGAGGGCTACCCGAGTCTTCTTACCTCTATCCCGAGGTCTTCGGTTGGCCAAACCGGATGCTCGTATGAGAGAAAGGACGTTCCAGAGTCGAACAAGGGTTGAGCTTTATTTCAGGGTCTAGTTACAAGTGCAGGGGAATTCTTCCTTAGGAGGGAGCGAAGAATCTCCCAAGGAGGCAAAGATCTTACAATAAGAGATTGGAAGTAGAAGTATAAGTGGGGAGAGAGGGGGAGGGGAGAGAAGAGAGAGGAAAAGCGGAGCCTTGTTGTCCTCACCGCTCCGCGCCCCTCTGCCCAAGAGAGCTTTCAGGCTTTCCTGGTCCTACTTAAACCCTCCAGCAGCATAGTTTGCATCTGAATACCGTGCTGTTAGATAACAATAGTGTGCCCAGATCCGGGACAATCTCGAGGGCGGGGAGAGCTCTCTCCCATCACGTTTCTCACGGGAAGAGGCGGAAATACACGAGATAGCTCGGTTCACCTCGATTCCCAGTCGTTTCCTGGGGGGTCTTGTGAGAACTCTAAGATTTAGAAGTTCCCACCTTTACCTGCCTGAGACTGTCCACCTGGAATTGAGCTTCCATCCCCAACAAAGCCTATCAGAGAAAAGAAGATGGAGTCACGTGGCCAGTGAATGGTGTTGCAGGAGGTCCAAAATTTGGAACAGTATAAGAAGCTTTCACTGGTCTGAACAAGTTGTAGTCTTCCTGTAGCTTTACTTGGAAGCTACCTGTTCATAATGCAGGTAGAAGGCACTCCCTCCTCTTGAAGAGAACACTTTGACCAAAGTGTTCAATTCCTCTGAACTCTAATTTAGTAAATTTTCCTTGATATTTTTTTGTGTATCAAGCGTGTCTCTAACAACCATTCTTAGGAATTCAACCTAGACAAGATGGGGAAGACAAGCAAAAGTAATGAGAAACTAAGTAAATTCTGCTAGTTAACTCAATCTTAGACATTAAAGTTAGGATTAGAAACTTGCACTCTGGAAACTCTCATTTAAAATATGATTTCTTCACCTTCCTCTCATTTCTGAAGAAAAGTTACTTTTGAAAGTTCAACCTTGGGACCTCGTCAGGATCCTCTCTCCCCTTCCAACTCTACTGTATTTCACCAAAGGGCTCCCAGTTTCTTACTAGAAACTTGGGTGACTATTCTCATTATGATAGGATTCACCCTGAGTTCTTTGTGTCCTTAAGTGCTTAACAGCTTGTCGTTGTTGTTGTTCAAGCATTTTTTTCAGTTATGGCTGACTCTTTGTGACCCCATTTGGAGTTTTTGTGGCAAAGATACTGGATTAGTTTGCTTTTTCCTACTCCAGCTCATCTTACAGACAAAGACAGTGAGGTAAACAGGGTGAAGTGACTTCCTCAGAGTCACATAGCTAATAAGTATCTGAGGCCAGATTTGAACTCAGGAAAATGAGTTTTCCTGACACCAGGCCCAGCAACTTATCCACAGCACTGCTACTTAATAATCTGCTTTGATATAAAGCTTTATGGCTGTAAGTCTTTACATGTTATTACCTCATTTGTTTGCTGTTACTTACTTGACAGAGTAGGGATAAGAAAAATGAAAAACTGATGGTCAGAAGCCACTGGCCATTTGGATGTCAACCAGAAATTAAGATAAAACAATCTCTTGAAATTATAATGTAAATTATAAAATATAATTTTATTAACAAAATGTTGGCTTAACACTTTTTGGGAATTAATGTATAAGGCAAAATATATGTTTGTAGAAATTTTATATATCCTAGGGCATAACACTGGCAATAGTATTCGACAGGACAAAGCATGATTTGTTTAAAAAAATGCCATTGTGTGTTTTGTGATCCAAGTTTATGAGATATTATGAGAATATCACATGTGAAAATGTGACTAATGAAAGTGACTAATGAAACTGGAATTGAAAATGCATCATATTGTGAATAATTACATTGGAAAAGATAATTTAGGCCACAAAAGGAATTCATTAGGGAAGGATGTGTTTTGTTCTAAAATTTCATAAGAAAATATGTTGCCTACTCAAGTCTGATATAATATACACATGATAAATAAAAAGAATTATATTAAACAATAGTTAGAATACACCTTGCACCCCAATGCCACTTCCAGACTCTCCCTTGGTCACCATCACTCAGCAACTTCTCTGTCTTTAATGTTCATTCTATTTAAAATTTTCACTCTATATAAATCATGATGACTGTGGCCTTGGATCATTCCAGCTTCTTTCTCAAGGAGTTCAGCACTTGGATCAATGTCTTTCTCTCCTCCTCAGTTCTTTCCCTTGTACTGAAAGACTTCAGTGTTCATACTGATGGTTCTTCAAACTTGCTAACCTCCCAGTTCCTTTATCTCCTAAAATCTCATGACCAATTCCTCCTACCTCAGTTACACACCACAATGGTCTCATTCTAGATCTTACTATTAAACATGTTTCACTGTCTTGATTAAAACCTTCCTCTAACATTCTATTTCTTCCTATTCCTCACCTCTTCTAAACCTATTCTTCACTTTCAGGACAACCTCCAACCCCTCCATTATTCAGTACTTTCTCAGACCATGACTTCACTTTCCTCTGATCCCAATCTCAGCCCTATAGTTAAGGAAATCAATTCCATACTGTCTTCTTCTCTCCAATGGCACTCCTATTGTCCTCTTGATGCTCATACCTTACCATATTTCAGTCCTGGATCACTTTTGGGTTGCTTCTACTCATGGTACTGCTGTATGGAATTGGATGAAGTCACAGAACTGTGTTGATTAGGTACACTGCAAATTTGTATTATCCAACTTGTAGGCTCTAAATGCAGCAAAGCACTAATTTTATCCTCCCTCCCCCAGTCTCTGTCTAAATCTCCACAGAAATTATTCTAGAGTTTATTGTCCCTCTTTAAACCTCTCACCTCTTCCACCAACTCAGATGAGGATCTCACTTCCAACTTTGCTGAAAATATTCAAGTCATTCAACGTGAGCTCCCTTTTCTCTCCTCTTCATCTTAAAACTCCTTGGCATCATCAGTCATCCTGAGCCTCCTTCACTTCAGTCTCTGATACTGAGGTAGCCCTTCTCCTTGCCCAGGGAAACACCTCTGCATGTGCTTTTGATCTCTTCCCCTCCCACCTTTGCCAGCAGATTGCTCCTTTACTCATCCCTTCTCTCTCTTGAACTTTTAACCTTTCTATATCTACTGGTTCCTTCTCTACTGCTTTCAGATAAACCCAAATCTCCCTCATTTTCTCTAGATCCTACCATGCCATCAACCTATCACCTTATTGCTCTCCAATACACCTTACTTCTACTTCTCTCATTCACTTTTCAACCCTTTACAATCTGTTTCTGACCTCATTCATTCAGCTCAATCATTCTCCAAAGTTATTCATGATCTCTTAATTGATAGATCTGATAATCTTTTCTTAATTCTTTCTTCTTGAATTCTCTGCTACATTTGACACAGCTGATCACCTTCCCTCCTCTATGTATTTTTGTGACACTTTTCTCTCGTAGGTCTCCTATCTGATTGCCCCTTCTCAGTCTTCTGTTCTGGGTCATCATCTGTGTCATTCCTCCTGACTGCTGATGCTACACATCACTCCTCAGCTTTCTTCTGTCCTTATACTTTCTCTTAGTGCCTTTATCAACTCCCATTGGTTTAATTATCTCTATGTAGACTACTTATAGATAATATATGTGTATATATGTATAAATATACACAAAATGAAGATATATACCGACAAAATGAATGAAGTGCAGAGGAAAGAACACCATGTATATGTGTATGTATACACACATGTGTATATACATGTGTATACATATATGCATATGTGTATGTGTGCATTTATATATCTTCACCTGTCTGTCTTCTATCTATTTATCTCTCTCTCTCTCTCTCTCTCTCTCTCTCTCTCTCTCTCTCTCTCTCCATATTCTTATTCTTTCCTCTGAGCTTCATTTATCACTGGGGCAGCTAGGTAGTGCAATGGATAGAGCACCACTGCAGGAGTTAGGAGGACCTGAGTTCAAATCTCACCCCAGACATTTGACACTTACTAGCTGTGTGACCTTGGGCAAGTCACTTAACCCCAATTGCCTCATCCTGGGTCATCTCCAGTCATCCTGATGAATATCTGGTCACTGGATTCAGATGACTCTGGAGGAGAAGTGAGGCTGGTGACCTGCACAGCCCTCCCTCACTCAAAACAAAGTCAAGTGCAAGTCATGTCATCATTTCTCTGATGGCATGGTCTTCTTTGGCAACAAAGGATGAACACACACACACATTTGTCACCAACTAATTGTCAAACATTTCATCCTGGATGACCTAAAGACATCTTAAACTCAACATATGTAAAGCCAAACTCATTATATTTTTCTGCCCACAAACCCATTCTTCTTCCAAACATTGTTATTTATACTGTTTTATATTTACTACTATTCTTCTAGGGTCCTGGGTCCATTACATTGGCATTATCCTTGACTTGTCAACCTCCTTCAGTCCATATGTATCTAATCAGTGTCCAGATCTTGCTCTTTTGACCTCCACAATATCTCTCACATATAATTCCTTATCTCTTAATTCAAGCCTTCCTCACCTCTCACTTAGACTGTTGTATTGTCCTCTTAATTGGTCCCTCTGCCTGAAGTCTCTCCCTCAATCCAATCCAATTGCTACACAACCAATAAAGTGATTTTCCTAGAGTCTAAGTATGACCATGTCACTTTGCTATGAATATTATATAACACATAATAATTAATATTAAATTTCCAACATCTCTTAATTGTCTCCAGGATAAAATATAAATTTTTGCGTTTAACTTTTAATACCCTTTGCTATCTGCCCCCAACCTATCTTTCCAGCTTCATTTCCTTATCATAGTTCTCCAACCCTTGTCTCCATGCTTTTGCCTTGGCTGTCCCTCATGCCTAAGTGTGTTCTCCCTTCTCATCTCTGCTTCATCGGATCTATCTCTTCCTTAAAGATATAACTTTAGCACCAACCTCTGCTTGAACTGTCTCCTGATCCCCCCAACTGCTAGTACCCTCTCTACCTAATTACACTGTATTCATTCTCTTAATATATTATATATATTATCTATATACTTAAACATGCATATATTGTCTTGCTGAATAAATTATAAACTCCCTGAGAGCAGGCATTGTTTTATTCTTTGTACTTGTATTCCCAAGACCTAATACAGTGGCGCATAGTAGGTGCTTAAATAACTACTTGCTGATTGACTAATCATAATAGTGGGATCACAAGATTTAGAGACAGAAGGTATATTATACATCATTTACTCCAATTATTAAACAGAACCGGTCCATTTAGTAACAATGCATGATGCTATGATCTTGATAGCCAACAAGACAATGGACCCAAAGAGTATATATCCTTATCCTAAAGCATTTTGGCATGATGGTAGATCTCCAAATAGGCTCCTTTGATATAGAATTACAAATATCTGAATTAAGAAAAAACCAGTCTAAGAACAGTTAGGATAGAGCACCGACCCTGGAGTCAGGAGGACCTGAGTTCAAATCTAGCTTTAGATACTTGACACTTACTAGTTGTGTGACCTGGAGCAAATCACTTAACCCTGTTTGTTTCACAAAATAAACCAAAAAATAAAACAAAGCAAAAAACCCAACCAGTCCAGTTCACAACATAGTAGAAATAGCACTGGACAAAAAGTTAGGATTCCTGAGTTCTGATCCTAGTTCTGCCATTAACAATGATTAGTGAAGTCATTAACCTTTTGGGGACATAGTTTCCTTATCTTCCAACTAGAAAATGGGGAGAAGTGACAAAATGAATTTCTTGAATCTATGAAATATGGTTAAAATACAATTGTTACACTTCTTTGCAGAGAACTTGGAATGTTTTTAATGTGCTAATGTGTTTAACTCTTGCAACTTTTATCTCCAGAAGTATCAGTTATCAAAATGAATAGTTTATCTTAATCATTGAACAATCTATCTAGTATGAGCCCCTGCATTGCCAAGGTAATATTCACAGCACCCAGGGTGACTATGAATATGCCAGCGTAGTTCTGAATTGAAAAGTATAACAGACTCTCCATATGGAAGGCAAAAGAAAAACATTTATTCAGACACCAGAAAGCCAGATCTCAACGCCCGAAAGCCAAATCCATCATTGTAACCAAGAAGTCAGTACACATTAGCACTGCAGCGGACAAAACCATTCCCAAGCCTCACCACCCCGACCCTCCCCTGTTGGGGCCTTCCCACTCACTCATGAGACTAGCTATGCCTGCATGCCTGTATCCTCTCCTCTCTCTGCACCAGCTGCTCTCATCAACTTCCTCTTAGCTTTGCTCCACCCTTCCTGTTCCACCCATTCAGCAAGCTTCTCCTTCCATATGTGACTTAGGCTTCTATGCTATTTAAGCAGGTCACAGGGGCCTATTAATAAATGGGAAAGATCTTCCCATTTAAATTGCCATTACAGCCCCTACTAAGAAACCTGGGAAGTGAAAGCTATTGGATATCCTGGCACTCTGATACCTTTTTCCTCTTAAAAATTGAAAAATGAATGACAATGAATCTACTTCTAGTTTCCTAAAAAGTAAACAAAGAAGAAGAGTAACCATGCTAGAGGGTAAAACCCCTTCCTTATTCCAGGGCTAAAAGTTCAAATTAAAATTTAATCCCTTAGATTTTACACTTGAATCCTCATTAAAATGAAAATGAGGTGAGTGGGAGGAGAAACATGTTAAACTATCATGATTATTTATGCTATTTATGTGACTGGAGAATGTGAAAGTACATTTTAAGGATGACTGGAGGAGAGAGGGATACAGAAGACAATAGGTGGTTGAGTTGAGTGGGTGGTGAAGAGGAGGAAAAGAAGGCTGCAGAATTTAAGCCCCCACCAACAAGACAAACTTTCTCTTCTTTACTATTGTGCATATGGTCAGCCCTGTAGAAGAGAGTTTTATTAAGAGATTTGCAATGAAAATTTTTATAACAGTCAAAATCTAACAGTGGCTCCCACTGCCTAAGAGCCATGCATATTAGATTTCACTCCATTCCTCAGGGTTCTCTGGAACCCTTAAGAGGATTGGAGAGATTGTTTAGTCTGTGCCATTGGCACAAACCCTTATTGATTGTGTTTCACACTTTTGGGAGTCCTTTACACCCCAGCTTCTTTGAACCACTTAACAGTGAGATTAGCTTTTACAAAGGAGTATATTGCTTCAAAACATAGCAACATAATATATTCCCTCCCTTCTAACATGGGTGAGGGGGAAGCACAGTCTCCCATTATGCCATCTTAGCCTTAGGGGAGGGTGATCAGCTTTACCTCTTAACTCAGTTGCTATATAGCATGGTCCCACCAAGCTCCAAGTCTAAAGACCCTTGGTCTTGTATCCTGACACACTCTAGCTTCTTTGGTTTCTCCCATTAGGCTGGCACCAACATCCAGCCTGGAATTCTGCCCCCAAGGTCACTACAGCTCAAGTGCATGAGTTCAGAGTCTTCTCTAGTTGCACTTAGAACTGAAAAGGACAGAAAAATATCCAGATGCCAAACCCAATTCTCAAGGCCACAGGGCATAAAAGGCACTAGTGCCTGATATCTAAACTTTGAGTGAAAAGGACCTTTACTCCCTGGATACCACCAGCAAGAGAGACTGAGACTGTCTCAGTCTGGTAATTTTAAATATCCAATCTGTTCCAGCTATATAGGCAATGAAAAGAGACTGCTCCCACCCAGATGATAGGGGAACACAAGCTGTCTTCTCCAGGAAGTAAATTCTTGACTTTTCCCATCTTCTCCCTATCTTAGGAGGTCTGGGAATGTGCAAAGCCCAGTTACAAAACTAGTCAACAGTATCACTCAAGGGCCAATAAATTTGTTTTCTTATATGTTAATGTTGCCTTGCCAAACTGAACTGTGAGCCTTTTTTTAATTTTAAATTTTTTAAAAATTTATTTGTTTTCAGTTTTCAACAATAACTTCCATAAGTTTTAAATTTTCTCCTCCTCCCTCCCCAAGATGGCAAGCAATCGTATATGGGTTCTACACATACAGTCTTATTAAATACTGTGAGCTTCTTTAGAACAAGGATCATAGTTTCTATATTTATACTCCTTATAGGCCTGAACACCTATTAAGAAAGTTCAGTACATGGTTTATGAATAAACTAGTTGTCTACAAAATGCCCAGTGATAAGAACTTTCTGGATCAGCTAGAGGAGGACCCAGAGAAACTAGACAACAGTAGTACGATGTGCAAATAAATGCTGTATTGCCTGTACCCCCTGCTAAAGGCCTACTAAGATGCCTCATTGTGACTTGGAAGTGACCTCAAGTTTTTGAAGGCTGCACCAAAGAGGGTTTTCTCTCCCTTCTTTGCAGAACTGGGGAACACTGCATATATTGACTCAGTTTATATGTTGCCTAGTTTTCCTGAACTGCTTTTTTTCCCTCCTTTTTTTTATTCTTTGTTTTAAGGAATTACTTTGAAGGTTGGTTATAGTGCTCTTTTCTTGAAGTGGACCAAAATGGCATCACTATGTCAGAGGCAAGTTAGAGTGAGTCCAATTGTGGCTGATCAGACTAAAACAAGCTCAGAATGCTCTACCATAGGTCAGGCACAAATAGTCCATATAAACATTTGGGGTGGATTATCTAAATTCACACATTTTGTGTTTCTTTTGAGCTATTTCAATTCTACTTTGCTCATAGAACACAGCACCTTCTCTGATGTGGGCACACCTTTCTGAGTGATCCTGTGCCAACGTCTTCCATGTCACACAATCAATTCCAAAGTTCTTAAGAGAGACCTTAACAGGTCTTAACAGGTGCTTCTTCTGACCACCTTGTGAGTGCTTGCCCTGCATGAGTTCTCCATAAAACAATCTTTTAGGGAAGCACATGTTTGGCATTCAAACAATGTGGCCAGCCCATCCTAGCTGTGCTCCCTGTAGTAGAGTTTCAATGCTTGGCAGTTTAGTTAAAGAAAGGACCTCAGTGTCTGGTATCTTATATGGCTAGCAGAATCTACTTACAACAATTCATATGGAAACAATTTGGTTTCCTGGTATGATAATGGTACACTGTCCAGGATTTACCATAATACAACAACAAGGTCAGCACAACAGCCCTGTAGACTTTCAGTTTGGTAGTTAGTCTGATAACTCTTCTCTCCCACACTGAGCTAACTCTGGCAATGTGTGCATCAACCTCATTATCAATGTGTACATCCCTAGAACGTATACTGCCGGGGCAAGTGAACTTATCCACAGCATTCAAAACTTCTCCATTTGCTGTAACCAGTGGTCCCACTTATGGGTGTTGTGCTGCTGGCTGTTTGGGTGATGCCTTTCTAGTCTAGTTTTATTCCCTTTCATGTACTCTATGTCCGAGGACTGGCCTTCTTGATATTCCTTAGGGAAAAACACTCCATCTCTTTGCCTTTTCACTGACTTTTTTTTATGTCAAGAGTGCTTTTCACTCTCATCTCTGCTTCCCAGTTTCCCTGGCCCAGGATCCAGTTCAAACTCCCTCTTTTGCACGAGGTCTTTTCCAATCCGCCATCATTGCTAGTGCCTTCCTCCCTTCCCTCCAAGATTATCTCTAATTTACTCAAAATATGTATTTTGTAGGTGGTGCAATGGATAGAATGCTAGGCCTAGACTCAAGAAAACTCATCTTCCTGAGTTTAAATTTGCCCTTAGACACTTAGTAGCTGTGTGACCCTGGTCAAGTCACTTTAGTCTGTTTGCCTCAGTTTCCTCATCTGCAAAATGAGCTGAAGAAGGAAATGGCAACCCATGCAGTGTTTTTAAAAAAAATTATTTTAAACATTTTTATTTAACGTTTTGAGTTTCAAATTCAATCCCTGTCTACCTCCTTCCCTCCCCAAGATGGTAAACAATTAGATATAGATTATACATGTGCAAATATGTAAAACATTTCCATCTTCATCTACTCCAGTATCTTTGCCAAAAAACCCCAAATGGGGACATGGAGAGTTGGATGCAATTGAACAACAAGATGTTCTCCTTACTTATCTTGGATTTCAATTCCTGGTTAATCTCTTTCTTTCATCCTTTCCGCTCTCAACGTAAAATGCAATATGAAAAAGCACTGGACTGGAGGCAGGAAGCCTGGGCTTCTGGTTCTGCTGCTAGTGTGTTATGTGACCATCGGACAGGACACTTTATCACTCTGATCCTCAGTTTCCTTATTAATGAAAGGAAGGATTCAGATTAAGATGAAGCTTCTTCCAGCTTTCATGCTCTATATTCTTAAAATCATTCTCTTTGGTAGAGAAAAGAGAAATAAATTAGGAGTCAAGTAATTTTGTCTTTTCTTTCATCATCTTCTTATCTATGCCAAGAATAGTTTCAGTAATAATCTTTATATACCATGCTCTGATGTTTGCAAAGCACTGTTTCTGTATTACTTCATTCGATCCTTATCACAACCATCTGAGTTCTCCAGGTTTTATATTTCTTGTTATAGTTCAGTTGTCCAGTCATGTCCAACTCTTTGTAACCCCATGGACCATAACACGCTAGGTGCTTTTATCCTCTGGAAGAATCTTGAAGTCTATCCAAGTTCATGTTCATTTTTTTCATGATACCATCTATCTGTCTCATCCTTTAATGTTCCCTTTTTTATTATGTATATTTTATAAATGAGGAATCTGAGGCACCTAGGTTAAATGTCTTGCTCAACATGGGTAGTAAATATCAGAGTCTTCCTGCATGGACATCTAGGTGGTGCCATAGTGTACAGAGTGCTGGGCCTCTGAGTCAGGAAGACTAACCTTCCTGAGTTCAAATTCAGCCGTAGACACTTATTAGCAGTGTGATCTTTGGTAGTGTGATTTCAACTATCCAGACATCCAGAAATGTGATCCTGGGCCAGTCACTTCACCCAGTTTACCTCAGTTTTCTCATCTGTGAAATTAGTTGGAGAAAGAAATAGCAAAGCACTCCAGTTTCTCAGGTGAGAAAAACTACAATTGTGGTCACAAACAGTTAGACATGACTGAACAACAACTTCTGATTGAGTTTCAGGGCTCCTAGCAACTACACCACACTTATGTAGCTTTTCCTTTTTCTTTGCTTTGTTCCAGTACAGAGTTCTGAAAGTGTTAGTGAAAATTTAAGCTATTAAGACACCCAGTTTAGCTAAAAGACACAAATACCTTTCCATTTATTTCAAGGCTTAGCTTCTAAAGCTTCTGCTTTCTTGTTGCTATTCTAACAAGACCCGCCACTGTTTTGCATTCATTTTCAGTTTCTTGTCCTATTTCTTGTATGTTTCCTTCTAAAATTTGATTCTAGAGGTTGTACTCGTTCCATTATGTCATGATTTTTCTGTTCAGCTTCTTTGTCCTCCTTAGACAGGTTTCTTCATTCTTTGTCATGGGAACCAATTACAACAGTGTTAACCAGAATTTTGTTTTTGAGAAGCTCTCTTTCCTCACTTCCTTTTCAGATTCTCAGCATATGGTGTGATAGTTAGATTATCTCTGCACTCTTTGAAATGTGTGTCTCTGCCCTTTCCCTTATTTATCACAGACTCTTGAATAGCATGATCATAGCCTTCTAACATTTCTATCCTTTCCAATTTACCCACCAGTTCCCTCCACTGGTCATAATCAGACCCAGAATAATGAGAAAGATGAAATTATCAGTCAGCAAGTCAACAATTTATCAGCTGTTGTTGCATTTAGCAAGGAGAGACCTCCAGCAGATGTCTGGATAGTTGAAATTCTTCATGGCAGCTTCAGTCTCTCATCACAAATGTAAGTCTCCCATCATAACCCAAAAAGGAAACTGGAGATGGAACGATTGTAGCAAGAGCATACTTTATAAAATCAGATGATTTATTTATTTATATTAAACTGTGCAGCAATTCAGTCTCCCTCCTATCTCCTTTGATCAAAAAATAAAGTAAAATAAAAAATAAAGAGGAAACAGGAAATGAAAGGGAACATATAAGTCAATTTTTTTTTTTTTTGCTTTATTGGTTTAACCTGGAGTTTTTTGTTTAAGCAGCTCTCAATCTCTTTTTCCTTGTCTCTCCACCTAGACTTCTTGAGGTATGCTTTTGTCCAATGGCTTTGTGAGAAGTAACGACTGGTTATCTTTACCTTCCATCACCACCTACATTTAGCGCATGTTGGTTAGTACAGCAAGGAAGTAAGTTATTCTGTCCGAAGCTCAAAAGTGACTGCCTTTTGCACATATGAATAAACTGGCCTGAGGACCCTATCTCATGCAGGGAGTGTGGCAAGGTTTGGAAAGACAGAGTTAGAAGTCCTGGAAGTTACCTAGTCCTGTAAGTATTATTCACAATTCTGCCTTTCTCAAAAAATTATTCATCTGGTTTTAGAGCTATAGAAATGTAAAATTTTGGAGTGAGTACTTCAGTCTAAAAGGATTTCTTCACAGGGTGTTTCTCTTTTCCCATCCTTAGACATTACTTTTCATGAGTCTTCTGGTAACAGTCTCTCTTTATTCTAATATATTAGAGGGAAGACAGAAAGTTGAATTAGGTCTTAGGAACATAGGGATCTATTTCTGAACTTATTAAACTGGAAAAGCATTATGTGCTATTAAATCTTGGACATTAAATCTGAGGAAGTAAAGCAGTTTCTTAGTTATTGAAATTTCTTTTGTTCTCCAATGAAGATGGTCTTTCATTCTTAAAAGATAGGCATTTAACTACTTCTGCACATGTTTCTCCATTTGTAAGTTTATTCAATAAACTCTTATCTGGAGAAAGTAATAGAAAATGCCAACATTTTCAAGTAAAAGGGTATTTTTACTCTAAAGAATCTCCCTACTTGGAGTAAGGACTCATTGACTCTTATGAAGACAGAGTAAATAAGGATTTGTGTCCTCTACAGGGCTTTAATAGATTAAGAAATTTATTGTATTTAAAAGAGGGAATGATGAGGAAATGGAAGACTTTCATAAACATAGACTTTGTTTTAGCTATATGCTATCTCTATTTATTGGCATTTCCTGAAGATTTCCACCTGTTCCCCTGCTTATTAAGGGTATGACCATGGACAAGTCATTTTATACCTCTCAACTAGTTTCCTTACCTATAAAATGAAGGGTTTTGGATCTCTAATGTCCCTTTCAACTCTAAATCCTTGGATCTTCTGACTTTGGAACTCCAATAATCATCTCTCCCTTCCTCTCCAACACTCAAATACCAGTCCCCAGGCCAATTCAGGTATTCAGAGTAATTGCCAAGATTACTACTTTGAGACTGAAGTTGGATCAACTCTAGGGATGGGTACGCTCACTCAGGAGTGACAAAAAGTGTGGTGGGAGGCCAGGTCAAATCCACTTTCCCCTTCCCTTCACTCCTAATTTATTCCTTTTAAAATTTATAAACAGCCCTTGGTCACTGTGATGCCCCAGGACCCCACCTGCTCATAAGCCGTGCAACATTTCAATCTCTCTCCCATCTCCTTTGACCAAACAATGAAATAAAATAAAGCAGAAATAGAAAATAAAAGGGAACATACAGGTCAAATTTTGGGGGAGTTTATTTGTTTAATCCTGCACCATGCCTTGCATGAGATAGGATTCTCAGGTCGGTTTATTCATATGTGCAAAAGGCAGTCAGTTTTGAGCTTTAGAATAACTTGTTCCCATGCTATGTTAACCAAAATAAACCAAATGTGGGTAATGTTTGAAGATGAAGATAACTAATCATTTCTAGGCTCTGGTCAAATGCATACCTCAAAGAGTTTGAGGTTGAGAGATAGGGAGGAAGAGCTTGAGAGCTGATTAAACAAAAGACTTCAGATTAAACCAACAAATTTGTGAGGTGGACTTATTTATTTGATGTAGATCAGTTTCAATTTGGATGAAGAGTTTGCATATCTGAAAGCTGAGGTTATTTCCTGTTAAATATGTAATATACATGCAGCACTAGGTATAATATGTGTACCTTTATTCAGTTTTGAATAAATGAACAGATTTATTATGATTAATATATATACATATATGATTAGTTAATCAAGGGGAATCACAGAAAGGTAGATTAAGTATAAAACTCCTACCACCTATAGAAGAAAGCAGGAAGGTCAAGTCAGCTTAAAGAATTCTCATTTTGAATTCCTCTGTGTATCTTAGTTGAACTTGGGAGGTATAATGACGCTGAATTAGATGAGTTTGATCAAAAACGTATTATATGTTCATTATAGAAGAGGATTTCTTCTTAGGATGTTCCTTCTTTCTCACCCTTGCTCATTGTACTTGTGACTCCTGTTATAATAATCTTTTTAAAAATGTAATATATTAGAAAGGAGAAATTTGTCTTCACCAACCCATTAAAGCACATATCTAGATTTCTAGGGTGTTTTCAGAAAGCTGTATATAATTTGACAATCATCCTTGTTCTTTGAGGAAAATACAAATGGTTAATGTATGGTATTGAAATATTTTAATCAAGGTGACGAATATTTTTGAGATGATAGCATTTCTGTTATATACTGGAAGATAATTTTCCTTCCTCTCTCCCTCTTCCTTCCTTCCTTCCTTCCTTCCTTCCTTCCTTCCTTCCTTCCTTCCTTCCTTCCTTCCTTCCTTCCTTTCTTCCTTCCTTTCTTCCTTCCTTCCTTCCTTCCCCTTTCCTCTCCCACTCTCCAATTTCTTCCATTTCCTATCTTTCCATCAAAGAACCAACCTTACAGGTTTTATATGTAGCATCTAGTCAGGTTTGGATTCAGTCAAAGAGCTGCACTTGAGGACCTAGAGGGCCTCATATAGCCTTGAGGCTGCAGGTTCCCCACCCCTGACCTAGAACAACCTCCCACTCCCATGGAGGAACCTAGACTATGTCCCAGGTTCAAGATAGTCTGTATCCAAGGGGAATACTTATGAAGCCTCAATGATGTATTTGCTTTTCCCTTAGTCATCAGATGATCCAAAGTGTTAAAGCAAAGGCATTCAATGAAATAGCATGGTAAGAAGATTTGCAATTGAACATTACTTCATAAATTTAGGACATGCTTTCTGGACAACCTCAGTAGGGAGAAGGAACATGTAGAGTAATCACACATAAGAGTCGCACATCTGGGGAATACCTGAGGAGGGGAAATCCTCTAATGCTACAGGATCCAGGTTGTCGTTAGAGAGTTACTTTCACTGGCCTGTTAGGCACGAGTTCTCTGTTGGGTTAGTTGTTCTGAAGGGCTTTGTTGATTCTTGCTCTAGCAAGTTCAATGCACAGTATCTACTAATCTCCTAGTGACTGCCGAGTACTAGCTCCTTGTTCTGCTGTTCTCAGTATTTCTCTTGGGTTCATAGTGGTACTCTGGTGGCTACTGGGTTTTACTCTCTTCCCCTACCCTCTAGGCAGCTAGGTGGTGCAGTGGATAGAGTGCTGGGTCTGAAGTCAGGAAAACTTGAGTTCAAATGTGGCCTCAGATTCTTATTAGCTGTGCGACCCTGGGCATTTCACTTGACCCTGTTTGCCTATTAATCCTCTGGAGAAGGACATAGCAAAACATTCTAGTATCTTGCCAAGAAAACTTCATGGACAGTCAGGTTCACAGGGTCACAGAGTTGGACACGACTGAACCTCCCCGGATAATTGTGAGGATCAAAGGAAATACTGTATATAAAGATCTTTGTAAATTGCAGAACACTATGAATATCAGGCATTATTATTAAAGTGTGTTCTGGAGTATTTGCACATCCTGTCTCATACTGTACTTTGGAAGGCAGGGACCTTATTGTATCCCCACTGACTAACACCTTTCCCTACCATTTGTCCTAGTAGGTACTTAAGAAATATTTCTTATTGATAATGATAGTTAGGCATAGTCCCTGCCCTCAGATAGGTCCCAATTTAACGGAGAAGGGCTGGAGGAGGCCCTTGTCAGTGTCTTGTGGGCCAATTCTTTTGCAATTCCCCTCTCCTTATTAAAATTTCCTTTTCTGTGCCTCCTTCTTTCAGGGTCCTGCTAGATAACAGGAAAAGGTCTGATAAACCAATTTGAGTTAAGGTATTACTCGATTTAGTAGCTACTTTTAATGGCTTAATAGAGTGCTCTTTTAGATAATGAACAGGGTCTTTCAACTGGGAATCATAAGGAATCCCTCCCAGCCTAAAGTCTGTGATTCTGCTATCTCACCTGCCATACCTACTTCATATAATTTTTAGAAAGAAGAGAGATTAAAACAAGGAGGGAATAACATTTTGAAGCACCTTCTACAGGAAGTCTTTCCCAATCTCTTTTAATTCTATTGCTTTCCCTCCATTGATTATTTCCTATTTCCCCTGTCGATAGCTTGTTTGTACATAGCTGTTTGCATGTTTGTGACCCCTTCAGACCATGAGCTTCTCAAGGATAGGGACTATCTTTTGCTTTTCTTCATATCCCCCTTGCTTAGTACAGTACTTGGTACCTAGCAGATACTTCATTAATACTTAGAGTATGAGTCATCTGTAACATGCCAGGCACTGTGTTGAGTTTTACAATTATTATCTCATGTGTAAAGCCATTTGCAAATTTATGTAAATGTCATCTATTACATTTTTCATTCAGACTTGTGATTTCATTGGTGTGGGGAATGCCTGGTAAAGGGAACTTTGTCTACCCATGCAGATTAGCACTGATATCACCTATTACTATTATTATTTGAGTGCGTGTATGATATGAGCAGCTAGGTGGTACAGTGGATAGAGCACTGGGCTTGGAATCAGGAAAACTCCTCTTCCTGAGTTCAAATCTGACCTCAGATACTTACTGGCTGTGTGACCCCAGGCAAGTCACTTAACCCTGTTGGGCTCATGTTCTTCATCTGTAAAATGAGCTGGAGAAGGAAATGACAAACCACTCCAATATCTTTGCCACAAAAACCCCAAATGAAGTCATGGAAAGTCAGGCACGACTGAAATGACTGGGCAACAACAATGATATGTTATTGTCATTACTATAGTCATTACTAAATACCTTCCCCCCAAAAAGTAAGGAATCATGTAAGAATCTTTGGCACCATAGCAGAGATTCTTGGAGCGCCTTCTGGTGCTCCAAGGCATTTCTCCAGACAGCAATTTTATGTCTCAGGTTGGCCCTTATTTTGAGACCTAGAGGTACTGTTATTATTCCAGTGAGTTTCATATCTGGTAGATGTGCCCTGAAGGGAAATCTCCATTTGAATTGCCTTATTAATGTCAATGTATCTCTTTAGGGCTTATGAGGTACTTTCCTCATAACAACCCTACGGGATATGTAGATCAGACATGAGAGTTTGTAGTACAGTGGAAAGAATACTTGGTTCACAAGAATTTATTAAGCATTTATTGTGTGGCAGATATTGTGATAAGTGCTGAGGATATATAAAAAAACCCAATAACATAATCCCTGTCTTCAAGCAGGAGTGGGAGAAAGGATGATAAAGGGAACACACCAGAAAAGGACTTTTGTAGAAGGTGGGATTTGAACTGAATCTTGAAGGAAGTCAGGGAATCCAGAAGATAGAGATAATAAAAGAGAACATTTTAGGCATGGGTGATAACCATTGAAAATGCTAATGAAAAGGACTTGGGCAATGGAACGTATCTGGATCATAGAGTATGTAGAAAGGAATAATGTCTAAGAAGACTGGAAAGGTAGGCAGGAACCATCTTGCGAAGATCTTTAAAAGCCAGAGGATTTATATTTAATTTTAGAGGTGATATGTTGTTGTTCATTCATTTCAGTCACATCTGACTCTTCGTGATTCATTTTGGGGTTTTCTTGGCAGACATACCTCAGTGGTTTTCCATTTCCTTCAGCACATTTCACAGATGGGAAAACTGAGGCAAACAAGATGAAGAAACTTGCCCAGGGTCACACAGCTGGTCTGAGGCCACATTTGAACTCACAAACATGAATCTTCCTGATTTCAGGCCCAATACTCTGTCTACTGTATAATTTAGCTGCTCTACTAAAGTTTTTCACAACTTTGCTGTCGTTCAGTTATATCCAACTCTTTGTGATCCCATTTTGGAGTTTTCTTGGCAGGGATATTGGAATGGTTTGCCATTTCCTTCTCCAGCTCATTTTACAGGTGAGGAAACTGAGTCAAACAGGGTGAAGTGACTTGTTCAGGATCACACAGCTAGTAAATGTTTGAGGCTGGATTTGAATTCATAACGATGAGTCTTCTTGATTCTAAACCCAGTGCTCTATTTGCTGTGCCAACTAGCTGCAGATAGTATGAAGCCAAGATCGTTTATCGAGTAGGGGAATGACACCGTCACAACTGCTTTAGGAAAATCATTTTAGCAGTTGAGTAGAGGATGGACTAGAGAAGGGAGAGACTTGAGGAAGGGAGAACACATCACAGTTTATTACAATAGTCTCAGCATGAATCTAATATGTGTCAGAGACAAGAATTGAACCCAGGTCTTCTGGAGGCTGACTCTCTGTTCACTAGCCATACTGTCTACTTATCTGTTAAATGGAGCTAATAATATCTAACTTACATGCCTTACAGACTTGTTGATGAAAGTCAACCAATTAATAAGGATTTGATCCAAGGTGGGAGCTATGTGAATGGAGAGGAGATGAAAATGAGATACGGTGAGAAGGTAAAAATGAGAGAACTTGGCAACAGATCAGATGTGTGAGATGAGAGAGAGGAATCGAGGGTGACACCTAGGTTTGCAGAGGGTTTAGAAAACAGTGAGAGGAGAGGAAGAGGAGTCATGAGTGTAGAAGGTTTTCTGAAGGAGTTTAGCTATGAGACGGAGGGGAAATATACAATGAAAGTCAGTGGGAATGGTAGGATCGAGTCAGGGTTTTTAAAGGATAGGGAGACAGATATATTTGTATGCAACAAAAAAACAGTCAGGGTAGCTAGGTGGCACAGTGGCTAGAACACCAGCCCTGGAGTCAGGAGGACCTGAGTTCAAATCTGGTCTCAGACACTTGCTAGCTGTGTGACTCTGGGCAAGTCACTTAACCCCATTGCCTTGCCAAAAACCAACCAACAAACGAAAAGCCCAAGAAAGCAGTCAATAGGTAGATATTGAAAATTAGTGACAGAGTGCAGATGATAGAGCAGGAGAGTGGAATGGAATGGGGTCAAGGGTGCAAGTAGAGGGATTAACCTTGGCATGTGAGATAGGGGAGGAGGAGATAGTAGGGGAAGCATTTGAGTGACATAAGACCTGTTGTCATCTTCAACAAATTACGTCTCAAGGCTCCGAGTGTCTGCATCTGTAAAATCAGAAGGCTAGACTAGATTGCCTTTAAAGTCCCTTTTAACTCTAAATTCTATTGTCCCTATTTTACAATCGAAGAAACTGAGGTGAAATGACTTGCCTCTGATTCTTACAGAGAGTAAGAATTAGAGTCAGGATGTGAACCCATGACTATACCAGCTGTCTCTCTTGAATACAGTGCCTCTGAGATGCTTAAGTGACATGACCTCAGCTAAAAAATTGCAGAAGAGAATATTAACATAGAAACCAGAATACTTAGTAGGCTTCTTTTTTCTATCTGAATGCAACTTTTGTAATTAATCTTCAAGTTATCCCAAGTAGACGAATTTGCCTAATGCAGTGGAAAGAGGCACTAGGCCTGAAGTTGGGTCTGATTTCTGCTATTTATTCACTGTGTGATGTTAGGTGAATAACTTAACCTCTCTGAATCTCAGATTTCTCATCCGGTTTTAATTGTTTGTTGTTAGTATTGCGGTCATGTTATAACACACCCCTGATTTCATTAGTGCCTGAGAGAACTGCCTGAGAGCGACTTGCCCAGGGTCATTGCCAGTACGTGTCAGAGACAGGACTTGAACTCTGGTCTTAATAATTCTGGAGGCTGACTTTATTCACTAGCCACACTGCCTCTTTATATGTTAAAATATGTTAAATTACAGACTTGTTAATGAGAATCAATCAATAAACACTGAGTAAGTGCCTAATATGTGCCAGTCACTGTTCTAAGTGCTGGTCGATTGAGATAACCTATATAAAACTCTTTTCCAGCTAAACTGCAATAAATGTGAATATATATGCTGTTTAGTTGTTTTATCATTTTTCAGTCATGTCCGACCTTTTGTGACCCCATTTGGGAGTTTCTTGTCAAAGATACCAGAGTGGTTTGCTGTTTTCTTCTCCAGTTCATTTTACAGATGAGAAAACTGAGGCAAACAGGGTTAAGTGACTTGCCCAGGGTCACACAGCTAAGTAAGTGTCTGAGTCCAGAGGTGAACTCAGGAAATTGAGTCTTCCAGACTCCAGGTCCAATATTCTATCCTCTGTGCTACCTAGCTCGCACACACATGTATATACACACATATGTACATACATATACACATATACATGTGTGCATGTGTATGAGTATATATACCTATATAACACATGTATATGTATATATAGCATGTATGTATAACTATATACACATGTGTACATGTATTCATGTGTCTATATATGTATATATAAAGTGCTCTGTGTGCAACAACTCTTTAATAAATATTTGTTGAATGAAAATCCAGATGATAAGAGTGAAGAAGAAAGAGCACGGGCCTTGGAGTCAGAAGGTCCAATCCCAACACTTGCTAGAGGTATAACTTTGGGAAAGTTGTTTCTGAACCTCAGTTTCCTCATTTGTAAAATGGGGATAATAATACATAACCTGTCTATTTCACAGGGTTGTTCTGAGGAAAACACTTAGAAAACCTTAAACCACTCTCCAAATGTGAACTATGGTTATTCTTTTCCTTCTTTACTTTGTAGGAACTTTAACAGACCTATCATCTTCTTAAAGGAAGATTCCCTATGGAGAAAGAACGTCAAGTGGAACAACTGTGTTTCGAGGAAGGTGACTAATATACTAATTAAAATCGGGGGAGAGAGAGAAGTGAATTCCTTTTGAGACACATGCAAGGATTTTTTATTTTTTCTGAAATGAACGACACAAACGTGACATGTTCCATGGATTTTGAGATTTCCAAGACCATGCGTATCTTGGTGTTCTCCCTGGTGGTTTCAGTTGGTTTGCCCCTGAATTGCATGGCTGCCTGGGTTCTGTTTTTCCAGGTCAGACTGAAGAGTGTCCTCAGTATCTACATGATAAATATGGTGGTCGCTAACCTCCTTCAGATTTTCACGATTCCATTCTGGATCCACTATACCTACCTGGGGCACAGATGGGTATTAGGGAGGAAGGCCTGCACAGCAATTGGCTTTTTGTTCACCACAAATTTCTATGCCAAGGTTGCCTTCCTGTGCCTCATCGCCAAGGAGCGCTACTTTCACCTGGTTTACCCCATGCATTGCCATGGCCTGGGCACTGTGGCCATCGCTGTGAAAACCAGCCTCATTGCCTGGGCAGTCACAATTTTCTTTTGCTCCCTGGGCTCCTACTTCATATCTCAAGGAGAAGAAGAGACTCAGCTCTGTTATGAAGGCTACCCGCTTCCGGAGAGCTATGCTGTGTTCAAAATGAGCGTCATGTTTTTCTCTTTCTTTGCCCCACTTGGACTAATAGGCTTTTTCTATGTTAGCATCTTGTACAAAGTCAGGAAAGTGAGAAACCTGGAGGCAAAGACGCAAGTCTATGGCTGTATTCTTCTCACTATGGTGACTTTCTTTTTGGTCTTTGGACCTTACCAAGTAATATCCTTCCTTACGTTTTCCTTGGAAAGCAGAGGGAGGGATTCATATATCTGTACAAAAGAGGAAGCACTTTTCCTCTTTAGGGAAATCACTTTATGTCTAATCACTCTTGAGGACATTCTGGATCCTGTGCTTTACATCTTAGTTGCAAAAAGTACACGAGATAAATTTACAGCCTCATGCAAATGTGTGTGTTCTTCCCAACACGAACTGGTAGCTTCACAGACAGGATATTTGTAATCTCAACTTAGAATTTTTTTTTTTTAGTTGGAAGGAACCCTAGATAGAGTTTAGTCTAACCTCCTTATTTGTCAGATAAGGAAATGAGACACAGAGAGAGTGACATACTGGATAGAGAAATGAACTTGGTTTTCAGAAGACCTGAGTTCAAAACTAACCTCAGATGTGTACCATATTTATCCTGGGCAAATCTTTTAACCTCTCAGCCACCTTCTCCTTATCTGTAAAATGGGGATAGCAATAGCACCAACCTAACAGGGCTGTTGTGTGGGTGAAGCGAGATAATAAATGTAAAAAAATGGTTTGCAAACCTTTGTTGTTGTTCCATCATGTCCGCCTCTCTGTGACCCTGTATGGGGATTTCTGGAGTGGTTTGCCATTTCCTTCTCCAGCTCATTTTATAGATGAGAAAACTGAGACTAACAGGGTGAAGTGACTTGCCCAGAGTCACAAAACTAGTGAGCATTTTAAACTAGATTTGAACATAGGTCTTCTTGACTTCAGGCCCAATGCTCTATCTACTCCTCCATCTAGCTATACTCAGCCTTAAAATGCTATAAATGTTAGCTTTGGTTATCGTCATAAACAAGGTAAAACAACAGACATTATTAAACACCTGCATGTGCACTTAGCAGTTTCTTGCACACAACAGGTGCATAATAAATACCGACTGATTGATTGATATACCAAGCACTATATTAGACAATGCAGACAGAAAGACAAAAAAGATCGATTAAGCTTTAAAAATATCACATTCTATTAGGGGACATATCATGTACACACATAAATAAATTTGAAATCCAGAAATAGTGAATACGAAGCAATTTTGGGAGGAGAGGCACTAGTGGATGAGAAAATCAGGAAAGACCTTAGGGAGGAACGAAGGAGGTACAGTAGAAAAAGCGATGACTGGAGTTGGAAGACCTAGTTTCAAATCCTGCCTTTGATGCTTATTTTATCTATGTGAATTTGGGCAAGTCAGTAACCTCCCTGGGCCTAAACTCTACAATGAGAGGATCGGATGGGATTGCCTGGGCTCCTTTCTAGTTTTAGATTTAGAATCTGCAGAAAGGAGATGGTATCCAGAATGAGAGAGTGGTCAACAATGTCAAAGATCATAGAGAGATCAGGAATGAGAAAAGGTCACTGGATTTTAGAGAGAGCAGATTCAGTTAGAAACCAGATGACAAAGCCATTGAGAAGTGAGTGGGAGGAAAGGAGATGGGAGCAGCCATTATCGACAACTTTTTCTAGGAGTTTGGTTGTGAAAGAAAGAAGACACTCTCAAGATCACCCAGCTATTTTGTAGCAGAGCTAAGCTGGTGACCCAGCTTTCCTGATTTCTACTCTAGTGCTCTTTCTATGCAATTTCTTGGATGGTATTGTTGTTACTCATCCTTCATTTTTAAAGAGGACCAGTGACACCACAGGATGATGAATTCCCCTGTGTTCGAATTGGATTTATGTGAGGCAGAGTTGCCCAAAGTCATCGGCCTCACTCTCTCTTTTGCGTCCGACCGCAAGATAAAAATCAGACGACTGGCAATGGCCCACGATGCAGTGGATGACCTTGGTGTCTTCAATGTCTGAACAAGTTCTAAGCGATGTAAAGAGCCTGCTTCTGCCTCCTTCATGGCTGTTGGAACAAATTGTTGTCATCCTCCCATTCCACTGGCGGGGCATCTTCGCATCCTTGGGGTAGGTATCCCCTTAACTAACTGAGAGATTTGACTAATTTCTTGGGTATATAATACAGGTTATTAAATCTGAATTTCTCAAAGGCTTAAAGTGAAGGCTGGGAATCTTTCTTTTCCCGCTTATTTTAGGTCATTAACCCACAGGAAATATCAATTATAGAAGTGAAAAAGCGAAAAAGAGGAACATGAACAAGATTAGAATATTATTCTTGCCAGAACCAACAAACAGTACCTGACTTTCCTCCCACTTTAATATCATCACATTTGAATAAGTGACAATGATGACAGGCTGCGTGACTTAAAAATGATTTTTTTGCAAAAAAAAAAAAAAAAAGGTGAAACTTGCCACTGTTTCTGCAAGTACTTGCTACAAGGTTGAAGAAATTAAAATATGAAACTGTCCATCCAGGCATCCTCCCTCTCATCAAAAAGCTCTAAGAACTCATGATGGAAAAAGCTATCCACATCCAGAGAAAGAATTGATAGAGTCTGAATGCAGATCGAAGCATACTATTTTCATTTTTTTCATGGTTTTTCTCTTTTATTGTGTTTCTCCTTTCACAGCATGATTGATATGGAAATATATATTTTTCATGATTGAACATAAATAAACTGTATCAAATTGCTTACCGTCTTGGGGCGGGGGAGGGAAGGAGAAAATTTGGAACTCAAAATTTTATATGAAAAACGAATGTTAAAAATTGTCTTTACATGTAATTGGAAAAAAATAAAATACTATTTAAAAGGAAAAAAAGAAGAAAAGCTCTTACAATCCAGTGTTAACAGTGGGGCAGTTTTATTGAGCTGCAAATGAAAACTGGCATTTGGTAACAGTTTCATGTACTTGGATGCTGAAAGAAATAGCAACATTGTCATTAGCTGCTGCTTCCAAGGTGGAGCCTTCTGTGGTTTTTAGATGAAAGCTTGTACATAATAGCACTGACTGTCCCATAACTGGAAATTGTGATATCATGTAGAGACCCCATTTTAGAACATGGTGCATTTGTAAGAGCTGAAGTCAATGACTCTGCCCTGCTTCACTGCTGCTGAGGTTGATTGGCATGAGCTCCTAGTCTGTACAACTGTGAAGGTGCGAATCTATGAGAAGGGGGCAAATAGGATCTGGGTACAAATCCTAATTAACGTTTCTACATCCTACCTCTTTTCCCTATCTTGGGCCATCATCACCTTGAACTTTTATCTTGCAAGTCAACTATTCCTAAATGCTATTGTACAACACATCTATGTGCAACTACATATATTTGCATATAAACGTGTATATCCATTGCATGTGCATATTCATGCAATGTATGTGTCTAGGTCTATGGACACATGTGCATTCACAATCCACATACATGAAAACCTATGCATACAGATATATATGTTGTATGCATACACACACTTGCATGTAGGTATACATACCCAGATCTGTACACACAAATGAGCATATATGTTGTATTTGTATTTCTGTGCATGTTCACATAGGCGTATGTGTCCATATGTACATGTGCATATACATACATGCTACATCACACACACATATAAAACAGTAGCTGCTACTTACTACCTGTACAACCATAGGCAAGTTACTTAGCCTCCCTCAGTTTTTCTTTCTTCATCTGTAAAATGGGGGGGTTTAGGCTAAATGGTCTGTAAGGTCCCTTCCAATTCTGAATTCTATGATCCTACTGTAGCTCTGTGTGTCCACACTCAATATGCACAATATAATGACAACATATATGCCTATCTCTATATACGTGTAATACATGCATGTGACTTACATGTACAAGTATTGCATACGTGTACATTTTGGTAAGGGTTTTGGTTTGATCTTGTAAACTGACTATCCCCAAACAGTATTGTAGAGTATGCCATATGGCATGTAAATATTATGTGTATTTACGCACATCAGTGCACAGAGGTGTATATTTCCACACAAATACATCTACACGCATGTGTTACACAATGAACGTCTATTGTATATACATACACAATACGTGTGTTTATGCATACGTTATACATTAGTGTCTGGGAGTAGTTGATTTGTAAGACCAAAGTTTTATCAAAACCTATATATGCACTTGTATGTACGTTTACATACATATATATGAGTGAATACATACATACACACATATTTTTTAACTTCTTTATTTTATAGATGAAGAAATCAAGACCCAAGGAGATTATGTGACTTGTTTAGGGTCACACAGTGAGTAAGTCATGGGGCCAGTAGCATGGTGTACTGCGTAGAGCCATGGACACATAGCCAGGGACTTCCTTACTTATTTCAAGGACTTACTTCCTTACCTGTAAAATGAGACAGTTCTGTCAGATTACCTCAAAGGCCCTTTTCCACTCTAAATCTATGATAGCCTGGGCAGGGATCACTCGTTCCCAGATGCAGGACAAGTTTTATTATATTGTGTTACAACTCTTCCCCAAGTCATCCAAACAGCCTCGAGTCTCTCTCTCCTGGTCCCAAATCATCTTGAATCGAACTCCAAGGTAGCCTATTTCCCCCTGAGATTTCCCTTTCCTGTAAACTCTTCCTCTGGTCCTGACCTTGATTGCAAACTCTGAGACATCTGGTGGCCATGGCTAGGGAGTTGCTGCCCCTCTGAATTTTCAGGTCCAGTCAGGAGTGATGTATGATACATGATGTTTATTGTAACAAATGTAAACACATAAGGCCAGATATCATGTTGGACAAGATGACTAGGAGCTGTCTGAGTTTACAGGGGTACTGGATCGCCCCATTAAAGCTACTAGCAAGGTCTGATCATGGCTCCTTTTGGGCAGTCAGGTGCGCTTCCCCACTGCCTTCCTGTTAGGGAGCCAGCCTCAGTGACCAAGCTGTTCTGGCTAAAGCTGGCTAACCACTGAACAAAACCATGGGTTTTTATACAATTTTTAGAAAAGTGTAACTATAAGGGAAAGGGTAGGAGGGTTATCTGGGGTGCACACACAGGGTGAGCTCTGGTGGTGCTTTGAGAACACCTTGGCTTCTCTATATATGAAACTTATGCCTAGAGCGTATAACCAGTGGGTGTGACTAGGACTATGCTATACTTACATGCTTCTTTATATTAAGAAAGGAGTTATTTTGTTAAGCGGGGGGGGGGGGGGGGGGGGGGGGGGGAGGGGAAAGAGGAACCCGTACCTTGTACCTTGCAGATACATTCACACATAATATAGGGATTTTAGGAATTTAACTAAGTTGTGGAAACAGCTGACAGGGCAATGTCTTCTTCAGTATCCATTGTTCTGCTCTCTTTCCATAGTCCAGACTTTATAGTGTTTTCTTCCTCATGCCTACTTGTCAACTCTTTTAGTGAGAGGGGGATCATAAATTTCACACCCTCCAAACAACAAATCTAAGGACATGGGGGGGGGGGTAGGGTAAAAGAGAGTAGGGAGTCCACTGGACAAGACTGGGTAGGTTGGTGCATTGGCCAGAGGACAGAACGGGGGGAAAGTAGGTAAGTAATGTTACGTATGAGAGGGATGGAAGGTAAGTGGATAGAATAATGTACTGAGAGTAGATGGGATCCTAGATGAGACAGATCAAGCATATGTGAATAGGAGAGAGAGACAGAGAAACTAAAAGAGAATGATTTACTGCTCATGAGAAACAAGTCTTTTACTAACCACAGGAAGTTAATATGATACAAATGAACTATACTTTTAAGTAGAGCTTTCACCACTGACTTTTAGTTCAGAATAGCTCTTTGTTGCTTTTATAAAACCTGTAGGAAGTCTTTAGAATCAGCTAAGAAATTACCAAAAAATTGTTTTACTGAATTAGAAAATATAATAGCAAAATTCATTTAAAAGAACAAGAACATCAAAGGAAATAATGAGGGGGGAAGTAAAGGAAGGAGGTTTAGAGTATTAGATCTTAAACTATATTATAAAGCAGTAATTATCAAAACTGTCTGGTACTGGCTAAGAACTGGTAAGGTAGATCAGTGGAACAGAGTAGACATACAATTTATAGACATACAAATAAACAAAATTTAAAGACTTAAGATTTGAGGATAAGAATTCATTATTTGGTAAAAGAAATTGTTGGGAAAACCGGAAAACAATGTGACAGAAATTGGGCATAGACTAATATCTAACACCATTTACCAAGATAAGCTCAAAACAGATACATGATCTAAATATAAAGAGATATTACAAGAAAATTTGAAGGACATGGAACATATTACTTATCAGATTTATGGATATGTGAATAATTTATGAATAAATGAGAGAAAGAGAGCAGAATGAGGTATAAAATGGATGATTTTAATTCCATTAAATTAAAAATACTTTATAAACATGAAACAAATATAGCCAAAATTAGAAGGAAAGCAGGAAGTTGGGGGAGGGGGGTAGGAAGTTTTATAGATAGTTTCTTGAATAATGGTCTCATATCTTAACTATACAAAGAACTTTGTAAAATCTATAAAAATAGAAGTCATTCCCCAGTTGATAAATGGTCAAAGGATATATAGGGCAGTTTTTTGTTGAAGAAATCAAAACTATATATGGTCATATAAAAAAGCTCTACATCTTATTGATTAGAGAAATGCAAATTAAAATAACCTTGAAATGTCATTTTATATCAACCAGATTGATTAAAATGATAGAAGGAGAAAATGACAAGTGTTGAAATGGATGTGGAAAAATTGGGACACTAATTAATTACTGGTGAAATTGTGAACTGATCCAGCCATTTTGGAGAGCAATTTGGAATTATGCCCCAAAACTGTAAAACTGTACATACCCTTTGACCCAGCAATACCACTACTAGGTTTATTTCCAAAGATAATTAGAGAAAAAGGAAAAGAACCTATGTGTTCTCCAATATTTGTAATAGCTCTTTTTGTGCTGTCAAAGAACTGAAAATTGTGGGGGTGCCCATCAATTGGGGAAGCTAAGCAAGTTGTGGTATATAATTGTGATGGAATACTACTCTGCTATAAGAAATGATGAGCAGGTTGATTTAAAAAAAAACATGGAAAGACTTGCATGAAGTAATAAAGAGTGAAATGAGGAGAACGGAGAGAACATTGTACACAGTAAAAGCAATATTATTTTAAGAATCACTTTGAGCAATTAAGTCTTTTTGGTTAAATACCCAAATTCACTACAAAGGACATGAAGGAAGACACTATCTGCATCTAGAGAAAGAACTGATAAACAGAAGTATATATAGAATAATTTTACATATACACACGTTTGTGTCTAATGGTAGCTGTCTCTAGGGTGGGGGAGGGAAAAATTTTAAAAAGAAATTTACATGATAATTATTATATAGTTAAAAAGAATAGCAAAGTTGTACATAATAGATTCGCAGTTTCATGTGCAATCATCTTTTTTTATTATATTGTGATGGAAATGCTTGTTTCACTCCATAAATTAAAAATAAAATAAATAAAAATTTTAAAAAATCAACTAGTTTATTCACATAAGCTACTCTTGATAAATAAAATCCTCTTCCAATATGAACAGGTCAAATCATCACCTGAATAAAATTTCAGCCATCATATCCATTCCCTTGGTTCAGTCAGGTTTACACTTAAATCATGTCTTAACAAGTAATTTCTACCCTTTTATCTCCTCCAGGGATAGAAAGCCAACATTCTCTTTTGGTGATGGGTTATCTCACCTCAGACACTTGACATTCACTAGCTGTGTGACCTTGGGCAAGTCAATTAACCCCAATTGCCTCATTCTGGGTCATCTCCTGATGACTATCTGGTCACTGGATTCAGATGGCTCTGGAGGAGAAGTGAGGCTGGTGACCTGCACAGCCCTCCCTCACACAAAACAAAGTCAAGTGCAAGTCATGTCATGATTTCTCTGATGGCATGGTCTTCTTTGGCATCAAAGGACATACACATGCTGAAAGCCACACTCTGCTTTTATAGTCAAGATGTTATTCATAATCTTTAACTATAATTTTTCTTGCTGTTATCCTTTGACTCTATTTTCAATAGAAAAAAACAGGCATTGGCTCGGTATTCACCTTACCTAATATTTGTTGAACACTTTAGAGTTTTACATAATGATCAAAAAAAAGCTTTATTGATACTTTTCAAAAGGTTGCCATCTTCCCTCAATTACCCCTCCCGCAACAGTTCTTTCTCTCGTTGGAAAGGATAGTTAAACAAAACAAACACATTGACTGTGTCTGACAGCATGTCTCATTCCTCCCCTGTAGTCCACCATCTTTCTATCAAGAAAAGAGAGACATATTTATTCAACCTAGAGGCAGCTACAATTGGTGGTGGAAGGAGGAAGATCGGATTCCAAATACAATTTCCTCATCTGTAAAATGGGGATAATTAATAATTTTAACACCAACCTGTCAGGGCTGTTGTGAGGATGAAATGAAATAATATTTGCAAATTTTAAAGCACTATAAAAATTCTTACTATTGAGTGGAATAGGTTTAGTGAAGACTTCTCAGGTTGTAATTCTTCTCCCAGGGGTGAGGTAAGACCGAGAGGCTCAAGGTTACAATATTCTTAGAGTGGAATAATTCCATATAAGGATACAAAACTGTGTAGTACATTAAGGTCTCAGTCATTGGATGAAACTTACATAAGTCTTCGATGTCTTCATTTCAAAAGGGATTGGCTAGATTTTGCGTCTAGAATGTAAGATCATATTCTCAGCTAATGAGGATAATGGCCAATGGGGAGGGAGGGACTTGCGTTAGAATCTATCTATATATATATCATTGCTTCTCCTTTGTCTTTGTCTTTTCCTGCTCCCAGTGAACTGGTACAGGAACTGCCCTGCTTCTCGAGAACTGAATAAATAAACTTTCTGTCATCACTTTGAGAGGCCTCTGAGTAATTAATTAAGTAGGGATCCCAGCCATCCCACACACTATTATTAA
Organism: Notamacropus eugenii; assembly: GCF_028372415.1. NCBI lineage: Eukaryota > Metazoa > Chordata > Mammalia > Diprotodontia > Macropodidae > Notamacropus > Notamacropus eugenii. The sequence continues at coordinate 405,305,360 of NC_092876.1, read as the reverse complement.
TAATAGTCCTCTGAAGTCCAAATTGGTGCTGTAGGTTAGGCTAAACTCAAGCTATTATAGATAGTTTCTCAGGTCTCCTGTCTCAAAAACATAAAGAACTTTGTAAAATCTAAAAGAATATGAGTCATTCCCTAATTGATAAATGGTTAAAGTATATGTTGGGCAGTTTTTTGATGAAATCAAAGCTACATATGGTCATATAAAAATGCGCTATGCCATTATTGATTAGAGAAATGCAAATTAAAATAAAGTTAAAATATTTTATATCTATCAGATTGATTAAAACGATAGAAGAGAAAAGTGACAAGTGTTGGAGAGAATGTGGAAAAACTGGTGGAATTATGAAGGATTAATAAAAGGAGGAACAGAGAGGATGCTTAACTAGCAGTTAGCATTTACCTTCAGTAAGCATGGTACCCCTTTCTTCTGATGCCGTGTCTGTTTGTGGAAGTGTGTTCTAAATTCATGAGAGAGATATCAGAAGATATCTAGTCATTTAATATCTTGATGATTTAGTTTCCTTATTGGGAAAATGAGAATAATAATATTTGCACTGCTTGGCAGTTGTGTAGGAAAGCAAAGTTTTAAGGTTTCTCTCCTTGAAGCAGCATATGAATTTAAGTTATGATTAATGGAGTTAAGAATGTCATTTCTGACTCTCCCTGACTGCATTTGGGGTTTTTTTGGAAAAGATACTGGAGCAGTTTCCCATTTCAAGTGAGGAAACTGAAGCAAACAGGGTTAAGTGACTTGCCCAAGGTCACATAGCTAGTAAGTGCCTGAGGCCAGATTTGAACTCATGAAGATGAGTCTTCCTGGCTTCAGGCCTGTCAATCTGCACCCCCTAGCTGCCTAAATAATAAATAATAAAGAGCCATTGAAGGTTTTTCAGGAAGTGCTTGATATGCTCAGACCTGTGCACAATAAAGATTAATCAATTCTCTTTCAATGATTAGATATAATGTCCTTTTCTCAAACCTTATTCTTTCTCACCTCTGAAACACCTGACCCTGCTGACTATACTCTTCTGGGCATTCTGCCCTCTGAGTTTTCGTGACATGGTTCTCTCTTGGTTTTCCTGATGCATACTTCTATCAGTCTCCTTTGCTGGATTGTCTTCTATGTTATGCCCCACCTTCTGAGTATACCCCACGGTTCCTTCCTAGGCTTTTCTCTCTTCTCCCCCAATACTCTCTCACTTGTGTCCATTGAATCCATTATCATTGCTGTGTGTATGATTTACAGATCTATGTATCCAGTCTTAGATTGAGCTTTCCATTATCAACTATTAATTCGACACGGTCTTGTAGGCATCTCAAAACCCATAGGTCTGAACCAGAACTCATTATCTTTGCCCTCAACCCAACCTATGTCTTTCCTGAATTTCCTTGTTTCTGTTGAGGGTACCATCATTGTTCCACTCACTGAGATTCACAACTCCAGTGTCATCTTCAACTCCTCACTGTTATTTACTCCTCACTTAATCCGTTGACAAATCTTGCTATTTCTATCTTCTTAATATCTCTTCTAACCATCCTTTCCTCTCTACTCACACAGAGCTAACACTCTTGTTCAGGTCTTTATAACCTTTTGCAATAGCTTCATCATGAATCACCCTTCCACAAGTCTTTCTCCACTCCAGTCCACTCTGCATATAACCAAACAACTTTCCTGTTGTGTAGAGTTGAGTATATCAGCCCCCCTGTGCCGCCCCAACCCATATCTTTGTTGTTGTTGTTTTGTGAACTAGTCACATCTGACTCTTTGTGATCCCATTTGTAGTTTTCTTGGCAAAGATACTGGAGTGGTTTGCCATTTCCTTCTCTGGCTCATTTTGCAGATGAGGCTGAGGCAAACAGGGTTAAGTGATTTACCCAGGGTCACACAGATAGTGTCTGAATCTGGTTTTTAACTCAAGTCTTCCTAGCTCCAGCATTCTGTCCATCCTGACATAATATCTAGTGATTTCCTATTACCAAAATTGCTCGCATCCAAAGCTCGTTATCTTTATAGTCTTATTACACATTACTCCCCTTCATGCTCTCTGTGGCGTTATCATACTTATCTTCTTACTTTTTCTTATATATGACCAATTATCTCCTAAACTGTTTTATATATATATATATATATATATGTGTGTGTGTATATATTGTCTCTCCCATTAGCATCTAACCTAAGTTCCTAGAAGGCTTTTGTTTTTATAGACCCAGTGCCTCTGTATAATATGTGACACATTTAGACCCTTAATAAATGTGTGCTGATTGACTGATTGAAAGAATCAATCCAAGGTGCAGAGACTAGAGATAGAGATAGCAAGTAAAGAGGTTATTGGAATAGTCTAGGTTGGATACAATGAGGGCCTGAACTAAGTAGTGGTGGGGAAAGATGATGGAGGACAGACATGGAAACCCTCATTGGATGTGGCAATTGATCAGAAAGAGGGGGAGAAAGACAGAGTGGGACCAAAGGTGGCTGAGCTTTTTAGTCTGACTGATAAGTTAATGGTGTTTCATTAATGGGTGAAGAGTGAAAGGATCTAATGAAGGAAACAGAGCAGGCATAGTTGGGAGGGGGCAGAGCTAGAGAATTATGAGTATGGAAACTAAGAGAGGATAAGTATGAAGAAGGAAGGGCTGATCAATAGTCCCAAATGCTGCAGAGAAGAGGATAAGGAGGAGAGTTAAGAAAAACCAATTAAATTTATAGATAAGGAGGTTAATAAAATTTCTGTACAATAATGGTGTTAATAGCCACATTGCAAAGAGGTTCAGGAATGGATGGGTGGTAAGGAATTAAAAGCATTGAATTAGGTTATTTGTTCTAGATCTTTGGCAGCAAGATCAATGAAAGAAATAGAAATATAATTAAAGGAAGTATCAGGGACAAGGGAATCATTATTATTATTTTCAGATAGGGAGACCTAAGTATGCTTACAGGCAGAGGGAAAGGATCCAACAGAATAGGAGGCAGTTGAAATGTATGTGATGGAGGGATTGTTTGAAAGAGTTATTGTAGAAAGGTCAAGTATATAGGAGAATTATAGGATCTGAGTTGCAAGAGACCTCAAACATCCCTGGAACACAGTGTAGTGTAGTAGAAAAAATATTGGACCTAGGGTTCCTGATAGTGCTAAAGATATGATCCTTTGATCTCATCTTCCAATCCACACCTGAGTAACCACCCCATCCCAACATCCCTAGGTTGCTATCCATTTGCTTACAACAAAGGTGGACTGGGTCCTGGAAGGGAAGAAATGAGCTGAAGGTGGGGTAAGTCTATCAGAGGAAACAGGGCAGAGAAGGTAATAATTGCTGAGAATACAGAAGAGAGGAACAAGAGGCAGAAAATTAAGATGAAAATTTTGCAGGGATGGAAATGCAGTCAGAATAGCAGCTATACACTACCTCTTCAAATGACTAAATCCTCTGCTTGCTTTCCTACAAATGATACGACCCCTTCTTCTTCACCTTTTTCCAAACATACTATGTCTGAAGGTCTCTCCTTTGGAGATGAAAGTCCAACAAACTAAGCCCTTTCAAGTCAAAAAAGAAAAACATGGCAGAGGATGGTGGTGGGAGTGCCTCAAGTTGAGAAAGGGGGAAAGGAAGATTACCTTCAAGTCACAGGGAGTAATTGAATTGTAGGGCCAAAAGGGAGAAGGAGTAAATGCCAAACCAGGAGATTAAGAAAACCTGACACTGAATTTGCTTCATTATAAGGCAACCAAGAATATTTGAGAAGGTCAAGATTTTTTTTTCTCTAATTCCTGGAAAGTTGTTGGCCAGTTGCTAGCTTCAAACACAACAGAAACGAACAACAAACTGAGGGCCAAAAACATCTCCAAAGACTTCTTAAATATACTTTGAAAGACTGGTAATCTGACCCTGTGGAGCACAGTCTGCTTGGGTCCCATTTGTATTCACACCAACCATTCTCTGAATCTGATATCACTGATTTGGTATTAAGTGTGCCTCCTTCATGGAGGCACTGACTATAATTATATTTGCTGGCTAACTGGAGTCGAAGAAGATAAAAATACTTTTCAAACAAATTTTTTTTTGTGTCTAATTTAGTTTTATAGATATCCAAACAGGAATATCTTATTTTGTCTAATTCTTTTATTAGTCAAATGTACTGTGATTCTAATAGATGAGGGCACTTATATTTGAGGGTATGTATTTCAAATAATTATATAAAAAGGCATTTGTATAAGAAAATCTCCAAGGTCTTTTTTAGTAACAATGTGATTGTTTAGGAAGAAAACAATTAAAGGTAATCATGGAAACATAAAAACTTCTTGAAAAAAAATTTCCACTTGTATCCTTTCTTTCCTCACTGTCTAGTCACCCCTGATTCCGGTTCCTACCACTATGGAAACTGTTTCCTCAAAGGACTCCACCATCTACTGATTGCCAAATGTATAACATTTTTTTCTAGTTTTCATCTTTAAACATCTTGTATCCAGGCAGTGTCTAAAAAGCTTTGGACTTCTGGGGACCTCATTCCTTTCCAGTTTGTACTGGCTACTTCCTCTACCTTGTCCCTGGGAAACCTCTTCATCATGAATCTCCCCCCAGTCCAGGAGTTCACACATTGGAGGTACCCTCTATGCCCTCAACTTCTCCCTCTGACTGGATGGCTGCCCTCAGAACCCCCATATAAGGAGGGCACCCAGGACAGTCATGTCTCATTCCTTTCCAGAATGTAGTCCAGACTTTCTCTGCCATGTCCCCTGGCATTGCTGTGTACCTTTGCATCTGCTCTATCCCACCCCTTTTCAGGTGAGGGTGTATCTGTCTACTTGTATATCTATTTCCATGCACAGCACAGTGCCTGGAGCATACTAAGCACTTAATAAATGCTCACTGACTGACTGACTTGGAGTCTGGAGCTTTTATGTCTTGCTGAGGGCCATCACCAGTCATCTTCATCTATATCTTGCCTCTGGACCCAGATGACTGTGGAGGAGAAAGTGAGGCTGGTGACTTTGCACAGCCCTGCCTCACTTACATCCAATTCACTTGCATGTCATGGCATCACCTCCCTGACGTGGTCCTCTTTGAAAACAAAAGACAAAATAATAACAATAATAAGCATTTATGAGCTAGAAATTTTTCTAGGAATTGGATTTACTTTAGGCCTATTGCATAATTTCTTTTTGGCAGCTAAGTGACAAGGAATCAGTAAGACCTTAATTCAAATTCTGCCTCCAAATACTTAGCATGTGGGCAAGTCACTCAACCTCTGTCTGCCTCACTTTCCTCATCTGTAAAAGTGGAGAACCATATGACAAGCACTATGCATGCTCTGAAGACCAGCTCTGAAAGATCTCATACGAATTCAGGGAAACTATACATAAAAGAAAATTGAGCTTCGGGGCAGGTGGCAGACTCTTAACAGCACTTACCTCCCAGCTAGGCACTGGGGGATAGGAAGGCAAGAATGAAAATGTCCCTACCCTCAAGGAATCCACCTTAAGCTCCAAGAATAACTCGAATATAGGTAAAGAAATGCAAAATAGAAACAAAGCAATGGTGGAGGGGAAGGGAAGGGGAGGATAATAGTGACTGAAAAGATCAGAAAGGGCATCATGTGGCCTGTGCCATTTGAGCTGGGCCTTACAAGATGCCAAGGATTCTCAGATACAGAGAGAGAACATACCAGGCATGAGGGGACAACCTGTACAAAGGCCAGGGGACAGGAGAAGCAAGGGCCCATATGAATAAGAGCTAGAGTCCATTTTGGCTGGAACGTAGTGGGTGTGAAGGGAGGAAAGAGTGATGAGCCAGGAAAGGTCCTGGACACAGATTGTTCAGGACTTTAAATGCCAAAGAGAGGAGTTTGTATTTTATCCTCAAGGCAATAAACAGGGAACCTGAGACCTTCTAGGTGGCTAGGTGCTTGTCAACTAATACAGCTCTAGGCTGGATTATTAGATCATAGAGCAAAGAACCATAGAATTTAGGAGTTAGAAGCAGCCCAAACCTGTAACTTCCTCATCCCCCAAGACATAGGCCCATCTAGATAAGAGGTTCTTAAGTAGTGGTGGGAGTGGTGGCCAGTTCACAGATGTTGACTGGCTGTTCCCCAGGCCGGGAGTTGGGAATACTCATGTTCCTGGAGCTCACATCTGGCCTCAGACACAAGCTGTGTTACCCTGGGCAAGTCACTTTACCCTGTTTGCCTCAGTTTCCTCATTTGTAAAATGAGATGGAAAAGGAAAAATTAAGACACTAGAGTAATTTTGCCAACCAAACCAAACCAAATAGGGTCACAAAGAGAGCTTCTTGAGGGGGCAATATTGTCTTCAAACTTGCACTTTAGGACTATCAATTTAGCAGCTGTGTGGAGGTTGCATTGGAGAAGACAGAGGCCTGAGACCAATTAGAATGCTGTTACAATAGTCCAGATGAGAGGTGAGGACGGACTGAAGTAGGGTGGTGGCCAAATGAATGGACAGATGTGAGATATGTTATGGAGTAGAATTGGCAAGACTTGGCAAGTGATTAGATGGGGAAGTGTTTCGGTGGTTAAGGATGAGGTAGTTGAGAATGACTGATTCCTGAGTTTGTGACCCTGGAAAACAGGAAGGATGGTGGTAACCTCAACAACTTTGGAAGAGGCATGTATTTAGGAGGAAAGATAATTACTAAACTTTGGGACATGTTGAGTTTGAGATGCTTAGGAAATACTCAATTGGCTGTGACCAGTGGTACTTGATTATGTGGGACTGGAACTCTAGAGAGAGACCAGGATTTGGGTTTGAATCCCATCTTCAATATTTAAAAAAATAAAAAACCCTAATATTTTATTTTCCCCCAGTTTCATGTAAAGATAATTTTTTAACATTCATTTCAACATTTTTGAGTTCCAAATTTTTTTCCTCCCTCACCTTCCCCTTCTCTGAAACAGTAAGCAATTTGATATAGGTTATACATGTTCAGTCATGCAAAACATATTACTGTATTAGTCATGTTTTGAAAGAAGACACAGACCCAAAGGAGAAAAAAACCCCACAAAAATATAGAGTGAAAAATAGTATGCTTCTATCTTCATTTAGACTCTTATCAATCCTTTCTCTGGACCCACCCCTAGTAATTAAAAACCACAGGTCACACTTTCTGAGCCACAATTTCATAATCTGTAAAGTGGGAATAATATTATCTGTAATTTTTTTTCCCTCAGGATTGTTGTGAGGATCAAGAGACAAGTGTGCAAGTTGTTTTTAAAACTATCGTTGACCTCTCTGTAGCTTTTGATATAATTAGTCTTTCTTTATTTCAGTGAAAATGAGTTTAACTGGTTTGTTTTCTACCTAACTGAGAGATTCTTTTCTGTCTTTATCTGTTCTTAGTACGCACTTGTGATTAATGTATATTCTAAGGAGTCTGATATTCTTTTCTCTTGGTTTCTCCCTTGGTAATCTTATCTATTTCCATAAATTTAACTACATCCTTTATGAAGATGACTCCCTGGAATCCTTCTCTAGCTCTGACCTGTCTCTTGAGTTTCCAGTCTGTATTTTAACCCACATTCTGGATATCTCCAGCCGCATGTCTTGCTGGTATCTCAAACCCAATGTGCTCAAAACAAAACTACAATCCTTTCCCTAAGACCCTCTTCTTTTCCGGAACATTCTGTTTCTATCAATAGGACCACCTTTCCCCTAGTTAACCATGTTTGAACCTTTGATGTAATTGAGTGTCCTCTCACTAACCTCCTATATCTAGCCAGTTGTCGTATCCTGTCAATTCTTTTCCAAATATACCTTCCTATTCCATCCTGCAATTTCTTTTGACTTGACAACAATATTCTGTTATTCAAAATTTCTTTCCTTCAAAATGGACCTTTTTTTGGACACTTGAAAAATTTATTGGCATTGAAATTGTTAAAATCAACTTCTTCATGTCTTAGAGTTTGAAGCATATTTTTTTTCTGGCAGCGATCTGTTTTTCTCAATTGATGCTGTGTTGTCTGCATTCAGAAGTTATAAACACTTCCCGTGTATTATTTCCTAAATGAAGATTTCTAGATTTTGTGATTTTCATGTTCTGGGTGACTTGATTCTTAAATTACTTCAGTCTGTCCTAACTTCAAGGTTAGTATTTTGGTTTGCCCAGAATTATGCATTCTTGTAATATGGTTGCCTTTATTTCTCTCCTGATGAATTTTCCTCTATTTCAGTACTTTTGTCTTTCAAGTATCTTATCCTCTCACTTCTTTAGAGAGATTCTCCCTCATGGATTCAATTTTCCTAGTATTTTTTAAAATCTGCTTCAGAATTTTTTGCTTCTTACCTATCTTTCTTTCTACTTTCTTCTTTTGTGGACTTTATTTTTCTTATGAGGCATTTTTGTTATTGTTCCAGGCTCTCTGGGGAGTTCATAGGATTCTATTTTTTATCAGGTCCTGTTGGCTAACTCCTCTTAATATTATATTTGCCACAAGAGCTTTGGGTTATCTTTGAGGTTTTGTTTTTAGGACCTTCTTTATTAATTTATCTGTTTACCAGGTTTTTATTGAGATTTTTTCACCCACTGTGATACATTTGGTATTTTAACTTCTTCTTTTTTTTTTTTTTTAATATTTCTAGTCACTCATCCTCTGGCCCCTGCCCCATTGCTGGTAAGCGGACATCAGATTGGGTTTTTGGTTGCCTCAGCCTCCTCAGTTTGAGAGATTTATATTTCACCAACCTGAGTAGTTTTTCTTAGCAGCCGTACGGAGGACAGGGCTGACTTGAGCTGAGTTTCTGTTTCTTTTTCAAGTTTGAGTCATCTCACCTGAATCTTTGCTCCATTCTTTTCCTTTCATATTGTTGAGCCAAGTCAGCATCTGTGACTTCTTGCAGGTGTATGTGTGTGTGTGTGCGTGTGTGTGTGTGTGTGTGTGTGTGTGTGTGTGTGTGTGTGTGTTTACTGAGGAAGGTCCAGCAGAATCTTGGAGAAGCAATATGGCACCTCAAGAAGGGTTCCCAGGGACTCCCTTGTGAATTACTTATGTTCAGGACCAAAGGCATGGAGGCTTTTGCTGGAGGAGTTCTGGGTGGACACTCTAAGCATGAATTTCAGTGTGTCAGTACAAAAGGATTTTAAACTTTATTGGGGCTTTCTTTCTGTGGATTTGATTTATTTTATGCCTGTGGCATGAATTCTTTTGGGCAGCCAGATGGCCAGAGTGTTGGACCAGGAGTCAGTGATACCTGAGTTCAAATTCTGCCTCCAAATACTTCCTGTGTGACTTTGGCCAGTCACTTTATCACTGTCTGCCTCTGATTGTGAGCTTTCCCTCCTCCATGAGCTGTGCTTTTCTTTCTCTTCTCACACTATTCCTTATGTTTAGAGGGCCCCTGCTTATTAAATGTTCCTTGTGCTTCAAGACAGCTCAAACTCAACATCTGTGAGACAGCTGGGTAACATAGTAAGGGGGCAGCTAGGTGGTTCAGTGGATAGAGCACCAGTGCAGGAGTCTGGAGGACCTGAGTTCAAATCTAACCTCAGACACTTGACACTCACTAGCTGTGTGACCTTGGGCAAGTCACTTAACCCCAATTGCTTCATCCTGGGTCATCTCCAGTCATCCTGATGAATATCTGGTCACTGGATTCAGATGGGTCTGGAGGAGAAGTGAGACTGGTGACCTACACAGCCCTCTCTCACTCAAAACAAAGTCAAGTGCAAGTCATGTCATCATTTTTCTGAAGGCATGGTCTTCTTTGGCAATGAAGGACGAACACACACAGGTGACACAGTAGACAGAAGGCTGGACCTGGAGTCTGGAAGAGCTAAATTCAGAGCTGGCCTTAGTCAATTACAGGCTGTATGACCTTGGACAAGTCATCCAACCACTGTCTGCCTTGGTTTCCTATTTGTAAAATGAGGATTATGGCGGAGCCAAGATGGCGGAGTGAAAGCAACGACTCACCTAAGCTCCTGGAAAAACTCCTTTGGATATTTCTGGGGGGAGAGTCTGACCAGACTTTGGAGGTGTAGAATCCAGTGGGAGACGGACTTTGACAGATTCGGAGCCCAGGCTGGACTGGAAGGTCCACGGGAGGGATCTGTTCCGCGGGGGTAAGAGCCCGGCGCACAGCGCAGCGCGGTCGGCGCGGCAGGGCGGAGGCGACCCGAGGGGCCCGAGAGTGGCGGGCGAGACCAGCGGAGCAGGAGATAAGCCAGGCCGAGCCAACGATATCAGCGCAACAGCCTTTGAAATCTTCAGCCTAAAGACGGGACTTCAGTGGGTCACTACTTGAACATCCAGAAGCTGGGAGGCCGGAGTGATCAGTAAGTGCTCTCCCCTCCCCCCCGATGACCGTGAGGGAACCATAAAATTCTTCCCCAGATTGATCCTGGATCAGTGGGAGCAGCAGAAAGGGGCGAGTGGTCTCGTAACACCAGAGGCTGGAGAGGTGGCAAAGGGGGATTCTTCCTACCGTGGTGGAGGCTATCTGGAGGGACAGACGACCCAGGGCAGAGAAAAATTCGCACTGAGACCCAAGCAAGCCTCAGCCCGGGAGACGAGCCCCAGGAGGGACGGGAACACGCATTAGCCTCTAGGCGTGCCCCAGCCCTCCAGGGGAAAAGGGAAGACAATAGGGAAGCTGGGATCACCATCCCCCTGGACCTTGCCTTTGCCTCAGGCCAGCTGAGGAGATATCCTGAGACCAGACCACCCCTCCCACACAGCTATCAAGCTAAACTCAGGGTTGATCTGGGAAACAACAACAACAACAAAAAAAAAAAGCCTGCTTTTAGCCTAGACAAACATCAACTCAACTTAAAAGATCTGTACCTTCTGACTGAAAGAACCAAAAGCTACAACACTCAGCCAACATCATGAATCGGAAAAAGCAGACGAAAAGTGAAAAAACCATAGAATCTTTCTATGGGGATAAGGACCAAAACACAAACACCCATCTGAAACCTCAGATGGGACTATGAATTTCTCGCAAGCACAACTAGATTACCTGGAACGTCTGAAGAAGGATATAAAAGAAAAACTGGCCAATGATTTTAAAACCATAAAAAAAGAATTCACTGATGAGAACATCAATCTGAAAAAGAAAATTGAAGAAATGGAAAAGGAAAAAGAAAATTGAAGAAATGGAAAAGGAAGTTCAAAAATTAACTGGAGAGAATAATTCCCTAAAAGGAAGAGTTAATCAAACGGAAAAGGAAACTCAAAACCTAATAGGGAAAATTGATCAGATGGAAAAGGAAACCCAAAACCTAACTGGGAAAATTGGTAGAATGGAAAAAGAAGTACAAAAATTAAATGGAGAAAATAGCTCCTTAAAGGGAAAAATTGGCCAGATGGAAAAGGAGATGCGAAAGCTAACTGAAGAAAACAATACGATCAAGATTACAATTGGGCAAGTAGAAACTAATGACTCAATGAGGCAACAAGAGTCAGTCAAACAAAATCTAAAGAATGAAAAGATGGAAGAAAATCTAAAATATTTAATTGGAAAAACAACTGACCTGGAAAATAGATCCAGGAGAGAAAATCTAAGAATTATTGGCCTGCCAGAAACCCATGATGAAGAAAAGAGTCTGGACAATATCTTCCAGGAAATCATCAAGGAAAACTGCCCAGAAGTACTAGACTCAGAGGGCAAAATAGTCATCGAAAGAATCCACCGTTCCCCACCGGAAAGGGATCCCAAACTCAAAACCCCAAGAAATATAGTTGCCAAATTCCAGAGCTATCAAGTGAAGGAGAAAATACTACAAGCAGCCAGAAAGAAACAATTTAAATATCAAGGTCACACAGTCAGGATCACACAGGACCTTGCAGCTTCTACATTAAAAGATCGAAAGAATTGGAACCCAATATTCCGTAAGGCAAAGGAGTTGGGACTCCAACCGAGGATCAACTACCCAGCAAAGTTCAGCATAACATTTCAGGCAAGGAGAAAGTCATTCAACGAAATAAGGGATTTCCAGAGCTTCCTGACCAAAACACCAGAACTCAATAGACAATTTGATCTTCAAATGCAGGTCTCCAGAGAATCATAAAAAGGTAAACAGAGGGGAAAAAACAAAAACAAAAACTTGCAACTCAATTAGGGCAATCTGTTTACCTCCCTGTAAGGGAAGATGCTACCTGTTAATCTTGAGAACTGTGCAGCTATTATGATAAAAGGGATATATGTAGAGGGAACGGGCATAAAGTAAATGATGTCATGGCAAAAATATGATTTAAGTATGAGAAGGGAATGTAATAGGAGGTGTGGAAAGGGGGAAGCAGAAAATGGCAAATTATATCACAGGAAGAAGTACAAAACCATAGTAGAGGGAAGGAGGGGAGGGAGATGAGCATTGTTTGAGAGGTAATCTCATCTGATTTGTTCAAAGGAGGGAACAATAACCTTAAGCAGATAATCCTAACTAGCTCTATAGGTAGTAGGAGGGGAAGGGGGAAGAAAGGGGAGGGTGGCTAAAAGGGAGGAAAGAAGCAATAAGAGTAAAGGGGACTAAAAGGGAGGGGGGCTAAAAGAAGGAGGGGAAGGCTGCAGGAGGAGGGGGAGAAAAGTGAACACTATTGAGGAGGGGAAGGGAGACGGGAGAGTTAAAAGCACAAATGGTGGGAAAGAGGGTGGAGGGAAATACACAGATTGTAATCATAACTGTGAATGTGAATGGGATGAACTCTCCCATAAAACGGAGACGGATAGCAGAATGGATTAAAAGCCATAATCCAACAATATGCTGCTTACAAGAAACACATTTGAAACGGGGGGATACACATAGGATAAAGGTCAAAGGATGGAGCAGAATATATTGTGCCTCAGCTCATGTAAGAAAGGCAGGAGTAGCAATCCTAATCTCAGACAAAGCAAAAGCAGAAATAGATCTAATCAAAAGGGATAAGGATGGAAACTATATCCTACTAAAAGGCACCATAGACAATGAAGCAATATCATTACTAAACATGTATGCTCCAAGTGGTATAGCATCCAGATTCTTAGAGGAGAGGTTGGGGGAGTTGAAGGAAGAAATTGATAGCAAAACTATACTAGTGGGGGACCTCAACCTCCCCCTCTCTGAACTAGATAAATCCAACCTTAAAATAAACAAGAAAGAGGTTAAGGAGGTAAATAAAACTCTGGATAAGGTAGATATGATAGATCTTTGGAGAAAATTAAATGGGAATAGAAAGGAATATACCTTTTTCTCAGCGGTACATGGAACATTTACAAAAATTGACCATGTACTAGGACATAAAAATCTCACAATCCAGTGCAGAAAGGTAGAGATAATCAATGCATCCTTTTCAGATCATAATGCCTTAACAATTACATGTAATAAAAGGCCATGGAAAGAGAAACCAAAAATCAATTGGAAACTAAATAATCTAATTCTAAAGAAGGATTGGGTTAAAGAAGAAATCATAGAAACAATCAACAACTTCATTCAAGAGAATGACAATAGTGAGACAACGTACCAAAACTTATGGGACACTGCAAAAGCAGTTATTAGGGGAAGTTTTATATCTCTGAATGCTTACATAAATAAAATAGAGAAAGAGGAGATCAATGACTTAGGCTTGCAGTTGAAAAAGCTAGAAAAAGAACAAATTGAAAATCCCCAAGTAAATACCAAATTAGAAATACTGAAAACCAAAGGAGAGATGAATAAAATTGAAATAAAGAAAACTATTGAATTAATAAATAAAACCAATAGTTGGTTTTATGAAAAAACTAATAAAATTGATAAACCTTTGGTTAATCTGATCAAAAAAAAGAAAGAAGAAAACCAAATTACTAACATTAAAAATGAAAGGGGTGAACTCACCTCCAATGAGGAGGAAATTAAAACAATAATTAGAAACTACTTTGCCCAACTTTATGCCCACAAATTCGATAATCTAAATGAGATGGATGAATATTTTAAAAAATACAAATTGCCCAGATTAACAGAAGAGGAAGTTGAATACTTAAACAACCCCATCTCAGAAAAAGAAATTGAACAAGCCATCAATGAACTCCCTAGGAAAAAATCTCCAGGGCCAGATGGATTCACAAGTGAATTCTATCAAACATTTAAAGAACAGTTAATTCCAATACTACATACACTATTCTTGAAAATTGGGGAAGAAGGAGTCCTCCCAAATTCTTTCTATGATACAAATATGGTTTTGATACCCAAACCAGGAAGAGACAAAACAGAGAAAGAAAATTATAGACCAATTTCCCTAATGAATATAGATGCAAAAATTTTAAATAAGATTTTAGCAAAACGAATACAGCATCTAATCACGAGATTAATACATTATGATCAGGTAGGATTCATACCAGGACTACAGGGCTGGTTCAATATTAGGAAAACTATTAGCATTATCGACCACATCAACAACAAAGCTAACAAAAACCACATGATTATCTCAATAGATGCAGAAAAAGCTTTTGACAAAATACAACATCCATTCCTACTAAAAACATTGGAGAACGTAGGAATAAAGGGAACTTTCCATAAAATAATAAGCAGTATCTATCTAAAACCTTCAGCAAGCATTATATGCAATGGGGATAAGCTAGATGCATTCCCAATAAGATCAGGGGTGAAACAAGGTTGTCCATTATCACCACTATTATTCAATATGGTACTAGAAATGTTAGCTGTAGCAATTAGACAAGATAAAGATATTCAAGGAATTAGAATAGCCAAAGAAGAAACTAAGTTATCACTCTTTGCAGATGATATGATGATTTACCTAGAGAATCCCAGAGATTCAAGTAAAAAATTACTTGAATTAATAAACAACTTTGGCAAAGTTGCAGGGTACAAAATAAACCCACACAAATCCTCTGCATTCCTATATATTAGCAACAAAGTTCAACAGCAAGAGATAGAAAGAGAAATCCCATTTAAAGTTAGGGTAGACAGTATAAAATACTTAGGAGTCTACCTGCCAAAACAAACCCAGGGACTATATGAACACAATTACAAGACACTTTTTGCACAAATAAACTCAGATTTAAGTAAGTGGAAAAACATTAGTTGCTCATGGGTAGGCCGTGCTAATATAATAAAAATGACAATTCTACCCAAATTAATATACTTATTTAGTGCCATACCAATTAAACTATCAGACAATTACTTTCTAGAGCTGGATAAAATAATATCAAAATTCATTTGGAAAAACAAAAGGTCCAGAATATCAAAGGGACTAATGAAAAGAAATGCTTGGGAAGGTGGCCTAGCGCTACCAGACCTTAAACTGTACTATAAAGCAGCAATTATCAAAACCACTTGGTATTGGCTAAGAAACAGAGAGGTAGACAAGTGGAATAGACTTGGCACTCAAGATGCAGTAGGCAAGGAATATAGCAACCTTCTGTTTGATAAACCCAAGGACCCCAGCTTCTGGGATAAGAACTCATTGTTTGACAAAAATTGCTGGGAAAACTGGATAACAGTGTGGCGGAAATTAGGCATAGACCCATACCTGACACCGTACACAAGAATAAAGTCCAAATGGGTACATGATTTAGGTATAAAGATTGATACCATGAATAAACTGGAGAAGCAAGGAATAGTGTATTTATCAGATCTATGGAGAAGGGAAGAATTCTTTACTAAAGAAGAGATAGAATGCATTATGAAATGCAAAATGGATAACTTTGAGTACATTAAACTGAGAAGTTTTTGCACAACCAAACCCAATGCAACCAAAATCCGGAGGGATGTAGTAAATTGGGAAAAAATTTTTACAGCTAAGCTCGGGGATAAAGGCCTCATTTCTAGAATATATAGAGAACTGACCCAAATGTATAATCATACAAGTCATTCCCCAATTGATAAATGGTCAAAGGATATGAACAGGCAATTTTCAGAGGAAGAAATTAAAGCTATCTATAATCATATGAAAAAATGCTCTAAATCACTATTGGTTAGAGAGATGCAAATCAAAACAACTCTGAGGTACCACATCACACCTATAAGATTGGCAAACATGACAGAACAAGAAAATGATAAATGCTGGAGAGGATGTGGGAGAGTTGGAACACTAATTCATTGTTGGTGGAGCTGTGAGCGCATCCAACCATTCTGGAGAGCAATTTGGAACTATGCCCAAAGGGCTACAAAAATGTGCATACCCTTTGACCCAGCAATATCGCTACTAGGACTATATCCCCAAGAGATCATAAAAATGGGAAAGGGTCCCACATGTACAAAAATATTTATAGCAGCACTCTATGTAGTTGCCAAAAACTGGAAGTCAAGGGGATGTCCATCAATTGGGGAATGGCTGAATAAATTATGGTATATGAATGTAATGGAGTACTATTGTGCCATAAGAAATGATGAACAAGAAGACTTCAGAGAGGCCTGGAAGGACTTATATGACCTGATGCTGAGTGAAAGGAGCAGAACCAGGAGAACTTTATGCACAGCAACAACCACAGTGTGTGAGAGTTTTTTCTGGTAGACTTAGATTTTTGTAATAACACAAGAACTTCTGAAAAAAAAAAAAAAATCCCAATGGTGGACCTCAAGGCAAAAAGCCTTCCACACTCAGAGAGAGAAATATGGAAGTCACTCACATAATGCAGCAGATCATGTTTGTGTATGTGTATCTGTTTGTGTATCATGTTCTGATTTGTTATACGGATTCTTTCATTTATCTTAGTCTGACTACATAGCATGACGATAGTGAAAATATACTCAATAGGAAAGTATATGTAGAATCTATACAGAATTGTATGCAGTCGTGGGGAGGGAGGGAGGTAGTGGGGGGTGGGTGGGGAGGGATAAAATCGCAATTGTATGGCAGTGATTGTTAAACATTAAAAAAAATAAAAAAATTAATAAAAAATAAAAAATAAAAATAAAAAAATAAAAAAATAAAAAAAAAATGAGGATTATAATGGTACCTACCTCTCAGGGTTGTGTGAGAATAAAATGAGATATCAATAGAGAGCACATTGCAAACTGTAAGGCACCGTGTAAATGCTGGTTATTACAGTTATTTCATGAAATCTTCCTAGAGGTGGTAGTATTTTTTCCTACTAATAGGTATTATCTTTTTTTTTTTCCTTTGGGCTTCATATAACACTTTTTGTTTGAACCTCTCTCATTCATTCTTCATTTTCTGTTTTGAATAGGGCTTGTGTATTTTGTACAATACTTGAGAACTGCCATAGAAAAGTATTTCAAATGCTGGACTTGGGATCAGGAAAATGTGGCTTCATATGCTGCTTCTAACATTTACAAGGAACGTGACTATGGGTCCGTCAGTTATTTCTCTTAATCTCGCTTTCCTCATCTGTAAAGGGGAGAGGGAGGGGATAGTAATACCTATCTCATAGGAGTACCATCTCAATAGAAAAGCAGTCCTTGAGACTTGGTTGGCTCATGGGATGAGAACTCCCAGCACTGAGGCAGCTTCCTAGTTTCCTAAAGATTCCAAAGTAAAGTAGTCACAGAAATGACCATCAAGGACTGATAGCTAGGTGCTTCAGTGGATAGAGTGCCAGGTCTAGAGTCAGGAATGTCTGAGTTCAAATTCCTAACCGTTTGCCTCAGTTTCTTTCTCTGTAAAATTAGCTGGAGAAGGAAATGGCAAACCACTTCAGTACCTCTGCCAAAAAAATAACCCAAACAACGTCACCAAGATTTGGACATGACTCAATAACAAACCACTGGAACATCCACTCTGAGCCTCTCATTGGTCATGAAAAGGGAACCATTTATCTTATTTATAAAATTTTTTAAAATTTAATTTTTATTTTTTCAATGACATGTAAACAAAAATTTTTAACATTTCCTTTTTTACAAATTTTGAATTCCATGTTCTCTCCCTCTTCTTCCCTCCCCCCTCCTTCAGAAGGTAAACAATTTGATATTAATTATAAATAGTCATGCAAAACTTTCCTTATAAGCCATGTTGCAAAAGAAAAACCCAGATAATAAAGTTTTAAATAGTATGCTTCAATCTGCATTCAGACTCCATCAGTTCTTTCTCTGGAGGTGGGTAGCATTTTTCATCATGAGTCCTTCGGAATTGTCTTGGATCACTGCATTGCTAGGAAGAGTGAAGTCATTCACAGTTCATTCTACAACATGGCTGTTACTGTGAACACTGTTCTCCTGGTTCTTCTCCCTTTACTTCATTTATAAAATTTTAACCTGGATTTAACTTTCTGTTTTATCTTTCTTTAAGGATCATTCTAGCTTTCCTGACTTTAATAGATCTTTGAGGCATAGAAAGAAGCCCTTATAAGGACTCATCATCATCTGAGGTGTAACAAAACTTTTCCCTTACATCAGCTAAGACTTCAAAGTTGAGGGCAAAAAGTTTTCTCCAAGTTGTTAGGTAGTATTTATTCCTTTTTCTCCCCTGGACCTGTCCTTCCTTTAACTGTTCACAGGTCTTGAATGAGATGGTAATCAACGGCCATTTCCTCCAATGATATTGGCCCACCAGGCCTCATCATCTTGTCCTTCAATCTCAGGTCTTCCATCTTACCTGTGCTGTAAGGGTCTTCTTACCATCTTTCCCGCCTGTATACCTCATTTCTGACACTGTCAGGACCCTTTCAGGTAAGCTAAGGGACTCTGGGCCTTCCTGTCTATCCCATTCTGCAAACTTGGGGATTGTAGGCCTTCTCCATCTGCCCTGAAGCTCAATTTTCTTTTAATATGTTGTTTTCCCTTAATCAGAGTATGAGCTCTTGGAGAGCTAGTCTTGCTTTTTCTATTTGTATTCCCAGTCCTTAGCTTGTCACCTAGAAAATGCTTAATAAATGCTTTTCCATTTATCTGTCCATTCATTCATTTCTAACTAGAGGAGCACCAGATGTGAGATCCCAATGCAGATTTAAGCTCTGTCCTTTTGGACACAAGAATTTGCATCAGGAGGCATGTTTGTTATGCCCTGGCAGGTGCTTAGAACCTGCTAACCTTTAACAATATGTCCTTTTAAGGATGATGATGAGATAACTTTAAGTATCAGCCCTGGGGTCAGGGGGACCTGAGTTCAAATCCAGCCTCAGACTTACTAGCTATGTGTGATCTTAGGCATATCCCATAACTCCAACTGCCTTGCTTTCTACCCCCACCCCCTCAAAGGAGGAATGATGATAATGTTAATAAGGAGTTGGAAATTATTGAGTAAAAAAGAATAGTTACATCTATAATCATACCTGCTTACAGGAAGAAAATATATATTTTCTCATTTGGTCCTTACATCAACTCTTTAAGGTATGTCTTTTCTTTTAGGTCGTTGTTTACTTGTTTCTGATTCTTCACAACCCCACTTGAGGTTTTCTTGGCAAAGACACTAGAGTGGTTTGCTATTTCTTTCTCCAGCTCATTTTACAGATCAAGAAACTGAGGCAAACCAGGCTAAGTGACTTGCTCAGGGTCATACAACTGGTGTTGGAGACCAGATTTGAACTCAGGAAGATGAGTCTTCCTGACTCTGCTCTATCCACTGTGCCACCTAACTGCCCCCTGTCTCTAATGTTATTGACAAAAATATCAAGCCAGATGTGCAGGAGATAAGAGTGCTGGACCTGGAGTCAGAAAGACCTGAGCTCAAATCCAGCCCCAGACACTTAATAGTTGTGTGACCCTGGGCAAGTCACTTAACCTCTGTTTTGCCTCAGTTTTCTCCTTCTCACTGAGGATATTAATAACACCCACCTCCTAAGGTTGTTGTGAGGACTAAATGAGATAATATCTATGCTTTGCAATCTTTAAAGTACTCTGTAAAGCTAGCTATTTTTCTTAGCAATGAAAATGTTTCTTTATCTCTGTTTGGATGTGAGATTGAATTGATCTCTATTACTGGAGTCAACAGTACCTGAAACAAAACTGGCTTTAGAGTCTTGTTAGGTGATCCATTTTCCTATTTTTTCAATCTATTCAACACAAACATTAATATATGTATATATAATACATACATCTACATATATGTATATATACATATAAATAGATATGTGTGTCTATCTGTCTATCTATCTATCTATCTATCTATCTATCTATCTATCTATCTATCTATCTATCTACCTACCTACCTATCTGTCTGTATCTCTGTATCTGTGTATCTATCTGTCTGTCTATCAATCATCTATCTATCATCTATTTATCTCTCTCTTTAATCTTGGTTCATCTGTCATTTGTACAAAGTGTTAACTTGCAGGCAGAAGAGATCCCTGAGTCCTGAGAGAAGGAAAAACTGAGTGCCAAGTTTCCTGTGAACCTGTCGATGTGTCACCTATGTATTAAAGTTTTCTCTTTGGATCATTTAAAGGAGAATTTTCCCTGAATGCTGGAACCCCATCTACTGGACTTTCGGACAATTACAATAAATCTAAAACGAGAGGGCTGGATTAGCTGATTCCCTTTGATCCTTTCCAGCTCTGACATTTGCTGGTTCTCTTAATAGCTTGCTTCTTGCTTTGGGCTTCATGATTAAGCTGAAAAAGTGGAGGCAGCATTAAACATATATTTTTCAGGTTCATTAAAATTAATACCAAATACAATTTGCAAGCTATACAAAAAAGCAACGAGGGACACAAGCAATATTTAGGTTCCATCATCATCGTTATAAATATTCCATATGTACCATCCTATAGCAGGGACCATTCAAAACAAGTTAGCCGATTATAGCCTCCAACTTCAGGAAGTTAGATTACTGTGTGGACAACCTTCTATGTGGACAAATTTTTAAAAAGGCATATAGGCACTCATTTTAAATATTTAAAGTTTACATAATCACTGAATATTAATTAAACAGCTATTGTATATTTAGTACCATGTTAGGTTAGTTAGTATATGTTTAGTACTATTTTGTATTTAGTACTATGGGAAATAAAAACAATACTGTGAAAGTCACAGTCCCTGTCTTCAAAGAATTTACAATCTAGTTGAGAAGGCATGACTAATACACAAGAAATAACAGAGCACATAACACAAGATGCTCTATAGTTCAAATGAGAGGGAGATCATTGAAGCTTCCCAGAGAAGGCGAGCCTTGAATGATGAGAAGGTTAGAGGTAAAGGGGTGAAGTGTCCCTTTTAGGATAAATATAGGATTTTAGATTTAGAACTGGAAGGGACCTTAGAGGCCAGCGTCCAACCCAATCGTTTTACAAATGAGAAAGCTCAGGGAGCTTGAATGACTTGTCCAGGGTCATTGAGGTAATTGACATCTGAGGCAAGATTTGAACTCATTTTTTCCGCCCCCCAAAGACAGTGCTCTAAAGCTGATTTGAATTATCATCTGCATGACCCCGGGTCCGAAGTTTAACAACTATCCATGCTGCCTCAATAAATAAAAGGGAGCCCAAAGGGCTTACATGCATAAACAAGGTAGGCTCTCCAAGTAAATCTGAGACCAGACTAAGTCTCACAGTGAAGACGTCTTAGTTTGACTTTTGGAAATAAGGTATTATTAGAGTTTTGGCAACAGTCCTATGAACCTATGACCTCTTGGATCCTACAGGGCTTCAGGTTTAGCATTTTGGGGTTTTCTCAATTGACTTACCCATTTAAACAAGCAAATGATTTTTATTACTTCCTTCCTTCTTCCTGATTTTCTCTACCTGCTCCCATCCCCAACACAGCAACCAGTTGTTTAACCAGATCAACTAAGGGAACAGGCTATTTTGGCAACATGAAGTCACACAGACCTTAAGAGAGATTAATGTTCTACTTTCTGGCCAGAACTATCAGGTGACTGGGAAAGAGGAACAGGTCTAGAGAGTTCCTGCCATACTTCAGGAATCCCTAGTCCCCATGTTTCCTGCTGTGTGTATGGGAGGCTCCCGTGGGGAATCGTGGTTGAGATTTGTAGGAAATTGGGATGTATATGTAGATATCAAACTGAATATTTGACTCTGTTAAGGCATTGATTTGGTAAAACTGTAATGACCACCATGAACCTAACAAGCTGTTTCATATCAGCTGACAAATCATATTAATAACTATTAACATTTATATGATGCCTTAAGATTTGCAAGACATTACACCTATGTTACCTTATTTGATCCTCAAAACCATCCTGTGAGGTAGGTGCCATTTTTACCCCCATTTTATATATTATGAAACTTAGGTTGAGAAGGGTTAAAGGTTGTCCAAGGTCACATAGTAAATATTGGAGGCTGATTTGAATGAACATCTTCCTGATCCCAACTCCAAAGCTTAATGACAACGATATCACCTACATTAGTGTTTTAAGGTTGAGTCATGTTTTCCTTCTAAAAACCTAAAACGATTGAAGACACAATATTGAAGTAACAATACATTGTTAAAGGTAAAAAGAAAGTAGTTCTCATTAGTGGAAGTTTAAGTAAAAAAAGGGATTTTTAACAAGAAATTTTCAAATGTTTAATTCAAAATTCCTAGTGTCAAAATTAGTCTTTTCTAAAATAACAGAAGGTTACACCTGAAATTAAGAAACATAAGAATAAAGCTAAATTAAAACTCTGAAAGAACTATTTTTGAGACAAGGTTCTAAAATACATTGGACTATTTGAGATCAGGGGCTGCTGGGTGGCAAAGTGGATAGAATGCTTGGCCTGGAGTCAAGGAGACCTGAGCTCAAATGCCACAGATGCTTACTAGTTGTGTGACCAAAAGCATGTCACTTATCCCTGTTTGCCTCAGTTTCCTCATCTGTAATATTATCTGGAGAAGGAAATGACAAACTACTCTAGTATTTCTGTCAAGAAAACCTTGAATAGGGTCATATGATTGAAAAGACTGAGCAGTGGAGGTTAGGACAACGTTGTGATAGATTAAGTCAAAAGCAGTTAATTGTGAACACACTGAATTCTTCCACTCCATTTCACAGAAAGAATTACGAGTGTTGGGAATGGCAGCAAAGTTGCAGCAAATCACCCCTTCCCTTCCCTTTCTGCAAGGATTCCCCAGAGACTCTTACTGAGTAAACTCAAACAAGCGCACTTCACATCCTCAGGGATCAAGTCACCTTAGGCTACATGCACAAGCACAAACCAAAAACATTTAATAAACTAGCCTGTAAAATCATATCATCAATCTACTATTAAACAGTCACAAAAATCAGGTCTTGGGAAAAAAGTCCTCTATGCCTTTGGGAAGGGATGATTTTAGAAATGGCTCCGAAGATAGTAACAGTATATAACAGCAATAAAAATAAGAAGAATGTCATTGGTATACATGCGTTACCTCAACTGAGACTCATCATGCTACCCCTCTGAGGTGGATATTAATAGCTAGGTGCTGCAGTAAATAGAGTGCCCAAGCAGTCACTAAGACCTGAGTTCAAATCCTGCCTCAGATACTTACTAGCTCTATGAATCCCAGGCAAGTTATTTAACCTTATTGTCTTAATTTCCTCATCCACAAAATGGGGATAATAACAGTTCCTGCCTCTCAGGGTGATTACAGTAATGCAGTAATATTTGTAAAGTGCAGGTATCCCTTCCACATCTTGGGGGTTAGGGGTGAAGTGCCCCCACCATCTGGAAAATCCAACTAAAATTTTTGGGTCCTCCCTTCATGCTAGAGAAGGTCTAAATTATTATGATATTAAAAGACAAAATATGCTGATATTATGCAATACTATACATATATTTTATGCATTTCTGAGTTTCTAAACTTTTTCTGTGTTGTCTACTGGCCTTCTTGTGTTGTCCATGGCTTCTGCAGAACTCCCCCCAAATTCCCATTTAATTTCTTATGCCTACCCATGATTTATCAAAACGGCAATGGTCAAAGTTGAGATGTGGAGGGATAACTGTACTTTACAATCTTAAAGCTCTTAGGTAAATGCTAACTAAATTCATATTCCTCCTCAGATTAGGGGAATGATGGATCAGTAGTAAGAGGCTCTGAACTCGAATCTTGTTTTTGCTGCTGAGACTTTGAGGAAATCACTTTTTTTAACCTCTCTGTTCCTCAATTTCCTTGTCTATAAAATGAGTCTGATGGATCGGATGATATCTAAGACTTCTTCCAATTATAAATCTGTGACCTCAGGTGAAGTGAATTTATCTGTGGTCATACATCTAGTAAGTCACTGACTTTCTTAATGTCATGTCAAGCACCTTTATCCAAAATATATTCTGCCTCAACAAGAGAACTACTGTTATTATTATTATTAATTATAATTTTGGAAGGGACTAAACTGAGATTTCATTGTTACAGGGAATGTTAAGAAAAAATTTTCTACCCATGAGGATCAGTACAAGTCTTGATGCCCTAGAGAACTGACAGGTTAAGGGACTTTGCCAGGGTCACACAACCAGGATTCTACCCAAGTATTCCTGACCCTAAATCTGACTCCCTATGTACTATGCCATGCTGCTTCTCAAAAACACCGTAATTAGTAACAATAATAATGTCATAAAAATGTCCATACTTTCTCTCAAAGACATTTCCCTTTAAGCTTAGCAGTTGAGTGTCCATGGGCAGGAACCCCAAAGTCAGGGCTTTTCTTTTATGATGAAGGGACAAACCACATGGTATACAGGGCACATTTTATGGCTCATATATCTGTGGGTCAGCCATAGGATAAAGTTGTGAGGGTGGAAAGCGTGCCCCTTGAAAAGCTTTCTTGTGCTGGCAAGGCCTGTGCTGTGTCCATCATGTTTTTGAGACAGAAGAACATTTAATGCTTAGTCCTTTTAACAATATGATGAAAAACTCTTTAATGAGAGAGTCACAAATGTCACTCTTTCAGGGCGAAAAGTTCTTGTCATCCAAGTATAATGTGTGCTGTCCAGGCTAGTCTTTGTAAAGAGCTGTTACTTTATATTCTTGATTCTGAAAATACTTCTAGGGAAGGAAGAGGTAGAAAATGCAAGACTTTATTAAAAAAAAAATTCCAAGTCCAGTGATTTCTGGAGCTCCCTAATAACCAAGGAGATGTCAAAAAGACCTCCTACCAGTTACAACCTTTTGTGACCATATTTAAGAAAGCCTAAAAAAAGAAGGCATTAGTGTCCTTGTTAGACTGACTCATTGAGAGATCTGAGACTGGTCTCTCTAGATGAGACTTCTCTCTCTAGATGACTGGCTGCCATCTACCTTTCTTTATCCACTACCCTTAGCCTTCTCATCGGATGACCCCAGGCAAAATCTATTGGGTTTCGTTTCTATTTAGGGTCACATTCATGTCTTCCGTCAGTTTCCTGGTTCTTTGTATCATTATCTCTTCCTCCCTCCCATCTAATTAGGCATCTGGTGCCCTCATGCTACCCTCTCCTCCTCTGTCTTACTCTGGTACTTCCCTGTGTGCCGGACCTTTGTCTTCTTCATCTCCCCAGCAAAACCTGCTTGCCCTGTTTCTCTTTTTTTGAGACCTTGGTAAGAGATGGGCAGGCTAAAGTCTAATAAGCTAATTCATCGAATATTAATGGTAACTAAAGTCCTTAATAGGATGAAGTCCTTTTTTTGGGATATTTACATTTTAAAAGGGAGATGTGTTACCAATGAAAATCAATCTCTAATGTTGAGGGTTTGGGGGACCAAAGTAGATCATTAGGGAATATCAAAAATGTCTGGGTATATAAACATATGTAAATAATAGCATTTGTATGGCACATTAAAGTTTGCAAAGCACACTACATTTGTTATCTTATTTGATCTCCACAATGACCCTGAGAAGTTTCGGCTGTTGTTATACTCTTTGTACAGATAAAGAAACTGAACCTCAGAGAGGTGAAGTGAATTGCCGAGGTGACATAGTTAATAAGTGTTTGAGGCAGGATTTGAACTCAGATCTTCCTGACTTTAAGTCCAGCATGGATACACTACAGCTACCTAGTACTGGATCACAGTTAATTTATAATGTAATAGTCTTAGCAGCTAGCCTGAGACTCAGAATTATTACCTGATCTGCCAGTTCATGGTCACACGACTAGCAAACAGCAATATAGAACCTTAGTCTTTATACTTCGTGTTACAAAGCCTTGCCAATTAGTCACACAATTTAAAAAAATTTTTTTTACTTTAAAAAATGTGCTCTCCAACCAGGTGTTAAAATCTAAAAAAAAAAAAATTACTCTGTTCCTTTCAAGTTATAGGGGATATATATTTATATTCATACGTATGTACCCACATTCACACAGACATATGCATATATGTGTGTGAGCTTAGTGTACATATACATGTATGTGGTATGCACCAAAAATATCAGTGCAGCTATAAGCTTTAATGGTGTAAATGATGACTGGGAGTTTTAACGTTTTTCCCTTCCTCTGGGTATTTACATTTTAAAACTGTACTAAGACCTCTGGTGTGTGTGTGTGTGTGTGTGTGTGTGTGTGTGTAGTTGTTGCTGTTTTTGAGGGGAGGCAATAATGATTGGGTTCTTAAGCATTTGAAAAAAACACATCTATGTTTCTGTTACTATTTCAATCTTTAATTCATCAAATTAGAACACTAATGCATTGTTGGTGGAGTTGTGAACTGATCCAATCATTCTGGAGAACAATTTGAAACTATACCCAAAGGCCTTTAAAATTTTGCAAACTCTTTGATCCAGCAATAGCACTACTAGATCTGTATGCCAAAGAAATCATAAAAAGGGCAAAAGGATCTATTTGTACAAAAATATTTATAGCAGTCATTTTTGTGGTGGCTAAGAATTGGAAGTTGAGGGGTGCTCACCAATTGGGGAAGAGCTGAACAAGTTGTAGTATATGAATGTAATGGAATACTGTTGTGCTATAAAAAATGATGAACCAGCAGATTTCAGAAAAAAAAACTGCAAAGATGTACATGAACTGATGCTGAGTGAAATGAGCAGAACCAGGAGAACACTGTATACAGTAAAAGCAACACTGTGTGATGATCAGCTATGGTAGACTTAGCTCTTCTCAGCAATACACTGACCAAAGGCAATTCCAAAAGACTCATGATGAAAAATGCTATCCACATTCAGAGAAAGAACTATGGAGTCTGAATGCAGATCAAAGCATACCATTTTCACTTTTTTTCTGTTTTTTTTTCTTGTGGTTTTTCTCCTTTGTTCTGATTCTTATTTCACAACATGACTAATGTGGAAATATATTTAACATGATTGTACATGTCTAACCTGTATCAGATTGGTTACTGTCTTGGAGAGAGGGGAAGGGAGGGAAGTGAGCGAGGGAGAAAAATTTGGAACTCAAAGTCTTGTAAAAATGTATGTTGAAAGCTATCTTTATATATAATTGAAAAAAGCAAACTAATGTTAAGTGGGGGAAAACAATCTTTAATCCATGAAGGCAGAGCCCTGATCCTTGTAGAGGCTATCAGAACCATTAGCTTGAGAATCTTCCCATATCTTTGAAGAGTAGAGATAGAGATTAAAAGGATGAGGCAGAAAATTTTTTGACACTCATTTTAAGAAAATGTTAAACATTACGAAAAATGAAGTAT
Source organism: Notamacropus eugenii (assembly GCF_028372415.1). Lineage (NCBI taxonomy): Eukaryota > Metazoa > Chordata > Mammalia > Diprotodontia > Macropodidae > Notamacropus > Notamacropus eugenii. The sequence goes on along the minus strand of NC_092876.1, from coordinate 405,277,995 downwards.
TGACTACAGAGAGCCAAGTCTGTCTAAAAGCCATAACTTAAAATGCATCCCCCTATGCAAATGCAGGTGTCCCAAAAATTTTAATGCAATTTAAAGTTTTTTTTTTTTTTTACAGCTTAAAACTGCACCCTGTATTTGTATGGGGGAAATACCAATAATGTTCCCCCAACCCCACCAATGATTCTATGAACATCCCATATACATAATATAATGTACAGTCAGCTAACTAACACATCTCAATACACTGAGATGCAATGGTGATTTTCCTCTCTTGTATAAAGTGAATTTGCTCTTCCTACAATAGCTTTATATCATTTTTCTACACCATAATCACATCTCATTTGCTACTCTCTTCTTTCAGGAAATACAGCAGCCTTTTAAAAGCTTAGAGTTGTAGACTCTGGAAGTTATTTATTGGTATTCATGAATTAGGCTGGGAAAACTCTGAAGGAAAGGGGAATGGGAACACCCTTCTGAGTATTCACTTTTTTTTAAAGACTTCTCAACCTTAAATTTATTATGAAATGTCTTACCATCTTAATTCTTTAATCTATATTTTTAGCTTCTTTTTTATTTTTAATATTTTCCCCAATGGTATGTAAAAGCAATTTTTAACCATTTAAAAAATAATTTTGAGTTCCTGTCCTCTCTTTCAAACCATTCTTTCTAGTTAAAATGATCTTAAAAGTCAAGCAATAAATATCATGTAAAAATCATATCTTGAGTAGTTTAAAAAAATGTATTTCATTTGGAAGATTTTTTTATAAGAGTTAAAAATCACTTATTTTTCCTTCTAGATTCTAGTTGCTCTTGAACTCCCTCTATCTGATCTATGTATCCCCTGAAATGGAAAGAAAGAATCAACAAAATGAGGGAATTAAATGAAACAGCTCTAGAAATCTTTGGGTTAAAGGTAGGTATTGGCCAAGATTTCAGTGGTGAGATAAAAATCTACAGTTTATTCCTCAGGAGCAAACAGAAATGTAATTTAAGACTCAGAACTCCATAAGCCCTTAAAATTAGCTTCCTAATAATAAGCCATTCAATCCTCCATATGTATGTGGACATTAATGTGATGCATGACTTATCTGCATTTTTCAATCATGTCCAATTCTTCATGACCCCGTTCGGCATTTTCTTGGCAAAGATGCTGGAGTGGTTTACCATTTCCTTTTCCAGTTTTATGCACGCAGGGGTTAAATGACTTATGTAGGGTCACAAAGCTAGTAAGTGTCTGACATCATATTTAAACTCTGGTCTTTCTGATTTTCTAGGACTAGTGCTCTATCAACTTTGCCACTTAGTTGTCCTATTTTAGAGATAAAAAAGCTAAGCCATAGACTGTGACCTGATGAGGGTCACACAGCTACTAAGTATCTAAGGGTAGTTCTTCCCAAGTTGAATTAATATTAGGAGGGTAGGAGTGCTAGTGGACAGTTTTTTTCTCTCGGTTCCATTTTTGATTCCCAAAAAAGCAAGTAAATAAAAATGGCTTTGATCATGTCTGAAAATCTTTGAAAATCTTGTATTGATTCCATAACTTCTGGAGCAGGGAAGGGGAATCTCCAGCCTCGAGGTCACACATGGCCCTCTAGGTCTTCAAGTGTGGCTCTTTGACCGAATCCAAACTTCATAGCACAAAACCCCTTAGTAACAGGATTTGTTCTGTAAAACTTGGACTCATTCAGAAAGCCTACCCAAGGGTCCTCACCCTTTAGCCTATTGCCCCCAAGGCATTTCCCTCCAAGGACCAGCTACATACTGCCCTTTCTACCTGTTTCAAGTATTTGCTTCTTATGGGACTGCCTTTTGAGCTCATCTTTCCTGTTTGAGGGATGCCTCAAGCTCTCAGATCATTTGTGAAAACAAAAGGGTTCTTCCTGGATTCTGTTTATTTATTCCCTAGATTATCTTTGATGTCTTGTTCCCTCATGGTTCTGGGGAATGGTTTCCCAGAATCCTATCTTGACAATTTCACCATAGACAAAATACACTCTTAAAACAATAATAATACTGGCAATTTCTGCCTATTGTAAGAGGAATACTTTTGTCTCAGAAGAGAGTCAGTTTCCTCTCTCTTTGAACTCCCCCTGCCTCCTTTACTTACCAGTGCACAAAGAGCACAGGATCTTGTGTCCATGGGCAGCTGGGTGGATAGAGTGCTGGGTTGGGAGTCAGGAAGACATCTTCCTGAGTTCAAGTCTGGACTCAGACACTTATTAGCTATATGACTCTGGGCATCTATAGGGGATATATATTTATATTCATATTATGTACTTACATTCACATAGACATGTGCATATATGTGTGTGAGATTACTGTATGTAGAATGCACCAAAAATCTTAGTGTAGCTATAAACTTTAATGGCATATGTGATGACTGGGATGCTTAATGTTTTCCCTTGTGTTTGTCCTTTGTTCTCAAAGAGGACCATGACATCAAGATGATGACATGACTTGCAGCTGACTTTGATTTGAGTGAGGGAGGGCTGTGTAAGGTCATCAGCCTCACTTTCTCCTCCTGAGCCATCTGGGTCCAGTGACCAGATATTGATCAGACTGACTGGAGATGGCCAATGTTTTCCCTTAATGTTTTCTTGACTTAACCCCATTTGCCTCAGTTTCTTTATCTGTAAAATGAGCTGGAGAAGGAAATGTCAAATGTCTCCAGCATTTTTGCCAAGAAAACCTGCAATGGGGTCATGAAGAATTGGACTGAACAGCAACATGTAACAGAATATTTTACATTTATTGTTTTAGTTTAGTTTAGTTTAGAATCTGGCAACATCAACTAATCTGGGAACCAATAGAATTCTAGAGGAAGAAGCTGTAACAGGATATAAGAAATACGATATGGGACCAAATAGAGGTCAACAGGAAGGGGACTTTGTTAAGATTGTGCTAGATCATGTGTCCTCAAATGGTTTCCTTTTCCCCACTTGTGTTATTTATGTACACGTCTATACCTGTACACCTAGATGATTCAGGACTAGCTGATATTTAATTAAGACAATATTTGTCCAAGCCAGCTCTTAAGCAATTGTGCCATGACTTCTGACTGTTAGGACCCTGTAACTTGTGGCACAGGAAAATCTGACTCAGACTTACAAAGTGTTGATAAAGGACACAAATGTTGCTAATCCGGTAACATGGAATCATCACCACCAAGCCTTTGGTATTTTCTTCATCCCAGGCATTAATTATACAGCTTTGTATTAAAGCCTAAACACTTTTCAGGGACACTATCTAATATCTTATAAAATAATCTATTGCCCCCAAGGCATGTCCCTCCAAGGGCCAGCTACAGACTGCCCTTTCTACTTGTTTCAAGTATTTACTTCTTCTTGGCAGCTCAATCAAGATAGATGTAAAAAAAAAAAATAGGCATATATAATAAATCCTGAATGTGGTTTCTCCTTTCTCAAATGTCAATAAATATTCTGGGCATTCTACTACCTACCTAGCTACTAATGTATAAAGCGAGTTGCAATCTGCGTTTGTGTGGGCACATCCTTGACGATGTATCTTTTACTTTTTTGTGAGAGCCATAAAACTGAGAACTGGTTTTTTGTTTATTTGTTTGTTTTTTCTTTTCTCTGTATCTCCCTTGCTTTTTATAGTGCCGGTCCTGGAGTAATCCTTTAATACAGCCTTGTTGGTTGACTGACTTTCAGCCCTGATAGAATTTTCTTCCACTGTTCTTTTTCTCGCACTTTCCTGTTATCCTTTCCTTTTTTTTCTCCAGAACACGTGTTTTCTTTCTTCACAGCCTCACCGAATTTCCGTGGGTCTCCTGGGTCCTGCACCATATTCCAAGTCTACATCCAGAAGCTGACTAAGCAGGGAAGATTCTTCCTTCTCCTCATCTCTTGATACAGTACAGGCTGCTGAGTGAGCCTCGCGCGGATTGGATGGCACTTAGCAACTGCGGTGTCTCCACTGTCAACATTCATGTGGTACCCAGGAAACCAGCAAATCAGAATTCTGAGCATCCTGTCACAGAGAAGCAGAACAGCTAGATCTCTGCGGGAGAGGCTTGTTATAGGTTTTTCGCTTTCTGGGAAGTATGGCTCTATCAACCACCCAGATGTTTGCTTCACAATCCCTTTCCTGCCTAACAACTCCAAGAGAATGGCAGTTGGGTGGCTGATTAGAAGCTGTCTTGTTTTTCGTCTGACATTTTATCTTGTAAGTTGCCAAATTCAGTTTTCTCCTGGCCAGCCCCTGCTATGAGGAGAATCTGTACCCTCCAAACTCTGCCCCCTCTTTGTCCAGAATTCTGGTAACGTTTTAGTATCACAAACTCTTGGAGCTGCAGGGGAGTCTGGAAATCATTTAGTCCAGTGTTCTCATTTGAAAGATAAGCAAAACTGAGTCTCTCTTCCTCCAGAAAAAAGTGTAAAGTGATTTGCCAGAAGTCACAGGGTTAATTAAGTAGTGGGGTGAGGCCTGAAACCCACATCTCCTGAATCTCAAACCAGGACTTTCCCTACCAGATTATAATGAAAAGATTCCATGGGAAATGATTTCAACCTTTTTCCCCAAACCTTCCAAATAAGCAGTTTTCTAGCCCTTCTCTGGGCCAAAGAGGAAAAGATGATGAAATTCATTTGGGTATGTTAATTTCATTTTTGAGATGTTGATAATCGATAGAAGTTTATTTCAAAGAAGTAATGAACAATGCATTTAATTTAAATCTGAAGATTGTGTTCTGATTTTTAAATTTCCATGACTTCCTAGACAACGATGCCTTACGGCTGGCTACCTCACATCCAATATGCTCAATTTTTACAGTCGTCACTTTAGACAAATCTTTGCCTCTTCTGGCCTCTTCATGGAACTTAGATGTTTAATGGGATTCATTCATCATATAGACTGTTTTTCTATCTTCTTTGAGTTTAGCTACTTCATTTTCTAAGTAGAGTCTCTTCTGTAAAATACCCTGGTCTGTCACAGGTTTTCTTTCCTGTTTCTTCAACTCTCACAGCCATGTGACCTTCTGGTTCCTTATTGTTACTTTAGCATTTGGTCCTTCAGAATATTATTTCTGTCCTGGACTTGATAATGATGTGCAGAGGTGGCAATTTTTCTTTTAAAAAATTAAATTTTATTTTAAAAAATTAATTAGCAGCTGCTTTCTCTATCCCCTCCCAAAGAAAAAAAGGAAAGAAAAACAAAACTCTTATAAATATGCAAAGTCAAGAAAGCATATTTCCACATCGAGCATGTCCAAAAATGTATTTCACATTCTGTGTATATAGTCCATCATCTCTCTTTAAAAGGTGGGCAGCATTCTAAATCATTGGCTCTCTGGAATCATGGATGATCATTGCAGTGATCAGCCTTCTTAAGTCTTTCAAAATTGTTCATTTTTACAATGCTGTTGTAATATAACTTATCTTCCTGGTTCTACTCACTTCATCTTACATTAGTACAAAGTGATGTTCAAGTGACCCCTGTTTCCCTTAACCTTTCTCATTTTTGTAGACTAATATTTTGCAAGACCCCTCCATCACAAACCTCCATCCTTTCCTTTTTTTTCTTAGTAGTCCTATTTCCTCTTCCCATTCCTTTCTGTTTTTAATTTCAAAATATATCAAAAATCATTCTTAAGTGTTAGATCTTATTTGACTCCCTCAATCAACCCTAAGGATTCTTATATCATTCTCCACCCTACCTCCCTCACCCTACCTCCCCCGCCTTTGCATTAGAATGGAAACAGTTCATCTTCATAAAGTCTTTTTTGATTGCTTGCTCGTATTTACCTAAGCTACTTTTTTTCTTTTCTTTTTCTTAAAATCAAGAATGTTTGAAAATCTTCTGTTTCATTGAAGGCTCATTTTTCCCCTCTGTAAGATTATAATCAGTTTTTCTGAGTAAGTTTTTCTTGGTTGTAGGCCTATATCTTTTCCCTATCTTTGGTAAATCTCCACTCCTTTATGGTGGTAGCTGCTAAATCTTGTATGATCTTGACTGCTTTTCCTTAGTACTTAAGCTTTTTCTATTTGGCAGCTTTCATTATTTTTTTTCTTTCACCTGAATGTTCAGGATTTGGGCTATGACATTTTGAGGAGCTTTCATTTTGGAGTTATTTTAGGAAGCAATTGTTGGATTCTACATTCATTTTACCTTCTGGTTTTAAGACATCTGGACAATTTTCTTCCATAATTTCTTTTTTAGCCATGGCTTTCAGGTAATCCAATTATTCTTAAATTTTTTCTCCTTTATTTGTTTTCAGGTTAGTTTTTCACATGAGATATCTTACATTTTCTTCTATTTTAAAAAAACAAAACTTTTGACTGTTCTTAATATTTGCTGTTTTACAGGATCATTAACTTCTATTTGACCCACTCCAATTTTGAGGGAGTCTGGTGCATTGTTAAGATTTTATAGTTCTAATACCAAGATGTTAATTCTCTGTCTCTCCTCTATAGCTCTCATTTCTTTCCTAATTCTTGGTTTTATCACTTATTTCATCTACATTATTTTAACTCATTGTTTTAAAAAGCCTCTTTCATCACTTCTTCAATTAATTATAATTGCTATATGTACAGTTATGTTTTTCTTTGAGTATATTGGCTTTGCTCTTTCTTTCTGGATTTGAGTCTTGGGCATTCTTGGTCTCATAAAAGTTCTTTATCTTTTATTTGTTTGGTCATCCTCCAAGTGATCTGTTTTGGGCAATCTAACATTGATGACCTAGATAAGAGGTCAGGTTTTTGAGTCTATGATCCTAGCCCCACTGAGAGACTTCCTCCATGCTCTGCTTTCCTAGGTAGGAACTCAATCCACAATTTGCTTTGGGTGACCTTACTTTGGGAGCTCTGGGCTCTGAGTGTATGCTGAGTCTGTGTTCTAGGCCCTAAGTTGTTTGGCTTAGGCTAGAGTTGATTCTAAGCAGCTCTGGGAATCAGGCCTAGTTTGAAACTCTGGAAAAGAGTCCAGCCTCTTAGACCCTTTGGGGAACCCTTCTATGTTGGCTATGAGCCCTAGGCTTGAACCTGTAATAAACTCCAGATGCTCTTGCCCTGCTGCAGCAAAGGCAAGAGTGAACCTCTGGACACTGAGTCTATATTCCCAATCAGAGATACAGCCAGGGACTGGATCAGAAATCTAGTATCTTCTGTAGTGGCCTAGTTTGGAACTCTGACCACAACTGTGGGTAATACCAAGGGCAACAAAGTGGCACAGTGAATGGAGCATAAGACCTCAAGTCTCAAAAATTCAAATCTGGCTTTTGACAATTACTGTTTGTGTGACCCTGAACAAGTTACTTAACCCTGTTTGCCTCAGTTTCCTCATCTGTAATATGATTTGGAGAATAAAATGACAGACTGCTCCAACAAAATCCTAATGGGGTCACAGTCAGTCATGACTGAAAAATGATTGAAATGTGAAATGAAAAAAATGTGGGAAATAACCATGCTATTGGCTGGGATCTAAGGCTGAGTTTTGATCAGATCTTGGTATCCCTGTGTTGATGCCCTAGCTTAGAGCTCTTCATCAATGAGGGTCCATGATCTTGGCCTTTCCCTATGACATAGTTCCTCCCTTGGTCATTTACCTAGAGAACATATTTTGATAAGATAGCTCATTGTAGTTTCTCCTTTTTCTTATTCACTAGCATCCTTCTTGGATCACTTTTGGAGTAGTTTGGGCTATGGTGATTTCTTCTATTCTGTCATCTTGGCTGTGTCTTGGCTGCGTCTCAGTAGCAGTGTTTCCTGAGGCGATAGTACAACAGCAAGATACTGCCTTCTTCACAGGCACTATGGCATCTCATTTCCTTCCCTGAGAATATCTCAACTCCCAAGATGTCAGTCACCAGTCTGACATCATATCCAGGCTCATTTTATTTTTTCAGGAAGAGGGCAAGGAGTTCCTAGGACTCCTAGGAACTAAAACCATAATTTTGCTGTTGTTCGTCAAATGTTGTTTCATCTCTGACCACAGAAGGACTTTTTAGGACAGGTTGGATTAGTACCACAGCTCTTACATCATAGCTTTTGTGGGTGGTAAATAGCTTTGTCTCACAACTGCTTAAGGCACGTAAGACCCAGCCATTCAGGAGGGTTGTAATCCTTTGTAAGTGATTATAATTCCTTCCAATGGATCTCCAACAAGAGAGTCAGATCCTTTTCTGGGGTTACTTGCTTCTTGGATTATCCAGTGGCATGCTTTCTTTTTTTTTTTTAACCACCTCCTTTTCTTGCTTCTTAAACACTTTCTTCCTCTTCTATCCTCTGCCCCACAGCCCCTACTAATTCTCCAGCATGGGCGTTTTTTGCTTCCTCTTTCTTTCTATCTAGACTTCCTTTTCCTGCTCGAAGTTTCCCCTTTATTTACCAGAATCATATATAATCTTGGCTTGTTGACCTTTACAATTTAGGGCAAGTCCCTTTTGGTTTTCTATGTATTTGATTGATTCTTACGTGTGATGAATTTATTTGTGAAAAACCTTGGTTACATATTCCAATAAAATACACTTAGTAATGAATGAACTCTCAGAAAAGAGAGAGAAAGAGAGAATGTGTGTGAGAGAGAAAAGACACACAGAGAGAGAACCATAGAAACAGAAATGACCACAGAGACAGACAGGAGTGGGATGGGGGGTGGGGGGAAGCCCTCTATTTTTAACCATAACAGGACAATTAGCCTTGGTCTGTTTGGAGACATGAGATTCTCTCTGTAGGCTAGAGTACTCTAAAAGACTTGTGGAAATTTGTAAAGAAAGTACCTTTTTGTTAGGAGATGCCCTTTCCAACTCTTGTCTTGTTTTCCCTGGGTTATTTCCATTTTTCCAATAAGTTCCTTTCTCTATAATGCAGGCATTTGTTCACAGGTTAAACAAACTCTTTAGTGTTTTGGCTGGACTCTGCCATATGGAATCACCCAGGCTCTCAGATCCAGTATGATCAGAACTTTATTTTTTCTTTTGAAATTGGGTCAAGAAAGAAAGAATTAGAACATGGCACTCTGTGGTTGTATGGGTCAGAGGATTCAAGTTATCTTTGATTTGGTACCATAAAGGCCTTACCTCAGTTGATATGTAAAATATATGGCTTGAAAATTCTTTAGATTTCATAAAAAGTCTTTGGGGAGCTTAATTAAGCTATTTTACAAGCCAGTATTCACTCACCTTCTCTAGGGTGAACCACTCATTCCACATTCCACCTATATATTGTAAGGAGCACTCCAAAATATAACAAGGACAATGAGTGCTTTTGAGAGTAGAAAAAGTTTTACCAGTAATGTTGAAACAATTGAGATTGTTTATCTTGAGATACCCTTTCTTGCCTCCACAGGAACTACTTGTTCAATTTAAAGACTCTTTTGCTGGAAAAACTTGTGTTTGAATCTTGAAAAGAAGACTGAGGATCATTAATTTGTTCTTTGAGTCCTTTGTTCCCTATTAAAAGAGGAAGAGTAATCCCCAACTCTACCTAGAAAATGACTGGGAACCTACGGAGAAGACTTGTTTGGAGTGAAACCGAATACCATAAGGAAATAGACAGTTAGTATTTCTGTTTGTCCTAATAAGACTGCTATATTGCCACTGAGCTTTAGTTGAATATGCGAGAAAGGCAAGATATTCACAGAAGATAGGAATTTGACCATTTCTTTGGTGTTCAACATTTACATGTAGTAGCTAATTTGGGTTTACTCCTCCATCTTGCACTCATGATCTCAGGTTAGTTGGGTCTCCAGAGGGTGTGGTCTTCCACATGGACAATATAACCTAATATAAAACTTATGAATGTTGGCCTTTCTCCTAAGCAATATCCAAAGGGATTACAAGGAAGTCTTTAATGTCTGAAATTTGAGTCAAAAATATCAGCAAATACCCAGTCTGACAATAAAATAACCAGAGCTTTGGCATAATACTCAAAGTCAGAGCCATAACTAGAGGTAAACAGAGTTTTGTTGAAATATAGAGGTCATTGACAACCCTTGTTAGTACAAGTTGTGAATTTCAGTGGCATTGAAACTGAACTTAGCACTTGATTAGCAAGAATAATGAGTTAATGATTTTTTTTGGTTGTTATTCAGTTGTTTTTCAGTCATGTTCAACTCTCTGTGACTCCACTTGGGGTTTTCTTGACAACAATATTGGAGTGGTTTGTCATTTCCTTCTCCAGCTCATTTTACAGAATGAGAAAACTGAGGCAAACAGGGTTAAGTGACTTGTCCAGGGTCACACAGCTAGTAAGTGTCTGAGACCAGATTTGAACTCAGGGAGATGAGTTTTCCTCACTCTGGGCTAGGCACTCTAGCCACTGAACCACCAAACTTCCCTAATTATTTTTAATTAACTGTAATTACATACACACACATACACACACACACATATAGACAATTTGACCTCAATGAATGTATTATAATTAGTCTTTAATGTTATCCTTGTATTTCTTCTGGATCTTTTATATAAAATTTCCCATTGAGTTCTGGTCTTTTTGTTACAAATACTTGAAAGTCTTTCAGTTCATCAAATGTCCATTTTTTTTCCATTCAGGATTATACTCAACTTTGCTGGATAAGTTATTGTTGGATGCAACCTTAGCTCTTTTGCTCTTCGAAATATAACGTTCCAAGACCTATGTTCTTTTAGAGTAAAAGCTGCTAGGTGTTGTGGAATCCTGACTGTATTTTCACATATTTAAATTTTTTTTGCTGTTGTTGCTTGCAATATTTTCTCCCTGACCTGGGAATTTTGAAACTTGGCTATCACAACCCTGTAAATTTTCCTTCTGGAATCTCTTTCAGGTAGTGAACAGCAGATTTTTTTCCTATTTTTGCCTTATCCTTTTGTTGTAGAACTTCAGGGCAATTTTCTTTAATAATTTCTTGTAATATTGTATGCAGATTTTTTTTATCATAACTTTCAGGTAGTCCAACAATTCTTATATTGTCTCCCTTCAATCTGTTCACTGGATTAGCTGTTTTTCCTAATGAGATGCTTCAGATACTCTTCTATTGTTTCTAGTTTTATTATTTCTTGGCATTTATGACATCATTCAATTACCTAATTCTATTTTTCAAGAAGTTATTTTTTCTTAAGATTTTAGACCTCTTTTTCCAAATGGTTAATTTTCTTTTCATAATTTTCTTGGATTGCTATTACTTTTTTCCCTAATTTTTCCTTAACCTTTCTTATTTGATTTTTGGATTCCTTCTTTAAGTTCTTCCAAAAACTCTTTGTAGGCTTGTGACCATTTGATGTTACTCTTTGGAGTAGGAGTGACTTTTTTTTAACTCACTTTCTTCCTCTGAATATGAGCTCAGATCTTTCTTTACACCAAAGTAGCTATTTGTAGTCAAATTCTTTTTCCTTTACTTACTCATTTTTATTTTCATTTTCCTTTATTTTATATTTAGCACCTTATTATTATAATCAGGTTTTAATCCTGAGTTGTGGGTAATGTTACCCTAGGTCTCATGTCCTCCTAACTGTTATTTTCTGAATTCTGTCTGGGGGCTAGTCAGGGAATCCTCTCCTTCATCCATATATGAGGGGGAACTATTTTTGGAAGTTGAAAATATTCTTGATGAGTTGAGGGGAGGAATGTATTTAAGGACATAGAAGCAGAGGAGAGGGATAAAAAGATGGATAAGAGATACTTATAGCTCCACTTAGTGAAAAGAGCACTAAATTTGGAATTAGAACACCTAGTTTCAAGTCTGGGTTCTTCCACTAACTAAATGTGTGATCTTAGAAAAGTCAGGTAGCTTCTCTAAGATGTTAGTCTCTTCATGCATAAAATAATCTGCATGCACAAAACAATAGGTTCCCTATCTACTACACAGGGTTGCTATATAGGTCAAATGAGAGAATGTTAAGTGATCTGTAAACTGTAAAATGCCATATAAATATGAGCTATAAGTTTTTCAATTGTGTTTTGGTCTCTTCCTTTACAGTAGCTTCCAGTGACCTGAACAGTGAAGTAGAATTTGAAAGGTTACTACCATGCCCCAACTATGAAAGGCCACAGTTGAAGAATGTGGCACCAAACAACAGTCAGGGATATTTAGACAGGCACAATCTCATTTCATCCAAGGAATGGCTCCGAATTCACGGACTCAAAGCCAAAAAACTGACCTTGTCCCAGATTTTATCTCAGATTGGATTTCCACATCAGGAAGGTACAGTATCTGTAAATCTCACATGCCTGGCACACTCACTGTCATGCTGTATGTCAGCTTTCTGTGTGTGTGTGTATGTGTTTGTGAACTTTGATTCCATGCCTTATGGAACTCTCTAAATGGACAAAAAAGCTATCTACTTCCTATAGTCCCAGAATTTTAAGACATGGATGGCTTTAGCTCTTTTCCTATCACAGGTTAGTATAGTATGTTTGGTTTTATTCTAAATGGATTGGTTAATGCATTGATTGAGGTTTGGACTCAGGCTTCAAATAGGGCCATTGTTTTTCTTAATCTTGCAGAAGACCATGTTCCTGCTTTCCTTATAGACTGACAGTGTCTCAATCTTATCATTTTGTTCAGTTTTTGTTATTGTCTCAGTCCCAAATCTAGCCATATTCTGAAACTTTATAAGAACAGAAGTCAATCGCACACACGGAGCAGGTTAAGGAAAAGGAGCAGGTAGAATAAGAAGGTATCTGGAACCTGTCAGTGGACCTGAAAATTGTGGAAAATGCCTTGAGTGAGAGCTATATTGATCTAGGGATAAATTAATCAGCCTTGGTCTTGTTCAGTCTAGCTTAATATTGAAAACTAGAAGGTGGAGGATGCTTTAGGATATGGAAGGTTTATCAGGAGATAGCATTTTCTTTCAAACTTCTGAGAGGGCTTGAAGTAACCAGAAAACTGGTCTTTTTTTCAGAGGCTTTCTTTCTATTCACTTTGAGAAGCAAATCTGGGCATGGGTTAACTGTCTGAAAGGCACAGACCATGTCTTACATTTCATCTTGTATCCTCATACAGTCCCTCACACTACATAATTTTATGCTCAGTAGTGACTTGGTCAATGAATGAATTCTTAAACCACAAAGTCTAGCAGAGCTACAGTCCTGGGGAGGGGCCAAAGGGAGGTCTTGCTTTTGAAGGTAACAGATGAGTAGAAACTTGGATCTTGAATTTAATTCTGTACCAATAAAATTAGATAACACAGGAAAGGCGACCTTTCAGAAATGCTGATTTTAGGTCCTAGGAAAGAATGAACACAGAAATGTTAGTTGAATTGTAATAAGTAGTCATCATTCCCTCAAAGCTGCTGCCTGCTACGTTGTAGCCTGTTGCTACTTCTGGTATGTTTAAAGCAGGAGTTTTTAACCTTTTTTGGGACATGAACTCTTTTAGGGCCTGGCAATGTCCATGGTTTCTTTCTTAGATAATGTTTTTAAATGATAAAATACATAGGATAACAAAGGAAACCAAAGGTTAGTGAAAATACAGATATAACTTTTTTTTCTCATCCAAATTCATGGATCCCCTGAATTCTGTTTATGGACCCCTTGATAGTTTGTGGAGCCCAGGTTAAGACTCTCTGGTATGATGATATTTCCATGATGGAGGAAATCTCAGGCGTGATGACAGGGTAAAATCTGTTGTCTGGTAGAAATCTGCAGAGGTGGGGTTAGAAATGAGGGCTTTTCAGAGGAGGTGATTCCTAAATTGGGCTCTGAATAAAAAAAAAAACTCCAGATCAGGTACATTCTGTATCATTATAGATGGACGGAATTGTGGAAGATAACCTAACTGAGATCCTTATTTTACAAATGAGGAAACCTAAGTTAAGAGAGCTTCAATGATTTGCCCATGGTCGTATAGGGAGTGACAGAGGTGAGTTGGTTTTTTTTGAGGCAATCAGGGTTAAAGGACTTGCCCAGCAAGTAAGTGTCTGAGGTCAAATTTGAAATCAGGTCCTCCTGACTCCAGGACAGGTGCTCTATCCACTGTTCCATTTAGCTGCCCTGAGAGGTGAGATTTGAACCTGGGTCTTCTGACTCTAAATCTATTCTACACCACCACCCTAATTTCACTTATTTCTGGTAGATGTGGATGTCATGTGTGATTTAATAACTCATCACTGGTAATATTCAATATCTTCCAAGATACCTTATCCATTAAATACTCAATCAACAGAGCCCAACCTTTCTTTAAGTACTCTGTCTCCTAGAATTTAAATATGGCATAGTTAGAAAGAATCCTTTCCATCTGAACTCATGATTGGCTTAGAAAATCAATCCATTTCTTGAAAATGGGGAGTGGTTTCAGAAAAAAAAGCAACCCAACATGGCAAGACTTATACATGGATGCAAAGTGAAGTGAGAAGAGCTGGAGAATTATTGTGCAAAGCAACAGTAATGTTGTATTGATGATCAACGGAAAGACTTGATTACTCTGACCAATACAGTGATCCAAGACACTTTCAAATGACTCATGATGAAAACATTCTGTCCACCTCTAGAGAGAAAACTGATGAACTCCGAGTGCAAATTGAAGTATAATTTTCTTGCTCTATTTATTTATTGGTGATATGGTCAATATGGAAATGTTTTGCATGCTTTCACATGTATAATTAATCAATATAATTTTTCTTACCTTTTCAGTGGGAGGGAGGAAATTTGTCATTCAAAACTTAAAAATAAAAAATAATTTTTAAAAGAATAAAAAAAGAAAAATAAAGAGTAGGGAATGACAGCAGATGGGCAACCAAAATAGTGCACTGGTAACCTCAAAGTATTAAAAAGAAACAGAGCATTAAGTAAAAAAAAAGAGAAAAAAGAAAAAATAGATCCATTTCTGTCCTCTTCTTCCCTCAACTCTAGGAATACGATGTCAAAAATTAGAAGGCAGGAGATGATTCCACAACTCCTGAGTCAGAATAAGGTCTAGAGAAGCAGTAAGAAAGAGTTCTGGGCAGGGAGTTAGGAGCCTAGATTCTAGCCTTCCTTTATCCAAATCTAGCACACCATACTGTTGTTCCCTAAGGTATTATATATATTTGAGATTATTTTTTTCAGTCCTGAAAACCAGGTCAAAGTCTAACTCTTCCAGGTTAAATATAATTTCTGATTATCCACTGAAGCTTGTGCTTTAATTGGTCCAAGAGAAAGCACAAGAGGGAAGGACATAAGTATTTTTGTAGCATGTACTGTGTGCCTAGCACTTTTTATAAGTACGATCTCATTTGAGTTTCACAGCAACCCTGAGAAGGTTGCTTTTATTATCCTACTTAAATAGTTGAGAAAATTGAGTTAAACAAAGTTTAAGTAACTTTATGTGGGATGTACGGGGTGTTCAGAAGGACTAGTACCTCGTTGAGCCTTTTTTCAAGACAGTTCATCTACTTTTGGTGTCCACCTGATTCACCCAACTAATGCCTGTGGCTTCAAGAAGTTGCAGCATGCACAGCAGTCATACATTTGGTTTCCCAGATGGGATAAATCAGTTTGAGAATAACCATGTCTATTCCAAGTATGTGAAGACTTTTCCTGGAGGAATGGATGGATGAGAACAATCTGTTCCAATGGCCATAAAGGTAGCTAGAGTAGGCACTGTGGAGTGCTTAGAGTTTGGTCAAACATCAAAGATGCCAAGGTCAGCCACTGCATCTTGGGCCATTGACTTTTGTTCTGCCACCGTGTAATATAATGAAATTTGAAGATTTTCCCTGTCCCTTAATAGGCCCATGTGACCTGCTTTGAGCTCTGGCCTAGCCCATAACCTGAGTCACATGGAGCCGGTGGTTTGAGGAGCTTGCTAAAAGGGTGGAGCAGGAAGGGTGCAGCAGGAAGAGAGTGTGAGGTAGAGCTGAAAGAGAGAGCAGGCAGAGCAGAGCAGAGCAGCTAGCATGAGTGAGAGAGAGAGTGGTTTCATCTAAGGGAGCTTGTTGTTGGGAGGTCTAATGGAGCAAAACTTGGGGATGGCTGTGCTCCCTGCACTGATAATGTTCTTTGTTACTATGAAGGATTAGGCTTTCTGGTATCTGAATACCCATTTTGATTTCATCTTTGAGGGAGAGAGTTCATATTTTGCAAATTAACCCTGGAAATACATATGCATATCCATAGTGGCTACTGTAGGTATCATATTGGCACTACAAATGGTGACAAGGATGGGATCATGAAATATAAAACCTTTACTTGGAGACAGGAAAGCTCTAGAGAAGGAAATGAGTATCCCAGGATGAGAGGATTTGCCTTATTCCTCCCTGATGAGAGAATGGGCTAAAAGCATAGGACTTCATGAAAACTGGAAACCGAAGCTACAGAAGGGAGAACCCAGAGATTTAGAAAGATGTTTGCAAGGAATACCAATAGAACTGGGGAAAGAAATAGCAGGGATATGTAGAAGAGGGTGGGCATTGTTAACAAGCTATCACAACACATGTAAAAGTAGAGACAAATTGTTGAAGGAAAAGGTTCAGCTGTAAAAGGGATTAGCTGATTTGCACAAGAAGTGTTCCATGCTACAGTATCAGAAGTTTCCTTTAAAAGAGCAAGCTAAAAAGTACCAGATGGTAACAGAAAAGGCTGCTGTAAATTTAGCTCAGAAAAAAAAGGAACAAAATGAATGTTTATGCAACCCTTGTCTCTGCAGGGCCTGATTGAGGCCCAGACATCTGGGAGGAAGATGTGTGGAAGGAAAATGAAAAAAATTTAGATGAAGAGGCTTCTAGGAATGTGTGCACATATCCAATACTATGAAGGAAGCAGAACCAGGGAGGGCCACATAGCGTTTAAGGAAGTAACTGGGGATTTTACTCAGTAGCAGGTCACTGATGTTTTAAGTCAATTCACTCCCAAAATGGGAGAATTATTAGTATCTTGGATGGTAAGAATCAGTGATAAAAGGGCTGGAGGAGTATGGATAGATAATATGAATTGTTTGAAATTCATAGGTATTATTCTGAATCCTTTTGTACAACAAGATTTTAGGGATTACCATATTCAAGGAGGTAACGATGCAACTAATCTGTCAGCTTTAGTTTCCTAGAGGGATGAGATAAGCAGTATCCTACGGACTCTATGTGGCCCAGTGGAGATAGACCCTGGTTTTTGCTTAGAAACTTTATGAGAAAGTTAAAGGAACAGGTAATGAAAACTGCAATAACGGTTGAAGATGCCTAGGCTTATCATAGCACACTCCCTTAACAGTTTCTCATAGGAATATAATAGTGAAATCTGCTGCTCCTGCTTACAAGCACCTAATTCTGACTTTACTAATTGGGGAAAGGGTACCCTCTTTCGGAGGTGCTGGATAAGATTTCAGTTAAGTGACTTAGGTGACTGAGAAACAGATAAATTTCCTCCAGAGAGAAGAATAAATAGCCAGCAGATTCAAAGTCAGAATAGACTAATAAAAGCAAGAAATTGGCTATACTTATCACTCACATACCCAGAAAAATTACAGATATCAAAAATGGTTACTTTTGTATGTATCCTTGAAACACATTATTATTTAGGACAGAATATAAGGCATCATTGATTGATATCATTGGGGTTGTTGTCTAAACTGTGATAGAGGGAAAAAAACAAAATAAGGAGAAAAAATAATAATTTATCCCAATTTGTGTTTTTCTTAAAAATGCAGATTATGTATATTCATTAGGGAGAACTGTGGCTTCCCGATATGCAAATGGTCTATTTCGTCAAATCTGTAAAGCTGAAGATGGCACAGTTTACAGGGTAAATGAGTTTATCAAATTGTATCATTTTTCATTAAGTGATGATAAGGTCTAGAGAATGGAATGTTGAGATAGGGTCTAGATGAACAAGCACAAAAGCCAAACGGAGGCTTTTTCAAAGATTTTCTTTGAATACTTTCGTAATTCAATGTTTGATACAATGATTAATAATGTATTTCTTTCCTCACATAAAGATTGTTGCTGTTTAGTTGTTTGGGTTGTGCCTGACTCTCCAGATCCCTTTGGGGTTTTCTTGGCAGAGATACTGGAGTAGTTTGCCATTTCCTTCTCCACCTCATTTTAAGATGCTGAAACTGAGGCAAACTGGGTTATATGACTTGCCCAGGGTCACACAGCTAGCATGTGTCTGAGGCATAATTCCGACTTGGTACTCTGCTGATTTTTAAGTCCTGTGCTTTTTATACACTATGCTTCTTCTAATTCAGCAGGTAACTTCACCAGTATTCCCACAGCAAGGGAGACTAAGCATCTTGAGTAGGAAGTGCATCTTTGGGGAAGTTGTGTTCAGTCCTGCCTGACTCCTTGTGATCTCATCTGGCATTTTCTTGGCAAAGCTACTAAAGTTGTTTTAAGTTTCCTTCTCCAGCTCATTTTATAGAAGAGGAAACTAAGGCAGACAGGGTTAAGTGACTTGCCCAGGGTCACATAGCTAGTAAGTATCTGAGGTCAGATTTAAACTTAGGACTTCCTGACTCCAGGCCCAGTATTTTATCTACTGCACCACATAAAGATGCATTTGCCTTTGCTGAAATCCTTGAGCATCAATATTAACTTGTACCTTGAAAAAGACTGTAAAACACGAATATAGGAGTTAATTTAAAGGCAGGACAGACAAATCCTGTTAGTGAAGAGTGAGGCTTCCAGGCAAGAAAGGGACAATGGTATATCATAAACCTATTATAAACCAGATTATATTATATCATTTAACTAGAGTAATTTAGGACAGCTGAGGGTACCGTTAGATTTAAATCTCATATAATTTAAACAGAAGTAACAGATTTCTTTTTTCTTCCTTGAGTACATAGCACAGAATCCCCACCTTCCACTCCCAACCAGAATCACAGAATCTAGAACCAAAAGCCTAATTCTCTCATATTATAGATGAGGAAACTGAGGATTAATTAACTTGCCCTAGGTCACTAAGGTAACAAATATTACAGTCAGACTTTGAACCCAGATCCTTTAACTCTTGTGGTACAGTGGAGAGAGAGTTCCAGGCAGAGAATCAGAGGACCTAGGTTCGAATTCTGGTTCTGCCACTTACCATCTGTGTAACTTTGAAAGTTATATAGTCCTCAGGGCCTCAGTTTCCCTATTTGTAAAATGAAGGGATTGGATTAGATGAACTTTGAGGACCCTTCCAAATCTTTTAGTTTGTGATAGCATTTTTCACTGCTTCACTTTGTCTCTACCAAAAAAAAATAGTTATTGGGGGCATAAAAATATAGTTAAAAATAGGTGCTTGACACCTGCATAATTCAGTTTCCTAAGATGACTGCACAGTTGTATCTGATCTAAGCTCTGTACATAATAGTGGTCTTCATGTTCACATATATAAACATCTACCACCAAGGTGCTATGGTGCAAAGAGTCCTGGATTTGCAGATGGAAGACCTAAGTTTGAATTCTGGTTATCCATGTGGGACCCTGGACAAGTTGTTTCACCTTGCTGGGTCTCAGTTTCCCCAACTATAAAATGAAATGGTGGATTAAATATCTCTAAGGTCACTTTTAGCTCTAAATGCTATGATTCAACTGAATTAAATTTTATTCAACAGTCATTTGTTAAGCTTAGGCTAGGAAAGGGAAAAGCAAAATATCCTTTACCAACAAAAACATTACATTTCATGAGACGATAAAACATGGACACAAATTAGTAAATGCAAAATCATTGGGGGATGATACAGACAATCCTAATAATTGTGGGGTGGAGACGATCAGAAAAGGCCTCCGGTAAAGGGTGGAACTAAGCTGAATCTTGGGAATGGTCAGGGATTTCAAGAGGTGAAGGAAAGGAGGGAGAATATGCGAGGTACAGCTTGGGCAAAGTAATGGAGGTGGGAAATAGAAAGTTATATACCAGGAATGGCAAACAGGTCAATTTAGCTGGAATGTAGGAGTGAATGAACCATAGAAATGTGAGATCAATCCAGAAGGGTGCATTGGAATCAGATTGTGGAGGGTTTTAACTGAGAAGCAAAGGGTCACTTCTCCTTTTCAGGGGAAAGGAAAAGAAACAATTTCTTACTGTTTGCAGTTGCAATCCTTGAGAATTCCAAATATAGAGGTTATATATTGCCTAGAGGCAATAATGAGCTTCTACTGTGAAGAATACATGATGTTGTAACAGTAAAAAAATATCAAGAAACTTTATGATGCTGAAACTTTGGCTAGAAACATGGAACATCAGAGAGAAAGACTTAGGTGTTTCTGGCCATGAGTGCTGAGTAGCTATGACACCATGGCTAATAAAGTGGGAAGAAATATTTGTGAATTTCAGAACATTCCTCAGCAACATTTGGTTATATGATATATTTAGGAGCATTTTGTTTGAGAATCACACAATCTGCTTTACTAGGGTCTCCTCTTTTTAATTGAATATATTGAGAGTGGCCAAGTGTTCTTATCTAATGATAAATTTTAAGCGATGTATATAAACAAACTTTATAAAAGCGTTTTTAAAAGGTATACAAAATTATTGAATATGACAAAGTAGCTTTCTCCTTTTAGACTGAATTATGGCCTCAGAAGACCTTTCTAAGAAATTTTAAATTGAAAATTGGGAAGGAATGGATTATTATTAGCCTTGACTGGAATCTCTTTTGATAAATTATTCTGACCTAATAGACTAGGCAAGTGGACTTGACCAGATTTAATTCTCTCCTATAGACTCTAATACTTTGTTGACTTTAAAATATTTACTATGAAAAATGGAAATGTTTTGGGATTACATGAGATGTTTAGAGCATTATTTGTCCAAATCCCAGCACTCACAACTGTTTATCATTTGGCAGGTATTTCATTTTTCTCAGCCTCAGTTCCCATATCTGTAAGATGGGCATGGCAATATGTATGAGATTTTCCTCTATCATGAACTTTTATAATCCTTAAAGGATACATAAAAGTGAATTATTCTTATTTATTGCTTGACTTGGGTGAAGCTCTTCCACCGATAGGGACATTGAGATGATAACCCCTGTCTACTAGCCCCAAGATTCCAGAATTTATCTTGATGGTGGTATGTCTTTGTGCTTTTGTTTGTGTAAAGCTAACGGCAAAAACTGAGTTGATCTATCCATTTGTGAAGCACTTACGTGATGCTGTGGAATGTCTCAAACAGAGGATGAATTGGTTGACCAGTGGAAGCAGGCAGATTTTTGGTGTAATCTTGGACAAATGTATCTCCATCATACTAGATTTTGGTTCTCTGGATGAGGAGGAGTTCAGCCTTTGCCAAGATGCTCTCATAATGGTCATTGAGGAACAGGTGGCTCATCTGACCAGATTTAACCTCATACGGTAAGTTGATACCATTTTCACTAACAAATGATCTGCAGAAAGATAAAATTCACACATGCATTTTAGTGGCTATCTAATAAATAAATAGTAATAATAGTAAATAACAATAATAAATTCTTGTCAAATTAAACTGCATTGAAGATATGGGTCAATTAAAAGACAATGGAGAGATGCATGATGAGTGAGTAGTCTGCCAACAGATAGAAAACAGATGGAAAACTAGACCTGAGAATTAGTATGAAGGTAGAAAGTATAAGGTAGAAATATGAAAAAAAAAGGATGTGGGCTGATCACATAAGAAGAGTAAAAAGATGATAAGTGTAGAAGTGTCATACTCTATTGGTATCCACACCATACCAAAAGATGTAGAGGAAAGTCCTCAACATTTTGAGTTATATGAAAGACTGATGGTGAGACAGGGACAAGAGTCGCATGAAGGTTTGGATGGGTTGTGATCAGTACCACTGGAAGAGAGTTACCCACAATGATGAACCATTAGCGTATCGAAGGACTTAATTAGCATCACAGAACCTCAGAGTTTGAGGGGAACTTATCTCCTTTCCTTTTCTCACCCATCTCTACTTTTTTCTCTTCACTGACTCCTTTCTATCCACATACATGCATATTCAAGTTTCCTCCATCCTAAAATAACCCAAAAACCACAAATTCTCTTCCCTGAACTTTTCTAATACGTCCAGCAACTTATGTATCTCTTTTCCCTTGTTAATTGACAAAGCTTTTGAAAAATTAGTGTGAGTGAATATGTCTTTAGTGGAGTTGTGTGTTAGTCCAACCATTCTGGAAAACAATTTGATTCTATAGCCAGTCACTAAACTGTACATCTACTGTGCACATTGTCCGAAGAAGGCAAAGACAGAAGGAAATCACCTAAATATACGAAAATATGTAAAGCAGTACTTTGCATGATAGCAAAGAGCTGGAATCCCACTAACTGGGGAAATGGCTAAACAATTTGTGATATATGTATATGATGTAAGAATATTGCCCAATAAAAACTTCCTTCCTTCCTTCCTCCCTTCCTCCCTTCCTCCCTTCCTTCCTTCCTTCCTTCCTTCCTTCCTTCCTCCCTTCCTCCCTTCCTTCCTTCCTTCCTTCCTTCCTTCCTTCCTCCCTTCCTCCCTTCCTTCCTTCCTTCCTTCCTCCCTTCCTCCTTTCCTCCCTTCCTCCCTTCCTCCCTCCCTTCCTTCCTTCCTTCCTTCCTTCCTTCCTTCCTTCCTTCCTTCCTTCCTCCCTTCCTCCCTTCCTTCCTTCCTTCCTTCCTTCCTTCCTTCCTTCCTTCCTTCCTTCCTTCCTTCCTTCCTTCCTTCCTTCCTTCCTTCCTCAAAAAGAGGATACAGTGAAAGCACTTTGAGCTGCATTTCTTAGTATCCTGCTAGTCCAAAGGGGTGATCCACGTAGCTGATTGAATGACTGCTAAACCACCCTCCAATGTGATGTTTTTTCCCCCCAGAGCTGCTCAGATTATTACCAAGTGGCAATATGAATCTGTCTTTGCCAGTGAGGATTTCATAAACTCTGCTATTAAGTGGATTAAGAAACTGGTGTGCAAGTCTCCTGTGGCTCATAATAGTGCCATCAATGCTCTCCATGAAGCTAAAAGAGATGACTCAGTAAGTGTGTATGCATGGCTGGCCTTCAAACAAATTAAGAAACAGGTGAAGATTTTCTTTAGAGTATTACGTTTCACCTGGTACCTTCATGTTGCTGCAGACCCTCTAGGATCCCTGCTTTCAATTATAAGCCTAATCCTCCTTCCTTGTTATCTTTATAAAAATTTCCCACATTTCCATCTGATTCATTCATTTAGGACCCTACTTTCTAAGATGATATCTAACTCATGAGATATGCTTATTTCATGTTTTATATCTTAATCCATATTATGGTGCTCATAGTATCAGAGATTTAGAACTGAAGGAGCTTTAGAGGCAATTGAGTCGATAACTCTCATATCGCAGATGAGGAAACTGAAGCATGAGAAGTTAAGTGTCTGTCCCAAGGTCACCCAGCTAGTGTCTGAGGCAGTTTTTGAAACCAGGTTTTTCTAACTCCAAGTGCAGTGCCTTATTTTCTACCCCATACTACCTCTCCAATGGATAGTGGTGTGTGTTAAAGCCCCCAGTTTGTACTCACTTGTTGAGTCTCCTATGAGACTATTTAATGTAATTTGTATGGTTCTTGGGTAAAACCACTTTGTGAGCCTTAGTTTTCCCATCTGTAAAATGGACATAGTACTTTTACTGCATATCTTAAAAGGTTGTTTTAAGGAAAATGCTTTGGTAAACCTTAAGGCAGCACATAAATGCATTGTTATTATTAGTAATATGTATTTGAAAGTAGTAAATTATGCTTTTATCCTATGTCTTTTAAATCAAAGGTAAATTTGAACTAACCTAGTATTTCATGGGTCATTGTATAAATGTGTACGTGCTCATCTGTAGGCACCCTCATGTTCTTTCTAAGATTCTCAAATTGCTTATTGTAGTAACTACTAATTTTGTGATCTCCAACATCTGTGGTGACTCTTTTCCTTTTCCTTAAGCTATTTATGTTTTTTGAATGTCCCTTTACCATTATAAATTTCTGGCATAGGAGAGAGAGGCAAGCTATGGTAATCTGGTGAGAATGCATAAAGAAGAGAGAAGAAGCCCCAGTAATGACATATTTGAGGGCAATAGATGATCAAATTTGTCTTAAAATTTATCCAAGAGATTATATGATACTAGCAAATGTGGATCGTTCACAGAGAATGTTCCTGTCTATCTTGAATGTAGGCATGACTCTCAAGAAAGACCACTGAAGCACAACATCCTTTTCTAAGCTTTCCTGATTTAGTTGGAATCAAAATAAGAGTTGTCAGGAAGGAATGAGGGAATCTTCCAAGAGTTTGTGCTTTTTTTTTTTATCCAAGAAATCACATTTCTCCAACTCTCTACCTCCCTATCCCAAACTTGAGCAAGTTTCAAAATTACTGTAGCTGAAATGTCATTTGCATATATAAGGTTAATTTTGTGTCTGGATTTTTAAAAACAAAAATGTTTATATCTTTTATTTTTACATCATCTATTATTAAATGTATTCCTTCCTCATTTCCCTTCCAGAAAATCTTATAATAAGGAATTGAAAAGTGAGGAAAATAGTTTACAAAACTAACCAATATTGAAAAAGTCAGATGGTGCACACAGTGATCCATACAAGTAGGTCTCCATTTCTTCAAAAAAGTAGGTCATGAGGAGGATGATGTCTTCTCATATTTCTTATTTGGGGTCAGGCTTGATCATTATAATTTCTCAGAATTCAGTTTCATGTTTCTCTGGGTTCATCATATTCATCATTTCTTACAGTGAACTAATATTATATTATATTCATCATACTGATGTTTGTTTAACCATTTCCCAATTGATGGACATCTTCTTTGCTACCATAAATATTTAGGTATATATGAGGCTTTTCTGTTTCTTATTGATTTCTTTGGAGCATATGCCAAGCAGTGGAATCTCTGGTTCAAACAGTATGGATATTTTAGTAATTTTTTGCATAATAAAAGACAGCTATTTGGCACAATGGAGAGCACTGGATTGGAGTGAGTTCAAATCTTGCCTCAGACATTTATTTGCTATGTGACCCTTGACCAATTACTTACCCTCTTTCTTCCTTAGTTTCTGCCTTTCTAACCTACCTGCCAGGGTTTTTGTGACAGTAACATGACACAATATTTGTAAAGCACTTCTCAAACCTTAAGTTACTATGTAAATACTAGTTATTATTATTAATAATTTCAATTTTTTCCCCTGAGTGGTTGAACCAAGTTATGGTTTCTCTAATAATACCATTATAATGACTGTCTTTCCATAATTTCCCATTGATTATTCTTATTTATTGTCATCTTTGCCAACTTGCCAAGCATGTGGTGGAACCTTAGGAAGTTTTCCGACTGTATTTCTCCTTTTATTGGTGATTGGGACCATTCTTTTATATGGGTATTAGTATTTTGCAGTTGGTCCTTTGGAAACTGTTTTTCACATCCTGTGAACATTTATTTATTGGGAATGACTTTTTTAAAATTTATTTTCAGTGTTTCACAATCACTACCATACAACCTAGATTTTTTCTTTCCCTCCCTCTCCCTCCCTTTCCCCCACCTCCCCCCTTCTTCCTGAGAAGGCATACAATTTTATATAGGTTCTACACATACATTCTTATTAAATACATTTTCACCATAGTCATGTTGTATAGAAGAATTAAAATGAATGGGAGAAATCATATAACAAACCCAAACGTAATATAAAAGAAAATGATCTGCTACACTATGCGATTGAATTCCATAGTTCTTTCTCTGGATGTGGAAGACATTTTGCCTTAGAAGACCATTGGGAATTTTTTAAGTCCTTGTATTGCAATGAAGTTCTGAGTCTACCAGAAAAAATCTTCACATGCTATGGTTGCTGCTGTGTACAAAGTTCTCCTGGTTCTGCTTCTTTCACTCAACATCAGATCATATAAGTCTTTCCAGGCCTCTCTGAAGTCTTCCTGTTCATCATTTCTTATAGTGCAATAGTATTCCATTACATTCATATACCATAATTTATTCAGGGAATGACTTTTTATCCTCTATAGTTTTTATTAATTGTCTCTATTTTAGATATCAGAACCTTATTGGTTTTTGGTTTTAATTAACAGAAATCAACACCTCTCACTCACAGAATGGGGGTAATCTGTAAAAGTTGGCAATATAAAAGTAAAACTTATCAATAACCTTAAATATATAAAAATTAGGGATATAGATGTGGAGAAAAGGGATCTTTAAAAACATCATCAAAATATTTGGTGGAAGAAATTTGGGGGGACAGAGATGACAGAACAAAGGGAGGGATTTAACTGAGCTCCAAACCCCTTTAAATACCTATAAAATGACTCTAAACAAATTCTAGAGCAGCAGAACCCACAAAAAGACAGAGTAAAACAAATTTCTAGTCCAAGACAACCTGGAAGGTCGATAGGAAAGGTCTGTTGCATCAGAGTGAGAGAAAAGTGTGGTCCAGTGCAGGCCATGCCAGAAGAGATTGGTCCTCAGCAAACTGGGAGCAGGTCTCAGGGAACTGAATCACTGGCAGCTGTGGTGGTTTCCAGACTTTTCACACTGCAAACACCAAAGATATTTTAGAAGGTCAATAGGAAAAGTCTGTCAGGCCTGGGTGAGAAAAGAGCACAGTCCAACCTTGATTCTAGCACAGCCTCACCCTAGAAAACCAGGAGCAGGCCTTGGGAGTGACTGAGTCAGCAGTGGTGGCAGCCAGTAGCAGCAGCAGTAGCTACCACTGGCAGCAGAAGTGGCTGCTTCCAGAACTCTCAGACCACAAATGGTAAGGGGATTGAAGAATTGGTCAGAAGGAGATTATAGGGTCTCTTTGCTAGCATTGAGGTAGGACTCTGTTGTTTTGCTCATACTTGGGTCTGAGTCACAGTTCTGGGTGACAGTCTTGGGGGGAGGGGGAACACTGGTATAGTAGATCTTACAGACACAGCGGAGGGGGGACCCTCTTCACAGTTTTAGGGCAGAAAAGCATGCTTGTGGTCACTCACAGACTATCACAGCACAGGTGTGGAGAGGAGTAAACACCTTTCCTTAGTTCATTCCACCTTAGAAGAAATGAAAACTTACAGGTCCCTTGAAGTATCTCTGAAAACAGCTTTGCAAATTCTCTGAAGGTTGAGATAGTAAGACCACACTGGAAGCAGAGCCCTGCATTAAGAGTTAAAAAGCTGAAGAATAGACTGGGGAAATGAGCAAACAATGGAAAAAAACTCAGACCACGGAAACTTACTTTCATGACAAGGAAGATCAAAACACACATCAGACAGAGACAGAAAAGTTAAAACTCTTACATCCAAAAACTCCAAGAAAAATCTGAATTGGTCTCAAGCCATGGAAGAGGTGAAAATGGATTTTGAAAATCAAGTAAGAGAAGTGGAGGAAAAATTAGGAAGGGAAATGAGAATGATGCAAGAAAATCATGATGAACTAATCAATGGCTTGGTAAAGGAGACCCCCCATAAATAATGAAAAAAAATTAGACCTTAAAAAATAGACTAGACCAAATAACAAAAGCAGTCCAAAAAGACAAGGAGGAGAGGAATGCCTTAAAAAGCATAATTGGCCTAATGGAAAAGGAGGTCTAAAACCTCACTGAAGAAAATAATTCCTTAAAAATTAGAATGAAGCAAATGGAAGCTAATGACTCTATAAGAAATAAAAAAATTACAAAACAAAACCAAAAGAATGAAAAAAATAGAAGACTGTGAAATATCTTGTTGGAAAAACAGGTGACTGGGAAAATAGATACAGGAGAGATAATTTAAAAATTGTTGGACTACCTGAAGGCCATGATCAAAAAATGAGCCTAGGAATCATCTCTCAAAAAGTTATCATGGAAAACTACCCTGATAATCTAGAGCCAGAGGGTAAAATGGCAATGGAAAGAATCTACCGATCACCTCCTGAAAGAGATCCCAAAATGAAAACTTATGGGAATATTATAGTCAAATTCCAGAGCTCCCAGGTCAAGGAGAACATATTGCAAACAGTCAGAAAGAAACAATTCAATTATTGTGCACACGATTTAGCAGCTTCTACACTAAAGAATTAGAGGGCTTAGAATCTGATATTCTGGAGGTCAAAGGAGCTAGAACTAAAAGAAAAAATCATCTACCCAGCACAACTGAGTGTAATCCATGAGGGGAAAAATGATGTTCAATGAGACAGTTGAATTTAATGTATTATTGAGAAAAGACTAGAAATAAATAGAAAATTTGACTTTCAAATACAAGAATCAAGAGAAGCATGAAAAAGTAAACAGGAAAGAGAAATCATAAGGGACTTATTAAAGTTGAACTGTTTATGTTCCTACATGGAAAGATGATATTTGTAACTCATGAGATCTTTCTCGTCATTAGGGTAGTTGGAGGGAAAATATACATACACAGAGGGCATA
Organism: Notamacropus eugenii; assembly: GCF_028372415.1. Classification (NCBI taxonomy): domain Eukaryota; kingdom Metazoa; phylum Chordata; class Mammalia; order Diprotodontia; family Macropodidae; genus Notamacropus; species Notamacropus eugenii. The sequence goes on along the minus strand of NC_092876.1, from coordinate 405,249,792 downwards.
GGGTGAGTTGAGTATGAAGGGAAGATATCTAAAAAAGAAAATTAAATGGTGAGAGAAAGGAATGTTTTGGGAGAGGAGAAAGGGAGAGGTAGAATGGGGTAAATTATCTCACATAAAAGAGGCAAGAAAAAATTTTTATAGTGGCGGGAAAGAGGAGGGAGGTGAGAGAGAGTAAATGAACTTTACCTTCATTGGAATTAGCTTAAGGAGGGAATAATATGCACACTTAATTGGGTATGGAAATCTCTCTTAACCTACAGGAAAATAGGTGGGAAGGGGACAAGAGAGGGGTCATGATAGAACGGAGCACAGATTGAGAGAAGGGGTAATCAGAAGCAAACACTTTTGAGGAGGTAAAGGGTGAAAGGAGAGAATAGAATAAATGAAGGGTGAGATAGGATGGAGGGAAATATAGTTAGTCTTTCACAACATGACTTTTATGGAAGTATTTTGCATTACTACACATGTATAACCTATATTGAATTACTTGCCTTCTAAATGAAAGTGAGTAGGAAAGGAGGACAGGAGAGAATTTGGAATTCACAGTTTTAAAAACAAATGTTAAAAACATTAAAAACATGTTTTTACATGTAACTGGGAAATAAGATACATAGGCATTGGAGTATAGAAATCTACCTTACCCTATAGGCAAATAGGAGGGGAAAGGGAATAAGAGAAAGTGTGGTTGATAGAAGTGAGGACAAATTGGGGGAAGGAGTAATCAAAAGCAAAACACTTTTTAAGGAGGGACAGGACGAAAAGAAAGAGAATAGAATAAATGGGTAGGGGAAATAGAATGGAGGGAAACACATTTAGCAATAGTAAATGTGAAAAAAGATTTTGAAGCAAGTTATTCTGATAAAGGTCTCATTTCTCTAAGATATAGAGAACCCTGTCAAATTTATAAAAATAAGCGCCATTCCCCAATTGATAAATGATCAAAAGATAAAATCAGTTTTCAGAGGAAGTAATTAAAGCTATCCATAGCCATATGAAAAAAATATTTTAATTCACTATTGATTGGAGACATGCAAGCTAAAACAATTCTGAAGTACTACCTCACACCTATTAAATTAGATAATAGGATAGAAAAAGTAAATGACAAATGTTGGAGGGGATGTGGAAAAAATGAGACATTAACGTACTGTTGTCAGAGTTGTGAAATGACTAAACCATTCTGTAGAGCAATTTGAAACTATAGCCAAAGGGCTATAAAACCATGCATACCTTTTGATATAGCAATACCACTTATCCCAAAAGAGATAAAAAAAACAAAAGGGAAAGGACCTATACGTACAAAAATATTTATAGCATCTTTTTTCTGGAGGTAAAGAATTAGAAATTGAGGGGATGCACAACAACTGGCAATAACTGAAAAAGTTGTGGTATGTAATTATGATGGAATAATATTGTACTATAAGAAATGATGAGCAGGATTCTTTCAGAAAAACCTAGAAAGAGTTAGTTACATGGGTTGATGCCAAGTGAAATGTACTGGTACAAAGTTAGAGTAATATTGTAAGATAATCGGCTATGAATGACTTAGTTGTTCTTAACAATACAATGAACCATGACAACTCTGAAGAATTTAGGAAGAAAAATGCTATCCATCTCCAGAGAAAGAACCGATGATGTCTGAATACAGATTGAAGCAACTTTGGGGTTTTTTTAAATCAATGTATTTATTTTTAGTTTTCAACATTCATTTCCACAAGATTTTGAGTTCCAAATTTTTTCCCCATCTCTGCCCTCTGCCCACCCCAAGACAGCGTGCATCCTGATTACCCCTTCCCCCAATCTGCCTTCCCTTTTATTACACTCCTCCTTTCTCTTATCCCAGTCCCCTCTGTTTTCTTGTAGGGCAAGATAGATTTCTATACCCTATTGCCTGTACATTTTATTTCCTAGTTGCATGTAAAAACAATTTTTAACATTTGTTTTTAAAACTTTGAGTTCCAACTTCTCTTCCTTCCTCCCTCCCCACCCATCCCCATTGAGAAAGCAAGCAATTCGATATATGTTACACATGTGTAGTTATGCAAAAGACTTCTATAAAAGTCATATTGTGAAAGTCTAGGAAAGTCTATCCTATCCTGCCCTCCAATTATTCTATCCTTTTTTTTGACCTTGTCCCTCCCCAAAAGTGTTTACTTCCAATTACTCTCTCCTCCCATTTGCCCTCCCTTCCATCATCCCCCACCCCACTTATCCTCTTCTCCCCTACTTTCCTGTAGTGTAAGATAGATTTTCATAGCAAATTGAGTGTGCATGTTATTCCCTCCTTAAGCTAAATGTAATGAGAGTAAGGTTCATTTTTTTCCTCTTACCTTCCCCCTCTTCCCTTGCATTGAAAAAGCTGTTCCTTGCCTCTTTTATATGAGAGATAATTTGCCCCATTCTATTTTTCCCTTTCTGCTCCTAATATATTCCTCTTTCACCCCTTAATTTTATCTTTTTAGATACCATCCCTTTCTATTCAACTCACCCTGTGCCCTCTGTCTATATGAATATAATCCCTCCAACTACTCAAATACTGAGAAAAGTCTCAAGAATTACAATATTATCTTTCTATGTAGGAATATAAACAGTTCAACTTTAGTAAGTCCCTTATGATTTCTCTTTCCTGTTTACTTTTTCATGCTTCTCTTGATTCTTGTGTTTGAAAATCAAATTTTCTATTCAACTCTGGTTTTTTCATCAAGAATGCTTGAAAGTCCTCTATTTCATTGAATGACCATTTTTGCCCCTGAAATACTACACTTTCTTTTGCTGGGTAAGTGATTCATAGTTTTAATTCTAGTTCTTTTGATTTCTGGAATATCACATTACAAGCCCTGTGATCTCTTAATGCAGAAGCTGCTAGATCTTGTGTTATCTTTTTTTTTGAAAATTAATTAATCTATTTTGCCCTACAGGAAAATAGAGGGGAAGGGGGATGGAAGAAGGCTGGGTAAGAGAAGGGAGGACAGACTGGAGGAAGGAGTAGATGGAGTACATGCTATCCTGGGTAGGGGGTGGGGAGAGATGGGGAGAAAATTTTGAATTCAAATTCTTGTGGAAATGAATGTTAAGAACTGAAAAATAAATAAATTATATGTTTAAAAAGTAGAATAAACTGATTTCACTTTAATAAAAAAGTATTCTATTTTTAAAAATTACATATGAAGACAATTTTAAATGTTCATTTGAAAAAAAAATTGTCTTTCAAATTTTCCTCTCTCCCTTCCTAAAACAGTAAGTGATTTGATATAGGTTATATATATGCAATCATGTAAAACTTATTTCCATATTAGTCATGCTGTGAGATAAGAAAAGACCAAAAGGAAAAAAAAAACATGGGAAAAAAAGAAAGTGAAAGTAATATGCTTCAATCTGCATTCAGACTCTATCAGTTCTTTTCCTGGATGTGGATAGCATTTTCCATCATGAGTCTTTTGGAATTGTTTTTGATCATGGTATTGCTGAGAAGTGAAAAGTCTATCATAGATGATCATCATACGATGTTGCTGTTACTATGTACAATGTTCTTCTCACTTCACTCAGCATCAGTTCATGTAAGTCTCTCCAGGTTTTTGTGAAGTCAGCCTGCTCATCATTTCTTATAGCAGAATAGTATTCCATCACATTCATATACCACAACTTGTTCAACCATTCCCCAATTGATGGGTATCCAAGAAGGGTAAGTTTTGAGGGATAAATAATGAGTTCTGTTTTGTAAGTGTTGAATTTGATACATCTATGGGGCATCCATTTTGAAATGTCCTATAGTTAGTAGATGGTGTAGAACTAGAACCCAGGAGAAAGACTAGGGCTATAGTTCTAGGAGTCATCTGCATAAATATAACCATTAAACCCAGGGGCTGATGACATCACCAAGTGAAAGAATATGTAGGGAGAAGAGAAGAGAGTTCAAGACAGACCTCTGGGGGTAAAACTTCATTTAAGGGGCATGATCTGGATGATGATTGAACAATGAAACTGAGGAGTGATCAGTTAGGAAAAGAATCGGGAGAATATTATGACAAAATTCAGAAAAGAGAAAGTATCCAAGGGAAGAAAGTGGTCGTAGTGCCAGACACTATAGAGGTCAAGAAGGATGTGACAATCACACTTGGCCATGAAAAGGTCCTTAGGAATTTTGGAGAGAGCAGTTTCAGCTGAGTGATAAGGTCAGAAGCCAGATTTCATAGGACTGAAAATGAGCAAAAGAGAGGATGTAGAGATAATAAGCATAAATACCTCTTTATAAAACTTTGAGAAGAGCAAGACAAATATAGGATGATAGTTAATAATAATAGCTAACATTTATATAGCGTTTATTATGTACCAGGCACTGTGTTATGTCCTTTATAATTATTATGTGATTTTGTTCCTTACAACAAACCTGGGAGATAGGTGCTACTATTATCCCTATTATATAGATGAGGAAACTGAGGTAAATAGAAGTTAGGTGATTTGTCCACAGTCACACAGCTGACAAATGTCTAAGGTAGTATTTGAACTCAGGTCTTCCTGACTCTAGGCCCAACTGAACCACCTAGCTGCTTGTCTATGATAAGATGGTAGAGTCTAGTGAAGATTTTTCAAGGATTAGGGAGACTTGGTTATGTTTGAAACCAAAGGGAAAGGAACCAGTAGCAAGGGAAAGATTGGTGATTAAAGAAGGACAAGGAGAGATTGACAGGGAAATTTTCTAGGAAGCCTAAAGGGAGTAGGATCTAGGGTACTTCAGAGAGAAGGGAAACCTCCTTATCAGAGATTGGAGTAAAGCAGGAGAGACTAGGAAAGGTTGTCAAAGAGTTTGGAGATGAAGAGAAACTCACAGAAAATGACCTCTGTTTTCTCAATGAAGTATGAGGTAAGGTCCTCAATTCAAAGACTAGGGGGAGGTAAAGGTTTGGGAAGTTTGAAGGGAGGAGAGTGGTTTGGAACAGCTTCTGCAGGGAGTGGGACAGAAAAATCAATGGCTATAATAAGATCCTCCTTGAGCTCATATAACATATGTCTGTAATAATTCAGGCATCTTAGTTGTATGATTTCCCCTAGCTTGGTTCAATGGCATGTGAATAGGACTGGAGGAGTCTGTCAAATGCAGGGGAGTAAACCATGCTTGGGACTTGTCAGATGTTCTGAACTGAACTTGATTCAGTCCTGACTGTTCCATAGAAACAAAGTGATGCACTCTCAAGTCATCCAATAGATCACAAAAGATTTACTTAGCCATTGCTAAGAAGGGTATTCAACAAAGTTAAGCACTGAGGGGTTGATTTAGTTGAGAGAGGCTCTCCTGCCCCTCAGTTACCCATTTTGGTCCACCAGTCAAACACCAGAAAGCATCCCAAGCTCCTTGTGGCTGTTTTGTACTCAGGTGACCAGGAAATGTTTTTAATAGCCATTAGTTCCCCAAGCCAAGTCACTATTACATTTAGTGACAATCAGCTTGTGGGTGCGTGGGTTGTGTATTTTTTCCTTAGACTGTATTAAAACTATTCTGGAAACATTTAAGGAAAAGCTAGCTTAAGTTGCATGAGAATGGGTTGCGATGAGAGGTGGGGGTGGGGGTGCAGTTAGAATAGTGTTTCTACTACATCGATATATAAGTAGTAGTATGTCAAGGGATCCAGGATTTACAAGACTAAAGAACAGTGTGGAGAATTCAGTGTCTTCTCCAAACCACAGTCAAGCTTTCAGATAAAATGTGCGAGCTTAGTTCTGTGAATTCAGATATAACATAGGGGTATAACACAAATTCCTACTACATCTTAGTACAAAAGTCCTTTCTTCCACAAAACTTTATCGGTGTGACATATGTGACTTTAGAGCAGCAGGTTTGTTATCATTATCATCATCACAGCAAAACCAGTGTAGGTTAATACCAAGGGGATGCAAAGACCCTTTGACCTGACAATAACACTATTAGGTCTACTTCCTCAGGTGATCAGAGAAAAAAGGAAAATAACCTATATGTTCTAAATTATTTATAGTAGTAATCTGTAGTGGCAAAGAACTGGAGACTGAAAGGGTGCCCATCAATCGGGGAATGGCTGAACAAGTTGTGGTATATAATTGTGATGGAATATTACTGTGCTTTAAGAAAAGATGAGTTGGTTGATTTTAGAAAAACATGGAAAGATTTGCATGAAATAAGGAAGAGTGAAAAAAGTAGAACCAAGAAAATGTTGTATACAGTAATGGCAACAGCGTTCAAAGAACACCTATGAATGACTAAGTTACTTTGAGTATTATAAATACGCAGATCAACCTACAAAGGACCTATGAAAGAAGATGCTATCCATCTCCAGAGAAAGAATAAATAAATGGAAGTATGTATAGTAAGGTTTTACAAGCATACACACACACACACACACACACACACACACACACACACACACACACTCTCACGGTATATAACTGTGTCTAATGGTGGGGTGGGTAGGGAGAGAGAAAAAACAGTGCACAGCAGAGAACAAGAAAACTCACAAGGAAGCAAAGAAAAGCAGGGTAGCTTTGAACATGATATGTAGTATTTCCTACATAGTTTTTTAAAAAAAGTAAACTGAAATGGAGATTCATGGTTTCACGTTGGATCCTCTTTGTTGGGTTGCACTGTGTACATGGAAATTTCTTTTTTAAATTTGGTCTTTTTTATATTTAAGTTCAAAGTGGATTTTTTTTAAAGGGATGCAAAGGATACCATCGACTCTGTTATCAGTGCTGATGAAGTTAAACGGTGCCCCAGATAGATCATCTCACAATCATTTATACTTCATTTTAGAATATAGGATATGAAAATCTTGGCAGAAAATTGACTTTCCTCAATGTTTTGTGGAGGCCAATTTGGCTTACATTGTTTGTGCAATGTTGGGAAATGAAGACAGGAAGCATTCTGGGGAGCAAGGGCAAGGAATCACATTCAGGTTAAAAAATATTTCATAGGAAATCTATAACCCAGGCTCCTAAGAGCTGGTCATGTCTGCATGTGGTGGTGAAGCACCAAAAAGAATTTCATGAATAGTGAATAACCTTAGAGAAACCTAAGGAGAGGAGGAGAGCCTGCTGGGATGCTGGCTACGGTAATTTTTAGTTTCAAGGGCTCTCAGGGCAAAAGAATGTCTGCAGAAAGAACTCCAAACTTTTACAGCTCTTTACAGAGCAAAGAAGCTGGCCTTGCTAATCTTGTGTGATATAAATTTGCACACAAAAATTTCCTGGCATGAAAATCTATCTACATACTTGCCAATAATTTATATAGCCTCCGGACTGAAAATAATGGAATTAGAAGCCCCGTCAGCTACAGAGAAAATGCCACACAGATGGCAGGGGAGCCATGTCAGGTTCTGGCCTCTGACTGAGTGTAATTTTAGAAACCTGAGCAGAAGGAATCCTTCTCTATGCCATTTTTCTAATGCAGCATTTCAAGGCCATCTACAAATATAAGGGTCTCAAGCAGGAGCCACTTTAGTGTTTCTGATTTCTTATAGTTGTCAGAACAGTATAAAACTTGTCCTTCCTATTAATTGTGCAGCAAATTATCTTCAGACTAATATTTATTCATTAGTATTTTCTGCCTACTCAGTGATTAAGAGAAATATCTGAAACCTGGGAAACATTACAAGAATGGTCGCTATTTTCCCATGTTTCTTGGTCTTTACCTGATATTGGGCTATAGACCAATTTAAAACATTTCATTTTAATTGAGGGGTGGGATGGGGATTGTTATTGAACTAAGGCAATCCAGATCATCTTTACTTTTCTCCTGAATAAAGGTTTATAGTGAAAGTCACCAGATAATAATAATTGACATTTATAGAGTGCTTTGAAGTTTGTAGCACTAATATGTTTTTCATTTGAATTTCACAATATTCTTCTGAGACAGGAATTATCTGCCCTCCCATTTCACAGATAAGGACCCTGAGACTCAGATTAAGTGATCTGACTAAAGTCACAAAGCTAGCAAATGTCAAAGGTGGGATTTGAATCCAGTTTTTAAAAAAATTTATTTATTTTTAATTTTCAACATTCACTTCCTTGAGTTTTAAATTTTCTCCCCTCTCCCCCCACCCCTGCAATCTGATATAGGCTCTACATATACATTCCTATTAAACATTTTCATATTAGTCATGTTGTATAGAAGAATTAGAATGAATAGTAGGAACCATGAGAAAGAAAACAAAACCAAACAATAAAAAAGAAAATAGTCTGCTTCACTCTGCATTCAGACTCCACAGACCTTTCTCTGGATGTAGATGGCATTTTTCACCATGAGTCCTTTGGAATTGTTTTAGGTCCTTGCATTGCTGAGAAGAGCCAAGTCTATCAAAGTCAGTCATCACACACTGTGGCTGTTACTGCTTACAATGTTCTCCTGGTTCTGCTCACTTCACTCAGCATCAGTTCATATAAGTCTTTCCAGGTTTTTCTGAAGTCTGCCTTGAAGCCAGTTCCCCTCAAGGCAAAGTTCACCACTAGTCTAGCCCAAGTCTACCCCATAAAAGTAGGCATCAGGGAATCCAGTCCCTATTGCCTAGTTCCCACAGACTGGATACTGATTCTCCCAGTCTCCACTCCCACCAGAGGCAATGCAGAGTCTTGATTCACTACCAAATGAGATAATATTTGTAAAATGCTCAATACATAGTAAGAGTTATAAAAAGTTTGTTGCCGTTATCCCCTTCCCAGCAGTCATTGGTGCGGTACATGACTCCACACTTAAATGAGCAGAGAATCATTAAATACAATTTTTGGCAAAATAATGGAACACTGGGCTTTACCATCTTCTTTGCCATTGCCATCTGACCAGCTGCTGAACCATCCTCTATGGGTGTTGTCCCTAATTTGAATATGAACCATTTGAATGTGACAAGAGGGCCTGTCTTGCTTTTCTATTTCTATTCTCAGAACTTAACGCAGTAGATGACACTTAATAAATGCTTTCCATTACATTTTGCTACGTCACATCCCTCACAGGTTCCGATCTAACTCTAGCCTTACTCTGTATATTTTTCTGAAACAAGGTTTTATTGATGACTTTGGTGGTCATTTCCATTCCTCCTCCTCAACTTGAACCCTCCCTTATGACAAAACAAAACAATGAAGCAAAAATAGTGACAACATCTGACAACATATACAACACTCTTGATTGTCTCCCGTCTCTTTGCCATGAAGGGAGTGTTCTATCTTTTCTCTGGGACCTTAATTGGTTTTACTGTTATTTAGAACTTTATTTTCTTTTAGTGATCTTTTTCATTTATGTGGTGGACATTGTGTATTTTGTGTTCTTGGTTCTATGTATTTTGATTTGCATCAGTTCATATGAACCTTCCAATGTTTCTCATATTCATTAGCAACAATATTCCATCAAATCATATATCTTAGTTTTTCAGCCACTTCCTGATCAGTTTTGCCCGTACTTTGTTTCCAGTTCTTTGTTCTCATAAAGATTCCTGATATGAATATTTTAGTATGTATCAGACCATTGTTTCTATTTTTGACTTCTTTGAGATATATCAAGTAGTAGAATTGCTGGATTAAAGGGACAGGTTAGTGATTTTTTTCTTGCATAATTCCAAATTGATATCTAGAATGACTGGCTCATTCTATACTTCCACCAACCTCATATCAGTGTATTTACTGTTACTGTATTTACCCTATAACCCAGTGATATTACTATTTGGCATATATCTCAGGGATATTAAAGACAGACAGAATCCACATGTACAAAAATATTGGTAATGAGACTTTTTGCAGTAGAAAAGACCTAGAAACAAAACAAGTGGTTGTAAATTCATCAATGGCTGAATAAATTATAGTATATGATTGCAGTGGAATGTTATTGTAGCATAAAAATTGATGAATACAACTGATTCAGAGAAACATGGGAAGACTTTACGAACTAATGTAAAATAAAATGAGAACAAGTTTCGTGATTACTTCATGAAAAATTTTAGAATTTTAATCAAAGAGTGTCAAGAGCAACTTCAAAAGCCTTATGATGAAACTTGCCTCCCACTTCTTGGAAGAGAGAGAATAAATTACAGGTAAAAAATAAGATTTGCATTTTCAGAGATGGTCAATGTGTTGATTTGTTTTAGAGGACTATCCATATTTGTTATAAGGGAGAGTATCCTACAGTAGGGGGCTTAGGAGGTTGTAATAGATATGAAAAAAGAATAATAAACATGTTATGGACAGAGGAAGAATTCTTATCAAAACAAGGGCTTGTCATTAATAGTCCCCAACTCCTGCTCACACTGATGTGTGAAATTCCCAGATGAGTAACTGAGACAAAGTGAAGTGACATGTCCAGGGTCACACAGGTAGTGTCTAAAGCCAGATTTGAACTCAGGAAGAGGAATCTCCTGACTCCAGGTCTTCAGGCTATCCCCTGCACCACCTAGTTGCCCCAGAGAAGAGCCATACCATACCTAATGGGATCACTTTGAGAACTTTCAAAAATGGATATTCCAGGGATTAATCAGCTCTTTGTCACATGTATTTTCTAAACTTGAGCTCACTTTCTCCATTCTGTTTTGTAATTGTTATTATACCACTTTATCAGATATCCCTTGCTAAATGCTAGTAATCAGGCTAACTGATATTAACTGAAAATTATGGCAGGAAGCATACCCTCATTAGAATGTACCCCTTTCCCCATTGCTTCAAGGTTAACCCAAGAGAGCTATAGTAGCCACATTCTGGGAATTTCACTTATCAATGCGAACAGGAATTGGGGTCTATTAGCCATATGCCCTTGTTTTGATAAGAATTCTTCTCCTGTCCATAGCATGTTTATTGTTCTTTTTTCATATCTATTACAACCTCCTAAGCCCCCTACTGTAGGATACTCTCCCTTATAACAAATATGGATAGTCCTCTAAAACAAATCAACACATTGACCATTTCTGAAAATGCAAATCTCCTGCTGGAGAAGGAAATGACAAACCACTCCAGCAATTTTGCCAATGAAGAGTCAGACATGACTGAAAGTTCTTCTGTGCTGGGTCCTTTATATGGAACCTTGAATCTGCCTTTCCAGTCTTTGCTTGGCTCCTAATGCATACATATGTTGCTGTCATTTTAACTTCATTTATTTTCATTGAGGAGAAACTTTTTCAATTTTAGGTCATTGAAATTATTTATTTAATCTTTTATTGTTATCTCTGTCCTTTTCTTTGATTCCTCTATCCACAGTTATTAAAGATAAAATCTCTTTTATATTTTTTAACGATAAAATGACATTTTGTATTCAGACTATGTATCCATTTGTGTGTGTTTGTCCTTTGTTGCTGAAGAAGACCAAGCCATCAGAGAAATGATGACATGACTTGCACTTGACTTTGTTTTGAGTGAGGGAGGGCTGAGCAGGTCACCAGCCTCACTTCTCCTCCAGAGCCATCTGAATCCAGTGACCAGATATTCATCAGGATGACTGGAGATGACCCAGGATGAGGCAATTGGGGTTAAGTGACTTGCCCAAGGTCACACAGCTAGTGAATGTCAAGTGTCTGAGGTGAGATTTGAACTCAGGTCCTCCTGACTCCTGCACTGGTGCTCTATCCACTGCACCACCTAGCTGCATGTACCCATTTGGAGTTTGTGGAATATGGTGTAAGATGATGTTCTCAACCTAATTTCGGATTTCTACCAGATGCTTTTCCAGGTTTCCTTTAAGTTTTTGTTCAATAAGGAATCCTTACCCCAGTTGTTAGTATACTTAGGTATACTCAGTGCTATTGTGTTAGTTTATTTCTGAGTTCTGTTTATTTAATTTATATCAGTGATCACTTTTTTGTTTTAAAATTGGTTCTAAATAATTTTGAGGGCAATAATTTTGTACTATAGTTTGAAATTTGGTGTCCTGCTAAGACTACTTTCCTTCCTAATTTTAAAAATTATTTTCTTCAGGACTTTTAGACTTTTATTCTTTCAGATGAACGCTGTCATTATTTTGTTTAGTTCTGTCAAATTTTCTGTCAAGTATCCCTTTGGTGATTTGACTGGTGTAGCACTGTCTGGAACTTAATTTAGGTAAAATATCATTTTTAATGTCATTAATCAATCATGAACATTAAATATCTCTATTAAATTCTCCTTTTATATTAAAAGTATTTTGTTATTGTAATTATATATCAAATGTGCATTGTTAGACTAATTCCTAGGATCTTTTTGTATTTTGTAATTATTTTGAATAGAATTTCTGTAATATAATTTCTTTTTTAAAATAATACTTTATAGAAATGCTGATGGTTTTGTAGTTTTTTTTTTTGTATTATACTACATTAATGATCTTAATTAGTTCCTCTGGGGATTTCTAAGTAAATCATTATGACACTTGCATGACAGAGTGAATAGGATTGGTAGACATAACATAGCTTATTCAGTCATTTCCCAATTGATGGGCATCCCCTCAATTTCCAACATTTTGCCATCATGAGAAGGGCTACTATAAATATTTTTGCACATGTAGGTCCTTTTTCCCTTTTTTATGATCTCTTTGGGATACAGACCTAGTAGTGGTATTGCTGAATCAAAGGGTATGCACAATTTGATTGCCTTTTGGGCATAGTTCCAAACTGTTCTCTAGAATAGTTGGATCAGTTCACAACTCCACCAACAGTGCATCAGTGTTCCAATTTTCCCACATTCTCTCCAACATTTATCATTTTCCTTTTTTGTCACCTTAGCCAATCTGATAGGTGTGAAGTGCATTTCTCTAATCAAAAGTGATTTAGAGTACTTCTTCACATGCCTATAGATAACTTAGATTTCTTCATCTGAAAATTGCATGTTCATATCCTTTGACCCTTTATCAATTGGTAAGTGATTTGTATTCATATAAATTTGACTCAGTTCCCTGTATATTTGAGAAATGAGGCCTTTATCAGAGATGTTTGCTGTAAAATTGTTTCCTAGCTTTCTGCTTTCCTTCTAATCTTGCTTGTATTGGTTTTGCTTGTGCAAAAGCTTTTAAATTTAATGTAATAAAAATTATCTATTTTATATTTTGTAAATGCTTTCTGTCTCTTGTTTGGTCATGAACCTGTAACTCACTTAACTTCTCCTTTAAGAATTTGGATGTTATACCACTTGGTGCATATATGTTTAATGTTGATATTACTTTATTATCGATGGTACCTTTTAGCACAATGTAGTTTCCTTCCTTATCTCTTTTAATTATGTCTATTTTTGCTTTTGCTTTGTCTGAGATTAGGATTGCTACCCCTGCACCCCTGCTTTTTTTTTTTTTTTAACTTCAGCTGAAACATAATAGATTCTGCTCCAGTCCCTTACCTTTTCTCTCTGCTTCAGGTGTGTTTCTTATAATCAACATATAGTAAGATTCTGATTTTTGATCCACTCTGCTATCTGCTTCTGTTTTTTGGGGGAGTTCATTACATTCACATTCACAGTTATGATCACTAATTGTGTATTTCCCTCCAACCTGTTTTTCACTCCTGTTTGTCCCCTCTCCTCATCCTTTCCCACATCACCAATGCTTTGCTTCTGTCTACCGCCTCCCCCCATCTGCCCTCTCTTCTGTCAGTAGCTCCCCACCCCAGACCTTTAAGTAATGTTCTCCCCTCCTACTTTCCTATTGGGTAAGAAATATTTCTATATTCACCTGATTGTGTATATTATTCCCTCTTTGAACCAGTACTGATGAGAGTAAGTTTCAAGTGATGCCCATCACCCGCATCTTTCCTGCCACTGGACTAGGTTTTTCATACCTCTTCATGTGAAATAATTTACCCCATTCTACCTGTCCCTTCCTTCTGCACCCACTGTGTTCCTCTTTCTAGTCCCCTAATTATTTTTAATGTCATTCCCTCAAATTCACATTATAGCAGTCCCCTCTGTCTATGTACATTCCTTCTAGCTGTACTATTCGTGGTACAATTTTTAAAAGTTCAAGCGTCATCTTCCCATGTAGCGACATAAACAGTTCAGCTCCATTGAATTGCCTATGTTTTCTTTTCTCTTTTTACCTTTTTAGGTTTCTCTTAGATCTTAATATTGGAGATCAATTTGCTTGTTCAGTTCTAGTACTCTCCATAAGGAAGTTTGAAATCCTTCCATTTCATTGAATGACCATTTTTTCCCATTGAAGTATTATACTTAATTTTACCAGATAGGTGATTCTTGGTTGTAGTCCTAGCTCCTTTGCCCTCTGGAATATCATGTTCCATGACTCTAATCCTTCAGTGTTGCAGCTGCGAAATCCTGTATAATCCTAATTGTGGCTCCCTGATATTTGAATTGTTTCTTTCTGGCCACTTGCAGTATTTTTTTCCTTGACCTGATAGTTGTAATTTGGCTATAATATTCCTTGGAGTTTTTATTTTGGGATCTCTTTCCTGAGGTGATTGGTGGCTTATTTCAATGCCTATTTTCTCCTGTGGTTCCAGGATATTAGGGCAATTTTCCTCGATAATTTCTTGAAAGTCACACTCCAGGTTTTCTTTTGGTATATGACTTTCAGGTAGTCCAGTTATTCTGACATTGTCTTTCCTGGACCTAATTTCCAGGTCACTTGTTTTTCCCATGAGTTATTTTATATTTTCTTCTATTTTTACACTCTTTTGAATTTGTTTAATTCTTAATATCTTATAGAGATATTAGTTTTAGATTCCACTTAGCCAATTTTAAATTTCAAGGTATTGCTTTCCTCATTTAGTTGTTCTGCTTCCTTTTCCATTTGGAAATTCTATTTTTTAAGCAGTTGTTTTCTTTTTCCAAGTTATAGATGCTTTTTTCATAATTCTCTTCTATCATTCTCATTTCTTTTCTCAGTTTTTCTTCTACCTCTCTTATGTGATTTTTAAGCTCCTTTTTGAGTTCTTCTATCAGTTCTTTCTGAGACTGAGACCACTTCCCATTTTTCTTTGGGATTTTGCCTGTAGGTGTTTTGACATCATTGTGCTCTTCTGAGTGTGTGTCTTGGTTTTCCCTCTCACCACAATAACTTTCTATGGGCAGATTCTTTTTTTCTTGTTTTTTTTGTGTATCTTTTTAGCCTTTTATTTTCTTTTAAATTTGAGCTCTGCTCCCTGATGGAAGGGGCACTGTCTCAGACTTCTTGTGCCAAGGCTGTTTGCCTGGTGCTGCATTGATGTTGCCCTGAGGCCCACTGGGGACCCTTGTGTCTGGCACTGTGCTAAGGGGGTAGGGTGGGGAATGACTGGCACTGCTGCAGGCTGTAGGAGTCTGGCAGCTCACCTGATGCTGAGTTAGAGTCCTAGTGCTGGTGTCTGGCAGGTGCTAAGGCCTGGGTGGGGGTGGGTTCTGCTTTTCCCTGGGGCTACACTGAAGCACATAAGCACATGGTGGCCTGGCTGCTGGAGGCTGCCTATTTGTCTGGGGGCTATACTGGAGCATATGGAAGCTCTAGGAGCTGGAACCAGTTGCCCTGGCTATGCTGAGGCACATAGAGGACCTGGTGTTGGCAGTTGCCTGCTCTACCACACTAGAGCTCAGGATCTCCCATTGCTTTGCTGAGGTGGGGCTTGCTGCTGGCTTGCTGGGATGTTTTCTATCCTGGACTGAATTCCTTTTTTACCTGAGTGAGGCACAACTTTCCTGCTGATCTTCTAAGATTCTTGGGCTAAAAGATTGTTTCTCCCCATCTTTTTGCTGGTCCTGCTCTTCTAGGATTTACTTGGGGGTACTATTTTATGGTTGTTTGGAGGTGAATATGGGAGAATTATAGCAATTTACTGCTTACTCCAACATTTTGACTTCTTTAAGTCCCTTCTCCTAAATATGTGCTTTTGATCATATTAAAGAAAGGCAACCTTCTATGATTTGACTTTTTTTAGGGTGTTTACTAAATAAGTATTATATTTTATTAAAGTCTGTTTCTGCCTCTATTAAAATAATCATTTGGTTTCTATTGTATCTGTTGTTTTTATGATTAATTGTGCTAATTATTTTCAAATTTTTAAACCATCTTTGCATTCCTGTTCTGTATCCATTTGGTCATATTGAAATGTCTTCTAGGTATATTTTTCCCATCCCCCAGTTTTCTCTTGACATCAGAGTTGGGAACTATAAAGAGTTCTGTAGAATTTCTTGGACAAAAAGGTGGGGATGCTCTTTGTGGGTAAGACCTTCTTCCCTTTTTCTTGCCCCTATTTGAGTTGGGTCCTGTGCATGACCTTACCTACATCCCTATTTTGAATAGATCAGCCTCATAAATCAAATTGTCTTGAAAAGACTATTAGATGAACTTAAGACTCAGGTTTTAAAAAAGTATTTTTAAAGTAATATGACCATATATTACATAGTTATACAAGGTGACCTTCTGTCTTAGTGCTGTTGTAAGGTATGTTGAAAACAGCTTTAAGACTTTTTGGGGCACCCTTTATGTAAACTCCTTGTACTCAGATTTTAACAAGGATGTAGAAAGATAGGTGTGTGGTTTGGTGGGAGCATTAATCTTAAAGGAATAGTGAGATCCATGTGTTTTTTAAAAAACTCAAAAGTATCTGTTGATTTTCTCCACTTTATCATTTGAGTAGATATTATGGTGGTTATGTATATTTTCCTCCTGGAAGTTTAGAAGATTGAAGTGTATTCCTGTCTCTCTGGCTTTTTAATTTTTGTTTGAGTTAGGTTTTCTATCTTTTTTTTATTATATTTATTGCTCTATGTCTAAGTATTACAAAAGGTAAAAATTTCTGGGGAATTTCCACACATTTGCGTTTTGGTTTCAGCATGGACTTCCTGATGTCATTGTGGGAAGATGTAACAGGCTTAAGCACCCTCTTTCAGTCTTTCCCCACCTCCCCACCCCCATTAGTAGTGCTATTTCACCTACTCAAGAATGTCCATCTAAATGGAACACCTGTTGGGGGTGTGATTCCTCAAGCAACAGAGAGGCCTCCTGAGTAGAGATGGGGCTAGAAGTCAAAGAAGCAGGTGTCCTTACTCACTGAATAACCTTCAGCCTGGCTTTTTACTTCTCTGTTTCTGTTTCCTTGTTAGTGAAATAGAGATAAAAATCCATCCTTGTAGACAGTCTCCTAGGAAGAGAATAATCTATGAATAATTATAAAAGGAACTCTATTGTAAATTCTGGATGATAATGCTGATGAGTGCTTTTCGCTGCAACATTGCAATGGTAAAGAGGAAGAATCTTCCTTATCATCAGTGCTTTGTCTTCATTTGGGAACACTCCATCACTGAACTGTAAAATACATTAATGGGCTTGACTGAAGACTATAATCCAAATCTCTCAACTCTTTTCTTCCCATGTATTCCTTGAATTTATATCTATTTCACAGGAGCTCTTCTGTGACACTAGAACCTGGGAATAAATATCTTACCCACATGATTTTTCAAGTCACAGCACAATAAAACCAAATATACTGGACCAGTGGAACTCTGAGTCCTACCATATCATCCTTTTTTTTTTTTTCTTGGTCTTTTAGTGGAAGGAATGTTCAAGGGCTTTTAATCCTTTAAGTGCTCATAGGGTGTCATGGAGGTAAAATAAATGGTGGTGTCCTTGTTTTACAGGTTGCAGCCATTTACTATTTTGTTGTGGGTGATGTTCTTGAGAAATCCAAGCAGCTTCTCCTTCATTCAGCAACTGAAAGCTCACATCCAATCCATACAGTCTCCTTCAATGCCCGAGGAGAAGACACCATCAATTTCTTAAAGCAACTGAGCACTTCAACCAGGGGCAGGTAGGGGGGGAAATAATCTGATCAAAAGAGAATGACCTGTGTATTTCTGAGTGGGGAGAATATGTCTTGGATTTCTTATATTATATATTTTCTGAGTAGAAGCATGACATAGTAGATAGAGGACTGATTTTGTAGTCAAGAATCCAGTTGGATCAAAAAACATTATGAATCATCTAGTCTGTGCTAAACACTGTGCTATATGGTGGGTATACAAAGCAAAAATACAAAACCAATATCTTTGTAACCCTATAGGTCACTAGGTTAGCCCTCTGGTCTGATAGGGCAGGCTTAAATACTCAGGTACATGGTAATTCTGCCTTTGAAAGTGAACGTATGAAATACACTATACTGACCAGGCAATATTCACAGCACTGATGGCAACTATGAATATACTGGCCTAGTTCTGAATTGCAAAGTGTAACAGATTCTTTATATAGAAGGCAGAAGAAAAATATTTATTCAGGCACCAGAAAGCCAAATCTCGGCACCAGAAAGCCAAATCTCAACACCAGAAAGCCAAATCTGTCATAGTAACCAAGAAGTCAATACATATTATCACTGCAGGGGACAAAGTCATTCCCAAGCCTTCCCCTACTGCTGGGGCCTTCCCACAAACAAACACTCATAAGCCTAACTGTACCTGCCTGCCTGTGTCCTTCCCAGCTCTGACTAGCCTGACCAACTTCCTCCCAGTTCTGCTCCACCTTTCCACTCATTCAGCAAGCTCCTCCTACCACATGTGACTTAGGCTTCCATGTAATTTAAGCAGGTCACAAGGGCCTATTAATGAATGGGAAAGATCTTCCCATTTAAATTACCATTACAGACACAAATGGCTAAACTCCCAGTTAGAGACAAAAAACTCTCTAGCAGTGAGTTAGAGGTTTGGGAGTCCAAGCCATGAGTGAGGAAAGGTCCTACATGGCTTCCTGAGCTATCCCTTGCCCTCACATGATGAAAAAGGACAAAAAGAAATGCAACAGAGAGGGCCTGCAAAATGAGAAATAAGGTGATCTCAATCAGATGCATTATTTAATAGAATGAACATTGTACTTAGAAAAGGATTCCAATTGCACCCAACTGAAGAAAGTTAGGGAAAAGATGTCTGGATTTTTGTTTGTTTGTTTTTGGTTTAGTGGTTTCTTTGGTGTTTGTTTCAGTGTTCCAACTACCTGAATGAGTACCTTAGGTTAAAACCAGTGTGTGTGTGTGTGTGTGTGTGTGTGTGTGTATGTGTGTGTGTGTGTGTGTGTGTGTGTGTGTGTGTGTATGTGTGTGTGTGTGGTACCCATGAAGATTATAAGTGTCCACATGAATCTGTTTAGATGTGGCTCAAAGGAAAGTATGAATAGATATCTCTAGTCTCCTCAGTCTCCTCTTTTCTAAGGAGAGTATGTGATTCTTTCCAGGAGGGGAAGCAGAAGGTCTGATACCTTAGGCTGACCACTCTGTTCTCCTCTAAGAAAGAATACCAGGCCAGAATTGTATCTTATCTGCCTTGTTCTACTCCACCCCCAACCCCGCCTCCCCAAATATTGTTAGCATAGGAGAAATAATTCTGAGGTTAAAGCTTATCTCCTGATCACTATCCTTTAAAGAAGAAAGAGTTCCCCAAACTCCATGTATATCTAAGACTTGGTTCCCCTCCAGTTCCACAAAGACCCTATGTAGCAAGTAGCAAATAAACCCCTTTAAAACTTTATATTCCTATGGAAAGAATGTGCTAGTTTTAATTTGGTTTAATGTTAAGCACACTTCTATTTTTCTAGATTCCATGCATTTGCTGCAAGAGTCGAGCCTATGGGAATTTATGAGCCTCTCTTAGGGGATGGAAACATTTCTTTTTCTTCAAATTTAAGAAAATTGAAAGGAAGAGTACTTCCAGGTACTTAGAACCCAAAGCTGTTTTATGTCATTAAGACCTTTAGATAAAAACTCACATTTAATTATTCTATTTTAATTTAATTAAAATAACTAATAATTTAATTAATTACTCACATGCAGTTAAGATATACAAAAGAAACACATCATGACATAGTGGTCATTCTGGATAGTCATTCTGATACATACTACCTGTATGACCATAGGCAGGGACAACCTCTCTATGCCCTAGGAAGTTATACCAATACTATAAACTATAAACGAATTGCTGATATATATCCTAGGAGGGAATTTCTACACTAGAGGTTCTCTGTGCTGATGAAGTCACAGGACACAAGACACATAAAATATTTGTGAAGGGGAGCTAGGTGATGCAGTAGAGAGGGCACTGGACCTGGAGTCATGAAGACCTGAGTTCAAATCTGACCTCAGACACTTAGGAGCTGTATGATCCTGGGCAAGTAACCTAACTTCTCTTTGCCTCAATTTCCTCAAGTGTAAAATGGGGATAGAAACAGTACCTACCACCAGGGTTGTCTATTTGTTAAGTGCTTGGCACCATGGCTACCAACATAGTGACAAATATTTATTTCCTTCCTTTCTTTTCTTACAACTGTGGGTGCCAAGTGGTATAAACATTGCTGCTTATACAGGTGAGAAAGCTGATGTTCTGAGAGATTGTGACTTTTCCAAAGTCATAAAGTAGTATGAGGTCCAGGGTTCAAACCCAAGTCACTTTTGATTGCAAGGTCAAAACACAAAACATTACCCTGCTTCCTCTAGTGATTTCCATTTACCTTTGCTAAGAGTCCAGATGTAGGTTTGTAGCCAGGGATTATAGCTCCTATAAACTTGTGGGGCACAAAAACTAATGTGAAATAGTCATCATGCATTTGTCAGCATTATGAATAGACACTAGCCTGTTGTCCAGGGCAAGTAACCAGTTCTATAAAAGATCCAGGAGTACTATAGTTTAGTGAAATGAGTCACAGGATTTGTTTTTGAGCTATTAATAGCTCATATTTATATGATCTATTAACAATAACAATAATAATCATGGTAACAACATGTAACTTTCTCTGCAGTATTGACGTGTTACATCTGTGACAGAATATGATTGGTGGTAGTCAGAGACTTCTACTACTGATCCTGCCACCCTCACTTTTGTCACAGGCTTTATTTTTTTCACATGGATTATAAGCATGAAGGTGGAAGTCAGCATTCCACCCCGAAGAGTTGTTGCATCAAGTGAAATATTAGGGATGATAATAGCCTACTGTCTTATTTCTAGGAGGTTATAAGTCAGGGAACAGGTGTGTTGTGCATGGCAGCAAAGTAAAAGAAACAAAATGTAGTGACATGAGAGAGGAAATAATACTGTAAAGTCATTCATTAAACCATCAGGTTAGGGTAGGAACCATTTTGTTTATAAAAATTGCATAACACCAAAGAATAGGAAATGACTGGACTATGGACCAGAAGGGACCTCAAAGGTCATCTAGTTAACAAATTCTTAATCTGAAGTCTCTAAACTTTTTTTTTATTAACATTTTGATAAGTGTATTTTAATATATCTGATTTTCTTTCTTGTCCAGTGTAGTTTATACACTTAAAAACAATATTCTGAGAAAGAGTACCTAGACCTCATCAGACTGCCAAAGGGGGTCCATGACACAAAAAAGGATAAGAATCCTTGATTTTGTCTGACTGAGGAGAGAAATGAGACTCTGAGAGTAGGAGTGACTTGGCTTTGGCTAAAGAAGTTATAAATAGCGTGGCAGACACTGAATAAAATAGAGCATTCAGAAAGAGGGAAAACTGTTAGATCTCCGAGCACTTGGTAAAGCTAGAAATTTTAGCCACTTCCCTCTCCCCAGAATAAATTGTAGTAAAGGTCTCTTTATTTTTTTAAGTTGCACAATAGATTCCTAGTCGCTTCTTGATTCAGGATATATTTAACTGTGAATAAATCACCATATAAATTCATTTCAAAAATGTTCTTTTTAAATGATATTTCTTCTTTATAAAGTTGTATTTGCATTCCTTCCTTCCTTCCTTCCTTCCTTCCTTCCTTCCTTCCTTCCTTCCTTCCTTCCTTCCTTCCTTCCTTCCTTCCTTTCTCTTTCACTCCAAATTCTCTCTTTCCCTCTGGTCTATTTTCCACCTATTGAGAAGGCAAGCAATACGTTAATCATTATACATATGAAGTCATGAAAAGCATATTTCCATATTAGTCATGTGTTAATGGTATTTCTGCAGGAGTAGAAGTTTTTTTGGAATTGGAAGATTTCCTTTAAGGAGTCAGATAGCCCAGTGATGTTAAAAGCAACAAGGTCTTTATTATAAGTGGAAAAGCTTAGAAATCTAACCAAAGCTCCACACGCTTGACACACAAAGAGGTATCAAGGAAAATTTATTAGAGTTCAGAGGAATTGAATACTTTGTCCAAAGCTGACTCCACCCCTCTTTAGGAGGAGGGATGCCTTCTACATTCATTCCCCTTGAATGAAAGGGTAGCTTCCAAGTGAGGTTACAGAAGACCACAACTTGTTCAGACCGATGGAAGCTTCTTATACTGTTCTGAATTTAGGACTCTGAGCCCCACCATCCCCTGGCCATGTGACTTCATGTTCCCCTCTCTGATAGGCTCTCCTTCAAACAGCTCCTCTAGCCTGTGCACAAGTTTCTGACCTCTACCTGACCGTTCTAGGTTACAACTCTGATCACCTAAAACTGTGGAAACATAACTTCTCCCTTGTTTCCCACAAAGGTGGGGAACCTGCTGCCTTGAGGTCACACATGACCCTCTAGGTCCTCAAATGTGGTCCTTTGAATCCAAACATCATAGAACAAGCCTTTTAATTTATTTGTTTTTTTTTTTTATTTTTTAAAACCCTTTTATTAAAGAGATTTTGTTAACGGGATTATTAAGGGGATTTTTTCTGTGAAGATGGGATGGGGTTGGATGATAGTGGATGATCTTGACAGAGTAATGCAGTTTATAGATGGGGCAGGAGAAGTGAGGGCTCACTCAAATGTTTGTTTTCCTACCTCTGATTTCACAGAGAGGGAGGTGCCAATTTTATGTCTTTTAAAAAATATATATATGGTGAGAGTTCCCAGGGAGGAGTCTGGAGAGAAGCATCTTATCCTATATGGCACTCAAAGAAATCCCTCAAGCCAGAGATTTTCTTTTGAGTAGCACATGGGAAGCAAAACTGATTGGGTATGTGGACCCCTTTAAGAAACACTTGTATTAGTCCTGTAAGGGAGGTGAACCTTTAATCTGGAGGAGGATAGCTGACTGAGAGAGGTCAGCTGCAGATACAAGAACATTGTGTTCTCTTTGGTGGATTTAGATTCCTGTAGCCACAAGGCAGAGATAACACACTAAGAGCACAAGAAAACAAGCCAAGTCGGGCTTTGGCTAGGAGATATTATAAGTATATCTACAGGGAAGGGAAGATAGCACTAACTGGGGGACTAAGTGTTAAAGAAATGAGATGTTAATTTAACCAACAGTTCATTCAACAAACATTCTTAGTGCTTCTAAACTACAGATAGATGTACAAAGATGAATAACAACACAGTCCCTGTTCTCAGGGAGATTACAGTCTAGTAAGGAGATGATAGATGCGGGCAAACCACCACAATGCAAGTTAGAAAATTAGTAAGTGCATACGGGAGACCCAAACAGCTGGAAAAGTTCGAGGAGGACCCAATCCCTTGGGGTGGGAGTGAATCCAAGAAAGCTTCATGGAAGAAGGGTCATCTTTTTGGATTGGTAGCCAAACTGGGGTAAACTTTTTATAGTTAAGAATAGACCATGGGGTAGCTTGTGTAGGCTGAGCCCGATTAAGCCATTTGTATAAGTGGGTAGAGTTTGACAACCAAAGGTGACCCTTACTGGAGCTTCTGAACATGGAACAATCAGTGGTTGCTTATAGTCTATCCTTGGGAACTTGTTTTTGTATATGCAAAGATAGAAGATTAAGAGATAAGACAAGTTTAGATTAAAAGATTACTTACTTAGCATTTTATACTCCTAATTTCCAGATGGGTCTGATGTAGCTTAAAATTAAATGCAAAATTTAGAGCAATTAAGGATTAAAAAAAAAGGGAGGGAGGGAAGTAGAGCTCTTATCTTGGGGTTCTGTGAGCTTGTGTTTTTTTTTTAGATATTTTGATAACTATTTCAATATAATTGGTTTCTTTTGTAATCTTACTGATTTTATTTTATGCATTAAAAAAAAGTACTCTGAGAAGGCTTCACCAGATGTCAATGAGACCCTAAAAGTGTTAAGAACCTCTCTTCTAAGTGATACATAGAGAATGGCTATTACCAGGTACAGTAGATGATCTAATTACTATCTAATTATCCAGGTGGGCATTGAATTTACCTCTGAAGTTCCTGGAAGGGTTGGCAACAAAAAACCCCTATAGCCACATAATTTATATTTTACAACCATAAACATATGTGGTATGAACAATGAAAAAAACACTAAATAAATTTTGCTGACACGCAAAAGCTTTAAGACCACGGACAAAGTACTTAAAAAGCAAAACAAAAAAAAAAATCTTTTTTTTCAGCTAATAAGCATTTGTTTTCTTTCCTTCCCATCTCTACTTCTTTTCTTCAAAGAGAAAAAAAATGAAATAGGAAATATTCATAGACCAGCAGAACAAGTTCCCTCATTCTCCACATCCAGAAATGTATGCCTCATTCATTGTACTGTATCCGTCATCTTTGTCAGGAAGTGTGTAACATGGGGTGCTTCATTATTTCTTTGGAGTTATGGTTGGTCATTATATGGAGTAGAATTCTTAAGTGTTTCAAAGCTGCTTGAACGATGTTCTTATCACTATATACATTGTGCTTCTGGTTCTACTTACTTCTCACCACGTTAATTCAGTCTTCCCAGGTTTCTCTGCAACCGCCTTTTCTATCTTTCTTACAGTACAATATTCTATTGTATTCATTTACCATAATTTGTTCAGCTACTGACCAATTGATGGACTTAGTTGCCAAGTCTTTGCTACTTGTACAAGAATTTCTATAAGTGTTATTGTTTATATAGGTCCAGAATGGTTAAGGGCTTTGAGCTCATGTCACTCAGAAACATTTATTAAGCACCAACTATGTGCCAGGCAAGGCAACTAGGTGGTACAGTGCATAGAGCAACAGACTTGAAGTCAGGAAGACTCCTCTTCTTGAATTCAAATCTGGCCTCAGATACTTACTAGCTGTGTGACCCTGGGCAAGTCATTAACTGTGTTTACTTCAGTTTCCTCATCTGTAAAATGAGCTGGAGAAGGAAATGACAAACCACTCCAGTATCTTTGCCAAGAAAACCCCAAATGGAGCCATGAAGAGTCAGACACGACTGAAATAACCAAGCAACAACACATGCCAGGCACTGGGCTAACCATTGGGATAACAAATACAGAAAGGAAAGATAGTCTGTGCCCTCAAGATGCTTACAATCTAATGTGGGAAGGAACCCACAAAAGGAAGCTTAAAAGGGAGGAAATGGGGGTAGGAAAGAAGGTACTGGGGGAAGGTTGGAGAAGTCCAAAGGATTCCAGCAAGTTGAAGAAATTCAACTAGCAATTGAGGATGCTGAATTGAAGCAACTGAAGGTGTTTAGCTTGGAGAAGAGAAGACTCAGAAGGGATATGAAATTTTTTTTGCTAGTATTTGAAGGGCTACCATGTGAAGCAGGTATTGGACTTGTTTTGTTTGGTGTCAGAAAGTAGAATCGGAAACAATGAATGGAAGTTGCAAACAGGAAAATTTAGATTTGAAGTCAAGAAAAATTTCCTTAATGCTTTTTGTTGTTGTTCAGTCAACTCTCTGTGACCTCATTTTGGAGTTTTCTTTGCAAAGATACTAGTTTTGCTATTTCCTTCTCTAGGACATTTAACAGATGAGGAAACTGAGGCAAACAGGGTTAAGTGACTTGCCCAGGGTCACTAGGCTGGTAAGTATCTGAGGCCAGATTTGAACTTAGGAAAAAGAGCCTTCTTGATTGAGCCCCGTGTTCTACCCTCTGTGCCACCTAGCTCCCCCCCTCCATGTTTAGGGCTAAACAAAAGAGGAATGAGTTGCCTTTAGGGCTTCCCCTTTCTTGGAAGTCTTCAAGCAGAAGTTAATACAACTACATTGTGGGTATCTACTAGTGGGAACTCCTTTCGTTTATAAGTTAGACTTGATGAATGCCAGGGTCCCTTCCCTCTCAAATTCTGTGATTAGAGGATTCTTGATTTTTTTTCTCTCTTCTGAATGGTTTTCCAGATTTTGTTGCTCCTGTGGTTAACACAACTGTAGTCAGTGTCATATGGTGGCTAACAACAATGACCCATATTTACATTTTATTTTATGCTATAAAGTGCTTTACTCTCAGGAATCCTATGGGATTGCTCCTGCTCTCTGTTTTTACAGATGAGGAAACTCACCTTTCAGTTTCTCCCAGGTCCAGAAAGGAATGAGTATCTATGGGCTTGGGAGACAGGTATATGATTCTAAAGAGTTTGCTGCATCAGCAGAACCTGTAATACATAATGGGAGCCAAGGAACAGGAACAAATGGGTCTGAAATCAATGCCAGTGAATATCAGGCAGAATTTCCACATGAATATTGTGGCAAGTACCAAGATGGCTATGAGATCACCAAAGTAGAGATCTTCATTTTTATTAGATTTTTCATTGAAAAGCTCAGTATTCTTCCATTGTTTTATTCAGTGGAAAACCAAGGTATGAAGCAAGTTACCATGAGTCACACGTGGAAGGCCTGGGGTGGGGTGGGTCGGGGGAACCTGTGGCCCTAGAGGTTCGTGACCTCACCCCTGGACAAACCTTCCGACTTATCCACACTATTTGTTGCACTGCATAATTTCTTGCTAGCCTGGAAGGATTATCTGGACTGCTACTGGATAGTGTCAACACTCTGTTTAGAAAACCACTTTGAATTTTTATTAACTATCAATGAGGAGTTCTTGAATTTGCCCCAAAGGTTCGGTGCCATCTCGATATGACGGGAAGACTTTATTTAGTCTGAAAAAACTCTTTAGGGTGGATGTAAAGCTGACGTCCTTGTCCTTAGAAGACTCAGTATGGAATGCCTAATATCAAGAAAAATGGAGCCCCGCGTAATGGATTGACCACGACTCCCACCGCAGCCCCGTCTGATCCTGGGAGGAGGGAGTGGGCACCCTGAGATCCTTGGGGCTTGTCTCTCCAAAAGCCTCGCGGAGCCGCCCAAGCAGCTGCCACTGGGTGCACAGAGATTAAGGCAGGACAGCGCTTGGACGCAGAAGCGCGAGACCGGACTCGAGCCAGGAACCGCCATGACCCATTTCAACCAGGGTGTTCAGCACAGACTCTCTGAGGCGGTCAAGAACAAGACCAACTCCAAACATGACCGTCAGGCAGAGGAAAATCTTCGAAACTGGATAGAAGAAGTTACCGGCTTGAGTATTGGGACAGACTTCCAGTGGGCCTTAAAAAATGGCATAATCCTCTGCGAACTTATAAACAAGCTACAGCCAGGCTCCGTGAAGGTAGTCAATATATCCTTATTAAACTGGCCTCAGTTGGAGAACCTTAGTAACTTTATTAAAGCCATTCAAGCTTATGGTTTGAAGTCATATGACATCTTTGAAGCAAATGATCTTTTTGAGAATAAAAACATGCCCAGAGTTCGGTCTACACTGGTAGCTTTAGCAGGTCTGGCTAAAACAAAAGGATTCCATAAGACAATTGGCAGTAACATCAAACCCGCAGGAAAATTAACAAGTTGTCTTAATGGACAGCTGACAGCTGAACAAAGTGTAATTGACATGCAGATGGGCACTAGTAGATATACCAGTCCGGTAGGAATGACTACCTGTGGGACTAGGGACTGTCTTTATGATCCTCAAGTGCAAACGGACAAGCTTTGCGACAGGACAGCAGTTGGTGTGCAGATGGATACTAACAAAGGAGCTGGTCTGGCTGGAATGTTAGCTCACAGTAGTGGAAGAGACATATGTGATCAGAAGCTAACGACGGAACCTCAGATGGGTACCAACAAAGTTGCATCCCCGAAAGGAATGAATGTCTGTGGGCTTGGGCAACAAGTATATGATCTTAAATTTTTTACTGCACCAGTGGAACCTGTAATACCTACTGGAAGCCAAGGAACAGGAACAAATGAGTCTGCAATCAGAGATCAGGCAGAATTTCCAAAAGAATATCGCAACCAGTACCAAAATAGCTATCCAAGAGATTACCAATATTGTGAGGAGGGCAACGATGATTAGATTGACACGAAAAAGCTCAGTATTAGTCCATGGCTTTATTCAGTGAAAACCAAGCTAGTCTTGTGTAATTTTTGTCTTTCTACAATACTGTTATACGTATTGTACCTAAAACAAAATATTGCCTTATATACATTCCTTTTTCCTTTCTCTGCCTCTTCCCTAAATAGATGCTTTTTAGTCACATTCTACACCATAATCATATGAAGTAAAAAGGAGGGGGATAGTGCTGTCCAGCCAGTTTTTTTTTATTAAAGATCTTTTACTTAAACTGTTGTTTTATGGACCACATGAAGGATTTTTTTTTTAAATTTTAGTATTTGGTTTCTATATGGAAGACTGAAACTTTCAAGCTTATTATTAAATGTGCATTGCCAACTAAATCTAAGATGCAGCATTTTAGAGATGAAATTGTTTCTACATTGTTGTTTGCTCATTTTAAAATAAAGTCATTATCAATGTGAAAAAAGAAAAATGTAAGTGAATTCTGATGGTCCTTACTAGGAGAAGTTCTGGGGATAAGATTTCAAACTCAAACAGGTATTGTAATTAAAATCTTAGAGAGGTCTTCATTTCACTTGAATGAACTAGCCTGTTGGAAAGGATTATATTAAGACTGATCATATAAATGTCGGTGAATAAAATCATATAGAGTGTTTTCATATAGAGTTAGGGTGAACTTGATGTTGAGATGTTGTGTTGACAAGAACCAGCCATCAGAAAAATAGAATGTCAGAACTGAAAGGAACCTTAAAAACCAGCTGGTCCAACTCTTTCATTTTACTTACAAGGAAACTGAGCTCTTTGGAGGGTAACCTATAGCTCTGTCCTAGCATACCTTTTATCTTTTCTATACTCTCTTTTTGTGACAACATCAGTTCCCAGGAATTTTATTATAAGATGACTCACAGATCTATATATCTAGCTTCAATATCTCTCCCAAGTCCAGTCCTGTATTGCTACTGGGCATTTCAAAGTGGATGTTCTGTATATATAAAAAATTCAATATGTCCTAAACATAAAACCTTCTTTTCCACCTAGCTTCTCTATTTCTGTTGAGGAGACCAGCATTCTTCTTGTCTCTCAGGTCATATTGGCGTTATGGTATTATCTTTGTCTTTTCACTTTCTCTCATTCCACATACCCAGCCAGTTGCCAAATCTCTCCATTTTGACTTTCACAACCTTTCTCATATCTGATTCCTTCTCACTCCTCTTTTCCACTCTAGTCCATGACCTCATCACCTTTTGCCTGGAAAATTGCAATAATCTCCCAACCATTCTCTCTTCTTCTAGTGTCTCCCTGTTCTTACCTATTATCCTCTCAGCTGTCAAAGTGATTTTTTCCTTAACTTCAGGTCTTAACTTAACTTTTCTTAACTATCATTCAATAATATCCAGGGATTCCCTGTTTCTTCTAACCTCAAATACAAACCCCCTTTTTTGGCTTTGAAATGAAACCAATCAATAAGCATCTAGCAAATGTTTACTTTGTGCTAGGCCTTGGAGATACAAAGATTGTGTCTGATGCTCAGGAATCAACTAAGTATGGAAAGGTTCATCA
Source organism: Notamacropus eugenii (assembly GCF_028372415.1). Lineage (NCBI taxonomy): Eukaryota > Metazoa > Chordata > Mammalia > Diprotodontia > Macropodidae > Notamacropus > Notamacropus eugenii. The sequence goes on along the minus strand of NC_092876.1, from coordinate 405,220,364 downwards.
TCTGAAGGTGTGCTGCTAGTTTAATTCATTGGCCATGATGACCTATGATGAAGATTTTTTTAAAGTTAAAATAAAAAAAAATTCATAGCAACTTTTGAGGACAAACCAAAGTCCTATGTTTGAGCAATAGAGGACCCCACAAAAAACAAAAACCAACTCCCAAACTGAAGGAATCTTTGAAATTAACTGCCACCCTAGAACAACTTGGAGAGTTAAAACTAGATTTCTTGGTGTCATACTTCAAGAAATAGGATGTTATGAAGGGCTGGATTATAGTCTGAGAACTCCTGGGTAGGCACAACAAAGAGCACTTAGGCTCATGTCTCATTTCTGCACGTGGTGAGCAAATAGTAAGCAACTTAGAACCCTCATTTCTCTGTCTCTGTTTGAATGTAGTGACATTTATTGACACATCTATTGTAGTCACACATCTGGAATCTAGGTATTTGTGGTTTGGGGAACCTTGTTCAACATGGGTATCACATTGTTTAGAAATAGAAATAAGAAATGGATCAAAATATGTGCCATTTCATTTTAATAAAGAGCTATGCTTTGATAGAAAGTACATGAAGTCATGAATCATCTATCTGTGTGTAAGGCAGACCTAATTGCTGGAACTACATATCCAGAGGCATCACCATTAACCAACTGGTTAGTAGCGTCCTTAAGCACAAGGACAGCACCAAGAGAAATGAATTAGCTTCTCTAAGTCTCCTTTTCTATTGGCAAACCTTTTAAGTAATGTCAAATGTCATCATCTCTGAAAGGAGAAAAAGATCTTATGCCTTCCTCTCACGTAGGCAGAGCCATCTTACTCAATTAACCCTCAGCCAGTTGAGTAATTAAACATTAGCCGGTGAACACTTCTGGTAAGTTGAGGTGATATGGTTACTGAATATAAATGCCAGGTTTTGAAGGACCTTAAGAATTTTTATGCATTTCTGATAACATTTAAAAAATGTAATGTCTATTCTAGAGTGGTGTAAAAAAGGCTTGGATCTGCAGGGATTCCTAGGACTTAGCATTTCTGTTCCTCTCCCGAGGTAAGGAAACATCACATGGTTTGGTCTGGGAAGAGACTAAAGGGGAAGTCCCAAAAAGGAAGGAGAGAGAACAAACTTGAATGAATGGAGGTGGCAGGGTTTCCCTACATCTAAAAGAGATATTACAAATATATTTTCTATTGAGTAGGTAATGGCTATGTTTATAGCCCATACATCATGACTTCAGGTTTTGTACCTTTGATCTTCTGAATCTTTTAAGCCTTTATAGTATTGTTTGGGGTGATATGTGAGTTGACATAAGAGTAATCATACCAGGAATGGTGTGGATGTGGTGGGAAATCTGAAGATGGTGCAGAGAATAATGAATAGCATGAATGATAGGATAAGAGGCAGCTAGATGGTTCTTTAGGAAGAGAGGAGGGAGGAAGGAAGGAAATAAAGAAGGGAGAAAGAAAGGAAGGAAAGAAAGGGAGAAAGGAAGGAAGGAAGGGAGAAAGGAAAGAAGGGAGGAAGGAAGGAAGGAAGGGAGGGAGGGAGGGAGGAAGTATTTATTAAGTACTTATTATGTGCCAGGCACTGGACTGAGTACTTGACAAATGTTATCCGGATTTGGGAAGATGTAAATTTGAATCCTGCCTCAGACAGTTATTATCTGTGTGACCCTGGACAAGTAAATTAACTTCTCTCAGCCCCAGTTTTCTTCAGTGTAAAATGGGAATAATAGTGGTACCGACCTCACAGGGATGTTTTGAGGGTCAAATGAGATAAGAGATGTAAGTCATTTTTTTAAGCCTTCAGCTTCTATGTAAACATTACCAGTTAGCATACTGGAGAAAGCAATATTTTTCTCCGTTTTCAGCATCATTGGTCTAGAAGAGTTTAAAAAGCTGTTATGTGCCTCTAATACTGTTTCATTGTCTCATAGTGTCTAAGAGCATTATAGTTGCTATAGTAGAGTCAATGGAAGCTGTAAAAACTACATTTTGTCAGAGTTTAGGATAACGAGTGGGTTCAGCCTAGGTTTTTTTAAGTAGGAAGCAGAAAAAAGTCATTCAGTTTTGCCCAGCTTAAGGTAGGCCTAGAATCCTACCTTTTAAGTGAAAAGCTTGATAATCTTCAGTACTAGGATGCTCAGGTATTGATTATTTAAAAGCCAGTTACTCATCCTACTATGTACTTCTGATTCAGGGACCAGATAGTGACAGTTCTAGAATTTATAAAATAGCAATGGTCTCCACAGCCTCTTTCCTCTTCTCCTTGGGATCCAGCTAAATTCATTAGCTGGAAAGTGCAAGTATGTTTCATGGTTTACAAGGCTGAGTGACTTTAATTATTGTGAAAGGCCCTGTTATTACTCATGTCTCTTAGCACTGTTGTAGAAAAGTCTAGAACTTAGCTAACAAACGTTTCTTAAGAGCCTCTAATGTGTGGAACACAGTGTTGAATAGAAGGATAGAGAAAGATAAGATTTTTGTTTGGTTTTTTTTATACATTAACTCTCTATTTGGGGAAACCAAACAGTAGGAGACTGGATAATACAAAGAACCCAATAAGTTACCAGCAAAAGGCCAGCATAGGGCTCAATTAATAATAATGTAAGAATACCTCCTTAGGGCAGCTAGGTGGTGCAGTGGATAGAGCACCAGTGCAGGAGTCAGGAGGACCTGAGTTCAAATCTCACCTCAGACACTTGACACTCACTAGCTGTTGCCTCATCCTGGTTCATCTCCAGTCATCCTGATGAATATCTGGTCACTGGATTCAGATGGCTCTGGAGGAGAAAGTGAGGCTGGTGACCTGCACAGCCCTCCCTCACTCAAAACAAAGTCAAGTGCAAGTCATGTCATAATTTCTCTGATGGCAAGGAAGGAGAAACACACACAAGAATATCTCCTGTTCATATGCTACTTTAAGGTTTATTTTACATATCTGATTTGATCCTCTCAATATCCCTGTGAGGTACCTGCTATTATTCTCTGAGGAGGAAATTGAGACTCAAAGGGCTAAGTGATTTGCCCTGGGCCACACAGCAGGGAAGTATCAGAAAGGTTTTAAGCTTAGGTATCTGTTGCTTTACCTAGATGTCTGACTGATGAAATACCTGAGGGCTCACCACAAATTCTCCCTTCTGTTATTACCATTGGATCATGACATCAAGAAGGTGATGCTATGACATGCAAGTGAATTGGATTTAAGTGAGGGAGGGCTGGGCAAAGGCTCCAGCTTTACTTTCTCCACTGAAGTCATCGGAGTTCAGTGACCAGATAGATATCAGGAAGCCTGGAGATGGCCCTGGATAGAGAGGGAAACTCTGACCTTTTTTCAGCTAAGGTCTTTCCCTGTCTCAGGAATCACATATTCAGTGACTAAGGCTAGGTAAGAAATGAGACAGAGAATGGCCTCTTTACCTAGTCAAAAAAAAAAAAAATCAATCTGGGAAGTGAAGACCCTCAGAGTTCCTGGCCATAACAAAAACAATTCCTATTTACATTTACTCTGAGCCAATCAGGGCCCAAACAAGGACCAAGTGGGGCTTGGCCTGCCCTTATCTCTGCCAGATTGGGAAAACCTGCTAGTAGAGGGTTTCTCAAGAAGTGCTGGGTGTGCCTTGGCATAGTTGTCATTCCTTTCCTCAGGGTGAGCTAAAATAGGTGGCTGGAGGCTGGAGATGAAGGGTCAGACAACTCAAGGAGTGAGCAAAGAGCCTTGGAGTCCAGAGATAAAGTCTAAAGATGATGTTGGGAAAAGAAGGGAAGGGATGCATTTTCTAAAATTCATGCCAATTGCCTGTGGGTAGAGATTGGTTATGAAGCCAACCCAGTCACTCAACTTCTAAATCAACTGCAGTTGCATAACTTCTACTGTTGCAGCTGATTTGTTCCTTTCCAAGGAAATGACCATCTCTAATGACCTAGGGAAACGAATTCAGTGATGAGAATGGAGTTAGGAGGCATCCTAGGTTTGAACTGTTCTTTGTAGGAAGGACAAAGGGGTGGGGGTGGCAGAAGGGTATTCACTCTAAGTGGAGAGGCAAGCATAAGGATGATGTAAAGAGGAGAATGAGAAAGTTGACCATTAGGAAAAAGAAGAGATCAACTTGACCCAAGCTAATCAAGAGGTCTGAGTCAGAGGGGATGGTACAATGGAAAGAGAACTATATGCTTGGAGTCTGCAGACATAAGCTTCAGGTATTTATTGACCTTATGTCCTTGGGCAAGTTACTTTACCTTTTTGAGCTCACTCCTAAAAGGATGGAGACTGGACTAGATAAGCTCTGAGGCCCCTTTCAATTTATGATTCTAGGATACTTGAAATAAAAGTAGGGGCCATTTTTGGATGGAGTGTTGTTGATCGTTTGCTGAGATACTTGAATATAATATTAGAGGTGGTAGCTAGCCAATATAAGTTCTTGGGCTGCAGAGTGACCTTATAAAAATAGGTGGATCAGGCTATTTCAACAACAATGTATAGGAAAAACTGGAGCCAGAAATGAATTCTAGAGGTCCAAATCTTAATGGAGGAGGAGGTATCTTTTTAGTTTCAGTTACTGAGAGTTTCATTTTCTAATCTTGTCTCCAGGACTTTTTTTTTTTTTTGGAAGGGGAGGAATATCCCACTAAGACTGCATCAAATCCAGCTAAAACTAATCCAAGGATTAAAGGTCATGCCTGATTACTACAGAATATGGAAAGAGTACTTCAGGCACTCAAAGTTGGAAGTGGTTTCTGGAAATGTTGAGGATGCCAGGATCTGGCAGCAAATATTACACTTTATAGGAGATGATGCATAGTTTCTTCAGTTCTTGCATTTGAAATAACCTTTGAGACATGGCCCAAGTGAAATATACATGTATCATTACTTTAATAAAACTCTCGATTCTCCAAATGACAAGATGAATTTGCTTGAGATTCATGGATAATTTATTTCAATAGCTTAGGACCAAGTACAATTTCACATTTGTGCCTTGTACCTTCACCTTGGGGATTTGAAACTATCCTAGGGCAGGAAATGTTAAATTTCAATTTGGCAACCAAGTATTTTAACATATAATTTAACATGAGGCATTGGGAGTGTTTTATTGAAATAAGAACTGCTGATTTAATCACTTCCATCCTTTTACACTTGCAATATACCCACCTTTTCACCTCATCCAAATGATCATTTTAAGTTCTCAGGACATTTTAATGTCCCGTAACTTATTGTGCTGTTTGGTCTTCTTGAAAAGGAAGTCGTGCTATCATTTCAAAATATTGACTATTCACATAAATTTGCAATTATTGAAGTTGCTTATTTTATATTCTTGCTAATTCAGGATAAACTTATCTTTCATAGTACTATTTCATTAATTCAAAATAATTTTTCATTCTCATTTAACGAACATTACAGAAAAAGGACACATCAGACACTAAGTTCTATTTATGTCACTCTAAATTATCTTCCTATGTTAATTGATGCCTGTATGTTTGTGTTTTAATCAGCATATACATGATTTTTCATGTGTTATACATGCCCATATTACTTATCACCCTCCTATATATAAACGGATTTTAACTTTGTAGTATTCTATTGTATCTCACATTCTGAGCAATCCTTTTCATAATTCTTTGCTAAATCATTATCTTCCCTCTGTCCAGTAAGGGTGGGCATCTCTCAAGGCTCTGACCTCAACACATTCCTCCTTCAGGAATGGGGAACCTGTGGCCTCAAGACCACATGTGGCCCTTTAGGTCCTCAAGTACAGCCCCAATCAGTCAAATGGCTGCACCTGAGGACCTTGAGGGCCCAGGTTCCCTCCCCTTGTCTTTCTTCCCTGACAATCTTTTTGACTCCCATGAGTTCAGTTGCTTTTATGCAGATGACTCAGATCTATATCTCCAGCTTTAATCTTTCCTCTAAATTCCAATCCTGAGTTACCAAAGCAAACCTCCTGGGCTTTTTTACGAGACTGTCTTATAGGCATGCCAAACTGAAAATGTCCAAAATGAAACTCAGATTTCTCCCCAAACCCAACCCTATTTCAAATGTCCCCATTTCTTATGAAACATTAGCACCCTTCTTAAGGAATCATCTTTGATTCTTTTTCTTTTTTGATGGGGGAGGTCAGGCAATTGGGCTTAAGTGACTTGCACAAAGTCACACAGCTCGTAAGTGTCAAGTGTCTGGGGCCAGATTTCAACTCAGGTCCTCCAGCCTCCAGGGCTAGTGCTATATTCACTATTCCACCTAGGGGCCCCTACTTTTTTTTCTAAATCCTCATATCCAGTCAATTACCAAACCTTGTTGCTTCTATCTCCACAATGTCTTTCATCAGTCCCTTTCTCTCCCTTCACATAGCCTTTATTCTAGTTCATATTCTCATCATCTTTAAGCTGGACTGTTTCAATAGTCCTCAAATTATTCTTCCTCCTGTCTCAAATTTATACTTCACATAGCTAAAGCTGGAAGGGAAATCAAAGATCATTTATCCAGCCTTTTTCTGGACCACAGTTAACCATCTCACTGTCTTCTCAAAAATCGTCATTGATGCTCCATTGTTTCTGGTGAAAAAAAAATGAACTGCAGTACTCAGTCTGGCTGTCACCTACCTTTCCAGGCTTATTTCATATTGCTCCCGTTACTTCAACTTCTCCATATATGACATTACAGCTCCTGCCTCTATTTCTTTGTCTAATGACTCCCATTTCTAATCTACATTCCCTCTACCTTGTAGAATCTCTAGTTTCCTTCAAAGCATACCTCAGTTTGTTGTTGTATAGTCATTTTCAATCGTGTCTGACTCTTTGTGACCCAATTTGGGGTTTTCCTGGCAAAGATATTAGAGTGCTTTGCCATTTCTTTTTCCAGCTTATTTTACAGATGAAGAAACTGAAACAAACAGGGTTAAGTGATTTGCCCAGGCTCACAAAGGTACTAAGTATCTGAGGCCAAATTTGAACTCAGATCTTCCTGACTTCAGGTCTAGGACTCTATCCACTGAGCCACCTAACTGACCAACACTTCAGGTGCCACTTCTTAGTTGAAACCTCTCTTACTCCCTTCCCCCCATCAGCATTTTCTTACTATATCATCCAGGCAATATTCACAACACTGAGGATGTCTATGAATATGCTAGCGTAATTCTGAATTGCAAAGTATAACAGCTTCTCCATATAGAAGTCAGAAGAAAAACATTTATTCAGACACCAGAAAGCCAAATCCCAACACCAGAAAGGCAAATTTGTCATAGTAAGCAAGAAGTCAATACACATTATCACTGCAGGGGACAAAGCCATTCCCAAGCCTTCCCCCCACTGCTAGGACCTTCCCACAAACAAACACTCACAAGCCCAGCTGTGCCTGCTTGCCGCTGTCCTTACCAACTCTGACTAGCCTGACCAACTTCCTCTCAGCTCTGCTCCACCCTTCCTGTTCCACTCATTCAGCAAGCTCCTCCCACCACATGTGACTTAGGCTTCCACGTAATTTAAGCAGGTCACATGGGTCTATTAATGAATGGGAAAGATCTTCCCATTTAAATTGCCATTACATTTACCTTTGCTTTTATTATTTTTTATATACTTATCTATGTACATGTCATATTATTCTAGTATAGAGATTCTTAAAATTTTTGCGTCCTTTTGGCAGACTGGTAAAACCTACGCCCACCTTTCCAGACTAATATACTTAAATGTATAAGATAATAAATATAGGATTATAAGAGAAACCAATTACATCGAAATACAGTTAGCAAAATGTTTAAAAGAAAAAGTCCACAGACCCCAAATTAAGAGCCTCTTCTCTACTAGGATGTAAATTCATTGAGGACAGAGGCGGTTTTATTTTTGTCTTATGTCTCCAGTACTTTACGCATAGATTCATAAAACTATTGTTTGAAGGAATTCAGAGACCATCTAGCCTGCCTCTTCATTTTATAGATGAAGAAATTGAGGAGGGTAAATGACTTATTCAAGACCATATAGATAATAAATGTCAAAAGCAAGATTGGAACCCGGGTTTTCTAGACTCCAGAGTTGGGACACTTTTCCCCGTACCATGTTGCCTCCTTTGTACATTTGTTGTTCAGTTGTGTTCAACTCTTCGTGACCTCATTTGTGGTTTTCTTGGCAGAGTTAATGTAGTTGTTTGCTATTTCCTTCTCCAGCTCATTTTACGGATGAGGAAATTGAGGTAAACAGGGTTAAGTAATTTGCCCAGGGTCATACAACTAAGTATCTGAGGCAAGATTTGGACTCATGAAGGTGGACCTTCCTGAATACAGGCCTGACAGTCTAACCACTGTGCCACCTAGCTGGCTCTCCTTATGTGTAGTAGATGCTTAAAAAATGCTTATGGGGTTGAATTTTTAATATATAGGTTGCTTAGCCATAGCTTGTAGGGTAGAAATAATACTGAATTTAGAAACAGAAGGCTAGTTCTACCACTTACTATATGGGTGACTTTGGGCAAGTCATTTAACCTCTGAACATCGATTTTTTTTTCATCTTTTTCATCTGAAATGAGACAGTAAGGTTAGATAACATTTCATTTCCAAATCTATTATCCTATGATACCTTATTGTTGGGCATTTGGATTATTTCTATTGTTTTACAATTATGGATAGTGCTATATAATAATATAAAATAATAAAATAAAATGACATAAAAATGGACAAATCAATTTATAAACATCCTTTCCCCACTCTAATTCATCACTCATTCAGCCATCAAAGTGATTTTCCTAAAACATAGGGCTGGTCATGTCATCCTTTCTCCCCACTTCCCGTATTCCCCCAAAATATAACAAAACCAACCCTCTAATGTCTGACTTCCTATTTCATCTTCCAGGATCAAATACATCTTCCTCTGTTTTACATTTAAATTTGTCACAACCTAGTCTCTTCCTACCTTTCTCAAAATCAAATGAGATAATATTTATAAAGCACTTATCTGTACCATTTATCTGGCACATAGTAGGGGCTGTATAAATGTTTATTCCCTTCCCTCCTTTTTATTCTTTCTAGTCTTATATGTTTCTCCTCTCCACAGGCTTTGTAAACGAGCCTTATTAGCCCGCTTACTATTCTACATATGTGACATTCCATCTTCAGTCTTCTGTGTCTTTGGCCTTGGCCATCTTCCCTGCCTGAAATGCCATCCCTTCTTATCCACTTGGAATCCCTGGGTTCCATCAAGATTCAACTCAAACTCCAGCTTATGCACTAAGTCTTTTCTAACCCCAGGTCCCTCCCCAAATCTTGTAATTATGTTTGCATATATGTATATATATGTATATATATATACACATATATATAAATATATAAAATTATACATATATATGCACATATACACATATACATATATACATATGTATGTATGTACATGGCAGCTAAACACCTGAGTAGAGAGAGTATTGGTCTTGGGATCAGGAAAACCTGAGTGAAAATCTTGCCTCAGACACTTTTAAGCTATGTTACCCTGGGAAACAAGTTACAGAATCTTTCTTAACCTCATTTTTCCTGGCTGTGAGATGGGGTTGATAATTCCTATCTTAGAGGGTTGAGGTTCAGATGGAATATTATACATTAAATATATTGCAAATCTTAAAGAGTTATACAAATGTTAACTTTTATTATTGTATCCTTTGTTAGAATATAAACTCTTTGAGGACAGGGACTGTTTTGCTGATTATTTATAGCCCTAGTTTTCAACAAGGGCAGCTAGGTGACCCAGAGGATAAAAGGTCTGACCTGGAGTCAGGAAGAGCTGAGTTTAAATCTGACTTTGGACTCTTACTAGCTGTGTGACCCTGGGAAAGTCACTTAAACCTGTTTGGCTCAGTTTCCTTATCTGTAAAATGAGCTGGAGAAGGAAATGGCAAATCACTCCAGTATTTTTGCCAAGAAAACCCCAAATGGGGACAGAGAAAGTCAGACAAAACTGAAAAATGACTTCACAACAACAAAATTTTCAGCATAGTTCCTCATACATAATAAGCACTTAGTAAATGCTTGTTGATTTATTGATTGGTGAACTGATATCTTTACACAAATGATTTTCTTTTTTTCTCTTCATTTTATATAATTGATTTTTAGGACTCATGGCAGATAATAAAAATTCTATGTGTTCTTCCTCCCCCCATTGGATTAGTTCTAAGGTTCTTACCAGTTTCTCACCCAAGATTTCTAAAGAGGGGGAAAATGACAAATACATATGCCATCTAGTATACCTGAAAGGGTGAGAAGAAGATGAAAGGATTGCTGAATGGTTCCTGTATCTCTAGATCCCCCTCTCCTCTCTGCTATATTTGAGATATCTCAAGGGCAACAGCCCCTAACAGCTGCCATCCTTCCCCGCCCCTGCCATTGGAATGATCCTGTTTCAGATCCTTGAGGGGAATATTGCTTAGTCGGGACCTGAGATTCAAAAAGGAAATAATTTATTGCTTCAGAGCATGTCAGTGTTAATGACTGGAAAAGATTCAAGGGTATATTCAAATGCCATCCCCTTGAATCTTCTCCTGCTATGGAAAGCATCAAACATTAAAGAGAAGAGTGACCAGCTATATTCGTAGGACTGTCCCAAGGCCAAATTAAGAGGTGGACAGATTATCTTTGATGTTCAAGATGTTAAAATTATACAAGACTCCTTGCAAGATACAACAACAGAGAAAGCTTCTAAATCCTCTAAATATTAATGTAATACCCCTTTCAGTTTGCTCCCTCAGCTTATACTTGTAGCTTGGGTCTCTATTGTGCAGTTGCTATTCTTAGGTTCTAAGGTTTATTAGCTGTGACTACTCATACTATCATCACCACCACCACCATCATCACCACCATCATCACCACCATCATCACCACCATCGCCACCATCACCATCATCACCACCACCACCATCATCATCACCATCACCATCACCATCACCACCATCACCACCATCACCACCATCACCATCATCACCACCATCACCATCATCACTACCATCACCATCACCACCATCGCCACCATCACCATCACCATCATCACCATCATCACCACCATCACTATCATCATCATCATCATCACTCCTGAGCCCCCACTAGGGTCCTTCTTATTAACAATCAGCTTATAGATGCAAAATTAGCTCTTAGCATAGGCATTTACCTATATGGCATAGTAAGGGCAGTAGCTACATGATATTCCCCGCATTATCACAGTGTACTTTCCTGCAAATACATGGAAACATCCTTGGAAAGAGTGGGCACATACTTATAGTACAATGGCAGTGGGACAAAAATGACTGTGAATACAATCTTATTTGCAAAGAACATTATGCATGAGAGTGATAGAAATAACATTCTAGAGAGCAGTTTAGAGTATTAATTAATGAATAAATTGTCAATTCCATTTGGCTCAGACACTCCATTGTTGCTGTTTTTCAGTTGTTGCAGTCATGTTGTGACCCTGTTTAGGGTTTTCTTGGCAAAGATGCTGGAATTGTTTGCCATTTCCTTTTCCAGCTCATTTAAAAAAAATAGATGAGGACCTGAGGCAGACAGGGTTAAGTGACTTGCCCAGGTTCACATGGTTAGTAAGTATCTGAAGCCAGATTGGATTCAGGAAGATGAGTCTGACTCCAGGCTGGACACCAAATCCATTGCACCACCTAGGTGCCCAGAGATTCCATTACTAGGCATATGCCTCAGGGTGGTTAAAGATGAGAGGGGAAGAAAGTCCTATTTACATGAAAATATTTAGTCAGCTTTTTATGATATGAAAGTACTTGAAAGCAAAGTAGGTGTGCATCCATTGGTAAATGGCAACATGAATTGTGGTCTATGGCTAATGGAATATGACTTGATTGTAAGAAATGACAAATAAGAAAATTCAGAGAGAAGCATAGGAAAACTATGAATTGCTACAGAGTGAAGTAAGCAGAACAAGGAAAACAATATGTAGAATGATTAAAACATTCCAGATGGAAAAAACAACAATAAAAACATGAAGCTGAATATTGTATAGTTATAATGACTGAACTTAGTCACAGACTTGAGATAAGAAAATGTACTTTGCCTCCTGCTTTGAAGAGGTGGGAGACTCTGGACAGGTGTGGAATATGGTGGATAATGACAACACTGAGTTGATGGTTGGTTTTGCTGAACTGATCGTTTCCCTCTTTTTCATGCTTTGTTACAAGCCATGTGTCATTGGATAGATGGAGGAGGAGAAAAAGGGAAACTCCTGGGTGATGAAATGCTCTCTATCAACATAAGTTGCCACCTTCTCTGAAGCTGAAAGTCTTAGAGTTACCTAACATTGTCATTAGGAACATTTTTGATTGCTGACTGATAGTTTTTTTTCCTTGCTGTGTATGCTGGGTGGGAGAAGGGAAGCCAAAAGATTTTCCCAGTGGCACTTGCACAACTCTTACTGTGTGTGGGTGTCCATGTCAGTGTGAGGTTATAACTGACCTGATGCCTAGGTCAATAGGAGGTAGGTTGGGAACTTGCAGATTGGAGGGAAGGTGTGAAAAAAAGAAATGTTGGGCAGTAATGAATACAGGTATGGAGATATGTTCCATGATTGGCTGTCTTGGGGAGGGCAGGATGACACCATTTTAACTGTCTGCGTGGTTGGTCAAATACGTTTAGGAAACATCTCCAAAGACATTTGTAAAAATTTTAAACTTAAAAAAATAAGCCTGTAAGTACTTCGGTATGAGATCTGGTCGAACTAGATCATTCTAAGTGCATTTGTACCTGAAAACTAGTAGGAGTTCAAAAAACCAGACAAGAAATAGAACAGAGTTGTTATTTTTATGGTGTTTTATTCTCATTGGCAACTGTAGTGAAACCAGCTTGTTTGGACTCTCCCACTTCAATATTTGATGTACTATGTGAGGAAGTATTGATGAACTGAAGAAGTCAGGAAAGGTAACTTGACCTGGCCAGTATACTCTATGTTGTCTGTACATAGTTGTTTGCATTAGAATGGGGGGTACTTTGAGGGCAGAGTCTTTCTTTGTAGTCCCAGTACTTCTTAACATGGTTCTTGGCACATAGTATTTAATAAATTCTTGTTGACTGATTTTGAGGTATTCATAGATTGAAAAGAGTATGAGCAGTATTTTGACAAAAAAAAAAAAAGTGGTGACCTAGAAAACATTAGCAACTATTGGCCCAATAGTTTTTTATTTTATAATATTTATTATTTGTACTATAAGAACAACATTTACATTGAATGAAACCAACAGTTGAACCAAATATGGGGTACATTTACAAATTAAACCATTTAATTCAAATCATCTATAGCTTAATCAAGAAAAAAATCCAAATAATATTTTGTCATGTTTTATGAAATTGAAATCAAGTTAATAAATGAAGAGATAAAAAGTTAGTTTTGTGTTTTCTTCTATAACCATTTGGGGTAGGTGGCACAGTGGGGAAAGCACCAGCCCTGGAGTCAAGAATATTCATCTTCCTGATTTCAAATCCTGCCTCAGACACTTACTAGCTGGGTAACCTTGGGCAAGTCGCTTCACCCTGTTTGCCTCAGTTTCCTTATCTGTAAAATGAGCTGGAGAAAGAAATGGCAGTATCTTTGCCAAGAAAACCCCAAATGGGGTTTTGAAGATTTTGGCATGGCTAAAAACAACTCAATAACAACCATTTGCGTAGTTATAAAGCTTTTTTTCTCTTTCTCTCTTTACCTTTCTTTGTTTCTTTCTCCTTCCCTCCCTCCCTTCCTCCCTCCCTCCTTCCTTCCCCCATAATCAATGTATATACAGTCCCAGGTCTTCTAACATAGCTTTGTAACACTTCATATGTCTTTCCATAATTCATTTTATTATTTATTTTGCTTGGTTTTTTTTGTGCATGCCTGCTTTCTACATCTTTATAAAATCTTTATGAGGGTGGCTTAGGCATGTATCAAGTATATTCTGAATAAAAACATGAGAGAGAAACAGGCAGACTTTCCCAGACAATATTTTTCAGAAGTTCTAAGGCCTTTCAAACGCTGTAGCAACACTGAGAGAGCCAAGAGATAATCTTACACATACCTGATGAATGGCTGAGAGCTGGAGAGAGAGCTTGTCACTACTGCCCTCAGGGATTTATAATTCATTTCTTCTGATGGTTTTCTTTTCATATTTACTTATGGCTTCCTCCTACTTAAGCTGTTACTCAGTGGATCCATGAGAGAAAGCAAATCTCAGAGCATTCGAAACTTTTTTTTTAAAGAGTAGACTGCTATTTAACACCAGGGCATTTTAGCAGCCAAATGTAAACCAGCCTCATAGTCACTGCAATGGGAAAGAGCTGTGGGTTTAAGGATTACATTTGGCAGGAAAGTGCTTATATTTTTAGTGTTTCTGTATAGAGCTGGATTCATGCAAGATTTCATTCCCCAAGCTATTGATAGCTGCAAAGCCTTGGTGGACAGGTTTTGTGTCTGAGGCTTGTCACTTCCTTCTTTCTGAGTTGAAGCTATTAATATTCTTTCTTCTAATTTGACTAACCTTTAAGTGGGAGAAACTTTATTTTCCCTTTACTTTTGCTTCTCTCTCTCGCTCTCTCTCTCGCTCTCTCTCTCGCTCTCTCTCTCGCTCTCTCTCTCGCTCTCTCTCCCCCTCTCCCTTTCCCCTTTCTCTCTTTCTCATTGTCTCTGTCTCTCTCACTACAAGTAAAAACATTTTCTTCTATTTTGCCCAGCAGTACCTTAGTGGTTGATATTTTTTTACATTTGCGTCATTAGTATGGCTCCCTAAAATACAGGGTTTTAACTTTAGCCGGGATTGTGGAATATTTTGTGGTGGACCAGAACTACACCAAGGAAACCTGAGAGCAGGTCATATTACTAGGAAAATTATGTCTATGACCAGAAATTGGATAGCTACATGTCATCTGGGGATCAGTCAAGTTTCTTCTTAGCTAAATCCCTTAGTGTTCTTGTAAAAAATTGAGAATGATTGTTGTGTGTAGCACTGAAGCAAACCATTTTTTTAGGCTAAGCAATGGGCAACAGAGGCTTGGGGAAAATGGTTTGTAGACTAGGACCAGGGGGGTGAAAGAAATCTCTAGGAAGAATGGGCAGTTACTTGTCAAGAGGGAGACAAAATTTGTAGGTTTGCTCTTATAAAGAGAAACAGCTTTTGTATAACAAAAGCAATTACCTCTAAAATTAAACATGAAACAGATTGGCAACATTTTTGGAAATTAATATGCCAACTGAAGGGATAATATCCTGAAGCTACAGTGAGATAATGTATAAGAATAATAATTCACATTCCCCAATGGAACAGTGGACAATTGATAGGAAAAGCCAAGTTATGAAAGAGGAAATAATAACCAAATTAAAATGCTTATATTCTCTAATAATCAGAGCAATATGAGCTTGGACAGACTTATGATACTGCCTTTCATCCACTAGAATGGGAAGAATACAAAGAACTTATAAAATCCATTGTTAGTGGAGAAACAGGTGTTACACTGCTTTGTTAATAGAACTTCTGATTGGTACAATCATTTTGGAGAATGGCATAGAAATACATTTATTGGATCATAAAACTGATCATACCTTTTGAAGCAGTTATTCTTTTGTGAATATTCTAAGTCCTCCCCATCATAAAATGGGAAAAAGGGGCTGCCTGTACCAAAATATTCATAGCTGTTCTATTCATAGTAGCAAAAATGGAATCAACTTGCAATCCAATAACTGAAGAACAGCTGGATAAATTATATATAGTATGCTAATGTACTGGAGGAAAGACTCACCTTCCTGAGTTAAAATAAAGTTTCAGACACTTCCTAGCTATGTGACCTTGGGTAAGTCATTTCACCTTGTTTGCCTCAGTTTCCCCATCTATAAAATTGACTGAGAAGGAAATAGCAAACCATTCCAGTATCTTTGCCAAGAAACCCCTAAATGGAGTCACAAAAAGTCATTCACAGCTGAAAAGACTGAACAACAAAATGTGCTAGAATTTTATGGTGCCATGAAAATGATAAATGAGAAACGATACGCTAGAGTGGATAGAGAACTTAGTACTGGAGTCAGGAAGATCTAGGTTCAGATCTCACATAAGTCTCTTAACATGAAAACACAGAACTGGCAAAAACAAACAAAAGATAATTGGAAAAAGATAAGGAACCATGGACAGACTGATAGGGACTCTTTCATTGGTATAGAGAGCTAATACAGGCTGGCACCTTCTCAACATCATCTTCTTATAGAATTTTTTAGAGACATGCCCAGGATCATAGAGCCAGGATATGTCAGAGGGAAGTCTACCTCTAGATTTTTCTGGCTTGGAGGAAACCACTTTACTGTCCACTATGCCTTATTGCCTCTTATAACTCAAGTCAAGTCAAGTCAACAAGAATCTACTAAGATTAGTAGAGTGAGATCAGTGCACCAGAACTATACACACACTGATTGCCATTATATTAAGGAAAGAAAGAAAAGACTCAGGGGGAATATGATGCTTGTCTTCAAGTATTTAAAAGGATGTCATATAGAAGAGTAATAAGATTTGCTTGGTTTAATCCAAGAGGATGGACCCAGGAGTAAAGGGTGAGAGTTGCAAAGACACAAATTTAGGCTTGATATTGTAAAAACTTCCTAAGGTTTAGAGGTAGGAAGTAGAACAGATAGCTCTTTGGAAGATGGTGGGTTCTTTCTCCTTATTGGAGATCTTCAAACAGAACTTCATGACCACTTTCCAACTATATTATAGTAGACTTTTCTTTCAGGTATGGATTAGTCTAGGAGACCCTGATGTCTTTTCCAATGCTAAAATTCTGTGTTTCTGTGAAAAAAGGAAAAAGAAAGGAAGGAAAATAGGCTCAAAGGTGATAGAACTTCTAGAAGACCTGGAGAGAAATAAAGAACAAATACGTAGAATGGGAGATTTGGAGAGAGAAGGGTCCTTTATAGGTCACTGATTCCAACCACTTCAGTTTGTAGGTGAGAAAACTAAGGCATAGAAGAATTAAAACAAGTTCACACCACTATAGCACGTTAGAGACAAGATTTGAACTCAGACCTTCCTGACTCCTTATGGCAACCTCCTGCCACCTGGTGTAAAACCTAGGTTTAGGGGTAAGATTTTGCTCCTTGTTTTGTCTATTTATTTGGTCACCTTTGTGGATAGTTATGAATTTCATAATAAAAATAATTAAATTAGAAGTGTTAAGCTGGTCTTGTAGTTCACAATTGTGGAAATATAGCTAAATAAAATAATAAAGAAATCCAGATAAATCACAAAACCATTCCATCTCCCTTGCATCATCAGCTCCCACAGCCATGGCCCCAGTTTCTGGTATTTTTCAGATTCAATCTTTTGATCCACATCAATATTTCCATCAGAGAATGATTATTTTTCCATTCTTAATGGTCATTGTTTCTTTAAGGTGGAATTCAAGGGGTTTGAGCTTTTCCATAGGGATGAAATTTATCGTAAAGGTGATTAGGGAAATTAGGCCTGAACATGAAGAATGTACCAGAACCTTGCAGGAGTTGATCTATTCCATACATTAAAAGATCTCTGTTCTACCAATACTATTAATAAAAGTACTATTAACTCAGGTCCTTCAAGTTCTAGTGCAGGGGTGGGGAAACTTGGCCTGGAAGCCACATGTGGCCCTCTAGGTCCTCAAGTGCGACCCTTTGACTTAATCAAACTTCACAGAACACGTCTCCTTAATAAAAGGATTTGTTCTTAAAACTTAAACTCAGTCAAAATTAGCTCTTTGGGGTATTTTCTTCATATTGCCTCAGCTGACTGCTCAGTTCTGTGTATCCCCCATCTTAGGAGCCGGAGTCAGAGAGGATGTATATCTGATCTGGAGAGAGCTGGAGGAAGCCCGAAATACATTGGCACAGATCCGGAAGGTTGTTGATGACTCCATGGAACCTGAAGGTTCAGGAGCCACCTGTGGTAGGTGGTGTTTATGGCTACTCTCCAATCTGAAACCAACAAACTGACCAACAAAATATCACCCTATTTACATTCCCAAATTTTACAAGACTGGGGGAAATTAGTCAAGTTGCTTGTGAGTGTAACTGCTTAAATGACATTTCTTCTATTCCAGTAAAGAAAGTGCACATCTTTCACATGTATAATTGATGTCAAATTGCTTGCCTTCTCAAGGACGGGGGAAGAGGGGCGGGAGGGAGGGAGAGAATTTGGAACTCAAAATTTTTTAAAATGTTAAAAAATTTCTTTATATGTAATTGGGAAATGTTTAATGAAATAAATAAAATATTTGAAAATTAAGACAGAACAAAGAAAAACAAGCCCATCAGCCCTAAACATGGGTTTCATCATTTCAGAGTACTCTGTGTGGAGGTGGGGGCTGGGGAGGGGGGTTGTCTTCCCAGGTTTATAGGAGTGTTTGTGCTTGTACACAGGAGCCAGCCTGTGTGGGACTCCAATGGTTGGTTTAGAGTATTTTTTATGGGCTCTAGTATTCAGTGACATGATATAAAAAGAATGTTTGGGAAATATTCACTTCCATGTAGAGCCAGCCCTACAAGAAATGTGAAATTTGCAGTGCACTCCTACCTGTTCCTTTAAGACTTCTGGGTGTAGCAAGGAGCCCTCACGCAGAGTTCTGGGTACCTCTGTTTTCTCTCTGCTCTCGGGATCCCAATCTGTTCTCCAGAAAGGATCTGATTGGTTGATTCAGACTAGGTTTTAAATGACCTGATATCATTCTTTCCATGGATATAGGCATCCATATGGGCATTTTCATGCCATTCATGCCTTAAATCATAGTAGTGCACCTCATAATTTTGTGATCTTCAGACAGGTTTGGGGAAGACATGGAGAAGTAGAAGGAGACCTGAGTTTGCATCCCAGCTTTGCTACTTTAAACAAGTCTTTTTGCCTCTCTCAAACTGGCTTCAGTTACCCCATCTGTAACATAAAGGAGTTATATTAGTTGCCCTCTATCTCTTTTAATTAGAAATTTATCTAGGCAACTGGGTGGCATAGATAGAGTGTTGCACTTGGACTCAGGAAGACCTAGAAGATCAAATCTCAGCTTGGAGTCTTGCTAGCTCTATGAAGATGAGCAAGTCACTTAATTGTGGGGTTTGTTTGCCTCAGTTTCCTCATCTGTAAAATGGGGACAATAATAGTACCTACCTCACAGGGCATTGTTGTGAGGATCAACTGAGATAATACGTGTAAAGAGTTCTGCAAACCCTAAAACATTACATGAATGCTCACTATTATTCTTCTGTAAGACAGTGACAGAGAGCCTGGCTTATAGGAAGCGCTTGATGAATGCTTTTTGCCTTGGTGCTTCATAAACAGAAGGGACTGAGCTCAAGGATCTATGAGATCTTTTCCCACTCTGACATCCTATGATTCATTATAATTTCTGGGCATCAGTGAGTGGGAGAATTTGTTATTAACGTGGTTCTTGTTTTGTCAGAGCAATTTCTTATCTTCTATTTTTTTAAAAAAGCATGTGCCTAAATGCTTCAGTGTATCTACAGAGATAAAGAATTCTTAAGAGCCCTATGCTTGCCAGTTCTACCATACCCAAAGAAATCTCCAGGAAAGAAGTCAAAACTCCTTTTAGGTGGCATAGTGGATAGAGGGCGGTGCTTAGAGTTAGAAAGACCTGAGTTCAAATTCAGCCTCAGATATTGGACAGTTATGTGACTTTGGGCAAGTCACTTTAAGTTCTTTTTACCTTAGTTTCCTTATCTCTAAAATGGGGATTAATGGCGAGGATCAAATAAGATGATAGTGGTAAAGAGCTTAGTACCGAGCCTGGAACATGGTAAGCACTCTATACATGGTAGCTGTTATTATCATCTATGTTCACCTTTCCACCTGTGGGGACATGGATCAAAGAACAAATCCTTTTATTAAGGGAATTTGTTCTGTGAAGTTTGGATTCATTCAAAGGGCTGCACTTGAGGACCTAGAAGCCCTTGGGGCTGAAGGTTCCCCCTCCAGGACCTAATCCATCTTGCCATCATGTGAGGCAATTCTTTTTTCTGTTTTTTCTTTGAAGGGCTCAGGTAAACAGTACCATTTCATAGGACTGCAGGTTTAGGATCTTTCTAGAAGGGAGGAGACAATTAAAGATGGAAAGGTGAGAACTTCTCTCCCAAATGAATGGGGTAAAGAGGGCACTGGGCTATTGACTTTTGAAAAAGAAAAATTGTTAATAGTCCAAGTGTCTCCCAGCCCTTCCTACCTGAGCCCAGGTGACTTCAGTTTCAGATGTGAACTGTGACTGGATGAGAAAGAGAGCAGGGCACGCTCATGTACAGAGTGACTCACAGTTCCGGAAACTTCTTTGATGCCATTTATTATTGAATGGAGCTGCCTCTCTCAGTTTTAAAGACCTGAATCCTGGTTCTTTTTCTTAATGATATCAGCAGCACCTAAAAGGCATGAAATAGAATTGCTTATCCAGTTAATCCACCTTTTTCCTCTCCCTGGCGAACCTAATGTAGTTATCTTACTTTTTTTCTTTATCTTAGAAAATGAAAAAATGACCACATGAATAAATTAGTCATAGACTAGAAGACAGCTCGTGCTGTTTTTATGAGTGAAGTCAATTTTGCTGTTAAGGCTCTCTTGAATTTAAGGAAGGGGTATGCCCCTTTGAGTTCTTTCCCCCCTCTTTGATTAGAGCAGAGGAGATTCAGGGCATAGGCCAGTGTTTCCATATTTCAGGTCTGCCAGTGTATGATGAGTATGGGGAAGGGGGGGATGGGAGAGAAGGGAGAGGGAGGAGAGAACCTCATTATAACTGAGGTGGAGGGTTACTTTAGGCCAAGAATTTTTATATGAGGTTATTGGTCCTGGAACCAATCTCCAAGTTCATTTGGCCTGAGGTTTGAAGGTGGAGAAAATTAAGAACATCTTATTGGAGTGGAAATAAGATGATGGAGAAAAGGTGGTTCTTCCCAGAAATAGTCTGCCACCCAGGAGAGGAAGGAGAGACTCAGGATTATCCTGGAGATCTGTTGACTATAGGAATTATATTATTTGTATTGTCTTAAACCTATGACATTATTAGGTTGACACAGGGTGCTCAAGAGACTTGCCTTCTTTGTCTAGAAATAGTGTTTAGCTAAACAAGTGTGTGCATGTATATAGCATCGTCTCTCCCCTTCTCTCCTCCCTACTTCCCCTCTCCCTTCTCTTCCATTCATCCCCCTTTTCCCTACCCATCACATACTGGCAGATCTGAAATATGAACACACTGGCCTGTGCCCTGAATCTCTCCTCCTCCACTAATGGCTTCCCTACTCTACACACACACACACACACACACGCACACGCACACACAAAGACATACACACGCACACACAAAGACATACACACGCACACACACGCACACACACGCACACACGCTTTGCTAAACAACATAAAAACTAAGCTACATGTATACTGCTTTTCTTAAACTAAAAACTCTTTCCAGATCAATCATGTATACTGGTGTTAGTACCAAAGGAGATATATACACATACTGTATAAAAATATCTGTGCATATATAAAAGCTAAACTATATAT
Organism: Notamacropus eugenii; assembly: GCF_028372415.1. Classification (NCBI taxonomy): domain Eukaryota; kingdom Metazoa; phylum Chordata; class Mammalia; order Diprotodontia; family Macropodidae; genus Notamacropus; species Notamacropus eugenii. Next base: position 405,198,859 of record NC_092876.1, on the reverse strand, counting down.
TTATATGCATACATGTTTATTTTTATATATGTACACACATTACATATATGCGTGCATATATATGTATACATATATGCATACAATATATATGAGTATATATACTTACATACGGTATGATGCATACACGTTTGTATATATATGCACACACATACACAATATATATGCATATATGTACATACATATTTTATAGATAGTATGATGCATACATATTTATATGTGTGTACACACCCATACACATGTTTTACATATGCACACACATATATCCGTGTTTATATTTGCATAATACGTAATATATATTTTTAGACACACACATATTTATATCTGCACATATGTGTATATACATACCTATATATCTCCATCATTCTTGGTTACAGTTTTAGAGATTGTCAAGATAATCAGACTGGATGAGACTAGTTCTGAAAGCTGTTTATTCCTGTTATGAGCATCACCCACAAGGAAAACCTTCTGTGGGAAACCTCTCCCTTTTACTCTTGCTGCTCGCCTGGAGGGATCATGAACATAAATTCTAATACATTAACATATGCTGCCTTTGGATGGTCCCCTAAACCATCAGCCTTTGCCAGCTGTGCTTAAGCTACGTGGAGAATAGGGGTCAGAGAGGGGAGCACTTAAGTTCCCTCCCCTTCTTTGTCTCCCACCTTCCCTAATAAGCAAGGCCTATAAGGTTGGGGTTAGTTCCAGTCAGAAATATTTCTTCAGGGGAAAAGCTCTGGCAGAGGGCCCATGCTTACTTCCAATCCACTTCACGTAAGGGTATCTCAAGGCCAAAGGTGAGGGTCTTTCACTCATTCAGGGGAGGCATTATTTGAACCATAGCCAGTTTTTGCCCACATTTATCTGCTTACCACTGATTTAACCCTTTGGTGACACTTTTAACAAATGTACCAGGACTTTTGCTTCTAAATCAACTAAAATCGCCAGTATTGAGGGGTTCTGAGGCTTACCTGAGCTTGGAGAAATGATCCAGTTCTCCCCTTTCCTGTCCATTTACTGAGGGAGCTTTTGCTAACAAGAGACCCATTACAATGTCCTCAAAGTGGCCACCTTGGGAGGTTTTACCCTCATTTTAATGGTGTTGCCTTTTCTCAAAACTATTTTTTTTGGTGGCACACCCTTGTTAGAGATGCTTAAAGAACCAGTTTGTGAGCCAGATAAATAATTATGTCATTTTGTAGTCATGCCATATTCTTCACAGAATCCCAGAATTTGAGAATTAAGAGGGATTTCTCAGTCATCTGGTCCAACTCATACACACAAAAAATTCTTGTTTATAACATACCTGCTTGAAGACCTCCAAGGAGAGAGAAAAAACAGCTTGGGAGGCAGGTCCTCAAGTTTTTCAGAAGGTTTTCTTACCATCAATACTAAAATGACCTCTTTGCAATTTCCTCCCATTTTTAATTGTAACCCCGGAACTTTATATATGTCATCTCATCTGCTCTTCATGACAAACTCCTGAGGTAGGTAAGGCCAATATTATTTTTTTTAAACTAAAAACTCTCCCCAGCTCAATCACATATGTTACAGTTAGTACAAAAGATTTTGATACCTTCTCAAGGAACTAAGATTTTCCAGTATTAGAATGATGTACTGTGGGCTCTAAAGAAAAACTGCAGTCTTTTTTTTTTTTTTTAAATAATGGTATATATCCTCCTCATAGTTTGAGGAGACAACTCTTCTTTTGAAAGCAAGTTATTTTTTTTAAAATTTACTTTAAAAAAACTCACGAATCTAACAATGGTTGTAGCATGGTAAGAATAGTTAGCATTTACATAGCACTTCAACGTTGGCAGAGCACTTTACATATGTTACTTCATTTGCTCCTTCCAGTGGGACTTGGTGAGGTAGATACTATTATTAGCCAGGGGCCCCTGGGTGGCAGAGTACAGACCGTTGGCTTCTTACTAGCTGGGTGACCCTGGGCAGCTCATCTCAACTGTGTCAGCCCGTTTTCTCATCTAAAAAGTGGAGATAATAATAGCACATGCCCCAACTGGGTTGTTATGAGACTCAGTTGGAAGGTAACGTATGTCAAATGCTTTGCAGACTACAAAGTGCTGTATAAATGCTAGGTGTTCTCTCACAAATGAGGAAACTAAGTTTGAAAGAAGTTGACTAGCTCAGTTCATACAGCTGGTCAGTATCAGGGACAGCATTTGAATTCAGATCTTTCTGACTGCAGGTCCTGGACACTATTTACTACACAATGTAGTTGTCTGATATAATTATTTCAGATCTATTAGAAGACACCTATGGGTCTATCCACGTAACACTAGGATTATAATGGTATGGTTGGTCAGGCTACTGCTGTCTTATCTAGGGGTGTGCTGGAGTTAGCTTTATCCAGCTCTCAAGAGTTGGTTGTTAAATTTTTAGTGAGAACATCTTCACCTCACAAATCAAAATGCTATAAATCATGGCTTGATTTACAGCTTTTTGTTGACTGTCTAGAGTTAAGAAAGTGTTGGAAAAAATGTCAGTAATTCAGATTAAACTTAGAAGTGTATAGTGTGCACATGCCCCAGCCCCCACCCTGGAGAGCTGGCTGTTAAACATTTACCAGCATTCCCTTCAGCCTACTCAGATATGAGGAGAAAGTACTGACACAGAAAACTGAGTTCTCATAGTGAACTTGCAGCAATATCTGAATTTTTTCGTTAATCACTTCTTTATTTATTAGTATCAATGGGAAAAAATGTATTGTGCACAGTATTTTTCCACCAGTGACAATGTGTTGAATCAGCTATGCGAGGAGACATTTGTTTCCTACAAACGGAACAGCGTTTTATTACAGTGCTGACTTAGAGTCTGAAAGAGGAGAGACTTGATTTATAGAATTCTTGAATCTATTTACTTCTCTAGGATGCCTGCCAATCAAGTAAAGTAGGAAATGTAATATTTCAATGGGCTACGCATACAAAATGGCATCTATGCAATGGTCCAAATGTTTGTTAAGCACCTACTATGTGCAAAGGACCGCCCTAGATCCTGGGCTAAAACAATGAAATATGATACAGTCTCTGCCCTCTCCCCTACCCCCCTGTTAGTTTATAATCTAAGAGTTGTTGCTTCTTGGGAGGGGAAGGATTAAGGTTGAGGCATGTGTTTTCCATGGTATTGGGAGCTCCTGGTGTGAAAAACTCCCTGTATTGTTATAGATCAGAAACTTCTTCTCTAATTCATAGTTGTTTTGAGGTCCTGCTTGGCCTTGGTCATACAACTAGGCCACAGATATAGTAATTAGATTGATTGGAATCGATGAAATAGATGGAAAAAGAGAAAGTTTAGAGAGAAAAGAAGGACAGAGTTTTGGTTGATGCACATACTTTGAGGATGATCCAGCAGAGAGACTGACAAGGCTTGGTCAGAGAGGTAGAATGAGAACCAAGGACCAAGTGAGGAGAGTACATCCAGGAGGAGAGTATGGTAAACAGTGCCCAAAAGCTGTACGGAGGTCAAGTTTGATGAAAACTGAGAAAAGAGTGTCCGATGTGGCAGTTGAGGTGACTGGTAACCTTGAAGTGAACAGTTTCTCCTAAGTGGTAGAGTTGCAAGCAGAATGGCAAGCTTTTTGGAGCTGAGAAAGTAGAGGTTGTAAATGACTTTTAAGAGCTGACTTTTAGATGACTTTTAAGAGTTCGATTATACAAGAAAGAAGTATAGTATCATAGCTTGATGGATTGCTAAAGTGAAATAAAGATCTTGTAAGGATATAGGGAGACCTGCTCATGTTTGTGGCAACTGAGAAAGGAAACAGTAGATCATAAGAGGGTAAAAGATGATTAAAAAAAGAGTGGGAATGATAAAGTCATTTCTTTAGGTTGAGGATGAAATCAAGACACACGAGAGGGGTTAATAACTTTAAGACGAAAAGTCACCTTTTCTTCCAAGACTGGACAAAAAAATAGGCACAATATAAAGGGATTTTGAGACAGAGTAGAAGACAAGAGGGGACTTGTTGTGACTAGCTTCAGTTTATTTATTCATTTATTTATTAAGTAAGGAGGTGGCGGCTAGGTGGTGCAGTGGATAGAGCACCCATGCAGGAGTCAGGAGGACCTGGGTTCAAATCTCACCTCAGACACTTGACACTCACTAGCTGTGTGACCTTGAACAAGTCACTTAACTCCAATTGCCTCATCCTGGCTCATCTCCAGTCATCCTGATGAATATCTGGTCATTGGATTCAGATAGCTCTGGAGGAGAAGTGAGACTGGTGACCTGCACAGCCCTCCCTCACTCAAAACAAAAAGTCAGGTGCAAGTCATGTCATTATTTCTCTGATGGCATGGTCTTCTTTGGCAATGAAAGACGAACACACACACACAAGTAAAGAGGTAATGGCAGAAGGAGATGTGGGAGGTTGAGGAAGAAAAGGTTTGACACAGCTGTAGCTTTAAAGAGTATGATAATAGTCAATCACAGAAAAATGAAAAAGACTACTTGTAGCAGTGAGAATCCAGTTGAGATTAGATCGTTTACATTTCTCATGGACCAAGTTTATGTGTTTGTATGACTTCCTCCAGTGGTATAATAGCATGAGAGGAAGAAGAAAGAAGGTAGAAGGTGGGACCAAACTGAGGTTGTGGTTTGACAAAGAAAGACCAGCTGTACAATAAGTGATTGTTCAGTCCTTTCAGTCACATCTGACTCTTCATGACCCCATCTGGTTTCTTTTTGGCACAGATACTGGAGCGGTTTGCCATTTCCTTGTCCAACTCATTTTACAGATGAAGATACTGATACAAACAGGGTTAAATGACTTGCCCAGGGTCACACAGCTAGTAAGTGTCTGAGGCCAGATTTGAACTCAGGAAGATGAGTCTTTCTCACTCTAGGCAGTCTACCCACTGAGCCATCTAGCAGGAAATTCATAGTTGATGTGGTCATCTATATGGTCAAGACAGTCAAAAGGAAGGAAGTGAGGCCAGTGCAGAGGTAGTGGACAGAATAGGAAGGGCAGAGGGATTGAAGGTTCACTGTGAAGGAAAAATAGCATTAAGTAGGAGAGAAAAAGAGAGAGAGAGGGAGAGAAAGAGAGAGAGAGAGAGAGAGAGAGAGAGAGAGAGAGAGAGAGAGAGAGAGAGAGAGAGAGAGAGAGAGATGATATGAGGTCATGATCAAAAAGGAGAGTTTCTGAGGTCAGGATCATTGAGGTAGCAATGTTATGATTGACAGTGATGGTGAGAGGTAAACTACAAACATCTCTATGAGTGATTGAGATGGAGTAAAATCATAGCTTATGGGTATTGAGGAGGGGTGTTGAATTGGGAGGCCAGGATGTTTGTGAGGACATCAACATGGATATTGACATTTCTGAGTATGAGGGCAGAGTGGGAGAGGAAGACTGGGAGTCACTTCCTGAATTCCTGGTTAAAGGAGCAAAATTGACTGAATCATCCAGTAAGCCAGTTAATAAGCATTTGTTAAGTGCTTACTATGTGACAAACACTATGCCAGGCATTGGGGATGCAGATATAAGTAGAAAGACAGTCCCTGTCTTTAAGGAATGTGGGGAAACAGTACCTAACAGAATGCTGAAAAGGTGGTGGGGAGAGACCTGGGAGCATGATAGGGGAAATCACAAGTATTACTTGGAATTGAGACATAGTTTACCTGGGCACTTTCATTAAATGAAGTTTCTGGGAAGATATGTCCCTTCAGAAGAAGTGGAAAGATACTTCCAGTGTGTGAGTTTCAGAGTTAAAATGAGACTTCAGGGGCAGCTGGGTGGTACAGTGGAGAGCCAGTCCTCATGAGTTCAAATGTGACTTCAGATACTTACTAGCTGTGTGACCCTGGGCAAGTCTATTAACGCCATCTGCCTCAGTTTCCTCATCTACAAAATGAGCTGGAGAAGGGAATGACAAACCTCTTCAGTGTCTTTGCCAAGAAAACCCCAAATGACAAAGAGTCAGACATGACTGAAATGACTGAGAGGCTTTGGGATGAAGAGCTGGAGTAACGCAGAGGAGGTCCAAAGTACAACCTGAAGATGAACAAGAAGAAAAATAACCCAGAGGCTGGTAGATTATTGTATCAGAGACATATGGTGTCCATGGGGTAGGGTGAAATAATGTCTCATGGAGAATGAGAGAAAGAATATATGGTACTGGAGAGGGTATTCAGAGATACAGTATATTTAGGAAGAATCCAGGTTTTCCTGAGTGACATAAAAAAAGAATGGGTGTGAGAGGGAAGGATCTGGGATAAAGTGGTACAGTGGAAAGAGCATTGGTTCTAAAATCAGAGAATATAGGTTCAAAATCCTGTTTCTGGCTTTTGCGACCATGGGTGAGTCACTCAATTATCTTGAGCCTCTGTTTCCTTCCTTCTCTAAGATAAAAGGGTCGAATTATGTGTGTTTTAGAACCCTTTGTGATGATTCTTGGAAAGTTTGTTAATGACAGAATGGTCATTAAAGATGGTGTAGTAGAAGGGAAGAGGATGATGGAGACTGGGAATAGGTAGAACTAAGCCAGATGGGGATGAGAGAACAGGAGGTAATAATAGGGAAGGGTAGGGGGTTCCCTTCAACAGATGGGGACAACAGAGAGGGATCAGTGAGGAGCAGATAGGATTCTACCAGACGCAGCTCCCAATCTTTATGTCTAGTGATGATGGAGGACAGTGTCAGTCTAATCTATTTTCAAAACCAGGGAAAAAAATAAAATGAAAATAAAACATTAAGAAAATTAGTAATATATATATGCAATACAAATAAATAATACATAGTTACATAAATATCTGATGATTAGGTCCCCAGAGCCCTGACTGAACTCCTCCTTAGTTCCAATTCCTTTGCTTCAACCCAAAGTGGTGTGAGATGACATTCTCTCCCACGTTGAATATACACTTGGCTCATGTTTGGGCCCTGAGGTTTGAGTCCTTGGATGAAGTCCTGGAGGCAAAAGGCCTGCTGTCTCAAGTCACAGAGGTCTGAGGCAGTCATTTTAAAAAATCAGTTGGTGATTCAGGGAAGAATAGGTAGGACATTTGCACATGGCATAGGTTTTAGGGTGAGGACATCTCCAAATCTAGTCCTTGCAAGGGATTGGGAATGGAATCACATTTTCCTGATGAAGTGATGGATGGCAAAAGAAGGTATATTTCCTGAGGTAGAGACCCAAGTGTCGAGATAGAAGGCAGACCTTAGAGTGAGGAAAACGTGGATTCAAGTCCTGCTTTGATATATATTATGTACCAAACCTGGACTATTGACTTAATCATTGTTTCTAGGACCTTCTCTAAATCTGTAAATTACAGATAGAAACCTGATTGGTGGAAGGGGTTTCTGGATGAAATTGCAGGCCTAGACCAAGAAAAAATTGTGGACATCATAGGCCAGAGTAGATTTTGCCTCTATGTGTGACTCCCACTGTCACTTACTTGGCTCTGATGCTGAAGTACCTTGAGGTAAGAGGGCTGACATGTTGTGGTGTCATTTTCTCAGATCATTTGGTAACACCTGCCCTCAAGAGCAGGATTAACAAATCAGAAGGGCAAATGCCAGAGAGGGTGAGATTTTGGTGACTCAATCTTATGTGCTGTAAGGTTATTTCTCAGAGGAAAAAAAAATCTATATCCAAGTTAAGGCAGGAAAGCCACAGAGATTGAAGATTAAAATTTCCTTGTAAAATATTACATACAAAGAGGTTTTATGGATTAGAATGCCAGAGATGCAATGCATTTAACTTGGCATGTTCCAGGAAGGAAAGTGTCATGTGATAAAAGGTACTAATCAAAATGTCAAGGCTAAAATTATGTGGAGGCCAACATCGATCAAGGGGATGGTAGTCAAAACAGAAAATCATAATAAATCTAAAAGAGCACTTACATCCCTTACAGCTGACTTTTTTTCTTTTTTTAAACATGTTAATTTAAAGTTTTAAGTTCTAAATTCTGTCCCTCCATTCCCCTTTCCTGAGACGGTACGCAATCAGATATAGGTTATAAATGTGTAGTTATGTAAAATGTTTCCATTTTAGTCATTTTGTACAAGAAGACTCAAATAAAAGAAAAAATTGAAAGAAAGTGAAAAATAGCATATTCCAGTCTGTGTTCAATCAGTATCGTTTCTTCCCCCCAGAGGTGGGTATTAGGCTTCATCATTAGTTCTTTGGGATTGTCTTGGATCATTGTATTACTGGGAATAGCTAAATGGTTCTCAGTTCATCATCAAACAATATTGCTCTTATTGTGTACAACATGTTCCTGCTTCTGTTCACTTTACTATGTATCAGTTTATATAAATCTTTCTAGGTTTTTCTGAAATTATCCTTGTCATTTCTTACAGCAAAATAATATTCCATTGCAATCAAATACCACAACTTGTTTAGCCATTCCCTAGTTGATGGGAATTCCTTTGATTTCCAATTCTTAGCACCCACAAGAAAAGCTGCTATAAATACTTTTGTATAAATAAGTGCTTTCCCCCCTTTTTTTGCATGTCTTTGGGATATAGACCTAGCAGCACTATTGCTGAATCAAAGCACATTCATAGTTTTATAGCTCTTTGGGCATAGTTCCAAATTGCTCTCCAGAATGGCTGGATCGGTTTACAACTTTACCAACAGTGCATTAATATCCTATTTTCTCTATATAACCTTCTACATCCAACATTTTCCTTTTTTGTCACATTAATCAATCTGATAGGCATGAGGGGGTACCTCAGAGTTGTTTTAATTTGCATTTCTCTAACCAATAGTGATTTGTAACATTTTTCCATATAACTATAGTTTTGGTTTCTTTCTCTGAAAACTACTTGTATCCTTTGACCATTTATTAATTAGGGAATGACTTGTATTTTTTATTTATTTGACTCAGTATTCTATATATCTGAGACATGAGGACTTTATCAGACCTACTTGTTGCAAAATTTTCCCCCAGTTTTCTACTTTCCTTGTAAGCAGTCTACTCAAAACTAAACCTTATTCAAGAAACTAAAGCATTCATAATTCATAATTGCATTGATTTTGTTTGTGCAAAAACTTTTTAATTCATAACAACATAACAACTTATTACCAGAGGGTGGGGAGGCACATGGCCTTAAACAGACATAAAAATATATAACATAACATAGACCTTTCCAAAATACTTGTTTATACAACCAGGGGATCCCTGGCCAGGCTCTTCCTTCAACACAGCACATCCCCAGGGGCAGCAGAAAACACAACAGTCTCCACCCCTAGGACACGATAGGTTTCAATCCCCTTAATTCAAAACAAAGGGTCCAAGTAAAGTCCTCTTGGGGGTATGTCCTTCTCCCCATGTGGCCGTTGCAAGCTCCCACCTGGCACTCTCAGGTGCATACATGCTCCAATGAGCCAAAAAGCTCAAGTCCTAACGTTGCTCCAGCCCCCACTTCCAAGTCTTGAGGGACATCTGGGTGACAAAGCCAACAGGGTGGGTTCCTGGGGGCCATGGCACTTCCACCATACCACCATAGACAACTCTGCCTCCCTGGATCCCAACCTATCCCAGGGGAACGTAGCAGGGTTTCTCCGTGAGTTTAGGTATCTTAGGTGGATCAGTGACTAAAACACTGGACATAGATTCAGAAAGACCTGAATGCAAATCCAGTCTCAGACATGATGTGGCCTTGGGTAAGTCACTTAAACTATGTTTGCTTCATTTTTTTCAACTGTAAAATGGGGATAATAATAGCATGTGTCTCCCAAGCCTGTTGTGAAGACCAAATGAGCAAAGCCCTTGGCATAGTGCCTGGCACTATGTAAATGTTACTTGTTACTATTATTGTTATTATTACTAATTTGCCAGATTCAATTACTTTTTCTCAGTCATCATTCCTTTTGACCTCTCTGCAGCATCTGATACTGATACACTCTCTTCCTAAATATACTCTCCTCATTTTGTTTTCATGACTACTTTCTTCTGATTCTTTTCTCTGTCAAACCATTCTTTCTCAGTTTCCTTTGCTGGATGTCATCCAAGTTACCACCTCCTAACTGCAGGTACATCCCAAGGTTTTAGCCTCAGCCTTCTTTGCTTTTTCCTCTATACAACTTATCCTGATGATCTTCTTAGATCCTATGGGTTCAATTATAATCGCTACACAGATAACTCCCAAAGTTATACATTCAACTCGAGTCTGTCTTTCTCATCTCCAGTCCCTCATCAAAAACTGTCTATTAAACATTTTCAAGAGGCAAGCCCATAGGCAGCTAGGTAGTGGGGTGGATGGAGAGCTGGGTTTGGAGTCAGGAGGACCCAAGTTCAAATTCAGCCTTAGATATTTACTAGTTGTGTGTCTAGACAAATCACTTAACCCTGTTTACCTTGGCTTTTCATCTTTAAGATGAGCTGGAGAAGGAAATGGCAAAATACTCCAGTATCATTGCCAAGAAAACCTCACATCAGTTCATGGGGAAAGTTGGACATGACTGAAACGACTTGATAACAAGTCCCACGGACATCTCAAACTCAACATGTCCAATAGATAACTCGTTATCTGCCCCCACCTGCAATTTTCCTATTTTTGTTGAAGATGCAACCGTCCTTCACTCAAGTTTGCAAATTTAGAGTCATTTTAGACTCTTTGCTCTTCCTTGACTCCCCTTATTGCTCCTCTGATATCTGTCCCTTTCTCAACATTCATCATCCACTCATAACTAACCACCCTAGTTTAAGCCATTATTGTCTCCTCTGTACTAGTGCAATAGTGTCCTAATTGGTTTCCTTGCCTCTGGTCTCTCCCTTCATTAATCTGTTCACACAGTTGCCAAAGAGATATTCCTAAAGCATAAGTATAATGATGTCACTCCCTTGCTCAAAAGCCCCAGAACCTTAGCCATATTTTCTACAAGATTAAATGCAAACTCCTCTGTTTGACATTTAAAGCCCTTCTAAATCTATCTCTGGCCTATCTCTCTGGATTTATGGTCTATTAATCACCACATAGGACAGCTACGTGACACAGTGGATAGCATGCTGGACTTGGAGTCAGGAAGATGGGTCTTTTTGAGTTCAAGTCTGGCCTCAGACACTCATTAGCTGTGTGACCCTGGGCAAGTCAGTCAACCCTGTTCACCTCAGTTTCCTCATCTGTCAAATGAGCTGGAGAAGGAAATGGCAAACCACTTCAGTATCTTTGCCAAGAAAACCCCAAGTGGGGTTATGAAGAGTCAGGCATGACTAAAAACTGTTGAACAACGATTCCTTTATACGCTCTGTGAACCAGCCCAACTGACAGGCTTGTTGTCTTTCAGATGTGATACTTCATCTTTCTTCCCAACTATAAATCTTTTTTTGTTGCACTTAAGCATTTTTTTCAAGCCTTTGCTCCTTCTGGGCTTTAGTCTTTATGACACTATTTTTACAATTCTGTTTTCCTTTTGTGTTTGTCTTCATGTTAGATTCCCTGCTTGCAAAAGGAAGTGTCTCAGCGGAGAGCCTTCGGACAAGTGTCCCTAGAAGAAACCAGAAATTGGTGGAAAGGAGAGAGGAACCTCGTAAGTGAACTTGGCATTTCCCCCCACTGGCCTTCTCAGTAACATCTGACTGATATTACTACTCCTGTTGTGGACAATTAGGGCCATTGGCTGGGATTTGCTGATAGTGGACTGATTATCCATATCTAGGACTGTAGGAACCTGGAAGAAGGTGTACAGAAGAGCCTGGATTCCAGAACCCATGGTCACGGAGCCCTCAGCTTAACAAAGAGGCATAGCAAACATTTGGTTAGGAATGGGAAGATTTAGGGGCAACCTACAAATTACAGCTATGTTAGCCTATATGGAGGGAATTCATGGGAACTGGTTTATGACTTCAAGAGACCATTCAATGTTTTTGCCATAAGCTATCAACAATTAAATCTGCAGTAAATGCAAATTGGTCTGCTTGTTGGAGGACAAGGTACAAGCACTAGAAAGATCTTTCTTTGTTCTCTGGCTTATCACAGAGAGCGATGGTCTATCTCGGAGAACTGCAAGAGATCAAAGATCCAGAAGAGTTCTTGGGAACACAGATTTGGAACTGAGAAGGACATTAGATGCTATGTATTCCAACCCAATCTTTATACAGATGGAGATACCAGGGCTTTGATAGTTTAAGTGAATTGCGCAAGGGAGTAGCAACACTTCCTGGTACTCTCTAACTCCATTTGTCTCTCTCTTGTACTACAGAATCTCAGTTTTAAATCTGGAAGGGCCTTTAAAGGTCATTGAATCCCATCACCACCTCCACTTTCCAGAAAATTAAAGGCACAGCTAGTATCAGAGATGTGATTTGAATTTGCTCTTGATTCTAAGTCCAGTTTTCTATACAGTTATTCTAGGGGTATTTAACCTAGGGTCCATGGATATATTTCAAAGGGTCTGTCTTCTTGACTGGGGAAGAAATCACATCTTTATTTTCCCTAACTTCTAACTGAAATTTACTATTTCTTTTAATTATAAATATTGGCAACAAACTATTATTCTGAAGGGTCCATGGCACCAAAAAAAAAAAGGTTAAGAACCTTGACATTATACCATGGTATTGTAGGAGAATATACAAATTTGGGTCAGGAGAATCAAGAAGGTAAAAGATTCTGAGGGATAGAAGGTAAAAGAGTCAGAAACTCTTTGCTCAAAGATTGAATCTGGACGTGCCATAGAGGAATCAGTGGTTATGTTTTCTGGAAGGATCAGTGGAATTCACAGATACCTCTAAGAGTGAAGGAATCTGTTACTATCCACTAGAAAAAGAGAGATGTCATGGTGGTCAGCAACTTCCTTTTGAGGAGAATGGGCATGAAGATTTGGGAAATATATTGTCTTTCTGGGGTATGTATTCAGACTGTGACCAAGTACTTCTTCAAAACCTGAAGACTACTCCCACTTCCAGTGATTTATATGGGAATCAATGATACTGCTAAATAGAAACTCTAGAAATTTTGAAGATCTGAGAAGGAAAGTAAAGGATTAAAGGCCACAAATAGTGTTATTATCACTATAGCCAATTGAAGGTTGGGACTTTAGGATGGAAAGTAGTATATGGAAAATTAACAGCTAGCTTTTTAAACTCTGATTGACTCAGAGAACGGACTATTGATTTGACAGTCAATTCAGTCATTTTCTTCAGTTTGTGTCTCACTCTTTGTGACCCCATTTAGAATTTTCTTGGTAAGTGGTTTGCCATTTCCTTCTCCAGCTCATTTTATAGAGAAGAAAACTGAGGCAAACAGGGTTAAGTGACTTACCCAGGGTCACACAACTGGGAAGTGTCTGTGGCCAGATTTGAACTTGGGAAGATGAGTCTTTTTAACTCCAGACCCATTGCTCTCTCCACTGCACCACTCACCTACCTTTGATTAAGCAGCCATGATTCAAGATGGGCTCTTGGTCAGGGACAGAATCACCTAATAATCAAAAAGAATATATTTGCCTGGAGACTGGGTGATTGATGACCAATCAATAAACATTTATCAAGCACCTACTTAAGGACTTTGACCATATCACCTCAGGACTAGATTATTGCAATTGCCTTCTAATTGATCTCCCTGCCTCAAGCCTTTCCCCATTCCAGTTCATTCTCCACTCAGCTGTCAGAAGGATCTTCCTGAAACACAGGTCCGATCCTGTTAACATTCTTTTCTCTTCACCCCAACCATTCAGTAAACTCCAATAACTCCCTATTACCTCCAGAACCAAACATAACATCCTCTGTTTGGCATTCAGAACCCTCTATAACCTAGGGTCCTTCTACTTATCTAGTCTTTGAACACCTTATTCTCTGCCATGTACTCTGCAATCCAGCATCCTCCTTCTTCCTCACAAAAAGTATTCCATCTCCCATGGCTGTGGTTCTATCCCTCCTCATCTCTTGTCTCCTAGCCTCCCTGACTTCCTTGAAGTCTCAGCTAAAATCTCACCTTCTACAAAAGCCTTTCCTAATCTCCCTTAATACTAGTGCCTTCCCTCTGTTGATTATCTCCAATTTTTCCTGTATATATCTCGTATGAACATAGTTGTTTGCATGTCTTCTTCACCATGAGAATGTAAACTCCTTGAGAGTATGGACTGTTTTGTTTCTTGGGTTTTTATTTTACCTTTCATTGTATACTAGAGTTCAGCACTTTGCTAGGTATTTAATAAATGTTTACTCACTGACTGACCTACTAGCAGGACTTTAAACTGGAAAAGGAGGAGAAAAAGAATTGTCCAGCGATAAGCTGTTAAATCATTGAGATCTGCAGGTTTGACAAAGGAGAAATTATAGTAGTGGTACTAGTATAGCATGTATTATATAGTATAATATTCAGTGGAGACCACAATTGCAAAAAGAAGCAAAGTAGCACTTGACATCTCAGATGGCTTTTCACCCATGTGAGCCAGAGTTTAATGAAATGAACTAGAGATCTTAACTTGAAAGGAGAAGTTTGACAATCTGGGTGTTGTTGAATCTTGGGGTGAATGATTAATGATAAGGATGGATAATGATAAGGTTCACTTTATTCTGAGGAAAAGATTAGTTAGCACAGGTAGTGGAGTATCACTATAGATCAAGAAGATGGACGTTTATGTGGAAATCCATGAATCTGAGGTGGGAAGGCGTTTGGGTGGGTATCAAAGAGGGTGGAACTTGGTGGGGAGCATGTTACAGGTTTCCTGGCCTCCTGGAGAAACTGGATTCTACCATTCCTCATACATATCAAAGGCTATCTTGTAGTCAAGGTATAATTGTGGTGAGGATCCAGGTAGCTGACCTCTGCTACCAATATATTCTTCACTTTACTTGATGGTAATTTCATTTTCCAGAAGTGAAGCTTGTCACTAATATTCTGAATCTGCCTCCATAAAAGGAGGAAATGGTTGATAAAGAGGAAATGAGAAAAACCTTGAGAAGCAGTCACTGTGACCTTTTAGAGTTCATGGAAGATAATGAATATAACGTTGACTTTTCCTGTAGACTTCACAGAGGCAAATTTAAGAGTATAGAAAAAAGCTAGGAAGGCTTTTACTCCCTCACCTAGAAGCTGATTCGTAAAGATGATAGGGACTCAAGTATCCATGCATTAATGAGGAGGAGTGATGATGGAGAGCTTGCTGGAGGTGGCTCCTCCAAAGGAACCCTTTTTTCCTCCTGCCCTGAAGACCATGGCTCTCAAAGTTCTATTGATCTCCCTGGTTATAATTTTTCTGTGCTGTTACTATTCTCCATATCCATGACCCAGGCATTCCATTCTATGTCTCATGTCTCCCTAGGCAAGAGTCCCATGGCTCACAGTTATGAAACATAGTTGACTCAAGAGAGACAGGAAGTACCTTTAACAGAGAGATGATGGACTTGAGGTGCAGAATACAATACACATTTTGGTGTGTACAATACACATACCAATGTATGATTTTTTTTTTTGCTTGACTATATTTGTTGCTAGTGACAGCTTCTATTCGAAGGGAGAGAAGTTAAAAGGGGGTGGGATTGGTAGGTAGTTATAGTGAGGTAATAAATGTATGTTAATGAAGCATTTAAAAAATACACAGAAAATAAATACACATAAATTCAGAAAACAAAAAAAGGCAATTTTGTCATTATCCTGTTAAATTTAATAAACACTTTAAAAAAACCCCTAACTGTATATAATACAAGTTCAATTTCATATAAGACCTTCTCTAGAGGCAGTTGATGGCACAGTGGGTAGAGGGCTGGGCCTGAAGTCAGAAAGGCTAGAGTTCAAGTTCAGCCTTAGATACTAGTAACCCTGAACTTAATCCTGTTTACCTCAATTTCCTCATCTATAAAATGGGGATAATAATAGCATCTCTCTCCTAGGATCAAATGAAAAATGTTGTAGTGTTTAGTGTCTAATAAGTGCATATGTTAGCCCAAATCTAAGGGACTGTGAGACATCTTAGAAAATCAGTTGTAGATGCAGGGACTCAGGCTATGATGTCAGGATTAAACCCTAAGCTATATGATTTAGAGAGTGCTGGACAAGATTTTAAAGTATACTATTAAGAGATAATCATCAAAACAATTTAGTACTGGCTAAGAAATAGAGTGATCTATCAATGGAATAGATTAGGTACACAAACACAGTAGTAAATGACCACAGTCATCTCGTGTTTGATAAACTCAAAGATCTAAGCTTTGGGGGAAAGAACTCACTATGTGACAAAAATTTTGCTGGGGAAATGGAAAGCAGTTTGACAGAAAGTAGGCATAGATAAACATCTCACACTATTTTATTTTAAACAATACAAGGCATTCTTCAATCAATAAATGGTTAAAGGAAATGAATGAGTAGTCTTGAGATGAAGAAATCAGCACTATCTAGTCATATTAAAAATGTTCTAAATCATGATTGATTAGAAAAATGCAAATTAAAATAACTCTGAGGGGTACCATCTCATACCTATTGAATTGGCTAGCATGATAGAAAAAGAAAATGACAAATACTTCAGAAGATAAATATGAAAAAGTAAAAATACTAATGCATTGTCAGTGGAGTTCTAAACTGGTCTAACCATTTTGGAGAACATTTTGGAACTATGCCCTAAGGGTGGGGAACGTGTAACCTTGAGGCCACCACTGACCTCTGACCAGAATACTCCTATTAAGTCTGTATCCCAAAGAGATCAAAGAAAAAGGAAAAGGATCTATATGTGCAAAGATATTTATAGCAGTTCTTTCTGTGATGGCAAAGAATTGGAAATTGAGGGGATGTCCATCAACTGGGGAATGGCTGAACAAGTTGTGGTATTGTGATGGAATACTATTATGCTCTAAGAAATGATGAGCAGACAGATTTCAGAAAAAATGGGAAGACTTATGTGAATTGATACAAAGTGAAATGAGCAAAGCCAGGAGATCACTGTACAGTGTAACAGTGATATTATAACTATGGTGAGCTGTGAAAGACGTAACTATTTTGATCAATACAGTGATCCAAGATAATTCTAAAGGACTTAGAATGAAAAATTCTATCCAGCCTCCAGAGACAACTGATGAACTCTGTGTGCAAATTGAAGTATAATTTTTTCACTTTCTTTATTTTTCTTGCCTCTTTTTGCAACATGGCAGATATGGAAATATGTTTTGTATGATTTGATATGTGTAATTGATATAATATTGCTTGCTTTTTTTTAAAATTTAACTTTTAACATTTATTTTCACAAAATTTTGGGTTACAAATTTTCTCCCCTTTTATCCCCTCCCCCCCCAAACCCAAGCATTCTAATTGCCCCTGTGACCAATCTGCTCTCTCCTCTATCCTCTCTCCCTGTCCATGTCTCCGTCTTCTCTTTTGTCCTGTAGGGCCATATAGCTTTCTTGACCCCTTAACCTGTATTTCTTGTTACCCAGTGGTAAGAACATTACATTTGGTCCTAACACTTTGAGTTCCATCTTCTTTAGCTCCCTCCCTCCCCAACCCTTCCCCTTGGAAGACAAGCAATTCAATATAGGCCAAATCTGTTTAGTTTTGCAAATGATTTCCGTACTAGTTGTGTTGTATAGGACTAACTATATTTCCCTCCATCCTATCCTGTCCCCCATTACTTCTATTTTCTTATGGTCCTTTCCCTCCCCATGGGTGTCGACTTCGGATTGCATTCTCCTCCCCATGCCCTCCCCTCCATCCTCCCCCCCACCCTGCTTGTGCCCCTGTCCCCCACTCTCCTGTATTATGAGATAGGTTTTCCTATCAAAATGAGTGTGCATTATATTCTTTCCTTTAGTGGAATGTGATGAGAGTAGACCTCATGTTTTTCTCTTGCCTCCCCTCTTTATCCCACCACTAATAAGTCTTTTGCTTGCCTCTTTTATGAGAGATAATTTGCCCCATATAACTTCTCCCTTTCTCCTCCCAATATTTCTCTCTCACTGCTTGATTTCATTTTTTTTTTAAGATCTGATTCCATCCTCTTCAATTCACTCTGTGCACTCTGTCTCTATGTATGTGTGCGTGTGTGCATGTGTGTGTGTGTGTACTCCCACCCAGTACCCAGATACTGAAATGTTTCAAGAGTTACAAATATTGTCTTTCCACGTAGGAATGTAAACAGTTCAGCTTTAGTAAGTCCCTTATGACTTCTCTTTCCTGTTCACCTTTTCGTGGTTCTCTTCATTCTTATGTTAGAAAGTCAAATTTTCTTTCTAGCTCTGGTCTTTTCATCATGAAAATTTGAAAATCCTCTATTTCATTGAAAGACCATTTTTTCTCCTGAAGTATTATACTCAGTTTTGCTGGGTAGGTGATTCTTGGTTTTAGTCCTAGTTCCTTTGACTTCTGGAATACCCTATTCCATTCCCTTCGATCCCTTAATGTAGAGGGAGCTAGATCTTGTGTTATCCTGATTGTATTTCCACAATACTTGAATTGTTTCTTTCTAGCTGCTTGCAATATTTTCTCTTTCACCTGGGAATTCTGTAATTTGGCCACAATGCTCCTAGGAGTTTCTCTTTTTGGATCTCTTTCATGCGGTGTTCTGCGGATTCCTTGAATATTTATTTTGCCCTCTGGTTCTAGAATGTGAGGGCAGTTTTCCTTGATAATTTCATGGAAGATGATGTCTAGGCTCTTCTTTTGATCATGGTTTTCAGGTAGTCCCAGAATTTTTACATTGTCTCTCCTGATTCTATTTTCCAGGTCAGTTGTTTTTCCAATAAGATATTTCACATTATCTTCCATTTTTCGAATCTGTACGCTATGTTCTGTGATATCTGTCTTTCTCATAAAGCCCTTAGCGTCCATCTGTACCAATCCAGTTTTGAAAGATCTATTTTCTTTAGTGAGCTTTTGAATCTCCTTTTCCATTTGGTTAATTCTGCTTTTGAAAGCATTCTTCTCCTCATTGGCCCCTTGCACCTCCCTTGCCAACTGAGGTAGGCTGGTTCTCAAGGTGCCAATTTCTTCAAGATTTTTTTGGTTCTCCTTTAGCAGGGAGCTGATCTGCTTTTCATGCTTCTCCCTCATTCCTCTCATTTCTCTTCCCAGTCTTTCCTCCACCTCTCTAACTTGATTTTCAAAATTCCTCTTGAGCTCTTCCATGGCCCGAGCCCATTGGGTGGGCTGGGACACAGAATCCTCGATTTCTGTGTCTTTGTCTGATGGCAAGCATTGTTCCTCCCCATCAGAAAGGAAGGGAGGAAATGTCTGTTCTCCAAGAAAGTACCCTTCAATAGTTTTATCTCTTTTCCCTTTTCTGGGCATTCTCCCCAGCCAGTGACCTGACCTCTGAATGTTCTCCTCACACCCTCCTCGCCTCCTGGTCCTCCCAGCCAGCGTTTGGGAACTGAGATTCAAATGCTGCTTCCCACCTTAGGATTTTTGGCAGGGGCAGGGCTGCTATTCAGTGTGAGAATTAAGTTCAGGTGGTCAGGGGCAGGGCCGCCTCTCTGGCTCAGTTCCCTCTGGGGGTTTATGCATAGACCTTCCACAATGGATCCAGGCTCCTGCCCGTTTGGGGAACCCCTGTCTGCAGCCGCCTCTCAGCTTCTATCTCCTGGGGGGGCCCGAGCCATGGGGGTACCCCACTCCCCTCTCGACCCGCCAAAGACACTCTCTCACCTACCCCCGTCAGTCACCTGTTGGTGGGGGGAGGTTTGTGCCGTGGCTGGAGATCCCGTCTCTGGAGCCTTCTCGGATCTGTACTTCTTGGAGCCGCAGCTGCGGCCGCCGCAGGTCCGGGCTGGGCTCCGCGTCTGCAGCGCGACGGACCTTTTGCGAGAGGTTTGCAGGTCCCTCTGTGGGTGGAGGGACCCACGTGGCCACAGGAGATCCCGTCCCTGTAGCCCACTCGGATCTTTTCCTCACGGTGTCGTGGCCGCAGTAGGGCTGCCCTCTGCTCCCTGTCCAGGCGCCCAGTCCACGGCGCGAAGGACCCCCCGCGAGAGGTTTGCAGGTCTCTCCGGAACAGAAATCTCCCTCGCTCCAATATTCCGTGGTCTCTGGGTGCAGAATTCGCCCTGGGTTGGTCCCCTCTAGCCGTTCTGTGGTTTGTGGGTTCGGAGCTGTGTGTATGTGCGTCTTTCTACTTCGCTATCTTGGCTCCGCCCCCCTGCTTGCTTTTTTAATGGATGAGGAAGGGCTAAAAGTAGGAAGAGAATTTGGAATTCAAAAATGTTTTTTAAAAATGTCAAGAATAAATAAATAATAAAAATGTTAGTGAAAGAAAACAAGAAAAAAATAACAAATGAGAGTGCTAGACAGCTTCCCATTTGTATGGTTCAAATGTTTCCCCTAACCTCCAGTTTTTTCATAAGGGCTGTTTGTCTTTCCTATTCCTTCCCTGTGCTAATAGGCCATGGGCTTGAACACTTGGCTGTATGTACCTCCAAGGATTCTGATCCAACAAGAGTTTATTAAGCACCAACTATGAACAGGGTGCTAAACTAAGTGCTAATAATGGGGATAAAACACAACATCCTTTGCTCTCAAAGAG
Source organism: Notamacropus eugenii (assembly GCF_028372415.1). Taxonomy (NCBI): domain Eukaryota; kingdom Metazoa; phylum Chordata; class Mammalia; order Diprotodontia; family Macropodidae; genus Notamacropus; species Notamacropus eugenii. Next base: position 405,178,451 of record NC_092876.1, on the reverse strand, counting down.
CTTACATTCTCTTGGGGAGACACAGGACAGATAAGTGAATAAGGGAAGTGAGCACTGTGTAGAGGAATCATGAAAGCCTTCCTATTAGTGGTGGAATATGAACTGAATCCTGAAGGATATGAGAAATTCTGAGAGATAGAGATAAGGATGAGTGTATTCCAGGACAATGTATGCAAAGACATGAGATGGAATGTTGAGTTCTATCAGTAGCAAGTGGATCATAGGGCATGAATGGGGTCCAATGTCCAATGATACTGGAAGGATACATTTGGAGTCAGATTCCCATTGGTAGGGTGTATCACCAAGGCAATATGCACAGCACTGATGGCAACTATGAATATGTTGGCATAGTTCTGAATTACAAAGTATAACGATTAAATAAACTCTCCATATAGAAGGCAGAAGAATTTATTCAGACACCAGAAAGCCAAATTCCCATACCAGAAAGCCAAATCCATCATAGTAACCAAGAAGTCAATACACATTCGCACCATTCCCAAGCCTTCTCCCCCACCCTGGGGTCCTTCCCACAATCAAACACACACAACCCTAGCTGTTTGCTTGCCTTTATCCTCTCTCCTCCACCCTAATTGCTCCCATCAACTCCCTCCCAGCTCTGCTCCACCCTTCTTATTCTACCCATTCAACAAGCTCCTCTCACCACATGTGACTTAGGCTTCCATGTGATTTAAGCAGGTCACATGGACCTATTAATGGGTTGAAAAGATCTTCAAATTGAGCAAAAATACATTAACAATACATAAGGAAGCTTCAAGCCAATTTTAGGTGCTCCAAGTACAAAATACCTGTAGACTGCAGAGTAGGCAAGGGTATTTTAAACTAGGTCAAGCTTTAACCGAGTAAGAGTAGACACAGAAGAGAACTTTTAGCAATTTATCAAGTAGAAATAAGAAAGCAATTGAATCAAGATTAGCTTTGAGCTAACATCTTAATAAATCACTCATAGTATTATCCCAGGCTGTGTAAGTAAGAAGATGAGAATTTCATTTAAGGTTCATAATTACTAGAGCTGCAGGAAAATATGAATGGACTTACCCTACTAAATAACTTTAAATGTATGATGTTTTTCTTGTTATGTTGAATATGCTTCTCAACCACTTATTGGTGCTTATCTCTACTGAGAGTGAATTTGTCATTTATTTTTTCTTTTTTTCTTAAAGTGTTTTTTTCCAAATTGTTTAATTTATTTGTTTTCAATTTTCAACATTCACTTCCATAAGTTTTAAATTTTCTCCCTCCTCCCTTCCCAAGACAGAACGCAATCTTATATGGACTTTACACATACATTCCTATTAAACACATTTTCACATTAGTCATGTTGTATAGAAGAATTATAATGAATTATAAAGAATGCTATCTCATGTTTTTGTATGCATCATCCTGGAATGCATTCACCCCTATCTCTACCTCTCAGAATTTCTCATATCCTTCAGGATTCAGCTCATATTCCACCTCCAATAAGAAGTCTTTCATGATTCCTCTACTTGGTGCTTACTTTCCTTATTCATTTATCTATCCTGTGTCTCCCCAAGAGAATGTAAGATCTTTGAGAGCAAAATCTATTTTATTTTATCCCCATTATTAGCACTCTCATGCCAAATGGGAGAAATCATAAGAAAAACAAAGCAAAGCAAAACATGACATAACAAAAGAGAAAATAGTCTGCTTCATTCTGCATTCCAGCTCCATAGTTCTTTCTCTGGATGTGGATGGCATTTTGCATCATGAGTCCTTTGGAAATGTTTTAGGTCTTGCCTTGCTGAGAAGGGCTGTCTAATCAGAAACAGTTCTCACACACTGTGGCTGTTACTGTGTATAATATTCTCCTGGTTCTGCTCACTTCACCCAGCATCAGTTCATATAAGTCTTTTCAGGTTTTTCTGAAGTCTGTCTGTTCCTCATTTCTTACAGCACAATAGTATTCCATTACATCATTTATTTTTTCTTACTTAGCTAGTACTCTGGCTCTTTACCTGCTAAATGCTTTATACCTCCTTCTGTCTAAATACTTTGGGATCATTTTGTTCATCATAGTATCATTGTGGGTGATAAATGTAACCTCTGTTTTCCTCTCTTTTTTCTATAAGGGAATGTTATGCCATGAGGGGCATATTGACTTAGATAATCACAAAGTAAGCTTATCTATGTTGCATTGTATTTTTATTTATATTATATTTTATTTTATATTGCTAAACATTTCCCAGTTATATCTTAACCTGTCTTGTGGTCTGCTCAGGCTAAGAGTTTGACAGTTGTGGTGTAATGGACCTCATCTCCTAGAAGAGCTGGGTTCAAGTCCTGCCTCTGGCATACACTAGCTGTGTGACTTTGGATAAGGTACTTAACTTCTCAGGGCTCAGAGAACTCTCTAAAGCTCTAAGTTACAGAGAAGGTAGCAACAACCTGCACTGGTAGAGGAAGTTCCTCACCAGCAACTCCTTACATCAAATGAAATCACAGGTCCCATTCCTGTCTAAAATGTTAAGAACTTGAAACTCAAGAGGGCACATAACCCTGGGCATAATCTTGCCCCCTTTCCCTCTACCCAACCCTTTGATGTTAACAGTGATACAAACTCATGCCTCTTTGTTAAATTTGATTTGATCATGTTTTTATCAAGTTGTTTGGTAGTTGGCAGGCCAACAGAAGAAGGCAATTAGGCATTTCTGATCTGGATGAGATGATGGCCATGGAAATAATGGATTGGAGATTCCATTTTCCTAGAAAGGGCCGCTAAATTATTAATGGGGAGAAAGAGTCAAAGGATTTTTCAAATAACAAATTTTAAACAGATGAAGACTTAGGTACTAATTACTGAGTTCTTCAATGTATCTATGATCTCATCATGGTGGGTATTTATAACCTATACAATTTCTTGTTCAGTTCTGCCTGTAAGTTCACCCCAAGGCATCCTCCATCCAGGCATCCTTTCTGACCTACTTTTGATGTCCTGAGGCTGCCAATGGAGCACATGAGCTCCATTGGTCATTTGTGTTGTTCCACATGACTGGTCCATCTCTTTATACTCCTACATATTCTTTACATTGCTTCGTAGTAATTCCTTGTTTATAGTATGTTACAGACTTTTCACACTTAGCATGAAATTCATAATTTTCAGTTCTTAGGAGATGGGGTTATTTCATGGTTTATGGCCATACTATAAGCTCTGGCAGAATATTTATATTAAAAAGATTGGAAATGTGGTATAGTTGATGAGGAAGGATAGAAAGGCCACCTAAGATTGACCCTCTCATTACGCTGAATTTCTTAAGTTATAAAATGACAATTTGTAGCTGAGATAGAGAGAAGCTGACTGACCACTGGGTCAAGAGTCCTAAAGGACTTTTGATGGTTAACTGGTTTGAAATTGTGGAGTTCCATATGAGCCCCTAGGTGATACATCTCTAAGAAAGATTCAGGGGAGGTTAGTGTTGTATTTGAACCTAGTTGGGTGGAGAAGGGGAGAGAAAGGGAAAAGCAAGTTAGACTAAGCATTAATAGAAGAAAAGGTTAAGGATTAGTGATAAAAGCATCATTTTATGTTGTGTTTATAAGGTTTGTTTTCACTCCACAGCCCATTTAAATGAAGTGACTGTTTTGTGCATAATTGTTGATGTAAAGAGTTCTGTTTTTATTTCAAACAAGCAGACAAACAAAACATTGAATGGGAAAATATACTAATCTCTAAACATCACCATCCCTGCCTCCCCTCCATATCACAAAATTATAATGCGGAAATCATTGTCCATCTGGCAGCTTACTTTGATGGCAACTGAAATATATGGGATGGAAAAAAATTGGTCTTGCAGATGTAGGCTTAATAAGTCAAAGTATATGTCACCATGGCCCTGATGATGTGTTTGTACTTCAGGATGCTCTCTGGGCTCAGCATTGCCTAATGCTAAGAACCTTTTATAACTACCTCTCTACCTATGTCTCTTTCCTACCCTTTCAAACATATTCATCTTCTGTTCTGTTTTTATCAGTATACTTTTCTGTTGTATGACAACGGAGGGTAATATCTTAATTTGATGTATGAACTTTTCTCTATATACTAATTAACTAGGGTGTTGCCCCATTGAGTAAGATTACAAATACACTTGGGCACTAGGGAATGACTTCCCTTCCTCTCTGTGTATCTGTCTCTCTGTGTGTCTCTGTCTCTTCTATGTTTCTCTTTTTCTGTTTCTGCCTCTCACACACATATCCCTACAGACACACACACACACACACACACACACACACACAGAGATCATCTGCCATTTTGTTTACCTTTCTGGGTCTCCGTTAGTAAACTGTCCCAGTAAATGGACAGTTTTCCATGATAGCTCATCTCAATGAAAATTTAGATTTATCTTCAGAGGACCCTTAGAGAATATTAGCTAAAATAGCAAGCAGGAGGAGAAAGGATGTGAGGAAGGCCATTTGGCACCCCTCATATCATTCCATGTAGGCAGGTAACAATACCATATGTGCATTGGAGGACTGGCCCACTTAATAGTGGAAACCAGGCTTATGGCCTTTTTTCTTTCAATCTTGAGGACTATTTCCTTGATAATATGGCTTTGTGGGAAAACTTGTAACCTGAAATAAGCATTCAGTAAAAGAAAAATATTCTAGAACAAATTGTAGGGCTCAATGAATCCTCTATTGGTTCTAAGGTAGACCACCATGCTAAAATGTGGCCTTTTATACCAGGGCAGGGCTTAAATATACCAGGATTATTCTCACTTGGAGCAGGTAAAACCCCAAAGTTAGGCCAGGCCAGTTACTGGATTATCTCTAGGACACTGAGATTGAAAGGGTGAAGACAACCTAGTTTTCAGACTAGAGAATTTAGAACTAGGGCAATCTACTAGAGGTTAGGAAACCAAAAATGCAGAGATTGTGAGGAAATTGTCACTTTGTTTGACTCAACCTGCTTCCTGGATTTTAGACTGTTTTTTGTTTGTCCTTCATTCCTGAAGAGGACTGTGACATCAGGAAAGGGATGCCTTGACAAGGAAGTGAATTGGATTTAAGCGAGGTAGAACTGTGCCTCACTTTCTAGCCTCACTTTCTCCTCCAGAGCCATCTGGGTCCAGTGATAAGATATAGCTCAAGATGACTGGAGATGGTCCCCAGACTTTTTCTTAGTTTTAGATGTTTGTGGGTCCTCTTCCTCACTAGTGTTAACACCTTGCTGACTCAACCAACCCCAGCCTATTAACAGACAAGTGACCATATAAGATCTCTTAGAAAGGGGAAAATATGAATATTTTTGATGGTACATGTGATATGCCACACAAAATGAAAAATAAATGCATAAACTTACCATGCTAAAAGCATTAACTTCTTTTGGGAAAAAACTTGTCATTTTCCCCCTTCACACACACACACACACACGCACACACACATACCACCTGCCATTTTGTTTCTCTTTTCTAGGTTCCCATTAGTAAACTGTACAAATATCCCACATTTGTAGGGTTGTAGAGGTGGCAACCATATTAGCTCTTGTTATATAATTGGCACTTTCTTTGTCCCTTGCATCCCCTGATTGCCTCAATCTTAGGAATATTCCATCCAGATTAAATGTAAAAATTGTACTGTATTAAATCCAGAGCTCAGTCTCACCAGTCTTTCCTTTCCACTGATAGAATAACAAAGGGGGAAGGGAAGAGGTAGGAAATAAGCATTTATATAGCTCTTACTATGTGTCAGGCACTGTGTTGAGTGATTTACAAATATCACATTTGATCCTCACAACAATCCTGCAAGGTAGGTTCTGCTATTGTTTCCATTTTATATCTGAGGAAACTGAGACAAACAGTGATTTAGGGGCTTGTCCAGGGTCACACAGCTAGTAAAGTCTGAGGCTGAATTTGATCTCAGGTCTTCCATGCTTCTTAAAGAGCTAGTAAAAGAGATACCTGTATTGTTTTCAATGCATTTAGCCCAAATGGACTACATTCTTGAGTGCTGAGAAAACTGTGGATATAGTAGCTGAGCTACCATCAGAGAGATCCTGACTGGGTTGAAGGGTAGGGAAGGACGGGTATTCATTTTTAAAATTCTGTATTTAACAAGCACTAAATAAAGCAAGCTTTTCCATGTATAAAGTAGAACAGAAAAAAAAGATTGTACAAGAAACTGCGAATCTGTTATATACCCTTTGCTTTTCCTTTTAAATGTATAGTACATTTAACATATAACTTCCTTTTTTTAACATTCATTTTTACATTTTCAGTTCCACGTTCTCTCCCTCCCTCCAGCCCCTTCCCCACACATTGGGAAGGCAAGCAGTATGATAAAGTCACACAAAACATATGTCCGTATTAACCGTTCAATATGTAACTTTCAAAACCATATTCCTTATCTGCATTTCATTCTGTCAGAGATTTTTGAAAGATTGTGGCAGATGAGAGAGGTGTCGTAGGAAAGGAAAAAGTCAAAGAATATCTTGATTTTCAAAAACAAGGAAGAAAATGGAATGTTTTGCCTCTAGGTCAGTGAGTTTGAGTTTGAGTCCTAAAAAAATTCTGTTATCAAAGAGAACATCTGGAAATACAGAATGGTGACTCCAAAGGCTGAAATTTAAGAATACATCGAAGGATCAAGCTGTATCAATTGATACTCACAAGGGTGGGACACTTGAGGCCTGTAGGACACATGTGGCCTTCTAGGTCCTTGGGTGTGACCTTTTGACTGAGTCCAAATTTTACAGAACAAATCCTTTTATTAAGGGGATTTGTTCTGTGAAGCTTGGATTTGGTCAAAGGGCTGCACTTTAGGACCTAGAGGACCACATGTGGCCTTGAGGCCGCAGGTTCCCTACTCCTGATACAGTACAATAGCACATATTAGAGATAGTAGGATGAAAATGTTTATTTTAAACCCAAATTATAACATCTGCTTGTAATTATATTTAAAGTACATTTCACACATAGAATAAATTATGGTAAATTATAAAAATTAATTTAAAATTCTCTCATCAATTCATGCAATTGATGTGCTAATTCATCTAGTGTTGGCTAAGAATAAATCATGCCAGGTTAGTTTTATTTCTACTTTTTTTTTTTGACACAGTTACTAGCCTGCTAAGGAAGTCTGGGGAATACACAGATATTGTTTTCCTAGATTTTAGCGAAGCATTTGGTAGATTATCTCATGTTATTCTTCTGGAATTGATAAAGAGATATAGGACAGAAGTATTATAATGAGATGAGTAATACTAATTTAATGGGTTTGCAACTGGATAAATAGCCCGAGCCAAAGAGCTGTTACTGAAGAGTTTGCTTAACGTCATCTTTGGAGAAGGTCTTGAATGAACTTGATGTTGGGTTCTTTTGGTGACTTTTACAAAAGTATAAATGACATGCTTATAATATTTGTAGATGACACAGAGACAGGATCAAAAAAGATCATACCATGCTAGAACACTGGACTGAGTCAAGAAAAATGCAAATTGAGTAAAAATAAATGTAAAAGTATTACCTTTGGATTTAAAAGAAATCAGCTGAAAACACAAAGTAAGGAAGAGATGGTTACCTAGATGTTTGAAAAGATCATAAACTCAATATGAATCACCAGTATGATGTGACCAAAAAAACCCAACAAACCGCCACACTGGATAGAATACTGGGCCTGGAGTCAGGTAGATGTGAGTTCAAATCCAGCTTCTGATCGTTACTCTCTGTGTGATCCTGGGTAAAGTAATTTAATCTGCCTCAACTTCCTCAACTGTAAAATGGGGATAATAATAGCACCTATCTCACAGGATTGTTGTGAGGATATTTGTAAAGCCCACAATATAATACCTAGCACATTGTTGCTAAGCCATTTTGACTCTTTGGAGTTTTCTTGGCAAAAATACTGGAGTGGTTTGCCATTTCCTTCTCTAGCTTATTTTACAGATGAGGAAACTGAAGCAAACAGGGTTAAGTGACTTGTCCAAGCTCACACAGCCAGTAAGTATCTGAGGCTGGATTTGAATTTGTGGTCTTTTTGACTCCAGGCCTGGTACTCTATCCACTGTGCCATCTAGCTGCCCCCTAGTACATAGTAGACACTATATAAATGCTTATTCCCTTTTCTTCTCCTTCTCTTCCTCTGTTCCCTTGGGCTACATTGAGTTGTGTCGCTTCTAGGACTAAGGAGAGGATGGTCCTCTGCCCAGGATGGTCCACATCTCAAGTATCACATTAAGCTATGGGTACCACATTTTAGGAAAGATGTTTGGAAACTGTTCAACATCCAAAGGAGGGTAATGAAATGGTGGTATATCATCTGAGTATCAGATGAAGGAACTGTTGATAATCAGTAAGGAGGAGAACCGACTCAGAATTGGGGAAGGAGCATGACATAATTGTCTTCAGGTGTTTAAAGGAATCTCATGTGGAGAAGGGACTGGTTGAAGTAGGTGCAAATTACAAAGAGGAAAATTTAAGGTTGAAGAAAAAGCTTCCCAACGGTTACAACTGTCCAGAATTTTTAATGGCTCTCCCAAGAGGCAGTTAATTCCTCATTACTGGAAGTCAGATATTGACTAAACTAGATGGCCGGGAAAGACTTTCAACTCTAAAACTCTGTAATATCCAACTCCCTCCTCTCTCCCCTCCCTACATGATAGTGGAGAAATAGGTGGGCCTTCTCCATCCCTTTCTTTCCTCCATCCTTCCTCCTTGTTTATCCATCACTTCCTCCCATCCTCCTCTGCTATTTTATCACAGGCTGGACAGACTTTTTAATACTCAGAGCAAATGTAGATTTCTAGGATCATAGGATTTCAGAGCTAGAAGGGGCCTTAGAGGTCTCTTAGCTCCTAGATGTCCAAGCTCCTCATTTTACAGATGAGGAAACTGAGGCACAGAGCTATGAAATGACTTCTCTAAGGGAACAGAGGCATGAGAGAGCTAAGATTCTGACCAAGGTCCCCTCACTCAACCTCCATCACACTTATCTTGTATCTTGCTATGTGTCATTTCTTTTGCCTCCTCTCACCCCATACCAACCCCAGCTCTGGCTTACAGTGAAATCCAGTAGCCCCAGAATGGTAGGTGTTGAATTTTTCTCACCCCTGGACTGATTGAAAGCTTTCTACCAGTACTTCCAACCCAGAATTTAAAAGGGATTTTTGAGCACAGGAGGCTGAGAGTGTAGTTGGGTTCTTCTCCTGGTCCTCATTTCTTCTTCTCCCCTCTCATTTTCCTTTCCCTTCCCTCTCTCCTTTTCTCCTCCTCTTTCTCCTTCAAGCCGCCTCCTTCCCTTGTCCCTTTCCTCTACCATTATAACACATTATAACATTATAACTACCATTATAACCACAGTTATCACTATGGTTAGTTGTAAAATGTAGATCCCACAGCAGGGAGTGTAGGGATGTATGTAGGGTGTAGTAGTTCAACGTTGCTGCTTTCTCCTCTGTTGTATTTTTCCTTCCTGGGATAGTGAGCTCCATAGGAAAACATGAGCCATTGTAGCTGCCAGCAAGCAGCAGGCCCTGGGTCATCTAGCTAAAAATAGGAAGTGGAGATGAGCCTTGGGACAAAGTACAAACTCCCTCTTGAGAAAGGAGACTTACAGAGGTTTCCTCCTCACACTTCTCTTCCCCTACCCCTTGTCATCTCCTATAGACTTGAAAGAAAAGGAGAGAGACCAAATTCATAGACTTTTCTATGGGACCCCAGTATCAAGGGTTCTTGGGTCAAAATCTTGCCTTGAAGCAGTGACATTAGGCTCCTGGAAGGTACTTTAGGGCCACTTATTCCTGCTTCTGACCTTGCAAGGGAGATCAGATGGCCTTAAATAGTGCTCATTGTACTCAGAGTTTAATTATAAAACACACAATTTCTATAAGCTAGATTGGGGGAAAGGGATGGGGTATAGAAGTGTGACCTGTATTTAGACATTTAGGGTGATAGGAAGGATGCTAAAGTAGGTAGCTTCCATACAGAGCTGCTTCTACAATTAACCAATGACCTGTATTTCTAAAATAGAGCTCTCACCAAAGCCATCACTAGAAGAAAAGCTGGATTCCAAGAAGTGGCTGCAGAAATACGGCTTGAAAGCACAAAAATTAACGGCATTTGATATCCTTGCCGAATGTTCCTTTCGCCACATTGATGTAGCTGTTGACATAAAAGGCAGACCCGATAATGTGTACCTGCAGACCTGTGCTGTAAGTAGAGTGGGGAAACTGTGCAAGGAGTCACAGACTCATTCATTCACTCTTTCCTGTTCATTTTCTAATTCCTACTGGAAGGATCTTAATTAAAATCAGAGTTTGATGGGCAGAATCAAAGTATTTGTGAAGAAAAGCCCATGCAGAGGCACGTGTTTGAGGGACAGGAGGTTGGAAATTGTGATATTTCTTTGAAGATGACTGATTGTTTCTTCTTTGAGAGAAGCAGAGTGGAAGAACATTGGATTTGGGAATCAGAAGACTTCACTTCAAGTTTTGACTTTCTGCCACTTATTAGCTTTGTGAACTTGGGGCAAATCATGACTTCTCTGGGACTCATTTCCTCATCTGTAAAATAAGCAATGTGAACCATGATTGCAAATCTTTCTCCACTTCCCTTCCCATTCATTTCCAGTTTTCTTATTCTGCATTTCCACCCTACATTTCTCAAAACTGTCTCCTTATGGAAAAACAAGAGATCAGATCAATGCATGGTTTCTAGTTATAGGTGAACTAAAAGTAAGACTGAAATTAGAAATAAGACTGAAATAGAAACTTCAGAAAATAATAATTTTCAGGACCACAATGTAACACAATATCCCCAAAGGGACTTCTGCTTTTTCCATTTCTTATTTTTGTTTTGTGGATTGGCAGGGCCAATAGGCAGCAAGTTGGCACAATGGATAGAGCTGGGGCCTGGAATCAGGAAAACCTAAGTTCAAATCTGGCTTCTAATGCTTCCTAGTTGTGTGATCTGGGGCAAGTCATTTCACTTCTTTTTGCCTCTGTAAAATGGGGCAGCTAGGTGGGACAGTGGATAGAGGGTGGAGCCTAGACTCAAGAAGATTCATCTTCCTGGGTTCAAATCTGATGTTGGATGCTTACTGACCCTGAGAAAATCCCTTAACCCTTTTTGCCTCAGTTTCTTCATCTCCAATAAAATGAACTGGAGAAGGAAATGACAAACCACTCCAGTATCTTTGCAAGAAAACTCCCAAATGGAGTGAAGAAGAGTTGGACATGACAGAAATAACTGAATGATAACAAAATGGGGATAATATTAGTGCCTACATTCCAAGGTTATTGTGAGGATCAAATGAGTTAATAACCATGAAGTGCCTGGCACGTAGTAAACTCTATGTAGATGTTAATATTTTATTATCACTAAGTGGGTCTTTAGAAAGTAAACTCAGTCTCTTTCAGGGACCACCCTTGAATTCTTTCCAACACAGTAGAATTTCTCAGAACTTGGACCCTACTGATATTCAAGAACTTGGAATCAACCTTACACAAAATGGTCCACTGGGGTAGATCTTTCTTTCGGTAGAAAATCTGCCTATCTGAGCTCTCGTTACAACCAGCGAACTTCTCTGAAGAGCAAGATTCTTGTTCTTCTTGTGACCTTGAAGTATATCTTGTACTATCTGTTCCACTGAAGGGTGGTCAACACCACAAATTAGGTACTCAGTTATTAGGGGGTTGGATTCTCCCAGTGTGCCAAATACTGTCTCTTGGTAGAGAATATTGAGGAAAAAATAAGGTAATGACCTTTACTTTTATATTTGGAGTGGTATGTATAAAGTTGTATTCTGTTCTGAAATCATCCAATTACTGCTCAGAGGGGTTGATCTGAAGCAAAACTGTGAAGTAGGTGCAGTTTATTTTCATTGTCCCCAGATTCCCTTTTAACTAGATCCACTTTTTGCCAGTACTCTCTTTGATCTATCATTTTACACTAAGGAAAAGATTTTGCAAACTCATTCACACTAAAGACTAAATGATTGATATGGCTTGAAATATTATCTCTTAATGTGGTATCAATTTATTATCAAGAAAAAGCACACATTTCTAATTTCAGGTACCATGAAGTGAGAAAGGGAAGAGAATAGACATTTATATATCATCCATTGCATGCCAGGCACTGTGCTAATAAGCATGTTACAAATATTATCTTATTTGATCCTTACAACAACTCTGTAACTCATTTTACAGTAGAAGAAACCGAGACAAACAGACAAAAGTGTCTGAGGCTGGATAAAAACTCAAGTCTTCCTGATTCAGGCCTAGTATTCCATACACTATCTACTAAAAGGTTAAAAAAGTATTTGGAGAGAGGAGCACCCTTTCCTGGAAATCATACTGTACATAGGTGGCTGCCTATTCCGACCACATGTCTGAGCCTAAGGCACGTTTCTTCTTTGGGGAATTGAAATCAGTAAGGTGCTTTTTTCCTATTTTCACCATCTGTGACTCAGCAGTGGTTTCCAGGTACAGTTTTGCTTTTTCCTATCCAATTTGATGGCCAAGTAAGACTTTCTATGAACTTTTCCTTGTTAGTTCTGTGAAAGAAGATATCAAATGACACAAGATCTCATTTGGTTTTGTAACAGTAGAACATGAAGTAGAACATCTTCATGTTCTACTGTTACAAAACCATTGACCATATATTGATGTCCATTGATATACTTTCTACACTTGAAAAATTTACATTCTTGTATCAATACTGAATCATGAATGTGAGTTTGATGGGATTTTTGCCTGCACTTATGAACCCCATGGATAGAGCATTAGACCTGGAGTCAGGAAGACCTAGGTTTAAATCTGACCTTAGACCCTTACTGTGTGACCCTTATACACACATATTTGTGTGTATATATACGTATATGTTTATGTACATGAGCATACACATACACATACACACTATATATGTGTATATATATCTAAATCTATATCTATCTGACATGTATGTGTATAGTGTATACAAAATGTATCCACTATATAGTGTATTCACCATTGTATTGCATAGCACTTTATCCTTACACCAACCCTGAACCACAGCATCTGTTATTGCCTTCCATTTGATAGATGAGGAAACTGAAGCAGATAGGTTAAATGATTGCCTAGGGTCACAGAGCTATTAAGGGTATGAGTTTGGATAGCAAACATATATACTTATACATACATATATATCATATACAAATACTAGCTATTGTACTTTTTATTACATTTTTCCAAATATGGAAGAGGTGAATAATGAGAAAGCATTTTGTATGTGTTAGGTATCACTTTCTCTATTGAAACTATCCTTCCTTGACTGGGCTATCCCCAAATTTACCCTCCTTCCTCTGGACCCCTGTAATAACATCTTACTCACTTGACACTTGTTCCCATAATTTTACCAACATTCACTCGTATATAGGGAAAACAGCCCTTTGAGTCAGGAGACCCACTTTCAAATTCTGGAACTGACATGTGAGTCCTTTATCCATTGGATAAAGGTAAAAATCCTTTACCATCAGCTTCTTCATCTGTAAAATGGAGACAATGACCTACCAGTCTTGCTGAGGTTTTAGGAATGCATATTATAAATTTTTTAAAAATACTGAATAAACAAGAACCATTTGTTCAATAAATATTTATTGAGCCCCTAATTATGCATGAGGCATTCTGATAAAGGTTGCGGAGAGATAAAAAGGAGTCAGCTGTTAACCATGCCTCAGGAAACTTACCATCAAATAAGCTGGTTGTTTAATATTTGGTGCATGTGTACTTCTTTTCCCTTGTTAGAATTGAGCTTCTTGAAAGGACAGACTGTCTGGTTTTTTCTCTTTTATATTTAATGCTTAACACAGCACTTTGAACATTGTAAGGTATTTAATATATTTGTCTTCCTCCCTCCCTCCCTCCTTCCTTCCTTCCTTCCTTCCTTCCTTCCTTCCTTCCTTCCTTCCTTCCTTCCTTCCTTCCTTCCTTCCTTCCTTTCTTCTTTCCCTCCATCCTTCCTTCCTGTTTCTTATATTTTATATTACACAGAGAATCTAGTATATTAGCTTGCACAAAGACAGACACTGAATCCATACTTGTTAAATGAACAGTTGATCCAATACCTATAGCCTACAGAGTACGACTAGTCTCAGTGACCATGGAGGCAGATTAGGGAATACAGCTCCATATGGTCATGCCAGGGATGTCCTGATACTTGTAATACTGCTCATGAATTCTTTTAGGAACATAAGACTTCTTTTTGGTGGTGGTGGTTGTTCTCCCCATAGGAGACAAACAAGAAAAATGTCCACGCAAAATACTGTAACAAGTTTGTCCACACTCCCTGGAAGGATGGAACTATGGTCCACGTTTATGTCACAGCAGACAAGTGCAAGACCTATGAAGAAAAGATGGGCAATGCCTTGGAGCTGATTGAGAAAAGGTTAGTTGTTTTTTCCCTCAGAAGTAAAGCAGCTCAGTCCTTTCTTGCATGTCAAAAATGGTTCAACCTTGTTGCATGCAAGCATGAGGAAGCAAGGGTCATTGGTGACTGGGTTTGGCATCTTTACAATTCAGATGACGTGCAAATAAAAGGACCCATTGGTTGGTGTTTACTAAATGTGTGGTGCATTTGAGACCAGGCAGATAACTTTAGATTTTAGTTTTTCTGGAGAATAGAGTGATGTTGCTTTAAAAGAAATGGTAAATGAAATATGTGGTTATTAGTTTTGACACATTACTGTTACGTGTTACAGAACATGATTTGTGAGTGTCTTAGGTCCTTTGTTCTCATGCTTACGTGACATTGTGCAGCTCATCAGAGTCCTTGAATATTCTATTTCAAGGCACCTGCTGTCAAGCATAAAATCAAGCCACAAAAGACTGACACACTTTGAAATTTTCCTATTACTCAATTTTAAAAGAAATACTTCTTATATCCTTGTCAGATTTTGCCATCAGGTAAGATTCTTTAGCTTATTTTAACAATATGATAAATTGATCACTTGTAGGGTTATTATACAAGCCCTCCCAGTCCAAGCTGGGCTCACTTTGGGTGAACCTCCCTCCCCTGCCACCATTTTTTCAGCAAACCTCTCATCCCTTTCAGTGCTCCCATTCCCAAGCTACCAAATGCCTTCCTACGGTCCTCTTGTCTTTCAGGGCAGTAGGAGGGGAAACCCCATGCTTCCAATGTTCCCTACTTCCCCCTTTCCCCCAATCTAAACTTTCATTTCCCAAGTCCTATTCTTCCAGCACCCAGATTTGCTTATAGCAGGCCACGTGACTGATAATAGATTTACCTGATATGCTAATCTTTGCTAATGCATTACTGGTCCTTGTAAAGCACAAGCAAGGTGGGATTTTTTGTTATGATTTCTTGGAGTTCAGTTTCCCAGGCTCATGCTAAATTGTAAACATCTGAAGGATCAATTGCCTTTGAACCTGGTAATTCACAGCTGTGATACATCTGGTGCAGAGCCAATCAGGTACTGAGTCACATAGGCTTTAGTGCCTTCTGGCTCTGAGTCTGTTAGTCTAAAGTGTATATATATTCTGAGGTGAGATATTGCTTTGGGGCTCACTCATGGGAAGAATGTTTTGCCTGAGGTCTTTTTGATTTCTGGGAAGACATTCTGGGTAGCTGTTGTTAAGGTCCCTTCCCTGCCCTCTCTGGCTTTGTGAACCTAGATGTCCGTGTTCTCTTGGTCAAGTGATATATGTAAATCGTTTTATTACTCTATTTAGATAGTTGGAGTCCTGTTTATTGGATATGCTAGTCTTTCTTGGGTACTTGATTCTTTACCCTTACCTTCTATTATTTTGCTGTGCCTAGAGCCCAGACAGGAATGGCCCCTTCCTCATGTGCTGGGGGAGAAGGAGCTGCATCAGAGTTGGGGTGGTGTGGGCCAGAGACAGAGGCTGTGGGCAGGAGCCCCTGGAGCTTGCTGTGCCTGGACTCAGGCACGAGCAGGGAGAGCTTGGAATGGAGCAGTCCCTTCCCCTGTGAGATGGGACATGGAGCAGGAGCAGAGAGCTGCCTGCATGTGAACCCAGGCCTGTAGTGGTCGACCCCTGGACCTGCAGGAGCAAGCATCCTGGAACTCAGGACTCAACCCCAAGTCAAGATGGAGGCTTTGCAATTGGGCAGGAGCAGTGAACATGCTTTCCTGCCACATTCCCCTGGGATGGGTCAGGACCCATCTATGTCTATGGTGGGAGGGGGGAAATGTCAAGGCCCCCTGGGACCCACCCTGTTGGCTTTCTCATCCAGCCACCTCTCAGGACTTGGAAGTGGGGGCTGGAACAATGTTAAAACTTGGACTCTTTTGTTCATCAGAGCATATGTGCATCTGAGAGTGCCAGTTGGGAGCCTGCAACAGCAGTGTGGGGAGAAGGACACATCCCCAACAGGACTTGACTTAGACACTTTGTTGGATTGAGGGGATTGTAACCTATGGTGACCTAGGGATGGAGTGTGTTGTATTCTTTGCCGCACCTGAGGGTGTATTGTGCTAGGGGTTGGGATCCCCTGTTGTATAAACAAGTATAAGGTGCTATGTTATGTTATATACTTTTGTGTCTTTTTAAGGCCATGTGGCTACCCTGGTAATAAGATGTTATGAATTGTGAATGCCTTAGTTTCTTGAATAATGTTTAGTTTTGAATAAAAAGCTTATTATACTTCACGATTCAATCCTTGATATATATATGTATATTCATAACAGCTGCTCATGTTCATCAGTGTTACAGTCCTACATGATAAACAGTAACCCC
The DNA here is from genome assembly GCF_028372415.1 of Notamacropus eugenii. Lineage (NCBI taxonomy): Eukaryota > Metazoa > Chordata > Mammalia > Diprotodontia > Macropodidae > Notamacropus > Notamacropus eugenii. Next base: position 405,161,728 of record NC_092876.1, on the reverse strand, counting down.
CAGGAGTGCCCTTGGGCTGATGGGAAGATGCTCTTGAGAGTGGTATAAAGGGAAGAAATCACACCAGGAAATAGTCTCTGGGGCTATCTATTCTCTTGTTCCCACCTAGCCCATTGTCAAGAGATGGCTGCCTTTTGTAGTTGGACTCCAAGATTGTTTCTTCTCAGGCTGGTTACTGTTCCCCAAGATCACAACCCTCATTTTAGGCTTCCCATCACAGCTTGATGATTCTCTCAGGTCATTTTCTTTATATCTTCTGTATTCTTTTCCATTATCTATCCCAGTTCCAAAGTGCAGGATAGAAACTATATTGTATTCTCCTTTGGCAGATCCCATACTCAGAAACAGTCATTACAGACTAGAAGGGAAGTAATGAGAAATTTCATTTCTAATGTTCATGAAACTTCTGGAACAAACCTGGTGATATCTGAGATTGTATTTTGGGGGTTATCTTTGGCTTTTGAAGACACGTGAAAAGAATAATAATATTTTGGAGACTCTCTATGAGAGCCATGAACTTCCCACCTATATTATTTAAGTTCTTGAGACCAACCACATTTTTACTTTTTATCCCCTCAAATTCCTAACATGGTGTTGTGCATGTAACAGGTATGTAACAAATACATGTTGATGGGTTTTTTTCCATTTCCATTTCAGTTTCTATCTTAGAGATAAGTTTTAGATTTGATCTGTGGATGGGAAGAGTCTTAGGAAATAAGAACTAGACCTTTGATTTCATTGGCTCAGATGAAGACACTTTTTCTATTGGTGATGTGCTAGAGCCAGCTCCTACAGCGAGAGAGACATTGCTAAGTTTTCAGTCTGTGCCTTTACACATTGAAAATCAGCAAATACTACAAATCAGGGCATGATTTAATGTTTTCTTGATTGTGTAGACTTAAAAAATGATAGAGGAAATGTTAAGAATGCAGATGAAACCTAAAAGTGTGTCATGGTAGAGTCTTTTTTTTTTTTTTTGAGATTCGGTTGTTAAACATTTACTAGCATACCCCTACCCTCTACCACTACAGGGCTTTTTAACTTAATGTCTTAGAGAGTTGCAAAGAGAACCAATGCATAGAACAGTGATTTACCCACGGTCACATAGCCCATTTTTGTTGGAGGTGAGATCTGAACCTAGATCTCCTAGACGTACTCAATCTACTTTGCATGTTGTCTCATCATTCTTATTGCATGAACTCATTAACATGGCCAAAAGATAGTTTTCTGTGGAGTATGTGCCAATAAAAGGCTCCTGATTATTAAATACAAGATGCCCATTTATTTTCAGTGATGAATGTTGCTTTTAGAATGAAACAGAAATCAAAATTCCAGGGCCCAATCAATGGCATAGCTTCCCATGCCATAGCATCCCATGCCATAACATCAGGATAGGGAATTAAAGGAGGCTTTTCACAAAAAGTATCAGGACAGTAATGTATAATAAAGGGATTGTGACCTATTTTGTTTCACACAAGGGAGACACAAGGAATAGTGATATGCCTAGGGCATGGACACAGGGAGGAGTAACAGGAAGGGTAGGTTAGAACCAGGGAGATCAACAGGACTTTGGGCGCCATGGTTTTCAGGGCAGGAGGAGGAAGAGGTCTTAGCCAGCCTCTTCATTTGGAGAGGACCCTGCCAGCAAGCTCTTCAGCACTCCTCTTTATTAATGTAGGGACACCTAAGTTCCTGTCATCTTTATCAATCATCTTCTTGGTGAAGGAATAAAAGCTATATATTTTATTGAGGGTGGCGGGGTGGGGAGAGTGGACAGTTTTATGCTCAAGTGTATCTAGAGGAGTTCCCATTTCAGTTAAGGAAAGGAGACACTAGGTCAGAGGTTTTTAATCTTGTTTGTTTCCCAGACCCCTTTGGCAGTCTTGTGAAGCCCATAGACTCCTTCAGATAAGAATGTTTTTCAGTGTACAAAATAAAATATACAAGATTACAAAAGGAACCAATTATATAGAAATAGTAAAAAAAATTTTTTAGTCTATCAGGGTTAAGAATGGGTTAAGAACCATTGTACTTGGAATCAACCATTTCACAGATGGAGAAACTGAGGGTGACAGAGGTTAAGTGACTTGCCCAAGGTCACACAGTTAGTGAGACAGGATTTTGACCTTCCTGATGACAGGTTCAACATTCTATCCACTATACCCTTTAACTTAATATGTCCTTCTAAAAATCAGGACATTTTGTTTGTGTCCAGTGCTATGACACCTCCCTCTCCCATTCTTCATAATTTTTCATTGTCAGGCTACTGACAGTATCTAAGAAATTATATGTACCAGTTCTTCTGGTACCTGGGATGCAACTGATTTCTGTTTGGTGACCTTAAATCACTGATGGCCTCTGGCTACCCTCTTACTTGGTTAACCCTACTTTTAATTCTGTATTAATTAAGATCTTCAATTTCTCCTTAACCATCAGAATACCTACCAAGGTAAGGAAACTATGGCCTTAAGACCACAGGTAGCCTTCTAGGTGTTCAGGTGTGGTCTTTGATGGAGTCCAAGTTTTATGGAACAAGTCCTTTTATTAAGGAGATTTGTTCTGTAAAGTTTGGATTCAGTCAAAGGGCTGCACTTGAGGACCTAGAGAACCTCAAGTGGTCTTGAGGCCACAGGATCCCTACTCCTGATACTGTTTGGTCAGTACTTACATACCTGTAAGGAAAAAGGTGACAGCTGTGTGAGAGACTGATGCTCTTGACCTTACCATTCGCTGCCCTTTTCGCTCTCTGCTTGGAAACCAGAGTTCTATTTCTCAGTATTTAGAAATAGTTCAGCTGAAGTGCAAGTAGGCCTCAAGGAGCCAGAGGAGTCTCTGATAACGCTCTCCAAATAAATAAAGAAAACCCTTGTTGAATTAGCAGAACTTGGGAAGATATTAACCCTACAATCCTGCGTGGCCTTGTCTCCTGAGGCCCGTTTAGCTTTTAAGAGCTTTTTGAGCGATAGTTTTGCGTATAGTCAGATTCTCATTTCCATATTTCTTTAAAGTTGCCTGAGGAGGGAGAACAGACGAAAACCCTTTCACACAGCTGGCCGAGTTCTTGGTCACAGAATATTATCCTACATCCTTTGGCACTGTCCATATATTTTATGAGGGCCATAAGAATGTGCTGGCATTACCAGCTTGAATGTGAGTGGTTCTTGGGTATCTCTTTATTCACAAATGAGATGGAAGAGTGGTTCAAATTAGCAGCTGGGTGGATCAATGTATAGAGTTCTGGTCCAGGAATCAGGAAGACCTGGGTTCAGACTTGACCTCTGACATTTCCTAGGTGTGTGACCCCGGGCAAAGCCACTTAACTTCTATTTGCCTCAGTTTCCTCAATTGTAAAAAGAGGATAGAATTACCTGCCTCCCAGGATTGTGAGGATAAAATAAGATCATATTTGTAAATACTTAGCCTGGTGCCTGACATATAGTAGTCACCATATAAATACATATTCCCTTTCTGTCCCTGCTTCAGCTGATCTGCAATAATAATTGATTTGAACATCATTCCCGTTGAATAACTTTGGCATGAATACAGAGATTTATTTCTTCCTCAAATGTATTTCCTTAATTATGTTTTATTTAAATCTATAATAAATAATACTAATAAATAGAATACATTTATAATAAAATACATATAAATGTAACAATAAAATATATATAATAAACCAATAATAAAGTTTGTATTCCTTGAATATGTGTGCACTTGCAGAGGGATTGTTAGACCCACTGCAAAATTATCCCAAAGAGGATAAGTAAAGTCCATGCAGACATTTGGGAAGCTGGAGGGAGCTAGACAAAGGAGAGACAGACGTTGGAGATCTATTGAATTTCTTGCTGGATGTTAAGATTTCAGGAATGTGCTGTGATTACCTGCCTCCATTAGCTCTGTTAACCTCCCTACCTTTACTTTCTTTTCTCTCCAGGATTAAATGGTTACAAAATGGGAGTCTAGGCTTCTTTGGACTGGTGCTGGAAGATTGTATCTACATTCTCATAGATACATCTCATTCAATGAAGGGTAAACTGCCTTTGGTGAAAGAGAAGATTTTTCAGCTTTTAAAGGTTAGAGAAAGCTGTCTCTGCCTTGACTTTGGGGACCCATTAACTGGCAATATTGTCTCAATCTATTTTCATTTACTGTGGGATAGGGACAGGTGGGGAGTTGAGCTCTTAAAGATATGGCAAGAGAAAGCAGGGATTGTGTGACATCAGAGTTGAGGTTCTTAAGCAAAAATTTCAGAAGGGCTCCTCCTTATCCTTTTAAAAAGACAAAATTAGTAGATCTTCTCCTTGTTTGGAAGGCCCAGTGGGCAGTATCCTCCCCTATGGCTTTAGAAATTTTCTATTCTAAAAACTTGTTGATGGGAGGGACTTATTCTTTTGTTATTTCCTCCATGACCCCAATGTGGAAGATTTGACATTTGTGGTGTAAGGCAAAGCAGAGGCTTTCTAGATGACTTTTACCACAAATATTTTCTTTCTGTTTCCTAGCATGGGTTATCAGCATCCAGACTATGAATGCTTTACTGAAATGAAATGCCTTTAACTTTGAAAAACTGGTTTTTAATCTAATTTTTAATATCTACAGCTAAAAAAGTTGACTCCATTGTCAGGAATATTTACTTATCATTCTGTAAATTGTCCTAAGTACCTTTTGTTATATTGGGAAAATGAGTATTTTAAGGTTGAATAAAATTTATCTATTACAGGAGCAGCTGGTATTCAAAAAGAAATTCAATTTTGTGAAGTTTGATAGTAAGGCTGATGCTTGGCAGGGGCAACTTGCTGAAGTTAATGAAGAAAATTTGAAAATGGCTAAGGAATGGGTTAAAAGCCTTCAGGTAAAATAAAGATTATGATTTAGAAAAGAAGCATTAATGAGTGGAGTGGAATCTATTCTTATGTCTGTATTTATTTAAATTCTTAGAAAAGTGCTTTGAGATCTCAGAATGAAAGTTGCTAAATAAATATGTTCATTTTTAATAATAATGAGTACAGGCAGATAGGTGGTTTTGTGGATAGAATACTGGGTCTGCAGTTAGGAAGACTCATCTTCCTGAGTTCAAATCTGGTCTGAGCCATTTACTAGCTGTATGACCTTGGGCAAGTCACTCTTTGCCTGAGTTTTCTTATCTGCAAAATGAACTGAAGGAAGAAGTGACAAACCACTCCAGTGCTTTGCCAAGAAAACCCCAAATGGGGTCACAAAGAGTCAGACAGGATTTAAATGACTGAATCACAACTTCCAAATCTAGATTCATTGTTCTTTCCATTGTACTGTGCTGCCTCCTAGGAATATTTTTGTATAGATCATTGTTTTTCCTTGTCAATATTCTTTTTACAGTATCTTCCTAGTACTAGGATCACTGGACCAAGGTATGAATAGTTTGTTATCTCTTATTATATAATATCATATGGACTTCTAAAAAGATTGTACCAAATTGTAGTACCATAAACAATGTTCCTGTTTTTCTAGAGCTACACCACTGGTTCATCATTTTAGAGGAAATATAATTTTATAATATCTTACTGTGCTTTTTAAACACATAGTCAATTAAAAAGGATATCCCCTTTTTCAAAAATTTCCCCTTTCTTGGAGTATCTTTTTAAAGTCTTTTTTGAAAGTTCCTTTTAAGGAACCAAATAATCAACCAGGTGCCTGAAAATGCATTAAGAAGAAGATCAAAACCTGTTTTTTGATAAGCCAATCACAGCGATGGACCAGAGCCATCTTTAAAACAGTACAGATGGCAGACCTCAGAGACCCAGATTTGTCAAGGATCAAGAAACATCAGCAAATCACTCTGAATTTTAATCAAAGCTGAGGCTTTGCCATCTTGCAGAGCAATCCTATTCCCTGGAGGTTCTGTTAAAAAATGGACTAATTACTGCATGAAGTAACAGTAGCTGTAAAATTCTGTGCCAAGTGATAACTTAGTCCTGGGAAAGAAAGTGCTGATTTCATACTTCAAGCATGTTAAATTGTCCAGAATTAATAACTGAGGAAATTACCAAGTGGCATGAGAAACAACAGTGATGTACTGGAAAAAGTTTGAGATTCAGAGCCCGAGGGTCTGAGTTCAAATCTTGATTGTCACTCACTATGTATTTAGTGGGTTGTTTCACTTTTAGGGGTCTCAGTTTTCTTGTCTCTAAAATGAGGGGTTGGATCTAGATGGTTTCTGACATCGCTTCCTGTTCTAAATCCATGATCCTGTGGGTTGTGGCTTATTAACTATAGGTATCAGGAAAACTTTCATTAGTTCAGATGCTATTTAATGGCTTTGGAATTTGCAATAAACCAGATGTGGTATGTGAGGTTCTCATTACTTTTAAAAGATGGAAATATAGTGGGTTCTGTGTTACAAAATCACTAGAGATGGACAAGTAAATGTGAAAACTCAAAATGTTTGCTTAACTTTTATAATTTGAATGGATGAACTCTCGTATAAAGGCAAGATCAGTTCCATTTTTATGTCATAATACCCAAAGTGGACCTCAGTTGCCTACCAAGTTAAGTCCAGAATTTGTAGCTTGCCATTCAAAAAACTTCATGATGTGGCCCCACTTTAAAGTTCTAGATTTATTTCTTAACTCCTGCTATAAAATGAGAGAGGCTGATCTAAGGTCTCTTTCAAGTCTAAGTCTGTGATCAATCAACAAGCATTTATTTAGCACCTATTGTGTTCTAGGCATAGTGTTAGGCACTAGGGATACAGAGACATAAATTAATCCCTGCCCTCAATACAACTCTGAGCCATGAAACAACAAAACTCCTTTGAAATGCAGCTGAAATTTATGAAATGCAAGGACAGCAACACTTGCATTTACCAAATAACAGGTGACATGCAGAAAATCTAGGTTGAAAGAGAGGTTAAGGGATGGATAATCTTCTTAAGCTCATGCCAAGAGATATTCAGGCAGTCTGTTTAAACTGTGTTGACAGCTGAAGAAACAATAACTGAGCTAGCTTTTTGCCCACAAACACACATAGATAAAACAGCATTAAAAGCCATATCTTCATGACAGAAAATCCATAATAAGGGCTTCAAACTGTCCTTGTATGCCCAGATAGAAGCATTTACAGTATCCGACAGGATCCAATATAAGTTATTCAGCTTCCTGGAATCATTGGAGCTAAAGTCTAACCCCAGTGTAATTTGAATTATCTTTTATGGTTCAGTCTCCCCCTCCCATTTTGGAGACATAAAATTAAAAAAAAACCCAATAAACCAACAACAGTTCCTGTGTGATTTTTTTTCCTGTGGGTTTCAAGGGTCACCTTTGGAATCTTGAGGCCAATCTTTGGAAAATATGCTTTTAGAATGGCGCCATGAATACAGTTAAGATCAAAAAAGAGTTACAGGGTTCATCATCATCATCATTATTTTCACCACAGATATTATCAAAAAGGCAGTCAGGCAATAAACATTAAAAGCCTACTGTGTGCCAGGCATTATGCTAAGCCCTGGGGATACAAAGAATGGTAGAAGACGGTCTCTACTTCCAAGAAGCTCATATGATATAAATATATATAAATAGCACACAACTTGGTACAAACAAGCTATATACAGGATAAATTGGAAATAATCAGCAAAAGAAAGCACTAGAATTCATGAGGTTTGGGAAAGACTTCCTGTAGAAGACGAGGTTTTAACTGGGATTTTAAGCAAGCCACAGAAGCCACTGGAGGTAAGGAGGGAAAACATTCTAAGCATGGGAGATAGCCAGTCAAAATGCCCAGAAATAGGACTTGGAGGGTTTTGTTCATGGAGGTTAGTATCATTGCATCATGAAGGAGAGGGCTATGTCTCTGCCTTTATGGTGTAAGAAGACTGGAAAGAATTGGGGAAGTTTCAGTGCAGATTTGAAAGCCAAAGTCTTTTGTATTTGATACTGGAGACCTTATGGAGCTGTTGGAGTTTTTTGAGTAGGGGGTTGACCTGATCAGACCCATGTTTTAGAAAGATCACTTGAGAGTGAAGAGATGAAAGATAATAGAGATAGCTGATTGATGTTTAATAAATCACATTTATTAGTCATCGTTTCTTGAAGTGCTATGATAGGCATGTTAGAGTTACATAGATAATCTCCTTTCTTCTGGAAGCTTATGAACTGTGCAATGACAGAGATTTCTATAGGATATACATAAAGAAGGGTGGAAATATTAAACCGATATGTTAATAAGATCAAGTAAGTAACAGGAAGGTTAAATGTATGAGAGGAGAAAACTATGATGAATAGTTGTAGGGGTGGATGTCTTGTGTCAGATGTGTGAGAGCTGATGGAAATTGTCAACCCTTCTCTAATCAATCCAAGAAGAGTTTGTAGAAAAGTAGCTACCAGAACCTGTGTAAATAAGGGCTGAGAATGGGATGAGTCTAACAGAGGGGCCATTCAAGGTTTATAGTGCTACCTTGGAAATGGCTCAAAGGAGGGAAAAGGATGAATGAATGAAGGGGTTTTTTTGAGACAAAAAGATGGAACAGAATCTTATTAGAATTGATTAGGGAAGCAAAATGATACTTAGTACCCTGATAAAAGACTTAAGAGCATAAGCTATATAAATCTTAGATTTAATCTGTAGAAAGCGGGGAAGTCACTACGTAAGCTTTAAAGAACAGGTCAGAATAACCATGGCAGATGAGGATGAGGGTGTGGTCTACCATTGGGCAAGTCCCTACCTCTCCTAAGTACTACTTCTCTTCACCTCCCCAATGTTCTTAGCTGAGTGCCCCACACTCAATATTTCCAAAAGAGAACTCATTTATCTTTCTCCCCCCAAATCCACTTCTCTTTCAAAGTTTTCCTTTTTCTGATTAGGGTACTGCTTTCTGTCCAGAAAGGTTAAAAAACCTCATGTCATCCTTAACTTCTCATTCTCTATCATTCTATATACATAAATCTAATCAGAGGCAGCTTGTGGTGCAAAGGATTGAGCACTATGCCTAGAGTTAAGAAGATCTGAGTTCAAATTCAGTCTTAGTTACTAGCTGTGTAGCAATGGTCAAGTCACTTAATCTGTGTTTACTTCAGGTTTCTATAAAATAGGGATAACAGCATCTGTTTCATGGGGTTGTTGTGAGAATTAAATTAAACAATATTTATAAAAAGCTCAGTGCCTGGTACATAGTATATATATATGTATAGATATATGTGTGTGTATACACATATATGCATATAAAATGTTATGTGTGTATACACACATATATGTGTACACACACACACACAGTTATATAGATATATAAATGCTGATTCCCTTTCTTTTCCTTTCTTCCCTCAGTTGCCAAGTCTTGGCAATTATTTCTTGGTTGAATTCCCTCCTCTCTACTCACAAATGATGACCCTAGTTCAGGACCTTATTATTTCTTAGCTGGTCTATTCTAAATGTTCTCTCCCAGCATGAAATATTTCCTTTCTCTGATCCATCTTCTACTCATCTAGCAAAATTATTTTCCTGAAGTAGAGGTCTGATTCCTCTTGGCTGCAATTATTGTTCAATCATTTTCTTTTTCTAAAAATTAATATTTTATTTTTTCCAATTACATGTAAAGACAATTTTTAATATTCACTTAAAAAATTTTTTTGAGTTCCAAATTTTCTTTCTCTCTCTCTCATCTCCCCCTTCCCTATAATGGCAAGCAGTTTGATATAGGTTATATATGGGCAATCATGTAAAACATTCCATATTAGTCATGTTGTGAAAGAAACAGATCAAAAGAAAAAAGCATGAAAAAATAAAGAAAGTGAAAATGATGTGCTTTGATCTGCATTCAGACTTTCTCTAGATGCGGATAGCATTTTGTATCATGAACCCTTTAGGGTTGTCTAGGATCGTTGTACTGCTGAGGATAGCTAAGATATTCTCAGCTGATCATCATACAATACTGCTGGTGCTGTATACAACGCTCTACTGGTTTTGCTCACTTCACTGTGCCTCAGTCTTTCCAGGTTTTTCTGAAACCAGTATGCTCCTCATCTCTTACAGCACAATAGTATTCCATCACAGTTATATAGCACAACGTATTTAGCCATTCCTCAACTGATGGTCATCCCTTCAATTTTCAGTTCTTTACCACTACAAAAAGAACTGCTATAAATATTTTGGTACAAATAGGTACTTTTTCTCCTTTTTAAAAATCTCTTTGGGATGCAGCCTTAACAGTGCTATTGCTGAATCAACAGGTATGCAGCTGGATTGTCCTTTGGGCATAGTTCCTAGGTGTTCTGCAGAATGGTTGGATCAATTCACAACTCCACCAACAGTGCACTAGTATCCCAATTTTCCCACATTCACTCCAACATTTATCAGTTTCCTTTTCTGTCATATTAGTCAATCTGATAGATGTAACATGGTATCTCAGAGCTGTTTTAATTTGCATTTCTCTAATAGCAATTTAGAGCATTTTTTCATATGACTATAGATGGCTTTGATTTCTTCATCTGAAAACCATCTGTTTCTCTCCTTTGACCATTTATTAATTTGACAATGATTTATATTCTTGTAAATTTAACTCAGTTCTCTATACCTTTGAGAAATAAAATCTTTATCAGAAACACTTGCAATAAAAATTGTTTTCCAGCTTTCATTTCATCGTTCTTGACTCTTCATGACTCCATTTGGAGTTTTCTTGGCAAAGATACTGGAGTGATTTGCTGTTTCTTTCTCATTTTACAGATGAGGAAACTGAGACAAACAAGGTGAGGTGACTTGCCCAGGGTCACACAGCTAGTAAATGTCTGAAGCCAGATTTGAACTTAGGATGATGAATCTTCCTTATTTCAGGCCCAGTGTTCTATCCACTGTGCAACCTAGCTGCCCTAGCTGATTCCTCTACTAAATAAATTCTAATAGTTTTCTTTTACTTTCTAGGGTCAAATACTAATACCTTTGTTGGTCATTAAAGCCCTTTACAATCTAGCTCCATCTTTCCTGGCTTATACATTATTCCTCTTCATATACAATACATAACATTCAACTTGACTTTTTATTTTCCTTTATATATGACACTTCATCTCTCATCTAGGTGCTCCCTTCCTGGGTAGCTAGGTAGTTCAGTAGATAGAATAGCAGTCCCGGAATCAGGAAGACCTGAGTTCAATGTGGCCTCAGATACTTACTAGCAGGATGACCCCGGAGAAGTCATTTAATCACTGTTTGCCTCAATTTCCTTAATTGAAAAATGGAGATAATAGTAGTTCCTTCACAGTATTGTTATGAGAATCAGATGAGATAATATTTGTAAACTCACAGTGCCTGGCATGTAGTAGGTACTTAATAAATGCCTGCTTCCTTCTTTCCCTCCCTGTCTCCCCCTCTCTTGCTCTTTCTCCCTTCCTTCCTTTCTTCCTTCCTTCCTTCCTTCCTTCCTTCCTTCCTTCCTTCCTTCCTTCCTTCCTTCCTTCCTTCCTTCTTCCCTCCCTCCCTCTCTCCCTTCCTTCCTTCCCTCCCTCTCTCCCTCCCTCTCTCCCTCCCTCTCTCCCTCCCTCTCTTCCTCCCTTTCTCCCTTCCTTCCTTCCCTCCCTCCCTCCTTCCTTCCTTCCTTCCTTCCTTCCTTCCTTCCTTCCTTCCTTCCTTCCTTCCTTCCCTCCCTCCCTCTCTCCCTTCCTTCCTTCCTTCTTTCCTTCCTCCTCTCTCCTTCCTTCCCTCCCTCCCTCCTTCCTTCCTTCCTTCTTCCCTCCCTCCCTCCCTCTTTCCCTCCCTCCCTCCCTCCTTCCTTCCTCCCTCCCTTCCTTCCTTCCTTCCTTCCTTCCTTCCTTCCTTCCTTCCTTCCCTCCCTCCCTCTCTCCCTTCCTTCCTTCCTTCTTTCCTTCCTCCTCTCTCCTTCCTTCCCTCCCTCCCTCCCTCCCTCCTTCCTTCCTCCCTCCCTCCCTTCCTTCCTTCCTTCCTTCCTTCCTTCCTTCCTTCCTTCCTTCCTTCCTTCCTTCCTTCCTTCTTCCCTCCCTCCCTCTCTCCCTTCCTTCCCTCCCTCCCTCCCTCCCTCCTTCCTTCCTTCCTTCCTTCTCTCTCCTTCCTCCATTCCTTCGTCTTAGCATTCATAATTTCCTTCAGACTCCGGCTCCAGTGATAGTCTGTACATTTCTTTCTTTCTCATTTTCCTCTAACTGGTAGCACTTCCCCTGCAAAATTACATTTCATTTGTTTTATATATATACATTGTTTATATTTGTGTGTGTGTGTGTGTGTGTGTGTGTGTGTGTGTGTGTGTTGGGGGGAGGATTCCTTATAGGATGTATGTCCTTTGAGGGCAGGGACTTTTCATTTTTGTCTTCTTATCTCTAGTGTCTATCAGCACCTGGCACACAGTAAGCACTTAATATATGTTTATTGATTGGATGATTTTAGCAGGATAGTTAGAGTGATTATATTGGAGATAGGGTATCTGTAATTCCCTAGTAAGTGACCAGAGTTTGGACCAAGTCAGTGATTTTAGGAATAGATGGAAGCCTATGGAAAGAAGTACAATTTGGCAATTGTTTGGATGTATAGAATAAAAATTGTAGAAATTTATCACTGTTTAGTAATATTTCAATGATTTTTTCTTTTTAATACTCTCTCCCCACCCCACCCCAAGGTTGGAAGCTCTACCAATATAATGGATGCCCTTAAAACTGCTTTTGCTGATAAAGAAACAAAAGTAATCTACATTCTGACGGATGGGAGAGCTGATCAGGTATTATTTTATCCATTGAGAGAACAGGGAAAAGGAAGCAGGAAATATTTGAAACAGCTCTTTGTGAATGAACTGAGCCTCCAAATTCCTCAAAATCTATTCTAGGTAAAATGCTATTGAGAAAATTCCCACATTTTCTTTTTTAGTTGGAAGCCAGCTTTTCCATCTAAAGACACTGAGAATAAAGCAGATGCAAGAAGGATTACTGACTTTTTAAGGTTATACACAGCTATAAATACAAATAATATTCCATGAAAAGAGAAATGTGAAATTACATTTGTAAATTTAACTCAGTTCTCTATACATTTGAGAAATAAGATCTTTATCAGAGACACTTGCCATAAAAATTGTCTCCCAGCTTTCATTTCATCGTTTTCGACTCTTCATGACTTCATTTGGGGTTTTCTTGGCAAAGACACTGGAGTGATTTGCCATTGGAACAAGATTTTGGAAGAAAAAAAGATCTGATGAGAATACAATAAGGAAAGAGCCAATCAGGGGCAAATATGTATATCTATATATCACTATATATACATATATATTTTAAGAATTAGTGTTATTATTATCTTTCAGGACCTTATCATTCTCTTCCCCCTTTCTTCTACTCTCACCTCTAGCCTATCCTTGGTCAGAACGTCATTATTGAAAATTGCTACTGAAAGTTAGATGAATGGAAATGAACACCTTCTTTGTGTAAAAACCATTCAATATAATAATATAGGTAGCCATGGGGCAGCTAGGTGGTGCAGTGGATAGAGCACCAGTGCAGGAGTCAGGAGGACCTGAGTTCAAATCTCGCCTCAGACACTTGACACTCACTAGCTGTGTGACCTTGGGCAAGTCACTTAACCCCAGTTGCCTCATCCTGGGTCATCTCCAGTCATCCTGATGAATATCTGGTCATTGGATTCAGATGGCTCTGGAGGAGAAGTGAGGCTGGTGACCTGCACAGCCCTCCCTCACTCAAAACGAAGTCAAGTGCAAGTCATGTCATCATTTCTCTGATGGCATGGTCTTCTTTGGCAATGAAGGACCCCACACACAGGTAGCCATTCGCTCATGGACACCCAGCCAGTGGCCATGCATGATCTGGTTGGGTTCCCTTCTTAACCCATGAATTCCCTGTCCCTCCAAGTCATGGAAGATGTGTTACTGAAATCAAAAACTGAAGCAAAGGATATATTTTCACGTGAAATATTTTAATATAGAGAGTTTAGTTTTCAAAGTCAGCCCACAAAATCCTCTCTTAAGTAAAGAAGAGGTAAGTTCAAGGATTTTGTTAGATAGATTCCATCTTCTTAGTAAATTAGATTAGGTCATTGTTTGGAAGTAAGGAAGGCAGATTTGTGGTTTATGGATGAAAAATGTTTGGAATACCTGCTGCCAGAAATGTAACAGATGGCAAATCTTTCTTCTTCTACCTCCACATCAGTCTCATCTAATCCCTTCTTTCCATTCACACAACCAGCACCTCAGTTCATGCCCTTATCCTTCTCACTCGGATTATTGCAACAGCCTCCTAACTGATCACCCTAATTTTCAAGTCTTACACCATCTTACACTTTGCTCCTGAAGTCATTTTCCTTATATGTAGACTGGATCATCCTTTACTCAATCAACTGCAATGGTTTCCTCTTATTTCTAGAATAATGAATTAAGTCCTGTATTTAGCTTTTAAAGTTATTCACAACCTGGCCCCAGCCAAGCTTTCCAGCCTCACTGCGCATTACTACTCCTCTCCTGCTCTCTGATACAGCCTGTTCTCATCTTCCCACCTGCTAGCGTCCTCCCTGCAAAACTACCTTGGATTTAATTATTTTGCATTTTTTTACATTTAGTTTTTATTTTGCTTCATGTACTTATAGATGTATTCTTTGTTTCCCTTATTAGAAAGTAAGCTTGCTAGTATGGGACTGTTCCATTCTTTTTACTTACATCTTCAGCACCAAGCACAGCGCCTGACATATAATAGAGCCTTACATTCTTCTTGATTGATTAAAAGAGAGTCAAGAAGAGGATTCTGGAGCCACTTCAAGTTAGACAGCATGAATTTGTAGTTGACTACTAGACTTCTTAAGGGCAGAGACTATGTCTTAGTCATTTTTATATCCTTCAATGCCCCACATAGTATAGGACCTTGTACATAGATAGCTATCGTATAAATCAGTGATGTCAGCCATATGGATGGCAATGTATTATGGCCAAAAAAAAAAAACCAAACTCTTCCAGTGCAGCCTGAACTAGATTAAAATGCAATTGGGAAATATTTAACAAAATAAATAAAAATATAATAGAATATATCTATTAAATGGTTTTCTTAAGTCATTATGTAGCTATCAGAGATCCTTATGTATGATTTAGTGACCCCACTCTTACTTGAGTTCAACTTTGTTTTAAACTTGTTATCTGTGTTTTATTTCATTTTTATCTATTTTGTTAAATATTTCCCAATTATATTTTCCAGGCTTGGAGAAAAAAGACCCAGGTCTGAGTTCAGGCTCTGACTATAGATGTGTGATCACTGGCAAGTTTTTCACCTCACTGAGCCTCATCCTCAAAATGAGGTTATTAATATTTGTGCTACGCTCTTCACAAAGTGGTTGTTAGAAAACAGCTCTGCGAACCTTTCAACAGAAATATGAATTCTATCATGTGGCGAGCTAAATTGAATTGATCCCTTTGGCAGTTTAGTTTGTGCCTGCCTTGGCTGCCAGACATCATGGAAAGCAGATGGTGGGAGTGACCGAGGATTGGCAGTTATGGTGGTGCACTAGCACAAGGCTTACATACAGCCTAGTGTTATTCGTTGTTCCCCAAACTTTGGGGAAAATTCTTGAACAGCAAAAATCCTCTGTAAATTTATTTGGGTCTGAGAGAATCAGATTCAATCCTTATCACTATAGGAATGGAAATAAGTGATGGACATTCATTTCATTCTTCTTTCCCAGTTCTCTCATGACCTCATTGTTGTTTTCCTTCATTCTGGAAGAGGTCCATGCCATCAGGAAGGTGATGCCATGATTTTCAAGTGAACTGGATTTAAGTGAGGGAGGGCTGTGCAAGGTCACCAGCTTCACTTTCTCCTCGAGAGCCTGGGTGTAGTAGGAGGACTGGAGATGACCTCATTCATCCTTAGGGAGAGGCATTAGTTTGCCATTCACAGCATAAATGCTAAGACAGCTTTCTACAATCCCTGGCTTCAAATAAGGATAAGGTTGGTTCCATTAGAATGTAATCTCCTTGAGAACTTGTCTTTGTATCTCCCAGCACAGTGCTGGGAAGCCTAATGCTTTGCACAGAATAAGCTCCTAAATAAATGTGTATTGATTGGTTTCCCTTAAGCATTCACTTATAACCATTGTCCTAACTGCCACCTACTTTAGGTACAGATCACCACCATCAGAGTTAAATGCATGTTTTTAAAGCACAAGGAAGTATAAATCAGTTGCTTATTTAAACTCATAAATCAGACCAATTGCTGACTTTACATGCATGAAGACCACAATGAAACAACTGGCTTTAAAATGAAATTGACACATCCATTGTTTAGTCATGAAATTACTGGTGTCACAGTGGCATATATACTAAGGAATCATTCTCTTCTTTCTCCTCCTTTTCTATCTCTCTCTTTGTCTCCTTCTCCCCCACTCTCATCCTCTTCCTTCCTCTTCAATTTTCTCTTCCCCCACCTTTATCTTTTAAAAATAATCAACAATAGCCTGTAGAAACAATTTTTTGTCAAATCCAACATCGAAAGAAAATTCCTATTCATACGATCTCCTTCAACTACCACGATGAAGATGCCAACGGATTCTTGAAGGAGCTCTCCCTCAGGACTGGAGGAGAATTCCATTGCTTTCATTTCGGTTCCCAAGATCCTTTGGAATCAGGTGCTTACATGGTAAGAGTTCATCTGACAGGGAAGGGGGTGTTTATTTGATTTAGAATTACAGACCTGAGGATAGTGAACCATGATTTTCACCTTAGTAGAACAACTGCCACAAAACCCTCTAATAAAATGCCTCCTAACAACCTGAGCACGGATGGTTCCATTGGTTTGGATCTGTCAGCGTATATTGTTTATATATTTCATTGTTCCCAAACTGGTAGTTTATTTTCTTATTGCCCTAGAGGTGATATGATCCCTGGCCTGGCCACTGGAAAAGAGAATGAGAGCTGCTACTTGCTTTTCTGTCCACCAGAAAGGAGAGACGAGAGAGAAAAAATAGTAGCAAAAATTGCATTTATATGTTTTACTCAGGCCCTTGTGAGGTGGCCTAGTGCTGAGAGTCAAAAAAGACCTGAGTTCAGATCTTGCTGCAGAAACACTATCTGATTTTTGGACTTTGGACGTGTCTTTGAACCCTGCATCAGTTTTCTTATCTGCACAGTGAGAGAATTGGCCTCTAAGGTCTCTACCTACTCTAAACCTATGATTCTGAGATTATATAAATGTCAGAGAGGACATTCCCAAGGATGATAGGACCTATTATCCTTCCCTTTACTTCCTGTTCAGTTTCCCCTTTTTAGAATATCTTTAGTTTACTCCTTAGTTCCTCACTAGAAGGAGAAGGCAAAACCGCATCTTGTACATCTAAATCTTTGTGTGGGCTGTGAATGCTTCAAATCCCTTTATCATTATTTCTTTAATTTTAATTTTTACTATCTTCACAAATCTTTCTTCTTCCACTCCTCTCCCACCCACTGAGAAGGCAAGAAAAATAGTACCCATTATACACATGAAGTCATGCAAAACATATTAGTCATCTTAGCCATGTTGCAAAAATGAAAGACAGAAGGAAAGACAGAAAGGAAGGAAGGGAGAAAGAAAGATTAAAAAGTAAAAAAAAAAGCCAAGCCATATGCTTTCATCTGCACTAAGAGTTCATCAACAGAACCCCCTTAAAGGAATGGTCAGTTTTGATTTGATAATGTCCAACCCTGCTAGCAAAAGCAAACTGCTTCCCCAGATCTTTCTAATGACCTCAACAAATGAAACTTACTGTGCTGATGGGAGATGACATATGATGATATCATATCCCTATTCCAAGCAGCTAACACCTTTGTGGTATTATTCCACTAACAGAATGGACCGAAAATGCAATAATTTGAGATTAGTTTGAATTAGCAAGAATCCTCTGATACAAAATACATGGAATTAGAGTGACGTTTGTCGGTCTTTTGTATTTAGCATGAATTAATTTAATCAGATTGTTTTCCTTCTAACATTTAGCTAAGATCAGCTAAACAGGGAATAGGAATTTTAGCTGGAGAGATTTTGAAAGGAGAGAACATTTGATGAAGACACACTTTTTTTTCCCTAAATGAAATCACTTATTATTTGATGAAGGAGAAGCTAGGATAGAGTTAGAAATCACAGTTGGGGAGGGTTTGGTCAGCCAACAAGCCACATATATATGCATTGAGCAGGTAGAGAGAACTTGGAAGATGAGGTCTTTGGGTGATGTACACTACAGAGTAGAGGAAGAAATCAAAAACAAACTTTACTTCATAGTTTTGACTCATTCTGTCCTTGAAGGAAGGCCATATTATAGTTCAATCTTCTTTCCTCAACATATATCAGAGAAATGGAAAAACTAGTAGTCAAAGCTGAAAGATTTCTTATTGTAACCTCATTCCCTTCTTCCATGGAGGTGTCCCATTGCTTCACTTATTACAGAATTTATGGGGTTTTATATATATACATACATACATACATATATATATATGTATATATATATATATACATATATATATATATATATAGTAATATTTAGGTCATTTGTTTTGTAAATTATCTTGTTTGGGCATATGCCATAGAATGAATGCTGCACTGTTTACAGAAAAGCCATCAGTTCAAGGCATCTGATCCCCAGAGACATTTTTCTGGAGTCACGGGATATGTGTTCAAATCTTTCCTCTGATATTTATTACCTGTGGGACCTTGGGCAGGTCACTTCACATTCTTGACCCTCCATTTCTTCATTTATAAAATGAAGTTGTTAGATTAGATAACCTCTAAGATCCATTCCTTCCAGCTCAAGATTCATTTTCTTATTGAAATTAATTCCTTTATAATATTGTTTATATGACATCTTAGTTTTGGAAATGGCCTTATGTGGACTAAGTCCTAAATTGTAAATAAAATTTTGAACTACAAGGTGTCCCCTAAGTCTTAGTATACAGTTTTCACCTTAAAATTGCACAAACTTTTGGGATACTCTCTATGTTGGTTAAATGTTTTCCCTTACATTTTATAATCATGAAGTTATCCAAAGGTAATTAGAAAGGAAATTATCTCATATGCTTCTTATTTGTATGAAGTTGTTCTATTATCTCTTCCTCCCCATGCCTTCCCTCATTGGCATAGCCAAGTAATTCAGTGGATAGATTGTTGGGCTTTGAGTTAAGCTCATCTACTTGAGTTCAAATCTGGCTTCAGACATTTAGTAGCTGTGTAACCCTAGACTGGGCAAGTCACCTAACCCTGTTTGCCTCAGTTTTCTCATCTGTAAAATGAGCTGGAGAAGGAAATGGCAAGCCACTCTAGAATCCTTGCCAAGAAAAGGCCAAATGGGGTTATGAAGAGTTATACATGACTGAAATGACTGAACAACAACCTCCCCTCTCTCATTAGATCTCATGGGCAGGGATTGGTTTTACCATTCCAACACTTAACAAAAGTCCCAGCACATAGTACTTAATAAATGCTTAATGATGGCTAATATGGAAACATGGCTTATACAATTTCACATGTATAATTGATATTATACTGCTTACCTTCTCAATAGATAAAGGAGGAGTTTGGGGGAGAGAGAGAATTTGGAACCCAGAAATTTTTAAAAGCTAATGTTAAAAATAATTAATGAATAGATTAACAAATAAAGCAGGTAGAGAGGATATTTTCTGAAACAATGTTTGTCGACTTGACTAAATTGACTTTAATTGAAAGATGACCACCTGACTGGGCTTTTCAGGGAACTAAAATGGAAAAAAAAAATAAATGAAATCCTTTTTGTTTCTTTTCCTGAGCCAGATTACAAGCTCTAAGAAATGTTGTTGTAAATTATGGATCAGCCATATTTTTCTAAGTAGCATATATGTCTGCTTCTCATTTTGGCAGAATGAACAATTGAACCTTTTACTACGTGAAATTGAAATGGGACAAAATTACCTTGAGAGAGTGCAAAACCTTCACACTGAATCCATGATGTTGGACTGGTGGCATAATACAAAAAAAGATGAAGAAACTGAGTAATTATTCTAACTTTCATATGACATAAATTTTCCATAATATCTTCAAGTCCTCTGAAATTTATTCTAAAGTTTCCTTTGACATTGTTTTTCCCTTTTGCATGATTGATTTTTGCAGAAGGAGCCTTAAATTAAGGTTCCTTAAGATTAGTTTTGAGAAGCCAGATAAAGAACATTTATAATCTAATTTTAAACAGAATTCCATTTCAGTGAGCTCAACCAAGTTTATTTGGCAGACAAAGTTACAAGTCACTATCTAAGTTAGCTCAGAAGGTATTTTATTCAAGGTATTTCAGAAAAAACAAGATCTGAGATGTCTACAAAGTATTCAATATTTCTACAGCTTGTCACTGCTGTCATTTAAGATATTTGAGAGAGCGTCAAGTGTTTTGATGTCTCCAAGAGGAGGGTGAGAGTTTAGGCACAGCCAGGCACTAACATCAATGAGAAAGGAGAGTGAGTTGTCATGGAGTTCTGGACCTAAAAACCACCAGGACCTGGATTATGTGAACAACTGGAGAGATGGAACTATAAAAGAGGAGTGACTGAGGGAGGGTGGTAATGGTAGAGGAAATCTGGGTAGTGGGGAGCAAGGAATATTCTGATTCTCCCATCAGGACCAGTGAATTGGGCAGTATGGAAAACAGTACCACCAGTACCAGAAAGGACAGTCAGAGATATGGCATCATGCCTTAGCCTAGTCTATTCTCTCTCATTATAAGCTCTCCAGGTTCTCCATTCCTTAATATTTTTCCAAACCATCACCACTGCTCTGCTAACACGCTTTTCTCTTCACTATCACAAGTTTTTGGAGAAAAGTTCAATTCTAACATCAACCTTTACTTCACGGGTGTGTTGGTAAATGTTTAATAACCAGCTCTCTTTAAAAAAAAAAGTAAAATAGCATTATTTTTAAGTTTATGATGTTATATTATTAACACTTGTCGTTCAGCAGTTTCACTCATTTCAGATTCTTTGTGACCTCCTTTGGGGCTTTTCATGGCAGAGATACTGGAGTGACTTGCCATTTACAGGGTTAAGTGACTTGCCTAAGGTCAAGAAGCTAGTAAGTGTCTGAGGCCAGATTTGAACTCAAGGGTCTGAGTCTTCCTGACTCCAGGCCTGGCACTCTATCCACTGCACCACCTAGCTACCCCCTCAAAAAGCTACCAATGATCTTTTAGTTGCCAAGAAAAGAACAGAACTTTGGTGGAAGCCCACAACTGGCAGGCCTCCATGAGACTCCTCACTAGTATCTACAATGCATTTTTATACCATTTATATTTTTGAAGAATATGCCCGGTTTTATAATGAATAGTTAGTATTGTACCGATATTCAAATGCTAATCCTGTATGTAAATACTCTACCACAAGAGCATTTTTCTGAAATTAAATGAAATAATATATGTCGAGAGGCAAACTTTTAGAGAGGAAAGATAGCTTTAGACTCAGAAAGAACTGTGTTCAAGTTTCATTTTTACCAGCTGTGCAGCAAGTCACTGTGCACTCCTCAGGTCTCTGAGAAAGTCACTTAAGTTTTAAGGCTATAGGTTATAGACAAGTTGCTAAGTTACTCAGGCAAAGGGAGTTTCTACACTGAAAATTCAATACATCATTCGTCTGAACCAAATTTTTTTTAAGATATAGAAATTGCTTTGTAAATTTCCATGATCCACAAACATCAGTCATCATTAGTAATAAATAGGTTGACTGTTAACTGGGAAGGAACTTGAGAATGAATCCATTATAAAAGATTCCTCACTCAACAGGAGCCATGATATTCCCATTAGAAAAACATGATTAGTAAAGGTTGTCGATCACGGCATGGCCTTATTATATGAAATTTTATTCTAATGTGAAATAATTGATAATTATGTATTTTTTTTCAAAAATTTGAACTTGCATTCCAGATTTGGGAAGTTTGAGCAGATGAACATAGAATTCATAGATAGATAAAGACACAAAAGAGACCTTCAGCTCATCTAGTTCAACCCCCTGATTTTACAGTTGAGGAAACTGAGGTCCAAAGATGTTATGTGATTTGCCCAGGGTCTCATAAATAATAAGCAACAAATTCAGGTTTGAAGACAAGTATGCTGAGTCTAAATCCCTCACTCTGCCTCCTAATTAAATGAATTGTTTCATTGAGTATATATCAATTATAAATCATTAGGCTATTTAATATAAATTAATAGTTAAATGAATAAATAACAGATTAACTATAGCTTATCCTTTCTGTAAGTTTATCCATTCACTCTGTTCTCCCACTGGAGATCCACAACTGAGCTGGGTAAGCTGCCTCACTAGTGCATCTGCTTCTGCCATTAGGGTGAATAATGAGATTAAAGAGTGGCTTGGTTTAAAGCAAGCAGAGGAATGATGTTATGTAGAGGTCAGACTAATATGGTGCAAAGAAAAGAAGGCATTTCTGTACAAATGTCTCATTTCCACTTCTCTGTTCCTTGATGGAAGAAATTCTCTTGGATGGTTACTTTTTAAATGTACTGGACGGTAAATTCTATCTTGACATCTTTCCTCCGGGCAAAAAAAGTTATCTTAGCCACAA
The DNA here is from genome assembly GCF_028372415.1 of Notamacropus eugenii. NCBI lineage: Eukaryota > Metazoa > Chordata > Mammalia > Diprotodontia > Macropodidae > Notamacropus > Notamacropus eugenii. Next base: position 405,139,223 of record NC_092876.1, on the reverse strand, counting down.
AAAAATATAGAATCATTTCTGACCATCTACCTATATTTTCATAAGTGTCATTAACATGAAATTGAAGTAGGACCTTGGGAATTAAAGTTGAAAGAAATCTTATAAATCGTTGTTGAACTTCCTCATTTTCCAGATGAGGAACAAGAGGTAAGTGACCGCAGGATAATGGACACCTAGGTGTCGAAGCCTAGGGTCAGGAAGTGCAAATCTAACCTTAGAAACCTACTAGCTGTGTGACCCTGGGAGTGTCACTTTACCCTGTTTACCTCAGTTTCCTCACCTATAAAATGAGCTGTTGAAACTAGATCAAACCCTTTGCCAAGGAAATCCCAAATGGGGTCATAAAGAGTTGGACATGACTGAAAATAACTGAACAACAATCCACGATAATATATCTAATGCCATTTCCGCAACACCCTCATAATGCCTCCACTTAAATGTCTTTAGTGAAGTTCATTCTGACTTTTTCCTTCTGTATATAAAATATTCATCATTCAATATTTGACAAGCATTTATTAATACCCCACTATGTGCAGAATACTATGTTAGTTACTAGAGAAGATGCACAATTTAGCTAAGATTTGCTCCCTGTCCTCATGAAATATAGACCTCATAGGAAGCTAAGTCACCAAAGCAGACAGCTGTACTCCATACATGACAAATCTATCTGAAAGAGGAAAAGCACAGCAGGAGGTAAGAGTCATTGTTGCATTACTTGAATGCAACGGTGTGTCTGTACCTCTTTCCAAGCCCTGACTTCAGGCAGAGAGTGCGTACTTCCTAGCGCTGCTGGCTAGCTAAGGTCTTTGAACAGCAGAGCTACCTAAACAGGAGGGCAACAGTAGCATAAATCTGGCCTGGGGCAATGATTCCATTTCCCCCACTTTACCCTTTTTCTCAAGTGGGGGCTCCATGATGTGTTTGTTATGTATTGTGACCCTGGCACTCTTGGGGAACCCTCCTGTCTTCTGGGGAACCACAGGTTGGAGAATTGGATTTGCAGTTTGTGCATGTTGGGGTTTTGTTTTTATTTTTCATCAAATAAGTAAAGATTTGGAAAGCATCCCTGAAAATCAATTATACTGAAACTTGACTATTTGGATATTTTTCATATGTTGAAATGGAAAGTAGTGGAATTGTTTCATCGTAGCATTTTTACCTTGATCTTTTAATGAAATTTGTGTGCATTGTTGGTAGAAATAGCTTGCGTTCTCTCTTTGCATGACCTGGACCCCATCATCACTGTGGGATAAGTGCAGTTGCTCCCTACCATGTCTTCTCAGTAATTTGTGGGCTTTTCACTTTAAATTTCTGTGAAGGAGGCGACAGTCATATGTTTCTCTTTCTATTATATTTTTTGCCTTCAACTGTCATCTTGAATATTTTACTCCTGTTAGACAGAAAGACCTGACAATGAAGACACGCTTTGTCCATCGCTTGCCATCAACCATCCCATGACCCAGGTCTGCCCAGAGCCCATTTGAGGGGCTAGGCTGGAAAAGCAGAAGTGGCTGCTTACACTGCCTACCTGAGCAGGAAGTCACCATCTGTAACCCTTCTTTTGAGATGGAAGACCAACAGACTTTGTCATCTGCCAGGCCACTTTGCCATAACAGACATTTGTGCCCTTCACAGACCTTATGCCCTGCTGCAATATCCTCCAGTCCTTCCCTCCACCCCCTCCTACTCATCACCCCCCAGTACATACCTACCTGGTCCACCACCCTTTGGACCTGTCAACTTCCATACAGGTGAAATCTTTTATATATGTTGTCTCCCCAATTAAAATGTGAGCCCTTTCAGAGTAGACTTACATCTTTCTAATTCCTCTCCCCACTGCTTAGTACAGTATTCTGCACATAACAAGCACTTCATTCATTCATTCATTCATTCACTCTTTCATTCATCTCTTCTGAATCTTCAATGAAAATTGCCATCCCTTGAGTAACTTAAAGAAACCTGTTCATTGAATGGGTGTTTCTCACTGAAAGTGAGAAAGTGATAAGACTTAGTCTGAAAGGGTCAAGGTCTCACATTGCATCCTGGGTCACCTCCAGTCTTCCTGATGAAGATCAGGCCACTGAACCCAGATGGCTCAGGAGAACAAAGTGAGGCTGGTGACCTTGTACAGCCCTCCCTCATTCAAATCAAAGTCAACTGCAAGTCATGTCATCATCCTCTTCGAGAACAAAGGACAAACACACATTCATTCATTTTCTCTTTCTAAAAAACCCCCAGGTATAAAAAGCCCACCTATGCAGTGTTTTCAACAACGAAAAAGATGACAGACATACCTTTACAGAGACCTAAACTGAGAACAGTGTCCCCAGTCGAGGCTGGTTTCTTTGGTCCTTGTAGAAGCCTACCTCCAATGAGTATGAAGAAGAGAACACCTTTTGCAGGTAATGTCAGAAAACCAGCATTTATTAAATGCCTCCTGAGTGCTAGGCACTATGCTAAGTGCTAGGGATGTAAAGAAAGGCAAAAAACAAAAGCACAAAGCACTGGTCTTAAAGAGCTAGCTTATAATCTAATGGGGAAGACAAGGCAACAAAATAAAATGTCATTCTAAAAGATAAAATCTGCTACAAATAAGACAGAGTGGATAAATTACAGAGGATCACAGAGTGAAGGCGCCAGAATTGTGGAGGAGAAGGAAAGGCTTCTTGCAAGAGATGGGTTGTTAGGAGGTAAGACTTCAGGGAAGTCTTCAGGGAGGTAGAGATGAAGGCATGGGGGACAGCCGTGGGAAATGTCCGGAAGCTGGAAGGAACGGAAAGAAGGCCAGTGTCACTGGATCAAAGAGCAGAGGTGTAAGGTGTAAGAACACTGGAAAGGTGGGCATGAGCAGGTTGTGAAGGGTTGTAAAAGCTAAACAGAAAATTTATATTTGATCCTAAGTACTGGGTTGAATTTTCATATGATTCATTCTTTCACTTTGAGTAATGGTTGAGGGTGAAATTAAATCCCTTTTGGAAAAGAAGCTACCATGTCACACATACCATCCCATCTTGAATTTTGATACTGCCATAACCTACATTTTAGTGTCTGAGTTCGATAGTCTGGAGATATGTTTCTAGTTATTTCTGCCTCTCTGTGCAAGAGAATTGGTGTCGGTTGATATGTGGAGACTGGGCACTGGGCAAGGGTACTGACTTTAATTCCATCCTTGATGTAGGTACTCTTGTCCACCTTTTTTTTTTTTTTTTGGTAAGTGTCTCAGCCTTTGTATAGGCAATGGTTTGGAGTTAGAGCAGATGCTTTTACTTCTCACATAGGCCAATTAATGTTGCAGATGGCATGGCCAGGCCCACCCTCAGTAGGTGACAGTGGGAATACAGGCAGCCAACCCAGTAGTACCCCTTCTTGTTCTAAAGTTCTAAAGGTTTGTGAGTAGAGGTGAGGGCAAATCCGTCCTCCCACTTTAAAAAAAAAGATGCCCCCAAAGTGTCATCTTTCTATGCAAAACCCAGAACATTTACTGCTATTACTTATAACCTGTATAAGGTTAAGGTTTGCCTATAATTTTTGCTGATTATAAAGGCAAAAGCATTTATTATTGATTATAATAGAAGTAGCTAGATGATCCAGTGGATAGAGCTCTGGGTCCAGAGTAAGGAAGACTTGAGTTCAAATGTGGCCCTAGTCACTTACTAGCTGTATCACCCTGGGCAAATCACTTAACCTTATCCATTAAATGGGAATAATAATAACACCTATCTTACAGAGTTATCATTATGAAAATAAAATGAGATATTTGTAAAGTACATCGCAAACTTTTAAATACTGTAGAAGCGCTAGCTGTTATTGTTTAAATTTTGATAGTTACACAAAACACGTATCTGAAATATACATGGGACCTGGAGTTCATAAGACAGTAGAAAGCTGGATTTGATAGAGGCTCTACTGATTTAGCCATTTCTGCTTCATTAGCATCTTCAGTTAGAAAAAAAAAAGAGGGAGTTGAGAATAGGTAGGACCTGGGATCTTATGTTAATGGAAGTATTTTTAGGTCAGTCTCCTTGTTCCTATCCCCTTTAAGAAGTTTTAATGACTGACTGGTCCCTGCTCTGTACCTTGAAATGGAATAAAACTAGTAGAGATCTAAGAGTGAAATTTTTTTTCACTTTTCCTATATACTCTGTTAGCCTCATTGGGTACTATGGGCTATTTCTTCTTTGAGTGAACCAAGATGGGTACTTAAATCGACAAAATCTCAGGTAACTGAGGCTTGAAGGCTCTACACAAAGTCTACTTGTTGGTCATCAGAGCTAAAGGCTAAGAATAGGAAATGGATCATGAGATAGAGGCCTGTCAGTCATGAGTAGAGAATCAATATAAGAATCCCCAACATAACTAAGGTGAAATTAAGGCAATAGGGAGGAGTCAACCAAACTAAAATCAGATTCCAAAGCAAGTTGGTCACAAATTGGAATCAGGATCAATGCGGGAAAAGCAGGCAGTACATGTCAGAGTATTAGACCAACAAAGGAAAGCACTGGTACTTAACCAAGTAGATTCTGGGGCTTCCTATGTCTCCAAGCAGTCAAAGCTGACCTGGATATGAGGTTAGTTAGAAGGTGACTTTGATCTCACTATTTAAGAAAATGCACGTCAGTAAGAACCTTGATATCACCTGGCCAATTAAGAAAGAGAAAAATTCAGTTAGACCTCATAAAGTGAATTTTTCTCCTGTGGCATATAATTATTTGTTATTGAGTCATTTCAGTTGTATCTGTCTCTTTCTGGCCCCATTTTGGAGTTTTCTTGCCAAAGATATTGGAATGATTTGCTATTTCCTTCTTCAGCTCATTTTATAAATGAAAAAAACGGAAGCAAACAGAGTAAAGTGACTTGCCCAGACTCGAACAGCTAACGAGTATCTGAGGCCAGATTTGAACTCATTAAAATGGTTCTTTCTGACCCCAGGCACAGCACTCTATCCACTGCACCATCTAGCTGCCCCAAATTATGTACCTCATTTAAAAAATCAACATGTTGTTTTGTGAATGGTAAATACCATCTAAGATCTGATTTTCTTGGTCTTGTCTAGCCTTGCATGCTTTCTCTTTCAGCACACACAAGTGCTTTCAAGGATTCTGGTTGTTTGTAATTAGAGCATGGATCAGCATTAGGCCCCAGAATAAAGGATGGAAGGAGATATCAGAATCCCCCAAAGTAGCTATTTAAATTTGATGATATTCCACCACATCCCAAAACAGAGTTTTGAAAGCAGCGTTTGTCCAAATGGAAAGAAAAACTTAAGAAAGGGTGTGAGGACAGTATTTATTTGCCAGAGAGATTATTGACCAGGTTTTAGAAGCTGGACTAAATTGTCTGTTCTCCCTCCCCTTCCCTGCCAATCTTCTAAACCTCTTGTTTCTGTAAATGCCAGCAGAACCAGCAAAAACTAGTCTGCTCAGGAATTCTTTTATCGAAAAGAAACTCAGTGAAGACAGCGCGAATGCAAAAAGGCACCTTCCTCCTGAACAAAAGAGGTCTTCCAGAAAGCAAAGCTGCTCACCCAATGGTAAAGGTCAGCTTGAAAAAGAGAGCTAGATGAAAATGCAGGTGTGCCCTGATTTACACAAGAATGCTATTAATAGGTCATAGAATCATGGGTTCAGTGCTGTAAAGGACCTTCGATGCCATCAAGTCCAATCTCCTCATTTTTATCGATGAGGAAACTGAGGTAGAAAGGTTAATTGACTTGTCCACTGTCACAGAGCTAGTAAGGATCTGAGGCAAAGTTAGAACCCAGATCCTCCCACTTCCAAGTATGGCGCTGTACTTTAATAAGCCACCTAGCTGAGTCTCTTGATTAAGAGCATGAATCTAGAGCTGAGTGAAGCCTCTAAGATCCCTTTTCTAAACTCATTTAATAGTTGAGGAAACTGAGGACCAGGGAGTAACTTACTGAAGGTCACATGGGGAGTAATTGATGAAGAGCAAAACAAACAGACCCCAATAAAACAATATATACGATAAGTGCAAGTATGTAAATGAAATGATCGCTAATTACTTGTTTATCTTTTCAAGATGTTTATTTGCTTAAAATGAGAAACACATGTTCATAGATTATTGTTTCAAAAAATTCCATTTTCATGCTTCCTGTCTTTGTCAGTTTGGGTTTACAAAACCAGCACTGAAGTTCTCAAAAGAATTACAAACTATACATGACCGTATGAAATATACTCTAAAGTGGGGGTTGGTAAACACATTGCCCAGAAGCTAAGCATGGTTTTCATATTTTAAAATCAAGTTTTATTGCATTAAGAAATGTAAACAGCATGCAATGGGAGTTTGGACCTCCAGCTGCAGTTTGCTGACTCCTGCTCTGCATCACTGAAAGTCTTGGTTAAATCAGCTGTGACATTCCACCACTTACCCTACGGATTGACAAAAAATGGGAACAGTCAAGGATGGAGATTTTTTTAAATGTATGCCTTATTCTGCAACTTGAGTCCATCACCTTTATGTCAAGAGGTGGACAACATGCGTCTTTATCAGTCCTTGGAAATCATCATTGGCCATCTCGCTGATCAGAATTCTCAAGTCTTATAAAGTTGCTTTTCTTTACAATGTTATTATTGTATAACTAGGTATGGACTCTATCGTATATCACTTCATACAATTCTTCCTAGACTTCTCTGAAATTGTCCATTTCTTACGGAGCAAGAATATTCCATTACATTCATAAACGACCATTTACTTAGCTATTCCCCAACAGATGGGTACACCCTTAAGTCTTGGATACAGGCAAACTATATATAATTTTAGTCCAATTAATGTTTTTATACTAGCATCATTAGTAACCATATCAATGTACTGCTAAGTTCCAAAATGTTGCTGTAAAATTGTGATGCCGCATTGTTCTCAGGAAATTAACTGCCCTGTAATAATACTTTGCTTAATCCTGTGTATATTCTCAGAACCAGTTCATAACATTAAATTGTGTGCACTCACGCTTTTCTTGCAATTAGGTGAGTACTGCTTTGGTTACGTCTCCTTGGTATGAATAGCCAGGATTGTCTGGGCATAATTAATGAGAAATTAGTGTGCTTCTCCATCTGCTTTTAAAAATTAATAAAAAGCTAGTTGTATATATTAGCCAATAATACTAATCATTAAGTTTAAAAATAGTATATAATTAGAGCAAGATTTTATAGACATATAGTTGTAATTGGGCACTTTATTCACTAATGCCCAGTTGTCACCAATGTAACTTTAATTTCTCCAGGATGTACAAAATACTTTCAATTCACTCTTAAATCTATTACACTCAGAAACCAAGCTTTATTCAAGGGTATGGGCAAGATTTCTGTACTTTGGAGCTTCCAAATAATTTTTTAGGAAAATCACTTGCAAACAGTTGTTCTTGTCTGCCAATGGCTTTCCTCTACCACAGCTAGAGGCAGCTAGGTAGTGGATAGAGCACCAGTGCAGGAGTCAGGAGGATCTGAGTTCAAATCTCACCTCAGACACTTGACACTCACTAGCTGTGTGACCTTGGGCAAGTCACTTAACTCCAATTGCCTCATCCTGGTTCATCTCCAGTCATCCTAATGAATATCTGGTCACTGGATTCAGATGGCTCTGGAGGAGAAGTGAGGCTGGTGACTTGCACAGCCCTCCCTCACTCAAAACAAAGTCAAGTGCAAGTCATGTCATGATTTCTCTGATGGCGTGGTCTTCTTTGGCAATGAAGGACGACCACACACCACAGCTATATAGTAGTGTGTTTATCCTGCTACATTCCTCTGCTCTAATTTTTTTTTTTTTTGCCTTCAAAAGTTCATGGTAGCACAGTGCATTCTTCCCCAACAGAATGAAACCATATAATTGTTATTCTGAATGAATGAATGAAATATTTGATTGTCTACTATGTTTGAGGCCCTGAATTACAAAAAGATATTGATACTTCTCTCATTGGGGTTCCCATTTATTCAGTCAGTTAGTCAGTAAACATTTATTAAGTGCTTACTATATGTAAGCACTGGGGGTACAGACACACAAAAGAAAGACATTTGTTGCCTTCAAGGAGCTTATAATCTAACAAGAGAAGACTATTCACAAAAAGAAAGGGGGTATGGAGTAGGGCACAAAAGGGAGGTGTTCAAAGGAGTGAAGGTGGATGGAAAATGAAGGAATGACTGACCTAGGTCTTCTCTTTAAATGGAGACTTTGGGAGGAACTCTTTGCTCTGCCCTTCAACCAGAGGGACCTCAGAGTTCATGAAGGTTTCTAAACAAGAGCTTAATGGAGTCATTTCAAAGTCCCTACTTTCTAATCACTGCTAAGCAGAGTTTGAATTTACTAGTAATCTAGATAGAATGATTGAATTTTCATATAAACCACTTACCTGAAATTTTACACCTTGATTTCTGATATTGACCAATTTCTTTAAAAGGGGGCATATCCCTTTTCAACTAAAAATGCAAGCATATTCCGAGGCATAATTTTAAACAATTTTCAAACAGAATTTGGAGAGACCTTTGAATGAATATGTAATGTTTTTACTATACTTGTGCTATCACAAAAAAATACCTGTATGATTTTGAACAACTTCCACAAACCTTTCTGATCCTCTCAGTTCCTTCATGTGTCAAGTTGGGGGTTCAGCTGCATGGTCTCTAAAGTCTCTGATGGCTCTAAATCTATGATACTATGAATAAGGACCATAATATAACAAAATATTTTGAGATGTATCATCATGGCACCATATAGCAGCTAAAATAGTTTTGGCTGATGTTATTTCTTTATTTCATTTTCTTAAAATGTCTGTTGGTTGAGATCTTACATTCCTCCATTGTGGGTGCAATAGGAGTAGGAGGAATTAGAAAATGATTGGTGATTTCATTTAGGAGCCTTGAATTATAAAATCCAAAAGTAGCTGAGAGTCTTTATTATGTCTTTATGACTACTACAGGATTAGCTCAGCGGGTTTGCTGAATTGTTAGCAAAACCAAGGCAATACACTTTTGATGTACCTACTTAGCCTTTAGAAATAAAAATTACAAATCAAAATTGACTGAGGACTATAACTCATTAAAATGTACCATTGAGATTACTTTAAAAACAAAACAAAACATTTGTCCTTGGCCACCAATAGTCTCAGAGAAATAATAATGTAACTAATGTAGTTTGTTATAACACCCACACATGAGATACCATTGTACATCTACAACTCTTTCTCCACAGAAATGAATTTAATAGATGAAAAAATATCAGAAGTGAGGAATCGAGTGCTAAGTCAAGAGTAAGTATCTTAATTTCACTATGGTATACCAGGCTGTTTTGCCATCTTTTTTTGAATCTGAATTATATTTTTTTCTCTTCTCCCCCTCCACAATTTTCCATTGCACCTCACAGAAATCTATGTTCTTAGTTCTCTAGATATGTCTTCAGAAACCTGGTTGAAGATCCATGGCTTGGTTGCTAAGCGACTCACCATAATGGATGCCTTATCCTCTGAGGCCATTCCACACCGCTCAAAATATGTGCCAGTTCTGGGCAAGCATGTTGTTACTAAAGTATATGATTCGGTAAAACTCACACTGTTCTTGGCAAGGCCTTATACTACATAAACTACAGCCCTGATAGTGTTGCTTCCAGGGGGGAGTTTTTCTATTTCACTGCATACATCGTGTAGTCCATTTAAATTTCTTAGTGTGTGTTCTATACATAAAATACATGTTACATCATTAGAAAATGTTTATTCATGATGGCAGCTGCTGAAAAATAGATTGCTAATGAATATAGCTTTTTGTTTTTTAAATCTATGGGGGATGTAAAACGGGCCTTTGTGATACAGGCTCTTCTTGTCTATTTACCAGTGGGTGGTAGTATGGAGTTATTCAGGTATTTCATTATAGATGCAAATTTTCTGCATAGCATCATGGAATCGGAAAGGACCCTTGAAGGTTATCTCACCCTAAAGAGATGAGAATCTTTGATTTTTAAAAAGATCTCTAAATTAATTTTAACTGTTTCCTTCAGTAACTCATTTAGATGTTTGAAGTGACTATAGGAAAATTAAATCTTTGTCTTAAATCAAAATACTTGATGGTTCAGGATAATCCTACCTCTTCTATTGAGCTCATGAAGATGGGAGAACAGCTGTCTGAGACCAACCCTTGTTGGCTCGTCAATGATCAGATTACACGCCCCCCCTATATCTCCCAGTTCTTCTAAACTTACTTCATAGGTATTGGGGTTTTTGCTATTTTAAAATTATCTCTGAGGGTCTTTTGCCACCTCTCTAAGATTTCATAGTCATGGTGCCCATGATATATCACTGACTTTGAAAAATGTTGAGGGTTTTCTTGGGTCCAGCATAATGAGATTGCCTCATGGTGGCTCGTATTATTTTTGACATCATTACTGCATTGCTGGATCATGTTCAGTTTTTATGGCTGTGTTTTGTTTTCCTCTTTGGGTTTCTGCCATGGTAGCTGTTCCAGACCTTCTCTCTCTGTAGGCCTCCCAGGTGTCCCTCTTCCCCTACCTTCCCAACTGAGGACTGTGCTTATACTTCATGAAAAAAGAAATAGAGACCATTCTCAACCAACTCCCTCCTATTCCTTACTCCCCGTTTCACATTCCTCTGCCCTATCATGGTACACAATCTCCTCTTTTATTCTAATCTCTGATGAAGATGTAGACCTTTCCCTCATCAAAGCCAGCCCCTCCATACGTACCCTTTATCCCATCCCCTTCCATTTCCTCTAGTGTATTGTCTCCACCAATAGTTCTCTCTCTCTCTCTCTCTCTCTCTCTCTCTCTCTCTCTCTCTCTCTCTCTTTCTCCTCCCTCTCTGTCTTTCTCTTGCTCATCTTCAAAACTCTTCTTAATTATTGGTTACCTGACTATAAATATGCCCATCTCCCCCACCGTTAAAAACCCTCACTAGAGGCTACTATTCCTGTTAGCTACTGTTCTTTTTCTCTCTTCATCTTTTCAACTAAACTCTTTGAAAAAAAAAGCCATCAATACTTGGTGCCTCTACTTTTTCTCCTCTCACTTTCTTTTAAATTCTCTGCAGACTGTCTTCTGACCTCATCTTTCAACTGAAATTGTTCTTTCCAAAGTCACCAAAGATCTCTAAATCACCAAATCTAATGGCTTTCTGCTCAGTTCTTATTCTTCCTGCCTCATCCACAGCATATGACACTGTTGACCACCTTCCTTAGGATCCTCTATGACTTTTCATGCAATAGCTCTCTCGGATTTCCTTCTACTTCTCTCATTTCCTGGATCTTCATCTGTGCCACAACTACCAGCTGTGGGTATAACTCTATCCTGGAACCTCTTCTCTTTCCTCCCTCTATTCTCTCACCAGATGTTCTCATCAACTCCCGTGGTTTCCATTATCATTTCTGTGTAGATGATTGATCAAGCCTAGATCCAGCCTAGTCTCTCTCCTCAACTCTAGTTCCCCCATTATTAACTGTATCTTAGACATCTCAAATTGAATAACGTCCCACAGTTGTTTCAGTTGTTTCAGTAGTGATCAACTTTTTGTGAACCCATTTTGGGGTTTTCTTGGCAAAGAAACTGAACTGGTTTGCAATTTCCTTCTCTAGCTCATTTTACCTCAGTTTCATCATTGGAGGCAAATAGGGTTAAGTGACTTGTCCAAGGTCACACAGCTAGTAAGTGTGTTTAAGACCAAATCTGAGCTCATTAAGATGAGTCTTCTTGATTCCTAACTGTAAAGGTAATTTAAATGGGAAGATCTTTCCCATTCATAAATAGGCTCATGTGACCTGCTTAAATCACATACAAGCCTAAGTCACATGTAGTGAGAGGAGTTTGCTGAATGGGTGGAACAGGAAGGATGGAGCAGAACTGAGAGGAAGTGAGGGCAGTTAAGATAGAGGAGAGAGAGGGCACAGGCAGGCATAGCTAAGCTCATGAGCGTTTGCTTGTGGGAAGATCACAGTAAGGGGAGGAAGGCTTGAGAACAGCTTTGCCCCCTGCAGTGATAACATGTATTGACTTTTTGGTTACTATGACGGATTTGACTTTCTGGTGTTGGGATTTGGCTTTTTGGTGTCTGCCTTCTATATGGAGAGTCTGTTATACTTTGTGATTCAGAACTACACTGGCATATTCATAGTTGCCCTCAGTGCTGTGAATATTACCTGGATGATACTCAGTGCCACTTTTTCTCCAGCTTTCCCCAGCTCATTTTATGGATAAGAAAACAGAAGCAAACTAGGTTAAGTGACTTGCTCAGAGTCACCCAGAAAGTATCTGAGTCCAGATTTGAAGTCAGGAAGATGAGTCTTCCTGCTTTCAGGACCAGCACTGTATCCACCTAGCTGCCCTTATTGCTGTTGAGGGCAGATTTTATGCCACCTATGTAACCAGTTATCAGCTCATTTCTTTCACTACAATATCTCTGGTATAATTGACCTTCACTCCACTCATGCAGTTGCCACCTTTGTTTAAGCCTTCATTACTTCTTGCCTGGACTATTTCTAATAGCCTCTTAATTGGTAAGTCCAATTAAGCCTCAAGGTTTTTTTGTGCTCTAATCCATCTTCCATACAGCTGCCAAAGTGATATCCTTAAACTGTAGATCTCTGCCACTTTCTCTCCAGGATCAAATATAAACTGTTCTCTTTGGTATTTAAATCTCTTCACTTCTGACCCTTTCTATCTTTTTTCTATCTTTCCAATATTCTTATGTCTTGTTTTCCTCCATGCTCCTACATTCTACAGTATGGCCATTCTGGATTTTTTGCTATTCTTCATGAATGATGCTCCATCTTTTATCCATATGCCTTTGCACTGGGCTGTCGTCAATCCTTGGAATAGTCTTCCTTCTGTCCCTTAGAATCCCTGGCTTTCTTTAAGACTCAGCTTAAACGCCACCTTCTGCAGGAAGCCTTTCCTGTTCCCCTCTGCTGCTGAAGCCTAATGCTCCAAAACTACCTTGTATTTTACTCTTCTTGTATACCATACATATTTATTTATGCTCATATGTAGGTGGCACAGTGGATAGCGTGTCAGGTCAGAAGTCAGGAAGACTTATTTGCCCAAGTTCAAATCTGTCCTCAGACACTTAGTAGCTGTGTGATCCTGGGCAGGTCACTTAACCCAGTTTGCCTCAGTTTCCTCATCTGTAAAATGAGTTGGAAAAACAAATGGTAAACTACTCCAGTATCTTTGCCAAAAAAAACCCAAAAACCAACCCAAATGGGGTCAGGAAGAGTTGGACAGGACTGAAATGACTGAACAACAGCCAGCTCACATTATTTTCCCTATCAGAATAAAAAGTAGGAACTTTTCCCATTGTATTCCAGCACTTAGCACAGTGCCTGGCACATAGTAAGTACTTACTAAATGTCTCTTAGTTGATTGGGTTTAGTCTTATTATATCCTTCATTCTTAATTTTCTTGGGCTACTTTGAATTCTGATCTTGTCCTTCAAAGTGCTAGCCGGCTTTGTTTTTTTAAAAGCACTTGCATTTATTCATCTGTTCTAACTTTGTTATAGCTAATGAATTAGACTGAAAACATATCAGGGTTTGCACACCATAGAAGAAATCAAATATAGTAGGTATTGTCAAAAGCTGTCATCTATGTTGCTTTACAACCTCTCAATCTGAATGTATTTGGAAGAAATATGTAAAATTATGCTGTAGTCTGCTGCACAATGTGTTTGGAGGAATATTTATAATGCTGATTAAAATGTCTGAGAATCCTAGATTTTAGGTTATAGATGTAGAGTGTAAAAAACCTTAGAGATCATCTAAGCCAACTCCCCCATTTTACTATTGAAGGAACATGAGTCTCAAAGAGGCTAAATGATGTATCCAAAAATGGGGACTTGAACTCAACTTCTGGGACTCTCAACCTTGCTCTAGACTCCACATATTGCTCTTTCTAGTCACTAGATTGATTATCTATGGATTAACACTGAAGTCTCAGCATGCAGATTGTCCCCTACCTTCAACCTCTTTGATTCCAACTGAGCCTCCCTTCCTTTCTCAGGCCCTGTGGTAGCATGGCCCTATTTACCTCCAAAAAAAAAAATTATGATTGCCCCTAAGCAAGAATTTATTTACTTATCCACTGAGCTTGGCTTCTTCCCAAAAATACTTGAGGTAGACGAAAAACCATTTTGTGTCCTTTAGGAAGGCTTATGAGGGCCCCTCATGTTATTTCATTAAGATTCTTTGGCAGTTTTATTTGCAGGAAAACACATTTGGTATCATTTCTGTGAAACCGGTGGACTTTAATGGCATCTAAAATTTATCTGCTATATCCTCTCCATAGACATGCCCATAAAAGTGACTTCATTAAGATGAGCAAATGCTCCTCCCTCCCTTCTTTGCAGAGGTGGGTAGAAAAGGATGGATATGGAACACTGAATAGACTGACAGCCAGTGTTGATGTGCTGGTTAGTTTTATGGAACTGCTGAGATTTCCTTTCCTTTTCATCTTTCTTTTTTATTCATATGAGGGATGTCTCTCTCTGAAGGCAGAATGGAGAAGGAATATGTTTGAAAATTAAGACGATATAAAATGCAAAAGCATCAATCAGATTTTTTAAAGTTTTAAAAAGTGACTTTAAAACAGAAACAACAAAGATAGAACTCAAAGTAAAATGAAGTGGGAGTGGTTTGTGTTTAAGGTTAAGGGAAACTTTAAGTGGTTCTTGTGAGTAGATAATCCGTCCCTGACCCTGACATTGGGGCAGAACTGTATGAAAAGAATTGTTCATAGATAGAATATTTATATCATTGCTGCCCACATTCATGTCTGAGTATGCATTTTAATTTTCATCTTTAACAGCAAAACCTATCCAGGTTACTTCATGTGTACTACATTGACTTTTGAAAGGTTTTCCACATGTTCTCTTGCTATTTAATATTATTAACATTATATTAATATTTGATATTTTAACACATATTAAATAAATTGATGGTTAATACAAGCATATACTAAGCAATTTGAATCTAATTATAGTATTTATATGCTGGCACTCCTCACTTGTCCAGAATAGTTAGGGAAATAATTTTTTCCCACAGGGGAAAAGTTGGACCTAGGAGTTCAGTGGAATGAGGAAGCTTTTAATGAGGAAATTCCCACCAATAGAAATCCATAACTGTTCTCCAGTTTAGTATTAGGGAGTTGTGTGGAGTATGGGGAGGTTAAGTGACATGGGGAAAGAGAGAGAGAGACAGACAGACAGACAGAGACAGAGAGAGACAGAGAGAGGGACAGAGAGAGAAACAGAGAGAGAGAGAGAGAGAGAGAGAGAGAGAGAGAGACAAAGACAGAGAGAGAGAGAGAGAGAGAGAGAGACAGAGACAGAGACAGAGACAGAGAGGGAGAGAGACAGACAGACAGACAGAGACAGAGAGAGAGGGAGAGAGCTGGAAAACTTACCTTGCGCTTTTAACAGGAACAACATTGACAATAATGCTTAAGACAGTTCTACAATCAATCAAAAAGCATTTATTAAGCATCTGTCTTGTATCAGGCACATGCTCAGTAATGGACATACACAAACAAAGAATGAAACAATCCTTTTTCTCAAGAAGCCTTTAGGAATCAGTGATCCATCAGTGTGATGCTTCCTCCACCAAGGGAGATTGCAAATCTTCCTTGACTTGGTTGAGATAGTCTTCATAAGCTCCTGTGGCCCCCAAATTCATCTCTTGGCACTCTAGGTCCATTCTTAGATGAGGACCATGAAATCAGTTGCTAAATACATGAAATCTTTCCACCTTCCTAGAATCTGGGCTTCCTTGGCATCACCCTTGAGAAGTTAGGGCCGTCCTTGCTGGGTGGAGAATCTGCATAGGACTTTAGTGAAGGTATAAGGGAAACAGCCTAAACTAACATCATTTTTTCCTTACATCTGCTATTTCTCTGGCTCTTTTAGAGCCAGAGAAGAAGGATAAGGAAGGAGAATTTTGAATAATGATTAATCTACTTTTGATCACCATTGTGAGATATTTAAGTTCTTTGTAGTTGATGTTAATATTTCCAAGAAAGGAGTATGGAAATCAGAAAGGCTTAAATCTGAATGGGGTTTTATTCATAGGTTTTACTCTTCCGCATCTGGCTGGATAGGTAGACTTTCAAAGTGGCATTCAGCTTTGTTTCCAGTTCATTGTTTCATTCATGACTTATGCATGGGTTCTTTTTTTCCCTCAGTACACACATTGCTAGTTGGGTTTTCAGTCTTGGCTGGACTCTCATCAAATCTATCACCTTGGAAATGAAATAAGTGAGCAGAGAGGTTACCATGGCAACTCTTCATTACAGGATTCTAACTGCCATTTTTGGTTTCCAAGTGACCAGACAATTTCACCTGAGCTCTTTCAAAGAGATTAATTCATCACCCAGTCACATTTAGAATAAAGCATATCTTGGTTATTAGATGAATCTATAATTAAAGGTTCCAATTTGCCCATCCTTTCAGAGGAACCCTTTTCTGTAGGTAAAATGATAATAGCTAGCATTTATATAGCATTTTAAGGTTTGAAAAGCACCATTTATGTTATCTTATTTGAGAAAAGAGGCTACAACTCTCATGCTAGAACAAAATCTCATTAATCTGTAATAATTGGGGAGAAAGTCATGGCATATTAGTGAAGAGGATGATTCATAGAATTTTTAAAATAAAGAGATAATATTTTATTATTGTAGCAACACTGGCAGTTAATTAGCACTGTGTCTACATAGGACCTCAATTCAAATATTTAGGTTATAAACTTTTTTTGAGTTTTCTGTGGTAACAAACAAATCCAAAAGCATGTGAATATCCCTAAGGGTCAACAGGTAATATGGAAAGAACATTTGTCCTTCAGTCTAGTAGGGACCTTCCTCTATATGTCTTGATACTTAATTGGTATTAATGGAACACAATCCAATCCAATTCAATATGTATTTATTAAGGACCTATCATGTGTAAGACACTATGTTCTCCAGTTATCTCTCACTCAAAATATAGCCAGTCAATTTCCCAGTCATACATCTCTTTAATATCTTTCATGCCATTTGTCTAATGACTTTTTTCTTTGATAATATGCTGCAGTCTACTTGTACCTATCATATGACTCTTTACATAATTTTCTGTGCCCTGAAACATTCATATGTTTCATAACCACAGAGTAAGGTTAACTAGAGAAGTTTGCCATTGGGATGGAAGCTGACCAGGGTAGAGTCAAGCATAAGCATTTACTAAATGCCTACTCAGTGCCTACTAAATGCTTACTCAAGCACTGGGGTAAGCACTAATAATATGAGGACAAAAATGAAACATTTTGCTCTCAAGTAACATATTTGGAGAGAGTCTGAACGGTGATAGTGAGCTTATGTGGACAACAGGGTGCCGATTGCATCAAGCTCCAGAGCACTGTGGAGCTATAATCGTTCAAAAGAGTTTGACCTAACTATCTACACTGGAAAAACTGAGTGGATGAAGAATGACTGTTGTCCAGGTTATGACATGAAGTTGGTTAGACAGCCCATAAAGCTGGTCTGTCATCTATTTTTCAAGCAAATGCAGTCTTTGAGTGGTAAAGTAGTCTGGAAGAGAGTAGTCTGGATTATGTTTGGGATATTGTGAAACCCTTTTGATGACTCTTTTCTCTGTGACACTTTGGCATCGTTTTTTAGTATTAATCCCTTTTACCTGTTAATTTAGGAAGCAGCTAGATAGTTCTGTGGATGGATTGCTGGAACCGGATTTTGGAAGACCTGATTTCAAATCTGGCTGAAGACACTTTCCCAAGGTCACACAGCTAATAAGTGTCATATGTCTGAAGCCATATTTGAACTCAGGTCCATCCTTCTGCCCACAGGGCTGGTTCTCTAATCTCTGTGCCACCTAGCTGCTCCTAATTTGTTATCTAGTCATGTCTGATTCTTTGTAACTTTATTTGAGGTTTTCTTGATAAAGATGCTGGAGGGGTTTACCATTTCCTTTTCCAGCTCGTTTTATAAATGAGGAAACTGCAGCAAACAGGGTTAAGTGACTTGCCCAGGGTCACACAGTTAGTAAGTATCTGAGGCCAGATGTAAACTCAGGTTTTCCTTACTTTAGGCTGGACACTGTAGCCACTGTGTCACATAGCTAGTACGTTGTAGCGCTTAGCAAATGTTTGCTCTGTAAATGAATGAAAGAAAAATAAGAGACAACAGAGGAGAGAAAGGGATCAGTATTATCTAGAGGACCCGGCACTTTGGCTTAAAAGCTGGTCCTACCACATATTTCCTTTTCTGAAAAATGAGAGGGGTTAATCTAGACACCCTCCAAAGTTTCTAATATTGTATGTTTTAGTCATTTCCTGCTCTAACATTCTATGTTTTAAAGTTCTTTCTGGCTCTGACATTCGACGATCTCTTCCAGCTGTGATACTCTGTGGTTTTGTATTCTAGCAAGCAGCAGGATGGCCCTAATGTTGTCCAGTGACCTATACCACAGAGATAAGCTCTTTGGTGCAGTGGACAGGATGCTACACTTGTAGTCAGAAACACCTGACTTTGAATCCCATCACCGAAATTTAGTAGCTATGTGACTGTATTCAATCACTTAACTTCCCTGGGGTCCAATTTCTTCATTTGTAACGTGAGAAAGATGGGTTTATTGACCACAAAGGCCCCTTCTAGCTCCAAATCTATGATTCAATAAACCTGGTTTGCATCGACCTGCCTCTCTGTCTTTGCTTTCTCTTGTTAGCTGAGCTTCCTATGCCCATTGATTTAAAGGACAGTATATGAAATATGCTTTAATGTGAGCTGACAACACACTTCAAGCATAGTATTTTGGTATCTCTCTTATGAATGTTCAAGTGGTATCCCCACCAGCAGGTGCTCACTAGTATAAGTCAAGTGAGAACTATGTAAACTGAGTGGGCTAGAAAAAAGTTTTCAATGCACCATAAAAAGTCTCTTGGATATTTATTGTCTCATAAACCCTCCCAGGTCTGGTGAGTTTGTCCTGGATGCTCATCTGATGGCTGATGAGTGGAAACTTCTAATCCAGGGGAATCTGTAGCCTCAAGGTCACATGTGACCCTCTAGATCCTCAAGTATGGCCCTTAGACTAAATCCAAACTTCACAGAACAAATCCCCTTCATGAAAGAATTTGTCTGTGAAGCTTGGACTCAGTCAAAAGGCTGCACCCAAGGACCTAGAAGGCCACAAGTTCCCCACCCCTGTTCTAGTCTAATACTTTCTCTGATCTCACCTGTGGTCTCTTCTCTTTGGGTTATGGAGTGTTCAGAGAGGACTAGCACCTTTGGTGTGATGGCTTGTCAAAGCCTTTCAGGGTGCTCATTCACCTTTGGTCCACTTTTCATCCACCTTTCACCCAACCTGTGGCTCCAAGGAAATGTAGCATGCCCAGCAGCCACACCCAAGTAAAACCATATTGGCAGACAGGCTAAACCAAGTTAAGGGAAACTGGTGGGCCTCAAACCCAGCAGTGAGTTAGAGGCATATCTACCCTAAGCAAATGAGGACTTCCCCCTGGAAGAATGGGTGGGTGAGAATAGTTTGTTCCAATGGCTATTAAGGCAGCTGAAGAAGGTGCTGCCAAGCTCTCAGACCTTGGTCAGATGTGAATGACACCAGTCATCATCCACTGCATCCTGGGCTACTACCAGTCATCCTGACTTTAATGACTCTGGAAAAGAGAGTGAGGCTGGCAACTTTATGCAACTCTGCTTCACCTGAATTCAATTTATCCACAAATCAAGACATCATCCCATGATGTCATTGGTCCACTTCGAAAAGGAAAGACAAACAGTGACAACAAGCTGATTTCTTGGCAAATCACCATCACTAGTTCCTGGAACTAGTGAATGTTTTGGGTCTGTTCCCTTCCTTGGCATGTATATCCACAGCCCCTTCTGTGCCACTGTGGATTTATTTCCTAACTAAAGACCATGGTTTTGGTTTTGTGATACCTTCTCCCACTCACCAAACTGCAGCAGCAACCACAGACCAGTGAGCTTGGCTCCAACCAAGCCATGACATGATTGTCTGCTTGGAAACCTTTTTCCTATTCCTTTCCTTTCACAGATCATACAAGGGAGATGGAAGGAATAACAACTTTCTTCCCAGAGAAGTAGCCTGAAAGCAGAGTTATTGTCCAAAAGAGGACTAAGGAGTAATCCAAAGGAAAAATGACATGGCCCTGGTAGCAAAGTTGGGGAGGGAGCATAACTTAACTTTGGAAAGGCCCATGGCTGTCAAGTCAGAAGGACCAGTTTGAAACTGCCCCCTTTCCCCCACTATGTGATCTTAGGAACGCGATCCAAGGGAAGAGAAGCCAAGGGACAAGTTGAAATATGAAAACCAGCAGGTGTTTCTGGCCCTTGTTCTCCTTATCAGTAAAATGAGCAGGTTGGGCTAAATGACTTCCAAGGTCCATATCAGCTCTATGACATTCAGCTAGAGTGTATCAGCCTCTGAGAACCCGCAGTAGGTCTCAAAGAAGAGACTGGCTGGTCTCTCATATCCACACTAAGCCTCCATGAGAAATTTACTGGATGCATTAGAAAGCATGTGGGCTTTCTAGCTCAAGCTCAGCTGTACTGGACGCTGGCTTGAAGACAATGTTAGATTCTAGTGTCACCCAAGCTGAAAGGTGGACAGCTGTTAGAAGGTGACTGGGGCAGGCAGCTGCCTGCAGCTGTTATTGTGTCCACAGATTTCCTGGCTGTTTAATAAGGAGCATCAATATGTTGCTTTGTTGCTGATAATCAAGTGTGTTTGGTATGGTAATGTAAGATCCAACTCTGGATATTTGTAGTGAAGTGGAGAGAGGAGAGCTTGAGTGATTAGTTAAGGCTGAAATTGGGACAAGACTGGCATTGTGGAGGGAGTGCCGGATTTGAAGTTAGAAAGACTTGACTTTGAATCCCATCTTTGACACATTCTCAAGTAACTGCATGTTCATGGGCAAGTCACTTGACTTTTATGAGTGTCAGTTTTCCCAACTGTAAAAGAGCCTGAATTACATGGGTGTCTCCTCTTCAACCTGGTTCATGCAGATGAATATTTAGAGATATTTATATAAATAATCAGCCAAGTGCCAGAGAACAACGAAAAGCAACAAGAAAAAGTGTAGTCCTTAGGACGTTTCCTGAACCTTTTCTTGGTTATTTTCCTTTTTCATTTCTCATCCATAACCCCCTTCCCACACTATTATAGACTGATTTCTTGGCAAAAGGCTACAACTTGGAATTGGTGAATGCTTCTTTGCTCTTCCATCATTGGTATGTGTGCAAAAATATGGACCAATTCCTCAGCCCAAAGATTAGTATTTCAAGCTCATGATGTTTTTCCCCATCCATTAATCGGCAACACCAGCAGCAGCAGCGGTAGCAGTAGCTTCAAGGCTCTTCTAGCTGTTGACAAAGTGAAGTATCCTTACTTACACTAGAGGGTAAGAAACCCTGACAGGGCTTTCTGAGTCTGAGGCATACCACCAATCACTTGAAACACAGTTGATTGCTAGAGTTTAAGCTTTTTGAGGGTGGGAACTTTTTATATTTATTTATTTTTTTGTATCTTTAGTGCCTAGGATAGTGTCTTGCACATGGTAGTCTCTTGATAAATGGTAGTTGAAGGAATGTGTGCATGTGTGAATGAATGACCTTAGATTCAGATAAAATAGACAGCTGTTTCCATGGTGTGATTTCAGGGATGCTAGGAAAATCCTGATGGCCCTGCAAAAATACAGGATATTGCCTGAAATCTCAAAGTTGATCTTTTAGACTAAGGTTTTTTCAGACTTTTAAATGAAAATTAAGATCCAAAGATATCTCAACAGGCTGGGCAAGTCTAGGTCAATATAGTGAAAAGAAATCTCACTGGGATATGTGAGAAGTCCTGCATCTAGATTAATTTTAAAATTGCCTAGATTAGATGGAAGAGATCTGTTTTATTAATATTTCATATGAAAGGATCTGGGAGGATTTAGTTCATCACAAGTTCAACATAAGCCTGTAGTGAGATGGACCCCCCCAAAAAATGGAATAGTCAAGCTATATTAATAGAAATGAACAGGAATAGTTCTAGTGTCCTCTGTATTGGCAATGCTATGTCTAGTGCAATGTCAAACTCAGAAAAAAACAAGACTATTAAAATGAACGTCATAATCCCTCCTGGCAGCATAGTGATTTATAAAAAAACACATCTTAACATTATCTATGTTCTATTGTATTTTCATTTATTTTGTTAAACCTTTCCTAATTACAATTTAATCTGTTTCTGCTCTCACTTGGGAGTGTTGTGGGCCACATATGGTGTGTGATAACTTTGGTCTAGACTTTAAAGCATTTTTCATTTCCAGATTTCAAGGCAAATATTGACAAGCTTGTTAATGTCAGAGTGTTTAATAGAAATAATAGATGTATACCCAGTATCTTTGTGAAGAAAATTCCATAGAAAACATGGCCCATGGAGTCACAAAAAGTTTGACACAACTGAACAATAAAGATGGAAGAAAAATGAGTCCAGAGTAGAGGTGATAGAGTAGATTATAGGGGTGGGGAACTGGCGGCCTTGAGGCCACGTGGGTGCAGCCTTTTGACTGAGTCCAAGTTTTACAGAACAAATCCTTTTATGATTTGTTCTATGAAGTCTGGATTGAGTCAAAGGGTGGCACTTGAGGACCTAGAGGGCCATGTATGGCCTTGAGGCTGCTTCCCCACCCAGGCCTAGAACAGCAGAGGAAAATGGAAGTTGTAGCAAGGAGGAGAACTGATTTAGGTGGAGATATGAAAGAATTAGAGGTGGTCTGAGAAAGGAAACTCTGAGTTTTGCATTATGGGAACAGAGTTTTTGTAGATGATAATAAAATAAAGAATCTGATCATTCCTGTATTTGTCTGAGGTGAAGTGAAAATGTAGGTTATGAGAGCTAAATTAAGGTAGATGCTTTGAGAAACCAGAGTGAAGAAACATGAGCATGTATTAAAACCCCTAGTAACAAGGCAGGAGTTGGAATGCAGAGGAAGACTATTAATCTCCTTGAGAAAGGAGGGGAAATGACCTGAGTCCTGGCAGATAATTGCCCCCAGTATCGTGATAAAGTAATATGCCTGGTTAGTGAACTTCAAAGAAGTTTTTGAGTGTGATAATGGATTGGAGGAGATTTAGAAATATCAGTGAGGAGGTGAGGACAAAGCTTACTCTGCTTCTCAGCACAGTGTTTGGGAACTTGACAGGGTCTGCTCAGTACTGGAGAGGGTGGGTGGTTACAGTTTCGGTAACTTCTGAAGGAGCTAGAGTTCCATGTTTTCAACATGGTTAAGAGAGTATGAGATGAGCTCCAATTTAAATGCAGTCTTAAAAAAACACTAGGGTTTCATTGGGAGGGACAAAAGTGGATGGGGGTAACAAAGTTAGTTTTTGGTACTTCATCCAGTTTCTTTTTCTCTTTTCTCATTTTTATAGAAAAATCTTGTGCAAATCAAATTGTTTTTCATTTTGATGCTTTTTCTTCTTGGCTGCTTGTAAAATTGGTTTGCTATTGTCTTTGAAGCTTGACAATGATTTTTCCATATGAGTTGAATTTGGGAATTCATTCCTATTGATAGCCTATGAATTCTGTTCATCTATGATCATTTCTAAACATTTCTGTATGAATTACTGAAATAATAAATTTCTTTCTTCCATGCAGCTTTTGGGTAGCCCAATAATTCTATAATTTTTTTCTTTACCCTCTCTTCTATTTTCATTTTCATTTACTTGAATCCAATTTATTTCAGATGTGTCATTTTCTGGGAACATTTTTCTTTTGCTCCCTTCTGTTGTTTTCATCATACATTTAGTTTTTTAATGAAGTAATTGTTTTCCAATTAAGTACGCTTAATTTTTTTCAGAAATATGTTTAGGCTGTTGAGATTTATCAACATATTGACCTTGATTTCTTGGTTGTGCTCAGTTCTTTAATCTCATATTTTTATTCCTTTCACTTTTTCCCATAATTTATTCAATGTATTTATTATTCATTTTATTGTTCCTTGAGAAAATTCTCATTTTGTTGGCAATCTTTCTATTAGCATTTTTTTCACATTTTTGGCTCAGTTTCTTTTCATTCAGTTTTTCACTCTACCCAAACTCTTCATCTCTTTAAATGAAATTCTTTTTTGAAAATAATTTTCTTTTGAGAATTTCTAGCAGTGTGCTTCTTGGTTTGGGGGTGGTGGTGGTGAATTTTTACTGTTGTTTTTAAGAATTAGCTCTCGGTAAGAGGCAGCATGTTGTAGTAGAAAGTGACTTAGAAAAGAGAGATGTGGGTTGAAATACTGCCTCTGTTTCTTACTAGTAACTCACGTAACTTCCCTAAATCTCACTTTTTTCTTCTGTAAAATGGGAGTGATAATACCTGTATGGTATCATCCATAGAGTAGATGTGATTATATGTATATTTCACTTTGTAAATTTAAAGACAATGTAAATGTTAAATATTGCTACCCCACTTTCCACTTCTCTGTATCACTAAAAGCAACTCATATTTCTATAATGATTTCACATTTATAAAAAAATCTTTCCTCTTGAAGGGAAATAGTGCAACTATTATTACTGGGATTTACAAACGAGGAAACTGAGACTCAGAGAGGTTAAGTGATCACATCTCCATAAAGCCAGGACTTGACCTCAAATCTCTCCTAACTCTAAATTCAGTGCCATTTCCACAAAACCAAGTTACCTATATTGGGATTGGTGACTGTTTCATGGTATAAATGAAGAGGAAAGGTTCCCAAAACTTTCTGTATAGGGGACACAGAGGATCTTAATCTGCCACTACAGTGCATATCC
Organism: Notamacropus eugenii; assembly: GCF_028372415.1. NCBI lineage: Eukaryota > Metazoa > Chordata > Mammalia > Diprotodontia > Macropodidae > Notamacropus > Notamacropus eugenii. Next base: position 405,114,416 of record NC_092876.1, on the reverse strand, counting down.
AGAAGCAGATGAACCTGGACAATGTGGACTTTGGAAATTACATCATCTTAGGAAAGCTCTTGGGAAATGCTGATATAAAGCCTAGAGAGTAGAAAACTGGGAGGAGACGTAATAGCTATTTTCAGTCACTTAAAGGACTGAGGAAGGAGATGTGTTGTGTGCTGTTAGTCCAGCAGCAGAACTATGATCAATGGGTGAACATTACATGAAATCAGATTTCATAGAATAACAGACTTTAAAAACCAAAAGAGACCCCAGAGATTCTTCAGGGAAATGAGGTCCAGAGAATTTAAATGATTTTCTCTGAGTCACAAAGTTTTTTTTCTAATAGATGCTCATTATACATAATCAAAAACTTTTAAAACAATTACAGTTAGCCTTGTTCTTTCTTCATATATACTTAAAGATTAGTAGAATATAGAATTATTAGGTCTGTATGAAAAACAAATTTAAAAGTTTGAAATAAATATTTGTTGCTCAGTGTTTTTTGATGTTGCCTGACTCTTCATGACCCCATTTAGGGTTTCCTTGGCAAAGACACTAGAGTAGTTTGCTATTCCCTTCTCCAGCTCATTTTACAGATGTGGAAACTGAGATAAACAGAGTTGAATGAATTACTCAGGGTCACACAGTTAGTAATTGTCTGAGACCAGATTTGAACTCAGGAAGATGAGTCTTCTCAATGCCAGGTCCAGCACTCTATCAACGGAACCACCTAGCTGTTTTTTCTAAATAGCTTTTTTTAAAGAAAAAAATGCCTATTCTCAAACAAGTATTAATTTTTTAGTACAGTTCTGGGGGTCAGTATGGAGGAAGCAAGAAGTACGTACAGTGGAGATCCCAAAGACAAATTTCTCCTACCTTTCCATTTAATGGAAATACATTAAGCACCTATATTTGCAAGTCATTGTGCTTGAAAAATACGCGTGTTCATCATCCAAGTAATGTTTTGCTCTTTTTTTCTTGGTATTGTAGTTTTTTACTTTGAAACAAGTGGACAGTAACACAAGGCAAACGGTCTTAATTAACCCTCATGCCATCAACCTCAAGACCTATAGGCACAAAGTGGAACAAGCTGTTAAATCCTATGAAAGGTGAGTATTTCTGCTGCCTGCTTCATGAAAATAAAAATTCAGGGATCATAGGTAAAACAGTTTTTTCCTTCAAGTATTCCACTCCAACAAAGAGAGTTGGACCCATACATACCTTTACCCCCACCAAAAAAAACTTACTTCCCTTTTCTAAGGATACAAAGATTCTTTGTTTGATATTTCCATGAGTTCATGGTTAATGTTTTTTTTTTGCCAGTTAGTAGAATAGATTTCATCATTCATTTATCTAAAATTCAGTGAACAATAATATACAGTACAATGATGGTAATATATCAAAGAGCATGTATACTCAGCTATGTTCTTTTATAAGTTTTTTTTGGCAGCAAGGTGATTGAGGTAACTGTAATCGCAGGTTTTTCCCTCTTGAAATTGACATGTCAATACCCAATCAAGAGGATCAGTCTTAATAGTCTGGTAACACATTCTTTTCCTGTGTTGAGGCTCACTCAGTATTTATTTTCCACTAATAATCAATTATTACCATTTTTAAAAGTTTCTTTCATGCCTTTTGGTTTTACAACACTATTTCCCTATTTCCCACCCCATGCCACCAACTTACAACAACAACAATAACAAAAACCTCAATTAAGTTGTTTTCATATATATATTTTTTATTTCTTGTGGATGGAATTCTCCTCATTATGTTTATTAAAACTTATGAACTTCATATGTCTTCAAATGTTCATATGTCTTCCTGTATTTCTCCAAATTTCTTATATTCTTATGGTAAATGAATGAATATTTAAAAAAATATTTTTATGCCATTTTTACACACCAAGCATCATGCTAAGCCCTGGGAATATAAATACAAAAATGAGACAAGAACCTTCATTCTAACAGTGACAATTGCTCTCTAGTGATGAACTGAGATGGGTATTTTGATTTAAAAAGTCATAGGGATGGTGAGTGAAGCCACTGGGGAGTTGATTAAGACTTTTTCTCCCACAGCAGTGGCAATATTGATTTTATGATGCTTTATAGAAGAAAATGTGGAGAGTGGTGGGCAGTCAGGGATTGGAGAAGAGGAGTGATATATGAATGTCTTTTGTCTTTTCATGCCAAAGACCAAGATGGCCAGAGTAAAATTTGAAACATGATTGGAGCTAGGCTAAACATAGTACACTATGGTGTAATAATATTCTGTTACAACTCATATATTACATCCTGAGCCATCTCCAGTCATCTGGAAGAATATCTGGTCACAGAACCCATATGGCTCAGGAGAAGAAAGTGAGGTTGATGACCTTGTACAGCCCTCCTTCACTCCAAACAAAGTTTGGTTCTCTTCAAAAGTGAAGGACAAACCCAACAACAACACTCATATAGCACGATTTGTTTAGCCATTCACCAATCAAAGAGGGTTCACTGTGTCTCCAATTTTTTTTTCTTTTTTGTTACCACAGAAAGTCCCAGGACTTAATTGGAAATTTAATGCCTCTGAGTGTAAACATAGAAAGCCTCCCTAAACTTGACTTTTCCTGACTTGGCAGGTTAAAGAAACATCTCCCAAGTTCTCATGGATCTGTGGCTGAAAAGCTCTTTAACTTTAGTCAAGTCAATTAACTCAACTGAACCTCAGTTTCCTCATCTGTTCTCACTGCCTTCAGAGAATTGCTTAGAGGATAAAATGAAATAAAGACCAAGACTTTTTTTTGAAAAGTTAAAAGTACTATACTATAACATATTGAACAATATTGTACCTAGAAATGAGCCAGGTTCTATATGTGTCAACAAAGAATTTACAATCTAATAGAAAGAAATAGATGACACATGAAATAATTCCAATGTATGTTAGAAAGCAATTTTTTCAAGAAAGTTCAAAATATTTTGAAAGCATTATATAATTAAATCTCCTGCCAGCTCTGAAAAGAAAGGAGAATTACATATTATTACATCATTATCTTCACTTTTGAGGGAAAGAGACAGAGGTGGAAGGCAATGTACTAGAGCAGAAAAAGCGTTGATTCTGAGAGTCAAGAGACTTGCATTGCAGCCAGCTGAGTGACCTTTGACAAATGACTGGTCCACAGTTTCCTCTTCTGTAAAAACTAAAAGAAGACCCCTTGCCAACTGTGAATTTCAGTTAAAAAGAATCTAAGTGACTTGTCCAAGATGTGTTCAAGCAGATGTGTTCATCATGGAGGTCCCACTGAGCTAGGATAGATTTGGTTTGTCTGAGTGTTTGAATTTTTCAGCCTATCTAGAATGGTGACCTTAATGGGGAATGAATTGTCTTAGCTCAGGAGAAGCCTGGCAAGATTGTACAGTTATAGTACAATCTTGAGATCTCACCATACTGCTTCTCCTCTAGGGGAGAGAAGTTTGATTTTCTTTCCTATATCTCCAGTATTTTTTCCCCACTACTGTTTGTTTTCCTTTTTTTCTTTTTTAATTATTTGGGGGAGATTTGGAGGGTCAAACTCCTATAAGCAGAAATGCAGGCCTGTGCCTGAAGATTTTTGTACCAGAGTGTCTGATGTGAATGTAAGCTCTGGGCTCATCCAACTATGAGATGTCTGGATTCCCCTCCCTCTCCTAAAAGTGTTCATTTGGTTTTGAGAATGTCTAAGAATACTGTGAGTTAGTCCTATGCATTCATAGACATGATTTAATTTGCTAAGATGGGCTGCAGATGTTTAATTGGGGGAAGAACATAGAAACTTCATCAAGGGATACCCGTTATCAGCTTACTGAGTTTACAGTTTTTTTTGTCCTGGAATTTTGATTACCTCTCCCTACAGATTTAGGCATGCCCATTGGCAGCTCAGAGAAAAGGTAAAAGTTACTGTGAGTGACTCTTCTCTGCCCCAGATCATCTGATTGACTCAGACTCTTGAGAGGATGAACTCTTGTAGCCAGCCCTTTGTGTTGGCCTATTAAAGGGAGCTGAGAGACTCGTGGCCTTTTTGTTTGTTTGTTTCATTTTTTGCTCCTTTTACTTGTCTTTTGCCTTTTTAACAGAGAGCTCCTCAGAGAGAAGGTGAGGTAGGGGTGCCCCTAACCCAAGAGCTTTTAATTATTTTCATACAGCAGAGGCCTACTTGTGCTGCATGCCCTCAGGGTCTGAGTAGGATTCCTGAATAAAGTCCTGGAGAAACAACCAGTTCCGAAGTCCTCCGAGGGGATGGGACTGGGAATTTCCTAGGCAGGATTTTGCTGGAATGTGATCTTTGAAGTCAAAGAAGGGAAATTTCCTTGTAGGAACTCCAAGTCTGTGGATTTGACCTTCTATTGAAAGACAAAAAAATTTATTGGGCAGTATTCCTATCAAAGAGAAGATTTTCCACATGGCCCCAATACTAGTAGGAGAAGCAACAAGGGATGAAAGCCAGTGGAGGAGCAAGGCACTTGGACTTTGCTCTACTTTTGTAATGAGTTATATGACTGGTGCCTGGAGAGATTGGGGTGGGGGGAAGGGAAGTTACTTATCAGTCCCAAATATATTGTCCTTGCCCTTAGAGGGTCAATTTGGGTTTAATGAGGAACTCACCAGAAGGTTGATGTGTGACCTTCCTAGCAAATCCAAGTATAGATCTCCTCCAAACTACAGTGGTGCTATAACTGGGGGTGGGAGGAGCTTCTAAATTCATCCTAGAGGAAAAAGGGAATTACCAGAAGGTCCAGGAATATCTCCAATGGCTACCTCAAATTCAGTTTCCTTCTGAGGGGAGTACAAATCCAGGGGAGGTCCTGAATTTAGAGGATTTTAGAACCTCACTTAGTAGAAAGTAGGAATCATGACACAGGAAGACTTGTGCTGCTTGTTTATGAATAATTCTAGGCCCTTGATACTTTTCGTATTTGTTTATAGGGTTTTGTACATTATTTGGTGGGGTAAGAGTTGCTTTGCACCCACTATTTCCATTGCCATCTTGAATGCTTGTTGGAAGATGAAGACGCTATTACCTATATTTGTAGAGGTGTATTAACAACACATGTTCTGAGATTTTCCCAGAGCAAATTCTTGGGGGAAGGGGCATAATGATCCTTGGAGGGTGAGATAGGAAAACCCTCCAATATTGGACAATATCAGTCCATGTGAGTACAGAGCTCACTCGATGAACCACAGGTTATGAATAAATAGAATCTTTCTAGAATAAAGCCTGTTATTGTCTAACTTTACTCTAGAATAACATCTACATTATTAATATTAAGAAATAAATTTCCCATTAATTCCTGTGGGAAAGTCTCCATTTCTTTTTGGGAAAGTTTTTTTTTTCCTTTAGTGTAAATGTGGATGTCTCCTTCTTTTTTTAGGTATGTAGAAAATACTAAAAATATATTTTGAAATACATGTTTTATTATAGGATAATGTTTTTGGTTAGTTGTTCAAAAGTCAGACAAAAGCAATCCTGAGCCTCCAAACATTGTTTTGTTCTAACCTTCAAGGTATTGCTACTAATATTCATGTTTTTATTGTTTTTAATTTCTACTTTTATGGTTTCTTTTGCTTTTATTTATACTTTTATTATTTTTAATCATACCTATAAATAAAATAGGGTAATCCAAAGACCCTTAACAGTAACCAAAGCCATGTTAGAAATCAATTATTCCGTTCATCAAATGACCTATATCCTTTGTATACCTAATATTTGCAAGGCATTCTGGGGACAGAGAATTCTCCCTCATAAACTTTATATTCTAGTAGGGGAAATAAGATATAGCATAAAAAAAAATAAAATGTGAACAGGAAACAAGAGAGGTGCTAAGTGCTAAGGAAGTTCCAAGAGAGGGATTGCTTTAGTATTTTCAGAGCCTGCATAAAAAAAATTATTTAGATAATTTGTACAAAAAGTCTTTCACTTAAAATATCCTCAGGAGAAAAGATCTTGCCTCATTGAAATTTTATCTCTTCCCTAGTGACTAACACAGTGTAGGGATTCCAGAAATGTTTATCGAATTGAATTGAATGAATGACTTTACCCTGCGGATTTCATCAGAGCCTTTATGGATGTCAGTGTAGGGTTAATTCTTGGGCTATCTTTGAGTCTAGGTGAGAAATCTTAAGTTTTGACTTCATAAAACTAAGATTTGTTGTTAAAGCATGAAAGTGTTTTGTTGTTTTGTTTGATTTTTTTTAGAGCGTTGTGGTTGCAATCCATGCTCCTGGTAATTGAATTTGCAGGAATTGTAGCTCAGTCTTCTGAACGATGATTAGGCACAAATTGGTTTTACTGAATCAGGAAAGAGGGTAATTTGGGGCACAAGTAAGTTTGAGGAGTAGAGGAAGTTACACCATTAATGTTGGTGGTGGCAAGTCCTCATTCAAATGTCACTTTTATGAAGTTGGAAGCAAGAATAGCTGGCGATGGCAATATTGCAGAACCGTAAAACTTGAGAATGCCTTATGGTTCACTCAGTCCAGCTCCATCGTTTTATGATTACACAGTTAGCTCATAGAATGTTAGAGCTGGAAGTGGCCTTGGATGCCATCTCTTATGGCTATGGTGTAGTAGAAACAGGGCAGCTAGGTGGCAGAGTAGATGGAATGCTTACCTTTGTGAGTTCAAATCCAGCCTCAGACACTTACTAGCTGTGTGATCAGTCACCTAACCCTGTTTGCCTCAGTTTTCTCATCTGTAAAATGAGCTGGAAGAGGAAATGACAAATTACTCTGGCATTTTTGCCAAGAAAAACACAAATGTGGTCACAGGGAGTTGGACACAACTGAGTGACAACTATAGTGAAAATAGTGTCTGATTTGTATTCAGGGGCCCTGGGTTTGAGTTTCTGCAGCCCTCTCTTCTGCCCCTCTCCATCCTCCTGGGAGGGAGCTACATCTGGAAAGGAGTGGTTCTTATGTGATACCCACTCCCCATATTTCCTCAGGGATACTCGATGACCTCTGTCCCATCATTGGGGAAAAGCCTCCCTTCTTCTGTCTTGTGTTTTTTTTTTTTTAATTTCCCTATCAATAAAGCACTTTACAATTTCTGAAGGAACAATTGAAACAAAACTGAGACAGACAGAGGCCAACTTTCTGGCTCTAAAACCAATGAATCTCCTCAGTTTACAGATGAAGAAAATGGAGCCCGAAGAGATGAAGTCATTTCGCCAAAAACACAGTAACTGACTGATGACCTACGCTCCAATCCAAATCTTTTGACTTCTACTCCGGTGTTCCTTTGATTCTCCTATCTCTTCATAGTTAATAAGAACCAGGACCAGAATCTACCTCCTGTGGATACAAAATCAGTTAGTTCTCTCCCCATTACATCACACAGTTTTACATGTCCTTGAACTACAGCTGTGAAAAAAACTAAGAAAACACTTAGGTCAGTAAAATGTGATCTTGGGAAGACATTTCCAAATGACCAATAGGATCATGTTTAAGGATGCACAATAGAGTAAGTTAAAAGTCTTCTGCATACTTTTCTTTTTTTAATATTCTGAAGATGTTCATTCTTATTTCTCACAGTAGATGAAAGTTAAGGGGATTTCTGTAGATTAACGTCTTACATGAATTCTAATACATACACTGATGGTGGACCTGTTTGAGGAGTTGTTCTTTCATCATTTTTCAGTCATATCCAACTTTTTGTAATCCCCTTTGGGGCTTTCTTGGCAAATATATTGTAGTGGTTTTCCATTTCCTTCTCCAGCTCATTTTATAGATGAGGAAACTGAGACAAACAGGGTAAAGGTTAATATCTCCTGATATCTCCTAAATATGTGACATTTTCTAAAATGGTGGGCCCAGAGAAAGGATGTTCTGGACTGGAAGTCAAGAGACCTAGATTTTCCCTTCAGCTCTGTTACTAACTAGACCTTGGATAACATCTTGTCTCTAGGTCTCAGTTTCCCCAGAGATAAAAGAAAGAAATTGGGCTAGAAAATCTCTAAAATACAGTCAACACTAACATTTTATGATTCAATGATTTAATTTTGTCTCCACCATACTTCCCCTTTTTTGTTCTTCCATATCAGGTAGAAGGACAAGTCTAGCAAGGGAGGCTAGGGCAAAAAAAGCCCCAAACCCTATCAAGCCTCATTCTTCATAGAAGTCCTTCTCTATTAACCTCCTCATGGTATGGAGGTTCTATTACTCTGAGAAGGCTCTGTTGGCAGAATGTAAGCCTTGTTGTGTTCTACCTAACAAGCAAGCCTTAGAATATGGGCCCAGTGACAGGCAATATCTCTGTTTTCTGAAGACCCATCTATGGAAGCTCAGAGACACTCATCACCAGCTTCATAGGATCATAGACTGAGAGCCAACAGAGACCTCCAACATCATCTGGTTCAGCCCCTTCATTTTGCAGATGAGGAAACCTGGGAAGAAGAAATAATTGGACGAAAGTCACACAGGTAGCAAGAGACAAAAGCAGGCTCCAGAACGCTGAAATTTGTGGCTCCCAAAGATCATCTTGTACTTGTACTTGTACTTTTGTACAAAAGTATCGTGCCCTTAGAGAGAATAGTATAAGATCTTAGAGCTACAGAGGGAAAAATATCCATCTAGTTCAACCCATTTGTTGAAAACATAAGGAGATTAAGGCCCAGGGAAAGTAAATAATTTGCTCAAGATCATATAAGTAGTAAATGTCAGAGATGACATTCAGACTGAGGTCCTCTCATAGAGCCAGGACTTCTATAGCTCTGATGAAATCAGATCCTCAGTGGGTTGACGTGAGCCTCATCAGGCATTTTCCTATTCAGATGTGACCAGGAGCTCTCTTCTTGAAGAGTTTACCAACTGAGGTTTTACATAATTGAATTTAGTGCTGAGGCTTCCTCTCAACTTTGTCGAGAAACCAAAAGAGATTTCTACTGATCCATTCATAGCTCTGCACCAAACCTGCTCCTGGATGGAAGATACTCTTATCCTGGGTAATTTCACACTTCAGTGATGGAGGGGACATGCTAGTCAACCGCTGTGCTCATAGTCCTGAGCCCTCTCCAAAAGGGTGTGTTTGACAGCTTCATTTTTGTTGTGTTGGACTCTTGATGATCTCATCTGGCGTTTTCTTGATGTGGTCCTGGAGTGGTTTGCCATTTCCTTCTCCGGCTCATTTTACAGATGAGAAAACTGAGGCAAACAGGGGAAGTGACTTGTTCAGGTTCACACAGCTGGTAAGTGTCTGAGGCTGGATTTGAATTCAGGAAGAGGAATCTTCCTGACTCCAGGCCCAGTGCTCTATCCTCTCTACCACCTTGCTGCCCATTTTGCCTTTGTAGGTAACTTATCTATGTAGCCCTATGATCATCATCTTATACCCTAAATGCAACACAAAGCTGCATAAATTGTTGCTGGTTTTGTTTTGAAAACAGGCGCTTAAATCTGCTCATTTGGAAAGCTTTTTCTCCAGAAGAAAGAGAAAAGTAAGTTGTTGTATCATCTAATCACTTTCTAAGGCTATGATCAAAAGGCATTCTGTGGCATTATTCTGGCCCTTAGCTTTACTTATTCAACCAACAATAAATAGCAATAAATAAATAAAGCATGACATTTAACCCTGAATTTGTGTGTGCATTAAAAATCCATTGGGTTCTGAGTTGATTGTGAATTATTAGACTTTGAATTCTACTTTTTGAAAGGTATATAAATTCAGGTCTGAGGAATTACATTGGGCAAAGGGGATGTAAACAATTCAGTCTAAACTGACATAAGACACAGGTGTTCCACCTCCTGAGTCTTCTGATATGGAGGAGAACACAACTGATAAGGGAAGTTCTCTCCCCATCCTCCTCCAGCCTTCTTTACAAAAGAAAGCAGGTTTTCAGGTAGCGTTTTACACCTTTATTCTGATATAGAGCATTGGAGGATTGGGAGGATGCCTGTTAAAATGAGATCACTGATATGACTCTGAATCAGTCAGGAGTCATATAACTATCTTACATTTGGAATAAGAATTTTCTGGAATATAGATTTTAATATATCCCTCCATTCCTCACAACTGTACTTGAATTTCCACAGTGTTGCTTGGGTTAATTCAAAATATGAAAGGCTTGTTTTATATCTCACTGTAGAGATAATAACACCTCCATCCTTCCTTTCTCCTTCCAACCTCCCCTTTCTTTTTCTCTTCTTTCCTCCTTCTTCTCGCCATTCTTCCTTTTCCCCCTCTTATTTCTTCTACAATGTATTCACCTGTACATACAGCACACCCTAACTTCTGACTTTCTGAAATGATTAAAAAAAAACTGGGGAGAGAGAGAGAACACATTTATTAAGCATTTATGATGTGCCAGGTACTATACTAAAGACAGGTAAGATACAAATACAAATATGACAGTTGCTGTCCTTCAGGACCTTATACTCTAATGGGGGAAGACACTACACAAAGAGAAGCTGGAAATTGGGAGGGAAGGGGGAATAGTTCTTTCACCATTCGATACACCAGCTAGACAAGCAGCCCCATAAACTAACAGTTTTCTCTTGGAAAGTTTAGTTTCTACTCTTTGCTGACCCTAACATAGAAATGCAAAGAACAGATGGCACACATGGGCTGCCAGAGGAAAGAGAACGACTGCTTGGAATAAATCAGAAAAGAGCCTCTGTCTTTTTTGAAATGCACCTACTGAATTTCTCTCCTTGTCACCCGGGGGCTTGAGGGTATGAAGGTTCCCAGAGCCCCTTGCTCTATATTTTTTAATTTTGAGCTTCCAGAGAAGGACATGGGCTGAATATGTGTTCTAGCTTTGTTGGGGAGGACAATTAGTTTATCAACATTCCTTCTATAAAGAGTCCTGAGTAGATAAATGAAAATTGAGGAGTGATTGTAACTGCCAGCTAGCGTGTGTTAAGTACTTCAGTAGAGGATTTTTATGGAGAAGCTTACTAAGATGCATCCAATTAATCATTTATTAGGGGCCTATGTTGCTAGACAGTAGATTATCTCTGTGTGTTTCTTAGGTTATTTTTTTTCCACTTAGGCTGAAAATACAGGAGCCAGTTCAATACCTGGAAAATAAAGAGGCAATACGAGAGGCCTTACAAGAGGCAAACTGGCCCATTTCTTTGGAAGATGTGTTATTATTGGAAAATGAGATCCAGGTTGGGAATACCTACATCCAGCAGACTAAGGAAATCCAAGAATCGACCAAGAAGGAAAGTGGTCGAGAGGACCAGTTATCTGAGGTGATGCTTGCCTAGAGTCAAAACTTTCCTTTATAGCCCTCCTCCTTCCATGCCTTCAGAGCCATTTCCCCTTGTTTGTATGAGAGCATGAGATATGATCTCTGCTTTAACAAAAATGAGGCTAGGTCTGGTCTGGGGAAGAGACTCCCTACACTTGCAATGCCTAGAAAGTAAAGTTGTAGCACTGACATTCTCTAATGTGAAAAAATTAGTCAAATTGTCTTTGCTCATTATCAATTCCCAAGTATATTTAGATCATTATACCTTTGTTTTTATAATATCACTTGGTTTTCATGGAGGTTCATAGTCATCAGTCTTTTGGGGTTTGGTTGCCTTTTCTTACAGCCCTGATTCAGGGCTGTGGTTGGACAGTTATGATTACTCTTCCAAGGCATATTAAAGCTATCCATTGTTAGCAGAATTTTCATCTGTTCCTTCTGAGCAGATGACCTTGACATTGGGGAAAATCTCTTTTGCAACATCTTTGAGATTTTTTAAGCCCCCCAAAACCTTTTGGTTTCCCAGAAATCCTTCTCCTGAGTTCCCCAAAAAGGTGCATAACATAGTAGGTAAGGCATTTCTTTTTTTTTTTTTTAAGGTGCCACAGTGATTTAATGACAGGAATAAAAAAGTATATTGGAATTTCAACTGCTCCCTTAAAATGTCCTTCCCTTTGTCTGCCAAGAAAAATCTCCCCTTCCCACTACACCCTTACACTGCAGTGTTGATTTATAAATAATAACCATTCACATTCATGGAGAATTTTAAGATTTGCAAACATTATTTCATCTTACCCAAATAAACCTAAAAGGTAACTGCTTTATTATCCTCATTTTACAACCAACGAAACTAAGTTAATGAATTGTTAAATGCCTTGCCCAGAATCACATAGCTAGTAAGTGTCCGAGATAGGATTCGAACTCAGATCTTTCTGACTACATCCCTCCACTTACTTTTCTTCACTTTCAGACTTAGTTTTGCCCTAGATGCTGAATCTGAGACTCAATTCATCAAAGTCCCATCCAGACTTGACTTCAGCAGATCATTCCTAATTAATTCTGCCTGAAGTGGTCTTGGGGACAGATCTTTACAATATCCTACAGAATTCTAAATTATTTTCAAAGGCTTTCCTTAATGTTGCACTAGGAAAAAAATTAAAAACATAAATTAAAAATTCTAATTAAAAATTATCATGGTTAACTTTCTCTGGAGTTAGGTGCTTCATTTGCTGCTCATGAGTTACTACTTTTAGTTTCGTGCTATTGTGTGGGGACAGGCAAGAGGGTATGACGTATGTGTGTGGGGGCTCTGAATGCTGTTTCTCAATGTTTTATCTTCAGGTCTAGAAGGAGGAAATTTCCTCACAGACCACCTTCTACATCTAGTTAATATTCTGATGAAACCCAAAGAGGTGCTTAACATTTTCTTTCAAAATATTTTCTGAATTGGTTTCATAGCAGAGGATTTCAGAACCTGCAAACATCTGTGTGTCCCTCTCTGCCCCGCCATACAAATGGAAAGTATTGTTTGGGGGGAGAGAGGAGGGAGTAGGAAGGGAGAATCATTCTTCTGTGGGTGAGAAAAAAAGATGGTGTAAAATCCACACAGACAGTTGGGCAATTGCCCAGAGCTATAGAGAGACCACAGAGACAGAGAGCTACTTTGAGGTGAGTGCAGCAGCTGCAGACAAACCCAGATAAGAAACATGATGCCTTCATGTGCAGCTGTCCGTGGACATTCAATTTTACTGTCTTGTAGCTTACAAGGAATCTGGTCACTGAGACTTTTATGAGTTGTTAATGAAGTGTTCCACTCAGCAAAACTTCTCTATTATTTTCCTTTTCTTTCAAGGAAAAGCCTTTAAAAAATTCCCATGTAGGTAAATGGTTTTAGAGTAAGTGGTAGGATAAATATTCAGTGTAAGTGTTTTAAAAGTTGGGAGCAATAGGAAATAGTTACTTTTGTCTGTTTTTCATGATTTAAATTTGTGACTTTGAAAAGGAATAAGGAAAAGAAATCAGGAAACCTAGCTACTTGAAGGAAGTTTCATTGGTCTATATAAGGTGCTTTGTGGGATGTTAGAGAATGGACGCTGAACTGGGAGTCAGGGAAGATGGATTCTGGTCTTGATTTCACCATTTGCTAGCTATGTGATTGGGCAAGTTAATCCATCTCTCTGAACCTTGTTTTCCTCATCTGTGAAAAGGAGTTTTTGCTGTTCAATCGTTTCCAACTCTTCATGATCGACCCCATTTTGGGATTTTCCTGTCAAAGATAGTGGAGTGGTTTGCCATTTCCTTCTCCAACTCATTTTACAGATGAGGAAACTGAGGCAAGGAGGGTTAAGTGACTTGTCCAGGGTAACATAGCTAGTGGGTGTCTGAGGCTGAATTTGAACTCAGGAAGATGTGCTCTATCCATTATGCCACCTGGCTGCCCCAAAATGGGGTTAGCCTTGTTGATTTCTAAGATTTCTTCAGACTCTTATGTATTGTAATTCCTACTTGCTACTTACCACAAATGCTGTACTAATAGTTATATGAACCATATTCTGTTTGTGAAGTGACTATCTTGAAATAATAGTTAGCTTTAAGCTATGGTGCTTTCAGTTTGGGGAAGCACTTTACTTATATGTCATCTGATTCTTACAACAACCCTGAGAGGCAGGTGACGTTATCCCCATTCTACAGATGAGGAAACTGAAACAAACAGAGGTTAAGTGACTTGCTCAAGAAGTTTCTGAGGAAGAATCAGAACCATTGCTCTGTGTACTGCATTGCCTAGCTGGAGGGGTAGCATGGCTCAGCATACTGCAGGGCCTGCCTTAGAGAAGACCTGCTTTTTAGACCTACTGCTGACACAGACTGGCTGTGTGATGTAAGTGGCATGCCACTTAATTTCTCGGTGCTCTAATCAGCTCGCACAGACTTTAAGTTTCAGAGCTGATGCTGAGTTGCATTTATAGAGGGAGTTGTTCGACTGGAGTTCCCTACACACAAGAAATCATAGATCTTATGTCTCCTCTCCCCAAATCTTGAAATGTTGTTAGCATGTGTTAACATTTATGTAGAGGAAATTAATTCAAGTCACAAACTAAACTTGAATAAATCCTCATGGTGAATTTTTGCTATGAAACATAAAGTTGATAATAACTTTAAAAATAATATTTAACATTTGCCTTTTTTGGTCTTCCTTTTTATTTTTTCACAAAGACTGATGAGCTTGCTAAGATCTATTTCATCTTCTTGGAATAGGGCAACAGAAGGACCCTGACCTCTTTTTGCAAATGAGGATTTTTCCTAATGGATTAAGGCTTATCAGTTGGTCAGTGTCTAGAGACTTGTGTAAGCTGCCAGACCCCATTCATCACCTCACAATGCCTTGTTCTTGTGACATTTGGGGAAAGGGCAGGATTGGGGTTTTGGCTTTTTTTTTTATAATTTGCTCCCATCTGTTGGAGCAACGTGTGACAGTGAAAATCTGAGCTGGTGGATATAATGTCAAGATAATAAAACGTATCTTTGGATCCTGAAAGACTGATTGATTCCTTAAGCTTAAAAATGAAATGACTGGCCTTTAAGAGAATAGATATAGTATCTATTGCCCATTATTTGTCATTTCCTTATATGCACACACATCATACATATATACGCCTATATAATATACACACATTTACATAGATGTATATATATACATATATATATATTTATCAGTTTCCTTTTCTGCTAATAAAAAGGTGAAGCAGCAGGCTTTCCAAAAGACCCCTCTGATTTGCTCATTACATTTTCAATCTGGGAATGCTAAATTGGTATTTTCACTTTTTCAATGATTAACTCTCATGCATGACATCAGGAATACTACAGTTCCGCAGCAGGGGAGATGTTTTCATGTTTCACTGGTTCATCGGTATAATTTCTCCTGCTCATCCCGAGGGGGCCAATCAGAGAGGAGAGTGGTGTGATTAACGAGGCACAATCACTTATCCCAAGCTCGCCTGCTTTGGGAACTTAATCAGCTAGGCACCAAAGCCAGTAATTGCTAATCTTCGGTGGCAAAGCTTTCCAAGTGGAGGGTTAAAAGTCACATACAGCCATGGGCCTTGAGTCTTCCTGCAACTGAAGGAAGGCTGGCAACCTTCAGCCTACAGTGTTCCCATCACCTTCTTGAATTCTTACTTAAGGCTTTTGGCGTGAAAGTAGTACAGATACATCTAACTAGCAGACATCCAAGAAAAGGTGACCTGCTCACAAATAATGTCTGTAAGTAAAATAAAATTGTATAGGAGATTTGGGGGCCTATCTGCCTCCTACGCCAAAGCATTTAATGGTTTTGGAGAAGAAAAATGGTGCTCCGCCAAACCAATTGACTTAAAACCCTTCCATTTTTAAAGCACAGCTAAGTACTCAACAGCTATTGAAAATTCAAGGAACAATCATCAGGCTGAAGGTCTCTGTAACAGCATTAGCTTTCCAGTCAAGCCAGGATCTAGTACTTCTAGCTTCCTTTTCAGCATGGGCATTGTTCTTAGCACCTTAGACACCACTGGACCCTCTAGTGGATGACTCAAACAGGCGGGCCTGAGAGTCTCTTGGCACCCCTAAATATATCTTTTACAAATGGTTTGGCTGGTGCTTGAAATGAGACACATAATAAGAGTCTCTTGCCTTTGGCTTACAGGTTTGTCTTTGGTTAAATAATAATAATAATATTAGCTTTCATTTATGTAGCATTTTAAGGTTCCCAAAGTACTTCACAAATATCATCTTGTCTGATTCTTACAATAACCTTAGGAGGTAGATGGCTACTGTTATCTTCATTTTACAGTTAAAGAAGCTTAGGTAGACAAAAGTTAGGTGGTTCCCCTAGGGTTACACAGCTCGTACAAGTATCTAAGGATGGATTTGAACTCACAAAGATTCTGAGGATGGATTTGAACTCACAAAGATTCTGAGGATGGATTTGAACTCACAAAGATTCTAAGCCCAGAGCCCTATCTACTGTGCCACCTAGTTTCCCTTGTATCAGTGTGAACTATTCTAATTTAGAGGTCACTGAACTCTTAAATTAATTAAGGTTAAAGAGAGGAAGTGGATATATGTTTGTGTGTGTATACACACACATATATATGTATTTACATATACATACACACACATACATGTACCTATGCACACATACCCATAACTATATACATACATGTGTATATATGTATACATATTTTTATAGACTTACATATATATATTTACATTTATATGAGAGCCTGCCTGGAGTCAGCAACAGCTCGCTTCCAGTCCTACTTCTCACACACACACACTGTCAGTGTGAATTATGTTGTAGAACTATCATAAGGATACTTGTGATTTTCCCAAGTGGGAAACACACATCGCTTTTTTAAATGGGAAAATGATCAAACACTCAGTACTCATCAGAGTGATTTGTGTACATGTGGTTATTTTCTTCTTCCTGTCAATATCCTTCCCACGGTAAGCCCCAGGATATAACCTAAGAATTAAATAATGAAGTGAAAGGTAAATGGTACAATTTAGAGCTTTGCTGTACTCCTGGAAATTGAATTGGAGAGGGAAGCAAATTGGATTTTGCAGAGCAAGTTACCTCAATGAAAATCGTGTGGCTAGCCATGCAACCAATATTTTTGCCCATCTGACTTCATTCATGAGTGACGCTGGTCTCCAGATCTTCTTGTTTGCCAGAGCCCAGAGTTATATTTTGGCATTTAATACAATCATCTGTGCCTCTCAGTTTCCTACTCCCATTCTCCTCCTTCTCCTTGCCTTAATGGCTTTGTAAGCAATTTAAACCAGAATTGCACCTACCTCATGGGGTTGTTAAGATCAGAGACAATATCATGTAAAGCACTTTGCAAACCTTAAAATGCTACAGAAATGTTAGCTGTTATTATATTTAACCAAAGGCAAACTCTTAAAACCATGGCATGGAGCTTTAATTGTATCTCATTTTACCCAAGGCTTGTTTTTACTTTTCAAGTCCTTGTTCGCTTTGTGTTTGGTTTGGTTTGGTTTGTTTTTCATGGGGAGGGAGAAGAGATTAACTGAATATTTTGGACATGTTTTATTAAAAGGTTAATATCCAGCATAACTAATATGGAAATAAGTTTTGCATGGCTGCACATGTATAATCTACATCAAATTGCTTGATGTTTCAGGGATTGGGGAGGGAAGGACAGAATTCAGAACTCAAAAATTAAAAAAAAAAATTAATGTTACAAATTGTTTTACATGTAATTGGGAAAAACCAAAATGTGACATCCCCCCTAAGGGTAATATCCAACAGAACATTAATATGAACTATCTACATGATTTCAATGTTGTTGTTGTGGAGACATTTCAATTAAGTCTGATTCTTTGTGCCTCCATTGGAGTTTTCTTGGTAAAGATACTGCAGTGGTTTGTAATTTCTCCAACTATTTTTACAGATGAGGAAATTGAGGCAAACAGGGTTGAGTGACTTGCCCACAGTGACCCAGCTAATGTCTGAGGCTGGATTTGAACTCAGGAAGAAGAGTCTTCTTGATTCCAAGCTCAGTGCTCTATCGACTATGCCACCTGACTGCCCTTGGCTCATACCATCCATGAGGTTTTCTTGGCAAAGATCCTAGAGTTGTTTGCCATTTCCTTCTTCAGTGGATTAAGAACAGAGAGGTTCTTTGAACTTAGGCTTTCCTGATTCCAAAGGCAACTAAGTGGGGAAGTAGCTAGAGTCATTATGAAGGGTTTTACATACATTATCTCATTTGATCCTCATAACAACCTTGTACAGTGGGTTCTAATAGTGTTCTCATTTTATAGATGAGGAAACTGAGGCTGAGAGATGTTAAGTGACTTGCTCAGAGTCACATAGCTGAAATTTGAACTTGTATCTTCTTCAAGTCCAGTGCTATGACTACAAGTACTCAAGTACATGTGCCAGGAAGACCTGAGTCCAAATTTGGTCTTGGACCCTTCCTAGATGTGTGATCTAAAGCTTACTAAAGGTCAGCCATAGGCAGAGATACACTGCTAAATGTTTACTAGCTAGCTCTCCAGAGGGGAAAATTGCACTTACAACACACTTTTCAGTTTAATTTGCATTATTAACATTTTCTTCATTATTTACTTAAGTCCAGACCATCAACCAAAGAGTAAATCAAGTCCTGATTTGTAGATTTGCCAATACCCTAGGTGTAAATGTTCACCCTGAAAATTTAGCAACGTCTCTGGGAGTCAGTTCAAGCTGCTTCCAGCACACCTCTGGTAAAGGTCCTAAACAGCTTTAATTTCACTTTGTGAATTTTAGCAATGACTCAAGAAATGAGTAAAGTTTTCCACTGAGGGATGAATACAGTAAACTTTGAAATGAAAACTTTCACAGAACGCTATCTTCAAGGTCAAATTACGGGTGAAGGGGGAAAGGTATCAACATTTATGTAGCACCTACTATGTGCCAGACTCTGCGCTAAGTACCTTACAAATATTTCAAAAATTACAGTGACATATAGCATGTTTCTTTCACTATAACACAAAATTGTGACGGGGCATTATTATCTTTGGCCCCTGACTAGCATTATGTAGACCGGGGCTTCCCAAATTTATTTGGCCTATCACCCATCCCCTTTAAAAAAAATTACTTAGCACCCTCCTGGAAATCTACTTTCTTTAACCTTTTAACAGTTTTTTTGAAATTTGCATCACTTCAAATATATATAAAATATATGTATATATTTTGAAATGATGCATCTTAAATTTAATAATTTATTGTTAATTTGTGGGGTTTTTCTGTATTGAAATTTTGATGATGCAGTATTGCATTGTGAGCCTCATGTATGTATTACAAAGAAGTCATTACACGCACATATTCCTGCCAATGCATGCTGGACTTCCCAACAAGACGTGGCACACTCACCTGCCAACACTTGCTTGTTAAAGCTTGTTGGCAGACTTGACCACTGATGGGTTATAACTTGCATTTTGTGTGTTTATTTGGAAAATAGTTTAATTATTTTGACTAACTCTGTTATACAACAGATAAAATATGTCCTGTTTTTCAAAATTTTCTTCTCTTCTTTATGTTTCCACTACCCCCCTTATTTTTATTCACCACCACCCCCAAACACACCTGAGTCTAGTACCAGCCTCCTGGATCTTTCCAGTTCCCCACCCCTGCCCCCCGCCCCTCAGGGAGCAGTATCACTCACTTTGAGAACCTGTGAATTTAGACCATGCAAGATGATGTGGTGGACAGAATTCCTAGCCTTTACTAGGAGAGACTTGAATTAAAATCCTGTTTCTAAAGCTAACACATGGTGTGACCTTGGGCAAGTCACTGTGCTTGTTTCTTCATCTATAAAATGGAGGTGATGATGATGATGATGATAAAAAGAATCGCTACTTATACTATTATTGTGGGATGGGAGAAAAGTGCTTGTAAGTCTTAGAAGTAGGCAATAGGTTATTCTAATAGAATTTTAACTGTTTGTGAAATTGAGAGACAAGGAGAAGGGGATTTTTTTTTTAAACTGGACCTGTGATTTCATAGTATAAGGAAGTCCCAGTAAGGATTTTTAACTTGATATTCCATTCCAACTGCTATGGATAGACAGTTAATCCCAACAGTGTTGGGGAAAGCAGTCCCCCTGCAAGCCACTGGCCCTGCTTCCAGTCTAGACTTCACCACTCTCATCTAGGGGAGCAATCTTTGTGGAGAAGGGGCTCCCATACTCCCTATCATCCATACTAACTGCCAACCAACTGCCATGGAAGAACTGGTGAACCTAGGAACAGAAGCTTCCTCTAGAACACCGACTCTGTTTCTCATTGAGATTCCACAGTTAACATACAGGATAACTCCCTCTGAGGAGAAGGGACTCATCATACCTGCCAATAGCAACACCACTGCCAGCATCGATTATCCACTGGCTTCTATGGAAGGGCAGGAAAACCCAACAGTCCTAGAAACAGCGGAACACCCCACACCACCTGCTCTGGTTTCTAATCAGACCTCACAGCCACCATCGAGGGAAACACCCTCTCAGGATATGGCACCTGCCATCAGTGCCAGCTGCCAACCAACTGCCACAGAAAGACAAGAGTTTCAGAGAAGAGCAGAGTCTCAAGTTCCAGTACAGGGTCCACAACTGTCCTCCAGGGAAGTGTCACCCATGGAGATGAGCCCTGACATCCATGTTAACTGCCAACCTGCTGTCTTGGATAAGAAGGAAAGCCCAAGAGCTGCTGGAATAATGCTACTCTTTAAGCCAGCAGTATCTCTGCTTTCATCCAAGACCTCATCTTCATCTAGAGAGTCATGTGCTATGGAGAAGAGGCCTGCCATCCCTCCCACAAACTGCCACCCAACTGCCAAGAAAGGGAAAGCACGCCCCAAATCCTCACTATTCGTATCAGTCTCTAAACCAGCATATTTTTCAGGTCATCCACAGAGGTCATTATCTGTGGGAGCATGCTGTTTAGAGAAGAGACCGTCTGTCCCTATCGCCAACTACCCCAACAGCCCATCCAGGAGGAGGGTAAGTTGAGGGTACTGTCTGGGAATTCAAGCCCTTGGAATAGCAGTTTACCATCTATCCACTCATTCATGGTTAGGTTGCCCCTAAAGCTACAGCTACTGAAGACCTAGAAAAGAAAGCACTTGCCCAAAAAAGTCCTTGGCACTAAGTACTAAATTGTTTAACATCAGAAGGTGAGGTGGTTTGATTAATGGAAATGACACCAAAGAAAATGCATTGCCTTCTGTCTGCCTTGCCACTAACCATGGTACCTTTCCAACTGACTTCCAGCTGAAACCTCCTATACTTGTGATCTCCCCTCATTAGAACATAAATTCCTTGAGAGTTGGGACCGTTTTCTCTATTTGCATGTTCTGGGAGTGGCACAGTTCTTTGGACTCAGTAAAGGCTTAGTTAATTTTTTTTTTCTTTAATGAATTCATTCACTTATTCATTCTAAACTTACAGTGGCTTGCTCAGAGTCACATAGCTAGTCATAGAAGCCAGGTCTCTCCAACATGAGTTCAGCTAACTCTCTGGCTAGTATATCGTACCATATAGCCTGCTTGTCTACCCAGAGGAGACTTCTTGTTCAGTCATTTTTCAGCTGTGTCTGACTCTTTGTGACCCCATTTGTATCTTGACAAAGATACTGGAGTGGTTTACCACTTCCTTCTCCAGCTAATCTTACAGATGAGGAAACTGAGGCAAACAGGGTGAAGTGACTTACCCAGGGTCATACAGCTAGGAATTGTCTGAGGCTGGATTTGAACTCAGGAAGATGAGTCTTCCTGTCTCCAAAAGCGGCATTGCACCACCCAGCTGCTCTAAATATATTCTGGTATGAAGCCTTTACAAGAAACAATAATCCTTCAGAACACGGCTTCTAATAATAATAGTGAATAATAATAGTAATAATGGTTAGAATAATAATAAGTCAGCATTTATATATTTAGAACAAAGCACTTTACATATGTTACAAGGTAGTTAGGCAGTACAGTGGGGAGAGTGCTAGGCTTGGAGTCAAGATGACCTGAGTTCAAATCCAGCCTCAGACACTTATTAGCTGTGTGACCCTGGGTAAGTCACTTAACCCATTTGCCTCAGTTTATTCAACTGTAAAATGGGGATAATAATAGCACCTACCTCTTGGGTTATGGGAATCAAATAAGACCATAATTGTTAAGCTTGTAGCATAGTACCTGGTACATAGTAGGCACTTAATACATATGTCTTGCCTGCCTTCTTTCCCTCCCTCCTTCCTTCTCTCATTTGATCCTCCTAACAACCTTTTAAGGAAGATGCCCATTTTATCCCCATTTTACAGATGAAGAAACATTTCATCCCATTTTTACTTCTTTGGCCCCCATTTTGTGTTTGAATTTCTAAGGAAATAAAGCACCTCCTTGTTACCTTTACCAACCCTGTACAGAATCCCTGATATCTCGATAATAAACCAATGCTACTGTTTTTGTCTTTTTCTAAGTGGCATCACTTCACCAGAGAAAGAAGCCCAGATAATTTCAGAGCCCAAACTGAATTTAACAAGAATAATGATTGCGGAAAAAATGATATTCAGACTCCCTGAAGTTATTTTCATTTCCATAGTCAATTGTCTCATAACTTAAAGAAACTTTCTTAAGTATGTGTGGCTGTAAGTGAGACTGTACAAGAGGTACTTTTAATCCCTTTCTCCACTGAAGCAATATTTTAAAATGCAGCCTCAGGGCCACAAATAAATAACTTTAGGCTATACCTATAAAACAAACCCTTTCCTGAAGATGTCACTTTGTAAGAGACAGTGCCTTTATCTGCTTTGCTGGGAAGTAGCTAGGTTGCCCAGTCTCCAATTGTCAGGAGTGCCTCTTATTCCCTGATTTATTTGAGAAATTCAAGAGGTGGCAGAATTAATGATCTTTGTAGGGAAAAAAAGTGAAAAACCAATTCATTTAGGAGGGAGCCCAAAACAAGTCTCTGTTTCTGCATTGCAACCGTTTCAAGAAGATAATCCATTTGGCTTATCATTTGATTTTAAAATAGATCTAATATGTATACTAATATATATTATTATCATATTAATATGATTGTATTATACTAATATATAATAATATACTAATGTATAATATAAAAATGATATACATAAACACATTTATTTACATCCATACACATATAAATATTAGATATACATGCATGTATATATACACATGTTCACATCTATATACATCTATAGATACATACATGTAACACATATATGCATGCACACATATGTGTGTATGCATATGGGCAGCTAGGTGGTACAGTGAATAGAATTTCAAGGTTGGCCTCAGGAAGACTCTCTCATCTTCCTGAGTTCAAATCCAGCCTCAGACACTAGTTTCATTAGCTGTGTGACTCTGGGCAAGTCACTTAAGCCTGTTTGCCTTAGTTTCCTCATCTGTAAAATCAGCTAAAAAAGGAAATGGCAAATCACTCCAGTATCTTTGCCATGAAAATCCCAAATGGAGTCACAAAGAGCTGGACAATGAAAAAAGAAACCTGAACTGAAAAACAAAAAAAGGCTGAACTGTACATGTGTATGCATACCTACATACATGCATACACACATGTATTTGTATATATACCTACATACATGTGTATATATGCATATCTATCTATCTATAGATACACACACACACATATATATGTGTATGCATACCTACATACATGCATACACACATGTATTTGTATATATACCTACATACATGTATATATATGCATATCTATCTATCTATAGATACACACACACACACACACACACACACACACATATATATATATATATATATATATATATATATATATATATATATATATATATATATATATATATATAACTATAACACCTAACTATAGGCCAGAGAATGAATACCTATTTTTCTCTTAATTTAGTAAGTATTTAATAAAGGCTTTTTAATTTCATTCAACATCCATTCCTTCCAAGACACCTTGGGGAGTCAGGAAGAGGACAGGGCTGAGGATGGCATCTTCATGAGTCTAGCCTATTTCTACCACACTTTGAGTGGTCATGTATTATGCTACTATAGGAAACTGAGGCAAAGCTTTGCTCATTTCAAGTGGATCCCTTCCACAAAGAAAGCGGATGTAACAAAAGGTCTTTTGTCTCTTCTCCCTCTGTGACGGTGCTTTTCCAAAGACTGGCAGAAGAGGGTGGCTTTTGTTTTTGCTTCTTTGTGGCTAATTTTCCCAGAAGGATGTTATCTTGAGGTGGTGCCTCTGTAGCAACTGTCCAGGCTTTCCTGCAGGATTCAGAAGGGTTGGGATCATTTTCAGGCTGGGATAGACCATGCCAAGTGAACAGTGATGGGAAGACAATGCTTTGCTTGCTTAGCATGTGGTCCCTTAGTATTCATTCATACGTTCATTTACTGAGTACTCACTGGAAACAATTTTATTCTGGGGCTATGAGAGAAAGGAAGGTGAAAAAGATAGTCTCTGTCCTCAGGGAGATCACAGTCTAACAGCTCTTCTCTTACTTTTCCTTTGGCTAAAGAGTTGTATCTGACTGGGTACAATTCTGTTTGCTAATTTGATTTTATACTTTGCAAATCATGTTGGTTCATATGTGTTTGTATGTGTATGAGTATGCCTCATGGTAATCCTTATTGAATTTGTCTGTCTATGGTCCTTGCTCCCCATATTTTTTGGTAAAACAAACAAAAAAATTTAACACTATGGCTTGGTTGACAGAATGTTGGATTTGTAGTCTAGGGAGACAAGTTCAGTCACACTTTAGACACTTAACTAGCAAATCTGTTTGTCTCAGTTTCCTTATCTGCAAAATGGGTTTAGTAATGGCACCTCCCTCAGGGTTGTTTGAGGATCAAATGAGATATTATTATAAAGTGTTTTGTAAATCCTGAAGTACTATATAGATATTACCTGTTATTGTGACTCCTTGAAAGCAGCCTGGAAGGCTTCCCCATCTTCCTGAATCCTAGAAGACTTTGTGAGACTTTCTTCAAAATTCCCACCCTCCATTAACATGTATGGGAAAGCCAATGTTATTCTCAAGTGGGGGCTGATGAGTTTCAAGGAGAGTCCAGCCAGCTTTCAATTATCTGTGGTCATGGGTAGCAAAAGTAGCAAGAATTATTGAAATCTGCAGACAATCCCCAAATCTGATTTGGACTATTAATTCAATCCTCTTCCCTCCAGAAACCCTGACACAGATTGCTGGCAAAGGCATGAAATTAACTGATTTAAATTTCATCTACCCTGCCTTCCTTTATAGAAGAGCAATGAGCTGGCCACAAAGCCAGGGATGAGGAAGAAGAAAATGGAGGGGAGCGTGGAGGAGCATGGATAATGCAATCATTGCCTGATTTAAACCCATAGATAATCAAGAATGGAGTGTGTTTCCCCTCTTTATGATGGTGATCATCAGGGCTGACTCAACTTTACTCTTTCCAGCCTTTAATGTGGGATTTGTGAGGTGGGAAGAATCAGGTTTGGGTTACCAGTATTCTTGGTCTGCTTAGACATAGAATTAACCTTCTTTGTTGTTTGTTATCTAATCATGTTCAACTCTTCATGACCCCGTTTGAGTTTTTCTTGGCAAAGATATTGGAGTGGTTTGCCTTTTCCTTCTCCCACTCATTTTACAGATGAGGAAACTGAGACCATCAGGGTAAAGTGACTTGACCAGGGTCACACAGCTAATAAGTGTCTTGAGGACAGATTTGAACTGGGGAAGAAGAGTCTTCCTGACTCAGACCTTCGTGCTCTATCCACTGTGCCACCCAATTGCCCATTCTTTTTTCAGAATTCTCAACGTTCTGCATGGAAGAAATCGCTGATCAAAGAAACTAGTGACCGCTATGCTATAGAGAAACTCAGATGAGATAATTAATTCAAGAAAATATCAAATACCTAATGTATTCAACAAGAAATGATCAGACACCTACTCTGTTCCAGGCTTCTGCTGGGAACTGAGTATACAAAGAAGAAAATGACAGATTTCTCTCCTCTCAAGAAGCTTATATTTTACTAGATGTTTTTTTCATGTGAGAGACAGCCTGATCCAGTGGAAAGAGCCCAATTCTTAAATTAGGGCACGTGGGTTCAAATCCCAACTCTTACGATATTAACTTCCTCTCTGACCTTGGGGAGGTCACTTCTCTTCCCTGGAGCCCAGTTTAGCCATTTGTGAAGTGAGGGAATCAGGTTCAGTGGGGGGGGAAGGTGAAATGGGAGTGGGGAGATAAATGTGTGCCTTATACATGTGTGGGAGTGGCGGGTGTGCACCTAATGGCATGAGCACACAGAGTATTTAGTGGTCTTATAATTTGTTATATAATTCTGCAACACTTCCATTCTGAGTCTCTAGAGAGCTCACATGTCCTCTTCCTCATTGTTTTTTAACTACTTTCTTCACCAAGTTCTGCATAATCATTCCGTGTCTATACATTTTTTTAACTCTACAGAAATCACAACAAAGCCAAGGAAGGAAATTCAAAAGCAAAAGAGTCGATCCTCTCAAAGGCCAGAAGGTTATTGCAAGATCAGAGGAAAATGGCTTTTATTTTCCAGGTAACCTTTGTGTTTTAAGAGTCCCTAAGATACACACAGTAAGGGCGGCTAGGTGGCACTGCAGTGGATACAATGCCTGGTCTGCAGTCAGGAAGACTTATCTTACTGAATTTAAATCTGGCCCGAGATACTTACTGTGTGACCCTGGGCAAATCATTTAACCCTGTTTGCCTCAGTTTCCTCATCTGTAAAATGTGCTGGAGAAGGAAATGGCAAACCATTCCAGTATCTCTGTCAAATTGTTTTACAAAGGGTCACAACAGAAGATATCAAAAGATACATTAAGATATACACAATGTAATATGTAGAGTACAGGCGTTACATTATTTAGACTGTGAACCCTGAGGATGATATTTGCTTTTAATTATACAGTAACAGATTATGCTGTTTGTGGATTAGTGAGGCCTTTCTGTCTCCTGTTGCCTACCTTCCTGTCATTTCCCTGTTCTGCCTGTGAAAAGGAAACAAAAAATCCCTTAAATTTATCACTTTGTCAATGCATTTGCAGCTTCTGCTGGGCATGGAGGATAAAAGTCCTAGCCCAATGAGTTTGGGGATTTTCTGTGAATTTAATATAAGAATGCTGTCACTAGTACAAGGCAAGCCTCATTTACGGTGTACTATGACTGCCTGTCTAAATTCATTGGTTATATTGGAGTTCGGTCCTATTGAATATTGACGACTAGCTGGAACTCTTTTGATTCTGTTGAGGAGAGGGCTTTACAGATGATTTCACCTACAAATCAATAGATTGGTTCGCTAATGATCCCTTAGTAAGTAGCTAATAGTGATTCATGTTTAAAGAACTTCCTAGTTCAACTCAATTATGCCTTATTAAATGCCTCCTTGGTATTTACAAATGGGAGAGTTTGGGTTGGGAGGGGGATGGGAAATACAATCCTTGTTCTGAAGGAGTTTATGATCTAATAGAGGAGAGTGGTAGAAACTTCTCTGGGCTTAAAATGAAGATGTTGGGCTTTTTGGTTGTTTGGTTGTGTCTGACTCTTGGTGGGTCCTATCCGGAGTTTTCTTGGCAAACGTATTGAAGCAAACTGCTTGCCATTTCCTTCTCCAGCAGACATTGGGCTAAATGACCTCTAAGTGAATAATCTTATGATCCTAATAATCCTCAGATCAAATAAGTTATACCATGTATTTAATAGTAATGAGAAGCAGTAGCCTCAGTAGCTAGACAACTGGCCTTGGAGTCTGCTTTAAGACCTGCCATGGACTCATATTAGTTGTGTGATCTTAAACAAATTACTTACCCTTCCAACTAACACCTCTCTGAGATTATTAATTACAAGTGGATTGACGAAACCACTGTTGAAATCACAGGTCTGGGCCAAAAAAGCCTAATTCAAGTTAGAATTTTGATTAAATGTATACATCTATATAGTTATATAGAGTGGCCTAAGAGATTTAAGGGAGAAGAGAGGGAAGGCTCACCTTTTACTAGGGCAAAAATCTTGAGCTTTGAGCCGCTCTCCTTCCTGGTGGCTCAGAAAAGATGTGTGTACATTCTGAAACGGGTGTTTATAAAAAGGATAGTGTCAACATCTTTCCAGAATAAGACAAAGGGGCCCTGGTAACCGATGCAGATGAACTCTAAATAATAATAATCTGGGGGAATCTGACCAGGCTGAAATTGTTTACTTCCGAGATCAGTGCCCCAGGACCCCAATCTATTCTTAACAGAGAATTCCAGGACTTAGTCATTAATGGGGTCCTCAGAGGGAGGTGGAAGTATTTCTGCTGGGGAAAGGATTCCTGACAAGTTAGTGTTTTATTTGCAAACGAGCACAGCTGTCCTGCACAAAGTATATTAGGTCTCTGGCATCACCAACCAAATCACCAGATAAAATGTAATTCCAGAATCTCTATTACCAAGGATGACAGCTAGAGACAGACATCAGCTGGATTTTTTCAGTTCCCAGAGGGCAGATGGGGGTTTGACAACTGGAACAATTTGATTTGTAATCTTAGCAAATTTGCCTTGGAACTTAACTTTGTGAGAATTAATATGGTCATGGCTTAAAAGGAGGCCTATCTGCTTATACCTTGCAACTGGTCTTGAGGCAAAGGGAAGGGAAGGGGGTGCTTGGAACCTTCCTTTCTCTAGGGCTCAAGGCTGCTCAGATGTAATTGTCGTAAACCATCTCATTGGGTTGAAAAAGCTCCTTCTGATTTATTCAGTGTGTTGTTTATAAAACCAATTGAGAACAGTTGGAAAGCCAAACAGTAAGGCTGAAGCAATTTGGATTCCAACCTTCTCTGGCACAGCAACAAGTCACAGAATTTTAGGACTGGAATGGTACGGTGGAAAGAATGCAGGATTTAGAGTCAGAAGATCTGGTTTTGAATCCCAGATCTGGCACTTACTAACTCTCTGACCTTGGATGAGAAAACCTTGGTTTCCTCATCTGCTAAATGAGGGGATTGGACTCAATGACCTCCAGGGGCCCTACCAGCTCTGTATCTTTTAATGATTCCAAAGTAACAAGATCATAGACGCATATGTTTTGAGTTAGATGGGATCTCAGTGGCCGTAATCTAACTCTTTCATTTTACAGATGAGAAAACTAGGCCAGGAGAGGTTTAGTGACTTGCATGAGATCACATGGGTAGTAAGTGAGAGAGGGAAGACTTGAACTCAGGTCTTCTGATTCCAAAGCCAGTGCTCTTTCCCAGTGAACTATGATCTTCTAGTCAGTCAGTCCATAAGCATTAAGTGCCTACAGTGTACCAGGAATCATACTAAGCACTAGTTCAACAGATATCTGAAGCAAATTATTCAGTCTCATCTTGAAGATCTTCTTTGATTTGAAAGCAGACCATTTTACCTAATTCTTGGAAATCTTTCCCTATTCTGAACTGATGTGCCTTTCTGTATTTTCTACCCAATGCTTCTAGTTCTACCTTCTGGAACTAAGAGGAATAAATCTAATGACTCTTCCCACAAGGCAACCTTCAAATACTTGAAGACATTTATTATCTACCACACTCACCACACTAGGTCATTTCTCCTCCAGAGTAAAAAACCCCAGTGAATAATAATAGTTTATTGCTTTAGTATTTTAGCAAAAATTTGAAGGGTTCAAATATCCATCAGCACAGTAATTGTGAGATAAGAAAATGAAACAGAAAACAATCCTGCCTGATTGTGAAGAGCATGGGAAGCTCTTGGCGACAGTAGTATGGTATGTGTCATCTGATGGCAAGTCAGCAAAAAATCACAGAATCTCAGCGACCTGCACCTGAAAAGGAAACTCCTACTACATGTTGTGCCCACGTGATATTCACAGCAGCTACGGCAGCCATGAATATGCCATCACAGTTCTGAATAGCAAAATACAACAGGACTCTTTACCTGGAAGACAGAACCAAAACACTTACTCAGACACCAGAGAGCCAAATCCATCATACTAACAAAAATCTATACATAATAACAATGTGGAGAACAACACCATTTCCAAGCCTTCCCCCTGCTAGGCTTCCCACAAACCAGTTCCATAAAACAAATCACAAGCAACCTCTCACTCATGGTAGTTGCTGCCTTAGCTAGCTCTGATTGTTCTCTAACTTCCTCTCAGCTCTGCTGTAGCTCTGCCTCTTCCTACTTCACCTCTTCCTGTTCCATGTCACTTGACTTATGTGACTCAGGCTTCCATGTAACTTAAGCAGGTCACATGGCCTATTAATGATTGAGAAACATCTTCCCATTTAAATTACCATTACACCACAACTAGCCCAATAAGTGATCATCTAGACTTCATTGGAAGACCTCCAATAAAGAGTAGCATGCTAAATCCTGAGGCAGACCATTCTGCTTTTAGAGAGCCCTAATCACTGACAGGTTTCTCCTGACATCAAGCCCAATCTTGCTTATTTATTACTTCCATCCCTCACTTCTACTTATCCCCCTCTGCCCAAGCAGAACAAGTTCTAATCTCTCCTCCATCAGATAGCCAGCCCTTCAAATACTTAAAGAGTGCTATCATTTGCATTCATTCCCAAGCTACCCCCTTTCCAGCTTGAACATCCATATTTCCTTCTACCAATCTTTATATGATATAAATTCAAGGTCCTCTACTATACTGGTTGTCTTGCTCTGGACGCTGTCCCCAATTTATTCTTTCTGTGTGTATATAAACACACACATATATCTTATTTATGTATAGCTATTTTTATGTTGTTTCCCCCTTTAGACTGGGAGCTCTTTGAGAGTGGAGACTATTCTTTATTTGTATTTTTTGCCTTTTTTTTTTTTTTGGTATCCCCAGTGCTTAGCACAGCACCTGGAACACAGTACATTCTTAAATTCATGAGCTGACTTCATTTTATAAAATCTGGTACCCGGGGTGAGTGCATGTTTCTAGACATAGTCTGACTGAATTATCACTACCTAATTTATTCCTTTCTTAATGTAGACCAAGGTCAGCATTAGCTTCTTGAATACTACTTGACACTGATGACTCACATGGAGTTTTGTTGTCCACTTAAGCTCCCAGATCTTTTTTCAGACAAACTGCTACTTAGCCATGCCTCCCTATCTTGCACTTGTGAAATTGATTTTTGAATTAAGAAAAAGACTTTACATTCTTTCCTACTAAACCTCATGTTAGCATCTTAATTATTTTTTCTCTTCTTTTCTCATGTGATTAATGGGCAGACATCGAGAGCTAACACCAACTGTTCTGGCTTCGGTATCTGTGATTATCTAATACAGAAACCATTTTGGGGAAAATTTAAAAGAAATTCAGTTTAGCCAGGCAACTAGTCAACTCTGAAAATAAGTGATGGGTAACCAGTTACTAAAAGGTTATTTAAATGGATTAAGTGATTTTTTTTTTTTTAAACCTGCTCTGTGTTCATAGGTATAAACTTTTGGGAAGTACTTGAATTGACTAAAAGGTTATTGCAATTTTATTTTTTAGTCTTCATATGATTTTTGAAACTTTATTTTGCCTGTGTCATTTTTATTGAGAAAAGAGGCATCTGAAGAATTTTGCAAAGATAATATTTTGGTCCTTTTAGGATATTTTTCACTGAAAGCTTTAGAATCATCTGTGATGATAATAAGTCAGTTTTAAGGTGTAGTAGGGACAGAAGAGGGTAATGGAGGGTAATTGGGAGAGTGGTGTCCTAAATCAAAGGGTGAGACAAGGTCAAGTAAGGTCAGCCAGCATTTATTAAGTTCTTAATACATTCCAGATACTGCGTTAAGTGGTAAAAATGCTAGTTTGTTATACTAACAGTTATTTGAACTATAAGATTTGCAAAATGACTTATATATGTAATTTCATTTGATCCTCACAGCCACCCTGTAAGGTAGGTGGCTTTTATTATCCTCATCTTGCAGATAAGGAAACTGAGGCCAACTAAGGGACTTAATCCAAGCTCATAGATCTAGTCTGAAGTAGGATTTAAACATGGAGTTTCCTGACTCCAAGTTCAACATTCTATTCATTGCATGGTCTAGTTGCCTAAAACATCTAAAGCAAAGCCTTATCTGGCCCCGTCATTTCAAACATGGGTGGCTAGGTGACTCAATGGGTAGAACCTGAAGTCAGGAAGACTCATCTTGGTGAATTGAAATCTGGCCTCATAGTCTTACTAACTGTGGGACCCTGAGCAAGTCATTTTTTGCCTCAGTTTCCTCATCTGTAAAATGAGCTGGAGAAGGAAATGGCAGACTACTCCAGTATCTTTGCCAAGAAAACCCTAAATGGGATCACCATGAGTTGGACACGACTGAAAAACGACTGAACAACATTTCACGTATTTTCACGATGACAGCAAGGATTCACCTAGACTAGAGGGAATCAGTCATCATTAGTTAGATACTTTGGTTTGGTTTGCTCACCACAGGGAGACACACGGTGTGAGGAGGCCACAACTGGAGATTCTTATCTGGGCCTCTCAGTTAACCAGTAGACGCAGCAGAGACAAAACTGAAAAATAACATAGAGGAGAGGCTGTGTGGTGGGGTGAAAAGGATGTAAGGTCAGTACAGAGATCTGGACTATCGGATCATAGACGTAGAACTGGGAAGAACCATAGAGGACTGCTGATCCAACTGCCTCATTTTACAGATGAGCAAAAGAAAACCCAGGGAGAGAGAGAATTTCCCCAAGATCACATGGGTAGTAAATGTCAGAGCCACCATTTGAATCCATACCTTAAAGGACAGCTGACAATTACATAATATTTGAAAGTTTTTGTGAAGTTTTATAGTTTGGCTTAAAAAATAAAGCCACTTTCTAGACACAGATGACCTCAGTTGATCCTTATAACAACCCTGTGGAGGTCGATACTGCAGATATTATTATCTTCATTTTAGAGATGGGGGAGATGAGGTCCAGAGAGATTGAATCTTTTGCTCCTAGTCACCTAGCTAGAAGTATCAGGGATAGGATATGACCATAGGCCTTCATGATCCCTCATCCATGATGGCTGGCATGTGACTCCAGATGTGTGATCCTGGGTTAACTGCTTGACTTTAGGAGATCAGCAAAATAACATGGCATAAAGTCTTATCTTGGAGTGAGGAAGGGCTAAATTCAAGTCTTCTTCCTGACCCATACCCACTCCATGACCCCAAGCAAGTTCCTTTATTTCCCTGGGTCTCACTTTCTTCATCTTTAAGATGAGGTGCTTGGACTTGAAAGAGCCTCTATCACCTTTCTAGCTCTACATCCCTGACCCTACTATTCTTTTAGTGTGCCCAGGCAATTTTTTTGAGAATGTGAATTACAGAGGAGATGCTAGTCTGCATTATTGGATGGGGGGGCATGGTTATCACACGCTTATAGAATCATAGGTCCAGACTATCCCACCTCCCCCTCCCCCCCAAAAACAAATCAAAGAAGACCATTTATTTCACAGGATTATTGTGAGGACAATGCTTTGTAAAGCTTAAAAGATTTTATAATCACCCTGTTGGAAGACTCTTTGCCTTTTCCAATCTGTAGGAAGACACTCCCTCCACTTTAGGAATCATCATATCATTTGGGCATTTTTGAATATATTTTTTAAAAATTTTGAGTTCCAAATTCTCTCCCTGCCTCTTGCCTCTTCCCCTCCCACGTCCCTCCCCTACCCACTGAGAAGGCAAGCATACAGCACCCATTATATATGTAGACACACACAAAACCTACTTCTATATTAGCCACGTTGTAATAGTTTTTGTAGGTGATGAGGCTCTCTGCTGCCTGTCATGTCTGAGATAGAGAGGGCCAGATTGTAGTGGGAAGGCCAATGAAAAGCACTTGGCCTTAGGCATGTTACTGTTGCCTTCTAGATATCAACAGCTGCAAAATGGAGATATCTACCCCGCCTTTCTGCCTCCCTCCTTCCCCCCTTCATTCTTCTCCCCTCCCCTCTCCTTCCAACCCCCCTCACGTGGCTGGTGTAAGGAGTGATTGCAGTAATGTGTAGAACATCACGTACACTTCAGCTCTCACGTTGGGTGGGGGTTTAGCTGAACTTTGCAGCTTCCTCCTTAGCAGAGGGCTATGTATATGGCAGACTGTTGTTTGTACTTCATTCTGATACACAAATGTTTGCCCAGTTGGGTTGAGCTGCATCACTCAGGGAACTGGGAAACAACCCGTGTCCTTCCTGGTAGCCTGCTTGCCATCGCTTTGGAGTTGACAGTTTTTGTATCTCTAACAGCCAGAAAAGTGCCAGGCACATAGTAGGTATTTAATATTACTTTTGATTGGTTCTTTTCACTTAATCTTACTTAAAATCAAGTTGAATATTTCGGTCCAAGGAAATAAAGGGAAAAAAATAAGGAAAAAAACAACAAAGGGTTTGATTTTTTAAAAAAATATCTTGGCCTCCTTATAACACTCAGTGAAATAAGAGATGTTTGGGCCAGGGTCAGGGCAGAAAATCAACACCTGGTTTCTTTTGTAGCAAATAAACCCAGTTTGCCAAGGCTATATGGGGTAGTAAGAGGGTGGTCATAGCCAGGATGCCAGATGTGTTGTTCTGGAGGACAATGGGGCCTTGTGTACACATTTTCTATCTATGAAAGGAATTCTGTGCACAACTGTAACTGCCATGTTAAGTATATCTGGTTCCAAAATGTCCCTTAAAAATTATAACCCCCTTTTAATGGGGAACATAAATTCAGTTAGGCTGAATGCCAGACCTCCTTAGCCTTAGCCCAGGAATTTTCTTTCTCCATTACAGTGCCCTCTTTGACTGTAGCTACACCATGAGGGAACACTCAGCATTTTTAGCTTCTTAATTATTTTTAGTTGTAAATTTGGGCACAGAGGGTATATTGGTTTATTTAACCTGGTCATCTTTCCCTTTTCTCTACCATCACATCTTTTTTCAGCTTTGAGAAAAGGATTCTAGGGAAAACATAGGCTTCTTTTCCTAGTTTTCCAACTGAAAAGTATATTTTTTTCATCTTGAAAGACTTATATAAGTAAAAGACAGGTGAATAAAAATTAGACCTCTCCAAAAGTGGAAGAGACTGCCTCAAGACATAATAAGCTCCCCATCACTTATGGTTATTAGGTGAAAGCTGGTCATAGTTGTCAGGGATATTGAAGAAGAAACTTCTGTTTAGAAGCAGTTTGAACTTCCTTGACTTCTGTGGTCCCTTATAGCTTCTATAAATTATGTAAGTGGAAGGCAAAAAGACTTCCTAGAGGAAGAGATCACATATATGTGTGAATAATCTTTTATTGGGAAGATTATTTGCTTCTTTGTTGTTATTGTGACTGACTCCTCATGATCCCATTTGGAATTTTCTTGGCACAGATACTGGAGTGGTTTGTCATTTTCTTTTCTCGTTTATTTTTCACATGAGAAAACTGAGGAAAACAAACTTAAGTGACTTGCCCAGGATTACACAGCTAGTAAGTGTCTGAGGCCAGATTTGAACTCAGGAAGATGAGACTTCCTGACTCCAGGCCCGGTACTCTATCCACTGTATACCTAGGGGCTCCAGATATTTCCTACTGCTCAGTAGAAGTCATGGAAATTCTCCAGGCCCCTGTTCATTTATCTGGATGCCTACCCATCTCACTGATATCTTATAAGCAATGTTTGTAAAATGCTTTGGGCTCTTCAGCTAAAAAGTAACGTCTCAGACAAAAAAAAAATAACAAAAAAAATGATAATTAGTTCTGCAAGAGTTCTTATCTGAATTCAATCCTACCTGGCAGGTCTTAGGAGAAAAATCACTAAGCCAGAGTGTGCCCAGTGGAGGACAGCCAGGTATAATGCCAATGTGATGCCCATAGCAGCCACAATGAGTATGCATGTGTATTTCCAGGGTAAATTCACAAAATATGATAAACTCTTTTCCTCAAAGGCAAAACCAAAATATTTATTTGGGACATCATTAGAATCCCAGGAAGTAAGATTTAAGAGGCTACTTATCACTAATCCAGGGAGAGCTGACATCTTAAACCTTCTTTCTGTCAGATCTCCCCACAAAATCAAGTTCCCCTAAACAAATTCCTCCCACTGCCCACTCACAGCTTGTTTCTCTCTCTCTGCTTTGCCTGCTCTCACTCTCTGCTCATGCTTTCTCTCTCTCCTCCTTGGGCAAGCTCTTTCCAATCTGAACTCCATGTGACCACAGACTCCATGTGTTAGGTCTATCAATGGGCGGGGAAGATCTTCCTATTCTATTAACTTTACACCAGGACAGTGAGGGGCCACAGAATCATGCCATATATGGATTGACTGGCTAAAAGAACTGGGGGGCATTTAGCCTGGAGAAGAAAAGCCTTAGGGGAAACATGATAGCTGTCTCTCAATATTTGATGGGCTGTCACAGTGAACATCAATTAGATTTTGTTTTTCTTGGCTTCACAAAGGGTTGGAGATGTCAGAAAGGTAGATTTAGGCTCCAAGGCTCTGAAATCTACAGTTGGATGGGGCTCCAGAGGTCATCTTCTCCAATACCCTCATTCTGCAAATGAATACTGGAGGTCCAAAGAGGTTAAATGATTTTCCCAAAGTTATACATGTAGTAAGCATTGGAGGTGGGATTCAAACCTAGGTCCTTAGTTTCCACTGGTATTCTTTTCCACTGTACCATGATGAATGCAAAGCCTGAGGTAAGGAAAAACTCCCTAGCAATTAAAGCTGTCCAAAAGACAAATAGGCTCCCTGAGGTAGTAGGTTTGTTTCTCCTTATTTCAAGTCATTAATTGATCAGTCAACAAACATTTATTGAACCCTCAGCTAGATGCCCCAGTGTTGTGCCATGTACTAGGGATAAAAATACAAAGAAGGAAACAATCCTCATTTGCAAGCTTACATTTCTGTAGGGAAAACAAGTACTAAACAGCCTATGAGGTACCTTCTAATATGAAATTCTGTGGTTCTTATCCCACATGTATAAAGATAAGGAATGTTAGGTAACTAAATGTCCATTTAATGGCCAACAGAATTCATGAAGTTACCTGGAACATGCAGAATGTACCTTTAAAAATGTCTTTTTTTTAATTGATTCATTTCAGGCACTGTGGTAAAGTGTATTAGTCCTACACGTGCACTTGTGCAGTTCAAATATGGAGATGCTCAGATCGTGCCCATGGTATTCATTATTCCCATGGGTGGTGCTATGCCCGTTTTACAGGTATGAAAAGTAACAATTCTTTAAGCTACCTTTTCCACTGTTCACTTTGTTCTTCATTTGACACAGCACAAAAGTCACAGATGACACTACCATACTTGTGTTCTTAAATAAAGTATGACTCTTTATTGACTGTTGAAGAAATAATATCAGTTCCCCTTTCTGTGGCTCAAAGCTACCATTTTCCTCTCACTAATTTATAGCTAATTAACTCCATTCAGTGTAAATAATAGTCATACTGACTTGCTTTTGCTAGAAATATTGCTACCTTGTTTCCAACAGCATATCAGGTAACAGAGGGGCTACAATTTACCCACAATTTATCATCTTTTCTTGACTTTACAAGAATAAATTAAAAGTAATTTATGACCAAAGAATATTCCATTGCTTTCCCTTGGCATTGTATTTAACTAACTATACCTTTTAGACCTCAAAACATAATTAGCCCTCAAAAGTTTATGACATATTTTTGAATGGAGAATATTTGTGGTTTCATAGTATTTTCTCATCTAATTATGAATCCATAAAAGACTGAGTGGGTCTGATCACCTATCTCTTATACCATCCTAATTCTAAATAGTCAATTGGTGATTTAAAAAAAAGATGCAGAAATAAGCTTTGGAAAGGTAAAGTTTCACAATGGTGTGTTAGTTTTAGTCATTACTTGGTTGGTGAGCCAGTTGAGAAGCAGTCTGTCAAAAAAGTATTGAATTCAGAGTTGTATGGGATCTTGGGGGTCAGTTTCTATCCTCCATGCTTAGCAAGGCTCCTGGCACATAGTAAATGCTTAATGAATACTTAATGATTGTTAGATTGGTTAGTTGGTTAGTTAATCTCTGGGACAGCATCCCAGAAAAGCAGAATTTCAATGGAAGTGTTTCCTAAGGCAGCCCATTCCCTTTTGGCACACCTGTAATTGCTAGCCAGTTATTTCTTATGAGGAGCTGAAATGTTCCTTGGGGTTACTTCTACCATTTTTGAGTAATTTTTGCAATTCAGTTCAAATCAAGGACCTACTGCATACGAGATACAGTGACAGATACTGGAGATTCAAAGGCTGAAAATAGCATAGTTCTTGACCTTAATAAGTGTATAATCTATTGAGACAGGGAGATATATAATACACACACACATATGATATGTATACACACATATACATATGCATATATATGAGATATATAAGTTAAATTTTTAAAAGGTGGGATGTTATAGGGCAAAGGAGATCCGTACACTTTCAGTTGGAGGTGAGTTCAGTAAGATGACCCAAGCAGGTCAGTGCTCTTCTTAACATGTTAGCCCTTCTTGTAGTCACAGGACTTGGATTCAGATACTGTATTGGTCATTTACAACCTATGTGACCTCTTAACCTCACTGGGTCTCAATTTTCTCATCTGTAAAGTAAGACATTTGGACCAGTTGATCTTCAAAGGGCCTCCCCAACTCTAAACTTATAATCCTTACTTAAAGGTGTGCATATATATATATATATGTACATATATATGTATGTATGTATATATATACATATATATGTATGTATGTATATATATACATATATATGTATATATATACATACACACACACACACATATGATCCAGTACTTAAAGGTAGCCATCATTTGTTGTTGCTGACTTGTTTCAGTCATGCCCAATACTTCATGAGCCCATTTAGAGTTTTCTTGGCAAAGATACTGGAGTGGTTTGCTATTTCCTTCTCCAGCTCCTTTTATACATGAAGAAACAGGGTGAAATGACTTGCCCAGTCACACAACTAGTCAGTGTCTGAGGCTGGATTTAAACTGAGGAAGATGAGTTTTCATGACTCCAGGCCAGGCACCCTGTCCACTTCACCAGTTAGCTACCCAAGCCATTGGGGCAGCTAGGTGGTGCAGTGGATAGAGCACCAGTGCAGGAATCAGGAGGACTTGAGTTCTCATCTTACCTCAGACACTTGACACTCACTAGCTGTGTGACCTTGGGCAAGTCACTTAACCCCATTTGCCTCATTCTGGGTCATCTCCAGCCATCCTGATGAATATCTGGTCACTGGATTCATATGGTTTTGGAGGAGAAGTGAGGCTGGTGACCTACACAGCCTTCCCTCACTCAAAACAAAAAAGTCAAGTGCAAGTCATGTCATTATTTCTCTGATGGCATGATCTTTTTGGGCAATGAAGGATGAACACCCCCAAGCCATCATATCTTAACCTCAGTCTTCTCTTTTACAGGCCATAAATTTGTCCAGCTCTTTTGAGAGCTTCTTGTATGACATTGTGTCAAATCCCATTCATTTCCTCTGGATTAACTTTAGTTAATCAATATTTTTCTTAGAATGTGACTTCCAGAACTGAATAGAGTGCTCTAGACGGGGGTCTCACCATAGGAGAGTACCCTGGAATTTTTAGGACTATGATCTACTTATCATCTTTGGTAGTCTAGAAAAACTAATTTCTATTATTTCTCCATATTAAAATTTGCTAGTGTTGACATAGCAATAGGACCCGCACATGTGAGTTCATTAGTATAGGGAAACCTCAGATGAGAAAACTCCCTCTACCAATTCAGGTTGGCCTTTTCTCCTTTCTCTGCAACTTAATAGTATTAGAGAGTTACCTACAACTATGAGAATTTAAATGGTTTGCCCATGGTCACACCACCAGTCTGTGTCAGAGACAGAATCCAATCTCAGGTCTTCTTGCTTTGAGGCTGGCCCTCAATCCTCTGTGTTTTGTCTGCCTTTTCAGCATTAATATGTGGAAATTAAAACTCTTTTAAAAATGAATGTTGCCTAAACTTATGTTAACATTGTGTATTTATTCTAAAAGAGCATAGTTCTTTACAAAATACATTCTTCTGTACAGGTTGGAGACTATGTGTTTGCCAAAATTATGATACGAAAAGGATATGATTTCTATGTTCCAGCTGTTATCATAGAAACCCCCAAAGAAGAAGAGCCATATGACCAACTCTATACTGTTTTAAAGTGTAACAACAGAAGAGTAAGTAGGAATACATTACTAACACGATGACACTGGGTTGAAAGAAGGCTTTGAGAGAAAGGGAGAACAATTTGGAAAACAGTCATCATAGTAGTTCACCTGGTGCCTTCATGATGAAAATTATTAAAACTATAACATAATTAAATTATGCGCTAGCTGAGGATAGAGGATTCCATGTTTACAGGAAAACATGATGTTATATTCTGCTGACATCCAAGCAGGTAGAGCTGCACACTGAAATGCATTAGAATCACTGCCAAAATGAGTTGGTTGGTTAAGAACTTGTTGGGTTGAGTGCCATCCACAGAAACAACAACCATCACAAAAACACTATATGATCTTCTCACTGCTTTCATTTTTAAGATGATACATACTGACATGGACACAGAGCAGGCAAATGGACAGTGAAATAACCACATTCAGTAGGGGTAGTAAATGTAGACATATGGAGAAGGTTTTTAAATAAACCTTAAATAAAACTTTAAATAAACCTTTTGGAGAAGGTTTATTGGCAAGAGGATGAAAACCATATGAACTTGGAGTGATTAAAAGCACAGGTTAAGACACAGGGAAAGATTGAGCAAATAATCAGAAAGCATTTATTAAGCTTCTACTGTATGCCAGGCATTGTGCTGGGGATACAAATACAATGAGTTCATCCTAAAGCAGGGGGAGGGAGGAGAAATCAATTAGTTAAATACAACATGGCAGTTGGTTGGGGGTGGGAGGAGGAAAAATCTGGTGATTGGAGATTGAGAAAATTTTCATGTGGGCAAGTTTGCTTGACCTGCAAGTAAGAATACAAAGCAGCCCATCATACCCTGGAGAAGGGCTATAGAACACCTGGTGTGAATGAAATGAGAAACATTGGAGAAGTAAAGAGCACAGTAAAAAAAAAAGAAAGGACAAAGAAGGCTCTGCCTTCAACAGTGTGGGAAGAACAGAGGTCATCGGAAGCTGGGCAAAGAGCAAGTCTGGGAAAGATGTAACCAGGCTCTGACCTAAGCAAAGAATGTTGGAATTAGACAGTAAGGGGCAGATTGTGAAAAGGAGTGGATGGGCAATCTGGAAACCAATCTATCCTTGGGGGGAAGGACAGAGATGAGTCAAAGAGAACTTTGATGAGTGAAGCAATGAAACCATGAACAGATTCTTAGCCCTGACTTTGAACTGCTCCCTTCAGACCCACCCTGTTAAGGAAAATGGCACAGAGAGCTCCACTTGCTACTAGGATGGGGAAGATTGGGGTAGAAATGTGTCCCAATGTGAGTGATTACTGATTCCATGGTCACTATCGTTGTCATTCTAGGACTTTTGCCTCAGAAGTGGTCTTATTAAAATCAGCCAAAACAAATATGCGGTCTCTTGCTCCTTTATAAGTTCTACACCAATGAAAACACCCCCAAAGTAAGTATGCTTTAACTTCCTACTTCCTAAATTAGATTGAATCTTACACCTTTGCTCTCATCCTTGAGTAGATACTTGAGATATGGTACATTTTGCCTGAAAATGCTTCTGTGATTCTATCCCTTAACCTTCATTTGTCTATTGAGTGCATGTACTATATCTGTGAATATTATTTCAAAATTCTTGGAAAAAGCAGTCTTAGATGATTAATGGTGAGCAGCTCTCCAATGGTTTATTAGGGTTCGAGAGAAGCAACACATTGTCTATATAAAAACAGGGTTGGACTAAGTAGGACCTCTATTCATCATCTAATGGCACGGAGGTGACCCTGTGCCAGCACTAGAAGGTCTGTCTATCCTGGAAAGACTTAAAGTCAGGGTCTGGTAAAATGTCTGTGTGTGTCTGTTTTCTGAATACTAGCCTAGCTAAGTTTAGAGAGGTTCATGGGCAGTTTGGCAGCAGAGCGATTCAGGTTTTGGCCATGGCAACATTTAAAATTAGCTATGAACTCAGGAAGATCTGGGTTAAAATTCTGCTTCAGACATCAGCTCAGCAACCCTTAGCAAATCTCTTCAGCTGTCTGCCATTTTTCCTCACCTGTAAAATGGGGGGCAAAAATAGCATCTACTTCCCTCAGGGTTGTTGTGAGGATCAGATGAGAACATTTATGAAGTCCTTCGTATACTTTAAACCACTTTATTAAATGCTTTGCAACTGTCAAGACGTTAGTTACACCAATGAAAACTCAAAGTATTGAAGTAATGTTGGAAAAAGTACCAAACTATACTTTCCTTAAGCTCTTAAGGAAAGAGCTTTAAGTTTCCTTAAATTCTTTGCCCCTTTGAGTGTTTTTAAATGTTCCTCTTTTAAATAGTTTTATTTTTATTTCTTTTTATTTCAATTTTTAAGTATTTTGTTTATTATTTTATTTTATGATTTATTATTATTATTATTTATTATTAAATAGTTTAAATTTTTTTTAAAGGATGATTGAGTGGAAATTTATGTTCATTTTTTCCCCTGAGGTTACCACACCTAGGCATCACTGCTCACCTGGTAATAGGGCATACCAGTTGCAAACACAGAACCCTGGTTCTTGATTCATCTTGTGTAGGGCTATTATAACTGACTCCTGATTGGTTTCTCTGTTTCTGTTCTCTGCTCACTTTGATCTATTCAACACACAACTGTCAAGTTGATACTCATGCATCGTGGATGTGACCAGGTCATTTCCCCACTCAAAAATCTTCTCTGACTCTCTGTTGCTTCTGGGATGAAATGCAGAAGGTCCTCAGTCTAGCATAATAATGCTAATAGTA
The DNA here is from genome assembly GCF_028372415.1 of Notamacropus eugenii. Taxonomy (NCBI): domain Eukaryota; kingdom Metazoa; phylum Chordata; class Mammalia; order Diprotodontia; family Macropodidae; genus Notamacropus; species Notamacropus eugenii. Next base: position 405,071,783 of record NC_092876.1, on the reverse strand, counting down.
TTTTCTTTTTTTATGTATAAATATAATGTATGTATATTATATATATTTAAATATAATTTATATATATTTATATATAACATATATAATTTATTTATTTTTCAGTTTTCAACATTTACTTCCACAAGAATTGGAATTCCAAATTTTCTCCCCATCTCTTCCCACCCCCACCCCAGAACAGCATGCAACCCACCCACCCCTTTCCTCAGTTTGTCCTCCCTTCTATCACCCCTTCTTCTTTGATCCCCTCCCCTCTATTTTCCTGTAAGGCAAAATAGATTTCTGTACCCCATTGCCTGTATGTCATTTCCTAATTGCATGCAAAAATAATTTTTAACATTCATTTTCAAAGCTTTGAGTTCCATATTCTCTTCCTTCCTCCCTTCCTCCCCTCCTTCATTGAGAAAGCAAGCAGTTCATTATAGATCATATATGCATAGCCATGCAAAACGCTTTCATAAGAGTTATTTTGTGAAAGACTAATCACATTTCCCTTTGTCCTGTCTTGCCCCCTATTTATCCCATTCTCTCCCTTGACCTGTTCCCCCACAATAGTGTTTCCTTCTGATTATCTCTTTCCCCAATTTGCTGTCCCTTCTATTATTTTCCCTCTCATATTCCCTTCCCCCTTGCCTTCCTGCAGGGTGAAATAGATTTCCATACCCAATTGAGTGTGCATCATTCTCTCCTTAAGCTAAATCCTATGAAAGTAAGGCTTACTTATTCCCTTTCATCTCCCCCCTCTTCTCCATTGTAAAAGCTCTTTCCTGCCTCTTTTATGTGAGATGATTTGCTACATTCTACCTCTCCCTTTCTCTTTCCCCTAGTACATTCCACTCAACAGTAAATTTTAATTTTAGGTATTCTCCCTTCACATTCAGTTCACCCTGTGCCCTCTGTTTATGTGTGTATGTGTGTGTGTGTATGAATGTATACACATATACACACATACACATATATAATATACACATACATACATATATGTATATATATGTGTGTATGTGCATATATATATATTACCTCTAACTTTCATAATACTGAGAAAGGTCTCATGAGATACAAGTATCATCTTTCCCTATATGAATATAAACAGTTCAACTTTAATGAGTTCCTTATGGCTTCACCTTCTTGTTTACCTTTTCATGTTTCTCTTGATTCTTGTATTTGAAAGTCAAATTTTCTATTCAGCTCTCATCTTTTCAACAAGAATGCTTGGAAGTCCTTTAATGATAATATTTTCAAAATGCACTTTGTAAACATAAGTTATCTGATTTGATCCTCGTCAATAACCCTGAGATATTATTATAATAACATGAGATATTATTATTATTATCAATAATTATTATAATTATTAATTAAGTCCCTTGCCCAGGGTTACCCAGTTAGAAAGTGTCTGAAGCAGGATTCAAATTCCAATTCTGGCACTCCATCTACTATGCCACAACTATTTTGAAATGTTCTATCATCTGGCTCTCACTTACCTTTCCCAGCTGGATTCATGTTCATCTTCTTCACATGTTCTCCATTCCAGATAAAGGAATTTCCTTTTCTGCCATACACACTTTCCATATCCCACTTCCCAGTTTTTACAAAGGTATCCCTATACTGCCATGTCTGGAGTATGCTCCTTAGGACACTTTTTAGAATCCCCATCTTCCTTCATATCACAACCTAAGTGCCCATTCCTAGATGAGGCCTCCAAGTATGCTCCAAGAAAAGCTCCCTCTCTAGCTTGAAATTGCTATGCTTATGTATTATCCAGTTACATCTCACTGTATGCATTTATCTCCCACTAAAATGCTAGATTTTTGAAGGTGGACACTTTTCCTTTTTGTATTTGCATGCCTTGAGCCTGGAACATACAATATGTTGCATACAATAGATGCTTAAAAATGTCAGTCATATTTGTAACAAATATAACTGGGCTTGAAACAGCTAGGTAGTACAGTGGATAGAATACTGGACTTGGAATCAGAAAGACTCATCTTTGCAAGTTCAAATCCAGCCTCAGATACTTATCACTTGTGTGACCCTGGGCAAGTCACTTAACTATTTGCTTCAGTTTCCCTTTGGTAAAATGAGCTGGAGAAAGAAATGGAAAACCATTCCAGTAACTTTGCCAAGAAGCCCCCAAAATGGGGCCACAGAGAGTAGTAGATAACTGAAATGACTGACCGACAAATAGCAGAACCTAGCACAGAGCAGGCACTTAAGAAATGGTTGTGGATTGATTTTTTTTTTTTTTTGCATTTGTTTGTGAAAAGCTTTGTGCTAGGCTCTGTGTTTACAACAATGGAATAAGACTTCGTCCTTGCTCTTGAGGAATTTACAGTGGAGTAAAATTCAAACAAGTCAACCTGGATAGGAAGTCATATGACCCAAAAGAGCAAATGGTATTGCAGCATAGGAGTGAAAAACATTTTTATTTGTTTTGCTGGTAGCTTATCAATAATTCAATCACATAAAATAGCCCTGACTTCCCAGTGGTTATATTCAGAAATTTGAGGGGATTGAGAGTGACTGAATTATAAAATAATTATATTGAGCCAATTCAATAATTTCTTTGCTTGTCTACTGGACAGATTCATGGTTCAACAGGATGTTGACTGAATTATCTTTGTTGCTTCTATTTTCTTGTAGGGTGTTCTATATGGGTAGCTAGCTAGGTAATATATTCTCTAAGCCACCATCACTTTAAGATAGTTAAATTTTACCAGCCTATAAAACTGGATTAAGCTAGGAAGGGGTAACAGATCAGAGCTGTTTTCATCAAAGATCAGTTTTTTGGTTTGTTTATTGTTATTTGGTTTGTCTCAGCAAGGTCAGTTCACCGGGTAATACAGAACCCAATTCTCTTCCCAGGGAGGAGAAGACCTGCCATGAACCATGGACATTCTACACACACACACACACACACACACACACACACACACACACACACACACACACGTGTTTTATTGATACTGAATCATTTCATTCATGTCTGACTTCGTGATCACATTTGGGGTTTTCTTGGCAAAGATTTGTCAAGGTTCGCCATTTCCTTTTCCACCTCATTTAATAAATGAAGAAACTGAGGCAAACAGGATTAAATGACTTGCCCAGGGTTACAGAGCTAGTAAGTATCTGAGGCTAGATTTGAACTTAGGAAGACAAATTCTCCTGATTCCAAGTCTAGTGCTCTATCCACTGCTCCACCTAAGTTATTGGTTTATCCCCCAGGGGGAAGCTTGCTTTGAGGGTGCAGCTGATGAAGGTTCAGAAGCATCCACTTGGTCACATAATCTTCCTTTGGTACAGCTGGTGTGCAGACATATACCCAAAAGGAAACAACTGTATGAGTTAATTTAAAAATTCTTCCATCCTGTCCAAATATGTTTTAAAGTGTTCTGAGGGGAGAGAGAAAGCAGAGTCCCTTTAAAAATTAAAAAAGCAGAACTGCTGGAGGCTTTTGCCAGGCAGCTTCAATGGATTCAGTTCAACAAAGATTTAGTTCCTGCTGTATGCAGAAGAAAATGAAAGCTATACTCATTGAGCTTATGGCACAAAAAAGAAATAGAGATCAATGATGAACAACGCCAGCAGCAAAAATAGGCAGGAATTTGAAGTTAAATGTAGAAGTATGTGGTTGCCAGAGAAGCTTCTTCCTGATTGGAGAAAAGGCCATCTTGAGGAACTCACCCCATAAGTGCTTCTGGGATCATCTGTCAGCCTCTTTTTAGATAAACCTTGACATGGTCTCCAAAGGTTCATATCAAGGAAGAATCATAACAAAAGAAAAACATCATAACCCCCTGACTGAATAAACAGGGCCTGGGACAGGGAGCAGAGTGCTTATACCTTTAAGCTTCTGGAGAATACTGAATTTGTAGTCAAAGGACCTGTGTTCAAATCCTGACTCCACTACTTTGGCTACCTGGATAACCTTGGACAAGGAGCCTTTCTGGGCCTCAGTTTCTTTATCTGTATAAAATGAGGAGAATGAATTGGATGAGTCTACTGGCACCCACCAGCATTTATTAAGAATTTACTAAGTGCCAGTCACTGTACTAAGAACTGTGAATACAAACAAAGGCAAATGTATTGCACGGCCCTGCCTTCAAAGAGTGTATAATCTAATGGAAAATGAAATGATCTCTGAGGTTCATTCCAACTCCAAATCTATGTTACTATGAAGCACATACAGTCCTATACCCTGTTGTTTGTCTCCCTGGAACTTGTTGCACCCCAGTAGGACACATCAACATAGACAGGAAGAAAAACTCCCAGGGATTCCTCAGTAGTCACCCTGCTTTACTGCTCTCAGAGTTCTAGCTGACTCTGCCTCAGTTTACTCCAATGCATCATTGGGCATCTGTGAGGGACACTCTTCAGTGGACCAACATCTCATTACAGTGTAACCCAGTACAGCGTTTGCTGTGAGTAGAAATACCCATAAAGTAATGCTAGTGCAGATTGGTGACTACATCTGCTTCCTTCCCAATTTCCATTCTGTTGCCTTCTCCATGTGGCTACCATTCATGGACTTCTTATCCTTTTAGGTACCTACTGTGTATAAGACACTGGGCTAGGCACCGGGGAAATAAGCAGCAGAAACAAAACAGTCCCGGACCAGAAGGAGCTTACATTCTACCTGGGTTTGGGGGTAAGGATGGGACAGAAAGATATGTACATAGATAAGTATATATTAAATAAAACAAGGTGATTTCAAGGAAGAGGTTTTCACAATGGTTTCGAAGTTACTATATGAGAAAGGTAATGTCAAAGAAGGAAAGAGAATGGAAGTAGCAAGTTATAGGCCAATGAGTTTGACTTTAATTCCTTAGAAAATGAATTATTACAGAGCTTCTTAATGGAGCATCTATCTAGGAAAAGCTGTGACTGTTTGACATCAAGTATAGGTAATACCAGAACATCTTATTTGCTATAGCCCCTCTGAATTCTTATTTTTCAAATGGAATTTGCCAGCTGTGGGCCAGTGAACTTCTCATTACTAGTAGAATTTCAAAATGTATTAATGGGGAGCCTGTTACTGAGCATCTAGGAGAAGCAGTGATAGCTGGCTCTGGCTTTTGAGTTTGGTGGGTCATTGTCAAGCAGTTCGGTTGGTACATCCAACTTGATATAATTGGTGGGTGGCAGGTCAGTCTTAGACATCTCAATGCTGTAGCACAGACCCAGTATTTCATGCTGGATTAAAACACCAGACCACAACCTCAGGTGAAAGACTATCTGAACAAAATGACTTCTCCTTGATAAGGTCTCACTTTTGGAAGGAGTCTGACTTCTTGGAAAACTTAGAAACACTGGATCGAATAAAAGGAGAAATAAGGCTGATTCTTTTTGCTTTGCTCAGAAACAAAAACTCAGCTAGAAAAGAAATGATTGTATTCCTGATTATTTAGATTTGTATTTGCCTTTAGGGCCCAGCAACATTCTTTTAATACATGAATATAATTGTTTAATCTCAGTGTGGTGGATCTGAGGAGAACAATGAACTAATGTCCTGATGTCTCAGCTGTAGCCTTGGTTCTGGTCTCTGGATCTATCTCAACATTCCCAATTCTTTTTCACAAAACACTAGCATCTCATCAGCTCTGTTTCTTGAGATCCATTTAGTGGTTTCCCAGGAAGCCATTTTGCTCGGCAATGATACCCTGATGGGAGTCATAATTCTCAAGTTATTTAATGCTCTTTCTCTTATATACCACATTACCTTGTTTCACACTGTTTTTCTTGCTGTGGTCTGAGGAAGTCATTGATTGAAGCATAAAGATTCAATACTGTCTATGATATAGCCTTCGATGAATCACTTCCCATAATCTGACACTGTAGGTAATGGCTGCTTTCCTCTTAGAAGAAGTCATGCATTTGAAGTCATTAAACTATGCAGTTGATATGGTTAAGCTATTGTGTGTCATTAGCTGATTTAGTAACTTCAGTGAATGTCAGGGGCCCATTGGCTCTGCCTGGAGAAAAATCTGAAGGATCAAATGCGCCATTTCTAACCCAAAGTCTTTGAGTGCGCTCTGAGGGAAACTCATAGGCTTTCGCCTCCACTGGAGGCCTTAGCCACTGGAAGTTTTTATCATCCGTGTTTCATGATCCAACTTTTAAGTTTGAAGGGATTGAGTAGAAAGGGGCATACCCCTTAATTACCTTTCTGACACAACAATAAATTTTTGGAATAAAACTCTTCTCACAGCCAAGGTGGTACAGTGGAAAGTATGCTAAATTTGCAGTCAGAGGCTGTGGGTTTAATCCTATTCTGCTATTTATTTTCTATGTGACCTTGACCAAGTCATTTCTTTATCTCTCACTTAACCCTGTTTGTCTCACTTCCTCATCTGTCAAATGGGCTGGAGAAGGAAATAGCAAAGCACTCCAGTACTCAAGAAAACTCCAAATGAGGTCATGAAGAGTTAGACATGACTAAAACAACTGAACAAGCACAAAAAACGTCTAGAGAGTTGGATGAGATAGTCTTTCAGGTCCTTTCTATCTCTAAAATCTGAAAATGATTGTTTTCCTTATCCACAGCTAGGTATTACAGTGGCTAGGATGATGGAGCTAGAATCGGGAAGACCCAACTTCAGATAGGTCTCATTCACTTACTAGCTGTGTGACCCAGGGCAGGTGCCTTATTAACCTTTGTCTGCCTTGGTTTCCTCATTTCTAAAATGGGAATAATAGTAGCATCTACTTCCCAGGGTTATTTTGAGGACAAAATGGAATATTTATAAAGTACCTTGCAAACCTTAAAATGCTATGTAAATGCCAAGTTATCGTTATCATTATTATTACATATAATATTATATTATATATGTGTTATTATCATTATTATATTAGACTAACAAATCGCTGTTAAACATTAAGACTAGGCTTATGAATGTAGATACTAAAACCTGCCCCCTGCCTCTTCCATTCGCTAACCTCCTTCCAAGCACGGCTGGAGATGAGACCCCTCTTGATTGTCCCAGTTGGAATTACCTTGTTTCACTCAGTTTATCCGTATTTGTCTAAACCTTGTATCTCCTCAGCAGAATGCAAACTCCTTCGTTTTAGACTTTGTCTTCTCAGTGCCTCACACAGAACAATTGCTTAATAAAGGTGTGTTTAAATTGGATTTATAGTTTAAAGATACACACATTGAGAGACACAGAGCTTACTTAGCACATTGCCTAGGGCACATAGTAGGCATTTAAAAAATAAAAAGGTTATTACTTGAACATTTATAGACATTGAATACATTTGTAGCAAAGGTTTGAGCCACAAAGGAGAGACTCATGCTGATCACACGAGAGACGTGGTTTTATCTGAGGTGGCTTTGGAAGCTCCCTTTGGAGAATCCCTGGGTGGGATCACGGAAGGTCAGTTCTCATTCATGATTTATATTTGAGACCCAGAGAAACCTAGTTCAAATTGGTATTTCTGGGAAGTGACGGTGCCCCACTCCCTCTCAAACTGTTACCTTATTTCAGTGAGAGACAGACATTGGGCTATTTCCCACTACTTTGCCCTCTTCTCTGATGGCAATTGTTTCTTTCTCTCTCTCTTTTTTCTTTCTTTCCTTCCTTCTTTCTTTCTTTCTTCCTTCCTTCCTTCCTTCCTTCCTTCCTTCCTTCCTTCCTTCCTTCCTTCCTTCCTTCCTTCCTTCCTTCCTTCCTTTCTTTCTTTCTTTCTTTCTTTCTTTCTTTCTTTCTTTCTTTCTTTCTTTCTTTCTTCTCTCTCTCTCTCTCTCTCTCTCTCTCTCTCTTTCTTTCTTTCCTTTATCTCTCTTTCTGTCTCTCTCTCTCTTCCTTTCTTCTTTTCTTTTTTCATTTGACGTGCATTATCCCTTCTACTTTGGCATTCTTAGGTCCTGGATCTGGACTAATTGAACCTATTTCCACTAAGCAGATGGTTTGGCTTTTGTGCTTGCTAGAAACTGAGTAAAGAAAGGAGGGTGTTCATTGGGAACAGTATCTGCTCTATCTTCAAGAAGGTCATGCCTAGCTTAAGGGATAAGTCCAAGTTTCTATCCACTCAAAAATGGTGTGGTAAGGAGCCTAAGCACCTTCATGCTTTCCTCACAGCAGAATCTTTCTTGGGTAATCTCATGGATACTTAATTGGGAAATGATAGTAGTCTATACGCCAAATATCTGCTTCTTTCACAAAATTGCATTTTATTGTGAATTATCCCAAGTTGATATCAAAGCAAACCATTTTCTTGAGTATAAAGGGGTTCCTGGTTATTTAACTAAAGATTTTTCTTGAACATGATCACTGTCTATTTATTCTTCCCTTCCCTTAGTTCTTTTTTTAAAAATTAATTTTTAATTTATGGAATAAAACAAGCATTTCCATAACATAGTATAATAAAAAAAAAAAGATTGCACATGAAACTGCAAATCTGTCATGTACAACTTGCTATTCCTTTTAAATGTAGAATAAAGTTAACACGTAAATTTCTTTTTTTCCCTTTTTTCTTCCCTCCCCTTCCCCCCAGAGATGGCTACTAGTAGATACAAATAAGTATCAATATATATATATGTGTGTGTGTGTGTGTATGTGTATACACATATCTATGTATGTATATATGTAAACTTGCACACAACTATACATGTATATATACATGCACATACATAGATATACACATTGATGTCTAATGGTAGCCATGTGTTTGTGTAAAATTATTCCATACATTGCTTCTATTTATCAGTTCTTTTTTCAGGGTGCAGATAATGTCTTTCTTCACATGTCCTTGATTCTAAATTGACTATAATAGTCAAAATGACTTAGTCATTCAAAGTCATTCTTAAAACAATATTTCCGTTACTGTATACAGTGTTCTCTTGGTTCTGCACATTTCACTCTTCACCATTTCTTGTAAGTCTTTCTATGTTCTTACAAAGGAATGAGCATTAATATCAATACCAGAGGTCCTTTCCCTAGCCAAACTCTCCCTGTCCATTCAATGGATTTTGGAGGGAAGAAAACCAAACAGAATTTCAACCACTTTTTAATAATGCTATCCTTTGAGAGATAAGCATAGGATCCTGTTAGAATATGTAGTGTCCAGAGCCAATTAGAAATGTGGGCACCCAAAGCAAATGTCAATTGTTCCTAGGACGAGAAGCAGCATGAAATATATGCTTATATCAACCTTTTTCAGCTCTATTTAACTTAGGAGGAAGAGGGGAGAGGATCTTTGACACACAAGACCCGATGGAAGGAGGGGCTTCAGGATACTTTTTCCTGAAAGAGGGACACAGAGATCTAAAAATCATGGACAGAGACCCTGGGACACTGAAAGGTCACTGATAATGGATCTAAGTCCAAAGAGAGCTTATCTGTGAGGTGGCTATAGCAGAGCGGAAGCATGCTATCCTGTAGCTTCCTCTTTTAAACAAAAATTCTTACTAACTAGGTGGAAAGATTAACCTTTTTTTAACCTGCTGAAGAAATACAAGCACTGCCAGAGTTCTCTAAATTTCAGATCCCTGAGATAAAAACCCTAGCTATCCCACCCTAGTTGTAGCTCTGACAGGATCTATCCCTGATCAAAACAAGAAGAAATAAGGAGGAAATGTCTCTTCTTTCCACAAAGACAGCCAAACAATATTGCTTTTTTTTAAATAAAGCATACCAGAACAACTGAACCTATATCTTCAAATAATCACTGCCCTTCACAGTCGCTTCCTTGGAAGGTGATGCATATCATTAAAAAAAATGATGCTGTGGTTCAAAACATTTGTGAAAACTCCTCATTTGCATCTGTTTACTTTTAATATCCTCAATGGTCATAGAATCATGGAGCATAGAACCACAGATTTAGAGCTGGGAGAGTCTACTTTAGAGGCCATTAAATCTAAAAATCATTCAGAGTCATGTTTGGCTCTAAATGTAAATAATAGCATATAAGAATGTAAATCCATGTAAATAAAATGGATAATTACAGTGGGTATACATTGGTTTTGGCCCCCAAAGGAATATAAAACACAGAATGACTATACAGGAATAAAGCAGAATTTTTTCATGGGATTCATCAATAGGCTGTGAAAACAGACTGGATGTAGGGATTTCCAAGTGTCCTAAGGAGGGGCAGCATCACTTGAAGAGGTGTACAGACTCTTAAGGTCCTCACTTTGAAGGGCCCAACACTTATGTGGATGCATAATTTCTCATAACTTTTAAATATATATATATATATATACACATATATACACATATATAAAATCATTACTTTATAATTATGCTTTATATTAAATTTTAAACTTAAAACTATATACCTTAATGTTTCACTGATTTGTGATTTCATCTATGTGGGTACTCCCTTCACTGATTCAGATCATAATGTAATACATGATCTTCAAGAGTTGTTGTGTTTGAAAAATTCATCACCTGGTAGCCAACCTAATGATAAGCCTTTCCAGATTTAGAGAGATGATTGTTGGTTTTTGGACATACCCAGAGTTATAACCAGGAATTTTTGTTCTTTGGGCAAGTAACACAAGGCATACCCTCTGTTATGCGTGTTTGTGTGAAGAGAGTGGTCAAGGCAAGCATTGCTGGTTAAGGAAGAGGTTCATTACAATCCGTCCTCCAATTACTGCCTATTTTAACTATTCTTGCCAACCACTTGCTAAACGTTATTATTTTTCTAATGCTGAAAACTTGAAAATGCTGTCAGTACCCTATAAGTTTGACACCTTCCAAATTTTATACTCTGGGTAAAACCCCATTCACCCTGCCCTAGTTAAAGTACAGGCCCTCCACAAAACCTTTCCAGTTTGGTAGGATCTGCCAAGACTTGTGTTTCACTGGCATGCTCTATTTTGTTTTCAAGTTTTTTTTGTTTTTTTTTTTAATTTGGAAAATTTTATGACATGCACCTTGTCATTTGGGAATCAGGGGGTGGAAGTAGGGATTGGGAGCCTAGTCTAAACGAGGGTAAGTAGTCATTCTCTTCTCAGAGTTTCAGGTTTATATATTGTGTATTGAATGTGATTAATTTGATTATCTGGGTAGTTTTCAGCTAGGGATGTAGACCACCATATGAAGTAGAGGAAAATCCAGTTTGGTGGCCATGTAGTAAGCCAATTGATCCCAGTACTTTGCACGGAGATTCCATGCAAGTGAATTGCAATGTCAAACCTACCGAAAAGTGTGCTGGTCTTTTACATCCCCAAAGTCTTCTAAAAACGACTTGAGTAAAATAAATCCAGGCAACCTGAAATTCTCTGGTGGTAAGATTATTTTCTTTGTGTGTAGGGATTGGCAGTTGGGGAAGGCAGGGCACGGAATGATGGCTGAAGAAATATCCTGTAGCCAGCTTGTGAGCCTGTGTTTCCTTCCACTAGCCATGTCCTACCTGAACCTCTCAGCAGACTCCACGTAACTCCGATTACTTTATTTTCTAGGCCAAACGAGAAGAAGGATTCTGATTTTCTGCTCTTTCATTTTGAAGAGGCTGAGACTGACCCATTGAAAGATACAACAGATGATGATTCAAAAAGGAACAAGAACAAGAAAAAATCTGACATTAAGAAGCAATTCCAAGAGGTCTCGTCCTCAGACTCAGAGGATAGTCCCTATGAAGCTGAGCCATACATGTCCTGCTCCAAGGCCAGGTCAAGGGTTAGAGGGTTCCTAGACAGTGTTTCTAAGGAGAACAGTAACAAATACACTAAGAGTTATGCTCCCCGGATTAAAACTTTCCCAAAGTGTCAGTGTCAGTGTAAAACCCTGCATGCCAAAAAATTTGTTTAAGTTGTTCTACCTATCTCTTCTCTTCCTCTAGAAACAATCTTTAGGACAGATTCCATTGAGCTGATTCCTACATCAGACTTACCATTTGCACTAGTTCCACTCACTGCAGGCCATCTCAAAGTTCTGGAGGTGAACCTGAAAATAGCAAAGGATTTACTGATCATTGTTCAAGACCATTGTAGCGACAGCACTTTCTGCCTCTGGTAGAATGAGGCATTTTAGGTTGGTTGAAGCTGAAGTACCATATCCTATTCATTTCCATATGAATTTTTCATGGTTTGTGGCCAAGAAACAAACCAAGAAACAAACAAGCAAAACCTTTCATCCTCATTTACTTTCCCAAACTCTTCCTGCTTTTTAAAAAAATAAATAAACATCTTATTGGCTCTTGCCTGATCATACTTTATCCCATTCTGCTTCCCAGGCCTCATTTCTCTAGCAAAACAGGAGCTTTTCCCACAAAGTCACTCCCTGGTCACTCTGGGCTTTGGAGCTACTGTGTCCTTATTTTACCCAAATTATTGTCAACAGGTTTTAGAAGCTTTCTGGAAGTCAATGTATTGTTAACCCAGGTAGGGTTGACTGCAACCAACATGTGAAATTGCTTATTGCATATCATATCAGATATTTGGATTGTTATCTGACACCAGATACTGTCCCTATTTTCCACCAAGCTAAATATTACCTGATTTACTGACACCTTGGAATATTTCAGCACTATTCCTAATTCTTCCTATCAATTGCATAAACTATTGCATAAACCTCTCATTAAAAATACAGAACTAAAATAAAAATCTTACATTGGAAGCATTTCCTAAACAGTGTGCCATGTGTTTGTTACTGCTTTGTGGCTTTGAGCACCCAATGGCTATAATGTATAGCTGCCTCCATTTCCATTGGAGCTTCTCTTATTCCACACACCCAAAAGAAGTGTTATTTCCTCCTCCTCCTTGATTAGTGATTCTTGCACTAGAAAATGACAATGATAACCAAAGGAGAGGTTAATAAAATTGAAATTAAGAAAACTATTGAATTAATAAAACCAATAGTTGGTTTTATGAAAAAACTAATAAAATTGATAAACCTTTGGTCAATTTGATTTAAAAAAAGGAAGAAAATCAAATTACTAATATTAAAAATGAAAGGGGTGAACTCACCTCCAATGAGGAGGCAATTAAAGCAATAATTAGAAATTACTTTGCCCAACTTTATGCCCACAAATTCGATAATCTAAACAAGATGGATGAGTATTTTTAAAAAATACAAATTGCCCAGATTAACAGAATAGGAAGTTGAATACTTAAACAACCCCATCTCAGAAAAAGAAATTGAACAAGTCATCAATGAACTCCCTAGGAAAAAATCTCCAGGGCCAGATTTGCAAGTGAATTCTATCAAACATTTAATGAACAGTTAATTCCAATACTATATGGACTATTTTTGAAAATTGGTAAAGGAGTCCTCCCGAATTCTTTCTCTAATACAAATATGGTTTTGATACCAAAACCAGGAAGAGAAAAAACAGAGAAAGAAAATTATAGACCAATTTCTCTAATGAATATAGATGCAAAAATTTTGAATAAGATTTTAGCAAAATGAATACAGCATCTTATCATGAGAATAATAGATTATGATCAGGTAGGATTCATACCAGGAATGCAGGGATGGTTCAATATTAGGAAAACTATTAGCATTCTCGAACCTATCAACAACAAAACTAACAAAAACCACATGATTATCTCAACAGATGCAGAAAAAGCTTTCAAAGCTTTTTCACCCATTCCTATTAAAAACACTGGAGAACATAGGAATAAAGGGAACTTTACATAAAATAATAAGTATCTACCTAAAACCTTCAGCAAGCATTATATGCAATGGGGATAAGCTAGATACATTTCCAATAAGATCAGGGGTGAAACAAGGATGTCCATTATCACCACCATTATTCAATATGGTACTAGAAATGCTAGCTGTAGCAATTAGACAAGATAAATTGAAGGAATAAGAACAGGCAAAGAAGAAACTAAGTTATCACTCTTTGCAGATGATATGATGATATACTTAGAGAATCCCAGAGATTCAAGTAAAAAACTACTTGAAATAATAAACAACTTTGGCAAACTTGCAGGTTACAAAATAAACCCACACAAATCTTCTGCATTCCTATATATCAGCAACAAAGTCCAACAGCAAGAGATAGAAAGAGAAATCCCATTTAAAGCTAGGGTAGATACTATAAAATACTTAGGAGTTTTCCTGCCAAAACAAACCCAAGGACTATATGAACACAATTACAAAACACTTTTTGCACAAATAAAGTCAGATTTAAGTAAGTGGAAAAACATCAGTTGCTCATGGGTAGGCCGAGCTAATATAATAAAAATGACAATTCTACCTAAATTAATTTACTTATTTAGTGCCATACCAATTAAACTATCAGATAATTATTTTCTAGAGCTGGATAAAATAATATCAAAATTTATCTGGAAGAACAAAAGATCCAGAATATCAAAGGGACTAATGAAAAGAAATGTTAGCGAAGGTGGCCTAGCGCTACCAGATCTCAAATTGTACTGTAAAGCAGCAATTATCAAAACCACTTGGTATTGGCTAAGAAACAAAAGGGTAGACAAGTGAAATAGACTTGGCACTCAAGAAACAGTAGGCAAGGAATATAGCAACCTCCTGTTTGATAACCTCAAGGACCCCAGCTTCTGGGATAAGAACTCACTGTTCAACAAAAATTGCTGGGAAAACTGGATAACAATGTGGCAGAAACTAGGCATAGACTCATGCCTGACTCCATACCTAATAATAAAGTCTAAATAGGTACACGATCTAGGTATAAAGATTGATACCATGGACAAACTGGAGGGACAAGGAATAGTGTATTTATCAGATTTATGGAGAAGGGAAGAATTTTTTACTAAAGAAGAGATAGAAAGCATTATGAAATACAAGATGGATAATTTTGATTACATTAAACTGAAAAGTTTTTGCACAACCAAACCCAATGCAATCAAAATTCAGAGGGATGTAGTAAATTGGGAAAGAATTTTTACAGCTGATCTCGGGGATAAAGGCCTCATTTCTAGAATATATAGAGAACCGAGTCAAATGTACAACTATACAAGTCATTCCCCAATTGATAAATGGTCAAAGGATATGAACAGGCAATTTTCAGAGGAAGAAATTAAAGATATCTATAATCATATGAAAAATGCTCTAAATCACTTTTGATTAGAGAGATGCAAATCAAAACAACTCTGAGGTATCACATCACACCTATAAGATTGGCAAACATGACAAAATGATAAATGTTGGAGAGGATGTGGGAGAGTTGGAACACTAATTCATTGTTGGTGGAACTGTGAGCTCATCCAATCATTCTGGAAAACAGTTTGGAACTATGCCCAGGGGACTCTTTGACCCAGCGATACTGCTTCTAGGACTGTATCCCCAAGAGATCATAAAGATGGGAAAGGGTCCCACATGTACAAAAATATTTATAGCAGCTCTCTTTGTAGTTGAAAAAAACTGGAAATCAAGGGGATGTCCCTCAATTAGGGAATGGCTGAATAAATTATGGTATATGAATGTAATGGAGTACTATTGAGCCATAAGAAATGATGTACAAGAAGACTTCAGGGAGGCCTGGAAGGGCTTATATGATCTGATGCTGAGTGAAAGGAGCAGAACCAGGAGAACTTTGTGCACAGCAACGACCACAGTGTGTGAGAGTTTTTTCTGGTAGAATTGGAACTTCGTGTTAAAAAAAAAAAATTCCCAATGGTTTTTTAAGGCAAAATGCCTTCCCACTCAGAGAAAGAACTATGGAATTCATTCACAGAATGTAGCAGATCATGTTTGTGTGTGTGTGTGTGTGTGTGTGTGTGTATTATGTTTTGATTTGTTATATGATTTCTCCCATTTATTTTAGTTCATCTACATAGCATGACTATAGTGAAAACATATTCAATAGGAAAGTACATGTAGATCCTATATAGAATTGTATGGAGTCTTGGGGAGGAAGCAGGGTGGTGGTAGGGTAGGTGTGCAGGGGGTAAAAATCTAAGTTTTATGGTAGTGATTGTAGAACATTAAAAATAAATAAATAAATAGAATCGAAAGTAGGAAAACCACTGAAATGATAAATTTAAGAGCTGGTTTATGAAAAAACAATAAAAAGACACACGGAATAAGCAAAAAAAGAAAGAAAATAACAATGCTATTGAGTATTAGGAAGAAATATACTATCCCCTCTTTTTTTAAACAGAGAATATAAATATAGTTCCACATATGAGATGTGAATTCCTGTGCACCTATATGTCCAGGAAGGCTAGAAATCGTGAGGTATCTGATGGAAGTGTTAGAAACATGAGACAACAAAGCCAGGCTAGTGGCAAAGCACGTGACCTAAAATCTCATAACCTGGGCCTTGAATCCAAGCTTAGCTACTTACCTATTAGGTGAAATTTTGTCATCTTTATGTAACCACCAGATGGCCTTGCTAATAACCTTGTTCAGCTCACCAAAAAGGTCAGTTCTTAGAAATCACTATGCTCACTCTGGCAATTCTGTGCTCCACCCTGCACTACAGGGAATCCTGGGAAAGTATCAGGCTCTCTAAGGCCCTCAGAGAAAGGTGATTTTCAATTCCCTGGTTCTGCTTTTCCCTGAGTGGCCAGATGTGCCTTTCTAATCTCAGGGATGTCATCTGTGAGGATCTACCCAATCAGAACTTGAGATTTTTATTCCACTGACTCATCTACCAGAAATTTGATATTCTCCTTGAATCTGGTCTATTTCGCTGTGTCATACTCATATGACTATAGTCTAATGAGATTTCATGTTCCCCACAACTACCATAATAACAAATATGCTTAACTACATATATAGTGTTTTATCCATTGCTAAGAATAAAAAGAGACAACTATGCAGTGAAAAATCTACTGTACATATGCCTACCCCCTAACTGGATCTTCTAAGATCCCAGTCACTCCTTTCTGATATGCAGGCACATTATGAACCTAATCATTTTAGGAAAAGGCAGTTCCATTGTTCTAACTTAACCATGGCCACCACTCTTGTGAACCTGCAAAGGAGTTTAGGAAAATCAATATAACAGTTTCCAAACACTGCAACCCTCAGCCTCCCAGGAGTATAAACAATGGAAAAGATAGAAGTAGAAGTTTAGTAGTTATGGCTAGCTCTCAATGCTACCACGTTTCTCCTCACAGATCTGTAACAGGTCTTCAGTTCTCTCTCTGGTTCTTGACTTGACTGGCCTGTTTAGGACTTCACACATTCTGCCTAGCTTTGCTCATCTTTTGTGGAGCATTGGGGTTTGGGTAGTGGCAGCCAGATATAGACTCATTCTATCTCAACCTCTGTCTTGTTTTGTCTACCCTATGTCCTTGAACTTACTCATCTATCTTCTTTTTTAGCCAAGAAGTGCGTCACTTCCATCTCTGTGTCTTCCAGTTGGCACCTAAAATGTGACTGCTCACCATCAAGGGGGAGGGAGAGTAAAACCAGCTGTTTTTCTTCTCTTGAATCAGAAGCATAGAGAAAAGTTATCTAGCATGGAGAGAGGAGATAAATTTCAATAAAAACTAAGCAATTGTTTTTCTTATTCATTTAATCATTCAATTAATGATTTTTTTTACCTAATATGTACTCTCTAGATGCTATATAAATATAAGACAATATATATAATATATATAAAATGCAAGTTTTCACTCATGGGAAACTTGTAACAATTATATCAGGAGGTTGGGAAAGGATAGAAGGGGTATAAGATTAACATGCACAGAAAGGTAAAAGTTATAGGATAGGATATGTTAAATACTAAATAATACAGAAGTGCTGCTGGAGTACAAAAGAAGGACAGATGGTTATGGGCTGGAGTGACCAGGATAGGCTTCTTACAAAAGGTAGAATTTAAGGAATAGGTAGACTTTGTATAATTGTGTTTTCCCATAGCAACACGAAGCGAATCACCCATACCTTCTTTATCATCTCATCCTATGGTGTTTGAATGTTAACCCCACAGAGACAGGGAACTCATCAATTACAAACCTTTTGAGACTACTTCGAAGAATGCTTGGGATCAAGTCCAAAGGGCCTTGTCTGGAAGATAAAACCTTACTTTCTCCATCTCTTCTTATTCTCCTAATACTTAGACCACCTCCATTTCTAAGGTCAACAATATCATGTCACTTGGTAAGCTTCCCAGAGATGGGAAACTGCCAGGATAGAGATTTCTGGTGTCAGAATTTCTTGGGGTGATGTTATCCTGCAAGTCACAATAGCTTAGCACTAAGACAGGGATCATACTTTCTCAGCCTTGCCTCCCTTCTAAAACGTTCACCTCATACCTTTCTCTTCGAGAAATCCATTTTTATCTATCAATCATTCCCTCTTTCATATCTTTACTCTTCTCCCCTATTTATTCCTTCCACATTATCTGAAATAAGTTTATATCCTAAAAACCCAAACAAAAAAATGCCTTCCTTTGATCTTGTCATTTCCTCTGGCTATTATTACATATATCTCATCTACTTCATTGATAAACTTTTGGAAAGAAAGTATCAGATGCTCAGTATCTTTCCTCTTCCTTACCACCCGTTCATTCCTTAGTTCATTGAAACCTGACTTCCTCACTCTAATGAAACTACTCTTTCCCAAGTCATCAATGACCTTTTAAAAAGACAAATCCAACAACTATTTGTCGACTCCCATCCTTCTTGACTGCTGCATTTAACATTATTGACTAACTTTCTTCTGGGCAATTATCTCTTCATGTGACATTAGGTGACATGTCACATGTGACTTTCAGTGACATTACTGGTTCTCCTCCTTCTTATCTAAACATTTTTCCTGGTTTACTTTAATGGTTCATTATCTTTTTCCTACCATTAAAACATGGGTGCACCCCCAAGATGCTAAACTTGGCCCTCCTTTTTATCTTTATAGTTTTTCTAGATGAACTCAACCAAACTTGTGGCTTTACCTCTATTTATGATGGTTATCTGGCTATCTCCACCCAAATATCCTTCTGGACTCATACTCTACCTCCACAAAATCGTGAATCTATTTTCTTTCTATACCCCTTGCAACTAACCTTATCACCCTTCAGCTCGACTGTTATAATCACATCCAAACTTGTCTCCCTACCTCCAGTTTCTTCTTTTCTAATTCATCCCTCATATTACTGCTATAACAGAAGCAGTTTGGACCATATCACTTCCTAGCTCAGTAACCTTCATTGACTCTTTACTATTGAGAGAAATGATTATTTCTCTTCTATTTAATAACTAATTATTGTATTGGGACTAAGGTTTTTCCCCTTTTCTACTTCTTCATCCAGAAATCAACCAGTATGGGAAATCTTGCTCCAAGTCTTCCTCAGGCTAAGATCTAATCAAGCAGCAAAAGAAATTCTAAGTTTGGGCTAATGGGAGGATTCCTGTTCATTGTGATTACTTAGAGAGGTATGGGAAAGTATTGAAAAGTGTTTGTCAGACAGGTGATATGGAAATTGATAAGTCTCTTTGATCAGACTTGGGTAATCCAAATCACATACCTCAACACTCTCACTAGAATAAGCCTGCATCTTATTATAATAGTCATTTTTTCATTAATTGTTAACCAATCAGAGTTGATTGCCACTCTCAGGAACACCCACTCTTCCAAGGGAATATAAACTATGAGCCCACTACCATGAGGATCTTTGGCATTCAAGAGGGCCACTGATCGCTGTTTTATTAATAAACAAGCCAGCCTTATTAATAAGATGATGAAATGACCCAGAAATTATCTCTTGAACTTTTTAAATGCCACATTGTGTATAGGATAAAAGACTAATTTAAAGACAAAATTAAGACAATTCAATATGTCTTCCACCTACCTTCCCTGGCATATTTCAAACTATCCTCTATCATACCTTCTATGTTTCAGCCAAACTGTATGGTAAGCTTTATTTAGTAATCCTTCACCTTCATGAGCTAATGTTGGCCAAGAAATGACTATTGAAATCTTTCTCTTCCTTGAGACCCAGCTCAGCTGCTACATCTTCCATGAATGTCTTCCAGACATTCCTCAAATCCTCCCTCCTCAAATCTCCTTAGAGCTCTTTGTCTTTGAGTCCTTTTTCTAGCATCACATTCTACCTTGCACCATACTTTCGTCTTTTTTTCTGAGGACCTATCATATCCTCCCCTTCTCCTTTTAAATGGTGAACTCATGAGGACTGTAGCTACTGGGATTGTGTTATTGAGATTATGGTACCCTAGTATATGGAACCTTGAATGTAGTTGGTACTAAATAATGTTTGTTTAAATGAATTGAATTTAGCCTGAAGTTCTCTAGGTTACACCTGTCTCCCTCTTAAGCAGGCATTTTCAAATTTTTAATTTTTTCTCTTTGCTATGACGAATTACAATGCAGTATAAAAGAGTCTAGACATTCCTGTATGTACCTGGGATTGCAAGTGCAAATTCCATACAATTTTCAGCCTATGGAACCCACATTTCCCTTGAGAGAGGTTAACTCTACTCTCATTCTCTTTTTTAGTAGAATCTTTGCTCATCCTTTTCATTTGAACTCTTGCTTGGACTCATTCCACATTTTCCCCCTTTTCCTTTCATTTTATTCTTTCCTTGCTCCTATTCTTTCTTTCCCTTTCCTCTGCTTTGGGAAGTTGGACCCTTGAGCTCCCTTGGATTTGTCAAAAAAAAAAAATGAGATTCAGATACTAGATCAAGTAAGACTCACTTGGCAGTGACTTGACTCTGGAGAATGTTGTGCTTTATGCCGGCTGGAGTATATCTGAAATCATTCCAACTCTCTCACTTTATAGGTTAGAGAAGTGAGGCACAAAGAGAGGAAGAAACTTGAATAAGGGTTATGGGACCTTAGCAGAGCTATGAGTTAAACCCACAACCTGTCACTTCAAACCCAGTTTCTTCCTAGTCTCCCCATGTTCCCTGGAGTTCCCTCTATGAATGTATCATATAAATAAAAAGCATTTTATATAAATATAATTTTTTACAAATATAAAAATTTAAATATAAAAAGCTCTTTAGAATGTCAAATGGGCTGCAATGGCTTTCATACTCTAATATCCTAGATTTTCTTGAGTATTAGTAGATAAAAGCAAAAAAAAAAATCAAAGAGATCACCATTTTGACTTAGGGAGGCCATAACTGGCCTCTGAAAATTCACTTCCCCTCCAGCAGCCTGAGGCTTTTTTCTTGATCCATGCTTAATAGAGTCTTATGATCATTGATTTAGACTTAAATGAGACCTCCTTCTATTTACATTTCAGGAATTCCTTCTGCAAGAGTAAAAGGTACCGATCAGATAAGTACAGGAAAGGTGTGGACTGAACATTAAGTCTTGGGTTAGGTGAGTTTATATTACCCACACATTAGCCTAGGAACCAAGCTAGCAAGTTATATGATCACAGAATTACACAATCTTAGAATCTGAACATACCTTAGGGGCAATTCATTGTCTTGATATGAACTACCAGGTTCAAAAGATTCCCATGGCCCAAGGAGTTAGTTCAAGCTGACTTACAAAAGCCAATTGTTAAAATTTTCAGCGTGAGTATTTACACCTTAGAAAAAATCAGCAAATGTGATGAATCAGGTCATAATTTATTGTTCCACTGATTGTTTAGACTTAGGAAAGTAATGGAGAAAATGTTAATAATGCAGATCAAGCTTAAAATTATGTCATGGATACATATTTTGCAGAGCCATTTGTTAAACATTTTCCAACACATTGCTGCCATGTTCTGACAAATGAAGCCTACTCACAGTTACCTAGTTTTATTTAAGGTTATACAAAGATGAGTGTAGTTAGCTATTCCAAGATGTCCTTAAGCAGTCAGAGATTTACTATGTGGTTTTCTTCTCCACAGTGCTCTGAATCCTGGAGATGTGATGGCCAGTGCTAAGAATTGTTCCATAGACACAGAACACCTGTTAGAACTGAGGAATCCACCCATACTTGGTCCAGTTAGAATTCACTGTGAAGAATATTTTTTCTACCCTGGGTTCAAGTACTAAGTATGTTTCCAGGGCTAAAAGATACACACAAGCAGAAGAAAGCTATAATAGTTCCAAGTCTTCATATATCTCTGTAACATTTTTGCTGTTAAGTTGTTTCAACCATGTCCAACTTCTGCCACCTCATTTAGTATTTTCTTCGCAGAGATACTGGAGTATCTTTTCTTCACCAACTCACCTTACAGCTGAGAAAACTGAGGCAAACAGGGTTAACTGACTTGCCCAAGGTCACACAACTGTGAAGTGCCTGTTTGAACTCAGGAAGATGAGTCTTCCTGACTGCAACCCTGGCAGCCTATGCACTATGGCCCCACCTAGCTAACCCCTCTATAACATTAGTCCAACACAAATGTGAATAAGAGTCCTTCTACAAAAGCCTTGAAAAGCACAATTATCCAGTGCCTTCTTCAAGTGATGGAAACTGAGAAATTTTCTCAGACAATTGAATGCACTTTTCGATAGCTTTAATTCTTAGGAAATCTTTCCTGACAACAATCTAAAATATACCTCTGAAACATCCAGCCACTCTTTCTTCCTTCTGCTGTTCTCTAGGTCAAGAAAGAACAAATTTAATTCTGTTTGTACAAAACTACCCTTCATATACTTGAAAACAATGATTTTCCTGCTGAATTTTTTTGTTTTATAGACTAATATATTCTCATTTCCTCTGACCAGTCTTTATACAGCAGGGAAGTCTGGTTCTAAGGGGAAATGGACACTAGAGGCTAGTTTAGGGGAGTGGGATAGAGGGAGATTTATCTAAGAGAGACAGAGGCAGAAACAGTGTGTGTATATGTGTGTGTGCGTGCGCGTGTGCGCGTGTTGGGAGGAAAGAATTAAAAGTACCATTAGTGCAAAAATAAATACCAGCCCTTAAGAATTAAGATGACAAGTACAAGACCACAGGAGACTATTGCTTCATTGCCTTTGAGTTGATAACCTTTTGCATAATTGAGTTTTCCCATAGCTACATGAAGTGAATTACCCTCATGAACAAGGAAGTGTCTAGAAATCTCAGGAAGTCAGATACAACAGCCACTGTGAATTTCACACATCTAAATTGGAAGTTGGAAGGCTATCTAAGTGCATGGCCTCAGATGCTATCTACTCCAACCCTAGAGTTTTACAGCTGAGGAGACTGAGACACAGTGGGGTGAGAGAAGTGACTTTTCCATGTCACATGATTAGTAAGCATGGCTGGTGGGATTTGAACCCAGGCATTTTAATTCTACCCCCCCCCCCACACACACACACAGTTCAAAGCATTCTATAACATTAACTTTCTTAATTCTGATAATCTCTTGTTGAAATTACACAGAGCCTAAATACTATTATTCTCATTTTACAGTTGGGGAAATGTACCAAATAGAGAATTTGGTGAGCTTTATTCCTGTCTCATTTTTCTTGCTTCTCTCTCCTATCAACCTCTGCATATGCAGGGGATTATCTGAATATGGGGGGCAGCTAGGGGCACAGTGAATTGAGCACTGGGCTTGGAGTCCGGGAGCCTCAGCTTCCCAAATTCAAATCTGGCCACAGACACTTATTGGCCATGTGACCCTGCACACATCACTGAACCCTGTTTGCCTCAGTTGCCTCATCTATAAAATGAGCTGGAGAAGGAAATGGCAAACCACTCTAGTATCTTTGTCAGGAAAACCCCAAATGGAATCATGAAAAATCAGACACAATGGAAGCTATTAAACAACAACTCTGAACATACAGGTACAAACCCTGTAGGAATGTAATAGTGCTGAAGAACCAAGAAATGTTATCTCTAGGTTAAGATATACAAGTGACTTTGAGGTCGAAAGAAAAAGGGAAGTGGAATTGTATGTCTGTCTCTACCTCTCTTTTTCTGTCTGTTTATCTCTGTCTCTCTGCCCCTGTTTCACTTTACTCATATTTAAAATAAAGGGATTGAACTAGTTGATCTCTCTAAGTCTTCCAGCTTCGACTCCTATGATGATCTGCTCTTTAAAGTCACTCCCCACCCTGTTGTTCAGTCATTTTCATTCATGTCTGACTCTCGTGATCTCGTTTGAGGTTTGCTTGGCAAAGATACTAGAGTAGTTTACCATATTTTCTTAGCAAAGATACAAAGATTTCCTTCTTTAGCCCATTTTACAGATAAGGAAACCGAGACAAACAGCATTAAGTGACTTGTCCAGCAACACAGAGCTAGTAAGTATCTGAGGCTGGATTTGAATTCAGGAAGATGAGTTTTCCTGCTTCCAAACCCAGTGCTTTGTCCACCACACCATCTACCTGCCCTCTCCCAGCACTACATTTTCATGAGTTCCTATGATACCAGACCAGTAGTTTTAAGTTTAGTTTTGAGCCTCCAATACAGGTTCTAAGTTCCTTTTCTTCTGAGAATTGGTGAGTGAAACGACCTTGGACTCACCTTAATGAAGGGTATCATGTAAGAGCTTTCCATATTTGACTGTGAATGAACTTTCCTTTAGCACAGTTTATCTGTTCTAACAATTTAAGATTTCATACAGGAAAGAAAGCTGTTAATTGCATTTTGTTGCAAAGCCAAAGCAAGGAGACAAGGAGACTGGGACTAAATGAATGTTTCCGGGGAAGGGAAAAGAGCCTCACTTTTTAATTAGTAAACATTTTTGCTGTGTACAGAGGAAAAGAACCTTCTGGTACTTATCTTCAATTTTCTTTGACAACTGAGAATAATAAGACATGTTAGGCTCATTCATATGAACCCAATTATGGGACTGGTGGGAGGAGGAGGCTTGAAAAAAATCAGTGTTTTGCCTGGAGTCTTAAGGCATAGAAGTAGGGAAAAGGAGAGCGGAAAATGGTGATAGTTAGGGAATGCAGTGACAAAATGACCTGTGGACATTTCTCTTTTCACTGAGAAAAGGGTACAGGGTAGCAGGATGTACAGCTCTGGATGGGATGGCACCAGAACTCACTTCTGATAGTCAATAATAGTGAGAGAGGAAGAAATGGATACAGTAGAGCCTGTAAACAGAAGAGGGGATCCTCTAGGTATATTTATTACATGCTGATCTTTTTGGTTGGGTTCATAAGATATAAGTTAAGTGACAAACTGCTTTTCTGACTGTATTCTGTCAGAAAACAGAAAAGACATTTCTGCATCAGGTATAGCTTTGGACAAGAAAACTACTAAGGTGCTTTCCTTCTCTAAGATTCCACATGAGATCCCATGTACCCCTGAAAATAGCTGTGTCAAAACCTACAAATGTATCTTACATTTGTTGTCAAAGAGCCATTTTGTGAAGTTTTTGCTTTTGACCATGAGAGACATGGTAAGTCACTGAAAAATCTCTCCTTCCAGGTAATAGGCTATGTGATGTCACTGGTTCTTCTTTTTCCTTTGGGCAATTGGGCATGTCTTCTCTGAACCAATTGTTAAGGAACAACTAAATTGCTTCCTTTCTTGTGGGACAAAGAAACCAATATTCCTCAAGGATAGATGAGAGGGAAAAGAAGGGAGGGAAGGAAGAAGGAAGGGGAAAGAGGGAGGAAGAGAAAGAGGGAAAGGAGAGGGAGAAAGGGAGGAATGAAAGAAAGAAGGAAGTCAAGTCTAGTATTTGCTAAATCTATACTCTATGCCAGGTATTATACTAAGAGCTTGGGTTACAAATATAAGCAAAAAGAAACATAGTCCTTGTCCTCAGAGATAATGAGGGAAGAAAATATATAAAAAGGGGCTGAAAGGGGCCATGGTACAGACTGAAGAACAGTTGTCTTGGGCTCTTCCTCAAAATGGAGGTTCCAGGAAAAATTCACCAATGGGAGAAGAGGGAAGAAAGAGAAGGTAACTGAGGCATGGTTGTGTGGCTGGATAGAGAAAATGAGAGGGAGAGAAGGAAGAAGGAAATGAAAGAAAGAAGAAAGGGAACAGAGAAAGGGAAAAAAAGAGAGAGCTAGAAAAACAAGGCTAGAGACAAAGAAAAGAAAAGAAAATGAATGATATAACAAGTATAGAGTAAGCATCTACTATAAGAAAAAGTCAGAATATGAATGGAGAGAAACAGATTAAAAGCTCTATTCAAATAGGGCAATATGGAAATGTAAAATGCCTTTCTCTCCTTTAATAGATCTTATTTATTGCTCTACGTAGCTGCAAATGTGTGCTTTGTGACCATTAGTAGAGGAGCGAGAGGAATTTACATGATTTAAATGTCACTTGGATTGTGTGCATAATAAACCGTGTAAGATGTTCTGGGAAAGACAAATTACTTCCTCTCTGAAGCTTTACAAGCCACTTCATTTCCTAAATACTTGGATTCACATGTTTCACATTGTCTGAATGTCCTTCAAATGACAAGTCTGACGACTTTTGGTACATTGGATACAAGATCTACTGGTGCTAACTACTTTAGAGTTCATCATGAGAAAATGCACCATTTCCCAACGAGTGGCACCACCAAATAGCACTTTTTAAATGTTCTCCCCCCACAGTTCCTGGAATTATGCCAGATACTTTACAGAGTGGGTTAGATACACTCCTTGCTTGCTAAAAATTCAAGTCTCAGATTGAACATTTACTTGCTATGTGACTTTGGAGAAGTCATTCAAATCCTTGATTAAAAAAAAAAAGATGACTTTCTTTTCAGGATACTTCATGCTGACCTTATTAAAGTGTCACAGCCAAAGGGCCATTTCTTCTCTGATCTCTGTGGCTGGAAGTTATTTCTCCTTTGGTTCACTTCAGAGCACATTGGAATGTTCTCAAACACTCACAATATTTTAATTTACATTACTTTTGTCCATTTACATCTTTATACTATAAGCTCCTAGAAGGCAAAAACTGTTTTATTGATTTCTGTATTCTCCTCAGTGCCTAAAGTACATGGCATATAATAAGCACTTATTATTGAATAAATAAATAAATAAATGAAATGGATATAGAAATGAAAATCTGCAATGCATAAAGGAAATAAAAGACTATTACATAGAGAGAATTAAATGAAAAAACTAATTATAAGAGATATTGATTTGGTCATATATAGGCATGGCAGATGGTATTGGGAGGGTTATCAGTTCTAGAGTGGGCTATAAGACTCATTCCATATGTATTTCCCACTAACTGGAGAAGGCTTTGTGAAGGAGGTGGGATTTCAAGAAGTCTTTACTGAAGGAAAGAAAGCATCAGGCAAATGGCTAGGGAAAGGAAGGGCTATGACAGTCTTGGTTGGGCTCCATCCCTCATGGTGACTGAGATTTGTACTCAATGAGCTCTAATGAGAGTCACTTCTCCCTTTGTTTTAAGGCAGAATTATGTAAACTGGGGTTTTCAAAACCCTTTAGTAGGTAGGAGGGAGGTCATATTACAAAGGCCATAATTACTGGATATTTTCAAGTACAACTCTTACAGAAATTCACCCACTTATTCAATTAAAACAAAGTTCAAATCAAATTAAGTAGAAGTAAAACTAACATTAGCTCCAACTGTCTGGGTGACAGAAGTGAAACCATCATTTCTGGGATACTGTTGGCAGGTCTGGTATCTCTTGGACCCTGCCTTACCTCCCGCCCCGATGTGCAGTGACTCAGACACCTATGTACTTCTCTTCTGCCCTCAATTTCATCCAAGGCTCCTGCTGCAGGAAGAAAGAACTAGGGACTTCCATAGGAGAAAGAGGATGAGTACAAAGTATACATACAAAGCCTCCAGGGACCACTAGTTTGCCTTGATGTAGATACAAAGCACACACACACACACACACACACATACACACACACGCATATATATATGTATATATATACGTATATATACGTATATATATGTATATACGTATATATACATAGAGAGAGAGAGATGTGTGTATACATACATACATATATATATGTGTGTGTGTGTGTATATACATATATATATGTATAGACAGAGACCTGCAGAGATTCGCTGGTGGTCAGCTACCAGGGTACTGTTTCGTAGGCCCTTGGGGCCATCTCCTCCCCCTTTTCCCATATCAGTTTCCAGTTTCCTGTCATTCCACAAATAAGTTCCCAGGATGGTTGGTGAGGTTGGGGACAGCTGCTGGATAAGGGTCAGTCAACAACCCTATGCTTTTCCTCTACCTCTGATTTCAGGTACCTATGGCATCCAAGCACAATGGTTTCCCGTCTTTTGACAGTATCTGGTTTCCATTATTACGTTTATTATCTGTATCTATATCTATGCTTACAAACTGGATACCTTGAACAAGTCATTTAGCTCTTCCGGGAATCAGTTTCTTTTTTTTTTTTTTTTTTTTTTTCTTTTTTTTTTTTTTTATTATTAAATTTATTTATTTAACTTTTAACATTCATTTTCACAAAATTTTGGGTTACAAATTTTCTCCCCTTTTATCCCCTCCCCCCCCAAACACCAAGCATTCTAATTGCCCCTATAACCAATTTGCTCTCTCTTCTATCATCCCTCACCGCCCTTGTCTCCATCTTCTCTTTTGTCCTGTAGGGGCAGATAGCTTTCTATACCCCTTTACCTGTTTTTCTTATTTCCTAGTGGCAAGAACATTACTCGACAGTTGATCCTAACACTTTGAGTTCCAACTTCTCTTCCTCCCTCCCTCCCCACCCCTTCCCTTTGGAAGGCAAGCAATTCAATATAGGCCATATCTGTGTAGTTTTGCAAATGACTTCCATAATAGTTGTGTTGTATAGGACTAACTATATTTCCCTCCATCCTATCCTGTCCCCCATTACCTCTATTCTCTTTTGATCCTATCCCTCCCCATGAGTGTCGACCTCGAATTGCACTCTCCTCCTCATGCCCTCCCTTCTATCATCCCCCCCACCCTGCTTGTCCCCTTATACACTTTCCTGTATTGTGAGATAGGTTTTCCTACCAAAATGAGTGTGCACTTTATTCTTTTCTTTAGTGGAATGTGATGAGAGTAGACTTCATGTTTTTCTCTTACCTCCCCTCTTTATCCCTCCACTAATGAGTCTTTTGATTGCCTCTTTTATAAGAGATAACCTGCCCCATTCAATTTCTCCCTTTCTCCTCCCAATATATTTCTCTCTCACTGCTTGATTTCATTTTGTTTTAAAGATATGATCCCATCCTATTCAATTCACTCTGTGCACTCTGTCTCTATGTATGTGAGCGTGTGTGCATGTGTAATCACACCCAGTACCCAGATACTGAAATGTTTCAAGAGTTACAAATATTGTCTTTCCATGTAGGAATGTAAACAGTTCAGCTTTAGTAAGTCCGTTATGACTTCACTTTGCTGTTCACCTTTTCATGGTTCTCTTCATTCTTGTGTTTGAAAGTCAAATTTTCTTTTCAGCTCTGGTCTTTTCATCAAGAATACTTGAAAATCCTCTATTTCATTGAAAGACCATTTTTTCCCCTGAAGTATTATAGTCAGTTTTGCTGGGTAGGTGATTCTTGGTTTTAGTCCTAGTTCCTTTGACTTCTGGAATATACTGTTCCATGCCCTTCGATCCCTTAATGTAGAGGCTGCTAGATCTTGTGTTATCCTGATTGTATTTCCACAATACTTGAATTGTTTCTTTCTAGCTGCCTGCAGTATTTTCTCCTTGACCTGGGAACTCTGGAATTTGGCCACAATGTTCCTAGGAGTTTCTCTTTTTGGATCTCTTTCAGGCGGTGTTCTGTGGATTCCTTGAATATTTATTTTGCCCCGTGGTTCTAGAATCTCAGGGCAGTTTTCCTTGATAATTTCATGAAAGATGATGTCTAGGCTCTTCTTTTGATCATGGCTTTCAGGTAGTCCCATAATTTTTAAATTGTCTCTCCTGGATCTATTTTCCAGGTCTGTTGTTTTTCCAATGAGATATTTCACATTATCTTCCATTTTTCCATTCTTCTCTCTTTGTTCTGTGATTTCTTGGTTTTGCATAAAGTCATTAGCCTCCATCTGTGCCATTCTAATTTTGAAAGAACTATTTTCTTCAGTGAGCTTTTGAATCTCCTTTTCCATTTGGCTAATTCTGCTTTTGAAAGCATTCTTCTCCTCATTGGCTTTTTGAACCTCTTTTGCCAATTAAGTTAGGCTAGTTTTCAAGGTGTTAATTTCTGCAACATTTTTTTGGGTCTCCCTTAGCAGGGAGCTGATCTGCTGTTCATGCTTTGACTTCATGTCTCTCATTTCTCTTCCCAGCTTTTCCTCCACCTCTCTAACTTGATTTTCAAAAATCTTTTTGAGCTCTTCCATGGCCTGAGCCCATTGGGTGGGCTGGGACACAGAAGCCTTGATTTCTGTGTCTTTGCCTGATGGTAAGCATTGTTCTTCCACATCAGAAAGGAAGGGAGGAAATGCCTGTTCGCCAAGAAAGTAACCTTCTATAGTCTTATTTCTTTTCCCTTTTCTGGGCATTTTCCCAGCCAGTGACTTGACCTCTGAATATTTTCCTCACCCCCACCTCACCTCCTGATCCTCCCAGCCCGTGTTTGTGGTCTGAGATTCAAATGCTGCTTCCAGCCTCAGGGCTTTTGGCGGGGGCAGGGCTGCTATTCAGTATGAGATTATGTTCTGGTGCTGAGATCGGGGCAGGGCCACCTCTCAGGCTCAGTTCCCTCAGGGGGTTTATGCGCAGACCTTCAGCAATGGATTCAAGCTCCCGCCCGCTTGGGGAGCCCCTGTCTGCAGCCGCCTCTCAGCTTCTACCTCCCGGGGGGGGCCTGTATTATGGGGGCACCCCACTCCCCTCTCGACCCGCCAAAGAGACTCTCTCACCCACCCCTGTCACCTGTGGGTGGAGGGACTTGTGCGGCCGCTGGAGATCCCGTCCCTGAAGCCT
This sequence comes from Notamacropus eugenii, assembly GCF_028372415.1. Lineage (NCBI taxonomy): Eukaryota > Metazoa > Chordata > Mammalia > Diprotodontia > Macropodidae > Notamacropus > Notamacropus eugenii. The sequence continues at coordinate 405,041,185 of NC_092876.1, read as the reverse complement.
GCTCGGATCTGTTTCTCTCGGTGCCGCAGCCGTGGCCGCAGCAGGTCTGGGCTGGGCTTTGTGTCTGCAGCGCGACGGACCTTTTGCGAGAGGTTTGCAGATCCCTCTGTGGGTGGAGGGACCCGCGTGGCCGCTGGAGATCCTGTCTGTGAAGCCTGCTCGGATCTTTTCCTCTCGGTGCCGCGGCCGCGGCAGGGCTGCACTCAGCTCCCAGTCCCGGCGCCCAGTCCGCAGCGCGAAGGACCCTCCGGCGAGAGGTTTGCAGGTCTCTCTGGAACAGAAATCTCCCTCGCTCCAATGTTCCGTGGCCTCTGGGTGCGGAATTCGCCGTGAGTTACTTCCCTGTAGCCATTCTATGGGTTGTGGGTTCAGAGCTATGTGTATGTGCATCTTTCTACTCCGCCATCTTGGCTCCGCCCCCCGGGAATCAGTTTCTTCAACCAATAATGAGGGAGTTGGTCCACTGAAGCCCTTACCTTCTAATGCCCTCCTTCTCAAAACTATCTTGAAGTTAACTACTTTGCATTTATACGTACACACGTATACACTTATATGTGCCCTTGTTGTCTCCCCTGTTAGGATGTAAACTTCTTTCATTTATTGTATTTGAGTATGAACATAGTAACATAGTAAGTATTTAATAAATGCTTGTTGATTGATTTATTGATTAGATCTTGATCCTGGGATAGTAATTGTAATTCATAAACTATTTCCAATATTATGTATATTGCTTTATTTTATGTCAAGATTCTTGTCTTTATAAACATTTTAATACATTCTTTATTTCATTTTAATAAAATGAGACCTAATAAAATTTTCTTAAAAGATGATTTACGAAAAGTGAGGTAAGGCTAAAAACACTAGAAAATGCAGGAAAAAAATAGACCTTTCTACAACGTCTTAAGTTTTTTTTATCTAAAACCAAGAGGCAACATTATAAGTAATGGAGATAAATTAATGTCCTTTCAGTAAAATCAAGAAAAAAGCAAGAATGTCTATTGTTAACCCTACTATATGAGATTTTATACACATATGTGTGTATGTATATATGTATGTATGTGCATATATGCGTATATATGTATGTATAATATATGTGTATGTATGTGTGTATATCAAATAGTATCTCCCAGAGGTAAAGACAAGCAGAGACAGAGAGCCTAGATGAAATATTCTCCTGGTTCTGCTCACTTCACTCAGCATCAGTTCATTTAGATCTTTCCAGGTTTTTTCTGAAGTTCACCTGTTCATCATTTCTTATAGCACAATAGTATTCCATTACATTCATATACCACAACTTGTTCAGCCATTCCCCAATCAATGGGCATCCTCTCAACTTCCAGTTCTTGGCCACCACAAAAAGAGCTGCTATAAATATTTTTGTACATGTGGGTTCTTTCCCCTTTTTTATGATTTCTTTGGATACAGACCTAGTAACACTATTGCTGTATCAATGAGTATGCACAGTTTGAAAAGACGTGGGTCAATGGAAATAATTCTAAAATAACCCAAGGAAATGGACCTAGCAGAACCAGATGTCAAACTATACTACAAAGCAGCAATCGTCTAAATGATTTTGTACTGGTTAAGAAATAGAAAGATTCATTGGTCAGTGAAAAAAAGATTAGGTTTACAACATATAGAAGTAAATGAACACAATAGTCTAATGTTTGATAAATACAAAGGTCCATGGAGTAAGAACTCACTGTTTGAGAAAAACTGCTGAAAAATAGAAAGCACAAACTAGGCAAGGGTCAGCATCTCATACCATAAACCAAATAAATTTCCAAATGGGTATGTGAATTAAATGCAAAGGGTGATGTCATAAATAAACCCTAGAAAGAAGGAAGAAACTACTTGTCAATAAGAGAATAGTTCATGATCAAAGGAAAAAGAAGATCATTAAAGATAAAATGGACAATTTTGATGACATGAAATTTTAAAGGTTTTTTTTTTTTTACATAAAAAAAGGTGCAGCTAAAATTAGAAGGTAAGCAGATAGCTGGGAGAAAAATCTTTGCAGCAAGTTTCTCTAACAAAAGTCTCATTTCCAAGATATATAAAGAAGTGATTAAAATTTAAAAGAATAAGATTCAGTCTCAGGGTAGTCCTGGTTAATTAATGTTTAACAACTGGCTTATTGGGGGGGGGAGGAAGGGAGGGAAGGGGATGTACACATGCTACACTTTTATTATTAACCTACATTATTAATATTTTCTCTACCACTTCCTTAAGTCTAGACAATCAGCAAAACAATAAATCAAACCCTGATTTGTAGCACTTACTGATTTCTGAGGTATAAATGCTCAAACTAAAAATTTAACAATTGGTTGTGTGCTCTTACAAGCTGCCTCCAGCAGACTCCAAACCAGTTCCGGATTAACAAATGGTCAAAGAATAAGAACAGGAGAAATCCAAGTTATCAATAGCCATATAAAAAAAATATTCAAAATCCCTAATAATTATAGTAATGAAAATTAAAGCAACTCTAGGGTTCTCCCACAGACCTAGTAAATTGGTAAAGAAGAAAAAAAATGGGAAATGATTAATGTTAGAAGGTCTTCAGGATGACAGGCACATTAATGCACCACTGGTAGCGCCGTGAATTGGTACAAACTTTGCAGAAAATAATTGCGAACTACACTTCCAAAAGGTCATGAAGTCATGAATATCTGTTGCCCCAGCCAAACCACTACTAAGACCATATTTCAGTAAGATCAAAGAGATGGAAAAGTCCCACATGTACAAAAAATATTTATAGAGACTCCATTTGTAGCGACACAGAGCTGGGAATTAAGGTGGTATCCATCCATTGGGTTATGACTGAATAAATTGTGGTATACGAATACAATAATACTTCTGTCTCATAAGTGACAAAAGTGAGTTTCAGTAAAACCTGGAAAGTCTTGGTGGAGCTGATGTAGAATGAAGTAAATGGGACAAGGAGGACAATTTACATAATAAAATACTGTAAACAGAACAACTTTGACTTAAAAACTCTGATAGGTGCAAGAACCAACCGTGATTACAGAGGACTGATAATAAAGCTTAATTTAAGCTTACTTCTCCTAAGAGAAGAATGAAACACACACACACACACACACACACACACACACACATATTTTGGATATGGCCAGTTAAAAGAAAAATTTGTTTTGCTTGCATGATAGAGAACATTATCAGGATCCCCTCCACCTACCCTTTCCACAGCTCTCTTAGCACAACTTTCCACTATATCAGTGTGATTTCCTGGTCATCTAAGGGCATAATAAGACCTATCCATGAGGACTTGGATCCTTTCAAATTTGGGGGATGACCCAAGACCATTTGAGTCATTACAGTTTGCTTTGCTAACCAGATGTATTTTCAAATGGAGATGTCCAGACTGCGTCTAGTCAAGTTAAGTGCTAGAGGATGGTTGTTGAATATCCTTTCTGTGCTGGTGCTGTCAAGTGCCTCATTTTCTTCCAACATTGAATCTAAACTAACAATGTACTGTCCTGAGGGGGGGCTTACTCTTAGCAGCTTGATTATTCATAGACGTTAAAAGGCTTGTTTTCTTTTTTTCCCATTTGTCAGGTTGGGGAAAAGGGAAAGGACACCCAATTTATTTTTGTTCATTAAGAAAATAAAATTTAATTAAAAAGTTATAGACTCAAGTACTTAGATTCTAAGTTCTATCAATGTTCTAATTCATTAATGTATTAACATTACTTTTACATCTTTTAAACAAGGGAAAATTTTAAAAAGTGGAGAAGGCAATTATTTTGCAAGAAAGTTGGCCATGGGGGCAGCTAGGTGGTGCAGTGAATAGAGCAACTGCCTTGGAGTCAGGAGGGCCTGAGTTCAAATTCAGCTTTAGACACTTGATACTTGCTAGCTGTGTGACCCTGCCTCACCAAAAAAAAAGTGTCATGCATAAGCTGTTGAAACAACAAAAAGCAACGAATTGTTGCTCTCTGTGTTTGGTCTGGTCGTTTTTCAATCATGTCCAACTTTTCATGACCCCATTTGGGATTTTCTTGGAAAATATACTGGAGTAGTTTGCCATTTCCTTCTCCAATTCATTTGACAGATAAGGAAACTGAGGCAAGCAGGATTAAGTGACTTGTCTAGGATGACACTGTTAATTAGTATCTAAGGCTAGATCTGAGCTCCTCTTTCTCCTCCTCCTCCTGTGTTTCACCCCCCACAACTGTCTTTTTTTCCTTTGGGTTTACTGGCTATATTTCTTGCTCAAAGATCAAGGCTCAAACCCAATTCATTCTAGAGCTCATAGACTGGACAACAAGTTCCCACCTAGCACAGAGCGGATTTAAATGCTAAATAGTAATTGTTTCTCTTTTAGCCAGGAACCTTCAGGGTCTTCTCCTCCCAGTTTGATCTTTTTTCTTTCTTTCTTTCTTTCTTTTTTTTGATTAAAGGGGCCATCCCTTGAGCAACTACTTAAAGAAGCCTATTCATTGAATGGGTGTATCTCACTCAAAGTGAGAATGCTATAGGACCTTAGCCTGAAAAGGTCTCACATTGTATCCTGGGCTATCTCCAGTCATCCTGATGAATATAAGGTCACTACACCCAGATGGCTCAGGAGAAGAAAGTGAGGCTGGTGACCTTGTATGGCCCTCCCTCACTCAAAGTCAACTGCAAGTCATGATGTCATCATCTTGGTGTCATGGTCCTCTTCAAGAATGAAGGACAAACACAACACAACCACAGCTCAGGCACAGATTAAAAAAAAGATGTGTGCCAAGTGTTTTCAGTCCTATGAATTTTGTGGTATAAATTCAAAATACTGCCATTTAGATTTTTTTAAACAACATATACATCAAACTTCATGGAACTAGCCATATTGGGTTATTAAATGGTCATCACAGAAAGAAGGATTATGGGCTACACGACCTTTCAATTTTCTCCATCTCCCCTGTAAATCATGAATGAGTAAATTCACTTTATTTCTCTTGGTCTCTATTTTGTAATTTGTTAAGCAAAATGAAAGATTTTGGATAAAATAATCTCTAAAATCCTTTCTAAAAATTATTTTACTTTGAACTTAAAAAATAGAACAAACATCTCCATAATATAGTAGAATAGGAAAAAAAGATGATTGTACATGAAAATACAAATCTCTTATATACAACTTGCTATTTCTTTTAAATATAGAATTAAGTTATGATGCAACCTTTTTTCCCTCATTTTTTATTCTTCCCTCCCCACTGAACACTATAATCCTATGACAAGTGACTTTTGGTCACTCACTGTCAGGTACCATTTTGGTCTTGAATACTTTTCCTTGTTTCTTACACTTCATAGTGATAAGGTACTTTAGTTAGGGAAAGTACTAGAATGTAAATCAAGAACAAGACAACTTTTACCCTATATTCCTTTAAAAAAATTTCTTTTCACATTTGCAGCCTTTACCCAGCACCATATCTTAAGGACAAACTAGAGCAAATGCTTGGATGGCAGTGAACAGAGCTGCAGTCTGTGTGGAAAGCCCAGGGAGTTACACTGGACATTTTGAACAAGGTCCCCAGCTCACAGATGTAGGGATGTTGTTTGGGAAAGCATTAAACAGCATATCTGATAACATTACAAGACTTGACTTTGCTGCCTGTGGTACACCAGGTTCTAGACTCAGGGTCACAACTACATTAAGGGCAAATTGTAAGGTAGGTGAATTCTCCTTCCTCTGCCCCAACTGCTGGAAGTGAAATATTGAATTCTCTGTTGCTCTGTGGCCAACTTTTATGTCTAAGTATTGTTTGGAATAGAAATTTAGTGACTGGAAACTCCTGATAAGGACAAGTACTGGACTTGTGATTTCATTGGTCTAGGTCTCTAATAAGAGATTTCATAGGTCCCTAATGAGAGGACTCCATCCACCAACAAAGGCTGGCAACTTAATCTTAGAGGATTGTCAAGAGCAGAGGTGTCTAACACAGGCCACATGTGCTAGGAACACCTCTGAGTGTCTCTGGAACCAGAGTGACATGTAATTGGAAATGTTTAGCAAAATAAATTAAAATAAAAAAAAAACATAGGTAACATTGCTTTTTAAAACTAAGTTAATATGCCAGTGAGGAGATCTTATGTACAGATTGGTCATCCTGTTTGTATTTGAGTTTAACACCATTGACTTAGAATACTTACAGGTCAAATGATTTGCCCAAGGTCACAGAACCAACATATGTTAGAAATGGGACTTGATCCCAGGTCTTTGCAGGACCAACTTCAGCTTTAAATCTAGCTTTCTATCTACTATTCTGCTTTGCCTCTCCTGAACCAAGTTTTACCTGAAGCGGACTTTCCTCCTTCTGGGATTTTTCCTTCCTTTTCTGCAGAAATGACTTGATTTGTTCAATTGATCCTTAATTAGCAAATTTCTGCCAAAGCTCTGACGCCAACAGAGATTTCTCCCAGCTCTTGTTTACGATAAGGTCTTACTGGAAAATCCAATTTCCAGGCTCATTACCTCTTTTTTTGCCTGCCTTCTTTCTTCTCCCTTTCCTGATTATCAGAATCGGGCTTGAAATACCTCCTACTCCATTCAGGTTTTTTTTTAAACTTTCTCAGCATCCAGTCTTCATAGCCCAAACTTAAGAGGAAACCTGATGTAGTGTTTGGAGTGCTGAACTTAGACATTAGGATTCAAAATCTACCACTGACAATTATTATATATGCGATCTCAAGAAATCATGTGACTTGTTTGTTCCTTGGTTTCCTAATCAGTGAAACCAAGGGGCTGGATGAAATGTCCTCTTGTGTCTTTTCCAGTTCTAAATCTATGGTATTCCCACATGCACAGCATTATTTCCTCTGAATGTATTACCAATTTTAAATCTTTGAGACACATGACACATTGAATATTTTACTAGAAACTCTCTACGCCAGCTTGAATTTGAGAAAATGTGTTTTCCTTCCACCTTATTGTTTCTTCCATTTCTTTCCCATCCTGACACACATGTTGTTTTAGTCTAGAAACACCTACCAGCTGTTTCTGGGGAATAAACAGTAATTGCACAACACTGGAAACAGGGGAGACTGTTGTGTTTAAGAACAAAATTGACTTTGTAAGGTTGCTTATGAGACTGCATCTTATAAGAAGACTATTAATTACAAGTGGAAAAGAATGCTGGACTTGGAGACAGAAGACCTAGGTTTGAATCTTGCTTCACCCACTCATACATGACCCTGGTAAATCAGTTATAAAACATATGTATAAAACACAGAACAATACACTTTTAAGTTTAATCTGCACTAATCTCTCAATGCCTTAACTTCCTCATCTGTAAAATAGGTACACTTGAATGACCCTTCTCACCAGGTTGTAGGGAAAACAGTGCTTTGGAAACCTTAAAACACTTATAAACTGTGGGTTGTTGAGGCTAAATTCATTAGACTAAATTCAAATGTAAAAGTAGGGGTCGTTGGGGAGCAACTGTACTCTCCTCATTTCCCCTCCCAACCAGAAAGGCGGAGGACTAAAATTCTCAGACTCCTCCTCTTGGGGCAGGTTCAATGTGGGACCTTCACACCAAGGCTCCACCACTCACCTTTTTCCTCCATCCTTCTCTGGATATTGGGAAGAGGAGAAACTCTTGACTCAAGAGTCTTCATCATGGCTCTCTTGGGGGGAAGGGGCTAGAATTTGCTAATCCCTAATTACAACCACTAGAAATTAAAGACTAGATAATAGAATGAGTAAATCCAAAACAAAACCAAAAAAGATGAGGTTACATTTCAATTCTGCTCTTAGGAATTTTATAGCACTACAATAAAAATACAGAAGAAATGGCTCCTAAAATATGCCCCCAATTAAAGAGCTTTTTTAAAAATGGGCCATGGATTATAATCCCAAGCCCTGAGGTAGGAAGAAAGCTTTCAAATCAGCACCATTCCATGTAGCTGGAACAAGGGTATGCTGGTAAATGTTTAACAACTGGATCTCCCCACAAATGTACTAAGTACATATTTTCAAATTTAATCTGCATTAACATTTTCGCCATATCTTTTTAAAGTCTAAGTCAAAATCAATAAAATAATCAATCAATCCCTGGCTTTTATCACTGATCAATTTCCAAGGTGAATTTTTAGTTCACACTGAAAATTTTACAATCAGCTCTCAGTTGGAGCTGATTTTGGCACAAGTGTGGTCTAGACCTGACCAGAGTTGTCCCACCATATACTACTACCTAGAACAAATGGACATAAAGAAATATATGTGTCTGAGTCAAGCGTAGATATTTATGAAAAATAAAATTAGATTTGTTTAGAAAAAACAGCCACCACAAAACTGGCACTTCTGATACACAGGCAAGCTGCCACAAGACATCACCCAGTCTATAGCGATAGTTTCTGTTTTCTTCCCTTCTCTTCTAGGGCCTGGGAAGGGAAGCAGAATCTCAACCTTTGCCCTCAATGCAACTGCTGTTAATTGTTTTCAGTCACTTTTCTGCCACTGCTGCTCCCAAAGAAGCCAGGCAGCAATTCCCAGCTCCACCTCTTTGTGATTTCTTCTTTTTTCTCCTTTTTGTCCTTTTGCCTTGGCTCAATCCAAGTCCAGCTCTATTGTTTGCATTGTGGTGATGAGCCCAAACTCCAAATTCCAGAAGGTCCTGTTGGAGAATGGAACCTGTCACCACTTCCCCTTTGAAAGGGTCTTCCCCAGGAGTTAGTTCAAGCTACTTCATAAGATTCTCCTTGTTAAAATTTCATTGTAAGCAGTTATATTTCAGAAAACAACAAATTACATTATCATGGTTCAACTTATTATTTTTCTGATTGTCTAGACTTAAGAAGGTGATAGAGAAATGTTAATAAGTAAAGATTAAACTTAAAGGGTGTCCTGTGTACATTCCACCAGAGATCTAGTTGTCAAACATTTCCCAGCATACCCCTGGCTATTACACAGAGGATATGGGACCTGATTCTCAGCTTTCACATTTAGACTAGATCCATGAGGAGGAGATCGAAATAAGAATTACACCTGCTGGGAACTGAGCTCATACCTTAATGAGTGTGAAAAGAAAAGCCTCTGTCTTTGGAAAAAGTCCAGTTTAATATGGGACTTTAACAAAAGTTCCCTTTTAGAAAATGTGTGATATTCATCATTCAATTCCCCTTGTATGGGTCTGCCTGTTTGTTTTTTTAACAGCTAACAGCCCCTCTGCTTCCATTCCATCTAAGAAATTCTGCAAAAAAAGGTGATGATTTGCACTTAAAGTTAGTTAACATTTCAGTAAAAAATTGAGGATTTAAAATGGATTTGAACTACTTAAGATACTGAACTATTTTTGTGGTGGCAAAGAACTGGAAATGGAGGGGAACCTTTCATGCTCAAAAAAGTGGTTTTATCTTTTATTCTTCCTTCTTCCCAGCTGATGACTCAACAGATAAAGTGCTGGGTCTAGAGTTAAGAAGACCTGTCCTCATATCTAGCCTCAGATGTTTACTCATTTGGGACAACTAGTCACTTAATCTCTTCCTCAGTTTACTCAGTTGTCAAGTCACTAACTTTTATAGATTTACCCCTTCTTAGTGATGCATGATTCTAATACAACTCCAAAAGACTCATGATGGAAAATGCTATCCACATCCAGAAAAAGAACTATGGAGTCTGAATGCAAATTGAAACATACTGTTTGCCCTTCTTTTGTGTTTATTCTTTCTTGTGGTCCCTCTCATTGGTTCTAATTCTTCTTTACAACATGACTGATGTGAAAATATGTTTAGTAGGAATGTATGTGTAGAGCCTATATCAGATTGCATGCATGTTGGGATGGGGAGAGGGGAGGGAGGGGGAGAAAATTTGGAACTCAAAATCTTATGGAAGTGAATGCTGACAACTAAAAATAAATAATTTTTTAAAAAATGGATGAGTCACTTAACCTCTGTCTTCCTCAGTTTACTTAACTGTAAAATTCTCTAGAAGAGTTGTGGTGAGAATCAGATGGGATATTTGTTGTGGATTTCTCTTAACAAATTAATTAATTTATTTTTAGTTTTCAACATTCATTTCCATAAATTTTAAATTTTCTCTGTCTTCCTTCCCCACCCTCTCCCCATGATGTCATGCAATCTAATATAGGCTCTACATGTACATTTTTATTAAACATATTTTCACATTAGTCATGTTGTATAGAAGAATTAGAATGTATGAGAGGAACCATGAGAAAGAAAAAAACAAAACACACAAAAAAGTGAGCATATAGTATCCTTCAATCTGCATTCAGACTCCAAAGTTCTTTCTCTGGATGCGGATGGTATTTTCCATCATGAATCTTTTGAAGCTGTTTTAGCTGTTGCATTGCCAAGAAGGGTTAAGTCTATCAAAGTTAGTCATTCGTTAGTTAGTCATTGCACAATGTGGCTGTAACTGTACAGTGTTTTCCTGGTTCTGCTTCCTTCACTCAGCATCAGTTCATAAGTCTTTCCAGGTTTTTCTGAAGTCTGCCTGTTCAGATGAGATATTTGTAAAAAAGCACTTAGCATAATACCTGACACATAGTAGGCACTTAAGCATTAATCAATGTTTGTTCCTTTTTTCTTTCCCTGTCCCTCCTGTCTCATAGCCATTCTGTTACCAACTGCTTTAAATTCTGTCTTAAAAGAAATAGCAAGTTGTATATAAAAGATCTTCAGTTCTTGTGCAATCATCTTTTTTTATTATACTGTTATAGAAATGCTTGTTTCATTCCATAAATTAAAAATAAAATAAACAAATAAATAAATTCTGTCTCTATAATATCATCTGCATCTGTGACCTCTTCACTGCTTGTATCCTACTATAGACCCTCATTATCCCACAGGAAAATTTCAAGTAAAATCCTTAGTTTAGATTGGACAACAAAATCACTGGTAATTTTGGAGAGGGCCATTTCACTCAAATGTGAGGTTGGAAGCTAGATGGTGGAGTGTTTAGAATGCAGTGAGAGGAGAGATGTGCTAAGGACCTTCCTTACTTTCTCCCAATATCTTGAAGGTTCCAGAGGACCACTCTGGCTGTCCACTTGTCATCCTCGCTCTTGCCATGTGACCAGCCCATCTTCCCTTCCTGTCATACAATTCTTTGGTGATATCCTTTATTCCTGTTCTTTGGAGTTCCTTGCCAGTTATATGTTCAAGTTTGCTCACACTCTACCCACATCTCTTCATTTGTCCTCTTTAAGGTATTCAGAATCTTTATATGTTATCTCATATGATTCTCACAACAACCATGGGATCTAGATGCTATTATTATTTCTATTTATAAGTGAGGAAATTGAGGCTGAGAAGGATGAAAAGATTTGCCGAGGGTTACACAGCTAGTAAGCGTGTGAAGCACGACTGAAACTCAGGTCTTCCTAAGTGCAAGGCCAGCACCCAAACCACCTTGCTGTCTAATTTCCATCCCATTTCAGGCAGGGGTATTCCATTTCTCTCTCAACAGCAATAATGGGAAATGTTAGTAGTGAAAAGATGGATTTTTGCTTTCAAAAGGAATTTGGAACCTGTAAAGAAGCGTTGCAACTTCCTGAAGGCAATCTAGCCTGATCTCCTCCTGCTGTTCAACTCTAGGTCCCCTTCTTTATCCATCTGGGCTGTCTGCCCCAGGTGTGCATACTGATGGAGACCTCTATAGATATCCATCTGAATGCAAGTTGAAATCTGGGTAATAGACATTCTCCAGCCACTTGGTTTTCTTCCCTGTGTGGATAGAAAGGCCAAATTCTCTGGAGTGATTTCAGATCTTTCTTAGGATTCTACAGTGTTCTAGAGTTTGATGCAGCCAACACAATGTCATCTGCAAACAGGAGCACCTGGAACACCTCCTTCTCCGTAGGGGGCCCCTCTTTGACCTGATCTCTGTGTTGAATCTCATTCATCACAGTAGTGAATACTTTCAGCAAGCTCATGTACAAGAATATTGATATTCAATGGACAATTTTCTCATTTAACAAATTGTTTAAAGCATTGCACAATTTTGCCAATTTAATCTAGCGTAGTTTCCTCATCCTATTTGATTCGGGGCTCAGCTCAATGTCTGTATGCGGGAGCAATCCAAGTTATTTGTACTGATAAGATACTTCCACAATGATATTATCATAGATGGGATAATCAGCATTCTTTAGGCAGTTGAGCTCTGTGTGAATTTCTAGGGTGATCTCTTTTGAGCAATCATGTGTTTCACTGAGGTGGTCTTGTAATGTCTTGAAGCTTGACACCCTCTGCAAATTAAAGCATCTAGTGCAAAACTTCAGAGTCAAAATGAAAAGAAAGCTGATGGTCTTTAACAAATATTATTAATCTGGGGTCCACAGACCTCCAAGGATCAATGGCTAGATTTCAAAGGGTCTATGAATTTAAAAAAATACTTTAACTGTATTTTAATATAGTTGGTTTCCTTCATAATTTTATGTGTCAAATTTTATGTATTTTAAAATGTTCTTCTGAGAAGTACATTGGCTTTACTAGATTGCCAAAGCTGACCATGATGCGAAAAAGGCTGAGAATCTCTGCTCTATAAAGAGGAATTCTGTTTTCATTTGAACTCTGTCCAGGGTACCTTCCATGACAGAGGTGGATGGACACCTTTGACTGATATATATCTTCCTGTTTTATGTGATATTATATGTGATAATAATAGAAAATTCTCCAACAAAGTTATTTCTACTGTTGTATCTCTAGAGAACTCTCATGATCAAAACATAGGCCATTTTGAAAAAATTAGAATGCAATCAAGCACACTTAACACTAAAACACTGTTGAATATAACTTAATTTATGATGATTCAAAAGGCACTTGAGGATTTTGTCTTGGAGACATGATTATGAACAGCAAATATCATTATGCTCCTGCTGAAGTGTGGATATGCCAATTCTAGGTAATACAGTCCAGATTTTTAAAAGAGTTTGCTTAATCTGAGATTGGTACTAAAGACTTCAAATGTTGTTGGGTTGTTTTTTTTTACCACCATCTCCCTCTATCTTTCCTCCCTTCTATCAGCCCTCTCTCTTTTTTTTCCTTTTCCTTTACTACTTCTACCCTCCCTTCTCAAGATTTACAAGTATCATCAAGTAGGGATGTAAACAGTTTGCCCTTATTGAATAACATGTTTTGTTTTGTTCTTCTTTTCCCCTTTGTTTTTTACCTTTTTATGCCTCTCTTGATTCTTGTATTTGAAGATCAAATTTTCTGCTGAGTTCCAATCTTTCCATCAGGAAGGTCTGGAAGTCTCCTATTTCAATGAATATCTTTCTCCTTGCCTGAAAGTTTATGCTCCATTTTCCTGGGTAGTTGATCCTTGGTGTTAATCTAAGCTCCTTTGCTTTAGGAATATCCCTTTAATATAGAAAATTTCAAGATCCTGAGTGATCCTAACTATAGTTCTATGATATTTGAATTGTTTCTTTTTGGCTGCTTGCAGTATTTTCTCCTTGACCTGATAATTCTGGAATTTGGCTATAATATTCCTTGGCATTTTCAATTCAGGATTGGTGGAGTCTTTGTTTTTTCATGTAAATGTATTTATTTTCAGTTTTCAACCTTCACTTCCTCAAAATTTTGAATTTCAAAATTTCTCACCTTCTCCCCACTACACCCACCCCAGGACAGCATGTATTCTGATTACTCTTTCCCCCAATCTGCCCTCCCTTCTATCACCCCCCCCCCCCTTATCCCTTTCCCTCCTATTTTCCTGTGGGGTAAGATGGATTCCTGTATCCCATTGCTTATGTATCTTATTTCCTGGTTTCATGTAAAAACAACCTCTAACATTCATTTTTAAAACTTTGAGTTCCACATTCTCTCCCTTCCCCCCTCTCCACCCACCTCTTTAAGAAGGTAAGCAATTCGATAAAGGTTATACATGTGTGGTTATGCAAAACACCTCCATAACACTGATGTTGTGAAAGACTATCTATCTTGTCCTGCCCTCCATTTATTCAGTTCTCTTCTTTGACCTGTCCCTCTACCAAAGTGTTTGCTTCCAATTACCCCTTCCCCCAATCTGCCATCCCTTCTATTATCTCCCCCTCTCTTATCCCTTTGCCCCCTGCTTTTCTGTAGGGTAAGATAAACTTCCATACCTAGTTGAGTGTGTATTTTATTCCCTCCTGAAGCCAAATCTGATGAAAGGAAGGCTCACTTATTCCCTCTCACCTTCCCTTTCATCTCCTCCATTGAAAAAGTTTTTTCTTTCCTCTTTTATGTGAGATGATTTACTACATTCTACCTCTCTCTTTCTCTTTCTCCCAGTACATTCCTCTCAACCCTTGATTTTCTTTTTTTGATGTAATTCCTTCATATTCAGCTCACCCTGTACCTTCTGTCTCTGTCTCCATACATATATACATACATTACATACAGACATATACACATACATATACATACACACATATATTCCCTCTAATTATCCTAATACTGAGAAAGGTCTCATGAGTGGCAAATATCATGTTTCCATGTAGGAATGTAGACAGTTCAACTCTAATAAGTTCCTTATGATTTCTCTTTCCTGTTTACCTTTTCATGCTTCTCTTGATTCTTGTATTTGAAAGTCAAAAATTTCTCTTCAGCTCTGGTCTTTCCAACAAGAATGCTTGGAAGTCCTCTATTTCACTGAAGTTCCATTTTTTCCCCTGAAGTATTATAGTCAGTTTTGCTGGGTAGGTGATTCTTGGTTTTAATCCTCCCTCCTTTGACCTCTGGAATACCATATTCTAGATCTTCCAATCCCTTATTGTAGAAGTTGCCAAATCCTGTTTGTGTTTCCACAATGCTGGAATGACTTCTTTCTGGCTCCCTGTAATATTTTCTCCTTGACCTTGGAACTCTGGAATTTGGCTATAACATTCCTAGGAGTTTTCCTTTTGGAATCTCTTTCAGGAGGTGATTGATGGATTCTTTCCATTTATATTTTACCCTCTGGTTCTAGAATAATGGGGCCCTTTTCTTTCATAATTTCTTGAAAGATGATGTCGAGAATCTTTTTTTTGATCATAGCTTTCAGGTAGTCAAATAATTTTTAAATTATTTTTCCTGGATCCATTTTCCAGGTCACCTGTTTTTCCAATGAGATATTTCACATTGTCTTCTATTTTTCATTCTTTTGGCTTTCATTTATAATTTCTTGATTTCTCATAAAGTCATTAGCTTCCAATTGTTCCATTCTAATTTTTAAAGATTATTTTCTTCAGTGAGCTTTTGGATCTCTTTTTCCTTTTGACTCATTCTGCTTTTTAAGGCATTCTTCTCCTCATTGGCTTTTTGTGCCTCTTTTGCCATTGGGGTTAGTCTAATTTTAAAGATGTTATTTTCTTCAGTATTTTTTGAGATTTCCTTTAGCAAGCTGTTGACTCATTTTTCATGATTTTCTTGCATCACTCTCATTTCTCTTCCCAATTTTTCCTCTACTTTTTTGACTCGATTTAAACTCTTCCATGGCCTGAAGCCAATTCATATTTTTCTTAGAGGCTTTGGATGCAGGAGCTTTGACTTTGTTTACTTCTTCTGGCTGTATGTTTTGACCTTCCTTGTCACCAACGATGTAAGAAAATGCCTCTTCACTGAGAAAGTAAGAATCCATACTCTGTTTCTTTTCCACTTGTTTGCTCATTTTCCCAGCCAATTACTTGACTTTTGAGCTTCGTTAAGCAGCTGCAGCTGCCCTGGTGTTGAGACTGGACCATGCTCCCCTCTCAGTCAGGTGAGAGACCCTTCCCACTGACCTTTGAAGCTGTCTTTAGCATTTGTAGGTTGAGAAGTCAGGAATCCACAGCAGCTATCAGCAATTCTGTCCCTAAGGCCTGCTCCCACTTGGTCCATGCACTGGCATGACCAAACTGTACTCCATTCCCAGTTTGTTATGATAGACCCTTTCCATCAACCTTCCAGATTGTCTTGGGCTGGAAATTTGCTTCAGTGTGTCATTTTGTGTCTCCTGTTGCTCTAGAATTTGTTTAAAGTCATTTTTACAGGTTTATTCAGAGGTTTTGGGGGAGAGCTGTAGCAGGTTTCTGCTTTTACTTCACCATCTTGGTTCCACCTCCCATGGATTCTTTCATGCCTCTTTGCCCTCTGGTTCTAGGACCTCAGGGCAGTTTTCCTTGATGATTTCTTGGAAAATACTGTCCAGGCTCTTTTTTTTTATCATGGTTTTTTATGTAGACCAATATTATCTCTCCTGGATCTATTTTCCTGGTCAGTTGTTTTTTCAATGAAGCATTTTATGTTTTTTTCTATTTTTTCATTCTTTTGATTGACTTCCACTTTTCCAATTCTAATTTTTAACAAATTGTTTTCTTCAGTTACCTTTTGTACCTCCTCTGCCATTTGGCAAATTTTACTTTTTAAGGAGTTGTTTTCTACAGTATACTTGCCCCCCCCCCATTTTGTTCATTGTATTTTTAAAGGAATTGTTCAATTTTTCTTCTACCTCTCTAATTTGACTTTTAAAAAAATCCTTCTTGAGCTCTCCCAAGAAGGAGTTTTGGGCTTGAGACCAGTTCATATTCCCTTTGAGGTTTCAGATGGGGATATAGTGATAATGTTGTCCTCTTCTTGGAATTTGTGTCTTGATCTTCCCTGTCCCCATAATAAGAATCTATGGTCTTTGATTTTCTGTGTTGCTTTTTGCTCATTGTATTTGCCTTTTTCCTGGCTTTTCAAGTTGATCTCTGCTTCTGGGGCACAGGGGACAGTGACCCACACTTCTTGTGCTGGGGCTAGAAGCCTGGCTACTGGATTTATGTGCTGGGGCTTCAGGTTCTGGCAACTGGAAGCTGTATAGACTGTAGATTACTTGGTGCTGAGCTGGAGCTGGTGGTGGTAGCTGGTGTGTGTTGAGGCCAGGTGGGGTTTTTCTGAGTTTCCTCTGGATTACACTGAAGTTTGCAAGTGAAGTATGAGGATGGAGTGGTCTGGCCAATGGAGATCTCTTCCTTCCTGAGGGCTGAGCTAGAGCATTGGTAGGCTCAGCCGCTGATGGATTCCAGTGGTGCAAGTGTTGATTCTCTGTGCTTGTGTCTGCTGATTCCCCTGGCTTTGCAAAGGCATGTGTGTGTGTGTGTGTGTGTGTGTGTGTGTGTGTGTGTGTGTGTGTGTGTCGGCGGGGGTCTTGATGTTGGCACTTGCCTGCTCCACTCCTCTAAGGCTCAGGATCTCCTGCTGGTTTGCTGTAGTGGGGCTTGCCTCTCGCTTGCTGGGATGCTTCCTATCCTGTACTGGTCCCCTTCAGCTACAGCAAGGGGAACTTTTCCCTTAATCCTCCTAGCCTCAGGAGCTAAAGAAACCGCTGCATCCTGTCTTTCTGCTGGCTCCACTGTTCCAGAAATTTTCCTGGGGCAGTATTTTCTGGGTTTTTCAAGATCAGTAAGGGAGAATGAAAGTGTCTTACTGCTTACTCTGCCACCTTGGCTCCTGGAAGAAGACTGCAAGCATTTTAGATTCTGGATTTCATCAAGTCTCAAATTCGGATGAGAAAAGATGATAGAGACCTTTTCTCCCTTTCTATCCTGTGTTGTGAGTCATTCAGATGCCAGAATGGCTCTTATTCTATTATGTGTCAAAATCTTTCCAATTAAAAGGGACTGTCAGGAGAGAAGAGGAAAAACTGTATTCTTATTCCAATTCCTATTTCACATCATTATTTTATGTACAGCTGCAGGAAGTGACCTCTAAAAGCACAATCTCCTGCTCAAAGACTGTTAAAGGACTCTCCAGTGCCTACATAATGAATCTAGACTCTTTAACCTGACATTCACACTTTCTGCAACCTGATTTGAGCTTCTCTTTATGACCTTATCTTACAGTGTTAAGTTGTTTTTCAGTCATGTCAGACTCTCCATGACCCCATTTGGAATTTTCTTGGCAAAAATCTTAGAATGGTTTGCCATTTCCTTCTCCAGCTCATTTTACAGATGAGGAAACTGAGGCAAACAGGGTTAAGTGACTTGCCCAGGGTCATTCAGCTGGTAAGTGTCTGAAGTTGTATTTGAACTCACAAAAAATAAATGTCTGAGTCTGAATTTGAACTCATGGACAGTAAGTGTCTGAGACCAGATTTGAATTCAGGAAAAATAAACGTCTGAGGCTGGATTTGAACTCACAAAAAATAAGTGTCTGAGGCCAGATTTGAATTCATGAAGAAGAGTCTTTCTGACTCCAGTTTCATCACTGTATCCACTACACCATCTCACTGACCTTTATTTTATACTGCTCTCTTCCATATGTTCTGTATAACAGCCAAATGTGCCCATAGAGATGTTAAATGAGTTATCCAAGGTCACGCAACTAGTGACTGTGAGAAGCAAGAATCCTTACTTTAAGTCCTGGATTCATTCATCTTCCTGCCTCTTTCATCATCTCTTCTAGTAGTTTTTTCGTAGGTCATCTCAGCATTGGGTAGGATAATTCTCCCTGAAAATTACTGGTGGGTGGGCTACCAAAGAATATATTCTATTACCCCAAACTGGCCATATAAACTCACTTGCTCAGTTCTGGATTACTGTAAATATTATATCCCATTTGCTAGGACATGCTCCCTGATCCTTTCAATCTGTATATTTTTATGTTGATCTTCTATTGATTTGTGTTGATTTGCCTACCCATCAAGATGAAATCTAATCTTTATTCTCTACCTATTCTCAGCCACCAAGCATAATGTGTACTCTGTACATTCTGGTGACCTGATACTCTGCCTCACGTTTCTACTTCTAAAAGACTCAAGGTGGTGTCCAAGGTCACTGGGCCTCTCAGCATCCTCTGAGGTGCATATGAGCCTGGCATACGAAAATCTCACCATGAACAGCTTGCATGCAAATAGGTAAAGGCAGACAAGGCAGGTCATAGGAAAAACTTTGGAGAGGACAAAGTTTGTATTTGTTGCCTCCAAAACCTTTCCCCTCCCCCACCAACCATTTAGACGTGTCCTTGGATAGCTTTTAGGTATCTTTAGGTATCTATTATATCTTTCTTTCTTCTGTTTATTGCTTGCTATTATGGAAAAACATGGCATGTACAGTAATTACAGTACACTGGATTTGGAATCAAAAGACCTAGGTTTGAGTTTTGAAAGTTTTTGCTTACTGATTGTGTGACCATGGACAGGTGACTTAACCACCTCCCTCTCCCCCTAGCCTCAGTTTCCTCATCTGCAAAATGTGGACCATAATATATGCACTACTTATATTTTTCCCATGTTTAAAGATTCTGAACTTAACAAACACCAAATAAAATTAATATTTCCATATGCATTGTAGAACTTAAAAAGAGTACTGTACATGAAACTGCAGATCTCTTTTGTGTACATCTTGCTTTTCTTTTTAAGTATATAATTCTGATCTATAGCTTTTCAGACTGGGCTTCTTTTTGGACTTCCTTCTGCTCTCTGCATTAAAAAAAAGGTATTGCCATGATTCTCTTTTCTTTCTCCTAAAAGACCTGTTCTTTCTCCCTATTTTGATCCCCTCTTGTACCCACTTAAAAAAAGAAAAGAAAAGAAAAGCCTTTGTAGCAAATACACATATTCTAGCAAAACAAATTCCCTCTATGGTTATTTTCAAGAATGCCTCTCCTATTCTGTATCTTGAGTCCTTCACCTTTCTGTCAAGAAGTGGGTAGCATGTTTGATCATCATTCTTCCACAATTGTAATTCATCATATGCAATACTTGTCTCAAGGGTGTTTATGTGGAAAATGTTATAATTTAAAAGACTAAATGTGAGCTTTTATTATTATCAATGACTGACCTCAGGATGACAATCATGACATTGTCATAACTTGCTGTGTGATGCTGCTACCGAGGTCTCTGTTTGCTCATATATAAAAGAAGGTGATTGGAGCAGGTGATCTTTAAGAAGCCTTCTGGCTCTAACATTATGTTTTTGTAGCAAGAAGTCATACCTGCCCAAGAAGCAACTTCCAGGAGCTGCTCAGCCCCTTCCTTCTCTGGCTCCCTCTCTTTCTCCTTTTCGGAGAGCTCTTAGAATTAGTCAAGAGTAATGTACATAACCCCAACTGCTTTGGAGGAAAGGTAAGAAACAGATACATGCAGAGAGTGGGAGTGATACTCTGAACCCCAAAAGGGAGGTGTGGATGTAATCAGGAAACCAGAGCCTAAGGACTGAGGGAGGGTGAAAGTAAATACCTATGGAAAACAGAGGCTCATTGGAGTGGTCCAAGAAGAGGTGTGTTCTAACAGCTGCTTGAAGAGACCCCTGAGTGGGGTTTGGGGACCCAAATGTAGCACACTTAAATTTAAATAAGTCACAGCCATTCAAGGTCCCATAGGTAGGAAAGACGTATAGCATTGTCAGATGAGGCTCTAGTATTTCTTCCATCATCTAGCTATAGGTGAACTTATATCTGGAGAAGAAGTAACTAGTATCATTTCCTGAAGGAAAACTTAAGAGCAGGAAGCACTATAACAGACCTGAAGCCAAGGACCCATGTTGTTCACTGAAAGCAAAAGACAACAGATGTGAGATAAACCAACACCTTCTACTGGGAATGCACTTATTGACTATAAGTCAGGTAAGTGACTGGTCACCTAAATGTCCCTTGGAGGAAGCCACTGACACAAGGTTTACAGTAGTATGATCAATCATTATGGCTTAGTATAATTTACATTCAGAGTCCAACACTGGTCTAGTTGGGCCTTCTAAATTATTCCCCAAATTTCTGGCAGCAGAGGTTAATGTATCCAGGCATCACCAGCATTTTCCAGCCACAAGACTCTATAGCATGTCTGGTTTCCTCTCTGGGGCACCTGCCCTTTCTTCCTGCCCTTGACTGTACAAGCTTTCCTGTTACCCCAAACTCCCAGAGCCCAATCTCACTCTGCTGTCTCTCCCACCACCACCACCATATTATTCTGCGTACACTCAGTGCCCTTTCAAGCATTCCACATTAATGAGTGACTTCCTCTAGTATCTGGATTTGTGATACTTACATAACCTTCAAATCCATCCATAGGGGATGATGATCAGTTGAGTCTTTGCTGAGAGCAGATGAGAGGAAATAATTATAAGCTGCAACATGAAGGATTTAGATTAGACATAACAAAATATTTCTAACAGTATGAAATGGAGCCAATATGAATGCAAGACTGAGATCAAGTCATAAATTCTCTGGAAATCCTTTATATATACATATATATTACCTAATAAATTGATATAAATGTCAGATTTATGCTTTTCTTAATTAAAGGAAAGTCATTTCATATTTACCCAGAGGACCAACTAATGATAAGACCTCTGCCCTAGCTACTCTTTCCTCCAAATTATCTATTTTTATTGTTGTGATTCCTCTTCTTCTGGTCTCCAGGGCTAGAAAAGTTTGGAGCTGTCTTTTCTCTTTCTTTTTTCCTTTTCCTTATATATTACCCTAACTCTGTCTCCTTGAAAATTCTTGAGAAAGTCTTAGATGGGATGACTCCATTTCCTCTCCTCTCATTTGATTCTACACCCTTCAGGATTTGACTTCTAGCTTCATCATTCAGCTGAAACTGTTCTTTCCAAAGTTACCAATGATCTCTTAATTGCCAAATTAATTTCCCCTCAATTTTCAGTTTTTCTCAGTCCTCATTTATCTTTGATCTTTTTTCATCAAATTTATTAGATAATATATATGTATATGTGGATGGATTTGAAGGTTATGTAAGTATCACAAATCCAGATACTGGAGGAAGTCACTCATTAACGTGGAGTGCTTGGAGAGGTACTATTGATCACCCTCTTCTCCAATTTAAATTCTCCTGTCCAGGTGTTTAGAGGTCTCTCCTAGTTCTCCTCTTATTTGTCTGACTGTGACTTCTCATCCTTTTTTGTTGAGTCTTCAATAACTGTGGATGTCTCTATGGGTCTGTCCAAGACCTTCTTTTCTTTTCCTTCTGTACTCTTTTCCTTGGTGATTTCATCTCTCCCCATGACTATAACTATCTTTAAACAGACATAAATATCTACTACTCTCTTTCCTGACCAACAGCCTTTTGGATATATCTAATTGTGTATCCCCTAGATGTACAAAACATCTTATTATCATTAACCTTTTCTCTCTTTCTACCTTTCCTATTACTATTAGGAACACCATCATCTTCCCAGTTCCTGTAACCAAAACTGTGATGTCATCCTCAATTCCTCATTCACACTCACCCTCCGTATCTTATCTGTGATCAAATCTGATTGGGTTTTTATGGTCACAATGTCTGTTTTATATGTCTCCTTCTTCCCACTCCTACATCTGCCTCTCAGAAACAGGTTCTCATCACTTCTCACATGCACTATTATTGCCCTCACTTTCTAATTAGCCTCCCTTCCTTAAGTCCATCTCCACTCCTTGTCCATCCTCCACTCAGCTGCCAAAGTGATTTCTAGAACATGTGCATTATACCATCTATTGAAAAAAAAATTCAGTGATTCTTTATTACCTCTAGAATTAAATATAAAACTCTCTGTTTGACATTTGAAGCTCTTTACAACCTGGCTCCTTCTGACCTGTTCATTCTTGCCATTTACTCCTCAATGTGCCTCTATGATCCAGCTATACTGGTCTGTTTCCTTTTCCTCTTATGTAACACTCTATATCCAGACTTTGACTATCTACCATAATTGGAATGTTATCTTTCTTCATTTTCAATACCTAGCTTCTATGACTTCCTTCAAAATTTAGTTCAGATCTGCCAGAGGCCTTTCCAGGTGACTCTACACTATGGTCCCTCCCCCTTGCTGGTTTCTTCCTTCTAAGATGACTTTCTATTATACTGTATATTATCTTGTAGGTACATCATTATTTGTATGCTGTTTCTCCCATTAAAATGTAAGCATCTTGAGGCAATAGATGGTGTTTTAGCCTTTCTTTGTAATCCCCAGCACTTAGCAAAGTGTCTGGCACATAGTAAATGCTTAATAAATATTGTTGTCTAGCTGACTGACTGTCACTAATTTCTCTAGTTTCTTAATTTGAACTGCCCCTTGTATTGTAATATAAATGTAGAAGAAAAGAAATAGAGAGAAGGAAAGAAAAAAGAAAGGGAAGGGAAGGAAATCCAGAAAGAAGCTTAGACAAGAACAGCTTTGAAGGCCACAAGTTGAACTTACATACAAATAAAGAAAAATAAGCTATACATCATAGAGATTTGCAATTTCATGTACAATCCTCTTTTTTCTGTTCTATTATGTATATAGAAATAACCATTTTCCTTGGCTTTTGTTAAACTCGTAATAAAATTTTTAAAAAAACCTAATTGCCACATTTAACATAGTACTGAGATGATTTATAAGGTGGTGTATATAAATCAACACACAAATCACAAATTGCTTTTAATATATCAGACATCTTAATCTTACAAGTGAAAAAACTTGGATGTTAAGTAGGTTCTCCATGTCCATACAGCTACTGTCATAGCCATGTTTCAAACCCAGGTCCTCTGTCTCCTCCAAGAGCAACCTATTCAACCTTTCTTCTCCCAGTTCTCTTGCCTGAGCCCTGTGTTCCAAGCAGGTTAGTCTCCTTATTCTTCTACCTACACCCTCGTCATTTTCCCATACCCTGCACTCATCCACACTGCCATACCTTGGTTTGTTCGTTTGTTTTTATTTGAATGCACTCCCTTCTCCACCTCTGACTGTAAGAATCTTCAGTCTTCTTCAACATTCATCTCAAATACAGCATATTGTGTAAAGGTTTTCCTGCCACCCCACCCCCTCCACCTCTAGCAGCTAGTGTCTTTCTCCCAAAATTAGCTTCTATTTTGTATAAACCTATATATTTCTATTCTATTTCCTCCAACTGTCTCACTACTTTCTTTTTACCTCCAGGTTCTACCACAGTACCTAGCACCCAGTAACCTCTAAATAAATTCTTCTTGGATGATTAATTAGAATTCTCTTGCTCTTTTCCACTATTTTAAGGCCTAACTCAGTTTGCCAGCTCAACATTCTATGAAGCCTTGTCCAGCTTTATGATCCATCATGTACTAATCACCTTATTTTTAAAAAAATTCATATTGTCTATGCCTTCAGGCACTTTGACACTGATATTTATTATTAGTACAAATCATTTATTTGGGCTTGGACCTGTGATTTTATCAGAATTGGAGACTCTTGATAAGGAGAGTCTCACCACTGGTACAGATTGGCAACTTGTCCATTATTTATTTACTTCTATTTAATAATAATTTATAATAAATTCATTATTTATAGCATTTTCTAAGACTATAAATTGCTGCCTGAAAGAACAAAAGCTTAAGTTACTTGCCCATGGACACAGCTAATGTGTGTCAGAGACAGAAGACTCAGTCTCTTGGAATCAAACTACCATATCTCACCAAATAGTTTTGTGTGTGTTTGTCCTTCCTTGCTGAAGAAGACCACGCCATCAGAGAAATGATGACATGACTTGCACTTGACTTGTTCTGAGTGAGGGAGGGCTGTGTAGGTCACCAGCCTCACTTCTGCTCCAGAGCCATCTGAATCCAGTGACCAGATATTCATCAGGATGACTGGGGATGAGCCAGGATGAGGCAATTGGGATTAAGTGACTTGCCCAAGGTCACACAGATAGTGAATGTCAAATGTCTGAGGTGAGATTTGAACTCAGGTCCTCCTGATTCCTGTACTGGTGCTCTATCCACTGCACCACCTAGCTGCCCTAAACAAGTGACTATGCACAGTCACTGAGGATAGTGATCACGTCTTATGGTCATTTTATCCTACATGGCACTTAGCACCTTGGTAGGCACATAGTTGGTGCTTAATAAGTATATGTTATCTAACCAGTTGATGTTGTCTTTTTTGTTAGGCAACCATAGGCTTATTTTTTATTTTAGAATTTTATTTTCCTTTTTACTTGACAAGTAGGGAAAAGAGAGTAGTATGGTGGAAAGAGCATTGTACCTGGGGGTCAGATGACCATGATTCTAATTTGCCACTTGCTGGGTAGCTATGTGTCTTTGTTCAAATCACGTAACATATCTCAGCTTCAGTTTCCTAAAGGAAAATTGTGTATGCCCTATCTCTTATTAGGATTAAATAAGATAATTTCTTTAAAAGTACTATGCACCTTTAAAGTCTACATAAATGAGCATCATTACTATTAGAAAAATGATTTATCTCCCAGAATCTTGATTTAAAAAAATTTTACACACTGATCCAGAAAAAGGTAAAATGTCATCCAGTTCCCACCCTCTCCCACCCCCCAAAAGTAATATATAAATTAGAATTTTATAAGGACCCCAAGAAACATAAGTTTCAGGAGAGCAAGAAGTTCATCCAAGAGTGATGATGTTAAAAAGCAGTTTCTTCCAGAAGGCGTTTAAATTATTATAGCACTCAAAGAAGAACTAAAATTGAATTAGTAGGATTTAGCTCCTTACATTTAATCCATTGATTCTGGAATTACAAACTGTCTTAGTAGGATATAAAAGAGTATATAAAGAGAATAATTATGGCACTTTAAGATTTACAAAGCCTTTCTTCAGAACAGCCTTATGAGGAGGGAAATGCATATGCTATTATCCTTGTTTTATGGAATTATCGCCCCATTTTACAAATTAGGAAACTCTGGTCAAAGTGAAGGACTTTGCTGGTGTAGAACTGGCGTCCTGACCCCATTCCAAGGTTCTTTTCACTACACCATGTTGTCTCTCCAACTAGACAAGTTAGTATATGACTAATTTCCTGAAAAGAAAAGAAAGATTCTTTTGTTTTGTTTTTAAGGAGGAAAAAACATATCACACAGGCTTTGAGAGTCCAAACTTGACTTAATCCAAAATGAATTATAGTCCTAGGAAACAAGAGAAAAATGGTCATGGAGCAAATGCCAAGGTCCTGACAGAATTCTTAGGAAGTTCAGAGTTAAGATAGACCTCCTGTTCTCTCCTATTTCTTCTCTCCCTCACCCCAACCTCCCATTATCCTTTGGAAGTTATAGTAGTATGAATACACTTTCTCTGTCTTTCCAAATGAATGCAAACATAAAGTATCAGAATCTTCACAAGAACGACAGCTAGGGAAAAGGCTCGTTCAACAGCAACGGAAGAAAACGCACCTAGGACACGAGTTGGAAGAACAAGAAAGCTAGCGTCCTTCTCTGCAGTCCAGACCCTAGAGTGAGAGAATCAGATGCGAAGAGTGGAAGAGCAGAAACTCTTCAAGGAGTAAGGTGAGGTGAGGATTCCAAACATTTAAAAAAAGATATTAGCAAGGAGTCCTGGGACTACCTGAGGATACACCGGGGAAGCAAACTTCAGTTCTGAACTGGATTAAAGGATTGAGAATGAGATTGCCCGACACAGAGCCTGTGAGGAAGGGAGAAAAAGAGCAACTAAGGGCACAGTGCAAAAATAGAGAAGGGCTGTTAGAGAACCTGGGAAGGGGTTAAGGAGAAAGCTTTCATCCAGGTCAGCTTTTCTTTTCGGAGCTGTTCTCCGCTCGCGGTGCTGAAAGGGGTGGCAGTCCCAGAGGGGCATGAGCAGCAGCTAGGTAGGGGAGAGCGATTCCGAGGCAAGGTTCCTGCTCTGATCTCTACCTTTCCTGGACCACGTCTCAGGGGTCGGATTGAGAGCACTGGGAACATGATCTGTTGTTTCCTAGCCCCTGAATCTTACCCCAGAACTGGGAGGGCAAATGTTGTGATGGGACCAGAGCAACTCAGTCTGCTTCTGAGACAGAGCTTCCAGACACAGCGTGAAAAGGCGGCAGGATTGCCCTAATGAGAAATGGATTAAATTCCCAGTCTATTGCTTACCTTTCTTCCCACTAACGCTATCTCCCCGTACCTCACTTGGTCCAGTTCCCCCTCCTCCCCTCCAATGAACCTTCCTGAGGTGGCATCTCTCAGGATTCGACATCAACGCTCCGGCTGATTGCTTCACAGAAACTGCATCCCCCAATTCTGTAGATGTAGATGGGAAGAAAGTGAGGAGCCTGGTTCTTTACATCTCTTCCATTTTCCCCTCCCCTTGATTCCTCATCCAACCCGTTTCTGGGAAATGCGTGATTTCCCCCATTGCCTGCTCGGATACAGGTAGGAAACTTGACAAAACTCCTTAAAGTCCTCGCCTCTCACGCGTGAGAAGTTGTAGTCGTAGTTTCTGCAAGAATGGGGGGAAGGGGGAAGGAAAGAGAATGACTCATTGGATGGTTTTCCTTAAGTTAAAATCACCCGGTTCGGGAGGGAGGAATCCTAGAAGAAGAAATGGGAGAGTACTCAATCCGTCTGCCGAGGCTGCACTGTGTAACATGGGTCCTGGGTCTGAAATAACATGGAGCTGATTCAAAAACCAGTTGTGCCACGGACTGATTTTATAACCCTGACTTTTCGGTTAACTGATTTTTGCCTCAGTTTCCTCCTTGATGATCAGAAGTTGAATCTTTTCTCCCTAGGTATTATAAAGAAAAGGCATTTCAAAATGTAAAGTTCTATATAAACCGAGAGTTATTTTAGGGGCTGTCAGTTTTTAATGTAAAGTCAAAACTCCCTAGGTTTTGTCTGCTTTCGGGGAATCTGAAGGGAACCATATTCTTATGCTGGAGTTCTTCTGTGAGTTGGTATTTGGCACTGGGTCACATTAGTGGCCACTTGATCCTATAATAAAGTACTTTACAAGATAGAGTTCCTAGATCTTCTTTGGTTCTTAGCAACTCTAACACAGAGGTCAAGTCCTGATTCTAATGCCCCGAGGGCCCCTGAAGCAGCTAAGCTACTTCCCCTGGAGGCAGTCTTCCTGCTTTGTCAGTTCCTCTACTGGTATCTTGTGTGCCCAGACCTTTAGCAGTCTTAGATTTCCTCCCCCCAACACACTGAGATTTGTGATTTGTTCCTTGTGCTTATAAATTTTGAGTTAACTGATGCTTTGACTTAGGGCCTGTTTTCCTGGTTATCTTTTAAAAGTTAGCTCCTCTCAGAATATTTTTCTGAGATTTGGTGTGGGGTTGTTGGAGGAGGAGTAAAACAGCAGCCAAATCCCCCACTTCTTCTTTGGCCTAGAGGGAATTGGGTAAAGTAATTCTTATCATTTCCTTCAGGAATTTACTCAATCATCTGACACTCCAAATGGTAACCCCCAATTAGACCTTACACCTGCTTTCACAAAAAGTAACCTCAAATCTTTCCTTACAAGCAACATGGTATAGCAGGAAGAGCTTTGTACTAGGAATTAGAAGGCCCTGGTTCTGATCCCAGTGCCACCACTATCTGCCTACCTATAAGTCACTTTAATTTTTTCCAGTTGCCCAAACCCCACAGCAAATCTCTTCCAATAGAGCTCATCTGATCATGGGCCAGTCCTTGTGTCTGTACACCAAGAAATAACATTGTCTGTGGACAAAAAACATTTTCATTCACAGGGTGGCCAATAAATGCAAACGAAATATTCTGTATTTGATCAAAGAAGACTTAAAATTTATTTTTAATTTTAATTTTTCAATTTTTTTAAAGCTAGACTGAATTGATAGTAATGTCAACCAGACTGAACCAGCCTCTAAAATGTGAATGGCCAGAGCCAAACAGAGCAGGTTAGAGAAAGGAGAGTCAGGAAACAAACAAGTTTAATTTCAAAGTGGGAGAAATGGCTTGCAAGCAAGGAGGGGATCTAGAGATGTGTGCGAAGTCCCGGCCCCTCATGGGAGGGACCTATTTTAGTGTGAGGAGATCTTAATACTTATACCAGTGGCTGCTAAGTGAGCTGAGCCCTGACCATGAGGGATAACAGCAACAAAGAGATAAGTTTGATTCATACAGGGCTTCATGACTGGAACATGGATACTGCAGGTACTTGTCTGAGCTCAGAGAACACCTGGTGCTGGTTGAAACAATACGATAATTATATGAAACAATTCTTGGATTTTTCTGTGGCTGAGATCATCCAGCGCTCGGGTCACAGTTTGCTTGCTGAGTCTTAGCTCTAGAAAACAGGGTATCTCCTAATATTTTGACAGAAAATTCATTTGGCTATTCGAAAGAAATAAGAAAACAAGTGTTTTCTCATTGTGTGCAAGTGTGTTTATCACCCATGGTCAGATTACTGTTTGCAGAGTGCTAATATTCTGAGTAATTCCTTCCTTTTCTGTATTATCCTTCAATACTAAATTAGGTGCTAATATGGTAGTTATTCCTTTGAAAATTCTGTAAAGTATCTCAGAAACAATTCATATTCAAGTTTGGCAATGGTACAGATGTACTCACAGAATTAGGAACAATTGGCCATAATGCACTTCCTTACCCTGATTCAAAATTTGATGCAGAAATGTCATCTTCCGTTTAGTTGTAGAATTGCTATGGTGACCAGTCTCAGGTGGTCACCATGGAATATAAATAATAAACAATCAGAAGGAAAGTAGCTCTACATCAGTAGCACCAAATTATACATAATTCTCTTTGTGGATGGGGTGGGGATGGAGAAGTGACTGTGGACAAAGACCTCAAACACTGAGCTTTTTCCTAAAATTTTTCCATCAAAATTTCCCTAAAATGCTCAAATATTAAACCTTACCAGTCCCAATGCAACACAGTCCTTCTCATTTCAGTTTAGCTTTCCATCTTATAAAATTTATTCAACTTCTTTCTTCACTCCTGACTTCCATGATACTAAAGACACACAGTTAATAGTTTGCTCTTTCTTTCCTTGGATCCCATAAAGATATCGTGCCAGAGGAATACAGATGCTGTGGCCCCAACATTTAGTTCATTTGGTTAGCATTTGGTGTTAATAAAAAGAGTATTGAAGATTCTCTATCCTGTGTGAGATCTTTAGTTTCACTCACATGAAAAGGGTGTTGCACTGCCAAGCTTTGCAGCTTAGCTCACAGACTGCATTCTGGAGCTCACATTCACCTTACACTGTTCTCCTAGATACAGAGAACAAGAGTAAAATAGTTAAATGATTCTGTCTTCTCCTTGTTTTGCATCATCATCATCATCATCATCATCATTATCATCATCATCATCATCATCATCATCATCATCATCATCATCATCATCATCCTATTCACTTCAATCACTGGGTTTATCCCTTTGTTGACCTTTATTTTACCCCCAAATCTTAAAAAAGGGGAACAAGCATCTTTTGTTGTTGAGTTGTTTCAGTCATATCCAATTCTTGATAACCTCATTTGATCTTGGCAATAATATTGGAATGGTTTCCCATTTCCATCTCCAGCTCATTTTACAGATGATGAAACAGGCAAACAGGGTTCAGGGACTTGCCCAGGGTCCCACAGCTAGTAAGTATCTGAGATTGGATTTGAACTCAGGTCTTCCTGACTCCAGGACCAATACCCTACCCACTATGACATCCAGCTGCCCCTGAATAGGCATTTATTAAGTGCCTATTATGTGCCTGGGATTGTACTAAGCACCTCTCAGATATTATCTCATATGATCCTTACAACAACCCTGGGATATTGGTGCTATTATTATCTCCATATTAGTTTTTAAAAATGAATAGCTAAGGATTAGTTAAGAAAATGAAGCAGGCAGAGGTTAAGTGACTTGCCCAGGGACACATAACTAGTAAATGTCATCTGGGAAATCATCAGTGTGGGTACTCACTCCTGTAGTATAGATCGCAAGTCATCCATGCTGCTATTCCTCTGGATTCTACAATTCTGTGATTTTTATCCAATGAGACTTTTGTCCATATTCCCCAATAAATCTGCACAGAGTAGGCCCACCAAACGTGTTTCAAGCTTCCCTCTACATTTTTCAGCATTGTGGATGATTTCTTACTCTTACTTCATGACTGACCTACCTCCTTTTCTGATCAATCATCTCTTTGATCACATTTTTTTTAAAAAAAGATTTATTTTCTTTTTAATTTGTTAAATAAAACAAGGATTTCCATAACATAATAGAATAAATAAAAGAGGATTGCACATGAAACTGCAAGTTTATTATGTATAATTTGACATGCCTTTTAACAACATAATAAATTTATCATGTAAATTTCTATTTTTCTTTTCCCCTTCCCCCCACCCTAGAGATGGCTACATTAAACACAAATATGTATATATTCTATATATACACTTCTATTGATCAGGTTTTTTCTATGGATGCAGATAGTGTGTTCCTACTTAGTCATTCAAAGTTGTTCTTCAAACAATACTGCTTTTACCATACACAACATTCTCTTGATTCAGCTCATTTCATTGTGTTGTGCAAATCCATCCATGTTTTTCTAAGATCATCAAGCTCCTCATTTCTTATAACATTTCATCACAACCATATACCACCACTTATTCAGCTATTCCTTAAATTGGTAGATGTCCTCTCAATTTCCAGTTCTTTGATACCATAAAGAGAGCTGCTGTAACTATTTTAGAACATATAGGTTCTTTTTCTTTTCCCCTAATCATCTTTGGAAATAGACATGATAATGGTATTGCTGGATTAAAGGATATAGCCACTTTAATAACTCTTTGGGCATGATTCAAGATTGCTCTTCAAAATGGTTGAATCAGTTCACAATTCCACCAACAATGAATGAGTGTCCCAGTTTTTCCACTTTTTATTCTACCTCTGACATACAATTTTGTTATTGATAATATTGCATTGTGTGGGAAAGCAAGATATGCTGTGTTACCTCTTCTTCAACATAATCATCATCATGCCTCTCCCAGGATAAGCTTATCACTAGGAATCACATCATCAAAGATATTGCCCCCACTTTAGTACTTACATCTCAATAGTACCCTCACTTGCTTTCTGCCTCTCTCATTGGAGGGCTGATGGACAGAGCAAAACACCCTTCCCTTTCTAGAGGTTTCAGAATCCCAGCCATCTCCTCATCCAACACCAGGTGCTCTGCTTAATTTTGACTTTATCATCATCATACCTCTCTCTACTTGCTGGGGATCCTCTTTCAGCCCCTCCCTCCTACTTCTTAGCTTCCTTTATTTCTGATCTCCTTGAGGGCAAGTTCTGTGTTTCTTTTTCTTAATTATATCCCTAGCACTTAGCATAGTGCCTATGCATAGTAGACTCTTAATAAATGTTTATCATATTGCATTGTATGGAAAAGGAAGGATAAGGGAAGTACTTTAGAATTAGAACTAAGCACTTGGCAAATATCAAATCTTAGCTGCAAGATATTGCAGTCTCTGAAGAATTGAAATGAATAACACAGATAGCGCAATGGAGAAGCACATGGTGGGTGCAATATAAAACCAATGAATTGCTTCAAAAAGGAAAAGGAGCAAAAGATGACATCAGGGAAGCAGATGATGGGGAAAGAGGATAGACTAATTATGTGGCAAGAATGAGGAATGACAGATGGCTAGCCTGGGTTCTCTGCTGGTGTCATGACATCAAGAGAAAATGAGGAAAGCCTCAGGGATATTGGGTGGACCCCTTCTGGTGAACTTATAGGAGGACAAGAATTCCATGGGGTAAGCATCATTACATTCTGCCTCATTGTAAGGGATGTCCAAATTCATGAGATCACAGATCAGTATCTGAGTAATTCCTTACCGCCTATTCTTATCCAAGATTTATCTCTCCAATGTTTTTTTGATGGGCTCACAACACTGATTTAGGGGCAACATGGCATAGTAGAAAGAATATTGGGTTAAAGTAAGCAAAACCTGGGTCTACAGCCTATTTCTGACACTAGCTGTGTGACTACAAACAAGTCTTTGTGAGTCTCAGTTTCCTTACCTGTAAAATGGGATGGAATACTTGTGTACAAATATTCAAATAGAATATTTGAAAATTGAGAAATTCTATATAAATCTGATCCTTCAGAAATTGCTATAGTTCATCATTTATAATCAGGTAGCATCACCCAAAAAGGTTGGTGTTAAAAATATTTGATTTTTTGGGTTTTTTTGTTTGTTTCAGGGAGGTATTTGAGATTATTAGAAGCACTTCTTTCTCCTGAACACTGTCTAGCTTACTCTTTCCCTTTTATTAAATTCTGGGTTCAGTTCATTGTCCATTTTCACTGTCCAGGCAGATATTGATGGTCTAGATCTATTGTACTTTTCATACAGCTGTGTCATACTTTGGACAATAGACATTCTTCACCCACTTGATTTTTCTCATGTGGATCAGTAGATCAAACTGAAAACAGTTCGAATTTACTAAAACTGATTGATATCATTTGGCAGACAGTGAGATATTCTAGGGCTTGATAGAATCTTCACAATGTCATCTACAAACAGGAAATATCAAGAGAATCTCACCATTTATAGAGGGCACCTATTCCGTCTAGATTCCATATTAAATAACCTCTCTAACAGTAGCAAACAACATCAGTAAGCATACACTTTCCTGTTTTACACTTTCACTTCATAGTAATATTTGAGGGTAAGCCCCATCTTGTGCCTCTTTCTAAATTCCCAGCACTTATCAGTGTACCTGACATGCAGTAGGAGCCTAATAAATGTGTAGGGCAGCTAGGTGGCACAAAGAGCACTAGACCTAGAGTCAGAAAGACCTGAAATCAAATCCGACCTCAGATACTCACTAGCTGTGTGATCCTGAGCAAGTCACTTAACCTCTGTTAGCCTTAATTCACAAGAAAAGGAAATGGCAAATCACTTCAGTATCTTTGCCAAGAAAACTGATCCATGGGGTCATGAAATGTTGGACACAACTAAACAAAAACAACAATGGGTGCCAGAAACCGTGCTAGGCTGAATATACATGGGATATAGATATAGAGCATGAGATGAATGGATAGGTTCTCTTTGTCGGAATGATGTCTATAATCCTTGTAATATATACTCAAAATATATTTAATCTTGTAAAACTTAATTGCAAGTTTATCGAAGAGCACTCCCTAGGGTAAAGTGTAGGAACCTGAAGGCATAGGCAGATCTGATCATCTGAGAGTCAGTGAGTGTGAACAGCAAGGGAGTCCTGTTCATTCACTGAGGTCAAAATATATTGTTTGTCCCTAGTTCCTAACAAAAAGAATTGGAACTGCTGAGGAAACACCTTCGGGATGGCATAAAAAAGTGGAATCATAAAATCAAAGAATTTCCACATTAGAAGGGAATTTAGCAGCAATTTAATCCAAACCAGATTGAAAAAACACAAACATTTTTCTCCAACACAGCTGACAAATGGTCGAGCAGCCTTTTCTTCAAGACCCTCAGTGAGGGGGATCTCACTGCTCCCACATGTGCAAGATCTACTTGCAGAGTTGGTCCAAGCAAAATAAATTAAATCTCGCTTCCCTATGGCAGTCCTTGTGTCCTGTCAAAGTTTTCTCCTTTCTAGAGTAAATATCCCCAGGTCCTATAAGTGTAAGATAGGGAATTCTCCTCACTGTCTTGGTTCATGTAGTCACAGGAAGCCTAGGATATAATCGTAAAATATTAATAAGAGATATTAATAATTTTAAGATATACTTATGTCTTGTTCCTTTTATGAGGTATGAAGCCCTGACTGAGTCAAGAAGGCAACTAGATTGTCTGAGAAAACAAATTAGCCATACATCTGGGGACTTTAAATAGACAAGCCTTGAAGAGTTTAAGGCATTCATTGGCCAGAGAGATTGTGGAGCAAAAGGGATGGGGTGGGATGAGATGAAAAGAAGGGAATTTCTTTCCTCCCCCATCCCTACTGACCATTGGACCACTGGTCATGAAGTTTTGAAGGGGGCCTACTGGACTAGCAGGAAATGCTGCATTTCTGCAATTCTGCAGCAGAAACAGAGATACACTCCAGACAGATATAGCTAGAAAAAGACAATCACCTGGAGGGAGGGAAGAAGAGAGCAACTTCAAAGAGAATAATTGTAAGTCATATTGTGGAGAACAGGAAGGAAAGAAGGAAGGAAGTAGAAAGAGAAGGAAGAAAGGAAAAAAGATGGAAGGAGAAAAAGGAAAGAAGGAGGAAAAGAAAGAAGGAAGAAGGAAGGGAAGAAGGAAGGAAGAAAAAAGAAGAAAAAAGGAAGATAGGAAAAAGGAAGAAAGGAAGGAAAGAAGGAAGGAAAGGAAGATGGAAGGAAGGAGGGAAGGAAGCATTTCTTAAGTATCTATTATACGCCAATATCATCTCATTTGATCTTCACAACCTTGGGAGATAGGTACTATTATTATCTCTATTTTATAGTTGAAGAAACTGAAGCAGGCAGAGGTTAAGTGATTTACCCAGGGTCACACAGCTAGTAAATGCCTGAGACCTTTTTAAACAGAACCCAACATCAGAATTTTAGTAAGGAGAAAGTGTTTCCAGACCCTACAATACAGGAACTGTAAGTTGCTTGTGTTATAGAACCACCTATGGTAAGACCTCATTTGAACTACATGCTTCAGCCCACTTTTTACATGGATTCTTTTTCATTTGTGGGAAAGTGATCCCCTAGTTTATGGTGGGCTGCACTTATGACTCTTACTTTTCCCATCTTAGGCCCACCAAGGGGAATTCATGAGCTAGAGTATTAAGAGTGCAGGTGCACAGGATTGCCCCCAAACCCCAAGGGAGCAGCCACCCTCTGGGGACTCAGCCCATGAGTGCATTGCAAATTGGGGAGGGGAAGTCTCAAAGAGAGGTTGTTATGTGTATATGGCAAAATGTCCAGTCATCTTACATCCTGATTACTCTTCTCTGGATTCTCACAGGTTAATCAACGTCTTGACTAAAATGCAGTACCCAGAAGTTAACTTAATATTTCAGAGTGTTGGACACCAATAATATCTTCTCATTTCTGGCTGCTTTGCTTTTCTCAGTACAACATAAGACAGTATTCTTTTGTAGTCAGGTCACAGTGTTGACTTATACTGACCTTGCGGTCCACTAAAGCCACCAGATCTTTTTTTTTTGTTTTATAAACTGCTATCTTGTCACATCTCCTCTTTATTGCAGTCACAAAGTTGATTTGTTGAGTTCAAGTTGCTATATGTTCCAAGGAATCTTAATCGATTTAGATCATATGGATACAAAGAGAAGCATCATTGCCAAAAAGCCACTAAAGCAGTATTTTGTTCTGTCTAATCAAATAATCTTTTGTGATCAACACACAATAATCACAATGGGACCTTACGTAATTTAATTCTTTCAGCTAATTTTAAATGATAAATATGTGGTTTATTATTAAACATTGATTGCAAAAGCCTTTGTTGTTGTTTAGTAGTTCTTTCTTAGTCCCTAATAATACCCTCAGTTCACATACAGTTAATTCTTTTGAACAAGTAGAAGGATAATTATATAGGTTGACAATTATTCATGCCTTCCTTGTCGCATATTTCTTTATGAATGAGGTCTAATTTTTTTCCCCATGTCTTTCTTGTCTTACCCTTCTTTAGACACCTTGAATATAGGCTTTCACAACTGTGTCATCTCCGGCAGTCCCCCACTGCATTCTGGGCCACCTCCAGTTGTCCTGATCCACATCTGGTCACTGGGTCCAGATGGCTCCAGAAGAGAAAGTGAGGCTGGTAACTTTGTACAGCCCCTCCCTCACTTAAATCCAATTCACTTGTATATCATGGCATCACCTCCCTGATATCATGGTCCTCTTTGAGAATGAAGGATTATATATACTTAAGAATTATATAGAATGAAGAATTATATATACTTAATCTATTTTGGCTGCTCTTTTCTCTTTGTCTCTTTGCTGCCATTTTTAAACCTTGTCTGGTCCAGGTATAGTGGATGCATTGATCTGGATAGGAAAAACATTCGTTACAATTCTAGTGCATCTTTTCCATTTTTCTCCTGTTTATATATAGTTCACCTTCCATTTTCATCCTAAATGTTCTTGAGATGGCTTTGCTTCTTTGGATATTGTGCCTACTTTTGAAAAACTCTCTTTACCATCCAAAGCTTTCCTCTGCTTTTTGAGGTAATACTGCTCTTAACTGTCCATTGTGTTTCTTTGCAAGATTTTACAAACACATTCTAACATGGTTTTTGCCTTTGGCAACTATCTCTTTCTATGCGGCAATAAATCACATTTGCCGATTAGTGTGCTTTTTGGGATGTCTTGATCTTATTGTGGCAATTAATTCATAGAGGTTAAACTTTAAGATAAATTCTTAGAGTCAGGGCCTTTACTTTTCCATTTCCCATTTTTAATTTTCAATGACTTGTTTAAATATTTCAAGATTAAGTTTGTTTCAAGTGCATATCACGTCTTTTTCATATCATTACTTTCTTGGTTTTTCGTGATTCTGAATTGAACTGTGATAAGAGTCAAGATCAGGGTTTAGCAAGCTATAGCCTGCAGGTCAGATCTGGACTGCTGCCCACTTTTGCATAGCATGCAAGGTGAGCATTTTTATGTTTTTCATTCTTTATTGTGCACTGTACAAAAATAGGCAGTGGATTACATTTGGCCCCAGGGATGTAGTTTGCCAATGCCTGGTCCAGACCAGCAGATATCAAACTTTTGCATTCAGGACTCTTTCACACTCTCAAAAACTATTTAAGTCCCCCCAAAGATGCCTTGTATATGTGGATTATATTTGTTAATATTAATTCTTAGTATTGTTATGAAAATAGTTTTGACCTGACAGGCATAATTTCCACATTAAAAACAAGTCTTTACTTTCCTATTAAAATATATTCTATTTTAGTCTATCTTTGCTTGTCATACTTTGCTAATGTTCAGTCATTTGGGGGATATTCAACTCTTCGTGACCCCATTTGGCATTTTCTTGGCAAAGATATTGGAGTGGTTTGCCATTTCTTTTTCCACCTCATTTTACAGATGAAGAAACTGAGGCAAATAGGGGTTAAGTGACTCATCCAGGGTTGTCCAGCTAGTAAACGTCCGAGGCTGGATTTGAACTCAGAAAGATGTGTTTCTGACTTCAAGTCCTGCACTCTATCCACTGAACCACCTAAAACCTACCAATTCTTTCCACAAAGTGAAGTTTTTGTAATATATAATATGATAGAATAGTAATAATAGGCTCTTTCATTCCCTCTCCCTGAACCATACATACATTTCTCATTATCCTCACTCTTTCCTCCTTTGCATCAAAGAAACCAAGTGTCAGCGTGTATATTGATTTAATTTGGAAGGTCTTAGCAAATTCATTGTAAGATTTTCCTACTACTTCTTCCTTAGTAATACATTTTGGTGCAAAAGCAGCAATTATTTTCCTGGTGGTCTTTTTGTAAATATTATCATTAGTACTGTAATATATGATGACCAAACATAAAATGCTATGGAATAATATTTCTTGTTGCCTTTGAGCATCTCCTTCATTATCTCCTCAAGCCATCATGTGGTGAGCCATCCATCACAATATCTACCCAATGCATCCCAAGGAAAATTGCCACATCTTGCTTAAATCTGAACAATACTTAACAGTTTACAAATTAGCTTTATATTCAAATTTTGATTTCATTATATCATTTGTTCTTGGCAACAACCCTATAAAATAGGCAGGACACATATTGTCTCCATGTTACCGAGGAGCAAAACGTGGACCTGAGAAACTGACTTTCCTAGAGTCAAAGCCAGGACAAGAACACACAGCTTATGATTCCCATTCACATGCTCTTTCTACTTTTAAAGTATCGGCTTAACCTTGTAGCAGTGCAGTCACTTATCATTTCAATGTGCTTTTAGCCAATCATCATTTCTTTCAGAATGAAAATGGCCCCTTAAATCTTAAAGTTGTATGTCACCGAGACATTTTCTGCAGATGAGATAAATTTGTCTTCCTTGTTGAGTTTCAAAACTGGTGACCTCTTATACTGATTTCTTTTGCAGTCTGTTCTTCCCTTTTTAGCTGCTCTTGGGAACAAAATGTTCTGCTAAGGAAAGAATCATGAAAGTACACCCAGTTTTCCAATTGTGCATGCTCTATGGTGCTTACCATGAAAAGAAGCAAGGACATCATGTAGCCTAACAAGACAGGCACTAGTGTATTACCTCACCTTGAAGTTTGAGGAGGCAATATGAATTAGTATTATGTTTACATTGTGAACAGATACAATTTCAAAAATTACTTTCTGAATTCTGGCATTATGCTGTCATACATTCAGATTTAATTTGGTGAACGTTTTTGTCAACCATTTATTGAATCTGTATAGACAATGCACTGTGTGAGACAGTAAGGGTATAAAGTCATGCCAATAAACATTAAATGCTTCCTATGTGCCAGGCACTGTGCTAAACACTGGGAATATACATTTGTGCAGGAAGAAAGATAGTTCATGCCCTAAAAGAACTTACATTCTAAGGATGGGGGGAAACAACATTTAACAGGGACCCAAAAAAGTGAGGAGTGGACAGATGGGGCGGAGGAAGATGAAGGTATTTAGCATGGTTTCATTGTAGAGAAAACCCAGAAGAATCTAAACTAATATATTTGACTACCTTTAATGTATTTCAAATCCCAAAGTATATTTTTTGTGGTTATTATTTTTTTAAGGTTGTCTCAGTGAAATCTAATACATTACATCTAAGACGAACCAAAGATGGGGCTCCAAATCTTCAATAAAACCACAAAATTCAAGTTTTTTTTAAATTTCAAGGAAAATAAATAATACAAATTTAGCCAAAATAGAAACAACAATAATATATTTGTTAGGTCCCTGTCTGAATCTGTCTCTATACCTGTAGGGATCTGTTGCCTCTGTTAGTCAATATATATTTTATTACTGTTGTTATTATTTCCCTCCCCTCACTTTGCACCACTTCCTAGAGGTTGCTACATATTTATTTTTATGTGCCATAATTATATGTCACAATAATCTCTAGTTACATTGGTATGGCAAATTCCATTGAATATGCCATTATTTCTTCAACTATTCATAAATAGTTTTTCTATTTTCTATTCTCATAAGGAGATATAAATATTTTAATATGTCTAGGTCTTTTTTTCTTTTAATGATATCTTTATGATGTAAATCCCATAATAGGATTGCTGGGCATAAGGATAAGTTAGTGGCTCTTATTTCATATTGGTGGATTGTGCTCCAAAATAGTTTTCACCATTGGGGCAGCTGGGTGCCTCAGTGAATAAAGCACCAGTCTTGGAATCAGGAGGACCCAAATTCAAATCAAATAGCCTCAGACGCTGGACACTTACTAGCTATGTGACCTTGGGCAAGTCACTTAACTCGTATTGCCTTGCCTTCCTCCCACCCCCCAAAAAAGTTTGCACCCATCAATAGGGGACCACAGCAATGGAAATGAGTACCTTTGTCACTGACAAGCTTTGGGGACCATGAGTCAGCCACCCAACTTCCTGAACTTCGGTTTTCTCTTCTTTAAAATGGGATAGTAATATTTGCTGTGCCAACTCTCTAAGTAGTTATAAGGTTTGTATGGGGAGGTTTATTGTGTGAACTAATAAATTATAAGACAAATATATTATTATTTTGATAAGAAGGTGCAAGTAAAGAAAAATGGTCCTCAGCTAGTCCCAGTTGGCCTCTTGACGCTTGTATAAACTTGAGCCATTTAGTTTCTTTGATCTCCAGTTCCTTCATTTACAAACTGAGGAATAATCATCATGCTGTATCAAATGAGCTAATGAATGTGAAAATGATTTGCAAACCCTAAAGCCCTATGTGATTATATGGCA
Organism: Notamacropus eugenii; assembly: GCF_028372415.1. Taxonomy (NCBI): domain Eukaryota; kingdom Metazoa; phylum Chordata; class Mammalia; order Diprotodontia; family Macropodidae; genus Notamacropus; species Notamacropus eugenii. The sequence continues at coordinate 405,000,716 of NC_092876.1, read as the reverse complement.
TTATTATCATTATTGTTAACAAAAAAATCAAAGATAAGCAAAGCACCCAGGAAAAATAATGCCATAAACTGATACTGTTCAGAAACCTACAATGCTTTCATCTTGTTAAACAGTATTCACATCCATTGCTGATGAAAACGCTTTTGTTCCTTTGTTGACCTTCATCTGTTTTTAATAATTAATTTGGTTATGGAGTGAGTCACTGGGTAACTTCCGGAAATCACTGTCTTTGGAGACCTTTGCACTGGCATCTGTTGCATTTAAACCAGGTAGCTGCACAAGGGAAAATTGAATTTCTCCATCCAAAAACCCAATCTTTTAAAAACAACTTTAATTGATATCTTTTGTTTTTACATCCCCTTAATTCCTTTTTTATTTTGTTTTTTAATTTTATTTTTAATTTATGGAACAAAACAATCATTTCCATAACAGTACAATAAAAAAGATGATTGCACATGAAGCTATAGATCTGCAATACACTACTTGCTATTCCTTTCAAATAAAGAAAAAAAATTAAATATCTTTTTATTTCTTTTCCCCTTGCCCTAGAGATGGCTATATTAGACACGCACACACATATATATATATATAAAATTATTTATGCATGCTTCCATTTATTAGTTCTTTTCCTGGATGCAGATAGCATCTGTATATGTCTTTATAGTTAATTTGGGTATTTATAATAGACAGCATAACTTATTTGCTACCCTTCCCTTAATCAGAGAGCCATCCTTATAGGAAATAATAAAAAAAGAAAGAGAAAAAAAAAAACAATTAAGCAAAATTGGGCAACACATTAATCTAGTCTGTCATTATAGGTTATGTCCAACCTCTATAGTGCCCAAACTTCTGCAAATAATTGAAAAGAGGTGCCATCTAAGTATTTCTTCATTAGGACCAAGCTTGGTCATTATAATTACACTATCTTCAGTTTTTTTCTTGTTCCTGCCATTTATATAATTGTAAATATTGTGTGTATTATTTCCCTATTTCTATTTCCATCTCTTTGTATCAGTTCATAGTTTTCCCATATTGCCTTGCACTCTTCATATCCATTATTTCTTACAGCTCAGTAATATATTCTATTCTAGTAATGTTTGACAGTCTGATTAATCATGATGTAACTTTGTTCCACTTTGTTTCCAGTTCTTTGCTAGTAAATAAGTACTGCTATAAATATTGTTTGATGTATATTAGACTCTCCTGTCTCTGACTTCCTTCAGATGTACATCAACCAGTAGAATCTCTGAGTCAAAGGATACAGATATTTTAGTTAGTATAGTATAGTGTAGTGTGTTTGTCCTTTATTGCCAAAGAAGACCATTCCAACAGAGAAATAATGACATGACTTGCACTTGACTTTGTTCTGAGCGAGGGAGGGCTGTGCAGGTCAGCAACCTCACTTCTCCTCCAGAGCCATCTGAATCCAGTGACCAGATATTCATCAGGATGACTGGAGATGAGCCAGGATGAGGCAATTGGGTTTAAGAAACTTGTCCAAGGTCACACAGCTAGTGAGTATCAAGTGCCTGAGGTGAGATTTAAACTCAGGTCCTCGTGGACCTCAGGTCACTTACACTGGTGCTCTATCCACTGCACCACCTAGCTATCCCAATATTTTAGTTACTTTCTTAGCATAATTCCAAATTGCTTCCCAGAATAGACCAATTCCTCAGTTCTACCAACAGTGCGTTAGTGTGTCTGCCTTTCCATAATCCGTTCAGTGTTGACTGTTTCAATCCTGTTCACTTTTGCCAATTTGGAGTGTATGAGGTGAGATCTCAGGATTATTTAATTTTATTAGTGACTTGGCAAGACTTTATTATGGTTTTTAGTATTTATAATTCTTTGTAGAACTTTTTTTTTATAAAACAGCTGAGGAAACTAAAGAGCAGTCTGGCAAGGACTAGATATAGATGAACACTGAAAACTGAGAAGGGTTCTAAATGCATACATGAGGTAAAGGGTGACATAACAAATAAATCAGAGGAGTGGGGGAGAAATTACTTTTCAGGTCTACTAATTAGTCTGCCCTAGTTGATATTTTTTGATTTATTGATCGCTGGGATTCTGAGTTCAACTGTTTCTGCTTCTCTTTAGCCAATTTTACAGATCTAATAAAATATTTGTGACAATATCAAATAGTTTTGATGATTAGTATTTTATAATATGATTTGCCTTTGGATGTGTTATTTCCTCTTTATTCCTACTTTAATTCATTGCTTCTCTTGAGATAAAAAACCATTTTTCCTCCAAGTAAATTTTCTTATTTTCTCTAACTTCTTGGTAGTTTGGTTGAGATAATACTAAATCTGGTCTGTAAATTAATTTAGATAAAACTTCCATTTTATTATTTTGACCTGGTCCTAGTAGGATCAATGAATACTCCACTAGCTATCTGCTATTTTCTTTATTTCTGTAAAGAACATTTTGTAATGATTATTTATATATCTTGAATATATCCTAATAGGTTGATTCCCAGATATTTTAAGCAATTTTCAGTTGTTTTAGATGAGATTATTCCACATTTTCCTCCTACTTTTTGTATTTCTATACAGAAATGCTGATAATTTTGTGGAATTATTATGTATCTTGCTACTTTACTGAACCTATTAGTCATTTCAATAAGTATCTGCTGATTCTCTTGGGATTCTAAGTAAATACATACATGTTGTATCTATCTACATACATATTGTCTATAAATAGGAATAATTCTATCTCATCTTTGTATCCACACCCACATAGACATTAATTTTTTTCCTTATCTTATTGATAATAGTAGCATTTCTGGAACTTTATAAAATAATGGAGAGAGTAGAAATCTTTGTTCTACCCCTATTTATTATGAAAGCTAGTATTTCTCTGTTGCAAATAACACTAGCTTTTAGTTCTGAATGCATACTTTTGTAATGTGTTAAAACGATCCTTCTGGGTCTATTTTTTTAGCATTTTACTTGAATGCACCATTTTGACAAAGATTGGATTTTTTTCTAAAATATATAGATGGCAACACCTGATTGCATAGGACCTTAATCTTCCTCTCTCAGAGCTGAAATGAAACTAACAAAAAGATTAAAAAAAAAGGGAAATGTAAAATTAGACTTGGGAAAAAATATGTTGGAAAGACATGATATCTTCTGAATGGGAACATTAAAGAATATACATATCTCTCACTACTATAGATTACTTAGACATGAATGGGCTACACGCTACTATATATATATATACATATATATGTATAGTGAGGAAATTACAACATAGTTACAGTGCATCAGCATGCTCAACTAATGCAGATTCCTCCCATGGGAAAGCCTAGAGGACATGCTTCTGGAAAAGTCATGATGGCATGCATCGGCAATACCTTGGAGAGATTTGAGCATACATAGATATTCTGTAATTAATTCTATTCTGCTAATCTCATGGTTAAAGAATGCCTTTTCGGTTATCGTGTTATCTAGAGCTGGGAGGGGGAGGGTATTCCAAAAGCATTAGCAAACAGAGCCTCCATCACATTCTATTTGACTCATTCTTTTCGGCAGCTCCATCCTTTGTTGACTCTTTCGCTGGTGTTCTGATCAGTCTCTCTCTTCCTCTTTCCATCTCCTCCTCCCTTTACCTTCAGGGGTAGCTAGGTGGTGCAGTGGATAGGGCACCAGTGCAGGAGTCAAGAGGACCTGAGTTCAAATCTCACCTCAGACACTTGACACTCACTAGCTGTGTGACCTTGGGCAAGTTACATAACCCCAGTTGCCTCATCCTGGGTCATCTCCAGTCATCCTGATGAATATCTGGTCACCGGATTTAGATGGCTCTGGAGGAGAAGTGACCTGCACATCCCTCCCTCACTCAAAACAGAAGTCAAGTGCAAGTCATGTCATTATTTCTCTTTTGGCATGGTCTTCTTCGGCAACAAAAGATGAAACACACACATCTCCCCTTTACCTTCTCAACATCTTTGATTATGCTTATTATCATTGGAACTACTTTAGCAAAGGCCTTAATTATCCTTCTCCCAAACTATTGCCATCATCCCATTACAAGTCTTTCCATTTCTGCCTTCTTTAGAAAGAACATGCCATAAGGGAAGAGTCCTGGTTCTCCCCATCAGACCCCTTTTCCACATGGCTGTTGCCATTGGATCAGCATTATTTTCCTATAAGTCAGAAAGTAGATATAAATCCAATTTTTGTTTGACAAAAGAAATGATCAGTCTATGGAGTTTCTAGCACAGGCCACTTGACATTGAAGCCACCACAGCGAAGAAAATTTTCATCACTCTTACACCAAAAATTCAGTTTTTTTGTAAAAAGTGTAAAAGGGAAATCAAAAAGGGCCACCATAATGCTACCAATTATTAACATCTACCTGAGATCTACTTGAGGTTAAGCTGGTCATTGTATAGTTAAGGAGATATGTGCAGCTGCTTTAACTAATTTTTAGGATCAGATTGCACGGTATAATGGACATGCCCACAGCAGATTAGAATCAGTGTAACATTTCTTCTGCACCACACAAGGACAATATAAAGCAATATTAAAGAAATATAGACTATAAGGATAAAGCCTAACACAGTAATAGAAATATTTACATACATCACCAAATCAGGGAGACACCAGCATCTGGGTTCACATACTAAGGAGTCCCTTGATTTCAGCTTCCAGAGTCCTGGCTAGGAAAGTAACTCAGGTAGAGCATCTTCTCCATGAATGGGACTCCAAAGAAAATAGAAGTTTTTCCAGATTATATTCAGTTTCAAACAAAGAAGGAATTCAGCATGATTTAGCTACTGGTAGGCTAGGTGCCAGAATATACCTATGTGACCTTGCACCTGATTGGCTTGGTGCCGGCGTTCTGTGTGATTCAGCACAGGATGTGTTGTGGCTGTGGACTGGACCAGAATTCAAAGGAGCAAGACATCTATAGTTGATGGGGCAAAATCTCTGTGTCCAAAAGGACACAGGATTGATTCCATGTATTCCTAGCAGGCTGGTTAAATCTTCCTGACCTTTTAGTCCTGGGAATGTGGCCCCCCTTCCAAGGAGAAAGAATATCATGTATAGTCACGTAGACCTATAAATGTACAGCGAAGATCTTTAATATTTCATTAACCTTTCAGTCATTAGGCAAAACACTGGGGTCTTCCATTATAAAAGATGACTTGGCTATTGTTTCATACTTCCCATCATAAAAGTGTTAATTCTTTATGGGGTTTTTTTTTTAGCTGAAATTTGGGACTTTGTGATTGCAAAACAAAAAGATGGCCAAAATCAACACTCAGCACTCCTATCCCACCACACACAGACTCTCAGTCAGGACCATTGATGAAGACCTAGAAAGAGTTGAAAATGGCACCAGCAGGTAAGCTATGACATTCTGTTTTGGGCCTAGAATGGGGAAAATAGCTGATATTTTTCATGCATAACTTCCAAAGACTGTGACACTGACTAAGGTAACCCCACAACTGTCCATTAGACAATTGCATTTGTTACCATCCTGCTCTCTGCTGCCAGGCACCTTTTTAGGATGACAACTGGGAGAGAAATAGGTGGTAGAAAAAAGAATAGATAGCTGTAGGCTACATACCGAATGAGATTTCATCATCATTCAATTCTCCTTTTTTTATCTGTCTGTAAGCTAGAATTTCCCAAGCACATGACCTTATACTCTCATCGATATTCAGGAACATCTCACATTTACTTCAAGGATGACAAAAGGGGTGAAAATTCATAAGTCACAATTTAACTGACCCACCACCTGCACTGCTTCTTCCAGCCTCATTTAACCTTTTTATCTATGCCCTCAAAATATAGTTGCACCACATCTCTGCTCATAATGACACATAAGCTGATCTGGTCATCATTCTAACAGCTCAAATTCCCCTTGTCTGATTCTCTTAAATACTAGCTTGCAAGCCCATGAGGAAGTGCTCATGTTCACACTTCCAGTGATAGAGAGATATGGTAAGAAGAAATAGAGGAAGAGAAATTTTTTCTTTGTTTGTTTTTTAACTGACACTGCAAACTTTGGTTGCTTGGAATGATGACAATTTATTTCACCTGTTTTGTGAAGCTTGATTTATCATGCTTTCTAACATATTTCCTCCATAGTTTCACTTTATTGATCTGATCATTCAGCATGTTGTCTCCTGACAGGCTTCATGACAAAAATCTGAAAGACTCAAGTGTTGGGGGGGAGGGGAGGAGGAACCAGTATTGGTTTTATCTTCTTGCCTCTAGAGTCCCATCCAAGGACTCCCTCCACCCTCTTCCCTCCTATATGCTCACTATGGTTGCTTTTACTTTGGAATTTGGGAAGGAAAAGAAGAGAGAGAATGAAAATGGTAAGTTAGGAGGACAGAATAAAAAGAGGTGATTCGCATGAGAGGGAAAAACCAAAAGGGGATGGCATGGCTCCTATCTATTCATAAGTGGGGGAATGGAACTGGAACCACCATGAACAATGACTCTCATTTCAGAGCCTCCCCACTCAAGCACTGTTTACCATAATATAAAGAGGTTCTACAATATGGGGAGTGGAGGATAGGATAAGAGAAATAAGAACTATGTCCTAGTATGTAACAGTTTTCGCCCTTGCTAGTAGATGTTTTGTGCATGGGAGATGCTCATAGGCTTTACATAAACACTATTCTATGTACAAAACTTCAGAATCAGATCCAGCATTAGCTAGGGGGAACATGGCTTTTCCCCAGGATACTGACACTGAGACATGTGGGCTTTCTTTCTGGGAAGATAGGCTTTCTGACCATAGAGGCTTCATTTTTCAAATTCTTGAGCAGTATAATGGCATGACCAGAACTGAAAGCAGTGCATAGTTTGGCTAATAGAAGAGAGTTCAAGCAGAAAGACCTGTAAGGGTACTATTGAAATATTTTGGGGGTGGGGCTATCATTAAGACCTTTATTAAAATAGTGGCAGTGGTAATAAGTATGTCAAAGATGTAGAGGTAGAATCAATAGAATTTGGTAACTATGAGATAAGACGGGAGATACCAAATGAGAGAATGTCAACTGAGCCACAGCTAGATGGAGAAGTTCTGTAGGCAGTTAGAGGTGTGGGTCTGGAATTCAGAAGAGAAAACAGGACCACAACATAAACTTGAGAACCATCTTTATAGAGGGAATGGTTGAAGCTATAAGAATGAATGACATTCCCAAAGGAGAGAATATATAAGCAGAGGGACCGGAGATAAATCTTGGAGAAATACCAACATTTAATGATCAGGAACAGGTATAGGATGACTAATTATAGAAAATAGAAGGAGATATTTTGATGTTTCTGATGCCAAGAGAGAAGAGCATATCTTTTAGGGGAGGGTGATTAAAAGTGTCAAAAACTATCAAGCGCAAGATGTGAAATGAGCTTAAAAGGCCATTGGATTGGCAGAAAGGTTGGACCAAGTCATATCTCCACCAGACTATACCAATATTTCATATTAGCTTACCTTTCTTCCTATGGCCATGGTCATTAGATTTTGTAATTAGGAAGTTATTGGTGATGTTTGAGAAAGCTGTTTCAATAACATTTTGACAGTGAAATCCCAGTAACATAGAGGTTGAGAAGGGAGTGGATAGTATAGAAGGGAAAATATCAATTGTAGGTGACTTTTTCAACACACTTAGCAGTGAAGGAGAGAAGCATCATAGGACAGTAGATAGACAGTAAAGATCAAAAAAAAAAATGTTTTTTTTTAGGATTTTGGAGACCTGAGCATATTTTTAAGGAAATGGGGAGGAGCCAAACAGTGGTAAAAAGAGGATAGGGATAGGAACTAGACCTAGTATTCTGGACTAGGACTGAACTTTGTGAATTTAGCAGAGGGAATTCATGAGTGAAGAAACTTCCTCTACCAATTAAGGTTGATAACCTTCTCTGCTACTTATGGTCTTAGAGAATTGCCTACAAAACTGAAAACTGTGGGGAAACTTTAAGATCAAAGAGACATTAAAAAGGAAGGAATTGAAGGTATCTGGTATGCCTGCTATAGTGGATTCCTAGAGGAAACAGGAAAGTATAGAAAGGTTATTTCTCCTTGGCTATAGGAATTCCTCCTCTTCTTTGATAAGAGAGAAAGAAAATATAGGTGATAGTAGTGAGAAATTATGAAAATTAGAAGAGGGGAGTTAGAAAAGCTCACACTGAATGACTCAATCTTCCCAGTACAGTAGGAAAATATGTCATCTGGCATAAGTATCTAGAGTGTGTGTGCATTGGGGATTGGGCAGGGGTCAAAACTGAGTGAAAAGAGAGAAGGAAAGTTTTGGAATGGTCATTATGAAGAATGAGATAGGGAGTTGATAAAGAGAGAGTATAAGGTTGTTGAGCAATAGCTAATGCAGATGTGAGATTATGTCCCGTGAATTTGTTGTCTAAAAAAATCACATTGTTTTTATCCAGTATTTCTCAGTAGCCCTGGAATAGCTGTGAGGGAGCTGAAAGATAGGGATTACCTAAGCTTTTAGATTTGCAAGTCATGAATTACAGAAGGTCATGCTCAGAAAAGACTCTAGCGCCATGGTTAGTGAAACATTAAAGTTGCCAACTAGGGAAGGGGTCAGAGCTGAGTATAGAAGCAAGCAAAGCCAGACTGTAGGAGACTGATGGATGGAAATCATGATGTGATCAAAATATAAGGAAAGGTAAAGGAATAGAAGGCTATGTAGAGATGAAATTTAAATTACAAAATTTTGAATTGATACATTTCTAAGATAATAAGATCTTAAAATAAATCTATGTAAAATCTAAGATATGACTACATCAAAATGGGATGGAATTATTGTGATGAAGTAATTCATTGGAGTTGAGGAAGTTAAGGATTTGTGTAATAAGGTTGCTAGAACCTTCTAAACATGAATAGTGAAATCCTTGATGATAGCAGGGAACAGGATGGAGAAGAATTTTGTGAGTCAGGTGCTGAAGTCTGAGAAAAAGTAAGGAGAATGATTTGGAGGTCAACGTGACAACAATGAAGATATAGAAAAGGTACAATCAACTATTTGGACATTGAGATGGGATGGATTATTGACAAATCATGGTAAGAATTTCTAGCTTGAATGACTGTAAGGGAAGGGTTGCATGTCCAGAGACATCCTGATTCAGTTTCAGTTTGGATTTGAAGTCAGAAGTTCTGGATCCAAATCCCAATGCTGCCACTTCCTATATATATGACCTCATTTCCTCTCTCTGGTTCTTAGTTTCCCCATCTATAAAATGAGGAGTTTGAATTAGATGACCTATAAAGTTCTTTTCCATTCTAGATCTTTGATCCTATGAAATTGAGATGCTAAGATTATCATGAGAAGGATATTGGTTTTAGGCTTATCCCTCATGATGACAGTGGAATTGTCAAGATCTCTTCCTTGGAAAGAGAGAGGTAGGGCAAAGGTACCAGGCAAATGGGCAACTGAGACCACACCATGGTCACTGTTGCTTTGGCAGCTTCATTGTTGGATCAATTTCACTGACTTGCAATATGTCATGTTCGCCTTGGCCACAGTACACAGAATAAAACTGGGTTCAAAGTTCTGTAGCACACATCAGCAATATCAATGTTGGCCCATTGGCAAGAGAACACACAGCTGGGGCAGTGGGGTGGCGTAGTGGGGTAGAATGCTGTCCCTAGAGTCAGGAAGAGCTGAGTTCAAATGCAGCCTCAGACACTTACTAGCTCTGTGATCTTGGGCAAGTCAGTTAGCCTTGGTTTGCCTCAGTTTGCTCATTTGTAAAATGGAGGTAATAATATCAACAACCTCCCAGGGTTTTGTGAAGATCAAATGAGATAAGAATGATAAAGTGACTGGCACAGTACCTCACACATAGTATATATGTGCTATATAAATGTTAGCTATTATTAAAATTACAACTGGAACTTTTTCAGGAAGTAGTGGGTCACTATACTGAGCCACCTACTCATGGTGTCCCTTGTTTCCAAGGGAAGCAATTTATTAGCTAGCTGCAGAGGAACGGGCTCTTGTGAGATATGTTTGTGTAATTATCCTTGCAGTGGCAGCCGTGGCAGGAATCATCAATCTGCAAACATTTATTAAGTTCCTACTATGTTGTGTTAGGCATTGGACATACAAAGAACAGTGAAATTTAACCTGCACAAATATATTGATATATACTCAATATATGCCAAGGGTATTATCAGGTGAAGGCAACAGCAGAGGTTTTATGTAAAAGCTGACGTGAATGCTGAGGTTTGAAGACAATAAAGGATTCTACCTTTAAGAGGCAAAGGTAAGAAGATAGTGTCTTCAGACATAAGGGAGTGCTCTGGAAAGGTCCAAACTTGATCTGGATACTTATTTGCTTTGATTACTGATAAAATCAGCATTTTGGAATTGACTTTCTTCCTCTTCTGTTTTCTCCCAATAGTATCCATACAATTAGATTCATCTCAAAGCCCACCCTTCTCTGCAAAAGTCTTCCCTAAAAATGTCTAGATAAAACCATAAAACCCAATTGCTAACCATAAAACAGAAAAAAAAAAAAATGAAGGTTGCCAAATACAAAAACAAGCTTGGTCCCAGAGAAGAGATAAAAGAAGACACCTTCCCCCTCTCCTCTGTAGAAGTCAGGATACATGAGTGCGGAATCTTGTGAATAATGACAATTTTTTTAATGTGTTGATCACTTTTGCTGAATTTTCCCCTTTCACTCTCTTTTTCAAAAAAAATATTTGTTATAAGGAATAGCTCTCTGGAAAAGGGAGGGAAGGAGATACAAGGGGAAATTTAGGTGATGTAAAAAAAAAAGATAGCAATAAAAAAAACTATTAAATGACTATAAAAGATACCTGGTATAGTGTAGAAGGGAGAATCATCATGAGCAAGGTGTCTGAAAATTTACAAAAGAAAATATCAGGAAAGAGAATCAGTCACTGTGGTCTGACATATTTATATAACAATTCAAAAAATATAGGTAAAAAAATGAAATTGAATTTTAACCCAAGGAGGTAAATAAGCTCTAATATTTATCACTGAGATTCAGTAGTATGACATCAACTAAAATATACCAATGTAACAACATACCTTGTTTGACAAAAAGCAATATGGCAAAAATAGTGGTGGAAAACTATATCTTGTTCAAAAGCAGCAAGATATAATCACAAGAGGATGGTGGCATACCATTTATGTCAAGAAGATAAACACTTATTTAGAAACTCATAAAGCTGAATGTAAAGGCATAGCAGAGAATATTTGGATAAAGATAAACAGAGTGATTGGAAGTAGCAACAGAAGTGCTGTCCTTGTAGGGAGTGGGGGTGGGGGACACTTGGTCAGATAATGCTTGCCTGCATCAGGTTGATTCTTTCCTAATAAAGATGAGAAAATGAACACACACACACACACATATATATATAATATATATATGTCCATATCAATATATATATATAGCATAGTGATAGAGAACTTCATCTACAGGATGAGAGAGAATTGACTCAAACACAGTTCATGTCAAAATAATAGTCAAGATGAATCAAAAATTAAATGTGGCAGCCAAAAAACCCTTAATAAAATCACATGTAGCTTTAGAGAAGCACAATGTCCTGTATAAAATAGCAGATACATCTATGGGACTGTGTGCAGTCAAATCCCATCTAGAATATTGTGTTCTGTTTTAGATGTTACCATGGGTATGTGTTCTGGGTAAGCCTAAACACACGGTAATGTCTCAGAAAAAAATGATATTCTCTATCTCTGTTTTAATGTCTGCATTTTTTAATTGTTAATTTAAAAAAAAAGTTTGTTTTTCAGTTGTATCCAACTCTTTGTGATCCCTTTTGGGGTTGTCTTGGCAAAGATAAGTAGTTTTTCATTTCCTTCTCCAGCTCATTTTAAAGATGGGGAAACGGAGGCAAAAAGGGTGAAGTGACTTTCCCAGGGTCACACAACCAGTAAGTGTCTGAGACCATATTTGAACTCAGAAAGATGAGTCTTCTTAACTCCTGGTCTGGTACTCTAACTTAAGTTTACTTAAGTTTGAATTTCTTTAGTTTCTTTGATGACTACAAAATCCATCCTCTGGGATTGAATATTTGTCTTCTAAAAATAAATTTCCTGGATTCATATGCTAATGAATTGTGCTGCACTCATCTATGGATGCTTCTTTTAGAGAGAGAAATTGGCAAATTGGAATGCAATTTGGTGAAAGTGATTAGAATGAGAAAAGGTATGGAAATGCGATGTATGAGGAACAGTTGAAAGAATTTGGGAAGTTTATCCTGGAGAAGAAATAACTTAAAGGAGCCATGATAGTTACTTCCACATATTTAAATGACTGTCACATGTAAGAGGAGTTACACTGATGTTTGTACTAGTCCAGAGGGTAAAACTAGAACCAATGAAAGAACTTTTTTTTTCTTACCAATTTGAGTTGTTCCCACAGGAAAGGGGCTGCCTAATTAGGTGGTAAGTTCCCTGTCAGTGGGAGTATTCAAGTAGAATTTGAGGACCCCCTGTCAGAGATGGTATAGAAAGAATTCCCACATGAGAGGAAAGTTGTACTACTTAATCTGTTAAGATTCCTCCTAATTCTGGGAGATAAAAGGAATGAATATGACAATTTCTTGTGTGACACATTTTAATTTATTTTCTAAAACATGAAAAAGATAATAATTAAAATATAGGTAAGAGAGTATCAGAGATAAAATAGGTGGTTTATATTCTACAACTGAATGATTTATTGGAATTCCTGACATTTTAGAAAATTTACAGAAGGGGAAAAGGAAGGGTTTGTAAAACATTAAGACATAAATATTTGAGGTTCTTTGTGGAGGAATATGGAATCACAGAATGTTAAAATGGAAAAGAGACCTTAGAGATCATGTAATATAAACCCTGTATTTTACAGATGATGAGATTGTTGCCAGGGAAGGGGAAATGACATGCCCACAGTCACATGGGTAGCAAGTAATTAGCAGAGGGGACTCAAACCCAAGTCAGCGCTCCCTTCACTATACCCTTCTGACCTCCAGTTTATATGTAGACAACCTTGAATATTAAGCACTATTCATGATAAAAAATTCAGAGTATTTATTATGCATCTCTCTGTGGTTGATACTTTAATAAATGCTGGATTGTTGTTGTTGTTTAGCTGTTTTTCGATTGTAACTGACTTTTTTCATGACCCCTTTTGAGGTTTTTTGGTACTGGAGTGGTTTGCCATTTCCTTCTCCATCTCATTTTACAGATAAGGAAACTGAGACCACAGGGTTAAATTACTTGCCCATTGTCACACAGCTAGATATGTGTCTGAGGCTGGATTTGAGCTCTTCCTAACTCCAAGCCCAACATTCTATCTAATGGTGCTACGTAGTTTCTAGTACATGCTTTATGGGAGTGAAATGAGCAAACTCAGCCTCTGCTCTCTCGACACTAAACAACCTAACTATTTTTATTTTCTTCCATTTCCCAAGGAAAAGATGTAAAGAGGGGGGAAAAGATTTACTTGAACAAAAATTTATTTCCCCTAAATAAAAATACCCCAAACCAAAAGATTTCTTGGTTTTCCCTTCTTTAAACTTTTTTTTTTATCAGTTCTGCTGTTTAGTTATTTCTTGGTGTATTTTGATGAGGAGGTGTCAAATAAATATCTAAGCACAGAGAATTAAACCCAGACCAGGGATACCTGAAATCCCAAATTAATCTCTTCATTTCGTTATTCTTATTATGTTTTTGGCTGGAAGATTTATGTCCAAAGAAAAATAGGGTCCACTCTAATGTTTCTCCCTGCATGGTGCCACATTTCTCAATTTTCACCAAAGAAAGCTTATTTACCACTTCTATTTCCAGGGAAGTAGGCTTAAAATACAGTGCTTTGGTTACTGGCCAAATGGGAACAAGTCAGTTGGCAGATTTGATTCAAGTTGTTAAGATCTTTCAAAGAAAGGAAGGAAGGAAGGAAGGGAGAAAGGGAGGGAGAAAAGGAGGGAGGGAGAGAGGGAGGGAGGGGGAAAGGGGAAAGGAGAAAGGAGGGAGGGAAAAGGGAGGAAAGGAGGGAAGGAGGGAGAGAAAGAAAAACAAGACAAAGAGAGAAAGGAAAGGAAAAGAAACAAAAGAAAAGGAAGGGAAAGGAAAGGAAAAGATAAAGGAAAGAAAAAGGAAAGGAGAGGAGAGGAGAGAAGAGGAGAGGAGAGGAGAGGAGAGGAGAGGAGAGGAGAGGAGAGGAGGGGAGGGGAGGGGAGGGGAGGAGAGAGGAGGGGAGAGGAGAGGAGGGGAAAGGAGAGGACGGGAGAGGAGAGGAGGGGAAAGGAGAGGACGGGAGAAGAGAGGAGAGGAGAGGAGAGGAGAGGAGAGGAGAGGAGAGGAGAGGAGAGGAGAGGAGAGGAGAGGAGAGGAGAGGAAAGGAAAGGAAAGGAAAGGAAAGGAAAGGAAAGGAAAGGAAAGGAAAGGAAAGGAAAGGAAAGGAAAGGAAAGGAAAGGAAAGGAAAGGAAAGGAAAGGAAAGGAAAGGAAAGGAAAGGAAAGGAAAGGAAAGGAAAGGAAAGGAAAGGAAAGGAAAGGAAAGGAAGAACTGTTTAACAAAAAGTGCTGGGGAAATTAGAAAAAGTATGGCAGAAATTAGGCATAGACCAACATCTTAAACTGTATACCAAGATAAAGTCAAAATGGGTGCACTATTTAAACATAAGGACTGATACTGTAAGCAAACTAGGAGAGAAGGGAACAGTTTACCTGTCAGATCTATGGAGAAGGGAAGAATTTATGACCTAACAAGAGACAGAGAACATTATGAAATGCAAAATGGATGATTTTGATTATAGTAAATTGAAAAGGTTTTGCACAAAGCCAATATAACCAAGATTAGAAAGGAAACAGAAAGCTGGGAAGCAATTTTCATAGCTAGTGTCTCTGATAAAGGCCTCATTTCTAAAATATATAGAGAACTGAGTCAAATTTATAAGAATACAAGTCATTCCTCAATTGACAAATGGTCAAAGGATATGAACAGGCAGTTTTCAGATGAAGAAATCAGAGATATCTATAGTCATATATGAAAAAATGTTCTAAATCACTATTGATTAGAGAGATGCAAATCAAAACAACTCTGCGGTACCACCTATCAGACTGACTAACATGACAAAACAGGAAAATAATAAATGTTGGAGAAGATATGGGAGAGTGGGAACACTAGTTCATTGTTGGTGGAGTTGTGAACTCTAATACAATACAACCATTCTGGAGCGCAATTTGGAAGTATGCCCACGGTGCTATAAAACTGTGCGTATCCTTTGACCCAGCTATACCACTTCTAGGTCTGTCTCTCAAAGAGATTATAAAAAAATGGAAAGGACTCACATGTACAAAAATATTTATAGCAGTTCTTTTTATGGTGGCCAAGAATTGGAAATTGAGAGGATGCCCATCAATGGAGGAATGACTGAACAAGTTGTGGTATATGAACATAATGGAATACTTATTGTTCCATAAGCAATGATGAGCAGGCAGACTTCAGAAAAACCTGGAAAGACTTATAAGAACTGATAATGAGTGAACAGAACTAGGAGAACATTGTACACAGTAACAGTAGCATCGTGCAGATAGACTCAGCTCTTCTCTACAATACTGTGATCCAAGACAATTCCAAAAGACTCGTGATGGAAAATATTATTATACTACTTTTCTCTGCCTCATAGAATCCTTCCATTCCTTTAAAGTGTAAGTCAAACAACAATTTCTGCATGAAACCTTTCCTGATCCCAACTTAGTGCCCTTCTCTGCCTTAGTATCTGATATTTAACTACTTTGTATATGGTTAGTATATGTGCTGTAAAGGCCACTAGGACCTCTTCCATCCTTATCAAGAGGAGTGCTAACCTTCTCTCCTTTCATACAACTTTGTACATGGAAATGGTTCTGGAGGAAAGGTGAGACTTGCACAGCCCTCCCTCACTCAAAACAAAGTCAAGTGCAAGTCATGTCATCATTTCACTGATGGCATGGTCTTCTTTGGCAACGAAGGAGAACACAATAATCTGTGAGTTGATGCAGCTGCCTGAATGGGGATCCAGTGAGCTGGGTAACTCAGCTCCTCCTCTCCTGTCTGTCTCCCCCTCCCCTTCCTTCTCTCCAAAGGAAGGTAAATTTGGATGTCCAGAAGATACCTAGTTGATTTGGTTTTTACTGGCTAGATTCCTGCCTTTCCTTGCCTTGTCTTGCCTTGCCTTGCCTTCCCTTGCCTTGTCTTGCCTTCCCTTGCCTTCCCTTGCCTTGCGTTTCCCTTGCCTTTGCCTTGCCTTGCCTTGCCTTGCCTTCTCTTGCCTTCCCTTACCTTCCCTTGCTTTGCCTTTCCCTTGCCTTTGCCTTGCCTTTGCCTTGTCTTGCCTTGCCTTTCCCAAAACCTTAAACCAACTGCACTCTGAAGCTCATACATTGGACAACACTAGGCCCCTGCCTAAGGGCTCTCTTCTGGACCCTCCTGACTTAAGAGTGATTATCAATAGTAACTGTTGCTGTTTCTCTCCTAGCCTGATGTCTTTCTTTTTCTTTGCTTCATTAAAGGGGTCATGCCCCAGTTACTTCTTAAACAGGCCTATTCAGTGAATGGGTGCTGCCTCACCCTAAGTGAGTACCTGCATAGACCTTGGCCCAAAGGGACCAAGGTCTCCCAGTGCATCCTGGGTCATCTTCTCTCATCCTGATGAATATCTGGTCACAGGATTCAGATGGCTCTGCAGAACAAGTGAGGCTGGTGACCTTACACAGCTCTCCCTCATTCAAAACAAAGTCAAGTGCAAGTCATATCATCATTCCTCTGATGGCATGGTCTTCTTCGGCAATGAAGGACAAACACAACAGCAACAACAACTTTGTATATAAGTAAATGTGTATTAATTTTAAATTTGTTCTATATGTATGATATGCACTTGTTGCCCCCTCCACTAGAATGTAAGCTGACTGCTAGTAGAGATCATTTCATTCTTTATCTTGAATTCTTTAGTGTATCCCTGCTTAATGAATACTTTTAACTTGACTTGGTTACTCTGCTTTTATTTAGAGCCCAAGTGGTGTGATTCGATCTTCGCAACCCCATCCTAAATATTTCTTGTGTGGTGCCATCTGCATTCATGAAATAGCACAAAGCCCCCAGTCCTCTCTAATTGATTGAGAGGATTATTCATATATTGTTGGAAAATTCCTTGACATTTCTGTTAATTGATTACTTGATTCAGTGGAAATGTCTGGTTCTTCCCTGATTTCATTAATTGAGGTGAGGGCGGATCCTTTACGTTAACAACAAACCAAAGATTCAAGGAGGAGGAAGTGAGGAAGGAGTCCAGACACATGGGATAGGCAGTACATAGGTTTAGAGACAGAAGGCAGAATGTCATATATGGAAAACGGTATGGGTAAGTAGGTCAGTTTGGCTAGAAGCAGAGAATAGAAGTAGAGGGAGTCATGTGAAATAAGTCTGGAAAGGTAGGTTTGAACCAGAATGTATAGCTTCAAATGCCAAACTACTGAGTTTGTGTTTTATTCTGAAGGCAATAGAGAGCCATTAGAGATTCTTGAGCACAGGAGGTGATATGGTAAGAGCTGTGATTTAGAGAAATTCTTTTGGCCACCAGGTGGACAGAGAGACCAGAAGTCATAGATCAAGTCTAAAATAAATATACAGCTGGATAGAACATTATAGACCATGTGGTTTAACTCCCTCTTATGAAATCTGATGCAATCAAGACTTAGAGTGATAATGTGGCTTGCTCAGAATGTCTAATGATGAGTCAAGAAGGAGATGTTTCCATGGGAAACACTACAGGAGATCACTGGACTTGGATTCTCTTGTCCTTTAAACTCCACCTCTTTGGTGGAAGTTTCCCTGAATTGTTTGCTCACTGTTTGTCTGGTTCACCTGTGGGAGTACTGCCATTTCTCTTGGCCCAGATCTATTCTGCTCACTTTATGACTGGCATCAAGCAGTACCAAACTGGGAAGTCCTTAAACAGAACTGGGAAGTAGGCAAAGCTGGATTTCAGTACCTGTGGCCTCAATGGCACTCACTATTCTTTACCCAGGTTCCAAGATCCTTCTTACTCCCTTTTCTCCTTATCAAAACCTGTTCTCAAGAATAAACCCAAAGAACTCATTCATAAAGTTGTAAAAGACTGTAAGACTTAATGTGCTGTCTCACTCTGGGAGTGTTTTCATTTAACAAGCAAAGAAATAAAAGCCCAGCAGATTTCAGTGGGAATTTGAGGTTTCAGTAAGCAAGTTTGAAGATATTTTTGGGGACAGGAGACCTGCCCATCTCTTTTTTAAGTCCCACTGTGTAGGATTCCTAGTTTCTCAAGCCTGGGCTGGCATTAAATTTGAATAGTAGTACAGAAATTCAACCATTCTAAATATGTTTTTTATCTATTCACCATCTTGTTCATAAATTATTTTGTAATCATACTACTACTACTACTACTACTATTACAACTACTACTACTTTCAGTTGTTTTCCATTGCATCCAACTCTTTATGACCCCATTTGGGGTTTTCTTGGCAGAGATACTGGAGTGGTTTACCATTTCTTTCTCCAGCTCATTTTACAGATGAGGAAACTGAGGCAGACAGGGTTAAGTGACTTGCCAAGGATCGCACAGCTGGTAAGTGTCTAAGACCAGATTTGAACTCAGGAAGATGAGTCTTCTTGACTCTAGGCCTGGCTCTAGGTCTACTGCACCACCTAACTATCCTGTCTGTGATCATAAAGCACTTTAAAAAAATTAATGAGAATCACAAAATTGCAGACTGGGAAGAAACTTCAGGCATCATCTAGTTTAACCCATATTACCCATACAGTACTCCTTTCAAGGACATCCCCAGCAACTAGTCAGCAGTACTTGTCTACAGCCTATAGTGGTGAGTAGAAAAGCAGCTGCAGCATAGTTTAGAGGGATCAAACAAATAACCTGTGGGCTGTATAGAGCTCCTGACCCTCCTGAGTGCATCCAAACCAAATTAAAATGTAATTGAGAAATATTTGACAAAATAAATAAAAATACAATAAAACATAAATAAAAGTACATTTAAAAACTAAATCAATATTCAGCCCACAGGGATCCTTATGTATGTGGTATCTTTTTCTATTTGACACCACTGACACCACTGGTGTGGTTGATAGAGAGCTGGTCTTCTTTGGGAAAAACTGGCTTCAACATCAGTCTTTGACCATGGCTGGGTGACCTTGGGTAAGTCACTTAAACTTTCTGAGTCTCATCTGTAAAATGAAAGGGGTGGATTAGATGACCTTTGCAGTCTTTTCTAGCTGTGGATAATTAATAATTACTGAGAAAACAATCTGAGTTATACTATTTATTGGCTAAATAGGCATAATAAATGGGTCAGTGGACTTGCCGATCAGTCCAAAGACCCCGAATGGAGACAGATTTTTATGTATAAAAAATAATTACTCATATAAGAACAATTAATTAAAAGAAAATAATGGATAGAATACAAGCCAAGACAGAAAATTAGTTAATCTGAGTTCTAATTGGAGAAAAGATTAAGGGCTTTCCAAGTTGGGAGAAGAAAGAGTGAGTTTCTGTTGAGTCGGGAGGGGGGTAAAGAGGTTTCAGGGTCTTTCTTTTCCCAAAATCGAGAGATGCCTATTGATTGCATTCCCCTGCATTTATGAAATAATAAATTACTTATGCCATCTAGTTTCCCACGGACAAGTTGCAGAAAAACAAGATGGAAGAGAATCCATGTGGCAACACAAGACAGAGTTAGTTTCATGAGATAGTTTCTTAGGTTCTCTTGTTTTCCACACCAAACCAACTCCATTCTGTAACCAGCTTTTGCTCTATTTCATCCTAGCACTACAGTCTTTGAGCTTGTGAATTTATCACCTTCCAAGGCAGTACTTTCCACCAGCAGGTATGACTGTTCAAAAGCTTCTCCTTCAAGAACCAAAAACTCCCCTTACCATTTCTCTCAAGGTTTACCCCTCAGAGTCAAGGAGCACAGATCAGTCTACCTGGCACATAATAGATCTTGAAGCTACATTTAGCATGTTTTCTGCCAGATCCCAAGTCACCCAGCCCCAAACCCTGCCCAGAGCATGTAAGCCCTCTGTTATAGGACTTCTTAATCTTTTTTGTGGCACGAAGCCCTTTGGCAGTCTGGTGAAGTCAATGAACCCTATCTCCCAGTAAAGTTTTAAAATAATTGAAGGAAATGACAAATTTCAATTTGAAGTTAGTGAAAAAAAAATGTGGAGTTTTTCCCCAGCTAAGTAAATGGACCCCCTGAAATCCATTCATGGATTCCTTTGGAGTCCGTGAACCCTAGGTGAAGATTCCTCATTCTACCATACCCCCAACATCAAATCTCTGCTTAGACATCTCCAGCAACAGGGGATTTACTGTCTAAGGAAATAGCCCATTCCATCTGAGCACAGCTTCTGTTCCTGGAAGCACTGTTTCATATTGATTTGAAATATATTATTATATTGTACTATATTAGTCTATATTAGATTATGTGCCATTAGATTATGTGCTACCTTGAGGAGAGGGAGAGGAGAGGGGGGAAAATGTAGAAGTCAAAATCTTATAAATGTTGCAAACTAAAAAATATTAATAAAATTATAACAATTATATATCATTATAATTATATTATATATAATAGTTATAATAAAGTTATAAGAATAAAAATTAAAAATTATCATAGGAGAGAGGCAAGGTGGCCAAGTAGCTAGAGGGTTAAATTTAGAAAGTCAGGAAGCTATGGGTTTGAGTTCTGCTTCTGGGACATACCAGTTATGTGATGAGTCACTTAATGTCCCAGTGCCCCCTAGTCAACTTGTCAAAGAGTATAAGTGGTAGAGAAGGTGTGGATCTACAATCATGGAAGGAATTTATATGCTGGGAGTTCCCTTACATTGAGGACATTCCAGAGTTCCAGATTTTAAAACAACAGTAATAATCTCATTATGAATACCATTATTAGCTACTAGTGGTACCCATTATTTGTAATGGTCAAGGGTTATTGAGCAACCTGGGAGAGAGTATTCATTTCTTAAGATTTTGCTTGATGAGATATCTTGGCTCTTAAATCTGCTCCTCATTTCATTGATGGAAACCAGGTAAGAGCACCAATCTCTTGTGAACTGCTGACTGAGTCAGGGTTGATGTAGGCTGAACACCTAAGTCCTTCAGAAATGCCTATGGCACTCAACTCTGACTCTTGCCTCCCTTGTCCTGACTTGCTTCCTGACTTGAGACTGCTTGTTAGCTGCTAGCATCCTGTGACAATTACAACTATTTTCTGTCTTTTTCCCTGGCTTTATGAATAATTGATTGAGATGGCTTGGGAAATGTGCCCCCTCCCCACCCCTCTCTGTGGCAAATATTATTGCCAAGAGTATGGAGCTGTCTTATCAAGGATCTGGGGAGGGAGTGATTCTTGCCTCCTACCTAGATCTTGTTACTGCCTTGTTGAAAAAAGGATGATGAGGTTGAAATAGGTCACGTGACAGTTAATTTGGCTTGCCTGAGCTCGTGAAGTCAAACAGAATGAAATTTCAGTCCCCCAGAGACCGCTGCCTGGATGATTCCTAATCTGCCTGATGAAACCTGGGCCCCAGGAGGGTTTAGAAGGAAGGTAAAGAAAATTAAAACAAACAAAAAAAAGATTCACAAGCACATTGATCTGATTCTTGATTGTTCTACACAGAAGAAGTTTCTTTTCAAGTGGATTTTCACTTGCATCCAGCCTGGCCACCATCCAGGGAAACAAACCCTGTGAAGGGGTCCAGCATTCCCACCAACAAAAACAAGAACAGGTGTCAACAATTGTCATCTCTGGAACAGGGAAGCCCAATAATTCCAGGAATAACAGTGTCCCTCATATCCCAGACCCTAGGGCCATCACCTAGTAGAACAAGCCCAGTAGAGAAGGGTTCCACCATTCTGTCACTAACACCCACTGACCAACTGCTAACATAATTCAGGGAAGTCCAAGAGCCCTTAGAAAAAGCATAGCCTCCAGCCCTTCCACCCCAGATCATGGCCTTAGTTTCCAACCTAGCTCCCGTAGCTATCAGCTGGGGAGTCACTCCAGTGAATATCAAGGCCCATGGGAGTTCCCATGAACTCCAACAAAGGCTTAAGATTAGCACCAAACCAAATAATTATCAAGAAATCTCAATAGAAACTAGAGTAAATACCCTCATCCACCATACAAAAAGACAGTCACAAACTTCTGGGCAATAGGAAAGGACTCCTATTGGAGAGAAACCAGTGTGAGCATGGACAAATAAAACAAAAGCCAGCCAGTGAGGACCAGAGACGCTTCAAGGACAACTGGAGCATCCTGCATTGTGTAACTTGATGCTAATGAGTCAGCGGTCAGAAATCCACTGCATTCTGACAACAGAGGCAGGCTGGGAGCTGGCAGTGCCTAGGCCAGGCCAGATTTGATCACTGACATATTTTGGAAGGCCATAATACTTTAACTGGAGATGAGCTAGATTTCCTTGAAGATTCAGAGCTCTAAACCCAGATGATTCAGCAAGGAGCCTAAAACCTCCCAACACTCTAGATAGGCACACCAACGTAAGTGGAAGTCAGCCAGCAAGAGTCAAAAGAATCCATGTGGGGACCAAACAGAGCCTGACCATCTTTGTCAAGAGTGCAGGAAAGGGGATTAGTTTGACCGTGACACAAAGTCTCAACTGAGAAACTGAGACTGGCGATATGAGTAAGATAATGCATCGTTGACCAAGATAAAGAAATACTATGGATCCATATACACTCAAGAAATCAGCCCAGAAGACAAGAAGAACTCCACAACAACTACGAGCTGTTGTAGCCTTTGAGTCTTGGAGGGAAAAAATTGACTTGGCAAAAGGACAGCCAAAAAAAGGACAGTACTTGGAAGAGAAGAAGCAAGAAATGAAAAATGAAATTGAAAGTAAAATAAGAATGCTGGAGGAAAGAATTAGAAGGAGAATGGTTTGGAATGGAAGCTGGTAAACCTTAGCCAAGTAACAAAGTCTCTGAGAATTAGATTGGATCAAATAGAAACCAATGATTTAATGGACAACAGAACTTATTGGAATGAAATTAAAAGACTGAAAAAATAGAAGGAAATTTCAAGGTATCTACTATCAAAATCAGCTAACCCAGAAAACATAGCAAGGAGAGATAATTTAAGAATCAGATTTTCTCAAAATCAAGACCAACTCTGGGAAGAGGAGGAGCGAGGGGAAAAATTCTAAGCTATATGAAAGTGATTGTAGAACAATGAAAACAAATAAAATAATTTTTTAAAAAAGAAGCCTTTCCCAGGGAACAGGTAGATGGCTGTAGTGTATAGAGCAGCAGTCTTGGAGTCAGGAGGGCCTGAGTTCAAATCTAGCCTCAGAAACTTACTAGCTGTGTGACTCTGGGCAATTTACTTAACCCCAATTGCCTCCAAAACAAAGAAAGTAACAAGAAACCTTTCCCAGTCCTCCTTCATCTTAGGAATGCCTTTTGTCTAAGATTATCTCCAATTTGCCATAAATAGATAGATAGATAGATAGATAGATAGATAGATAGATAGATAGATAGATAGATAGATAGATATACATATACATATATATATATATAAATATATAGATATCATGTTTGCACATAGTTGCTTTTAATTTGTCACCCACATTAGACTGTGAGTTCCTCTACAGCTGGTTTTTTTGAGGGTTTTTTGGGGGGAGTTGCTTTTCTTTGTATCCAAGTGCATTTAGCACACTATCTGGCACATAGTTGGCACCACTTAATGAATTCTAGTTGACTTGATGTAGAAGGGAGTAGAGTGCAAGATGAATGGAAAGATAGGGAGGGAGGAAGAGGCTAGGCTATGAAGGGCTTTAGAAGGCAAACAGAGGATTTTATTTTTGATCCTGGAGGTAATAGGAAACCACTGGAGTTGATAGGATGGGGATCAAGGGGTTAACATGGTCAAACTACTCTTTAGGAATATCCTTTTGGCAGCTACATGGAGGATGGACTAGATGAGGGAGAGACTGGAGGCAGGCAGATCCACCAGCACGTTATTGCAATAATCCAGTTGTAAGGTGATTGAGGCTTTGCTCCAGAGCAGTGGCACTGTCAGAGGAGAGAAGGGGGCATATTTGTGATGTTGCAAAGATAGAATGGACAGACCTTGATCCTAAATTGGATACAGGGATGAGAGAGAGTGAGAAATTGAAGATGACTTGTCCTCTAGCTCTGCATTGTTGTGGAACTAAGTATCTCAGAGGACTAGAATTACAGCTGATTTTCTGCGTCCCAAAGAGCCCAGGTCACACTGACTTGGCATGCCTTTGTTTGTGTGCCAGCTCCAGTGCAGAGGAATAAGAAATAAATGCAGATAAATATCTCTCTCATGGAACTGAAGCATAGGGCCTCTTTTCTAGAAGAAACATGAGCAAACCCCAAGAAGATGCACAAAACTTCCAAGATAGGTCAATGTAAATTTAATTTAATTCATCAAATAACAGCAAGATATTGTGCCTTGGGAACATGAGAATAAACAGTGACATGGTCCCCGGCTTCAGGTAGCTTCTATTCTAGGAGGAAGAGAGGGAAGACTTTGCGTAATCATTTTATATATGTGTGTATATAGATATGTACATTAAAAATTATAATATAAAGCAGAATGAGGGATATTCTACATGCTCAGATCATTATTATAAGATAGAGCATAATGGGAGCTAAGGAAATATTTGGCCAAGGAATGGTAATTATAAGGTCAGTGTGTGAATCTGACATTGGAAAACTGGGTCATAGGAAAGATGGTAGTACCCTTATCAGCAAGTTAAGTGGCTCAGTGGATAGAACACCTGGTCTGGAGTCAGTAGTCCTATCCAGCCTCAGACACTTACTAACTGTGTGACCCTGGGCAAGTCACTTAATTCTGCTTGCCTCAGTTTCCTCATCTGCAAAATGAGATAGAGAACAAAATGGCAAACCACTTCAGTATCTTCACCAAGGAAACCCCAAAAGGGTTCTGCAAAAAATGACTAAAGAACAACAATAATCCTTATCAGACATAGGAAAAGTTAGAAAAGGGGCAGATGTTGTGAGGAAGGTAATGAGTACTGTTGAATCGGGAGATCAAGGAAGACATGTATGACAGACAACTAGAGCACAGAAGAAGGAGGAGGGCTGGATCTGTAGAGTTTGGCATCACATGTCAAGAGCTGATAGTTAAACTCACTGTGTTCGTCCTTTGTTGCCAAAGAAGACCATGTCATTAGAGAAATGATGACATGACTTGCACGTGACTTTGTTTTGAGTGAGGGAGGGCTGTGCAGGTCACCAGCCTCACTTCTCCTCCAGAGCCATCTGAATCCAGTGACCAGATATTCATCAGGATGACTGGAGATGGCCCAGGATAGTTAAACTCATGGGAACTGATGAGTTCACCAAGAGAGTGGAGAAAGAGAAGAGACAGAGCCAGGCAACAGGGGTTAGGTCACAAAGGGCCACACTTAAGAGGGCCACTGGTTCCCCATTTCTGGTTAGGACATGTCCCAACTCCAAGCATTTTCATTACTTGTCCCCTGTCCCTGAAACTCTCCCCCTCCTCATCTCCCTCATCACAGCCTCTTAGCTTTCCTGGATTCCTTATGTCTCTGCAAGAATCCTTTCCCAGCCCCCCTTAATCTGAGTGCCTTCCCTCCTACTCTATTCCCCAGGTTATCTTGTACATTTTATTTGTACGTAGTTTGTGTATTATTCTCCCCCGTTAGACTTGTATACTCCCTGACGGCAGGGGATAGTTTGTTCCATTTTGTTAGGGGCTTTCTTTGTATCCCCAGAGCGTAACAGAATCACAAATAGTTGGATACAACTGCAAAAGGACTCAAAAATAATGACTCTTTTATGTACTTATTACATATTTTATGTTAATAGTCATTTGGATGTGTGTCAGCTCCCTGATTGTAAGTTGTGTGAGGTCAGAAAAGACATACCCAAACTTCATATCTTCAACATCTAGCACAGTGTTCTGCACATAGAAGTTGCTTAATAATTGTTGACTGAACATTTTCAATCTTAATTTTTTTATTATGAAGTCAATCAACAAATATGAACATTTCAGTATACAAAGAATTTTAAAAGAAGATTGTTATATCAAACTGTGAACTTCCATCATAATTTTTAAGTGTGTCATAAATGTTAACACTATAGTAACAAAATTTCCCAATCTGTGTTTCCTTCTGCATTTCTTGGTGTTTTTCTCTGTGTTCTTTACAAGTGTTTATTGATGGCAAAGTAGATAGAGTTAGGGAAGAGGAACACAGGGGCTTGGGGTTCTGATCCACAGTCTGCCCCGTAGTAGTCACTTGGTAAGCATTACTTGACTGAGTAAATTCAATTTAACTTAAAATAGTCAGGCATTATGATAGGCAACAGGGACACATGGATTAAAATACACACATACACACATACGCACATACACACGCACACGCACATACACATACACATACACACACACTTTGCCTTCAGAGAACTTACATTCTAGTGGAGGAGTGAAAAAAGTGATACTCTATTTCAGGGAAAAGAAAATGACATGCCCAAAACCCAGTAAGTACTCACTGATTGTGGGAATAAGATCCAATGAGCTTGATTCTCTAGACTTAGACCAAAGGAGACCTTCACAGATATGTTCTGGGGTATGTTAGCAGAGGGAGAGAAGGTGACAAATGTATGATGAGGGAAAAGGAGAATGATGGGAAGAGGGAAGGGAGCTCTTAATGCCCGCTCTCTGCTATTGTCAGACTATATAGAGCATTACCCCAGACTCCTGCATTCCTCTTTCCTAACTTGCACTGTGGGATAAGACCATGGGAGGCGCTGTTCTGGGAACATTCTTTCATCTAGAAAATGAGAGTGGTGGGAAAGGAATTGAGGACAAAATCAGAAAAAGGAAAGAAACAGCAGGCTCAAGTCTTTGGGAAAAAGGAGAATAAAACTGAAGACAAGTTTGCAAATGAATAGTAATTGGCATTTACATAGTGTCTTAAGTTTCACAAAACAATTTCTCATATTTGAGCCTCTTGACATGTAATAGGTAAATACTATTATTATCCTTATTTTACAGATGGACTCATGGTTAAGTGACGTGCCCAGGATCACACAACTAAGTTTCAAAAGTAGGATTTAAATCCAGTTCTTCTTGACTTCAGGTCTATCAATATAGCCCCATGTCCCACTGCCTTCCAGACTTAACAAAGTTTTGGGTATGGAGAATGGAATTAGAAAGGAAACTGTTCAGTCAGACATTAAAGTAAGTAAGGGGATTGACATTGATGTAAAAAATTTATTTCAATCCCAATGGATAGTAGTGGTGTCATTTTATAACTGTCACTATAAAAAATGACCGATTTATTACTGATGGGCATGTGCCAGATGTTGTACAAAGAGCCCCCTCCTTAGGGAGCTCATACGCCCCCAATAGCAACACTGATAAAGACTAACATCGAAAGCATATGACAGACAGCAAATTCAAATTCAACCAACTCATTTTCAGACATGGTCAGAACGTTAAATTGCTTTGCTTGATTTATCTGTTACATGGAGAGTGACTTCGTGGATAATCATGGGGACTTTTAAAAATAATAGCCAATGGCTCACATTTGTATAAAACTTATTGGTATTGGGCACTATGCTAAAAGCTTTATGAATATTATTTCATTTGATCCTCACAAGAACCCTAGAAGATGGTTGCAATTATTATTCCCATTTTACAGATAAGGAAACTGAGAAAAACAGAAGTTAAGTGAAATGCCCAGGGTTATATAGGTTAATTAGCAAATGTCTGAGGCTCGATATGAACTCAGGTCTTCCTGATTTCAGGCCCAGTGTTCTTCATATTTTGCCATCAATAAATACATATAAAGAACACAGAAGAAAACACCAAGAAGTGCAGAAGGAAACACAAATTGGGAAATTTTGTTACTATATGTTAATATTTATGATACAATTTAAAAAAACAAAATATAATGAAAGTTCGGTTTGATACAGCGATCCTCTTTTTAAAATTCTTTGTATACTGAAATGATCATATTTGTCAACTAATTTCATAATAAAAAATTAAGTTTTAAAATATTCAATCAACAATTATTAAGCACCTACTCTGTGCAGAACAGTGTTCTAGGTGCTGGAGATAGAAAGTTTGGGTATGTCTTCTCTGACTTCATGGTGCTTACAGTCAGGGAGCTGACATGCATACAGATGACTATTAACGTAAAATATATACTAATATAAAAAGAATCACTGTTGTTGAGTTGTTTTCAGTTACATCCAACTATTTGTGACCTCACTGGTGGTTTTCTTGGCAAGGATATTAGAGTGCTTTACCATTTTCTTCTTCAACTTATTTTACAGATGAGAAAACTGAGACCACAAAGTTAAAACAGAGTTAGAGACATCTAAAAGGAAGGCATGTCTTTTTGGAAGATTACATGATGTATTTCTTTCTTTTTCTTGAAAAGTAATCAGAGTTAAGTGACTTGCCCAGAGTCAGACAGCTATTAAGTGTCTGAGGCCAGATTTGAACTCAAGAAGGTGAATCTGTCTACACTGAAAGAGATTCTTTAAAAGATCAGTGTCTTAAACAACACCTTCCTATTCCTTCACTATTTTATCAGATGTACCTCTGTCTGAGGTCACAGCATCTTGAGTGAAAAGAAGTTGCAAAAAATAATTTTGTAAAGCCATAGAAGGCTGTCAGAATCTCTCCCATAAGGAATTAACTTAGTCTGACTGGTTTGTATTGGACAATATATCTCAGTGCTGATTGTCGACTGTGAGAACATGTCCTATGATTCTACAGTTGAATGAATGCAAACAGCAAAAGAAGCTCCAGCTATCTCACAGGAAAACTTGCACATGTCCCTGGGCCATCCCAGGCACTATGCTTTCTTTGCTCTGTTTCTATGTAATATCTGACCTGGCCTAAGCAGGGAATAGGGGTTCATTATTTCAGTCCTCCAGCTGCCAAAGACTGGTCTCATGAATAAACTCCCAAAACTCCTCCAATTAACCCAATAAACTGTAATGAACCTACACATATATACCTAAAAAAAAGTGAGTCTTCCTGACTTCAGGTCCAGTACTCTATTGACTGGGCTACCTGGCTGCCCCATAATAGCTTAGGTGGCAAAGGCATGTCATCAGTCACAGGGAAAAAAACAAAGCACTTAACATAACACGATTAAACATTAAAAAAATTCTTTCACATTCCAGGTCAAGGCCAAGTATATTTCCGGGACAAAGAGCACAAGTAAAACTTATCACTAGAGTTTCTTGTAAAGAGCTACGTGAACACTGCAAACATTATGGAAGTTGCAGAAATTTGTCTCCCTCACTCAGTCCATGATGTTTGAGGGACATCACCACTCTCCAGGATCATGGTGGGCCAGACGCTAAACAAAGGGCATGTGTGATTCCCAGAAAGAAAGGTTTCACTTGAATATGGATTGGTTCAGTGAGCCTCTTGTGTCCCGGATCCCCAGTGGTGCTATCCCTGGTGAAGCTAGCTGGGTATCTAGTCACCCTATTCCTGTCTGCACTCCATGGGATGGGGAGTTTGTAATCAAATCAGCTTGCTGCACATTTCATTTCATAGGGCTCATTCCCCACGTGAGGACTCATCATCAGAACTGCAGCAGGTGATTACCATGGAGACCAGAGCCCCCTCTGAATCCTGCAGAAGTTCCTTCACAAGCCAGAGGCCAGCCAGGTAACAGAAGAAATAATATTGCTCATCCTATGAAGGAAGTCTACATGAAAAGAGAGTAGTCATGGGAAGAAAAGGGTGGTAAGGAAAGGCGAAGGCTTAGAGTTCTACCTATGACTGATTTTATCTTGGCCCAAAGGTACTAAACCTCTGAAAGGTCTAAGCTGAATCTCTGTAGTGGAAAGGGATTTCTTCAGGGTAACCGCTTGGCCTGGTAAGTGAGTTTGATTGAAGCAGAGCTGATTCTACCACTAGCAATACCAATCAGACTTGCTAGAATTGGCCAGGTTAGAGGAAGGACAAAAACATGGAACAAGAGGAACTGAACAGATAAGGGATGACTAAAGTCATCTTAAAGGAAGACATGTCTTTTTGGAGGATTCCATGATATATTTTTTTTTCTTCCTCTCACAAAGCAATCAGAGTTAAGTGACTTATCCAGGGTCACACAGCTAGTACGTGTCAAGTGGCTAAATTCAGATTTGAACTCAGATCCTCCTGACTCCAGGACTAGTGTTCTATCTACTGCATCATCTAGCTGCCCCACCCTTCCCGATATATTTCATGAAGCCATGCTACAAGACCAATAACTTTGCAAAGACCATTAAACTTGAAGAATTTGATTGCTTTATCAGTATCTGTGGGGTCCAATGTCATAATCCCCATGCTCTACCCCAACAAAAGTAATCTAAATCGATGTCTAAAATCTACTAAGTATTTTGTTATGCATTATTATTCTTATTGAATATATTATACACTTTTTTCAAAAGAGGTATCATGGCATCAGATAGAGAGAAAGGTCTGGGTTCAAGTCATGTCACTGACCCATGCTGCCTGTATGACCCTGGTCAAGTCATTTCCCTTCTTAAAGCCCTTCTTAACGACAATTTCCTCACCAGGAGTTCCTTACAGTAATGAATCATAGGTCCAGTCCCAAAGCCAAACATTATAGTGACAAAATGTTTTCATATTATCTCATTTGATCCTCATGGCATCCCTATGAGTCAGGTAGCCCATGTATCATCCTCATTTTGGAGATGAGGAAACTGAGATCGACAAAGTCACACAGGTAGCAAGTACCAGAAATAGGATTTGAAATGACAGAAGCAGATCTTCCAACTTTAAATTCTGTGTTCTTTTTGTTGTGGCAGTCTATCCATGCTGTCTTATCCTTGAATTATTGCTTAAATTCCTGAGAATAAATTTACCCACAACAGAAGAGTTAATGAGGCCAGACTCCTCATCAGTAATTGGTTTTCAGTAATACCAAGCTGACCTCCCTTTTTGCTCTCTTTTTTTTCCCTAAAAAAGTCTGACCTTAAAAACCTCAGGCAAAAAATTTAGGAGCTCTGGGTTATTATTCATTATTCAATCTCCTTTTTTCCTCTCACCTCAAATGTTCTCTCTACACCCTTCCCCCTCTGTCTGAAAAATAGCATTGATCTTACCTTAAATACTAATGGGGAGATCCTAGCATTCTAGGGAACTATAGTTATCCCTTCCACAATGTGGGGTTTGGGGGCACTGGGCCCTTATAGTCTTGAAAATCCAAGCAAAATGTTTTGGTCCTCCCTTCATATCAGAGAAGTCTGATTTTTAAAATTTTTCTTTTAAGGGTTGTTTACAGTATATATTTCTGAGTTTCTAAACTTTTTCTGTGTCATCTGCTGGCCTTCACATGTTGTCTATGGCTTCTGCAAAACTGCCCCCAAATTCCCATTTAAATTTTTATGTTGACCTGTGATTATAACAAAACTGCAATTGGGAAAGTAGTGATCTGGAAGGGTTAACTGTACTTAAAAAATTTTGCATGAAAAACAAGGCCCAGCTTTGTAGATCAGGGGTAATATTCTTGGGAAACTTGAGATTATTAAGGTTATCTCCTTCATTCAGTTCTTATTTCCCTTCAGTCAATCAATAAGCACTAATTAAGCACCTGCTGTGTGCCAAGCCTAGGGGATAAAAAGAAAACAAAACAGCCTCTGTCTGCCCTTGAGAAGCTTATGTTCCACATATATACATATATGTGTGTGTGTGTGTGTGTGTGTGTGTATAAATCTTTTGCTGTTGTTTAGTATTTTCTTGGCAAATATACTAGAGCAATTTGCTATTTCCTTCTCCAGCTTATTTTACAGATAATGAAACTAAGGCAAACAAAGTTAAGTGATTTGCCCAGGGTCACCCAGTAAGTAAGTGTCTGAGGCTGGATTTGAACTCAGGTATTCCTGTCCCAGCCCTCTACCCACTGTGCCAATAAGCTGCCCTTATACATACAGCTAAGTAAATTCAAAATATGTATATAGTGAATGCAAAGTAATGGGGGGAGGAAGGAGTAGCAACTGGGGGAAATAAGGAAAAGGCCTGGTAAGAGATGTCACTCAAGCTAGGCTTTGACAAGAACTCGGAATCCTGTCATCTGGGTGAGGATTGGGTGCCTTCCAGGCAGAAGGAACAGAATGTTACGAATGTGAGGAAAGGCAAGCTGGCCAATTTGACTGGAATGTAGAATGATTGAAGGAGAATAATGTGTACTAAGCCTGAAAACGCAAGCTGGAGACAAATTATAAAGAATTTCCAGAGGTGCATATATTTCATCCTAAAGGCGATAAGGATCCACTGCAAGTTTTTTGTGTAGATGAATAGTATGATTAGACCTGTGCTTCAGAAGGCCACTTTGGTCATTGGGCTGAAGTTGGGTTGAATCAAGGAGACTAAGTGAAGGGTTTTGCAAACATCCAGGCAAGAGGTGCTGAGGACCTGAGCAATGATGGTAGTTATGTAAGAAAAGAGAAGACAACGAATGAAGGAAATGATGTTGAGTGTGAATTGACAAGCCTTGGCCATCTCTTGTATATGTAGGGTGAGGAAAAATTAACAGTGAGGCTGTAAATCTAGGGGATTAGAAGGATGGTAAGCTAGGAAGAAGAGTGGTTAGGGAGGGACCATAAAACCAGGAGTGTTATTTGGGATAAACAAGTTGTATTTTAGATGTGTTAATTTGAGTTGCCTATGGAAGTCCAGTGGGAAATATTCAACAGATGTTTGGTGAGGGGGGATGGAATTCAGGAACAGGCTAATCAAATTGGTGACTGACACAAAGTTGGGAAAAATGCTAACTCACTAGATGATAGAATCAGAATAGAAAACTATCTCAGTAAGTCAGACTGATCTCCCAAATCTGATAAGAAGGGATTTAAAAGAAATAACAAAATCCTCTAATTGGGTTAAAAAAAATTGACTCCACGTGAGCGTCATGGGGAAATATGACTAGATTTGGCAATGTTGGTCTTCAGCCTTTTTTTCCCCCTTCTATCATTCATTTCCATTATTCTCCAGCTCTTAAGGTTGGAAAAGGCCAGAGGGTAATTCCTTTGAACTTTCCTGGCTTCCTTTCCATTCATCTAAATTTATGGTTTTTTAGGTATGTGGATCAACTGAGCCCTTGTCCTAAAGAACAGGACATCAAACTCAAGAAATCCTGCCCCTTATTGACAGAATTCCTCTAGCCTCGCTATATGTCCCAAGTATCCACCTTCCTGAGATTTCAGCTTTGAGCCTGCCCTTTATCTACCACCTCTACTCACCCAAAGCAGCTAGGATGTTTTCTCCACTTATGTGCCATGAATGGAGCAGTCAAATCGTATGAGATAAAATGAGGACCCCAAATGTAGATGATATGAAGGGGAGCACTGTGGATCCAGGAAATTTTGTTCAGGAGTAGGTGTGTAAGTTAAGCCATGGTACAAAGTCTGACACAAGGAAGTAAATCATTTTAACTGACCAAGGTGTCTATCACCCCCTCACTTACCCCATCCACCCCACCCCAAGGTACCATAGTATTCACAGATGGGGCAGGTCCCTAATGAAAGTGAACATTCTTGCCACCCAGTAATGGAAATGATCTAAGCTGTCAGGCATTATTTGGTTGTCACTCAGTCATTGGCCTAAGTAAATGATTATCAAGATTGGACACACTAGAGGATATTATGACCACTGAAGTCTCAGGCAGTTATAGGCAAGGTGTTAAGTTCCTTGACCCATAGTCAGGAATATTAGACAAATCACTGCTCATCAAGTCTACCTTGGAGATGGAGTATGAGTACAGTTGTAGGAGTCTTCTAGAGACTAACATTTCCTCCGCTTATAGGCACTGTGCCTGTTTGAAGGGTGGACAGATGCATCTGTGAGCTCTGTATAGGTAAGCTTTAGCTGCTGTTGCTGAATTAGTAAAATTGTTAACATTTAATGTCTACAAAATCCATAGTTTCTAGGCAATGGGTGTCAAAACTCAGGCTTTTCGGATAATGCAGATTTCAGTGTCCTAGAACATAGGGGATGGAGAAGTCAAATGGACAACCAAAGAGCCTCCAGCAAATCTGGGACTGATTGAACCGCAAGATGGTCTAAAGATGTTTCAGGCTCTTAATGGTCAATGTTAAGGACTCTGGGATATTATGCTCCATAACTCATATGTGGTTTGACTGAGAGTAGCCGCTTCTGAAACTGGCTGTTCACTAATTTGGTGAATAGCCCATGGTGATGTGGGCACTGAAGGATGGTTCAGACCAACTCAGTATTGCACATAAGAGTTTAAAGAGAAGATGATATCAACAAGATAAGCCAATACTCTCTGGGTGAACAAGTCTTGAAACATCAAATTTGTAAACCTTAAAAATCTAGGAGTATAACCCAATATTTATACAGGTTGAGCAAGGTCTGGAATGCTGCTCTCTGGTCATCAAATTGTCTTGGCTAAAAGGTTAAGTACTTTTCAGTAGGCCACTTTGGTGGCTTCCCTCTTCCTACCAACAGGTCCATCATTTTGGGTATTATGGGACAATAGAAGGATCATTAGCTTTGGACCTAGGTCCAAACCTCACTTCTGATGGAGTCCATCCTACCTGTGTGATTTTGGGCCGGTCGTTTAACCTATCTTACCATTTCCCACTATAGGAAATGAAAGGCTTGGACTTACCAACTTATGAGTTCTTCTAGTTCTAGATGTATAACCAAGGAAACTGCTCTTGGACCATGATAATATTTAAGACTCCATAGTTACGACAAAATAGTAGGTAATTCTCTACTCTCCTTTGAATGAATAGCACTGGGACTCTAGCAAAGTGAATAAAGGACAACACAAATCTGTCTAAAAGGCAAGCACAGAGCTACCGTCTATGACCTAGTCAATGAATAGCTCTGGATGGTCAGAATTAGTTTACCCAGAACTGGAAGATCCAGAATTTTAACCAGAACTGTGATATAATACTTTTAGGAGCATGTAAGCTTCTTGAGGGTAGAGATTATCTCTTTTTTTATATCATTTCCAGTGCCCAGCATTGCCTGACACAATAGAAGATAGACAGACAGACAGATAGCTTACTATGTGCTATGTACTGTATAAGTACTAGAAAACCAGTGTATACAAAAGAGGACATCCTTATGTGTGGGAAAAAAGACATGAAAAGAAGCTGAAGCTGAAGGGCAGGGTAGAGAGTGAGTGCCCTCACAAGGTCAAAGTGAAAAAATATTCTAGAGAGTCATGGTTTAAATTGACTGTGGTTGTCTTGCGTACTTCCTCAAATGGAGGTTCTAGAGAGGAACTCTCCAATCAGAGGAGGAGACCTTAAATACAGCCAGGGTGAGAAGGTCACTGCCACAGAAGTAGAGAAGTAATCCTGAGAATCATTGGGCTTAGCCGGTTTTGAAAGTTCTTAATATATATGTACGGATTGATTCATTCAATAATAGATGAGTATAGGAGGTTGATCAGCCTAATTCATTGCAAACAGCCATAGCCAAGCTCTCCAAAAATGGATCTATCATTGGTCATTTCATTCCAAATCTTCCTGACTTAGGGCATAGAAGCTGGCATCAATCTACCATGGTGCCTTGCCCCTGCTGGAGTAAAAAATTCCATTGCTATGTATGGTGATGAAGTTCTCTGAAGAACCTCTCCATATCATCATCATCATTTCAGAGCTATAAGAGATCTTCTAGGTCATTTAACCCAACCTCCTCATTTTACAGATGAGGAAACTAAAGTAGTCCACAGAAGTTTGTGGCAAGAAGTAGCAAAACCAAAAATAGGGCAGCTAGGTGATACAGTGGATAGAGAGTGCTGGGCCTGCAGTCAAGAAGACTGCGTTCAAATCTGACTTCAGACACTTATTAGCTGTGGGACCCTAGGCAAGTCACTGGATTCTGTTTGCCTCAGTTTCCTCATCTGTAAAATGACATAGAGAAGTTAAATGGTAAACCTCTCCAATATCTTTGCCAAGAAGATCCCAAAAAGGGTCAGATATGACTGAAAATGAGTAAACAACAATCACAAAAACAAAACAAAGCCAAAAATAGAACTCATGTCACCTGATTCTAAAACCAGCATTCCCTTGTGCTCTATTGCCTTGTATGATCCATTGGGAATTATTTCCTATATGGTAGGTGGCAGCCCAACAGGCAGCAGTTCCATTAAGCATAATGCAACAAAAGTCACTTTGGCCCAAGTTATGGAAAACTCAGAGTAAAAGTCAATTACCTTGGTAGTGCCAGAAGTCCAATTTCATGCTAGAAATTTAATTAAAGTTTGGAAATTATAGGAGTTGAAGACTAGGAATTAATCAGTCAATCAAAAGGTGTCTATTTACTATGTGCCAAGCATTATGTTAAGGCTGTGACACACAGATGACAATGCATAATTCTTGTCCTCAAGGAGCTTATATTCTCTGAAAGAAGACAATCTGTACATAAATAAATTTATATAAATTACAAGGTAATTTTTTGAGGGGAAAGGCAGCAGCTGTTGGGAGGGAGGGGGAGCCTGAAAGAACATGCTTTAGAAGGTGACTCTTGAACAGAGTTTAAAAAGAAATGAGATATTCTAAGAGGCAAAGGTGAGGAAGGAGCGTATGGGGGCACACTATTGTAAAGGTGCAGAGACAGGGGATGAGGTATGGTTATAGAATCTAAGTAACAGCAAAAACACCAGTCTACCTGGATTGTAGAGTTTCAAAAGGGGAATAATGTAGAATAAGGTTGGAAAGGTAAGTGAAGGGCTTTGAAAGTCAAACAGAGGAACTTATAGCTAATCCTAAAGGTAGTTGGAGACACTGGAGTTTTCTGTATACTGGAATAACGTGGCCAGACTTGGGGGAAAAAAGGAAAATCACTTGGGTAATTCTTTGAAAGATGACTGAAAAAGGGAAGAGACTTGAGGCAGGAAAACCAATCAGGAAACTATTGTAAGAGTCCAGAAGAAAGGTGATGAGGCCCTGAACTAGAATGGAGACTGTGAATAGGGAAGGAAACAGAACCAAAGATATTATATAAGGTGGTAAGAACAGACAAGATTTGACAACTGATTGGTCATGTGGGTTGAAGGAGAGTTAGACATCCAGGATAAAGCCAACACTGCAAACTTGACAGCTCCTGTGCCTAGCTAGTAAAGGGCCTAGGAGTAGGCAAGGCAGTTGCTACTGGCTACTGCTAGAAACCACGTGGTGGAAAGCATCCCCTCCATTCAGCCTTGTTCTTGTTTACTTCTATTGTCTCTTGGCCCCTGAGGTCTCCAGAACCCCCTGTTGGGAAGCTAGCAGAGTGGCCAGCAGCTCTGACTAACACCAAGGTAGGACAAAGAAGGGATGGTCAGGGATGTACTGGCAAACGTTTCACAACTGGCTTACTGAAAGAAAAAAAAGTACACATGCTACCTTTCAAAGCTTAATCTGCATTATTAACATTTTCTCCTTCACTTTTTATGTCTTGAGTAGACAATCCATAAAGTCAAGCCCTGAGTCTTGGTGTTCGCCAGTTTCTGAGGTTAAAATGCGCACACTGAAAATTTAAGAAATGGAGCCAGTTATGGACCAGAGTCCGTATCTGTATCCAAGGGTGAAGTATCAAATTGCACCTAAATGCTCCTTTAAAATCTGTTCAAAATTTTCTCTTCTTTTCAATTGCTGTTATTGTGGTTCAATAGTTTTCAGTAGTGCTGACTTTTTGTGACCTTGTTTGTGGTTTTTTTGACAAAGATACTAGAGTGGTTTGCCATTTCCTTCTCCAGCTCATTTTACAGATGGGGAACTGAGGCAAACAGGGTTCAGTGACTTGCTCAGGATCAGACAGCTAGTAAGAGTCTGAGGCCAAATTTGAACTCAGGAAAATCGGTCTTCCTTATTTAGATCTGGCACTCCATCCACTATGTCAGCTAGCTGCCCCTCCTCTTTTTAATATCATATTCTTGAACCTTGTATAACTATCTGGGTTTTTTTAAAATAGATTTCTGTCTTTGCTCTCTTTTCCAAAAGATAGTGAGCAGGAAAACATTTTCATCAGTCATTTTGTTAGTTATGCCTACGACTGAAGCCTGGCTCTTTAGACTATGGGTACCACTGCTCAGTCGACGGCTATATACCCAAAATACAAGTAAAAGATTAAAAAATAGCCTGTTTTGTTAGGTTAGCTGAGCTTGCTAACCTAAATCTATAAAATCAAGAAAGAAACATTAATTATAAATATTATGCCCATCCCACTTTGAGATCCCATAGCCCATCCAAAACTGCTTAGTTCCCTCTACCTCACTTCCCAATAATGTAAGCTATGTGAGCCTGGTCCATTCCAAAGGTGTAGGTCTTACATATTTGCTCCATTTCGCCCAGAAAGGGCTACTGGTCTTCATGTTCCAGTCTGTATGGTCTTTAACTGATTAGAGGATGGGGTTGCTAAGCAAGTTACCCTCTTAAAATGATACTTTAGCTGAAACAAAATTCAACTCTTCTTTCCTCCATGGTGTTTCCTTGACCTTGCACTATGCAACTTGGTGGGGCAATGAGTAGGGCACTGGGCCTGGAGTTAGGAATTTGGCTTCAGATATTTCCTTGCATGACCCTGATCAAGACATGTAACCTTTCTGTGCTTTCAGTTTCTCAATTGTAAATTGGGGATAACAATAGCACCTATCTCCCAGGGTTGTTACAAGAATCAAATGATATGGTTTTTTTTTTCATTTTCTTTTTTATTTTGGGGAGTTGAGGTTTTTTGGAGGCAATCAGGGCTTAAGTGACTTGCCCAGGGTCACACAGCTATTAAGTGTCTGAGACTGAATTTGAACTCAGGACTTCTGTGATTCCAGGACCAGTGTTCTATCCACTATGCCATCTCACTGCTCCTATAAGATAAAATTTGTACAGCAGTTAGCACAATGCCTGGCACATAGTAGGTACTTAACAAATGTTTGTTTCCTTCCTTCTACCACCACCACCAAACTTTGGGATGCATTGTTTTCAAATTGTGATCATGTCATCCTGCCTACCCTCTGGATCTGATGTATTCTGGATTACAGATCAAGACACTAGGGCAAAGAGAGATGAAAAGACTTGCCCAGAATCTCATGGTTCCTGAGACTAGCAGAACTTGGAACAGAAACCAGATTTTCTTACACCTCGGAGGAAGTATAATACAGTGAAGAAAAGCTCTGAAGCCAGATGACCTGAGTTTGCTACCTCTGTGACTTTGGACAACCTCCTTGTGTGTTGGGCTCTTCATTTGTGAAATGAAGGAGATGGACTCAACAGCCTCTGATGTCCCTTCCTGCCCCCACACCTGTGATGTTCTTTTAGCCCATTGCCCTTTCCTTCTTTCTACGCAGGTGGTCAAGGCTCATCCTTTCCCTTAGAGCATGGGCTACAAGACATGTACGTCACGAAGACCAAAGACCAGATTCCTTCCTGGAGCGTTTCCGAGGGGGAGAACTAAAAGAGTTGTCCTGCCGAGAAAGCTACTCCCAGTCCAACCTGGGCATCCAGGAGATGTCAGACAGGGAGAGAAGGTAAGACACCTTCTAAAGACAATGAGAGATGGGATTTCAAAGGGGAAGGTTGGGTTTTCTTTCTTTGCTTATTCGATCAATTGATCAATCAATAAACATTTATTAAATGCCTACTGTATGCCAGTCACTGTGCCAAATTCTGAGGAAACAGAAAGAGGCAAAGACAGTTCCCTGCCTTCAAGGAGAAGAAAATATAATGGGACACAACAAACCAACAAATATGTAGAAAGTAAGCTATGAGAAAGATAAATAAGAAATAATTAGCACAGGAAAGGCACTAGAATTAAGAGAGGTTGGAGAAAACTTACAATAAAAGATGGGACTTAAAGGAAGCCAGGGAGGTCAGTAATTGGAGAGAAAGAGGGACAGCGTTCCAGGCATGGGGGAAACCAGAAAGAATGTCTGGAGCTGAGAGATGGAGGACCTTGTTGGTAGAACAGCTAGGAGAGCAAGGTCACTGAATCAAAGAGTATGGGTGGGGAGTAAGGTATAAAAAAGCACTGGAAAAGTAGAAGGAGGCCAGGTTGTAAAGGGCTTCGAATGCCAGACAAAGCATTTTGTATTTGATCCTGAAGGCAACAGGGAGCTATGTGATCAGACCTGCACTTTAGGAAAATCATTTTAGTGGCCAAATGGAGGATGGATAGGAGTGGGGAGAAATTTGAAGCAGGCAGACCCACCAGCAGGTTATCGCAGTAATCCAGACAAGAGGTGATTAGGGCCTACACCTAGAGGAGAAAGGGGGGCATGTTGGAGAGATGTCACAAAGGTGAATTGTACAAGTCTTGGCAACAGATTAGATATTGGCTGTGGGGGGTGGGGGCTGTGTAGAGATACTGAGGAATCTAGGATGACTCCTAGATTGGGAATCTGAGGGAATGGGAGGGTGTTGTCCTTTACAGTAATAAAGAAAGTAGATGGGGAGAGAGTTTAAGGGGAAAGATAATGAGTTTTGTTTTGGATATATTGTGTTTAAGATGTCTATTAGACATCCAGTTTGAGATGTCTGAAAGGCAATTGGAGATAATAGATTGGAGGTCAACAGACAGTCTGGGGCAGGATAGGTGATCTGAGAATTATCAGCATAGAGATGGTAATTAAATCCCTGACTTGTGTATTAAATTTATTAAAATTTAATTCATTCATTTATTCATTATTATGTTATTTATTATATAAAGATTATGTTATTTATTATAATATGATGATCTAATGTACTTATTAAATTTATTAACTCCCTGATGAAATTAAGTGAAGTAATGTAGAGCCAGAAGAGAAGGTGGCCCAGGACTGCTCTCTAACAATATACCCACTAAAGTTCGGGCTACCCAGCTGGAATAGCTGCCATTATTATAGCACACCAGATGCTTTTTTACCCTACCCCTCACTAGTGAGGCTGGTGTTCCTAAAAGGGAAGTATAAAGGATAAGGCCAGCTGCCTTTCTAATTGAACAGCCTACTGGTGGAGTTGAAGGCAGGGTCCTTAAGATCAGACCCAGACAAATTCTGGCCCAGGAAGACTGGCCTCTAAACCTTTGTATT
Source organism: Notamacropus eugenii (assembly GCF_028372415.1). Classification (NCBI taxonomy): domain Eukaryota; kingdom Metazoa; phylum Chordata; class Mammalia; order Diprotodontia; family Macropodidae; genus Notamacropus; species Notamacropus eugenii. The sequence goes on along the minus strand of NC_092876.1, from coordinate 404,959,618 downwards.
TCTCTGGACTTGCTGCATTGTAAGAGGCTCTCAGTTTCTGCAGAATTCGACTGATGACACTTAGCTAAGTAATGACTGGCCACTTACAAGCCTTTGCAATCAACACAGCAGGTGTTTTTGCACACTTTTGTGTGGGCTTGGTGGGGGAATAGAAAGAGGGTTAGTTCAGCAGGGGAAGCATGTCTTGGATAAGTGTCAAGGATGGGTTTATTCTTGTCTCAGGTCATCTCCCTGGAAGAATGAAACGATGCCCTTTGGCTGAATCCGCAAGGTCTTACCCAGGGTCACACTCCATACATGAAAAATAAGATCTCACTCAAAATAAGATATAGCTTTTTCCCACCCCATTCCACAACTTTTGATAAAGATTTATACTTAAATATTTAAAATAGAACAACATCCCCTAGATAAGCTAATGATGATTTTCCTGGTGTGCATTTTCCCCTGGGTTGCAAATATGAAAGAGAAACTTTCCCAGTTCTTGGTTCAATCTAAACTGGGGGCTGGGAGTTTATCCAAGTCATTTTACTAGGAGCCCTCAGCTAGCCAATCAGATTTGTTCTAATGGTGAAAAGGCCAGTCAGTCTATTTATCTTGCAGTTTCTCGTGTGGCTCTGAGGCAGGGAGATGCAGGCTCCCTTTGGGTCATAGGATCATAGGTAAGGCAATGCTAACCAAATGGTCGTCTCTCTGACCTTGTGCTCAGCAAGACATTAAATTATGTATGTGTGTGTGTATAGATATACATATACATACACACACAAATATATACACATATATATTCCTTTTCTTTATGTACTATATATTCTATTATATATATTTTCTATTCATATATACATATCTTTTGGAGAGAGAGAGAAAAATAGAGAGAGACAGAGAGAGAGAGAGAGAGAGAGGAAGAGAGAGAGAGAGAGAGAGAATGTGGAGGGACTGAATGGAATGAAGGTGCTGACAGGCTGGACTAATGACATGGACATGGGGTAGGAGTGGGGTTTGGGACTATGTAATGGAGGTGAACTGGAATTGGGAAGGCTTCCTGGAGGAAATGGAATTTAAGTTCACATTAGGTTGTTTGATTTCTTTTGCCTCCTAAGCAAAATGAGATATTGGCTCAAGTATGGATGAGGTCACTTTTCCCTCCTGTTTTGAAAGATATGTATTGGCCCTGTAGGATGAGGTGGGATAAACACGGTAAACAGCGGCTCATTATGACAGTACTTTGTGTGTTTGTACAACACCTCTCTGGACCACAGAGCTCCATGGGCCTGAATTTACATGTCTCTACAATAATAGGAGAATCAGCTTCATTATTCCTCCAGGAATTCTTTACGTAATCAGAGCCAAGCCTCGCACCCTCAGAACAAGCAGAACCAGTCATGACCCAGCAAGCCCTAGAATCTGAGACTCTCTCTCAGCTGAACTTCCCTCTTGACCCCTCCTCCCACTCAACCCCCCAGTTCTAGCCAAGAGCAACAGCAGCTTGAACTGGGCAAAGTCACTTCCCCCATGGCACAGGGAAAATTCAGTTGTTGCTTGGACAGAGAGGGCGACAGAAATAGCCAAAGGGTATCTTACTGGCCTGTCTAGTGCCATAAATAGTGAGAGCTGGGCTGTCAGGCCTTACTTAGTCCATCTGCCAACAGCTTCAGTCACATAGCATGGTCACAACTGTGTGTGTGTGTGTGTGTGTGTGTGTGTGTGTGTGTGTGTGTGTTCTGGGTGGGATCAGGGACAGGCAGGACTCTGGCTAGCTACGCCAAGAGGCTTAGAGCAGGGATCAAATTGACTTTCTTAAGCTGTTGAAGTGGAGGGTGGAGGGGGTGGGGAAGGACCGATGACAGTTGAATGCATACGTGGTAATAAACAACAAGGACACTGGGTAGGAGTTCTGGGAGGGATAGCTAGTATGTCGGGTGATAGAAGCAAAAGTCACAAAGATCTTCACAGATTGCAGGGATGGGCTGGAACGGACATGAAATTTAATAGGCCTGAATGTAAAGTGTAGCCCTTGGAGTTAAAAAAAAAATATATCAGCTACTCAATTACAGGAAAGACTTAGGAGCTTTAATGGATAGGAGCTCACTGTGAGCCACTGTGGCATGTCTGCTCAGAAAGTTAATTCAATCTGTTTCACCCATCACCTCCTGGCAGAAGACTCCCCAGGCTTCTTCTCCAGCCCTGACCTCTCTTCTGACCTCCAGAGCCACATCTCCAACTGTTCATGGAATGTCTTTACTGGAACCTCAAACTCATTATGTTCCAGTTGGACAATTTTGGTTTCACTGTTCCTGCCTGTGGCACCAATTTAGCAGCCTTGAGATTATCTTTGATTCCCTCTCTGTTGATTTCACCTCTCCAATATCTCTCCTTTTTATTTCTTCCCGTTTTCCCATTGCTATCACCCTAGCATAAGACCATATATGCTTGGGCTCCTGACATAGAATCCAAATAGATCCTTCGGACTCTGTTATAATTCAATTCATGTCAACAAATGTTTGTTAATTGACTGCTTTGTGCAAGGACCTCTACTAAGTGCTGGGGATACAAGACAAAATCAACGTGATCCTTCTGTCAAAGAGCTTACTGGGAGAAAACAATATGTCCCCAGATACACGTACATGGATATTCTCTCCTCTCTAATCTATCCTCCATATATCTGCTCCTGAAAATCTTACAGATTCATATAGTATATATTTCATATACTATATTATCATGTAGTATAATGTTATATATCATATTACATAATATACATTATATATTATACATAATATAATAGATAATATATTATTTTATATTACACATAATTTATAGAACATATTTAATATATGATATATAATGTTTTATATATTATATTTTGTTTCCATAATATATTGTCATATATTATATAATTTGTAAATATTATATTTACATATTGTATATATATACATATATGTGTGTGTATATATATGTGCATATATATACATATTTACAGATCTAGTCATTACTCATCCACTCAAAAATCTTCAGTGGATCCCTATTACTTACCCAGTAAAATAACACTTTTGCCTATTATTTGAGCCCCTCTACAAACTGATACCATCTTACTTTCCCAGTTTTGTCTTCTATAGCTTACATCCATTAACTGTACATTCGAGACAAAAAGTATTACCTTCTCCCTCCCTACATGCCTTATGCTGCCCCCACTTCTATGCTTTTGCTAAAAAAATTTACCTAATGAATCAGTCCTGGGCCCTCTTCTCTTCTATCTCTTCATTCTCTCTCAAGGATACTCTCAGTTCCCACCAGCTCAATACATTCAGTGTAGTTGGCTCCTAGGTTTATTTATTCAGCCTTCCTCTCTCTCCTGAGTTCCAGTCTCACTTCCCCTGCCTTTTGGACATCTCCTACTGAATATACCATAGGCATCTTAAATTTAATACATTTAAAGCACAACTCATTATTTTATACCTCAAACCTATCCTTCTTCCCAGCTTTCATCTTTCTGTCTAAGACACTAACTGATCATCATTTCCACTGATCATCATTTAATTAGCCAAATTCACAATTCCAAGTCATTTTTCTCTCTTCTCTCCTTCACTCCTCATATCCAAATAGTTTCAAAGTCTTGTTGATCATACCATCACAATACCTCTTCCCATCTATATTTTTTTCTCCATTCATACAGACACCACCCTTGTTCAAGGCCTCATCACTTGAAATGGTATTCATTGGTCTCCATGCCTCCATCCCTGTCCAATTCATCCTCCACCCCCCCACCCCCCACCCACCAAAATGATGATCCTAAAGGACAGCTGTGACCGTCTGTCACCCAACCCCAGCTCAAGAAGCTTCAGAGGTAACCTCAGTCTCTAGAATAAGCTATAAAGTCGTCTGTTTGGCATTTTAAGCCCGTCACAATGTGACTCCAACTCCAATTTCTAGACTGATTTCACATTATCCTCCATCATGCACTCTGAAACCCAATCCACTTGGCCTGCTTATTATTCCATCTTCCATGTTCATGCCTGGAATGCTCTTTCTACTTAGCTCTACCTCTTAGAATCCCTACCTTTTGTAAGGGCTAAACCTAAGTGCCACCTCCTGCCAAAACCTTTCCCTGGTTCCCCCATTCCTTAGGATTCTCCCCATCTCTCTGCTGAAATTATAATATATATATGTGTATATATGTATGCATATATCACATGTATATACATACATGTACGTGTTCTATATAAAACATCACCTATACATATAACATTTATCTTTGTGTACATGCTGTTTCTCCAGAGTAGAATGAGAGTTCCTTGAGAGCTTGGACTTTTCCATGTTTGTCTCTGTGTCTCCAATGCATAGAACATAGTAGGGTTTAAAAAATGTTTATTGAGTTGAATTCTAGTTTGTTCATGGTCCCCTTAATAGTGACACCCCAAACTGATCACAATACTTCAGATATGCTCTGACATGTCAATAAGAGTGGAACCCTGGTCTCCCTTGTTCTACACTTTATTGCTGTTCAATCATTTCACCATGTCTGACTCTTTGTGACCCTATTTGGAGTTTTCTTGGCAGAGATACTGGAGTGGTTTGCCATTTTCTTCTCTGGCTCATTTTTCCAGATGATGAAACCAAGGCAAACAGAGTTAAGTGACTTGCCCAGGATCACACTTTCTCTGAAGGCTCTGCTCCTTTCAGATCAGTTTAAGAAGGTTGCATTAGTTTTTTGAACAGCCTGTTACATTGGTTCCCTGTGAACATCAATCCTACTCCCTAAATAGCTTGCTGATGAGCTCCCTAATGAGCACAGGCGTCAGAATGGAACAGAACACAGTGGAAGCAGGAATGGGTCCAAGGGACAGGAAGGACTTGGATAATGCACAAAGTAGAAATCAAGGGCCCTGAGTAATTGGAAATAGATTGAAAACTCTTGGAATTCTGTGTTTTATTTACCTCCTTGCAGAGGCTGGCCGCTGGCCAGATATAATATCAACACCTGCAACAATGCCGACGAAAAGTAAGTACCCCCAGCTCTCCCTGGGCAAAGTCAACCAAGCCTCCTATGCTCTCTTTTACAACACCTCCCTCCAGTGGTGATTCTCCTAGATGTAGTAACTCCTGCTTTACTCTCTCCCCCTTGTTTCCTGCTGCTACCTGCCTTCCTAGGAAGACTTTCTAGAAGTCCTCCTGTGCTCCCTTTAGAAAGCCAGCTACAAGGCCAAAACAGGGAAAAGCTAGACCTGAGTTTTCACTCCCCAGTAGCAGATGGTTTTTCTTCAGTATTATTTCAGTATTAAATGATTTAATTTAGGAATCACAGGCTAGATTTCATTTTCCAGACTCTGAAGGTCTGGTCCTTATTGCCAGCACTGATGGTTTTACATTTTCTGAGAATGAGGCTACTAAATCATAGCTGCCCCACGCCCTTGAGACCAACTAAGCCCTGATTCCTGAGGCAAAAAATCAGTGCAGTGGGACAGCGATCGGGAAGGCTAGCGTTTTTCAGTCCAGTTGAGTTCTCTAGCTTGAATCTTCTTCTAGTGAGACAAGCACTATAATTATTTAGAATTCCTTGTTATTTTCCATTTCATTCACAGGATAAGATTTCCCTTCCCCTTCATTTTCGGCTGGGACCAATATTTGCATT